>NC_089530.1:23845779-25215779 GCF_963924715.1 Thunnus thynnus
CCTGCAAATAGATGAGAAGAGGCTTTATAAGTGCTTGCTGCAGTATTAACGGACAGTATACTGAGACAGCAGGGCGCTGAGCGGACAGCTTGGGGAAATCTGATCCACAGCCGGCTGGAGAAGGAGAAGGATCACGCGTCGCAGTTGCAGATTTATCCGCCCTGTGATACCACTGTGCGACAACACCCCTCAGTCTCTTCCCCCTCCTCACTCCCTCCCTCCCTCTCTCTGTTCTCATCTGAAGTGTTGCTTTTTGACTGGATGTGGAAAATTAATTGGATTCTACCGCTTTATTTTTTGCCTCACTGGAATTTAGAGTACACATAAAGGAAGCAAAGTAGGTTTCAATCCAATGAGTGATATATCAGAAGTCCTCAAAAAAGGAGAGGCTGATTGAAAAGCAACGGTCGACAAGGATAGTGGATAATCCCAGGAGAGTGTTCGACAGACGCATAAACGACAGATCTCTTTTCTATCACTCTGTTTCAGTTACAAAAGAAATGGATTTTGGGAGCTGAGGGGCGCTGACTCGGCTAAAGCTGTTGGGGCTGCATCGGGAAACATTTTTTTACAATTTTTTTTTGGTCCTGCACAGGGTGGGGAAGCAACAAGACCCACCTAGCAAGTTTCACTCCCAAAAAGACAATACCATCCCACCGTGGATTGTACATGGAAGGGACATACATGCATGTTAAGTAGAAATAGCTGTGGATTTTTGCTGCAGTGGCATCCGAACACTGATGCCACAAATTTCTCACATGCACAGATGTAAAGCCGTTCCTTCCCAACCATCTCTCCCTTCCGTCTCTCTCTTTGTCCCTCTTTCTCCCCGTTAGAGGCATCACTACTTCTTCCTCTCCTCTGGCTTTCCCTGCTGTGAACGTTCTTGAAGTTCACTGTTGCTTCAGCTGGACATCAAGAGTTGGGCAGGACTAAACGCGGACTAATCGGGTGATTATCCGTCTATGCCAGCTCTCCCATTTCTCACTGGGTGTCGCTGAGTGTGTGTGTGTGCTTGTGTGTTTGTGATTGCGTGTCTGCATGTATCTCCTGCACCCCTCCCCTCCTCTCAATCCTTGGATTACATATTTGTGTACGTGTTGAGCGTGTAATTTTGTAAGGTCCATTTATCCACCTACCCCTTTGTCTCTTGTCCGGCATTGTCGGGAACCTTTTTGCCATGTGGTACCGATGCCTATCACAAGGTTAACCCTCAATGAGCCATAAAGGACGGCAGGGAAGGATGAGCGAGTGTTCTGGTGCATCCGTATCCGGGGCAGTGATCCTGGAGGAACCTGAGGGTCCAGGGGCTTCAGGAGGTCGTGGCGAAGGCCAGGCCCAGGATCAGGGTCCCATTCGCTGTGCACTTTGGCCTCGACAGCAGACATGGCTGTGTGTGGTCCCCTTACTTATCGGTTTCATTGGCCTTGGATTGAGCCTGATGCTGCTGAAATGGATTGTCGTCGGTACAGTGCGGGATTATGTGCCAACAGACCTGGTGGATGCTAATCGAATAGGCCAGGATCCTATCTTCCTCTCCAAGCCAAGCGGGATCCCCAAAAGTCCCGATACTACCACCACCACAACTACTCCTACAGTTGATGGCGGGAACCCCATGCCTAGAACTGTAACTGTGACGAAAGGTAGAACTCGATCCACAGCTACCACCACTACTATAAACCCTAGAGGAGGTGGAGCCTCAGGTAGCCAAGTAACCCCTCGGAATCCTGTAAATCATAACGGACGTGGACCTTCGGGTTTTACTACATCCACTGCACCACCACGGACGACCTTCATAATTGGAGCGGCAACATCTAGCCCTTCTCCGTCCAATCCAACTGTACTCCATGACTCTACACAGATGTGGACCCCAGAGCATACTACAACTGAGACGGTTTCCACCACGCTCACCACGCGTACGCACAGCTACCGCAAAACACGTGAGTCACTTTTTGTTTTACGGCTTGGAAAATCAATGGACAACAAAGTACAACATTGTTGGCCTTTGAAAACTTTGAGGTCATTTGTCCTGTGAGGGCTTGGTTGAACAGATTAATGGGCAAACTCTTGAATGACATTCTACAGGTGTGTTGCCTTTTCATGCGCCAAAGTATTTCAAATATTTGTCAATTGGTTGGTTCTTTATCATTAAGACTGACACTTTGAGTTGTTTCTGACAATGCTGAGATATTGCACTTTCTTCCAGACCATTTGGTTTAGAATTGACATGTACCACCATCCCTTTTTGGAAATTGTATATTTGACACTCCTGTAGGCTTTGAATTGGAGAAGTGTGATCAATAGCATTGATTGGTACAGCAAGGCCATCTGAACTATTGCAAAGGGTCGATAATCAGTCTTTATGTGGATGGTTAAACTCTTTCCTTGCTGCATCATGTGCTGGAGCCGTAGTAAGCAGGGCTCTCTTTTCAGCAATGTAGAATGAGTCTAAAATGGTGGTGCATGCACTCAGTTACAGCTTTGGTCTTGAAAGAAAATGTTTGTATGGAATTTGATGATTTTGTTGAGTACGGTGATGTTAGCATCACATAAAGTGGATAAGGAATGTCATACATCTGTCTTATCTTGTCATTTAGTTGGTTCAGCTGGCTGTAACGAGCTCCTATGGCCCAATAAGGTTTATGATCAACATCAAAGTAGTATTTTTAGTATTTTTTTAAAAAGGTAATCACATGTTTAAGTGTGATTATTAAAGTCATGTTATTTCTGTAATGTTGGAGAGTAAGATCAACTAAGAACAATAACTTAGCCTGAGGGAAGAGTGTTGAAATGTCTTACTGCTTCATCATGCATTTATAAATCAAGTGAATTTGAGGGCTGTTTCCAGTGGATGTGGGCTGCAGTGATACATTGTACCCAAACCAAACCTCACTTTTGGCTCATGTCAAGGTTAGACTGGAGTGATAAAGTGAATTGTGTGAAGATTCCTTGGTTCAAATGCTGCTGCACATTGTTCTTAATGTTTTTATTATGTCAAGTCATTTTAATAGATGGCTTGTCACAGGTGCATGCATGCACTCATATGTACACTAAGTGGTGTTGTTTACTTACTTCAACCTCCAAGCGACAAAGTTGCCATGCAGAGGTGCTGATTAATTACTGTAAGCCCTCTTGATGATGAAGCTGTGGCACCAAAATGCAAACTGAGACCAAGATAAACTGATCATTTGTTGCATCTGGATTAATTTAAAAGAAATGCTTTGTAATGCATTTGTTAATGGATGCTGATTCTTCTATTTACCATTTGTTTTACCGTCTCTGTCCTTGACTCAAGCCATGCCATGCACACATGCTATTGATTGGTGCTACAGGGGATTTTCATGCAGCGATCAATGACAGACACACAGACACACACACACACACACACACACACACACACGTACATATAGACACAGCTTTCTCCATGATAAATCTCTCTGCTCTCAAAATGGTGTCACATTATGTGCTGGACTTCCTTCTGCCTGTGGTGTTCATGTCTCTGATACTGGCTCGGGCCGACAGACAGTCTCACAGTGACGGGAGTGGTTTATATTTTTAACAGTCTGGCCTCATGTCTCCAGTGGGAAAAAGTTTGACAAGTCAGTAGTGCAGCTGATGAAATTCAGGTGACACAAACATTGTATACTGTCTCCTGCAGGTTAATTTACCATTACAATTACATTCATATTGCCATGATATTATAGTACTTAATGTCAAGGTCTAGACCCATTAGGTATGATATATGAAAATTGTTGAGTGCAATGAATTAATTTGCACTGACCTAAATGATCCTGTAATGGTATTTGAGGTTGAACACTGTTGCTATTCTCTCATTATTTAGTCTGTTGTGATGTGTGATTTACATGGTGGCCATCATTTATTAAATTATTGATAATTACATGATGGTAGCCATCTATAAAATAATTGATAAATAAAATCACCCCATTCCAGCTGCTGTGGCTTCTGTCTGTTGGACTGAAAAGGTACGGCTGCTCCTTTTGTGTCCATGATAATGAGAACGTCCCCAGATTACACCAGACACCAGGGACTGTTCCCTCTGATAATTAGAAACACGGGGGGGAAAAAATGTGTATCTTTTCATTACCAGCAGAAAAAATAGGGGCCATTCATCACCATCCGTTCATTTATTAATTAACCATTAAAAGAAAAAGAATGCCATTTCTCCGGCAAGTGCTCATGAAAACCATTAAGCCTCGCTGATAGATATCCCAGGGAAAATGTCACTCCTTCTCCTGCTCGCCTGAGAAAGTTCTGCCGCTACAGAATAGCCGACTCGTTCGATAATCCTAAACACCCTTCACCCTCCCATCCCCTCCATTCTACCACCCACACGCTGCTTTGATTTGAAAATGCCATCATTTTCACATTAACTATCCATTATGTGTGAATGTGTTATGCGGTATTACTGAATTGCCTGTGTTGGCTTGTGCTCAGAAACGGAGAGAATTTTATTAATTTAAGTATAGCAGGCCATCTGTTTGCTCATATTGATGCTGCTCCTGTCTTTGTGGGTCACAAAATTAAGATGGACATAGATTATATCCCACACTGGGCCATGGTGCTCTCTCAATGGTTTGCTTTGGCTGATAGAGTTGCAAAGTGGCAAGAACTTCCAGCAGTGTTTAGTTTTCTTTGAATAATATCCTAAATGCTCCTCAACAGAGAAACATAGGTGAGTCCTGGATAATTTAACAATGTTATAGGGTTATGTTACGGCTATTAGCTTTAATGACTTCAACTTCCTAAAAATCCTAAAATCCTATTAGGTATAGCGAATGGCTTTAAATACTACAATACCCATAAGCCTTTAGCTGCTTTTGCATATGGAGAAGAAGTCAGTCAAAGGCGCAAATCATACCTGTAGACTGCTCAAATGTATTATCTGGTTCCCTCAAAACTCAGTCATTAGCACCACATAGAACATCATTTTAAACTTGTTGATTGGATCTTTCATGCCTAAATTCTCATTGAGAGTCATAGTATACATCTCTACTTGTAAAGACTTGCACCTTGGACTTTTTTTTTCAAGGGCGCTGATATTTTCCAACATATTTTTTTCATCTTTGATCCATGATTCAACCGGTACAACCGGTTTCTTGCCAATTCAACCTTTGGAAGTACTTTCAAGTCAATGAATGGCGCTTTAACTTGTAGAACCTTGAATTCTGGATCCTGGTTCAGTGTTGCTTTGGTGGTATTTGGTGATATTCTATTTCATCAGTCAAAAGCCCAGATTTGACAACGAGGAGGATATGATAGTTAAGGCGTTTTATTTCCAGCAAAATGTCACTTTGAAAGCATGATTGACATGTCTAAATCTGTTGGACTTCACAAAATCTTAAGCTGTCCCTATGCTACAAGCTGCAGAATGAGGCACAGACCTGAGAGAGATGATACCGTTACAGAAACCAGGAGCCAAGTGACCTCTGAACTGTAGGGCAAAATGTCAGGTGTTGCCTCAGCGATTATGTCACTTGGATTAAGCGAACTGGAAATCGTATCCGTGCCCTTATTCGTCACCCCTCTTAAGATTACAAGTTATGATCGGTATTGCTTCTTGCTTCATAGAAAGTGAAACGGAATTAGAAATAAAAAGAGAGGACTGGGAATATTTCTGTCAGTGTGGTTATATTTTCGACCTGCTTGTTTTTAAATTGCTGCATCACCTATTTTTATTTTGTGCTGTGAGGTAACTTTTGAACATTGAGTGAGTTAAACAAAAATGGCTTCCCTGCCCTGTTCATGTTGTTTTTGTGCATACACAGTATATCTAGTTTTATTTTTGTCGTTGTTTTCTTTAAAAGAGACATTGCACATTTAGAAACATTGTTTTAAATGTGTCACATTCAGCAAAGATTTTTTTTTTATTTGTAATCCCATGGCAGATGTTTTATAGTCACCCTCAATAAAATCTAAAATTAAAACAGATTGAAAAACAATGTATCGAGAAAAAACAAAAATGGGATTATTCATGTTGGTAAAAATAAGACTAGATGACTCAATGTAATCATGAGTAAGACCCCAGACAGGTTTGTTTAATGATGAGAAGGCATTGGGTGTGTATTTGTTGTATGTTATGTCCTTAATAATATAGGAAGAAAAAGAAAAAAAAAGAAAAAAGAATGAAGCAGTCAGTAGATCCTGTTTTTTTTTTACTGTACATTATTACATGATTGTCAGGTCTAAGCCCCAGAAGATCTTCTGGTGCAGTCTGAGGTCTCCATGTTGAGCCACTTGATGAAACTAGGTTTCAGCCAGACAGTGGCCCTGAAACCTAAATCCAGATTAACAGCCCATCTCCATGGCTGTGGAAGCAACAGAATTACATCAGCACACCTATCAGTCACACTCGCTCTTCTCGGGCTTACAGGCACCCTGACTGGTGACGGATTGTTTTGATAGATACTCTGTGGCAGGATGTTTTTCATTAAATGATGCTAAAGTGACATGTTTAAAAGAGCATGTTCTCTTAGTTGTGTTTCAGGATCCCTCAAGGGTACTTTGACAAGGCCCGAGGACATGGTTTATGCTTATATTAGCAACACTGACATGACAATCGCACACAATAAAGTGGTGCTTATTGCTGCTTTCTGTGACAAGAGTATAGTACCGGGAGGTCATGCATGCCGAGTGATGCACTTTCACCAAACTTTGCTGTGGATTACTTGGAAAATGAAATGTAAACGATCATACTGAACTAAACATCAGAAAATCTACAATATAAAGATTCCTGCTATTGAGGTTGTACATTGATCATACAAATTTAGATGTGTGCAATAAAAATAAAGAGTAAAAGACTTAAGTTTGGTTCATATTGTGTAATCAATCATAATCAGCCCTTAAATTGCTTGATCCAACAGATATGGGGTGTTGGAGACAAAAATAAGTATCTGACATGACAAAAAAATAAGTACTTGGCATGACAGTTTGTCATTTTATCCAGTGTAGTGTGTCACAGTGGAAATGGAACAATTGGATGTGACAACTCTACATCTACTACACCTCATGAGGCCCTGTTGGAAAGACTAGATAATGTATTATATTGCAAGATTGACAACATATGTCATAATCTGTGAGGTTTCGGATGGCATTATGTGAACATTCCTGATCCCAAAAGTTTGTCCTTTATGCTCCTTTAGTCCCTCCAGTCTGACCACCTTCAGGCAGGACGTCAGTCACAGTCATGCACATAAAGACAGACATGAGACAGAAAGCTATGATTGGTTGGGGTTGTAACTGTCTCTGAGCAGGACTACAATCACCTGATCTAACATAGTGGCTATCTTGAAGGACATAAATGTCATCTAAACTTGTTCTTAGGATAGATTCAACTACAGTAAATGCATTTCCACAAAGAAAGCAAAAGCATGAATATAAATTACTATAATTTAACCCCATTAATTATCAGTTGATTATCATTGTTGTCGTCTCTACATGTTTTTCATTTGTCAGTCATTGCAGTTCATGTACCGAAGAGTAAATGTCCCCAAATTAACCAAAATTTAACTTTCATCACTACCGGGCAACATCGAGAGCATCAGCGTACATGTTTGTGTTGCCCTAAGCATCTCATGGGCAGAGATTTTAGGTTTTAAACCAGATTGTAGAGTTCACAGTCTTTACACTTGGATTAGTTCTCTGTGAGCTGCTTAGTAACAAGTTCCCTATGAGCCCCAGACTTAGCCGTCTTACCACAGGTTGTTATGTGGAGTGTCTCATGAAGTTCTTTCTCAGTTCCCAGTGTAAAAATCTTCGCCTGGAGCATGGCGACTTCTTGTAAATTTTTCCAACATCTTGGCATAATGAGTCCATAGTGGATTTCGATGGATTCGAGACACTGGGACCGTGAGGCGACATAGAAATTCACCGCCACAACAGATTATTAATGCAAGTATATGCTAGCAGCACCTTGACTCTCTGTCTCTAAGAGTCAAGCCAGAAATCTTGGCGTTGTCCTGGACTCAGATTTAAATTTCAATACCCACATCAAATCAGTAACTTTGTCAGCTTAGTAGCATCTAAAAATATTGCAAGAGTCAGAGGAATAATGTCCAAGCAAGAACTAGTGAGGCTTACCCATGCCTTTATTTCCAGTAGATTGGATTACTGCAATGGTCTATTCACAGGGCTTTCAAAAAAAGCTCTTCGGCAACTCCAATTTATTTAGAACCCTGATGAAAACCAGGATTTAAGACCACATTACACCAGTTCTGAAATCCTTACATCGGCTACCAGTCACTGAGAGAATTGATATCAAAATTTTGCTGCTTGTCTACAAATTACTGTGTGACTCTGGGCCCAAATACATCTCTGACATGCTTGTGCCATATGAACCTTCTTCTATTGGTTGTCTCAAGAGTTAGAACAAAACACAGTGAGGCAGTGTTTTCTTATCATGCAACACAGACCTGAAATAATCTCCCAGATGATATTAGACAAGCCTTGAGTCTGATCACTTTCCTATCTCAGACCGCCTACTTTACCTTGTAATGGCTAAAAACTTTTCAAAGCAGCTTTTAAATAGCCTTCATTTTAGTTGCTTCTGTTCAGGATCCCAACAGAGCTGACATGGGCAAGTACGTATTTTCATTTTCATTTTCCGTTTACTTACACATGAATGAAGACTATATGCTGGGACAGAGCTTTACCCTGTGTGACTCTCATCCCTCCGTCTGTGGATGATGAGGTTTTTGACTCAGAGAATAATCTATGATTCTCGTATGGCCTCGGCAGTGAGATCAGATCAGATCAAGAGTAGACTCAGGAACTCGGGGGATAAGAAAACTCGAGAAAAACATAAGGGCTCACTCACAATGTGCATCTAAACATGAGAGTATTAGTTGTGTGCACTAGTTAAGTATTTTATCTGTTGTATCTCTTGTCTGTACTTTTACACTTTTTAACTGTAGATCTTTTACATTTACTGTATTTTTACTACTCTGTAAAGCACTTTGGATTGCCCCAGTGTATGAAATATGCTACACAAAATAAGCTGCCTTGCCTTGCCTATAGGGTTTTCTATGTGCTGAACACATGCTCACATGTACACACTCTTGTGTCCACACCAGCATAAATTTAATGCATATGTCTATATGCATTTAGTGTGTGTTACATAGCTGTGACCTCTGTGTGAATGAGGTCTGAATTCAGCACCATACTTGAAGCCTGATTGCTTCTTTCCAGCTGAAATAGGTTTTGAGGACAGGACATACAATACACGTAAGAAATGACTGAAATATGACATATTCAAACACTACACTACACAATATTGTGTTGTGCTCTGTAAAAACGTGCCATATTTTCTCAAGATACATCTGGGTTTGTATCAGTCATCTGTATCTGTAAAATGGCTGCTAAATAGGGCTCACAACCTGGTGCTATAAAAATTTGTTATTATTTAATTCATATAAAGGCAGGGTCATGAAAGAATGCATGCCTGTTGATCTGAATCACTCAAAATGTCCACCTTATCTTACCTTTAGTCTTATATTTAGCCTTTAAATCTTTAAAATTTAACTTAAAAATGAATAAAAATCTGCTAACAGTGAAGTCATCTAGATTTTTCCCAACAGAGTTTCACTTTTTTGGTTCAAAGCAAGAGGAAAAAGGCTTCAAGTGATTTGCCTTTGTAATCAGCTGGTGGACAACTTCCAAGGGACTGTGGACCTAACAGTCAGTTTGCATTATTGATTTTATAAATAGCTACTTTTGTTTGGGTTTTGCACTACTAACATACTGTATGTCTTGAGGTTCTGTCTTGGGTGACAACTTTATGTTAAAATCTAGCTTTAACTAATCTTTTAGTTTCCAACTGCTTCTAAAAAATCATGAGGCAGAATTTTAGGGTTCTTGGGTTAGTTTGAGGCTGACTTGACATGTAACACATACCAATCTTGTGGACTTTATTATCAAAATGCTAGAGAACTTAGCATGTTTTTTGCTATGTATCTTACCCATAAATGGTCATGCTTTCTCCATTTTCCACTTCATTTCATGCTGAGATAACTTCTAACCAAACCCATGAGTCGTATGTGAGAGATCAAGGCTTTAGTGAATTTACAATACACTAAAGTTAGTGTATCTCTGAAGCAGCATGCCTGACCACTAACCAAACGCATCAAAAACCTGTCATGCCGTCCCGATTAGAGTTTTAATTTGCTGCAGATGCCGTGCGAGTAAAGCTTAACGTCACTTTGTTTAATTCTGATGAAATGTCTTGCAGGGAGGAAGAGTGATGAAATATTCATGATGAGAAAGAGAAACATGTTCAATATGTAGAGGAAAGTGTAAATAATTAAAGATGGCCCTTTGATGAATTATCCCAAGCTGGGCAATTCCCCATACATGCATACTTTGTCAGACAATGAAGGTGTTCAGGGTGCCTTCATTCTATGCTGGGTAAGATTGTTTTTGCTGGAGATGAAAAGAAAGTTGAAAGGTGTTATTTTTTGAGATTTTTTTTTTTTTAGAAAATTGCTCCATGACTGCCAAGGTTGAAATCCTCCATCTGCCTCTCCTCTCTCACCTTCTCTCTCCTGTTCTCCCTCCCCCTCACGGGCGCATCTAACAGTCGGGTCCAGATGATGATGAAGTACAAAGTGGTTAAATGCTGCCGCTAACTTCAGAGGAGCTTTTAATAATGAATTCAGGTTTAAACTGCCTTGATTAGATGAGGCTTGCTCTATTTTATTGGAGCCAGTGGCGGGGAAGGTAGCGGCTGACGAGATGTAAGGGAAGTTAATTCTTTTTCTGGGATTCACCTGCCCTGCGCCAGCTCTCCAGAGGAGGCTGCCACCTGCTAGCTAACTGCTCCAATGTCCTCATTCTCTGCGTGTTTGCATCTGGCTGCTGATAGGAGACACAGACGCCAATATAAAAAGCCTAGACTTTTTTTGTATTTATTAGCAGGATTTGAGCGGGATTTTGTTGTCCCATCCTGACACAAACTCTGCCCTAACCGTTTGTAAGATCAATTTCTTTACTTTGGTAGCATTTAACATCATCAACACATGTTCATTCATCACATTCAATTAATCCTGAATGTTGTCTTGAAACTCAGGTTAAAACCCCTTTATTATTGTAATTGGGCCAATAATTGTCAGTCAGCAGCAACTACATTTACATTTTTCTTTTACCTTTTTCATTTGACAGACGCTTTTCTCCAAAGTGCCACACAAATGAGGTATAATCCATCCAACGGTAGGAGGTCAAGGTTGGAGGTCCATGAATTAACACATAAGTGCATAGCAAATGGCATGCATGGAGAGAGAGACAGAGAGAGAGAGAGCATATTAGTGGAGTAAGTACACTTGGAAGAGGTAGGTCCTCGATTTTTGAAGACAGAGAGGGATTCTGCTGACAGAATTAAACGTATTTACTCAGAAAGATTTCATAAAACATGATCCTGTTTTGTTTTTGTTTCCAAATCCTATGCAATGCATCAGCGAGCATATGAGTACTGTATATTGATTTGTGTGAGTTATTAAATAAGAGAGGTTTCCAAAGAGGTAATAATTTACACATCTTCTCCCACAGCCCACCTTGGCACTCTTATTAAATCTGTCAGCTGGCCTACAGCTGCAAACCATTTAACACTAGTAAGCAAATAAATATCAGACTGTTCTGAGTTCAACCATAGCTAACAGCAAGTGTTGCAGCCTGCTACTCTGTAGTTACTTCAGAGGAAGAATGTGGGCTGTGAAAAGTGGGAGCAAGAAACTCCGGCTACCCAGCTGACCTGTGGATGCACCAGAAAAATAAAATCCTTGTTAATTGTTCAAATTCTAAAAATGACTGGTATTTTAGCTTTTCTAACAGGCAACTTCTTGCTGTAATGTAGATAATGACTGTCCTCTCTCTGTTGAAATTCCAGAAGTAGCATCACTTTGTTAAAAAAAAGTCTGAAAAACGCAGCCCTCTCATTCATTTGAATGGGAGCAGTGCATTGAAGCAGCAGGGGTACCAATGCAGAGGTCTCAGTAAAACGACGACGGTTGGTCCAGCAAATAGTTGAACCTGGTTCAACTTTTGCTGCAATGCAACGCAACATTATCCAGCAAGGTGCTACATTGGCCAATCACATACATGCAAACACACATTTCTAGTGGATTACTTTGTAACATATATGCTGTGTTTCTGCTGTTTATCTCATGATTGCCGTGATGAAAGACAAAACAGTCACTGCTGTGATAACTTTCCAGACTTGTAAAATCCTGTCTGTGAGTATTACAAACCGCTGTGTGGCACTTGATAAGCTTTTAAATGCATTAATCTGTAGCTCCAACTGGATTTCCTGGATTGTATTTAATTGTTTCACCAATACCATGTAATTGCCTTCCCATCTCCTTTGAGATTCTCCTTTGCTGGTTCCTTAAAACCATGACCACAGTCTTCCCCTAATTATAAACAAATAGGTTTAGTCCTCTAACATTACCATCAGAAAAAACTCATCAGAGTTGTTTTTGAAAGAGTCATATGGCGTGTTTTGGAAGGCAGCGGCCTATTTTGTTGGATTTATTGGGATGCAGGCCAGACTAACCATCCCAACCCGATGACTCTATTATTGTAGGTACCCTTATAGGACCAGCTCTGTGCCAGAATGTACACATCCTACTGTGCATGTATGTCTTCTCAAAAATTACAGTAGATGAGGAGAGTAGAGTTGCAGCTATACAGCAGAGTTTCTATAAGCAATATGTAGTTGAGTAAATAAAAGAGGTCTAGTGTCAAGACAATGGAAAAACATTAAATAGTCCATTAATTAAAATATGTCAGTGCATCATTTTTAAATAGTGAATTTTTCATTCTCTACAATATGTGTCATAGTTTGTGGCTCATTTACCTCCCTTGTTTAATCATTAATTTTTGGTAAACAATGCAAAATATGTCAACCGACATATTTAAACAGAAACTTTAGGGCATATGAGCCTAGTGACACAGTTTGATCTCTCCTAATGTCAAGCTCCAAGCATAAAATATTCTCCAGTGATGCATTGGTCTGGAGAAAAGCCTCTTCCCCTACCTTCTGCTCATTATGCTGCTGGCACCTGGCAGTAAACCATGCTATTAGCAAAGATAAAATGCTTAGACAGTGATTATTTAACCTCAGTGTACACAGAGCTAGCAGGGAGTCTGATAATTCAGGCCTAAACCAGTTCTAGTCCGATATGATGTCTCCCATCGGTCGAGCAGTATGATGGAATTTTTTCTACCATCTCTCTTTCTCTCTTTCGCTGCCTGTCTCTCAAGGTCAGCTTGTCTGATTCATTTTACCAGTACCCCTGCTGCTGATGACTGGACTGGACTAAGTAAAAAGTAAAATTTTATTTATATAGCCCCTTTCAAAACCTGTTACAAAGTGCTTTACAAAGGATAAAAGGTTAAAAGAACAAAAGATGAGATGAGCATCACGACAGAAGATATAGCAAAAATTTAAAAAAAGCAGGTAAAGGTGTCGCAAATCAAAAATAGTGTACATGATGACTCAAGCACAAAAACACTTAAAAAAAAGATCGATCTTCAGTTGTGACTTAAAACACCCGAGAGAGTTTGCTGACTTGACTCCCAGTCTGGGACCCAGGACAGCAAACACACAGTCCCCCAGTGTCTTAACTATTGAATGAGGTGCAACTAGCAGGCCTTGCTCAGAGGACCTGAGGGGCTTAGCAGAGGTATAAGCCTTATAGATGAGGAGGAGGATCTTGAATTGAATCTTAAATTTAATCTGAAGCCAGTGTAGTGACATCAGAAATGCGGTGATGTGAGAGTGAAATGAGGTCTTAGTGAATAATCTTGCTGCAGAGTTTTGGACCTACTGTAACCGGGTAACAGTGTCTCGGCTTCGGCAGGAATAAAGAGCATTACAGTAGTCTAAGCAGGAGGACAAAAGAGCATGGATAACCATTTTCAACTGCTGGAAAGATAACAGTGGGTGTATTTTTGCAGTATTCCTCAGGTGAAAGTAGCAGGACTCAATTACTGACTTAACATTTTTATCAAATTTCAGCTGGTAGTTAAAAATGACACCAAGGTTTTTGGAAAAAGATTTGTAGCCAATGAACTGAGGTGTTGGAGGATGTTATTAGAGACCTGATCTGGGGCGAAAACCAGAATTTCAGTTGTACTGTTTAATTGAAGAAAATTTTGAGACATCCAGCTACTAATCTCGGCCAGATACTTGTGCAGAGTAGTTAAATTTGAGTGGCTACTGGCCCTAAAGGATAAGTAGAGTTGTATATCATTAGCATAGCAATAATAAAACACACAACCAAACTGATGGATCAAGTGCCTTCAGGGGAGCATATAATTAAAATAAAATGGTTCCAAGAGTCGACCCCTGAGGCACCCCACAAGACAGAGTACAGGCGGATGCTTTTTCATAAGCTGATACAAAAAACCTAGATAAATAATAATAAAACCAGTTTAGTGCTACACCAGATATCCCAACCCATTTTTTGAAGGTTGTATACAAGGGAACTCTCAAAAGGTTGTCCGCTTTTGCAACATTTGCATTTTTATCAATTCAAAAAAATGAATAAAGTGGAATAAGCACCCCCTGTTTAGTGACTGTAGTGGTTGCCTTTGAACCTGTTCAGTCAGAATTCAAGTGATCTCATGCAGTGATGAAATGTTTCTCAAGTTTACTCAAGTACTTTACATAAGAACAATTTTGAGGTGCTCTATGTATTTCAATAAGATGCTACTTTAAATTTTTATTTCACCAGATTTATGGGGGGAAATATAGCACATTTTACTATTGTAAACTTCTCTCACAGCTGTTTTGCAGATAAAGATTCTACATCCATCAATACATGTTATACATGTTTTTTTTTTTTGTTTTTTTTTAACTAAACTACCAATTGCATATAATAACATTACATTTAGTATCACCCTAACCAGTTACAGTATTGAAAGGTTGTTAATGCATCACTAATGATAACCCTATAATATGAAGGGACCACTTTGTGCAATGGGTACTTTTGTTTTTTGATACTTAAAGTACAGTACTTAAATTATAAGTCTTGTTATTTCCATCCTGCTTGATTTGACAACACCTGTGGTCACTGTAAGGAACAGCAAGTGCATTACAGACACTAGAGTTCTGTTCAAAATGACAAGTTTGTTGACCACTGGGGGCACACACGAACACATGCTGTGGGCTGAGAGGATTAATTGTGTCACATTGTTTGAATAAAAAAAGAAAAGCTTCAACAAAGACTTTAGATGAAATGCACACATGCACTGGCTTTTATCTTCCTCCTCATCATATCCAGTAAGTGCTGATTACAGAATGCAATAATGGTGGACATAAACTGTATAAAATGGGGTGTGATATATTGGAAATCTTCTGCCACCGACCCTGCAGGTGTTTTAACACTACTGTTTGTGTAAATGATCTTTCAGAAATGAGGGCCTGACAAAAGAGCGCCTCAAGCTAATCTAATAAATCTGGTTTCCTGGCCATTAATTCTGACATCAGCACCAACAAGAGATCCTCCCTCTCGGTTAGTTATAGATAACGACTCTTTGTATGTGGGTGTATCAGCGTCTGGTGGCACATTTTTCACGCACATTATAGGAGCCACCTCAACCATCCTCTTCCATGTACGAGTTATTGATCCCAGTGTGATTGTATCCTGGTCTTTCGCCACTCAGCAGTTTAGCAGTCAGCCCTGTGAGCGAGCGGGCCTGCATATGGGCGTGGGTTCTGATTATCCCAAGCTCACTGCATTTTGCTGCGGTTATTTTTAGCTTCAAAGATTGTTGCCAGCTTCTCTCTGGGAGGCTGTGTGGAGCTGGCTTTTCTGGTGGAGGCCTTGGAGCTGACAGCGCTGGAAGAAATAGAACAAAGAAGCACAGAAGAGGCAGTCGAGACAGTGACTTTAGTGTCAGTCGAAGATGGTTTTATTTTGGAAACATTACAGTTAGGGAAGATTTAGGGTGTCAAGTTCAGTGAAAACTGATTTCTTGTGCCGTGCTTGTTTATTTTGAGGATGCTGCCATTGTACTGCATCTTAGAGCTTGTCCTCCCAGTAAAACAACACAATAGGTCATAATGTTGGTCGCCAAAAACAACCTATAGTTATGTTTGAGTGACAGACGCCATCTAGCTGACCTAGTAATTATGACCTGGACGACTGGAGCAGTTCAGATGACGTCTATATAAGGTGCCAAATCTCCATATTCAGAGGTGATGAGTTGGGTGGCAGGTTAGATCCTAGCTTGCAAACAGTGGGCGTGGTGGACTTTGCTGCAGGAGACCGCTGTTTGTTTCCTGTTCGTATCTTATTATGTTACGTAACAGCAATCGGAGGCCTCGATAACGTGAATCTAAAGACGTAGGGAGGTATTTTCTAGGAAATCTGAGCTGTTACCTGAAACTGCACATTACTTATTATGTTACCAAACAGGAGGTTTCCCGAGAATAGAGGACGCTCTCCACAAGGTCACTTTCACCTTGATGGAAAACACACCTCAATCACACATGAACTGGTAAAGCTTGTCCTTGGGGCAGATGGTTACATCATTTCTCTTTTGGAGCCCTGACATGGAGCATGTGTGTGTGTATGTGTGTGTGTGTGTGTGTGTGTGTGTGTGTGTCTTTGTGTGGCTAGACAGTATCACTAGGGCCAGTAAGAGCTCAGTATTCATTGTTGTGTCAGCATTTTTCACCCTATCATTCTCTCTTGCCATGTTTTTCCCTCTGTTCTCCTGTTCTGTCTTTTAGATGGAAGTAACAATTATTTCTATTATTGAATTATCTCTGAATAATGTTTTGAATTCACCAGTTAATTGTGAAGTCTATAAAATGTAAGACAGTACAGTATAAGGCCCCTCATAAGACCCAAGAGTCTGGTTGTCTGAGCAACAGCTCCGACACATATTCACTTTAAAATGATCCTCACATTTGTGAATCTGGAAGCAGCTATCTGGCATCTTTCTGTGATCATTCATCAGAAGAATGATCAAAATCATGTTGATTAGTTTTCTGTCAGTCAAATAATCATTTCAGCGCTAATGTTATTCATCACTCTCTACTCGTTCTTTCTTACTCTATCTCTTTTGTGTTTTTTTTCTTCTTTTCTCTGCCCTCTGGAACCTCCTGACAGCTGTCTGAGAGACTTTCTGTGACAAGCCAGGTGAACTGGTGGGTTGTTTGTCTGTGTGTGTTTCTGAAAGAGACACAGATCTACTGATGACAGGTGGCCTCCCGTACTTTCTCTCTCCAGGCTGTGTGACTCAGGAAAGAGAGATGTAAGGGAGGAAAAGTATTGTACAACCACCCTATAATAAATGCAGGAGGACAAGAAGCAGAGTAAAGGAAGGAGCAAAGTATTTCGAAAGAGCAATAAGTGTAAAGGGAATGTGCAGAGACAAAAAATGGAGGAGAGAGAGGAAGCCAAAATGGAATAATAGGGAGGAAGAAATGCATTGAGGAGGTAGGAGGAGAATTGGCTGGAGGAAATCCATCCACCGGGCATTATGAAAGAAAAAGGAGAAACCAGCGTTCTCATCCATCTAGCAACAGTGAGCTCTCTCTTCATTCTCCCTCCATCTTCTCCTCTCAGCAAACTCAGTTCATTTACATTTACATTACACCCAGCTGGAGTTGATTTGGTGGTGAGTGATGGATGGTGAGGTTCTGATGCTGTTTATAGAAATGGGCTCAGGGGGTTAGCAAAGTCAGCTGTTTGCAAGGTGGCGAGCACAGTCTGATACAATATGGTTTGCTCGTTAGCAATTCAATTGCTAGCTGCAGTGGTGGCGCATCTATTTATGGGATATGAGTTTAATGTCTGCTGCTTGTCACATTAAGTGGCTAGTTAGCACATCACACATTAGTTTGAAAATGTAACAGAATAGTTGTTTACCCCTATAGTTGGACTAAGTTTTGGACCTGATCTATGACTTTTGGTAAAGGCTATACTTGACCTAGGTTAGTTCTACAATAGGATGTCATTTTCTAAATTATTGCATCTCAGATTTAAATATAATTATTGCAGTGAGTTCTGGATTTGAAGTGATTATATATCTGCAATAAAATTGTTACAGTAATATTATAAAGTTGTGAATTTATGATAAAGCTGAAGGTCAATTTCTACTTGACTTACAGTAGATTTACAGTATGAAAACCTTTCTGTCTGCCCTGTTTCCACTTTAGTTTATTATCATTCTTTTTAATTTGTTTTATTCAAGTTTTATCTTTGATTTTATTTTGCTCTTTTCTTTCAGCAGTCAGCTGTAGTAGTCTAAACATCCATAACATCTGACAGACTGTTAGACTAGTTTGTCAAGTCATTCTAAGATAATATAGATTAAAAATAAGGTCCTGTGTTATGTGATAGCAGTCAAAAATGTGACAGTACTTGCACAGTTTGTGAAAGCCAGACATGGCTGAATCAGACAGGATTAATATCACTGGGTGCATCTGTGACACAAAAATTATCCAACCTACCTTGTAGAAACCAATGCTATCACATCAGGGCTTTGTGTGTAGTACCAGATGGTCATTCATACCAGCTATATTAAAAAAAAAACAAAAAAACAAAACAAAACACAAAGCTCAGAAACCGGATGCAAAATATCACAAACAACTCTTCCACATGATGGCTGCCACATGATGCCTGCCAAAGTGTAACACATTATTACTGGACTGCTGTTGTCATAAAACAGCAAAGTGGACCACTTTTTGTTTGTTTTTGTTAATTTTATCTATGATTTCTGAATGACAGAGACACAGCTGTGGTCAGGTTTAGTTGTTAGCGGGTACATTAAACATTTGTCCTATGCACAGCCAGCTTTTTTTTGTTTGCACACCTACACATCTGCAGCTAAACAAACACAACACTGGTAGTGAGCACATTGGCTAGTGGTCTAAGTACAATTTTCAGGTTTTCCTCACAGATTCAGCCATTACCGAACAATCAGCTTGTAAAGTGGTTAGATATGGTCGCACCATTTTCAGCAAAATCCCGTGTGCGTGTGTAACACAAACACGTAGGTATGCATTTCCATATCCGTCAAGAAAATGAAGACAAAGGACCATGTAAGACTGTGTGACAGCGCTGGAGAGAGAGTGCAAGAAAGTGTTAATAACAGGAAACAGTAGCAGCAGAGAAGCAACTAGACCGAAAGAAGTACATCAATCTATCCATTTTCTAGATCCAATTATCCTGTTCTGAGTTGCAGGGAGCTGTTTCATATCCCAGCATGCACCAGGTGAGAGGCAGGGCACATCCAAGGAAGCTCACCACGCCATCTCACATTTACACTTGCAGGCAATTTGGAGTTTTCAGTTCAGCTAACCTGCTCCACTGCGCTACTACTCAGTATTACTCTGTGCATGACAACTGCAGTATGGATATTTTGATATTTTGATAATGGTGGTGTGGAGATGCACATCATTGTGGGATAATGCTGGTTGATGACCATTCACTCTTCAGACTGCCACATCCTGGCCACCAAACCTTGACTGCTTTGTCTGTCTGTATGGTGTGTGTGTGTGCTACAGACATGAAATTGTTGGCTGGTGTGTGTGCTGTTCAGGTTATAAGGCTGCAGTACAGCTGTATGAATAGGATTGGATGGTAGTGACCTAGTAGCTGATCAGCTGTTGTATGTTACAGTGAAGCATGAATGAAACAGTTGATGAATGCTTCAGTGCTCTGCCTCAAGTAATGCAATGCTTCATTGGTTAGTTCAACAAGTCCTCCAAATTAAATTACCACATATGTTGATGATGTAATGATTGTTTTGGAACTCAAGTACCCTGATGAAGACCTTTATGGTTCAAACCGGTTGGTTTTTTTATTCATAAGTAGCCATGTTGAATATAGGCTTTTTAACTTAATCCCAGAGTTTTTCCATTCCTGCTCCACACATGAGTGCCTGAAGTTTGTTTTTTCCCTCTATAGTTTTGGAACTCTGTTCACCTGATCTGGAATACCTGATGATTAAATGCTGACTCTTCTATTTAGGAATGTATAGCTGTTGTTGTGACTGCTGTTTAAATCCCCCCACATGCAAATGCTAACAATGTACTGAAAATACTCAGCAAGGCTATAAACAAAGAAGAATCAGCACACCCTGAAGGTGCTTTTATTATCGTGGGTGACTTTAATCATGCCAAACTAAAGTCCTCCCAGAATATCATCAATACATGGACTGTCCTACAAGGGGAAATAACACTCTAGACCACGTCTACAGCAACAAACCTGAAGCCTACAAAGCCGTCCTGCACCCCCCACCTTGGACAATCAGACCACATCTCTCTGTTCCTGCTGCCCACATACAGACAGCTGCTAGAACAAGTCAAACACACAGTCAAAACCGTGAAAGTATGGCCAGAGGGAGCTGTATCAGTGCTTCAGTATTGCTTTGAGTGGACAGACGAGAGCATATTCAAGGAAGCAGCCACCCAGGGGTCCCACACCAACTTAGAGGAGTACGCCTCATCAGTCACTGGCTTCATTGGTAAATGTGTTGATGATGTTCTGACTGAGAAAAAGATAAAACCCTTGCCCAGCCAAAAACCCTGGATGAATAGTGAGATCCACACCCTCATCTGAGCTCCAGACACTGCAGTCAGAACTGGCAGCAGAAAGGAACTAAGAGCGGCAAGAAACAAACTCCAGTGTGCCATTACATCCACAACTACTACAGACAACAACTACAGACTACAGATTGAGGAGCACCTTAGCTATGCACACTTTGAAGACAACAACCCAGAGCCTCTGCAGGGCCATGACAGCCTGCAGTGACCAGGTGCTTACACTGTCTGCAAATGATGTGTGGAAGTTTCTAAAGAGGGTGAAGCAAACCTGCTGGACCTGATGAAATCCTTGGCCGTGCTCTCAGAGCATGTGCCCAACAGCTAGCTGAGGTGTTTGCCAACATCTTCAACATGTCCCTGGCCCAGGCTACTGTCCCCACCTGCTTCAAGACCACCACAATAATACCTGTGCCAAAGAAAGGTACCATCACATACCTGTTTGACTGCTGTACAGGACAGACATTCTTAACAATCGTAATGTTAGCACTCTGCCTGCGTGCACATCTCACTAATGACATTGCTCGGAAACTAGTGTTTTGTCTTTCACAAACAATTCGTTCAAAAGAATGAATCTTTTGGGTGAAAGAACTGAAATGAATCACTTCCTGAAATGATCGGTTCATTTCTCAGTTCAGTTGAGCTCTCAGTCAGTGGCGAGAGAACGTACACGGATACACTCACTCATAAAGTGGGTGATTCAAGTCATTTGTTTGCAGGGATACATTCACCCACTGAGAGAGTGATTCAAGCTCGCAGGAGGAGTGGGGTGTGTTCAAGATAGCGCGTGTACAGCTGATTCAGGTTGCTAACATTTAGCTGCAGTGATTCAACAACATTGGTTTTGGACAATCCAGATAAAACATTAACTAGATTGATATTATATGTATAGACTAACATAATGTTACTGCACACACACACACACACACACACACACACACACACACACACACACAACGTTACTGTTTTGAAAAGAGGACAGCTATAAGGACACACACTGAACAGAGTGTGTGTGTGTTTGTGTGTGTGTGTCGCTGCTAGTGCTGACCCAAATGCTTCAAGAGGCTCTCTGCTGTGTGTGTGTGTGTGTGTGTTTTTGGTGGAGTGTCAGTACATAGCCATAGCCCTGTTGTTTATTAGCCGACCGACGTCACTCATCAGCCCTGAATATCTTATTGAGCTTGGAATAAATCAGTCAGTGATTGGCAGGTCGGGTGTTATTTTGCCCCTCCTTCACAAACGACTGTTCCCTTTTCACTAGTTAGTGAAATGAAGTGAACGTTGGGCTGTGTTTCAGTTCAGTGAGTGGGACCGCACAGTCGGAGCTCCAGTCAAGCACTGAACAACTCGGTGAACAAATCTTTTTAATGAACGGATTCTAATGATTCAGTACACCAAAAAGAACTGCTTTTCTTGTCACTATCAGAAACCTGTGTGTGTGTATAGGCTACTGATAAAAATGGGATGTCTAGGGTGCAGAGAGCTGCATCCTGTTGAAAATTTGAAGCAACCAATTAGAGAGCAGCCTCAGGTGGGTGACCTGCTTGCCAAAAGATGAAGGACCTAAGTACACACTCATTTGGCCGGCGCCTCTCACACAGGAAGTGTTTTCACACAGAAATTAACCAAATACAATTTGAAAACAGATGTTTAATAAATGCTGGCATGGCTTCAAAACACAGAGTAAGAGTAAACAATTTTATTTCATAGTTATTTCGTAATATATAATTAATTTATGTTTAACATGTTTTAATAGCCTTTCTTCTCTGGATAATTGGAACGGGGGCGGCTCTGGCGCCCTGCATTAACAGGCCGCCACTGTGTACACATCATCTGAACTGCACCACTGCTCTGGGGCATAATTACTCCGGCCGCTCAACATCACTCAAAACTATATGTCATTTTTGGGCGGCTGACATTACGACCTTTTGTGTCGTTTTTTTCTTGGGAATTATTATTATGGTTATCTGTGTTTTTACTGTTATATAAAAAAATGTTACTGTTTTTATTCTGTTTGAAGCCAATTGTGGCATCTAGTTCAGAGTTGCTTCATTCTTGCGGAGATGAACACGTCATGAGCTGTCAACACCGCGACTTGTCAGCAGTGACTGATGTCGAACGCCCGCTCTCTCTCTCTCTCTCTCTCTCTATTCTGTTCTCTCTGTTTCACAAATCACAAACACACGCTAACTGCAACACATGCAAATCACTTGTACACATACAGTACACTCGCACACACACACACACACACACACACACACGTACACACCCCCTCCCACGCGCAGACAGCTGGGGCGTCAGTCTCCTGGCTCAGTGCCCTGAGAGGAACACGGAGGAAGATGGACAGGCAGGAGCTGTCAGCGAGGACGCAGGGACACGCAGTCGGCTTCTCACTTCAAATAATGAACCACATGTGAAGCGTCAACTCAGCTCCAATTAGACTGGATGATAATTATCTCAGCACTGGTTGGGCTAGAGAGGATGTCGAGTTAAGTGAAGAGGCAAAGATTGCTTGCGTGAAGCCAAGTAGAGTTTAGTTAACACTTTCAATCCTACTTTTTTTTTTTTCAAAACTGATATTTTCATTCCTCTTGTCCCCGATATATCCACAATCCAGGATATTTATCATTTAAATACCTTTTAATACCTTTTTATTGATATTACTGAGATTAGATTAACTCAAATTTTACTCTGTACAGGAAAGCTTTTATGTTGATAGCATCAAATGCCTTCTTGGAAGGAAAAAAACCTGTTTTAACAGGAAATTATTCATTTTACATTTGTAGAATCAGCAAGCAAAGTTGTAGTTATGTTGAGCAGAGCAAATGATCGGTGACTAAAAAAAGATACATCAAAGTTTCCAGATTTCAAGAGAGTGAGCTGAGTATATCTTTTGAGATTTAGGGGGCATCTGGGTGCAACACAAAATGAGTCCCTTATGTGTATCTGCACTGATGTGACACTAAATTCTACAAGTTTTTTTCTAATGTGTCACTTCTGCTCTGTCCTACTTTCAGGAAAACCAGTGTCACTTTTAATCATTAATTATTCATTTGACTGTGGAAACAAAACTGTTATGGCAGGTTGGAAGAAAACATCTCGGGTGATAGAATGGATTTGGTATCATACGGAAAACCTTCTAAAAATGGTTATTCTAATTATTTAAACAATAAAGACTCAATATGGTTTAGCTCAATGCTTTACTGTCTTTAGTTTCTTTCTGCCTCAGCCAGTCTTTCTCTCTGTGTGTCGGAAACGTGTGAGGGAGGGAGGTTCAACTGAACCATGAATGACCTACATGAGTGACAGCTCTGCTTTCTGTCCGTCTCGTTCCCATTAGCACTCTGTTTGGCATTTGGCAGCCCGCCTCGTGTAGTACTACTACATGTGTACACTCTTTATATATTATATATTATCTATATAGTACATAGAGTACATTTACTCACCTTTTAACTTCTACACTGACGCCACAACATTCATAATTAATACCTATTTCTCTATGGCGTGACACAATAGGTCTATATGTCCATGTCAACGCTCTGGAACAGGAAGTACACACTGAGGATGTTCTGTGCGGTTATGCTTGAGTAGAGAACATACATGATAACCCTCCCGGTCATTTGTAAAGACGTTCACTCTGTACACTGACATTTTGCACCATTAAAGGGATTTCAGTGTTTTCATTGGGGAATTGATATCAGAGCTTTGACTTGTGGCCCAGATGATTATAATATTTCTCTCATAGGGATGAATCAGAAATCTGCCCGACTGACTATATGTGCTTTTTTACTATATACATTTTTAATCGTTTTATGTCTGAATAAGAAAAAAATGTGTTTAGCAAGAATTTCTTCTGTTTGTTATCTAATAGTCATTTGACTTTTATTGTGAAATCCAGTTTACAAAAAAAGGATATGTAAGCAAGTCTTCAGAAAATGTGAAAATGTCCACAAACCACATAGGCCTATATTTGGAAAATATGAGACTATAGTATATTGATTTTTGCATATGTGAAATGTCCATACCCACATAAGATTAATATGTTCTTGCTTGTGTTTTGTTGTAAGATTCTCTTGCTGTGTGTCCTACCTTTCTCGAAAATTCACTGTTACTATAAGAATCACCTGTTATGTTTCAATTCACTTGTTTTTATCCGCATCTTCCATTCACACATTATTCAGATATAACTATGTTTAGTCTCTGAATTCAGTGAAACCAGTTGAAGTCGTAAGGTTTTGAATCGCATGTGTATGTGAAGGATTTGTTCATGTTTGTATGTAAGCCAGTAATTTTTACATCTCATCCCAAATAAGCTGTGTGTAAAGCAAATGAAATGTCATCCGGTTTGAGTGTCGGAGTGATCAGGTTTGGTCGAGTATTACCACCGGTTCATTTACACAGACATCACACTGCGCGGAGAGACCATTAACCTCCTGAACAGGGCTTCAATGGGATTAATGTGACTCCACTACTGACCCTTTTCTCTCTCTGCCTCTCTCTCTCTCTCTCTCTCTCTCTCTCTCTCTCTCTCTCTCTCTCTCTTGCCCCTCCTCCTTCTTGCTCTTAGCAACAACAAAACTCACCATTAAGCCTCCCTCGCAGTTGTTCAAATCACGAGAAGTTACGACACATTACAGATGTTCCCTCGCTGTCACAAAAGGCTTTCGTCAGAAACGCTCTGGACCTCAATCTGCTTTATCTACGTACATCTTGCGTCATTACTTTTATATGCTTTTTTAAGAGCTCTAGTGCCTGTAGATCACACAAGACGGCACTTTTAAGAAATATTCATAACATAAGAGCCCAATTTAATATTGAAGTGTTGCGGTTTTTGTTTTGATTGACTCCACTGAACCTCTTCTTCTCCATCACACACACTTTGCAACCACTGTGGTTTCACTTTAGCTCGTCATCATCTGTCGACACTCTGCATTGCTCAGTGAGCTATTAATGTAAAAGGGTAAAGGCTTCTTATATACAAATAAAAGGCTATCCTGTTTAAATGGTACCCCTATACCAACTCTATACATACAGTAAATTGTGATTCAGGTAAAGTAATTGCTGTCAATTCTATAATTCTCGGTGAAATGTCAAAGGTACAGTGTAATTTTGCTCCTTGTTACCCTCACAAATGGATTGTTGCCATTTCATCACAGCTATGTGTGCAATTTGAGACAGCTGGCTTATTGCATGGATGGGAGACTCAGAATCAAACAAACCTGATTGTTACTGTTCAGTGTAATGACTTTAATTGCCTTCCATCCTGACGCAAATGGGCAAATTGAATGCAGCGGCGTCGCCTTTATGAGAATGTCGAGGAGCGTTCGCATGTGATAATGCGTTCTCTTTTTTCCTGTCTATAAAACCATTTAAGATTTATATATGAAACGAAATGTGTAATATTCAAAACCATAACATCAAAGACACAAAGTTAACTGTGACGTAAATATTAATTATGAAGCCTCTGCACTAACAATAAACTACGAGTATGACATGAAACATTGCAACTGTCTCATTCATGCTCCAGATTCATAGGCTCATTCATTAGCCGTTGGCTAACTATTAGATAACTAGCAATGTCCAATCATATGCATGATGGTGTACGAGGCTGTCGTTATAAAATGACACTTAGATTGCCGGTTTGGCTCTGGTCATGTGATGCTCCGGGACAAATCTGAGAAAGCTTCACACAGCTCACAACCCTCCTGGCAGACTCTGAGATACACAACATTTCATGAGCATGAACACATATTAACAAAAAGAAAATTCAAAATTGACAAAAAGCTGATTGCTAACCGGAGGAGGAGGCTGCGGAGGTGAAAGGAGTTCAATTGTGAAGCAGCGAGGGCAGAACTCAGCGTTGTTGTATGCAGACTGAAATAAGCATCAAATATTTATTATAGAGTGCCTACTGTGAGAGGTAGGAGGTGGACAAGGTACAATTTACCTTGGCAAAATAACATTGCAATGTATACGCTTATGAGATCTTTATAAGTAGAGCACAATAGATGGATTTGCAAGCAAAAAAAAATCTGTGTCAGTGTCCAGTGAACAGTGAACGGTCACTTATGTGCGTCAAGATGTCATGCGTTGTTTGTAGAATATACAGCTGGCGCGAATCTATAATGACTGCTGTATGGAAATCTAACTTTTCATTTACTTCCTTCCTTCCTTCCTCCTGTCCTTGCCATCACTCCCTCCTTCATTTCCATCCTGCCTCCTTCTCTCCTCTGCCATTAGAAATAAGGGCAAAAGCCATCTTGCTTCTGGAACTTTCTCTCACACTCATTAGAGTGCCAGATACCCTCCGGCAACCAACATCCAAACACACATTAACCTTTACAGAATGCCCCCCCCCCTCCTCTCCCCTCCCCTCCCCTCATTCTCCTCCCGCCCTCTCCTCTCTTTCTCTTTCTTGCTGAGACTTTAATTTGCTGGATCACCCCCCCCCCCCCCCCCCCCCCTTTCCAGTCACTCCTTCACATCCTATTTGGCACCAGATAGAATCATTTGGGGGATTTTGGGCAGCAGCTGTGTTGATGTATGGCTTGCATGCGAGGTCTGGTCCAGCTGTGACAGTTATTGCTCCTTTGCGACTGAGCGGGAAAGAGAAATACGTCGCGTTGAAACCTCTGTGGCTCTACATTAATAAATAATAAGGTTATTGTGATTGATGGAGATATGCAGGTGTGTGTATAAGAGTGCGGCTGTGGAGTTTTCTTTATGTGAAAGCTTAAAGAAAGAGGAAGTTGAAGGTAAAGGTGTCAATCTATGCGCCGTGTCCTACTTCAGTAACTCGACTAATGTTTGCTCTCCGTTTCCATCCTCTCAATTTTTTGGGCTACAGATTGTGAGGCATGTGGACTAGCCCTCTATGAGACAGCTAATATTTGTCTTTGATCCCTGCTGGATCTGTTGGCACCTTATTGGTTGTGTGTTTAAGCGCTGCTGTTTTAATTAGACCATTTCAACTCAGTCCAGCTCCATTCACTACATTTATTAACAGCAGTAAACAACACAGATCTCCTTTACAGGTGTGTCCAATGCATAGAAATCATGTCAAATAATGCAATACAGGCATTTCTGTTGGCTTCTTAGTTTATTGTTTTGAAAGCTTTTTGCAAAACTGGATGCCCCTCAGTAATGAATCTACTGTTTTTAAGCTCCAGGCAGGTTATAAGCAGCACTATAATGAACCCTGGAGAAGTCATGATACTGTGACAGCCAGGAAGAGAGGCACATTGAAATTAAGTCTTTGAACTTTCTAAGGGTTACAAGATGAATTAATTATATACATATCTCGCTGTCTTCCTAACTCTGTGTTGTAAAAAAAAAAGAGTCTCAGAGAGTGTCTTACCTGCAGCCTGCAGGCTGTACAAGCAAAGTCTGTTAAACAACAGAGGAACAAGTCAGTCTCGCTTACAAGTACAGTTGACTCAATTAACGCAATCAGGTTTCTGGCAATGATGCATAAATTGAGGCAGTGTAGTTAAGAAGTTAAGTTTCCGCCTTTACAGGTGTCCTTGTCCTTATTCTTTGTCCTTGCACTTACTCATAGTTCTATGATCATTTCTTGTGCCAATCATAATAAGAGCTAAGCTCCACCTGGAAGAGATGAATGCTCCTCTTTTTCAAAGTCAGTCTTTATACCAGTTGAACGAGACCCGGGCCCGGCACCACAAGGCGGTTTAAGTGGGCTTAGCCCCCTCAGTTGTATTTTTTGCCCTCTCTGTTTAAGCTGAGGAAAGGTGAGAGAGAATTTCGCTGGTTTATTTTGTAAGAATTCTGCTTGTTTGACATGTCGAATTACTTTGCCGGTATAATTTTAGGCAATGTCCACAGTACCAAAATGGAGCAAAGGAGATCAATAGACAGACAGAAGACATCACTTAGTTCAGTTTCTTAGCCTGCTTGCTTTTCATGGTTGTAAACACAATGTTCCCTCCCCCCCATTGTAGCACAGACAGTCTGCAGACAGAAGGGAAACGACAGGGAAGTGAAGGGACAGTCAATGAGAGAGAGAGAGCAGTGGTTTCTACGTGCCTTGTCCTGCTGATTTTGACAGAGAATTGTTCATAAATTCAAAACATAGTTAGCACTTTGCTAATGCTACATTCTTATGTGAGTACTCTGATAAACAAAGTGTTGTTGTTATTTAGCCTTCCTGAGGCTATTTCACTGTTAAATCAATTAATTTTATTTTATGAAAAAAAAAAACTGCCCCCTCGCAATTTTTAACAGCCCCCCTTCAGTCATTTCATCCTGGCGCAATAACAACCTGCCTCAATAAATCCTTTAAATATATGTCAGAAGCAATTTAGTAAAGGACTTTCACTGTCTAAAATACTAGTACAACCTATTTACAAGAGTTGTCCACTTGCCTGAAGGAATTAGGATTTAATTACAAGAACAGGTCGTATGCATGCTAGCTGACTTTGAATTTGAGAGCGAAGAATGTGAAGGGTGTGTGTACTTTGGAGGTGATTTCCTTTTATATCCGGCTAATGCGCCGCTGTGTGTACCTGTCACCATGAGCCGCTCCGTTTCTTCAGGTGCCGTCGTTGCTGGATGTTTGGCAAATATCTCAACCGGCATCACGCTTATAGACTCTGTCTGACTGTTTGTTTCTCTCTCCGCCGAACCCTTTGGATTCTATTGGCTGTTTTTGTTTAGCTTTCACTTCCTGTGTTTATGTGCTTATGTTTCATCTGGCGCAATATTGTTATTTTGAGGCAAAGTGATGCTACTCAGGTGCGCCGTCATTTGGCACGTGGAAGGCACTATACATGTCGCTCATGTCCACATGTTATCCATACACTCATACAGATAGAGGAACATCTTCACAGTTTATTCTTGACTTTGGAGATTGCAGCTGTTGCTGTTCTGGAGCTTTCTATCAAATCACATGATCTTCTTCTGTAGATATAGTTTGCCCAATTGTCATAGATTTCTAAGCACTTCAAGGACTCCTCGTGTTAGCTTCAAAGTGTATCCAGGAAACAACAAAACAGTCAAGATCCCTTTAGCATTTGTTCTGGGGATTTCGATCATACCACATGATCTTCATCACCAGAAGGAACAAATATTTATGGATTTTGTCTATTCCTATGTCATCCCCTTCCCTTCCCTTCTCATATCTATCTGAGATGTAAGTGTTTTAAGTTTTGGGAATACATATTCGTTGGGTGATGTAAACAGGATTGCGTCAGACTTCATTTTAGCTTAGTTTCTGCTTTATTTGTTGACACAAGCTACATTTTGATGAATCTGCATCATGGAACGTCATGCTGCATTAGCCACTACCTGTTTTCACTGTAACCATAAATGTACAGATAACAACAGGATCAGCAGCAGAAGAAAACTCTTAATGGATTTATGGACATTTCTGGTTTGAGTTTATGACACTGAGAAAAGGGGCTGATTTTAATCCAAAATGTGCCAATTAGGGTTGACTGCCTGTCTCTTTGTCTGCCTCTGCCTCTTTTTGCTAGTTGTTGTTTTTTGTCTTGCTCTTTAACTTCTTTCTTTTCCTCTCCTCATCTTTTCTGTGTCTTCGTCATTGACACCACCCATCATCCCATATTCATTTTTCTCTTTGCCTGTTGCTGGGGGAGATGAAGCTGTCACACAAGGCTCTAATGACATAAAATCCACTAGACTTGCTGTCTTGCTCTCCCCCCCTCTCTCTCTCTCCTCTCATCTCTCCATTCCTGTCTGCTCTCTCTTCTGTCTGGTTGCTCTGACCCCCACCTGGGCGTGGCAGGTTTCTGCCTCCATCCTGTCCTCACTGGTGAGTGTTTTGGTGGAGTGGCAGTGAGAGGACCAGAGGGCCAAGGAGTGATGGATGGCTGTTCCTCCGGCCCTCTCCTTTCCATTCCCCCGACCGCTCTCCTCTCATTGCCTTCCCGGGGCTCGGCTTTGCTGGTAATGGCTTGAAACATGATATGAGTCTAACCCGGTGTTTGCCGAGGGAGAAGAAAGGAGTCCCCTAGCCAGCCAGAGTAAAGCTTCAATATGACAGGCTAAAGCAGAGAGGGCTTCTGCAGTGAGCGGCGCACTGATTTACAATGTGGAGGGTCAGTACAGGCGGGAGGAGACAGTGCACCAAGAATCAGGCTGAGAGAGAGAAAAAAAAGGAAGATTCAAGAGAGGAAAAATGAATTAAACATCTTTGAAATATGCGCCGTAACCCGCTTTCCCGTCTTTATTTATTTATTTTAGAGTTTTACATCAAGAGTCAATGTACTGTATACAAGGAAAACATTATTTATACTCTACAGCCCTACAATTACAAGCTGCTTCTCTGCGTTGACTCAACAAAGTACATCCACAATATAGCATCTGCTGGAATATACCCAGTCGGTTGTCAATGGGGCTTTTAGCAGTCATACAATAACCATGTAACCTCGCTAGCCAACAACTGTACAAGAGAAGAAATCGAGGTGAATGAACTGTGTGAGTAACCTGTCTGACCATGGTCATTTGAAGATTTGTGCACTGAAGTTTTTCATTGTTAACTTTGTCAGACTTATGTAGCATTTGTGTTCACTGGTGGGTGGTTAAAAGGGACATATCATATACATTTCCTGGTCTACATTTATATTCTGGAGCTTTGCTTGAATATCTCGGCATGATTTACAGTTCAAAAAACTGTAAATCGTATACTGACTATTTATGCACCTCCTCAGTTCAGCCTTGGTCTGAAGGTCCTACACTGAACCTCAATGAGCCCACTTTGTTCGGATTGGTTAGCTTCCAAAAACTTCCAAAATATGCGTCACAGTCGACATCCGGTTCCTTTGGTGGCTACGTCAACAAACCTTGAAACCAACTAGAGTTGTAGTATTTTGCTTTTCCTTGAAATGTCAACTTCTCAAGTTCTTGTCATGTTCGAGCCAGAATATGAGAGTGGACAATGCAAACAACACATGGAAAAACCTTAGCAACAATCTTAGCAAACAAGGCTAGGGAACGGATGGCCATTTATGGGAACGTGCGACAATCTGATGTCAGCTCATTAGCAAAGTGGTAAAAACCAGGTTGAAGCACTAGCTTTTGACCTGCAACCTCAGGGTTTGTAACTTTGACCATAGACATCTGTCATCATAAAAATATATAAATAATATATGGCCCTATTAATCATGTCTTCAATTCTTTTTTTGCTATTTTCAATGACATACATTGTGTAAACCAAAGTATAAAGGTTTAAACAGCAATAATGCTGTTTAATTCTGTGTGTTTGGAAGACTAAAGTAGGATATAATTATGTCTTGAAAATAAAATGACAAGCTGTAGCAGTAACAGCCTGTAGAGCCAGCAGACCACAGTCTGAAGGTATGGGGGAAAATCTTTCTTTGTAGCACTCCAATCAGAAGCAGCTACATGGCCACAAGAAGCCAAACTACATCTTGCAGTCTTGGATTTTTCTCGGAGAATCTAATGAGCATCCACTGAGCTCACCCATGGTACACCTACACAGGTGTTTTTGATTATTTTGGCTGATTGGACCTCTTCTCAGGACTGTGTGGGCATGTTCACATGATTGGCATCTACCTGACTCTCTTGTTAACTTATTTGCACCTGTTCAGGTGGGACAAATGTATTATTCAGTAAGTGCAGGTTTGTGATCTAATGTTATTGCCAGCATAGCCCTGCTCACCTTCAACCAAAGAAGATATCATTAGTCTGAATAACAGAAATCACCTGTGTGAGGGTGCAAACAGGTATGTGTTGAACAAAAATGATGCAATATTTTAAATCTGTGAACAACTAGTAGATGTTCTGGATATATTACAGAACATGATTCTGCAATCGCATGGCCTATTTCTTTTTAAGGAATTCAGGAATTGATTTTTAGACTTTTCAGAGCAACCTCCATATGTGTCCAATTGGAAAATCAGAAGGACAAGACAGCGGCAGCCCAGTATGTGGTGGTTTGTCCAGTCGAGTGTCGGGAGGATTCTTGTTGTTGTGTTGAGTGAGGGAGAGCACTGTCAGTTCCGTGCACATATTATGCAACCTACTTCGAGCAATTCTTCCAAGCAATTGCCAAACAAAATGAGCCATGCCAGACTACAACAGAGGCCAAAATGTGTTATCTGGCAATTTTGATCTGGTGTTTTCGGAAAGGGAAAGCCAAGCGAGGCCGTAAAAATCCACATGATCATGAGAGGAATGCGCCTTGAACAAGGAGAATTTTGGTAAATAATAGTATTTTTTTTTGTCATTTGAGTTTAACTAGTGCTTTAAACTGTTTTCAGGCTTATTAAACTACAACAACAACAATTTAGATGATCAGTTATTTGAGTCACTTAAAAAGCAACAATGCCAAATTTTGAATGGCTCCACTAATGAATTTGTGGTTGGACAAAAGTGGCACTATTCTTGGATATTTCAATGACTAAACAATGAAGCAAACATATCGAATCAAATCAATAGTAATCAATACTTGATACTACAGGTCTTCAGCACTGGTTATACTGGCTTACAGTATATACAGTATTTACACAGTGGAGCAAAATGAAATACTTCAGTCAGCTCAGGACATGAAAGTCTAATCCTTCAAAAATCGCATAATGAACATAAGTCTTCCTGTTTCCTTTGCTGTGTTACATGTTGCTTCCTCCTTGATATCTGTCCCCTTGCTCTGTCAGAGTAGTTGGAGGCACTCAACGACAGTTTGCTGCTGGCAGAGACCGCCGGTGGATGCAAATGAATAAACAAATGAGTGGAAGGTTTGTTAAGGAGGTTTGAGAAGAGCGGGCAGACGAATGGAGCTGAAGGGGGCTCAGCTGGAGAGTGTCTGTCTGAACAACAGAAAGCCGACAAAGAGAAGTAAATTGGTGACTGAACAGCCCCAAACAAATACAATAGCATCTCTCTCACACAGATGGTCATGCTGTAACTGTGTGTTTGTATGTCTGAGTGTGTGTGCAGTCACATGTGTGCCTTTTATAATGATGCTATTGTGTAAATGACTGTATGTTATTGTATGGGTGTTTAACCTCGCTGTGTGATGCCATCACTGCCTGTTTGTACATAGTAAACCTCACCTGAAGTGTATGGCTATATAAAGTGACTGGATAGCATGATAGTCAACAAATTAAACACATCAGAATCATTCCTGGAGTCCCTCTATGCTACTTTAACAGGCCTACAGTAATGGTAGACAGTGACCTCATTTAGGATCCTAGTGGCCTGAGGGTACAAGCTCATCCTGAGCCTCTCAGTGCCGGCCTGCTGTATCCAGTACCTTCTTCCCGAATCCAGCAGGAGAAAAGGCCATTATCTGAGCGGTTGGGATCCTTAATGATTTTGCTAACCTTATTCTTGCAGCACCTGGTGTAAATATCCTGTAGGTAGGGTAGAGTACCGCCTATTGTATGTTCAGCTGAACGTATCACTCTTTGCAGGGCCTTTCGGTCCTGCTCGGTGCTGTTTCAGTACCAGGCGGTGATGTTCCCTGTCAGTATGCTCTCTAGGGTGCAGGAGTACGATTTCATCAGTATTTGAGGGGATACCCAGAATTTCCTCAAGCGTCTGAGGTGAAACAGTATCTGCTTTGCCTTTCTCACCACCGAGTCAGTATGCAGCCCCCAGGTCAGGTCCTCGGTGATGAGGACACCAAGGTACTTGAAGCTGTCCACCCTCTCCACCGAGCACCCATTGATATTAAGGGGGGCGTAGTTTGTTCCCTACTTCTTCCCAAAGTCCACTATCAGCTCTTTAGTCTTGCTGATGTTCAGAAGTACTGTCCTCAAACCAGTGGGTCAGGTCCTCTACTTCCTTCAGGTAGGCCTTTTCGTTGTTATCTGTGATCAAGCCCACAACAGCTGTGTTGTCAGGAAATTTGACAATGGTGTTGGAGTCAAAAGTGGATACACAGTCGTGTGTGTTTACAGGGAGTACAGCAGGGGATCAAAATACAGCCCTGAGGTAGTTTTGGGTACAGTTGCTTCTGTTGTTTTATACATAAAATCCACCACAGACTCAGTGAATCTATTTATGTCATCTGTGATGTCAACGGTGATGTCCTGAAACTTTCTCCAGACTTGTCATGTAGTGTAGACGGCGGCGGCCTCTGATTGGCCTGATTATTTCCTTGCATCACTGGCAAATGGCAAATGTAAGTGATATCAAATGTGATTAGGGGTCATTGTTTTTTTTGTTTTTTTTTACCAATTTTTCAAAAGAAGTTTTCAGATTGTCACCTGGATTTTATATTCCCATGTACCCAAACAGTTTGATTCCTCTTGAAGTAAACTTGATCCTCTTGCAGTGTTGACAGTTATTGACACAATGACACAAAATGCTTCTGGTAATAGAATAGTAGGAGAAAAACAGGTACTATTCTTTACAACGCAAACTACAGTTTTAAAATCAGATTTTTGCTAAGATTATTTTGTTATTGCTTTTTTTTTTGTTTTTTAATCTGGAGAATGAAAATAATTTGTCATGAATGAATCCCACTGTGTACATTTGATATATTTATCTATGCTATGGGGACTCTAATATTCCATACTTATCCTGTATTATCTTACAGATCATTCATGATGCTTCAATATTGATTTCTTAAGCAGTTTCTAAGGCCTTGCACTCATCACTTGAATTATACATGACTTATATCATCACATCCCATCTCTGTCTAAATCCACACACTGTAAGCTGCATCTCCCGTACCTCTACACTACTAATCCATATTAGCAAACCATCAATGTTGGATGTCAGATCAAATGCTGATCTGATCCATCTTACCTGATCACAAGCATCTGTTTTCAGCATATTGCACTGATATGGGAGGATGTACAGTTATGCTTGGTAATGCTCTGTACTGTACTTCAGCTAAAGCGCATACATTAAGATATGAATTAAAAATTACGCATACGTTTTTAGTCCTTTCCACTTCTACATCGTGATGTTGCTTTTGTGGTCATGCATGTACAGCTGCACAGATGAAGATGCATACATGCGTACACACACACTCCCCACATGAACACATGTTTGTGTGACACGAGCTAGAAGCTTTTGCCTAGTGTCATTTGAATCGGCAGTAAGAGGCTTAACATGAGCGGCCACTTGCCTCAGCAGAGCTTGGTCCGATCAGACTGAACAGAGGTCCCTACTAGAGCACATCTGTTCCTCTCTTGCTCCTCCCCTCCCCCCACACATCTGTACTGTGCTCCTTTGGGGGCACACACACACACACACACACAATGTATGCTCTGAAATTGTTTATAGTGGACGTCAGTGAAATCCACTGTTAACAAAGCTCCACCCACAGGTTTGTGCCTCATAGCCCACCCACAAATTGTTCAAGCGTTTACACTTTGACATCTGGAATAAATCCAACAACTCAAGTGAAGCCACACCTTATAAAAAGCCACTGTGCAGACTTTTTTCCATGTGCTTATATCATCTGCCATTTTTTTTCTGATGGCCTGCATTTTTTTTTTTCTAGAAAAATGAGACAGTTCTGGTGAAAATGAGTACAGTCTAATTTCAGTGTTCCCACGCGGATCTACTGGGTGTAGGGATATGCATTGCTGTCTGCATCAGTGACAGTGTTTTGATATCACTAACATTTGCCAAAATCAGATTTAAAAAAAAAAAAAAACCTAAACATTGAGTCTCTAAGAACAAATTTGAGACATTTTAAAAATGTTTTGAAACATTTGTGCTGGACAACGGACAATAGCTGCTAATTCTTTCCACACCAGCTGTGCTGCAGCTGCATTGTTGCAGCTATGAATAGCAGAGGTCACAAACAGCTGCCATTAACCGGTATTCAATCATCACCAGTTCACTGTTGTGTAGTTGTTGTCTAGATTAATAATGGGCCTTTATGATATGAGGAACTCTTTTGGGAATCTCTTTAGAAACTCATGAAGTTTACCTGTATTTCAACTGGAGAAATCTGAGTCTAAATTTAGTTCCTGCTCATAACGAGTCACTAGATGGTTCTGTGTTAATATGTTGTCAAACATAATTTTCCATGAAAGCAGTTCTTTTTTAATCTTGTCTTGGTCTGAATGCACAACAGGGACTTTTAAGGTTTCAATTTCTTGTTGGAATTACCACCTTAACATTGAGCAAGACCTTTTGTGTGTTGTATTGTTTTTGCCCACATTAATGGCAAAAACCTGTTTTTTTCCCAAAGGCATCGATCTCTTCGCAGCCGCTGGTGACACAAGCCTGCAACAGACCAAATAGGACAATACACACACACACACACATGCACACACATGCACACACACACACACAGAGAACATACAGCTCCAGATAAGATGTAGTGATTGCATGGGCCAGAGGGCAGCAGTATATAGACATCAGAGTAACATACAACAGTGCCGTGAGATGGAACAATGAACAATCCCACATGACACAGTCTAATGGATGTGTGTACAGTTCACCTACTGTAAGTTTACTCTTATCGTCTCTCTTCTTATTCTGTCTCCCCTCCTCCCATCCTTTAGCCCACTCCACTAACCTTTTCCTTCTTTTCCTCCTTACCCGCTGCAAACCATCTTAAAAAGATTGAGAAATAGACAAAACTAATAAATTAACTTCATCTTAAAATCACTGAAATGGTGATGTACAGTTGCAGAAATGTTCATGTTTCTCATACTTTTTCACAATTTATCTCATGTCCTCCCTACATCCCTCTTTTTAGCGACCATTTTTAAAAAAAAATAATTTTCTGACTTGTGGATTGTGGACTGTCATCGCCATCCTTTGGATCCTCAGCCTCTTCAGCCAAATGAAAATAATCCAAGAGGGACGGGAACTTAATGAAATTTCTCCTTTGATAAGATATAAATCTAAAAGCTTATACTTTTTCATAATCCTTAGAGAGGTCTATCAGATGTTGTGCTGTTTTTTTTACTATTTTGTTGCTTGCTTACTTCACATATGCAACCTAAAATACATAATGAGGAGAAAATTCTTCTGTATATGAGAAAAAAAAGTAAAACATAGCAGATTGTAGCATCTGCCAGAAATATAAGAAACAAAATACAAACATAAAAAAGTAAAATAAAAATAAAAAAGTTTGGATTTAAAGTAACATTACTGAAATGAAAGAAGGTCGACACGGGGTTAAAAATGAAAGCAAAGGGAATATGAGAGTGTGAGACTGGAAAGTTTGTTTATTCATGTCTGTTGGGCCCAAAGGGCAACTAACTCTTGAAAAATATTGATTACTTCTGTCTCATCTATGAGCAGCCGATGGAAGAGAAAACTTTGCATGGCAACAGAAACGTACATGTTGAATGTACGGTTGATGTATGCATTTATCAAGATGCAGATCAAAATGCATGTTAAAGCTGAACTATCAGATCTTTCCCCAGTAGTCATCGATACCACTGCACACATTCTTCCCAGTGTTTACTACTTCAAATCAAAGAAAACCCGAAGGATCAGAGTGGATCCACTGTAACATTTTTCTGAATGGAGAGATTACTTGCTTCTTATGAGACAACTTGTATTTTTCCTTTAAGTATCAGTTTGTCACTCCCTGTACATGCAGATCTACAGGGTCTTAGTTAGCCAGGACAGAATATATGCAGCCCATTTTTGTGTTTTAGGTTGAGAAAACTGGTGTATTTCATGCATCTTTTAACAACTGGGTGCTGCCTGTTCATTAGTTTGTTTGTGCTCACTATTTTTTCTCATGCACAGCAGGGGAAATGTGGTAAATATATATTTTAATCAAATAAGAATAACAACTTTAGGGCTTTTAGGCCTTTTTAGGACACACAGAACAGATCAATTTAAACTCATAATATAGAACTAAATACAATAAAACAGCTCTAGACTGCTTTGCTATATGCTGGTACATTTTAACTGTAAGTCAGTGACTCATAGATGTTTATTTTTTTAATCTGTTTTTTCCCCAATAGTTTAATTACATCTATTGTATTGCAATTGCATACATTCAAAGAAACATCACCTGTTTTGGATTTTATCACTCAGTTGATTATCAGTGGTTATCAGCTACACCTACTAGCAGGTGCAAATCAAGCCATTGGAATATGACCAAGGAACCTACCAGTAGGTAATATGCCACTACATTATGTTACGCTACAAAATAATGATGTTTTATGACGTGACGACGCTGTGGTTAAGGACTGGGCACAAAAACCACTTGGTTAGAGTTATGGAAAGATCATGGTTTTAGTTAAAATGATCGCTTGAAATGTAGTTCAATGTGGCAACCATTGGTTAGGAATGCAGTAAAATGCAGTAAAAATTTTAGGTTAAACAGCAGTAAAATGAGGTTCAAATGTCCTGATGGAGGCGAACAGTGGTCTCAAACTGTCGTCTCTTTCTTGCCAACTTGCAGGTTGCCAGCTAACAATCTAGCCATCAATTTTTGATTATTATTGAATAAATAATAATCAAAAAATGGGCAAGATATTACTTCACCACAAGAAAGATCCTTATGTAAGGAGGCCCTATTACCTGGCTTGCACCACTACCATGCTTTAGCATCATGGGATCAGAAAGAAAAGGTAGAGCTTTCAGTAAAATTAAATTAGCTTTAAGTAAAAGTAAAAATAAGAAATAAATTAGGATACAGGAGACAAAAAGAGGAAATACTCCCAAACCAAATAAGGCCTCACAATAACAAAAAGTAAAATAACATAGTCCCAGTCCAGCGTAACAACAGATCAACCTGTAATTGAGTCCAGTGATACAACAACAGAGTTAGCATTGCATCAGTTAGCATCAGTGATTCTCAATTGCACAACAGCACTGTACAACACTTTGGTGTTACCAGTTGGCATTTTCACAGCGTCTCTTCAGTCTCTGCAGTCATGCATTAAGTCTCTCTGCATGAGCAACTATTACTTCATTTCAGTTTTGTTTTTTTCTACACCGCCTCATAAGCTAGTGCAGATGATTTGCATTTGCTTACATGTGTGCATGTTTACACAGCATGACTATCTGCATGACTAGATATTATTAGAGCTAAGGGAGAAACTGTGTTTTTTTGTAATTTGGGTGAAGTGACCGTTTAATGTGGATTTAATTTCAGTGGCTCCACAGTCCAACAGCTGACTGTGGGTATCTTAACAATTGTCTGCTATTGAGATTGATTGTAAAATGGACGACTGAGCGGCAGTGAAGCATGCCAGGTGTGGGTTCATCAATCAAATCAAAGAGTGTTAAGAGACATGTCTCATGAGCCAAATGGCTGGTTTTGTTGATGATGTCAAAAGACCGTTTTAAAGTTTCATCAGTCACACCAGTGCGTGTCAATCATATCATCCACAGCTCTTATATTTACAGCCACAGGGTGTGAATGTATGCTTGCTTGTAGCTGCGTGTGTGCCCCACATAGCTGGGTCTGAGTGTGTGTGTGTGCACATGATAGTGAGTCTTTTGATGTATTTAGACACAGTTTGTTCTTGCAGGACAATTTATCATGTCTCCTGGCTCCAAGGGTGAGGAAACACAACATACAAATCTACCCACCTCCCTGCAGGATACAGCAGCGGGCTAACTGTCCAAATATCCAGGATTTATGGGGTGTAAAACATCTTGCGGGCTCCACAGCACATCACTTTAGCAGGTTTGGGCAGAGAAGTTACAAGAATTGCAATAGTGGCATTTCTTGTTCACATCTTTGGCGCTGGAAGGAGATGAACCAGAGAAACAATTCATAAACTACAAGAAGTGAAGTAAAAGCCAAGTAAAAGCCCTGGATTCCCACACAGGTGTTTCTAGTTATTGATTTGGCTAAGTTGAAGTTGTGCAGAGCTATGCTCAGAATCTGCTGAAGCTACTTAACTCCATATAGAGTACTTACTGTAAAGGTAGCCTGAACACTGTTGGTCCTATGGAGCAAGATTTTGTTGAGCCGGCCCCCTTTTTTAAGTATTATTTTTCTGCTAGCATGCATATTAGGTAATGTACCAAGAACCATAACAACTCAGCAGCAAAAAACAAGAAAGAAGGTCACCGCTGAGCAATTGATTGATTCAACGACAAAACCGCTGCCTCATATACCACCTGCACTCCATTTAAGTGGGTTCCTTCTCCCTCGCTGGGATGTAACAAGCGTCATGCCAGCATGTCAAATGTCACGCAGCCACTGTTAAAAGATAAGGCTTTGTAAATGTTATAATAAGGAAATGCATTCAACACCTTAAGGATACGCACCAGAGCTCTGTCACAAATCCATACAACATACTCATTCTAAACAGATTTAGATTTTCTTTCCCCTACCTCTCTGGTTTGTTTCTGATCTGTTGTGACACTTGGATTTCTCCTGTGGAGATAAATACAAAGCAGAAAATAATCATAGAGGTGTCTGTGGTCCCAGCAAATAGAAATCCTGAGTCGTGACAAAAGGTCTAATTAGCCAAAAGTGAAAACACCTGTGAGGGTTTACCACAGATGGGTATATTCATATACAATATGTTCCAAGAAACTGAGGATCGCAGGTACTTTTATTACTTTTAACGTTGTAATGACCTTTTGTATCCGCATTTCTTTTGTGTAACTTTTAAAGAAATAATCAAAAGCAGGTGAAGAGGCAAAAAAAAAAGATAAAAAAAGAGATGAATGTTTCCCCATGTGTAAAAGACAAGATACACAATCACTTTAGATTTTATTCCAGCTCAAGAAATTGATCACTGAACAAACTGTGGTTATATCTTGGATTTTTATTTTCCTGTCATGATGAAATATTGACTTTTTTTTGTTTGTTTGTTTCCATCCTGTGTTTGTATCCACCTTCCTGATATAATATACTGCGTAATACTGTACACAGATTCATCAATACTGTAGGTGTGGAGCTCATGAGAGAGCACACACACACACAAACACACTTTCAAAATGACAATAACACCCTGTTATGACTATAATTATCCTTCCTGTGCTTTTGCAGAATAGTATATTATCTCAAAAGCCAAATGATATGGTTCACTCTTTCTAAAAGCACTCTGATTGTGCTCCTTTCTTTATTTCCTTTCCTTTTGTTCAGTTTTCAAACAATAGGCTAACCTTATGAAATTGGCAACATCACCAAATAGCACCTATTGACTTTAAATGCCATGTTTCCCCCCACCCCCTTTTTTTAACACAATCCTGTTAAAAACCCTCATTTTTTAAAATTCAATTTCAAGAGTTGAATAGATTTAGTATAATAGTAAATATAGCTGAATAGATTTCTGCTCATGTTCTGTCCCTGAAATAACATTTCAACAACACGAGTATGACTTGGCTAATTAGACACACAGTTCCCATGAATGTGGGAGAACGTTGTTGTTGTCATGATAAACAAATTCCATAATTGTGAGAAGTTGTTATTATTATACAAGATATATGCAGTTCACAGATGGTCCAGAGCTTCATACTTATGGATGAACTTTGTAGACAACACAATGATTTCTAAGTGTCTTTGGGATGATCTTTGGGGTGACTTCATAGAAATATAGCTCATTTTTAAAAAAAACAAGAAGACATGAAGGAATTCTTGCAATGTTAACGGGAAAAAATAGAGATGGAGAACTTTACTTCTACTCCTGAGTCAGCCCACTCTGGGGTTTTTCCAGTGTCGTGACAGTGTCAACCACAGAGCCAACTCACTCTCCCCCACTGTGGTCGTCTTAACTACATTAGCCGAAGCAAGTATAATCACAGAACTCAGAACTGCAGTCGTCCTCGTTGCTGCAGGACATGTCAACGTTCATCAGAGAGTCTGGAAGACAGTGGAGGTCAGAAAAGACAGACAGAGAGAGAAAGACTGGATCACCTGACTACCTGTATGTGTTATCAGTCGCTTCGTTATGAGCGAGTATATCCAGTGTACCTGCAGTGATCAGTAATCAATATGCAAGAAGTGTTCAGTCTGTTACAGGATGGAAGCATTTCCAAAAATGCCTTCCATACTGACTTCCTGTCCATTTTTATGTCATGTATTGTTCTGGAGTTCTGTTATTCTCTCCATCTATCAACAGTTCTATTGTTCATTTTATTTTCCATTTATCTTCTATCATTCCATCAGTTGTTCTATTGTTCCAATGTTCTATTGTTTTTACATTTTATCTACAGCTCTGATGTTTGTTCTAACCATCTGTTGTTCCATCAACCATTCTATTGTTCTGTCATTCCATTCGTACTATTGATAGTTCTATCACTCTATTCTTCTTCTATTGTTCTTTTATTGTTCTATGGTTGTTTCTATTCTTGTTGTTGTTTATTTTTCCTTCTCCTGTTCTGTCATTTGGTTGTTTCGTTCTATCACTCGTTCTATTCATCATTCTATCTTTCTGTTGTTCTTTGTATCGTTCTATCTCCCGCTCCGTCGTTCTATCTTTCATTATATCGTTCTATCCTTTTGGCGTCTAGACCTGCTCTATAGGAAAAGCGCCCCGAGGTAACATCTGTTATGATTTAGTGTTATATAAATAAAATTTGACTTGACTTGACTAATGTTCTTTCATTCTATCTGATTATCGTTCATCCATTATCTGTCTATCTATCATTCTAGCATTCTTTTGTTTCTATCCATTGTTCTCTCCATCTTTATATTATGGAGCCCCCCCTGGGGTCAGGCACAGTTTGGTAGACATGAGCACAGATTATGAATCTGAAAAAAATAGAAACCATGTGCACAGATTTCTAAACCAAGAGTAAAGATTAATACATGGATCTTTTTTTTTCTCAGTGGACCCCAGGGGTTCTCCATATTAAATTGTTCTATTATTGTTTTTATTGTTCTATCTCGTCATATTGTTCTATTTTTCTATCTATTCTCTTTCTTTCTATTGTTCTGTGTTTTTTTTTCTATCCATCGATTCACATTTTACATCCTGTGTCACCTCAACCGCATTAACCATGTCATGTTGTTTTATTCGTGCATGCATGTTAAGCTTTCTTTATGGTCAGATCCTCGTATCTAGCGTTAATCTTTTTAAGAAAAAAAAAAACAAAATCAGGGCAGAGAGAAACACACACCCCTGCATTCCTTACAACGCCTAAAGACGAGCTGATCCCTAGCTTCCACTCGATATTTTGCGAGCTATTCTTTCACTCGCTGCCATCAATTCAAAAGTGTGTGAGTACATGTGTGTGTGACTAATGCATCCTCATACTTGGCAAAGGCCTCGCCAAGAGCACAACAACCCACAGAGATTTTAGAGAAAGACATAAAAAGAACTCTCCATGCTCCCGACTGCATTGGAGCTCCTTCTGAGGGTGTGAGACACCGCCAAGAGGTAAGAAGTACCATCAATAGTCAGAGAGTGTTAACCAGGGGATGCTAGGCAGGCAGGAAGAAAGCTTCTGTTTACTGGTAGTGAGCGAGAACTGAGCAAGAGTGAACGACTATTGTAATGTTTTGGGTTTTTTTTTTGTGCTATTTTTGATTTCTGTTTTATTGTCATCTATTTATTTTGGAGGCGATTATATAAGAAACATTATAGAATTGTAAGGTGAAAAAGAAAAGTACAGCCACAAGCATATCAGTAGTAGTGGTAATAGTAAAACAGATTTAAAAGAAAATGTTTTAGAGCTCAGCATTTGGTGTTAGTGGTGCTTTTTTTGGTTTTTAGAGTTTGTTGCTTTATGGTTTTGTTCAAAAGTTATCTTTAGCATCTGATAATGCAGTTGCTAGTCTTGGTACTGTAAACTGAACAATACCATGACTGAGTTGAACTCCTCTTTCACTATGAAAAACTTTGATCTTACTGAGTTCTTTTCCCTCATCTTCAGCTATAAAGATGATTTTTTTTTCTTAAGAATCAGTTCAGATATTCTTTTTTATTTCTTCCCTGTCAATGAGAAGAAATAATCCCTGTTGTTATCATAAACTACAGCATCTTGGGAAAAAATATGTAGGAAGAAGTCATTTGACAATTGACCTCAAGATATAAAAGTGACCTCAAGATCATTTTTTTGTAGTTTTTTTCTTTAGTAGTAGTAGAATATCTACACACCAGAATAATAGTTGTCTTCCTTTATCCTACTAAAGCTGGCAATGTATAGATATGACCGGCTCTTCATCAGGAAAACATATATTAATATAACATTTTATAACTCAGTTAAGAACAAAATGACTTAAACTCATTTTTTTGGTAGGTTGACATAGTTTCAGCAAAACTAGCATTTAACAATCAAAGGAATTTGTAATTGCAGTGTTATTAGGTTGGGTTGCACTATATTACAGATGTTCCCATTATTTTGTCCATCCCCCCTGTACATAACGCAATAGTTGAGAATGAGTGCATTTGAGGATGAGCTTCGTGGCATGTTTTGACAGTGCATTAGTGTCTTAATACTTATTTGATGTTTACAGACTTTGCCTGGTATGATGGATTTTCCCAAAATGCCAAACTCTGTTCTCATCTCCTGCTTTTGGCAGACGAAAGCAAACCTTCAAAGGAGTTGAAAGATTTCACTGACTGACTGGCCTCGAGGTGGAACACAGTCGAGAAGAACTGAACGGTGGAGACATACTTAGATATGCCAGCAGTATACTTTTCCTCTCTGTCTGATACATTTTTTATTATATGTAGGATTTGGGGGAATGGAGAAAGAAATAAAAGATATGTTTTAACTCTTGTTTTATAATATGTCAGCACTGCAATTAATTTAACGTTATATTTGTGACTCAGTTCTGCACTAAAACCTAAAAAAAACTTTGGAAAAGTACACATCAAAACTAGGGATGAAGGGAAATGATTGCCTGGCTCTCAGTCTGTTTAGTCCATTAGTCTGTAACTCTGTCTTTGGTTTTCACTGGAAAGGCACCACTATGCTAATGCACACGATTTGCACGCAAGCTCCATGATTTACATTATTTAAATACAGTATTTTTCTATAACTTATTTAATAGGAGGAATCCTTACATCGTCTGATCATCATTTGCATTTCCATTTGAATCCTTTACCCATATTTCTGATATTCCAGTATAAAGTGTCACTGTACTGGATGGGAGTGTCACTGGCATATTTCAGGATAAGTATATGAGGCACAATAGAAATAAAAAGGTGTGAAACAGGTACAAGAGGTCTGGAGGTGAGAGTGACCAACCAACACTGATTACCAAAACATAGGGAATACATACACATTATATCAAATATACGATAAAAATACCATGTGAATTACTTTTGTATCCATTGTTGCCAATGAACATAAAAATGTTCACCTTGTCCAATATAAAAGTCAATGGAACATAGACTATTTACCCATTCCCTTAAATGAAAAGCAACCAAATTTATACAGTAAATTAACAATGTTAGAGAAAACTGCACATCTGTCAGTTGCTTTATGTAGTTCGACCATACCTGAAGCACTATAGTAACAGAGACATTCTCCTCAAGAACTTTATTTCTGGACATGCCACTAAGGGAAACCCGAGAATAAGAGAGAGAGAGAGAGAATGAGAAAGTAAAAGAGAAAAAACTGAGTGGTTGTGATGGATGAAATGAGCGACTGATGCAGAGAGACAGAGTGTGATAGTGTGACAAAACGACAAGAAGAAACAGTCTGTTTCAGAACAAATAGATATCGTCTGGGGGGAAAAGGTATAAACATTAAACTTAAAGGTTTGAAGAAAGCAATCTGAGGGCGTTGTGATGGATACCATGTCAGTGAAAGGTGAAACAAGTCCTTCAGTCTATCAAAATTCCTACAGTGGCCATCTAATAAACATAATAAAGTACATAGAGGAAAAATCTAGCCAGCGTACACTGAGAATTAGGAGATAAAAAATAAAATAAAAGCCGTACAAAAATGTAAATAGCCTCATTCAAACCAAAGTTAATGACCATTGATTTACCCGCATTTTATCCATTAATAAACTCAAACCCTTTATGCATGTGAGTGTGTTCGTAGGTGTCTGCACAAGCGTGCATCCATTTCACTGTATGTTCTAGAAAGACAGAGTGTTTTCACCACTCTCTAATTGAAAGAAAAATGGTAATGGAAGCACTTAGGAGAACTGAGTGGAGTGGGGTCTGTCCACAAAGAATGACTGCGGTGTGAGAGCACTGGCACAAGTGGTAAATGTCATGTCGATGGCGGCAGAGAGAGCAGAGAGAAGTGGAGGAGGGAGACGGAGAGGAGTTGGTCTCATTCTCTGCTCATCGCATATTGAGCTCAGAGGTGAAATCTTCAAAGGTTTCTTACCTTGTTACTGTGTTGGAACATTGCGCCATCTGACAGCCACAGGAGTTTAACTCTGCATAATTATATTTAAATACTTACATTCAGCTCGAAGCTTGAAAAATGTGACAGGCGATTTTTAAAAGAATTTTCACTGGCATATGAAGGTTTTTTTTCTTTTTTTTCAGTATAAGTAGCTACTTGCAGTTTCTAGTGTCTCTTGAGGATCTTAAATATTAAATAAACCTCAAAAAACAGAAATTAAAACCCTGATCTTTAATTTAAAATGCTCACAAATGTACCATCAAGTGTACAAAGAGCATCATGTTTATACCAACACTTACAGAGAAGAATTTCTCATTCAACAGTCCAGTGTGACACAGGCAGATTAATGCAATGCTTATGTAATTTCTCTCACATCGTTTTCTCAGTAGGGCATAATTATGCAACGCTGTGTGCATGCGTGTGTTATCAGAGTATACTGTACGTCTTTATGTGAGTCCAAGCAGTCCAGAGTTTGAAGGCTCACCATCTTTTTTTTTTTTTTTAATTTCATATTTTATTCTTGGAAAACCAATAAAAGAATCTGACCCCAATTCTGTTTTTCTCTCTCCGAGCTACTGTGCATTTAAAGTGTGTGCATCTGTCTCTATGTGCAACCCACCCTTCTCCTGCTTGCAAGCTTATATATTCTAATAACTTACCAACTTATAGCCATTCGCTTCCAGAGAAAACTCCTTAATTGAAAAAAAAAAAAAAAGCATATACTACGAGGCCTAAAATGCTTACATTGCATTTGCAGCTTGCAAAACTCTCAGCTGTTTCATACCAGAATGTGCAAGTGGAAGCTCGCTTGTCATCACAGAATAAAGTTAACAACATGAATATTCAACCTGAGTCATTAGCAGTTGACGTAATATCCAAATTCACAAAAACATCTGTGAAAAATCTGTAAAAAATGGACTCATTATGGGTTAATATCATACTGGGTTAACTTTACCCAGTATCAACAGGTTGATCCAGTGTTAGTGTTATTTTATTTTATTACTGGGTGGTTTCAACTTGTGGATACTGGGTAAAAGGTCAATTTTTACACATGATTTTGCATGTACACTAACTGCTCCTGGTCACAGGCAGTAACTGAAGCCATGGCTGTTTTAATTAGAACATGAGCCCAGAGCAGAAATGCCCATTGCTTTTAAGTAAAAAAATTCCTTAAAAAAATAAAAAACTTTCTTGGGGACATTCAAAAAAAATGACTGCCCCTTGGTTACTATTGTTGGCGAGGCAGTCAACATAATTATCTGGGTGACTTCCAATTAAGAAATTGAGAAAATATTCCTTTTGTAAATTAGATACTTTAAAAGTAATACACTTTGATTAATGAATATTTAAGTGAGCACAGAAATCCTAGTGAGTCTGAACTGATTCTGTATTCAGTCATGACTGTATCGCATCAGATTTGAATCACAGTGTATCGTATTGTAAGGAATCATCGGCATAGTTTTGTATTGGATCATAGACCGAGTATCTAAACGTAATCACCTGACAGGGATACATACACACTCCTAGTAGATATGTCTACATTTTGTTAATACCCTACGCAAATACATAATATTTTGTGTAGGACTGCTACTCATATTACTTTAGAGCCTCTACAAGTTTTAATTGTTAACACTTTCAGGGTTATATACTGTCATATTACTTGTAATAGTGTATGTTTAACTACTCTTGGCATGTGGTCAATTATAATGTTTATGTATATTCCTGGTTAAGCTCACCAAGAAGCTGCTCTCACTAAAAAAACTTGTGTTCTTTTATGGCTACAGTTTGTGCTCAGACTATCACTTTATTCCTGTTCCCAGAACTAAAAGTGCTGGAACTGTCAGTGGTACTGGAGCCTTTCCAACAGAACTCAGGCCAGATAAAGAGATGAGGAGGAAGATATAAAGTTCTAATTAGTCAGAGTGAGATTGCCTGGAGCTGCTGGGTGTGTGCGTGAGTTGTCCCGCGGGTGCTTGGCGAGCCGGGGGAGGCCTGGGGCAGCATTGTCAAGAGGGTGAGCAGGCCTTGTTTCAATGGACGATTAAACAGCTCTACCAGCTTGTTCTCTGCCCCTCTCCAGCCTTCCGCACCACCTGACAGTTCCTCAAGGTCGAGTCCTTTCCCCACACACACCTCTGCACCACCACCGCCTCCGTCCCCTCTGACTAACACTCCCTCTCCTCTCCACTTTCTCACTTCCCTTCTTCCTCTGAGGTCCTCATTCCCCTTCTGCTACATTTTCTATCTTTAGTCTATACAGGCTTTCCGTTTGCTCATTCTCAATACCTCTTTTATTGACTTAAAAAGTGACTACTGTAAAGGTTTGCTCATGGAGAACTTTTCCTGATAATGTTTTGGTAAATGCATGTACATTTTGCACTACCACATACTGTATGTGTGAATGTTTGCAGTCACTTTTGTAGGTTTGTTTGATTCTTACATTTACAACCTGCAAGTGGCCAGGGCATGATGATAGGGATGTCAGTTGTTTGGGTTTTCTCTCTGTGTTTATGGTCCCTATATGATGATTCAGTGAGCTGCCTGGGTTTTGATGCTACACCACTGTATTGTGCATTCATGCTCCCCAGAGGATGATTCATTAATTTCTGATAATCCATGAGCATCTCTCTTGCACCTCCTCTAGGAGGAGGTTAACTTAAATATCAACATATCTTTCAGTATAACATGCAGGTTGCTATAAATTATACTGAATAGACTTGGGTGGTATCAAGGTGTTACGGTATACCATAGTATTTAAAAATCCCCAAGTTATGATTTTGAATACCGTCAAAAATAGAGATGCTCCTCTTTCTGTTAAACTGATACAGAGATACTGTATTAAGGTGATATATTGTAGTGCACAGCATGCGCCACCAGAGGTCAGTTTCCACTGGTGGCGACTGCGAGTGGTAGATAATGTTATAGGACTACTAAAAAAAAAAATTGCCCCTGTTTAGGAGTATTTTGGGTTTAGTCCTGATGGTAATGGTGAGCTAGCCAACACGGACGAAGCTGTGTGCACTATTTGCCTCAAGAAAGTTGCAGCTAAAGAGGGTAACACCACCCGCACATCATCTCCGTTAAGCCTACTGATGTGTCAGTGTCTGCCACAGTAACAAGTGTAATTGTGTCTTCCAGCAAGAATCTATGCAAGAAGGGTGCTTATTTCCTATCTACTAATTATCCTATGGGACATAAATATTTAAACCTAGCAGACTTGTCTAAGTGGGCTAATTGCATATTAGACCCACAGCATTGCAGGCTAGACAATGTCATACACGCTACAATGATTTCTATCACCAGCAGCTCAGCTTTTACGTACTTTTTTTAAACACAAATACTGTCATATACCATATACTACGGTGAAATGTCAGGAAGGTATGAGGGCCTAATACTGAACCTTTTCATGCTCCCATGAGGATAAACCCTTTTGATTTTATGGAATGAATAGTCTTTTTTCTCTCCTGACCATCTAATCAGCTTGGCAAGGCTCTAACAATGTGTAAATTATGCTGTTTGTTTCATTATTTACAACACAGCCTTGAACGCAATCCTGTTTAAAAGTGACAGAATAAAACCATCATTGTGAAGCTTTACACATGAACATCTCCATGCTTCTGCACCGCTTACCGTTTTCATGTCTCAAGGCAATGAACCATGGTCAGAAGGCTCTTTAAGGGCAGACTCAAGTCAAATCCAGTTAAGTTTCTTATCAGCAGAGTTTGCTTTGTTGTATGTTAGCAAAATATTGCTGTCTGAGTCCCCTGTGATTAGTGAAGGGACAGCTGTGGTGTTTTGCAAGATTTAAGGAGCTGTCCAGAGTGCTTAAACTTCACTGCAGCTGTCCACTTTGTGTGGTGCTGAAGTGATGCTTCCAAAAGGAGGCAGCCTTCCTTATTGGCTGTGCTCCGTCACTGCATGTTTCCGCTGAAATAAGAGTAATGATGTGAGGGAGCTGTCCACCAAGAGTGGTACTGAACTTTAGCTCTTCTATAGAGGGCCAATTTAGGGCTGCACAAAAGCAGCAAACACAGGAATAGTAAAAGAAAAAAGAAAAAAAGACTTTGAGGTCTTTTTGACAATAAAGTAATTCTTATCATCTAAGAGAGGCATCAAATATGAACTTAGAATATTTAGTTTCTTTACTTTATAATAGCTTTTCTACATGGGTAACTATGTTGATATTAGCGACATGTTTTGTTACATAGCAGCCTGGCTTGCTAGCCTGTCTTTTCAAATGTTGTCATGGGTTTTTGCTGGAGGGGATGTGGTGGAGACATGTATGACTCTTTTCATGAATTACAATATTGCTTTGTTTCACCAGTTAGTCCAAAAAAATGCCGTCCTTAGGGCCTGTTTCATATCTTATATTTAAATAGAGTGTAATGTTAAAACAACATGAACAGCCAGATGAAATACCAGACAGACAGCTGAGTTTTGAGTTTTTTTCAAAAAACAATTAATTTGTTAAGTTACAATTATCATGCCATTGCAATAACAACTAAATTACAACTAACCAACCATTTTGTAGCCAGCTTATTGCCCTTCCCACATAGGGGGTTAAATTCTTCAAGTGTGACCAGCAACATCATTATAATGACCTTGTATGTACATTAGGTAATGTTTAAAATGAATAATTTGTACTGTACAGTTACTTCAGTTTAATTAATTTGTAGAATTGGAAATGAAGAACACTTTTATTGATGGTATTTGCGTCTCTCTACCAACACAGAACACAGTAAAATGTTTCCTAGACTATTAATTGGCCCACCAGATGTACACTGATTGGGTAGAATGAAAAAAGCTTTAAATTCACATCAGAGTGCATAAAATTAATTGCATGGTGTCCACTCCCTTGTAAACCAGTCATGTGAAGTATTTTCAGAAAAAAAATTCTAGTTAAACATTAATAGCTAGGATTATTTAAAAACCATGAAGGGAAATCCTAACATCAACCCCCACCCACAATGTCTGCTAGTCTTAAATAGTCTCAAATTTGACTTGTCAAGGAGGTAGAAATAATAGATCAGAGCTTGCAGTTTTATTGGATTCTAGACTGTAATCCATCTCCACTCTTACACTTAATTTGTGTTTTACTTACCTTAACAAAATTTGATTTAAAAGCCTTGCCTCAAACATTTCTACAAGCACCTTTTGACGATGTGCTTACAGTCAAATATTACTTTTTACATTCCTTCAATATCCGGGATCGTAACATTTTAATTATGAATATTCATGTCTTTCCTTCAAGGTGAAGAGGATTTAACAGCATAATTCATGTCAAAATCTATAAGGAGCTAAAATGGTAATTTGTGATTAATTAAAGTAGCTAGAGTGCCCACTGACTCTATCCCTTTTCAAAAGTCTGTTTTTGTCTTGTAAAAAAAAATCATGTAAGATGCTATGAATACTTTGGCTTTTATAGCATTTTTCTTTGCTCTTACCCTACAATGTTTGGCTACTTTATAAATATGTTTTAATGAACAATCATTAATTATAAGTGATATGGCAAAATCAATTTTGGGTTGTTTCTTTTTTTGGTTTAGGTGTAGAGTTACTTGCATTTTTTTAACCACTGTAAATTGCTCACCAGACGTGCGCTCTTCATTCCCTGATGGACTTCTGTGAGTCTAAAATGTGCACATGAACCCTACGTGACAGAGAGAAGGCTGATGTGTTTGTGTTAGATCCCTATTAGCTTCTGTCACAGCAGCTGCTTGTCCTCAAAATACATCATAAAAGCAAGATACATATAAGAGTATCTTATTAAACAATAACCGAAAGTGATGCTACCATAAATATCACTTTGCTAGACACAATAGACTAATCCAAGGCAATCCAAGTTGTTTTAAGTATGTTCAGTCATATGGTCAAGCTAAGATGATTTCTTAAGTATTTCTTGAAGCTGTAGAAGTGTGTAAGTTCACCTACGTTTGATGAATTGCATGTGCATACATTTCATCCCCATCAAAGCCATGATTATTCCCTTCACTGCCACATTGAATGAGCTCAGCCTATTCAATAATTTGATTTGATGAAAGTCCCCTTACCTACTCAATAATACCTGCCACGTCCCTCTCAGCATAGGTGTGACCAATTAAGAGAGGATTGACGCTTTTATCCCCAATCCCTGAGAGAGGAGCCATCGTAAATACAGCTAAGGCCTACCAATGGACGGTGTTTATCTGTCCTCTGAGGGGGAGAGACAAAGATGGGAGGGGATGTGGAGTGTTTGTATCCTAGGCTAACCAGAAAATTTGGATTTGCTGCTTGGTTGCTGTACTGAGCCTGGCTTCAGCTCAGAGCAAATGACTGTTTAATTTGTTCAGTGTTGCAGGTAATTTCTCTCATTCACACAGGGCAGCCAGGTCCCAAAGTGGCTCTAGGCAAATCGATAAGGCTTAAGGATATGAGACCCTAAAACAAGTTGGGAGAGTGTGTGTGCCGCAAAATATGGAGATTGAGCAAGTGAAGGTAAAAGAGAGTGATTACAGTAAGAATGGAAAGGGGCAGAGAGGATTTGGTTTTGTTTACAACAGGAAGGTGCATGGTTTGGGATAGGGGCACATGCAGCACAGCAGACTGGTCAGTAGTGAATCATAGGAGCTGTCCTGAGGCTATACAATGCTGAGGGAGTGTTCAGCAAAGAGAATGACTGTGGAGTTTTTTTTTTATGTTTTCGTCTGCACAAAAACTCTTGCATACACGTGAAAAGACAGATTCAACCAAGCGTCTGACTTCTGAAAGCTTTCGGCTGTTTACCCTCATGGTTAGATTTTACTCTTCACAAACCTCCAGTGAAAGCAAAGGAGGAAAGAGAGGAAGAAAGGGGAGGTGTGGGAGAGAGGGAGGTTGGTGCTGAGCCTTTGACATGCTGGTGAAATATTGATGAAGTTGCAAAGTGGTGTTTCGCTAATAGCCATCCTTTAGCATTTGCTGACAGGCCATTATAGGGCATTTTTCTCCCTTTCTCATTGGCTGTTTTTCTCTTTTTACCCCCCCCCCATTTTCCTTCTGTCTCTTACTTAACAACTGCACAGTACGGTAATTATCAACAACAGCTGTTATTCTCCTTTCTGAGGACTGGGCAGTTTTGGGTCAGAAATATATCAGCATTATTATGATTACTAAAGTGAAGGAAAGTTTATATACAGTTCCAGTCAAAGGTTTGGACACACCTACCCATTCACTTGAGTGAATGAGAGGGTGTTTTCTATACTACTAATTTGATTTCCAGAGTACATTTCGGATGAAACACAGTTGCTGCCCGCATAATGTTTACTGGCAACGCTTTTTTCCAATCCAGGAAGTGTAACATCTGTCTGAGTGACTGCACAGTATTCCTTTGGAGGAAGCTGAGGTGGATGGTTGGGCATACAAAACATAGGACTTTATCAGAAGAGACTGAGGATCACATGCTGCATCCCACAAGTTCTTAGATTTACGCTAAGGCCTTTGGACACTGAGGACATTTCCTCTGTATTTTTGAATTTAGGGGTTTTAACAACCAGGTGAATTTACATTCTACAATAAAAACATACACATTGGATATTGTATAGTCTGATTGCAGAACTCAATCATTTATAAACTAGATACATTTGACCACCTTAAAGCCAGCCAACCAACCAACTAGTGTTCAACAGATTTTTATTCCTTTTAATGTGGACACAGCTTTGAAAGTTCATTCAGAACTCCATACTGGACATACATTAATAGAAAGAGCTGGACATGTAAAACATGAGGAATCCAAGCAATAAGGGAATTTTATAGGCATTATTTTTGGTGCTTTGTCAAAATGTTAATAAAGGAATGGTGTGTGGGGAGAATGACCATCTATCGGCCTGGTTTAAGGTAAACACTTTTAACACAAGCTAAGGCAAAGGTCTTATGGTTAAAGGACCAGTGTGTAAGATTTAGTGGCATCTAGTGGTGAGGTTCCAGATTGCAACCAACTGAATACCCCTCCCCCTCCTCTTCCAGGCAATTAGGAGAACCTACGATGGCTGTGAAACTCACGAAAAAGGCGGGAGACCCTCTATAGAGCCAGTGTTTGGTTTGTCCACTCTGAGCTACTGTAGAAACATGGCGGTGCAACATGGCGGGCTCTAGAAGAGGACCTGCTCCCTATGTAGATATAACGGGCACATTCTAAAGTGATGAAAATATAGCAATTCCTATTTTTAGGTGATTATATACACATTTATATTATTTGATTGTACACATTAAAACATATTTATGAATATTATATTAAATTTCTGCCAAGTTCGTTTCGCTAGATGGCACTAAATTCTACTCACTGCACCATTTTAACAGTATTTTTAAAAAGTGTGCGTGCCCTGTCTTGTGCTTCAAGTCACTGTTGACTATTCAATAATCAAGTCTGACAGTGAATGTTTTGTAGATATATTCAGTATAAATAACTCCTCATTATAAAAAACATAAATCTGGTGGCATTACATCGCCTACGAGACAGATTTGCTACTGCAAGTTAGTTATATATAAACACATATTTCAGGAGACAGGGTTGGTGCATGTTACAGTGCAGGGCGGTGGGATATTCCGTAATATAATGGAAATCAATACAGCACATCATGACTCCCTGCAACACAAACACAGTGCAGCACACAAAATACCTCATAGCAATTCAAAACAGAGTACCACACACCAACAGCATCAGGCTCAGTGGAGCACAATGTGCTACCAGTGTAGCCAGTACAGCCAGCCCTAGTTTGAACAGAAACAATTACTTTATAGGGGAATGAGTGTGATTACAAGCTGCCCTGTGAGACTCAACAAGCAATTACAAATCAGTAAATAATAATTAGTATGGCAGCTAGGCCGAGAAGCTGTCTGCCATAGAAGCAAAGAGAGCTCACTGGAAACGAATACTTGTAACATCAAACTGCACACACAAACAGGCACACATGCCAAACATTTTCATTAGCAGCATTAAGAGCCGTGCTTGCATCATTCTATCTCTCTATATTTAACAAAATACACAAATGCATACACACTGAAAAACTGCTGCTTGTGTAAGAGTTGTATGTGTATATGTAATTATTATTAATATGACTTCTGTGTCTGCCTGAGAAATCATGATGGTCCAGTAATGTTTAAAAAGATACAGCTACAATAGGCAATACATATCCATTTTTATTTATTTATTTTGTTGTTTATGGATAGCATACTGCACTTAGTATCTGCACTACTGAGTTAAATTACATTATATGTATACTGTTGTGGGATCATTATGCCCACTTTATACATACTAATGTACTCATTTCCTGAAGCACCTCTTCCAGACTGTGAGACATTACTTTGCTTTAGATGATGATGATGATGATGGATGAGGTGTTTTATTTCTTTGTTACTGCGTTAGTCACAGAAACAATCACGTCTCCGTTCTCTGCGTGGATTTCTGGGTTAAAGGTGCTTTTCTGTGTAGGCTAACAACATCGATGACACACACACACAAGTCAAACTAATATGATTTAGGTCAAATTTTTGCATGCAATCCTAGAGACACAGGCTATAGATTACATGGGTCAAAGTCTGTAGGCAATTGAACTGAAAAGTCCCTGTAAATCACACAGTGCGATCATTAATGTCAAAGGTTAGAGGCTGCAACCTTCAGGGGTTAATTGAAGATTCCACTGAAAAGTCCACACACTGAATATTTTTTATTTTTGTACATTTTTATATTTCGAACCTCAGAATATACAAATAACTCTTGTTCCTGCTTAACTGACAATAATCAGAGCATGCAGTTCCCCTACACTTCACTCTATATGTCACAGTTGGTTAAAAACAATCACAGTGGAGCTGGATGCCTTGAGAAAACCAGCCTTGTTTAATTCATCTTTGTTCTACTTCTGTCATATTGTTCTGGTCTGGTAGTAACCAAGACCACCACTGCCCACTTGGCAACAACACTGAGAATCATTTTAGTTGTAAAGTTTTTCTCAGAAATACTATACTTTACCTTCTGGATATATAATGTAGATTATTGTTGTTGATGATAGGCTCAGGATATAGTTCAGTGTGAACATATTGTGAACAAGGTCTTGATCCACAGGGAATCTGAGGGATTTAGATTTGAGAAGGTTACGAAACTATCTGGCTCACTTGATTGATTACATCAACATTGGGGTCAGCCAAAGATGGCCCAATGGAATCGAAATGAATCGACAAATACTCTAAGTTCACTGTAATAGGTTCCAGTGTCTTGTGGCCCTTAAATGGACTCAATTACTGAAGACTCAGTTCTTTGGTACATATATATCTTACCAGATTAAAGTTTAAAAAAGATCCTGTTCATGAATCTTACCTGTTGAAGGTATACTAACAATTAAATATTTAGTAGTTAATGCATTTTGTTAAACATGCAGGGTAACCTTCATTTTCCTCTTTTTCTTCTGTTTGTTGTAACTAGTTTATGTATGATCTACTCCACAACCCTAGAGGAACATCATACATCATAAGAAATACTGCAGAAACATAACTCCCACAATCCATTGTGGTGGAAAAGGGGAAGCAGAGTAACCTAAACATCCTTTTCACCTCCTTTCACCACCTCCTCCATAGGTCAGCCAAGATATGTAGCCCCTGCAGCGTGTCCTTGGTCTGTAATGGAGACCCCTTCTCAGTCATGCCAACTAGCAGGCATCTGTAAAAGTTGTAGCTGAATGAGTTTGCTCACATCCATTATGTCTCTTATAAACCTTCACCACCACGAACTTCAGTCAATCACCAATTGATGATATATGATGGATGAAGTGATGGAATGCCACCACCATGTGGAAACACCCTGTGGGCTAACAGACGGCTAACATATTATCACACATTAAGCCGAAAGGCAAAAGCTTAAGCTTAAGCTTAGTCACATCTGTGCTGATTGATATTTTGAAGAGGCCACAGCCTTTTGACCTTGGTTCATGTGGATACTTTCTATCACCAGAAAACATCTGAGTGAAAGGACATGCTCAGGTTTTAAAAAAAGGAAAGTGTGTGCTAGTATGTCATATACACTGCACAAACCTTACATTGGAAAGGTCAACATTTTGAATGGAATTGAATTGTAGAATAAGGCGAAAAGGTCAGTGTAAAGCTAATCCAACTGTTAACTGATAATGGCTATAAAATGTATGTCAGAAAAAGGCAGAAAAGCAGAAGGTTGGAGGGTTAAAAAAAAAAGGTAAACTGGGCCTAGATTTTAAATTCTGACACAATCTATTATTATTACAGGAAGAAAGAGGGAAGAAAAGAGAATAGAAAGTTTGGATAGGCCTGTAATGATAATTCAGTGTGAAGTGTGCGTATGCAATGTAATGTATGTATGCAATGACCAGTCCTAATAGTGCATCAGTACTAAGTCAGGCTGAAATTGCGTGTCAAGGAAGGTGCACACCACCTAAAGAGAAGGCATGATTCAAATCCACAATAAAGTACACTAATACTGTACACACACATCATCTATAATGCACTGCATTCATGTGCACACCCACATTTCACTATGAATCACCAGTACTTCTATCCAAATGATCTTACCACCTTCCCTCTACCTCCAGCCTCCATTTATCTCAGTTCATCCTTCCATTTTCTCTTTTTCCCTCCTAGTGCTCTGGCATACGGCTTGAGGCGGGCAGGTACTGTGTATTGCACTGCCACGTGCAGCCAAACTCATCTTATATTCTATTCTGCGAGACCACACGGTGTTAACTTTTACTCATCCAGAGGAGGAGGAAATGGGGAGGGCAGCAGAGGAGGAAAGGCATAGCGATGATTACAATGAGGAGGGGCGAGAGAAGGAGAGGCAACATGACGAAAAACACGAGGATGTAAAGAAATAGGAGGCGGAGGAGGAGAGAAAATGTCATGCAAGACATGTTTATCTAGGTCATCTATGTCTTCATCTTTACTGGCCTCCTCCTCCTCCTCCTGCAGCCTCCTCCCTCCCTTCCTCTCTCTCAATCCCCCATCTCCTCCATATTGTTCATCAACTAGCCAGTGCAGCGTGCTGCCTTTTCCCGTCTACTTCTGCTGACTGGGATGCTAATGTCTGGCCATGAAAGTTTAAATACCCTGAATGGCTCAATTATTTAATAATTACCTCTTAGCAGATGGACAGCGAGAATCTCCTCTGCCCGGCCTCTTCGGTTTCTCTTATCAAGAGCAAAACAGATCAGTTAGCTGGAAAGATAAGTGGAGTTTATTAAAAATCTAAATTAAGGCAAATCAAATACACATGTGGAATAGTAGCATATGCGCATTAGAGTCTATTTACAGTGTTTTGACTTTGCACCATCTGTACGAGATGATCTTAGCCCCACTGTCCTTTGGGAGAAGAATTAAGAGTTATTACTCTTTTGGCTTTTCACGAATAAACTGCAGTTTTCCAGAGCGCTCTCTCTCCACTCATTCCTCCTTGTAATACAATTTGCTTTTCCATGATCCCTGTACACATCTAAGAACAATGTATGCCTAGGCAGCTACATAAAAAAATAAGTACGCATATTATAACTTTAATGTAGTCCCCACAGCAGCTGTGAGCTTTAGGAAAGTCATGTGCTACAGAAACGTTCTGCGCTGTACAGCTGGAACCTGGTGTGAATTGTGCACATCATATCCTTGCTCCACTTCCCTCCGTTAGCTCCATTTTTCATCACATACACGATTCACTTGGGGAACTAAATAACAAAGCAAGCAGAACTGGGCAGGCAAGGAGGAAGAAAAGCAAGAAAAGCATGGTATTATACAGCATCTGCTCCAGAGAAGAGTGTTTTCACAATGAAAAGCAGAGAGAGGGCCTGCATGTGTATTGCCATGTCTAAGCAAACACCTCGAACACTGAAGGCGCTTGGAGCGATGACACACTGCTGTGTCATTCTCAAAGACAGCCAAGATAATTACTGTATATGCCACAACTAATGGTTTTAAAACTGGCTGAAAACTCCAATTGTTCCACGAGCATTCAAGAGAAATCGGCTGTAATGGAGAAATGACAATTGAGTCTGTGCGCGATCTGATGAAATAGGTGCTAGAACAAAGCCCAAACTGCAATGGATGCGACATTCAGGAAAGTAAGTGTTATGGATTCCAGGAGGGGGGAGAGAGAGCTGGATAGAGAGAGAGAGAGGCGAGTGACTATGCATTTCAGAGATAAGTATAAATGGGACAAGGGGATGGTGTGAGTCACGCTTCACAAATCTCTGAGCTGAGCAAGAGTAGACCCGGGTCTGCGCTCCCTCTCTCTCTCTTTGCCTCTCCATCCTTTCCTCTATGGGGTGTGAAGGCCCGAGGGTTCCAGTCTTAATTACTGATGAGAGATGCAGAGCCTGAACACCTGGCCTTACCTCTCAGCGTGATTCACTCTGGGATCATTTCTCACCCGATGGTATTGCATGACTAGCACTCAGCCCTCAAATAAAGTGTTGTGCATGTAGTGTACTGTGTGTGCATGTGTGTGTGCGTGTGCATGTGTTGTAAGCCCCATGGTTGTCAGGTGGTAAAGCTCTTCTGGGTCTCCTGATGTAAGTCCTCTCTCTGCTTCAGCAACAGTATTCCCACAGCCTGGCTAGAGGGCCGTGTCAGCAACAGATACACAAACAGCATCTAGGTGGCACATGGTAGAGCACACAGGGACACGGGACAGTAGTGAATCTTAACATGGCGATGCACATCAACTAGTAAAGATGTGTGTCTTGACCCCCCCAGTGTCTGGGCTCACTCTTTGCCACAGTGAATGCTGTAATTGTGTTATTATTTACCTTGTCTTCTGTTTTTTGTGGGGGGTTTTTTTCCAATACTAAACCTCACTTTAGTAGCAACAAATGTTGATTAATCACCACTAGTTTATTATTCTATTAATTAATTTCTGATTACACATTACTCATTGTAAAAGTAATGACTTTACTTTACTCGTTACATAGCAGCAAGTGTAACACGTTACATCACGCGTTACTTTACTTTCGTTACTGAGCCATCAGCTCCGTCAAAGTTGCCTTTAAACAACTCAGAATCCTCCACAGCCACATGATGCATCTTTTGTATTAAACACATGAAGAAACAGAAAATGAGACATTTAAGGTTTAACAAGCCGGCAGGATACAGTTTGGAGGGATTTACTGACCATCCAACAGCTAGCATTAGCGTAGCCTCAGCGACTGCACACAGCACTCCAGAAGTCCCGACCTCAGCTTCACCATTCACAAACCCTCCAATTCTGAACTAAACTAGTGTCAGGTGACTCCTGAATGTTGGCGTACCAGCGGCTAAGATTAGCAAGCCAGCTACGAAAACACAACATGTGAATAAGACGATTTCAGAATTACTGTGAGTTACATTTTTCTGTCAGCTGAATGCAGAGAGATATCAAATCAACTCTCCATTAATCCTGTGAAAACAGCGACCATGTCGAACCCCAAGTGTAAAAGTAACAGGGCGTTACTGAGATTAGTAACTGTAATGTGATCACTGACTTTCAAATTGTAATTTGTTACACTACTTGTTACTGAAATAAAGTAATTTCGTATTGTAACGCATCACCGTCCAACCCTGATCATGACGTAGATTAATAAGATATATTTCTCCTAATATATATTATGTAGGAGTATATGATGTCCTTTGTTAAATTTGGCAGAAGGAAACAGAAATCCCTGTTCGTTAAGCTAATGACTAATTTCAAGTCAATACCAGAAACATCAACAACTGCCTGAGGCAAAAACCTATGTTACCTCAATAAAATCCTGCCTTTCAATTCTGATTGCAGGAGTGTTTTGCTGAGGGAAATCAAATTTAAACCTTGAAATTTGCTCTGATTATGCTGCTGAAGACGTTGCTAATAAGGTCCCAGAAGGAGTCGGTCAAAGAATGTTGATTTTGTCTGGACACATTTTCACTCCTGTGATGTCTGCTTAGCTTGCAGTTTTATGTTTGACCCCCTCCCCCCCACCTCCCTCCCTCTCCTCTTGTCTCTCTATCTCGGTCTCTCTCCCTCTCAACACAATGCCAAACTGCAGATGCATGATTTTAAATGTCTGCCTCGTCTCAGACTCCTGTCCAATTAGTGTTGTTTTTTGACAACTTCAGCTCTATCCATCTTGATATGTTTAGCTCTCCACCACCAGCCTCGACGGCCTTGTCCTTTCATTCTGTCTTTCCTTCTATTCCGTCTTGTTCCTCTGCCGGAATTTTTCTCTCCCACTGTCCCCTCATCTCCGTCATCTTACTTTTTTTTTTCCATGTCGCTCCTCCCTCCCTTATCCTCTTCCTCTTATCTATCTTACCTTCTGATAACCCTATTCTCCTTTCCTCCCTGCTCTCACTTCCAATCCTCCCTCTCCGTCTCTCTATCGCCATCCATCTCATATCAAGCTAGCCTGGCTAGTGGTGCCTATTGAATAGTTATCATAGTGTGTCTCTCCTCTCAGCTGCAAGTTTAAATGCTGAACATAAGAGTTATGCGGGCGGTGAGGGATCGGAAAGACGGGGGGGAGTTAGAGGGGGACAGTGCTGCCTGCTCTGGGAGATGGATGGAGGGGATCAGGGCCTTGACTGACAAGGCAAATGGTAATAAATGACTCCCATGCCGGCTGACGAATGAACACACAGGGCTAGGAATAGAACCAATCACAGCAGATAAACACTGACATGACATGCAGTTTGTGTGTTCTTCCTTAATGTGACCCACTTTTTTGTTTTTCTTGTTGCCTAAACACCGCTGAAATTTCAAAACTTGCTCTTTTATGCATTATGCATTCACCTTTTGCTGAGGTGAAGATTGTGCATACATACTGCATGCATGCTTACGCTTTAGCGTGTGCATGTACCTGTTTGTGTAGCGTTCACAGCGGCGTAGCTGTGATTGATGGAGTTCTGTGCTGCTCCACTGGGGCCATTAGTCAGCCAGAGAGCAGGGGCTGGCCACCTGGGTACAATGCACCACACTTGGGGTTGAAGGCCAGGACAGACACTTCCCACTGCATGTGTCTATGTGTGCCTATGGTGTTTTATGTGCTCCTGTGTCTTAGTATGTGCAACCTTGCATTTGTTCAAAGGCTGTGTTTTTTTTTTCATATCTCTTAGCATGTGGCAGTGCATGTGCATGTGTACTCTTTGTTATGCTGTGACCCGACTTTCATCCTCCCTCTGTGAACACGTTCATCCATCAGCCATGCTTCAGTTGAGAAGAAAGGTGGATCACACGCAGAGTTGATGACAGCTGCATACATTTGACATTTTATTTGTAATCATTGGTGTTTCTAAATGTGCTAGACCTACATTTTTGGAAAAGGGAACAAAAAATGGGCCAGTGCAAAATGACAAAATACTAAAGTTGCAGAAGACATACGAAGTCCTGCCTTCTCTACCAACTAGCATCTGTTCCACTAACTTCTATAACTCACTGGACTTTCTTATAGAGGGTTGCTTTCACCAGTCTGTCTAAAAAGATGAAACATGATACTGGGGTTTTCTCTCCATATTCTAAGCTAAATGGATGCTGCACTGGAAAGCAAAGTGTGATTACTTTTTCAGCATTGAAAAACTACAGCTCCCATTAGACTATGACAACATGCCAATAGCTAGGACTCATGTGACATGTTATTAAATAACATATCTTGGTTTTAAGTTTTTACAGATTGCCAAAGGCTAAAGAGAAGAAAGGCAACATGAATTTATTTTCTAAATGAAACATAACATCAAACTATATATATATATTTTACAAACCATAAACATTCACAGAGGACAATAATATATTTTTAATACCTTGCAATTTAGATCAGCCTTGCAAATTCTGCTTTAAAAGAAGACAAGTCATATGCCTTCAGGCATTGTTTAGTTTAATGTTACCTCCCTGATGTGGAGCTTCATCTACATACATATAAACAGTCTACATCAGACTCTATTTCTGGCCTCACTTCAAAGTCCATGGATCACTGACTGTCCAGTGTAACATACATGCCACTATTGATTTTGATTGCTTTGAGCTTTTCAAGATTAAGTAGATTACGTTAAGTTTGTTCTGATTAATCGGGTGGTATCACACAAACAGGTGACCCATATGTAGCATCATCCTGTTAAAGATACTACTATTATCTTTAATCACTAGCGATTTTGATTCTGTTGCAAAGATTGCAGCTGCTACAAGGGTGAAATTTACTGTCCAACAGCAGGAAGCATTTTAAAAGGTTCCAAACATTGCACCTTCTTTTCCAGGATGATTATAATGATCTAGCCACATCTACAGGTACTGTAGCGCTGTTATCAGCCAACCAAACCTTCTCTCTTTAACCCAACCTGGCTGCATGCTTGCCTTCCTTCCTCAAATCCGTGCTCTGCTCTCACACCAAAGCCTGTTAGCTGATGAGCCAGCAGACCTTACCTCAGCACCCCGCTAGCTGCACACACAGCCTGCCAAGACCAGTCGCACCCACTCAACATCAGCTAACCTAAGTTCTCTACATGGCTCTGCTCACATTCCTAACGACGTGCAATATGAACGGCAGGGCTTCATACGTGGATGGAAATATATATGACATCACATAGACAATCACATGGACAAACGGATATTCTAGGAGAGAAACAGAGATTGCAAAAACACACAGTCAGTTTGGCTGCTTGAGTAATCGCCTTTGGTTGATGGCGGACAAGCTTCTTGACTGAAAAGCCGTTTCTACTGTGCACTAGTCTCACAGTTGCTGACATGTGGATTGACCGGTGCTAGAAACATTAGACTGTATATAAAGATGGACGACATGACAGCTGCCTTAAAGTGAAGCCAAAACATTTTGATCGCCCCTTGGTGGCTGGTTGCAGTATATGTCATAAATCGTGCCCCCTCCGTGTTAGCAGATGGGATGTAGGCCAAACTAAAATATGAAAGTTCACGTCAAATAAAATTTTCCCCAAGATGGTTTGTGTCATTTTAGGTCATTTTTATCAAGCTGATGTTTGTTCAACTGCTCATTTTTCTGATAAGTTATTTTAAATTAGTTATTTGACGATATAAACGCTCTCAAACCTCCGTCAGGCAGTGAGACGGCTCAGGCTGTCAACCCGCCGCCCGACTCTGCTGCGCAGACTCTGGCTGCTATATGAGAGTCTAATTGTACCATGTAAAAGTTTTAAAGCTTTATATTAAAAATGCAGTTTAACCTTACAGAGTCATAAGCATGTTTTTGTAGACCTTTCTTTTCAGGTTTTATTAATAGTTAATTACATTTAAGTTTTTAAAACCTAGGGCATTGATTAAGCTGCAATGCTTCTCACATTGGCAACTAAGAGATTACCTTACACCACACATCGCATTGTTATAGATAAATACTACAATTAACCTTTAATTACACTGGGAGGTGTTGGTACATTAATTGATGTGAGAATCACCGTGTCTATCTCCGGATGCCTCTAAGACTCAGTTGCCATAGTTATAATAATATTCTATTTTAAATAAGACTTATTTCAGGAACAGGACTTTGAGCAGACCAGTTATGACATTAATCTGAGCTGTTAGACATCTACTGTGTGAAATGCTGGTGTTTTTTTTTTTTCTCTCTCTTCTGAACAAAGTCATATGGGGGACAAGTGCTAATGATGTGTTTTTACATGATGATGACAGTTCTCTCAAGTCTCTGTATATAGTTCTGCGAGTCTATCCTCCCCCTTCCGCACACATGAATCCAATCTTCTCCATGTTGACATTCATGGAAATAACAAATGCTGCCACATAGCCTGTATTTTCATCATCATTCACCTGAATTCAGTAAGACTCAACTGCAGCTCTTTGACCGGTCAGGAGTCCTGTTCATTCATAGGGCCATCACCTTATCTATGTTAACTTATCATAGGTAGCCAGTCAACCCGACATATAAGGCAGTCATATATAAAATAAATTTAAAAAAAAACACTGAAAAATGTGTTTTCTTATTGTTAAGACACTTGGATGTTTGAGCTTCACTGTGCAGCATGATGCAGAGTTTCACACAAGAAGTCTGTTTTCACGTTCATCTGCAAAAGTGGGAAAGTTTTCCTGTGCTCATCTTAAATCGGAGTTTAACCTGCAGTGCAAAATGGTTTTGTGACATCACAACTAGTTTGGAAACCAATCCTGGTCCAATATGCAGCTTATACAAATGTCATGTTCTCATGTTGAAAGAGAAGGAATAGATGCAGTTTTAAAGGGGTCATATCATGCTTTTTGTGATTTTCTGTTGTTTTTATACTGTTATGATGTCAAATGTCTATGTAAAACATGGTCAAAGGTCCAAAACCTGAGATGAAAATATATGAAAATGCTCCCTGAAAGTCAAAAGCCAGGGCTTCATTCTGCTCTGAACACTTCATTTGCAATGTTACCTGTACTTCCCCCTTCAGATGACATCAGATTGCCCACACTGGCTGTCCGTTGCGTAGTCTTTGTTGCTAAGGTTGTTACATGGGTTGCTCATGTTGTACACATCGGATTTGAGCTCGAACATATATGGATGTATTTGAGAAATGTATATTTTAGATAAAGAGCGAGAAAAAAGAAGTGACATCCTACTATTACTTTTTTGTGGAACATTTGACAAAAGATATTATTCAAAGCAGAGTGTTTTATATGACATAAAACATGTGGAGGGGATCTTTAAGAAGAATTGAGGCGTTTTAAAAAGAATTCAAGTCACCACTGAGCACGTGATGTACCTCACTCGTCTATAGTTTTTCATTCGCTCGTTGCTTATGAGTTCGCATCTTTTTGCTAAGCTACAAATCAGATTAGTGCATGTCCCAAATCTTAAAGCCTTAAATATGTATGACTGTCTTAATGAGGTAGTATAGCTTGGAGCGATTCTCTCCTCAAACCAGTATCTCTCCTCTTACACGTCCTAACAAATTGCAATTGCATAGATTACCTCTATCTCCCACACACACACACAGATACATGGACACAAGCCCAAAGAATAGATGGACTGACTTGCAAACAAGCACACATAAAGCCTTCAACTGCACAGGATACAGAATCTCTCCCAACTCTCTGTGGACTTCAGTGGTGTGAAATGGTCATGCAACAATGAGCCAGTGAAAGACACCAAAAAGGAAAGTGAGAGAGTCAGAGGGAGACGAGGAGAGAGCAAGAAAGAGAAATAAAGAAAGAAAACAGAGAGATGTGATGCTAAGCAGCTTTAAGACAATACAGAGGGGGGGGGGGGCTCATCTGAAGCCCAAATAGCTGCTACCCCGTACCGCTGCTCCACATAAACACAACCCACACACATGGATGCACACACAAACATATGCATGTGAAAACACACACTGACACCCATCCTCCTACTCATGCACTCCTATAGCTGCCGGACATGAGTAACCCAGATGTGCTTCCCACGTATATATATCTCTTCTCTACACCCCTTCCTCAGTGAGAATAAAGACAATGAGGAAGCGGAACAGAGGGGCACAGTGAGGAAGAAAACAAGAAGAGGGGTGTACTTTACAGAAAAAAAGCAAGACAGGGAGAGAACGGAAGGACACAGAACACAAGAGAAGAAGACAGAATAAAGGATGGGGAAGAGAGACAGCAGCGATGTGTCCCCGAAGTGTAAAAGGAGGGAGAAAACAGAAGGGGAGAGCAGGATGAGTCAGACTAACAGATGAGAGAGGACACAAGGAGAGGGGTTCAATAATACATGCTTGGGAATCCCCTTATGCTTTGTGGGTCTGTCTCCACGGTGTCTTAACCTTGGATATTATGTCTTTCTAACCTTACCGCTTCTTTGAAAAACAAACACAACCAAAGCACAAATGACAAATTAGCCACGGGCGCTGTATGCTTGGTTGCGTAGTGCAGCAGGTGTCGGGTATCCGAGCCTCCGGTTCTGTTCTGCAGCTCACTGGTCGGGAAACTCCTCAGCTGGGGAGGCACTGATGGACAGCGTGAGGCAGCCAGCCAGATGCTCCCCCTGCAGGTGATTCTTCAGCTCAGTTTTCATCTCCAATTAAGTAGATCGTTCTGAACCGCAACTGACTGGAGAGCCGAGGTGAAGTTTAGGAGAGGATGTTGAAACGCGCTCCCCGTTGCGTGCAATAGAGGCCTGCGAGCGAGCACAGTAGGATCTTTCTTAAAAGGCCGTTCAGTCAGTAAAGGATGGAAAAGAGAGGCAGCAGCGACGTGTCCCAGCAGTACAAAAAAGAAGGGAGAGAACAGAGGGGGAGAGCAGGATGACTCAGACTAACAGATGAGAGAGGACACAAGGAAAGGAGTTCAGTAATACATATTTGGGAATCCCCTTAATGCTTTGTGGGTCTGACTCCATGGTGTCTTAGCCTCAGAGGCGGATAAACAAAAGCAAGAGGATTCGGGATAAAAAATGTGAAGAATACTTATGTGTATTGTGAAGTGTAAAGTAGAAAAGCATCCGGTATAGTGCAGTGTTCCTTGTTCTTAGTAATGAGTCATGTGGATTATATTTTGAAATGCAGTTTTTTTAAATTACGTTTGGTATCACAGTGACACTCTGTTTGACCGAGATTGTGGGCTGGTTTGATATCTTAATGCCCAGCAAAATTAATTCACCCGTGCTTGTGAAATAGGTGCTGGAAACTCGGTGACGCTACCCTTTGAGGACAACAGCTCTACTGGCATACAAGTGGAGCAAACACATATTAAATTGGATGGTGTGACACAGCTAACAATATAGCTTCCTCCATTCTGGACTCTATTCCGTCAAAGGTCAACGCTGTCAACACGGTTTGCAACTGGTCAATGAATTCACGTGAGACCTGAGAACAGCTAATGTACTTTGCCTTCATAAACACATCCAATAATTGCTGCAGTTCAATTGGAAATAACTGATTTTGGTCCAAATTGTTGCTGTTAAAAATATTGGAGCCCTTGTACTTTTGTTCAGTGGACAGACTTGTCCAGGATATGTTACCTTGGAGAAGGGGCTTGAAGCAGAGGGGCTTCTTAGCTTCAACCTAGTTGACTAGCTTGCAACCTAGCCACCTGTGCATCTGTGAAGTGCATGTGTTTTGTTTTGATTTGGAAGGGTGTATAATGGTTTCAATGGGAGGATGGGACTTCTGGTTGCTGGACAGGGTCACCAGGTATACCAGTTAACTATTGATGGTCAGTGAATATCTCCAATTAATAGGATGGCCGTCCTGTGAAACCCTGCTGACTTGTTTTTTATGTTTACATGTTAAATACAGAAGATCCTGCATTTAGCTTTAGACTAGAAGCTTCTGATGAAGGTGGACTGAGTAAAGTTCAGTTACGTAGCGAGTAATATAACCACTGCTGTTGAGTAATTAGTAAAGGAATGTGATTACTTTTTCAATGAACACTACACAAAACATATTTCCAAGTAAATCGCCCAATATCAGTCTTGTATTAGTTGTTTCAGCTGGTTGCAAAATGACATTTTGAAGACATGTCAGCGGATACACAGCGCATTATGATGACAGTTTATTTGACCAGTAACCTCAAAGTGAGATGTCAAATCATATGGAAAAACCTTTATTATTTAGTTATAAGAACCATGCAGTGTTTTTCAGCAATCCCCTACCAGGCTCAATGCAACACTAATACCCAGAGACAGCATTCAGAATCAATTAGAAAACTCTGAAAAATGCACTATGACAGTCCAGCATAAGAATGTATTCTGATTCAGAACAAGGGTGAAAAAGCCCGTCTTTATTATCCATATTCTCTACTTAATTGCCAATTACTGTGGTGTGATATCATATAATCATATCACAGGCTTTTGGCCCTGCAGGACATAATTGTTCTTGCTGAGATTAAGCACTGCATGCATTGTATATTTTTTTAAAGGGAAACTTCGGGATTTTTCAACCTGGGCCTTACTTTCTTTTTGTATCTTTTTGTGTCTTTTTGTGTCCTCAATTCTTGAAATTGCTTCAGCCAGCAGCCGTGAAACGGGCTGCAATGTAATCTGACGGGACAATCATGCACTGTCAATGTATGTCCACTGACATTCTCAGATTCTTATTATAAGTATCTGACAACATTATGGAAAAGATCCCTAAGAAAAATAAAACTTTTGTCTCCTTTCGTTCGATCCAGTCTGTTTGTTATAGTGTCAAATCAGGTCTTGCTCATTCATAAAAAAAAATAACTGCTTATTCATAACATAAAAATGACTAAATCATGAACCAATGAACACTTGTAACTTTATTATTGTTCTTCATAAGGCTTCGGGAAAATATGACGCCACACGGCTGCGTGTCTCCTATAATATCATCCTGAACCTGAAACGGACGTCAGACTTTCACAAACTAAATAAGCAATAATTTATTAAACATACTCTGTAGGCTATAGCTGTTTTGATTGCTCCTTTACATCAGTTGTGTTCTTTCAGTAATTACTTATTTAAATTGCCTATTTGTGTCTTCTTCTGTGAAAGCCAGGCGCTGCTACAGATAATCAAATAATAAAAAAATTGGAGCAGTTATCAAGTGTTTTCCTTCCAGCTATCACTACATAGAATAACAGTTTAAAGTGTTAATTAATTGTACATACTTTAGAGTTTAAACATATTTTTTATTTTTCTACATATTTTTAGCTGACTTCTACATATTTGACAGTTGAGGTGATGTCTAGCTGAGACGTGAGGAAGAGACACGAGTGAGGGAAGCCAGTGGACACATTAGCTTAATGTAAAGCACCCCCATATATACCGCTCCTCTTCTTCTTTGGTTTTACTACAAACCGACGTTAAAGGTGCACGCTGACACCTACAGTACCGGAGTGTGCAACATCACGCTGTTAAGACAAGTCCATTGTCATGTGTTTGTGAGAGAGAGAGAGTGAAAGTGGGGCTTGCAGCTCCAAAAATAGAAATCAATATGTGGTGGGCAATGTTGATACTGTGGCAGCCGCCATAAATAAATGAATACATGGGAAACCCTGCAATAACATAATATACTCAAGTACAAGTACCTTGAAATTATAATTCTATACAGTATTTGAGTAAATGCAGTTGGCTGCCATAGACTGATGCATTTGGAAAGAAAGATAAAAGTTTCCTTAAATATTTAGCATCATTTAAGAATTGCAGGCTGTTGTGGCAGCTGACATACAGTATAAAACACTTGGCTGCAGGACTGCTAAAAATCCTGAAGTGAGTCACTCCCCTGTTAATGCTGCTAACTCTGACACCATCTTTCAAAGTTACCTGCTGCTGAGTTTAGCATCTGTGGCTCTGAATTATGCTTGACTAACACATCTGTGTGCACCACACAGTGGGCAGCTACTCACCGAATCCTGTTTGTTTCCAGTACACAGAGCGTGTGTACACAGTGTGTTTGCGTTGTCTGTGTGAACATGCGTGCGCGTGTGTTTAGGTGCATGTGTCTGTGCTGTGTACCCCGTATTAATATTGCATACGCATCCTGCTCCAAAAAACTCTAGTGTGCGTGGAGGATTCGCTTGAGAGCACCACTCTCAAAACAGATTCACTTTTAATTCATTTAATTTAGGCCTGCACCATGTGTTATGCAGAGACCGCCATTTGATATGCAGCCTGTGCTTGGATGAGTTTAATTACTTAGCCGTCAAACAAAGTTATGCAGCAATATGCACTTTCAGAAATATTGGTTTGGTACTTACATGGGATGCTTATCAATGTGGAAGAGGATGTGTGTGTGTGTGTGTGTGTGTTAGTCTGTATTTATGAGACAATAACTGATGATCATGCTGTATTTGATTGAAACATGTATGCAATGCAATTTCAGCATGATAGACTGCAGGATAAGAAAGCATCAATCTTTTTTTTTTTCTTTCTTTTCAATGAAAGGACTTCCAATTTCAGGTTGTCTCCTGTGCCAGTGCGCTAGCCCCCCCCTCTCCGCCCCCTCCTTTGTAATTTGTAACTGACATGGATATATTATGCTACTGTTAGCCAGTTTAATACAATACCCATAGATTTTACATCACAGCTAATCAAACCAAAGAAATAAAACATTGGAAATTGATTACACAAAAGCAAGTTTCAAGAGCCTGCTTATACGTTTTCATATCGTACTGAAATGAATCGAAATGGTGCTTTAAATGGAGGGAAAACACATCCAAAAAATGTAAAAATGAAAAGTATACAGTACATATTTGTTATCTAAGGCGCTACGCTGTGCAAACATACTGGTATGAATATTTAAAGAAGCATACAATACATTGTTGTTTTGGTTTAGTTTTTTTTGCATAAGTGAGAGAGAGGATGTACCGGGAAATACAACATCGATTTAATGAATGAAAACATTTGAATTATGATAAAGAGTGAAAAATAAACCACACACACACACACACACATACACAGACTAATAAATACACACACTTGCCAACCCATATGCTCAAAAACAGAAACACACACACACACACACCACACACACACACACTGACAAACCTATTTCGATAAGAGATATGTGTAACTGCAGGCCATTACTCCTGCAGAGGCAAGAGGCAGCTTGACTGGGGGCTAATGGATAGAACCATTACAGCCAAGGAGAACCAATGTTTCACCATTAGATAAGGAATCAATTATATGTTTATATTTTTGCTTTCTGCCTTTGCTTCCCTTATACTCGCCCTCCAGCTCTCAGCTTGAGCTCTCCTCAGAGACACAGCTGAACTGCGAAGTCCAACTGTCATGCTCCGATAGGTCAGAAACTTCCTTTAGGATCATCTTTATCCTCCTAAACATTTCCAATCCAGAGCCCCCCCCCTCCGTGCCTTGAGATTTAATAAATAAGCTAAATGGTAATATCAGTGGAAAAAAAAGAGTTAAATGAAGTAGGTTAACAAATGCAACATGACATCCTGTGCTGTGGTGATTTGTCAGACTATTTTTAATATGTTTAATAGAGTCTCAAAATCCACAGTGCCAGATGGTGAATTCCCACAGGAGACAGGATGTACCTATGACATCGACTGAAACGAGGTGCCTGAACGCATCCTATGTGAACACTTACAGAGGACTGAAGCTGCTGCTGCTTTGCTAACATCATGTTTTGTGTGTGTCTGTGTAGACACCGTGTTAGAAGTTCTTCACTGTTCTTTCGACCGATGGTGAGCTAATATCTACACTAAAATACTACCAGAAAGGGGTTGATTATGCCTTTTGAGCTGCTGGAGTTTAATACTGAATGAAAGAATGGCAAAGTCCAATGTCTGGTATTAATAAATTAGTAAAGACAGTATTTTTGTTAAAGAGAAAAATTTAAAGCAACAGGGTGAATATTATACGACCCTTTGAACCCCTTTGTACTGACTAGCGCAGAATCAGTGCTGTGAAAATATCCCAAATTTATCAAGACAAGAAGTAAGAATGTAGGAAGTTTGCATACAACATATCGCATCAAAATGGAAAGCAAATAAAATATGAAAAAATATATTTCTGATATATATATTGATATATATTGATGGCCGATGAGCAAAACCTTCTATCTGAAAAATGCACTTTTTTGAGAGAACTAAAAAAACTTGTTTTCTTGCAGAATGCTATTTGTTAAGGATACCCAATACATAATACACTGTTTTTGGACAATATTACCATATTATGTGTTAAGAAAACCATAATAACCATACAAACATACCATAAACAATACCACATAATATAGTAATATAGTCCAAAAATAGTGTATTATGTATTGGGTATCCTTAACAAATAGCATTCTGCAAGAAAACAAGTTTTTTTTAAACAAATTTTCTCAAAAAAGTGCATTTTTCAGATAGGAGGTTTTGCTCTTCGGCCATCGATATATGAAATAAGCATCATTTACATAACATTTAATCACCTTTTTCTTTACCCTCACTAACAGAGAATGAGCTGCAGCAGTACAAGGTCAGTTCAAGGTATGCAGGGATGTGGAATTGATTTCTACAGGCTCCACAGGGTGCGTATAGGGTTACCTGTTCACATGCAAACATTTGCATTCACAAACACACAAACAACTCTATCGGAGGTTCATGGGAAACGGGGAAACTGGTGTTATTTTTTTTTTCATGAGGCTGCGTGCTGCTCACAGATGCAATAAAAACTGAATCTTATTAAAGTTTTCAGGTTTCTGAAAGGACACAGGCAACAATGTTTTCTCTGATAAATGTCTTATTTAACAATCTCCCCGGACATCCTAATTGTGGTGTTGGCTCGTGTTTCAGTGCACTGAACTGGAAAACCTTGGCATCTGTGCTGCTCCCTTCCTCCTCCTCCTCTTCTCTCCCATCCTCTCCTGTTCACGTTTTTTCTCTCGTTTCCAAATTCCCTCCATCCTCTCCATCTTCTGTCCCCCACGACATCTTTTTTCTACCACTTAGGGTACAAAGAATTATCCAAATTATGTCATAGATCCGGTAAGAAACACATTATTCGCCTTCCAACTGGAAACACTGGGAATTAAACAGTTCAGAAAGAACTGAGCATCTGCTGCGTGCAGGGCTAGCTCTAGCCATTTTGGTAATTTTATTTTACATGTAATTATTTACCTTTTTTTTTATGAAACACTTCTATACACTTCTGTTTTTGGTCCCGCCCAGTGAAGCCCAGATTTTAGCCTCATGTGTGCCAGCAGCCAAAAGCAATTTTTATGAGCACTAAATGGCGTCCAGTGCATTCACCCCTGTGAATAAAAGAGGCGCTGGTCTTGTCTCTGTGAAACACACCATTACTCCTCCATTGTTTGCCAAAGCACTTTGTCGAGAAATAATTTACACCAAGTCTTTCCGCTTCCAGCGTGTTCAACACAAGGTCATATCCACTACAAATGGCCCTGTACTGTCTTTCAACCAATAGGAAGGCTCCTCATCTATTACTAACCTATGAGCTGTGTTTGTGGGAGCAATATGGTATTGATTAATCTAGAATATTATAATAGGAGACTCATGCAGTTGTTTTTGACTTTGCCAGTGGACCAAAAACTTAGAAAAAGACCAATTAACCTTTTCTTCTTGCATCTGTGGGACACTTTTGTGGCCATTTTTAATTTGGTAAATTAATTTTTTGTTTGTTAACTATGAATAGTAGCATCACACAGCATGATACAATGCACAAAATTTGCATTTTTTCATGTATATGTTATGTAAATGATGAGATGATGGATTATGTATGTTGGGAACAGAAGCTTTACTTTTTAATCAAATGAATTACAACTCAAACTGTCGGTTAGCGTAACACAGCGGCTGTGTAGCGACAGCAGCATGTTAGCAGAGCAGCAGCAACTTCAGTCCTCCCTCTTTATCCACACAGGATGCATTCAGGTACAGTATTGAGTGTAGGTCACCTGCCTCTTGGCAATGCTCAGAGCCCAACACACATTCGCTCATGTTATGCATGTAAAACGGGAAAAAATTGACTTGAAGTGTAAAAATATGCATGAGTATTGATATGAATCGATTAAAATAGGAGCATATATGTTCTGTCACATGAGCGTGAAACAGACGACTGAAAAACACGGCTGACACATTCTGTGTGTTACTGAAAATGCAATCAGTACATGAAAACTAAAGTAGGAAATCTTCATATTGTAGAATACTCCATCATCTAATTAAATGTTTAATTTCAAGCATCAGTGATATATTTAGGATCAAGATCAAGCTGTTCATCGCCTCATCAGTTTAAAAATCAAATTAAATGCACGAATTTGACCATATTTTACATTTTCTCTAAAAAAAAAAAAAAAAAAAAATACAATTTATTGAAATGAACCAGAGTGGGAGGCTCGTGGTGACACTACAGCGGAGACTTGACCTGTCCCTGATTGTGAAGAGAGGTCCTCCAGACGACGATAAGAGGCCACTCTCTTCTTTTCCTCTCTGACTTATCTCTGTCTCCACAGACACGCCATTCACGCCACGCTCAACCAGATAGCGCCAGGGCAATTATTTCTAGACAAGCACAATGTTTGGTGATAAACATGACAAGGGCTCTCCATAATTTATCTATGTCCCCCCCCCCCCCAGGATTGTTGATGGTATAGTTGTTGGTGCTGATGCTTCTTTTAAAAACTTACCAGATGTAAAATTAGTAAGAATTATTTGTGCTGTTATTACAATTTGGTTTGACTTGACAAGATATTATCGATATTTTCTGGAGGACCTATAGCCTTTTAATCATGGTCCCCCAGGTCTGGAGCAAATTAGCAGAATTATCCTAAACATTCAAAGCAAAGAGTTCTTTTTAGGGTGAAACAGGATAGTTCCCAGCAGGCCAAGTCAGTCCAATGACCCCAGTCAAACTGTCCTTATCTTTCACTGCTGAAGACTTAATTGAACGTAACAACTCCTTGAAACAAGCAAGAAATAAAGCTGGCAGCGGTCCAGTTCTGGCAGAGCATCACATGGAAGATATCAAGTGTCGGCTGATGTCTGTTGGTCACTGACTTCAGACTGTCACTAACGGCAAAGAATTTAACTTCAAATATCAGATATTATGCCTTTCATGTCACTAGTTCACATCATAGTCACTAGTTACTTTTAAACACAACTGAAATTATGATACTGTATCGCACTTTCTTCCTACACAATAATTTACTTATTATTAATTTGGATTCCTTTTTTTTGCATTGTAGCACAGAAAACAATGGAAATCTAACCACATGCGTGTTACACTCTTGTGTACCAAATCTCCCCCCTCTCTGCTTTACATTTTAAGCGATGACTGACATATATATATACACACACAGACACGCACACACGAGCACGTGCCTGCATGCAGATTGCTGGCTGCAGCAGTGAGGATAAAGGTTATATTTGATAGGCATTTCCCTCAGCGTGGCGCTCTCCATAGACACATCCTTTGCAGAGCCACTCAAAGACACACTGTGGAGAAATTAAACTGTACATTGGGAAAAAATGTGTGAAATACGTGGCCCATTTGCAATTCAAATTCCAGGAGCCAGCGGTCTCCCGGGGTCCAACATAGACAGCAGGCGCAACCAGATGAACACGTAAGCCGGTGCTTTCATTTTGTATGCTCCCTCCCTCTCTCTCTCTCTCTCTCTCTCTCTCTGTCTGTGTGTGTGTCTCATTAAAAGGGGCTCCATTTCTTAAGATGTTTATGCATCTCATGTACTGTATACCGATTCAAGCGGTATGTGGAGTCACAGAGTTAGTAGGTAAACAGACCCTGCAGGACTGCTGGCTGGGTTCTCTTCTTCACCAAACCAGTAAAAACAGTGGAAACGGCCAACTAAGCTCATTATGGACCATAAGATCGCACTAAATGGGCCTTTGTAACACTCCAGTGATCACTTAAGTCTTTGTATAACTATATGGTTGAACTTGAGAGATTGGCAGAGTTTAGTGCATACAATATGCATACAATAAGGGACCACGTAATGCACATAACAGATGGTTGGGTAAGGACGAGGAGAGATAAGTGCCTGCTAGTTTGAATTTGCGGTTGGATTGCATGCTGCTGAAGGATGACTTTGATAACATTGTTAAAATATCAATGGAATATAGGACCAAAATAGCTTCTATATACAATACATTGGTATTAAATAATTTACCCTCTCATGCTGCCACACAACAGCCTCATGCGACACTGGAGAAATCTATGAAATAAAATGTCTTTCTACTTTTGTTCACATTTTTATGATATTTTTTGTGTAGGGAACATGCTCACTAATGTTCCCATTGAAAGGAAAGGAAGGACATTTATCATTGCAGTTAATATCAGTGCAATTTGTTTTTCTAAAATCAAAGACTGAGGCGAATTTTCCCTTTTTTTTAATTTGTTGTCCATATTTCCAACTAGTAAAAAACGTTTTCTCAGGATTTCAGTTTGCACATCCATCATTCCTTTTTATCTTTTCATTCAATTAGATTTATATTTGAGAAATGTGCACACATTAAATATATGGCATCATGACTTTTATTTTGCTTGTCAGAATATTCCTGAAGATCAGTCTTTATTTTGTCTTTAATATATCACGTTTATGTGTTTGAATTAGCCTCGATAACCCAGATGTCCGATTTTTTTTCTTCTGATTTTTATGAATGCAGATCCTCCTCAACCCCTCCCCGCCGCCATAATCACACATCACCCGATATTCTGTCGGTTGATGTAATGTTGAGAGAAGTGTGAACAAAACTGCGAGGTGAACTTCTCACTTTCAAACACAAGTCAGTCTGGAGCCGAGCAAACGGTATCGAACTCGAGTTACCGTCATAGGTTTAGAGATGTTTACGAGTGCCGTGTGGACATGTTCAGCCAGAAGCCCCTTGTCAAAGCTGCTACGGGTTGTATCGACATTGATTTTACAGTCCGCTGGAGATGTTATTGAGCATATGAATGAAATGAAAGCTATTGATCTCTGTCAACTTTAGTGTCCTGTTTTCTTCATGCAACAAAACAGACATGAAAAAAAAAACACAATGCTGCTCTTAAATTCTTAATATTTTGTCTTCCTATTTGCACAGAAGCATCTAATCTTCCAGATATTCTTTCTTTCCATCACATGCTTTGTCTAGTTGTCTTTGCCGTAGGCGTACCACATCCTTCATCTCACAGGCTCATATCTGATCAAGCTTTTTCGCTCAGTGTGATTTACTGTGATTTTTGAAAGGACCAATCCCAGAGGTGAATGGCTGTGCAAAGATGCTATTTTCCCTGCATAAATCAATTATATTTTCATTTCCTTGGATTATAGTCTGTGGCAACTACAGATAATTTTCCAAACCCATCTTGACCACGGGCAATCACATGGATCATGTCAAGAAAAGCAGAATCTGAAACCGTCTGTGCATTTGTTACAGTGCCAATTATGTTTAGCTGTTTTTTCCCAGGGAGGACTGACCAAGTACGCTCTCAGTGTTTTCATAAACTCTCCAATTCATAATCGTTTAATTACACATGCATTTGGGAGTAAAAATCTCAGCTGGAAAGGTGGCAAATATGACCAACGTTGATATAATGAAATGTATAATGTAATAAGATGAGTCTAGACTCTAACTTGTTTATTTTTCTTGCCAGAATTTTTTCTTTTTCATTTGGGGATTTGAAATCAAAACCCACAAAGTATTTTTTTTTTCTTTGATCTTGTATGACTTTCATCACATCATATAAATCCAGTGTTCTGAAGCAAAGCAAATCATCTGCATTTATTTTGCATTGCCAGAGTTTCTGTTGGTGAGGCTTGAGCTGGGATGTCTGATGGAGGAGTAGCTGTCCGAAGGGCTTCTGGTGCTTTATGTGATGCTTGAATCCACTGACACAACTCAATACAAAAAAAAAAAAAAAAATTGGCTCATTCAAAGGAATTCTCAACCAAAAGCTTATGTTTTAAGCATCAAACACTAGTTTGTAGCAGAAGACGATAGCTGTAGTCAGCTTGAACTCTCATCACTTACGCTGGATTCTAATGGTGTAAATGTATGAACATGCCTATGTAATCTTGTTTTAATCCACTTCTCCTCTGTCAAATTATGGATTAATACACACTTGTCATATATCAATAGTTTCCTGTTTACCTTTCTCACATGAAACCACATTAGCTTATGTAGGTTGTAAGCAAAAAACCTCTAACTGCTACTGACAAACAGGCTGTGGACTGTGGACCAGATTTACAAAGACTTTTACAGCAGTGTTTGAAGAGGTGCAACTCTATTATCACTGCACATGCATTTCAGGGAGGATTGTGCAAATAACAGGAGGAAACATGTTAACAGGACTGATTATGTATTCTACTGGATTTACTAGGGTCAAGCAATTTGCAACAGTTTTGCATTGGAAAATTCATAGCGCAAGCAGGATTTACATTAACCAGGAGGATGGTTATGGTGATGAAAAGACACATGTACTAAATATGAACCTATAAAAGTGAGCGATGGTTGTTAATGAACACTATGTCTGATTAAAGCAAACAGCAAACAAACAGTGGCAGAGTCTTAGGGTTCATTGAACTTTAATTAAATTTGACCATCAAGCTCCAAATCACTAAGGTCAGGTGCTGACTGCATAATGAGCTGCTTTTTAGTGAGTATATTGAATCATTAGCTCAATATAGGAAGATTACAGCTGCAAATTCAATGACAACTGCAGCGCAGAATCTGCTCTTTGCATGGAGGCACATGTTTGCACATTTTCTTAATAAATCTAGCCTTGTGGCTTTAATTATGTTTTGTGTTGGACCACAGTATCTGGACCACATTGAGCATTCAGACTGAAAGTGGAGAAGCAGGTGTACTGATTGTGAACATTTCAGCACTTTTTGTTTCATTATATTCAGAGTTCTCTAACTCTGAATCACTGCCTACATCTGACATTTGATCAGTAATTCTTATAGGTAAGATGTTGTGATCACTGACTGCTGTTTTTAGAGCAACAACTGACCAATCAAAGTTTAGTAGGCAAGATTAGGTCCAGAGGTACCATCTTCCTCCACAGCTAGCTAACCACCTGGCTACATTTATTAAAAAAATAGTGACTAAAAAACGTTAGTAAGTGTGTATGAGACGACACTGCTGTACAAGTTGTTGAAATGTATCTTACATGAATAACAGCTCTTAAATTGACATATCAACGGATAGATATGTCACTCGTCATTAGTTAGTTAGGGCAAAACTAAACAAAATAACCCCACTGGCATGTCATGCTGAAGTGATCCAGAATGGAAATTTAATCTGGTTAAAATTCATAATTCAAAGACATAACTGGGTCCCATCATAAATGTTCTAAGGTTTTAGGATATTCTGTGCAGACTCAGAAATACACCCATGATGCATGCACACAGCCCCTGAGCCCTTAAATACTTTTGAAGCACAAACAGTAATATTCTAGATACCAGTGCAGATAAATTTAAGATTAAGCAATTAAGCTCCATAAGTTTCCTTTACTTCCCAGATGAGATGAACCATGACAGAAACAGGCTTTTAAGCAGTGATGGGAAGCTCCCGTTATGTAATCCCGCATGACTTGTACATCGACCAAATGTACTTTTCTGATTGGCAATGGCTTCTGTTCACTGTGCTTTCAAAATCCCAGCCTCCCTTATTCATTATTTTATTTAACAGCATGTAATGTTTGCTTTATCTTAGACACACTGTCTTCCCCCCCTGCAACCCTTTGCTTCCTCTTTCCTTTCTTTCCCATGAGACATAGATTACAATTCATACTACAAAGCATAAAACAAATGGCGTCTTCTTTATGTATGCTTCAGACCTGCGGGCACTGAGCCTCTCGATAGCGGCTGTAGGTAAAGTCCTAAGCATTTCTCAAATGTTGATTTTACAGCCACTCAGGAAAATATATTTGTCACCACTCTTGTCCCCTTCTCTCCCGAGACAAGCACACATAATAATGAAATGCAATTATCACAAGGAAATAGTTTTTTTTTTTTTTTTGTTGGCCAATATTGGTGTTCACGGCTGTGTCGCGCTGACTAAAATGAACATCTCTGTGAATAAATCAAAAGTGAACAATGTTGGCAATGTTTGCTCAGTCTTGTGGAAGTATCCGGGCATTTGGTGAAAAGTGCCAGGCTGTCGATTCATTTATGCAAATGAAACAGCAAAGTAAAAGCCATTTCCCAAAGGATGGAAATGTTTATTTGTGATTTCTATTTTTATTTTCTTTGAAGGCAAAATGATGAAATGATAAATGGTCCGGGGCGATGGCTCAGTGATTACTGGCTGATGGAACTGGATTTGTTCACTCGCACAAAACCACAACTCTCTCCTTAACCTCTACTCTCTTGGTGTTTTTTCCTCACTTATCTTTTATCTCTTTCACTTTTAACTCTTTTTTTTTCTTTATTTGCCTCTTTCCCTTCATAATTTCCCCCCCTTACATAAGGCCTCGCAGGGCAGTTGCAGAGTACAGATGCAGATGCCAGATGGAGAGGTGGGGGTTGCCTTGATTTTCAGCCAAAATCCCAATCCCAGTTTTTTCCTGTTCTCTTGCACACGAGTTACACAAACATACATATAAGATATACACATATTATGGGATAATATATTTAAAATGACTTTCAAGGAAGTAGGAATTCATTTGAAATATATTTTAAACTCAGGGATTGCCAACATTGACATCTCTGCATGTAAGAGTCCAACTGAAAAAATGCTCCTGCTGTATTATGAGCACATTTGCTCACATACAGTCCATGAATGCCTCTGCTTCATCTGGTGAGCCATGTTGATAGTAGCTGTATCAGTGTCAGGGTCAGCATAGGGAGCGTAATCCTGAACCTGATTCAGTGTACAGCAGTGCTTATTAGGGGTGTGCCCGTTATTCGGCAAAGCACAAATAGTGGGGGGGTTTTTTTACGAATATTTGTTTCATATAAATATTTTAAAAATTATTTGTTTTCGGGAAGAAAAAACAAAAAAGTTAAATACCAGAGTGCAGGTCGGTTACATCACTATCTCAGTCTCTCTCCTCTGCTCCGCTGTGACGTCTATCAGCAGGTCTCAATGAGGGGAGTCACATCCACCTGCTACATGATGTCCTAATTTGGACGTCACTCTCGGAGTTGGGGGTGTTCCCCAGAGATAAAGCTGAGCTACTGACACGAATGAAGTGCTCCCAAGGGAACACTTCATGAACACTTATTGTAACACTTCAATTTTCTATTTCATTCGAATACAAATACAAATAATTTTGCTGCCTCAACAAATACAAATACAAATACAAATACTGGGCCCTCTGTACATCCCTAGTGCTTATAATCTAGCAATAACCACTTCTCTATCACCCTGATGTAAATATGTGTATGTCTTTCAATACACATTCACAGCTTGTGTGTATCATGTTGGAAAAACAGTCCTACTCCTGTATTCTGCCAAAAAGCCAAAACTATTGCCAGTTGCTAGCCTACGTTTAAGATATGCCTCATAACGTCAGCATGTTGCACGTGATTCCCTTCTCTCTGCACCTGTTTCTCTGTTAATTTCACCCATTTCCAGCACTAAACTGTCTCTCTAGTGAACATCTCAAAGGTGTGATTTGGGAGTCAACTCACCTGCTTTTCTTCACATGATCGACTGAAGAACAAGACAGTTAACATCTACATCCCAAAGTGTCCATTATGCAACAAAAGGAAACTGTTGTCCCCATCCCTTTTTGTTATGCATCTCTCAGAGGATCCCTAACTATAAAGATAGAAGATAATAGGAAGATACTGGGAACTGCACTGAAAACACCAAAACAGAAGAGTCATACAATTTACAATTCATCCAAATCCAAGTATGACTACTCTTGGCACAACAACAGACTAGTAACAGAAGTGGAATTAAAATATACACTTCCAGTATAGTGCCGACTGGAGACTCTTACTTTCCAGTTCATCCTTTTTTTTGGTTTGTGCTTTACTCTCTTTTGTGTTAGATTGTCATGTATTTTGGTCTTATTTGCTTTTCTCTTTGTCAGCTCTATTTCTTATGTCTGCACAATAATCACTTTGCTTCACATCAAGACTTTCTTCAGAGGAAACAGCAGAAAGCAGCATGTGGTTAAATTGCAAAGCCTAGCCCGTCCCAGAGTGTGCCGAGGGTACAGCCTCCGACATCAGTGACTCATCAGTGACTCATCAGTGACCGACTCTTCAACAGTGTCATAGTGAGGGGTACCTTGCCACAGTTCATGGACATATTAGACCACACATTGTTGGAGATGAGAGAGGAAGATGAAAGTCTAAACACCCCTCATTAGCTTACTTTTTTAGCCAAATCTAGGAGTTGACCCTTAGTGATCTCATGTGCATAATATTACCTTACTTATCAGTATACATTCTCAGAACAGCCATTACAATTGACCACTAACTTTATTAAATTGTACACTGAGTGCCAAGAAAGTTGGGCTTTAGTTGGGATTTCTTATTAATATATTGTTAAACTTTATTAGCATGGTGAGGCTAACCAACAGCTATAGAATAAAACAGCATGGATGCATATGAAAGCTGTATACTCACTCATCAAATAAAACCGTCTGGTTTATGTTATGGCACAGCAGTTTCTCATTATGGCATCGCTGCTTTATCTGACAGTACAGAGAGCTGAACAACAGGAAACTGAGGAGAAATACGGTACATGCCTTGAAAAGCCCTGTGACATTTTTCACACTGATACAATATAGCATGCTACAGTATGCTTATTGTAATAGATCGCTGTTGTGTGCACTTGGTGGGATGGTAGTATTACCGAGAGGGAGCCTTGCTGCTGTGCTGCTCGGCTGACTGTTGCTGTCACGGAGGCTTGTCCCTGTCAGCGAGATAAATGACATTCTAGCTACCCTGCTATCTACTTGATACCTGAGAGACAGAGACACTGGTGATGCCCTTCAAACGCTATACACCATCAACCCTGTGTGTCTGTCTATTGTCAGGAGAGCAGTGAGCGTGTGTGTGTGTGTGTGTGGGTGGATGCAGGTGTGTGCGTCTGCACATGTCGTCGCATGGTAGGATGCAGATGTGTTAGCACCGTACGTGTACTCTTGCACGTATGCATTCGGTTCACAATTATGTTAATCAGGTAACACTTTTACTGTAAGTTAGAAGGGAATTGCCCATGACACTTAATCAGGGCACAGCAACTACTGCTTTTTCTTGATTAGCATGAGCTGTGACAGGTCAGTCCCTCTCGGCTTGTACTTGACTTGCACATGTGTCTTTTGCCAGTTAAGTGCACATGTACCATGTGGACCTTGCATGTAAAAGATATCATTCTAGTTTAAAATAGCTATTCTGTTTCAGACTGTGGCAGTGGAGCATATTCAGTCCTGACTGGCTGAAGGCTGTGCATTATTTCCAAAAAACCATATGGCTCTGTAATTGCAGGCTCATCACTTTTGTAAACTAATGCTCTCCATGTCAAAATCTGTGTTAGCATGTTTCTTTATGTGTATTAGAGCTTTAATGGGCTTACAGAAACTTTTGAGATCCTCCTCTGGCATCACACAGTCTTTCAAATCCTTGTTAAAAGCAGCAGTGAGCAGCGGCAATTACAAGACAAACATTTGCTTCAGTGACAATCTGGATGCCAAACACCACCTATTTCCTTTGGCACTTAGTGAGTGCAGAGCTGCCAATGGCCTCACTTTCAGCTCATAATACCGCTTCCTGAGCACACCACACTCAGATTTAATAATGCACTGGAAGCTGACTGTTGAGGCTGCCAGATCTCAGTAGTGACCACAGCAACACTACCATCTCCCTCCGTTTTTGCCTTCAGGTGGGGAGCCTGACCTTTGTGCGCGGCCAGCTGGAAAATGTCAGTGCAGTGTAAACTGTTAGCGATCTCAATTTGCGATGGCATTTTCTGAAGCCAGACCCTCGGGCAGCCACCGAGGGTCGTGCCCATGTAGATTGTCTATGTGTGCATGTTCATGAGTGTTTATTTGCATGTGTGTGTGTGCGAGTGTGCGGTTGTCGATTTTAACTTAAACACAGCCTGACTGATTTGGATGAAGGTCTCGTTCTCCAACCTGCTCATTCTCTCTTTTTTTGTGTGTTTCTGCTTCACCTCATACTTTTCAGTCTCATTCTCACTTACCCCAACTTTTTTTTAATTATTATTCATCTTGCTGCTTCAGTTTTGTGTTGAACCTTGTCTCACCATCGCTGACAACTATTACATAAACTGCATCTGTTTGCATTGTATGCCTCACAGATCAAAAAATCCAGACACTGGCCCAGTCTATCTTCCAAATAGACAAAATAAACAGCAGATAAAAAGATTAACAGTCTTCTCAATTAGAATATGTATGAATCCTTTGAAAGAATTAAGTATGAATCACACAGTCTAGTCAGTCTGTCAGCCACTCAGGCTAAAAATTGAAGGTTTTCTGTGTACAGTACGATCAGTTAAATCCCCCCGGCTGTTTGGGCCTATTACTGAAAGAATGTCTGGCTTTGACTGCTGAATAATGAAGGCAGTCTTCAGGGAGCTGGGCGAGGCGACCGATACAATCTTAATGTTGTCAAATCTGCCAAACAAAGGGAGGGATATCAGCGGTAAGGATGAATGTAGCCCTTGCAGAAAGGGATGGCCTTGCAGATAGCACCACCACAAATGGTAGCAGGGAATGTTTGCTCAGCTACACTGTGGTCTTTTGAAGTGAACAGGTTCCCAGCGAAAGGGGTTGGGCTGGAGCGAGCTCTCCATGCGTGGTGAAGATGTTCTGGTACTCAGGGCAAACTCAGACGACTGGAAACCAGCCAGCCCATTCTTTTGTGAGGTTATGGACACAAGCACTCAAGCTGCTTCTCACTTGTCTATTTTTACATTTCACTCACATCTTTGAACATGCCTTTCCTGATGTAAAAGGCTCTGCCTCTGCCACTACAAAACATTAGAATGTAATCCTTCAAGAGTATTTTCTCCCGTGCTTTCCCGTTCTACAGATTCATTTCACAAAAGAAGAATTTACCATCACTGTATTCTAGCAAAGCTGTACTCCGCTACACCAACCATCCCTTAGGTCCTTGCTGTACTTTTTAAACTCTCTCACCTACTATCTAAGCACTCATTTGCTCTTTTAGCCATTTTCCTCCGGGGTTCACCTTGTCCAACGTCTTGCCAGCACATGTCCTGGCATCGGCTTCCTGAATAATGCTTTAATTGGGGAGAAAGCACAGAGGGGGTGTGATCCTACTTTCAACCACAAAGTGCTGCCTCCATTTCAGGGCTTTTCCCTACGAGTTTGTGTGTCAAAAAACTCCTAGAGAGACAGCGTGAGGCAGAGATGGAGGGAACTTCAATTAAAACTTCCACCTGAATAAGTCATGCCTTTCTAATAGACTTCGGGAAATAGCCATGAATATATAAAAAGGAAATATGCATTCATCAAATCATTCTTTCTGGTCACACAAGGGAAGAACTGAAAAGAGAGAGTGAGAGGAATCAGTTGGGGAGGGGTTGCAGAGGCTTTCAGGCTAAGCTAGAGGAATGGGATATTGCATAGAAAACACAAAGAGAGCAACAGAATTCAATTTAAAATGCCTACTACTACAAACTTAATAACCATTTAAACATTCAAGAAAAGGTCCAAATGAGATAGACGCAAGTGAGCATCTCTCAAGCGAAGAAAAGACAAATAAAATAGCAAGAATTCATGAGAAGACAACTTTAGAAGCCTGCTGGTAAACCCTATCATCACGACAAGACAGAGATGGGGTCAGAAATGTGACAGCGAAAGAGATTGTCGGGAACCCGGATCGCGGGCGGCGTGCTGAAAGCTTTTAGGAATGTGACCTTTCACAAACACGTGCTGGAGGTGGTATGTTTAAATGCCACACAAAGAAACTATATGGAAATATATTTGAATGGCTGGTGCGGGTTGGACGGGGGAACACGGTTTGGACAAAGTCAACAAAAAAAGTAGCAGCTTGCTCTGGTATCGATTGAAGCGTAGTCTGTTTTTAACTTATGCGCAGGGGGATTTAGTTGGCAGTGGGCAAAAAGGAAGGATTTCAGGCCGGAGGAAATGCATAAACTATTGTCTTTTAACTGTTCTATCTGAGACAGTGCTTATTGCTCACAGAAGATTATGTGACTTATAAATATGTTAATGAAAATGTGAATGAGACAAAACACAGTTAGGAACTAATGGCTATTTATTATATTGGATTACTGAGGTGTTCTTTAGAGAACGTTTAGACCTTCCTGCTCTTTCTCTTCCTCTTTGATACAGGTCTAAACTAAATAAGATGTGACTGGGGAAGATATATTTTTCTACACTGGTCACACTGTCCCTGCCTCTTGTTGTTGTTGGCACTCTCACTCTTGTTCTGTTTGATTGGCTGATTGAGTGATTTGTCAGAGTCTGGTGCTGGCTCGTCTGGCTCTGCATGAATATTCCTGGCGTGGAGCAGGAGCAGGTCCCTCGGAGCCTTGGATGCTGTCAGGGGGGGGTTGCTGTGACAACTGATGGGGATTCACTGCTGACAGATGACTTTGTGACCAAAAGGAAGACATTGAAAGAGATTTAAAAAAAGAGAGAAAGATAGAGAGAGATGGTACCAGTGTCATTTGACATCTAAAGTATATCTCAATTTTCCATTACCATTGTATTCCTGAACACATATGTGGAAATTGCAGCGCTACTGCACAAAACTCTTCCTAGAAGCCATTTTTTTCCTTGGAATCCTGTCTGTGTGCATTTCATTCAGTCGGCAATTTAAATGTTTGGGGGGGGAAAACTGCTTTCTGTGATAGATTAGTTCTTACCATCAGGGAAGACAAGATGGAGCGCACCAATTAACGTGGCCTTTGACAAATGAACTTGAAGATGGAGTTCACTAAGGAACCAAAGCGCTGGGATTTATAATATATGATGTTTATTATGATAGATGATGGTGTTGAGATCTTGTAGAGAAAGGACTAAACCAATGGTTAATTGTAGAATTTAGTCACAGTTAAGTGGAGGCTTTTAAAGCTGAGGGATTTTTTGCCTCTTCCTTTTAATGCTTCATGCAACAATCGCTAAAAAGGGAAAACAACTGAGTGAGCAAGTCATGTAGTTTCTACAAGTGCCAATTCTAGTCTAAACCACTTGGGCACCGATTCTGAGAAATAAAACCAAACTCAGCCACACAGCCAGCAAATATTACTCGGATGGTGGTGTATGTACTAGTCTCTGATTCAATTCATTCATGGGTGAAAACATTGGTTATTGGCAGTAAAAGCTAAATGTCTTCGACATGAGGAGAATTCTAGTCGAACAAATCAGAATTTGGTCCGGTTCACTGGATCCAAGTGCAACTGACAAGAAGGAAAGACAAAAAGGGAGAAAAACACCCATTTTTCTTCTTTAAAGGATGACAAAGACAGTGCAGCAAACACTCACAACAAGCTCTGTTGCTCTTTCCCTGGAGCGGTAGCTTGGCTGCTTGGACAGAGCTGAAATGGGCAGGAGCAAAGAGACTGAAAAAGTACAGCCAACAAATCCTCGACGGGCTGCCTCTCTGTGACATTTCAGCTGTGGCTCGGGGCCGTGTGCTGGAGACGTTTACTGTGTGTGTGTGTGTGTGTGCGTGCGTGTACACAAGCTGTTTATGTGCATCGTTCTGGCACTTCCAGAATTTTAGGTCTGACAATGTGACAAGACTTTCCAGAAAGTCTTTAGGATGGCAGCAGGAGCGAGACATAACACATTTACAACATCAGATCAAAAAAGGCAACAACATACTGTAACACAAAGCAGACAGCTGAAAGGCTGAAGATTTTTTGTCCTGGAAATATCTCAGGCGTATCTTAACGTACGGAGAGGTGAGAACTTCAGGAGCTGCTAAAACAGCTAAACACAGGACACTAATTGTCTCTGCTATCATCAAGATGCTGTGAAAATCGTTTAACACCACATTTCACTTTGAGCGCTATCCATAATGAATCAGAGCGGCTGCCTCTGTTTGGTTTGCTGGTGGAAACCAGGTTAACGTTACTAAATTAAGATGTAAGATTCATAAAAAAAAAAAAAAAAAAAAAAAAAATTAGCATCAAGTAGCTTCAAGCTTATTCTGTTTTAATCACAAGGAGGCATATTATTTAAATAACACGACTGTGCTGCATATGTGATTACACTTATATATGAACAGGGTGACCTAAAAAACAAAAGGACCAAAAGGAAAAAGTACATTTTCATCTTTTCATCTTTTTTACTGTTTGTCTAATCTGTCTGTGTTTTTTTCTCTTCCTGGTTGTATTAATTACAAGACTTTTTTTTTTTTCATTTAACCCTACTACAGTATAATATACAGAGCATAACACTTCAAAACTCAAAACTGTGATTCTTATGCTAATTCTCATTATGTTAATGTTTTTTTTTCCTCCAGTGCCCTTTCCCACTTCAAACCAGTCAGAGGAGCACACACACCAAACACAGACATGGCCTTTAAACACAGAGGTTTTTTTGTTTGTTTGTTTTTTTCTGCAAGGAACAGTTTTATTTGTATTTACTGCAGTGATTTTTATGTAATGTGCTATGAAAAACAAATATGAAATTGTATTAATGAAGAATCCGGTGTCCCCCTACGCTGCATGGAGGATAGCATTGTCATATTCACAAACCACAACACGGACTATTAGGTTTGACTCCCTGATGCAACTAAAGTGTCAAAAGACTATGACGGCTCCAGAACTTTTCTAGCTTAACGATAAATACTTGAGACATAATTAGACGACATGTCATCGAAGCCTTAAGTGATTTTTTTGTCTTTGTGTTCATGTGGCTGTCATTCTGTGTGTGTTTGTGTGTTGTTTCCCCTCTCCTGAGTTGTAATTACCGCTGGTGCTGCCACAGGGGCCTGTGTGTTACATGAGCACAGCCAGAAGACAGGCCAGCCAGGAGAGGAGCAATGGCAGTAATTGGCCAGAGTGGACCTGCAGAGAAACACATGTAATCAGAGGAGGAGACACAAAAACACACAGAGCACGAGAGAGAGAGAGAGAGAGAGAGAGAGAGAGAGAGAGAGAGAGAGAGAGAGAGAGAGACAGTGGTAACATGTCTTTCCTTTAACACAACAGAGAGAGGAGACAGAAACACGGACATCTGGAATAGTATACAAAGAAGTTAACACACTGAGAATACACACAGAGAAATGATGCAGCTAATGTTTAACAATGATTGCAAGAGAACATTTAAACAGCTATTTATTGGATATGTAGTCCAGCAGTGTAAGTCTGGCTGCACCTTGTTTGTGCGTGTAAAAGCACGCTCAAACATTTCTTGGTGTTCATGTATTTATCAGCAAGCTGTTGGGCTCTACCCTCTACATCAGCACTTCTAGGCAGCCTGGGCCACCCCTAATCCATACTGTCCCTGTCAGCCAAATGCTAATGACGCTGGAGGCCAGTCCATCTTATGAGTCCCCCCCCCCCATTCAGCCAGCCAGCCACCACCCTCCACCTGCATCCCCTCCATCTGTCATGCAACCGACCCACCATTTACATCACCGATAATTTAAAATTTTTCACAACAAGCCGTCTAAACAAATCAAACGGTTTACAAGGCAAAATGCACAGTGATCCCCTCGGAGTGAAACGGGTCCAGCTGTGCCTCCACGCCCCACCTCCGCTGACACACACACACCTGCACCTTCAATTTTAGCCGGAATCCAACTGAGGCTGCTTGAGATGATTATGTACCATTTTCAGAGAGAGTTTCCAGAAAAATCAAGGACTTATGAACGGGATAAGTTTAGTAAAAGGGCGACGTCGGGGTAGCACAGAGGAAAGAAGTCAGTGATGATACTTGTTTTACACATTTACACGATTTTTATACGACTATACTGGCAATATCAGAAAAAAAAAGGTCTTCATGTTATGATGAAGAGAGAGAGTCTGCCTGACTTCTTTAATCAGTATCATTAAGTGGTGATTCTTGCTGCGCATAAGCAGTCAGTTAGTAATTACCTGCGTTATTAACAGTTTAAAGTGTTGTCAAGTTTTCCAATTTCCAAGCATTTAGCATATTAGCAAGACTGCTCTCACTGAAGAGAATAATATGGTGGCTGTACGATAGAAAACTTTGAACGTGACATCTGATTGAATTAACCTCACTGGTTGTGAGGAATTAAGTGCTGCTTCTAGTATGATTTCCTGCTGCAGCACTGTGCATGATAGCAGCATCTATAGCACATCCAGATCATATTTAGCAACATCCCTGAACCCAGAAGTGAGGAATACGCAATTATGTCATGATGATAACAACCATGTATCATCGTATGTGTGTGTGTGTGTGAATGTCAACAAACACAAAATACAGAGAGAAAGAGGAGACGTTGAGATAAACAGATGGATGAGTGGAGGAAGAAGAGAGAGGAAGAAGAAATATCGTCCAAAAAAAAGCACAAAACACACACTGCCACAACTTGCCAGTATTAGAAAAGACACTTATTGGTATTATTCTTAAATCTTAATATATCCAGTAGTAGCTTGCAGGCAGAAGTATGTACTTCACAGAGCAAATGCTCCCTAATGTATGAAAAACAAAGGCAAGCAAATGATTGTTAGTAGATACTGTACTGTATATTTACATGCTTGTGTTTCTCATTGTATCGGTTACTACATGAGCTGTGGCTTTTCTTGATGTCACTCTCCTTTGATAAATATTTCAGCAGCGATTGGAATGTTTTCAAGGATCTGGCAGTGAAAAAAAATCTGAATTATTGATGCCTTTTAGTCAATATAGTAGTATTTCAATCAGAAGGAAAGCAGGATGATGAGGTTTGAGCTGTGTTTAAGAAGAGACTACGGGCGTTTTCAAACCTTCATTCGCTCTGGTCTGAATCACGTTCCCACCATAAATAAACTGCTTCCAGAGCGCATTTGGGACCAGACCAGAAGACCACTTCCTTTCAGAGGGTCTCAGTCTGCACCCGAGTACAATTGCTGTGTTCAGATCTGCCAAAATGAATTGTACCAAGGGGGGAAAATGATCCAGAGTCCGATTCAACTACACTAAAAAACACATGTCTGAAAACGCCCTATAATTCACATAGTTTGTGATACACACCCCATCATGTACATAATTCTTTTTAAAGGGTAGCAGTAGCAGTAGGGAAGCCAGTGAGGGATCTTATCTCTCTCGTTTTGGTTTATCTGTCAGGGGGGGTAGTATGACACTTCACATATGTCACGCTCTCCTGGTAAAGCTCCTTGCAGGCAGGGCGACATCGGAGGAAGCATGTGGCGGTGAAAAAGTTGTATTCAGAATCTGACATTCAAAAGCAGATATTCACAGAAAGGGTTTGAATTTGGCATCATGGTGATACAATAATTGCTCCCCAGAACTTGTGGAGAGATGTGACAGTGTAATTATAAACTAAAAGGCAGGAAATAATGCAGTGGGACAAAAAGAATGGAAACTGAAAAAGTGACAATGTGGGATAATCCCTGTCTCATAAAAAAAAAAAAAAAGTGCAGCCTGACTGAACCTTTGTTAAACATTCACTGCATTACATTTCTGCTAATACCTGAGGGCAAATATCACCTGCTGCTTTTAATGGACACATATTATGTAATCATTGGATAAGTATGCTTTTAACTACAAAGTTTTGACAGATATTTTTTCTCTTACATGTATAGAAGAATTCGCCCACTTTCAAATTTCTGACATCTCTCAGCAACCTCTTTTGACTCATTAAAGGACCAGTGTGTAAGATTTAGCGGCATCTAACAGAACGGACTTGGCAGAAATTAAATATAATATTCATAAGTATGTTTTAATTAGTGTATAATCACCTGAAAATCAGAATCATTGAGTTTACCTTAGAATGAGCCCTTTATATCTACATAGGGAGTGGGTCCCCTTCCACGGAGACCACCATGTTACACCGCCATGTTTCTACTAGGGATGTGCAGAAAGCCCAGTATTTGTATTTGTATCTGTATTTGTTGAGGCAGCGAAATTATTTGTATTTGTATTTGTATTCGAATAAAAGTGGATAGAGGCTTAAAAATCCTGTTTTTGTTTTTATTACGCTACTACTGAGCTAAAACTTTACTCATCGCCTCATTGCATACAGACCTCTAACTAACAAATATATTTTAAAATATTTGTATGAAACAAATATTCGTATAAAAACCCCATTATTTGTGCTTTGCCGAATAATGTATTTGTATTTGGGTACAACCCTAGTCTCTACAGTAGTCCAGAATGGACAAACCAAACACGTTTTTTTTCACGAGTTTTGCAGGCACAGTAGGTTCTCCTACATGCTTGGAAGGGGAGGGGGGGGGGGGAGGCGTATTCACTTAGTTGCAATCTGCAACCTTACAGCTAGATGCCACTAAATCTTACACACTGCTCCTTTAGGCAGATGGAACAGAGGAAGCCTGACAAACTGCCTTTTAGTCTGACAGTGTTTTGGCTGTGATCAGTCCATGTTTGCATAATTACTCTTCCTAACAGACACCTAGACCACATGAAAGCCTGAGATGTTACAAAAATGACCTCATCTAAGCTCAGATATTAAGCTATAAATACAAGATTTTTTTTATAGACAAACTGTTTTCATGAGTAGTATTCTGCTACCTCTTCCTTGCACTGCCCTGGGATGCAAGGAAGGTCACTTTTATACACACACACACACTCACACACACACACACACACACACACACACACAAATACACAGGCACACCGTGTATAAAGAGACCAGATGGACGCTCTACACCAGCTCGCCTGCATACGGCACTCATGTGACCCTGGCCACCTGGGCTCCGGAAGGTGACAGCGTGCCTCTGTAGGAATACACACTCACATAAACACACGTGCAGATATGTCAGCATCTACTCAGGCACCCGGACACATAATATGCAGAATTCAATGATGGCTTGGTAGCAAATGAGCCGATAATTTAAGTTTTTAAACTAAGCAATTAATATCACCTTTTCATCAATATACTGCTGGGAAAGTAGAGTGTTTCAGTGTTTCACACAGCAGCCGCAGTGGTTTCAGTGGGTCCCATTTGGTATGATGGGCTTGATTCCCAGTAAAAATATCCCTGTAAGTAGACCCCAGGCGATAGACTGCAGCAAATGTAGTGTGGCGAGACACTGTCACTTAGGAAATGAGTGACAAGTGCCACAGATTAAAACATATCACATATATAATTTCTTGATAATTATTTCATAGTGATGGACCGATAAACAGAACAGTTTCAGTTGTCACACAGCAGAAGAACGATCTCACTTTTAGCTCCATTCGATAAGGGAATCTCCATCCTACGTCTGACATTGAAGCCGTGAACAATACTGACCGACTCCGGCGAAGACATCACATACTTCACTGCACCGCGTTTCATATCACACATCATGTTTGCCACATTCTGTCGATGTCACACATAAAAAAAAAAAATTAAAAAAAAAAACCTCTCATACATAATTCAAAGCTCATCACTGTGTAAAACGTATTGATATTTCAAAGGGTGTCATCCATTGTTGATGAGGCGTACTTTGTGCGTGAGATTATAAAAGCCATGGGGGACCGTGGGGAGGGGGGGGGGGGGGTACAGTCGTTTTCTGTAACTGTAACTGTCGTACTAATAAGATCTTTATATCTGTATTTGTTGGAAAACATCAGTGACAAGTGTACAAGCAAAATAATAAAGGTACTGTAAACCCACCGGTGGTGCAACCTGCTCTACTGTCAATGTAATTTGCTTTCTTTTTCTTCCAGTTTAATTACAGAGCCTGGTTGGTTGATTGACTGCTGTCTCATCAGGAGGGTTTTTACCTTATTTCACTGTGACTGCGTCTGTTACTACTGACATGAACCCCTGAGCTAATCCATCTAATCAAAACAAAGACACTTTACCCATTACTTTTATATTATCTCTCTTAACATCCTTTAATTAAAATGCAACCAGGAGCAAAGATTGATAAAATGTACAAATAAAAAGGGCAGGCATTCACAGATTCCCTTCTTTATTTTATTAACTTATTACTCTAACTCTAACTCATTAAAGCCTAAACACGCCCAATAAATTTCACATGTATTATATGACATGAGAGGTTGACTTACAAGTGTCATGTCACTTACAAATGATAAATTATAGATGAAAATAGACCCCTGTGATTATGACACTGGGGCAAAGTAAGTGAAAACTACTGTAATACTCTATTTTAACGTAATATTTTATACTTCTCTACACTTCTCCAGGGAAATGTTTTTTTCAGCAGCAGTTTCTCTTTATATGATCCACTTGCAAAACATGATACATCGTTGGAAATCAAATTACACAAAAGTATATAATACTAAATTACTGTTTACATGTTAATGTAGCAGTTATAATAACCCAATATTACAATAATAATAATAATAATAATACAACACTATATATACTTGTGTACAGTTCATTGTGTTTATAATATTATTAATGTGTGACTTCATTGTGGTCTCGCTACTTTTAGGAAAGTTTTTGGAGTTGCAACATTTGACAAGTATGCTTATGGTTTTGCATCCAAGCCCTTTTTTTTTTTCATCTGAGCAGATTGCAGTGCACATCTGCACCGGTCTTGCACATCTGCACCAGTCTTGTTAAAGCTTCACAACCTGTAAGTCAAGTCCAACTTTATTTTGAAAGTTCTATATTCCCTTTTTAGTTCAAAACAGCAACATCAAACAGCTACAGTATGAATGTGTCTATATATGTCAGTCGCAGTCTCGTTCCTCTAAGTTACAGTCAAAAAAGAAGACCATCTGTGCATCTGTGTATGCATCCACAGGGATGAGGAGTGAAAGTGGAGAGAGAGAGACGGAGAGAGAGAGAGAGGGGGGAACTATGGTGAGCGGGTCACACTGAGAGCTTCTGTCCTGGCTTTCAGGGAGGATAATGACAGCACAGAGAGTACAAGTCTTTCAGCGTGGTCTATTTTGTCGACACTGCAGGGAAATAAAGACAAATTGGTCCAACAATCTCTCCTGCCTTGTGTGTCAGATTCGGCGTACCCTTTCATCTCGTCCTTTTGATGCTTCCTGAAATGTTCTCTTTCTCAGTCTCTTTTTCTCTTTCTCTCTATACATCTCTCTCTGTGCAACTAGAGATGTCACTTGATTTGACAATGGAGTGTTGAAACAAAGAATAATACTTCACTTCCTATAGACAAGGGAAGGCTCTTGTTATCGATTCGCTTGCTGTTTTATCTCAGGTATGTGATGCTGGTGTCATATTCATCTTCTGTCATCTTCTAAGCCATCTCAGCATTTTAGCACGAAAATTATCTCAACTTGACCATTGACTTAAAGCTCTACTATTTATGAGGGGTGTGCTTGAATACAAATACATTATTTGGCAAAGCACAAATAGTGTTTTTTTTTTTTGTTTTTTGTTTTTTTTTTTTTTTTTACGAATATTTGTTTCATACAAATATTTCAAAAATTATTTGTTTTCAGGAAGAAAAAGAAACCATGTCAAATACCAGAGTGCAGGTCGGTTACATCGCTATCTCAGTGTCTCTGCTCTGCTCTGCTGTGACGTCTATCAGTAGGTCTCAGTGAGGGGAGTCACATCCACCTGCTACATGACGCATATTTCCTAATTTGGACATCACTCCCAGAGTTGTGTTCCCCAGAGATAAAGCTGAACTACTGACACAAGCTTCATGAACAAGCTTCATGAACACTTATTGTAAACTCTGTCCACTTTTATTTGAATACAAATACAAATAAAAATAATTTTGCTGCCTCAACAAATACAAATACAAATACAAATACTGGGCTCTCTGTACATCCCTACTAATTACATCACCTGGCTACAGATTGTCTAACTTTGTAAAAGAGCGAGGTTAAGAAGTCATTCTATGTTATAAAACATTATGCACCTTAAGTGGCCTCTGAGCAGCTTTGCTGGAGCTATTTGGGGTCAAATGTCTTGGTTTAAGACATCTTAAAAAAAATAACACTCATTCATATCCGTGCACAGAGTCAAGCTCTCTAGCTGTAGGGTTAGTGTGCCACCTCCTCTTACCACTGCCCACTGTTGGAATGAAAAATATCTTTTCAATTAATTAAAATGATGCTTTTTTTTTTTTGGAAATGTAATTCCGTACTGAAGTGTAGATATCGCAGAGTCTCAATATCCAATTCATACTAACTGCAACCTCCATTACAACCATCACAATTCTCAGAACCAGTTGCCCTCTCAGCTGCACAGACAGTTGCTGTCTTCACTAATATCAGGAATACCTCCGAGACAGCAGCCTGGTCACTGTAAAAAATTAGATGTAGCCTACATTAGAAATGGCCAACAGTTGTCTACAGGAATAAAATAAAATGACTTAAAATACATTTATCTTGTCAACCAAAGCCTTATGCCCATACTAAAGCTGAAAAGCATATAGTGGGGACTTTGATCAATCATTGTAATTCACATATTCACAACCAACTTTTATGTGTTCCGAATGGCTGCCCATAGGGATTACACTTCAAATTGGCTTGCAAGAAGAAGAAAAAAAAAAGACCCACCATACAACACACATCTCCTCAGACTCAATGAGGATTGTTATGTTTGTAGAGATGGAAGCAACTACAGAACTACTTTGGAAAACCAAGCATGCCACTGAGGAGTTTCGGGATTAACAGTGAGGCTGCATTTCTGATAATGTCTATTTCCTGTATGTTTGCTTACACTAAGTAGAATTTAGAAAATCTCTTAGGCTGAACCCTGAATATCTGATGAGAGGGAGAATAGCACATTAGCTGAGAAGGGAATGCAGAGGAAGCGAGGACAAAAAATGAAAAAATATGCAGGAAAAGTAGATAAACAGATCGTCTTTGAACTCATTATCAGAAACCCCCTGGACTCCTTTGGGTTCCACCTGCTGTTTGCTGCTGAAGTTGGGAGACTCTTTCACAGACAGATGGAGACAGAGGTGAAAGGAAGAAGGAGGGAGGGAGCAGTTAGTAAAGCTCTCAGACTGCAGGAGTTTTGGGCCGATTTATCCCTGATTCACCCCTCCTGATAATTGGAGGAGAAATCTGGTCTGGGACCTTGTTCGGTACCAATGTTTGGCCCAGATTATCTGGTAATGTTTTACAGATCCAATCGTATACCTCCAGAACTGCTCACAGACTCATTGGGGCCGCCCTGATCATTTCAAACATGTTTGATATTTAGGAGCTAAAATCTGAATGATTACATCACTGCTTTTCGAGCGGGACCACAATAGCCAATGAGAGAGACGAATCTACAAGGAGATGGTGTTGATGGTGTAAACATTCTAGCCGTTGATGCTTACGTTAGCTAGCATACTACTGTTGAACGATATTAAAACTCACCTCTAGTTCTCTCTGAAGAACAGACAACCCGTGTTGACCACGTCTCCCCAACCATTTTTTCATCCAGACTTGTTTGCTTTTTTGTTTGTTTGTTTTTCTCATTGCAAAGCAGCAAGTTGTTGCACCATGTCAGTCTCCATTTTGTTTACATCTGCTTCCCCATGAGGGGAAGGCGTGTATGTTATGCGTGCATGTTTGAGATAAGTGAGAAGAACATCTGTGAAGTTTCTCCTCATGTGCATGATGCAACCCCATTTCAAAATCGGTTATGATTTTAAAACTCCAGTAGCCCGAGCCTTGTTTAAGAGGAGACTGGAAGTCTATTTTATATGAAAACAAGCTCTGCCTGTTTGGAAAATGTCTGTCATCCTATTTTTTTTCTAACAGAAGAGATGACATGAGAAAAGAACACAAAACAAAAAGACTAAATCAAGAAGAACCGACAAAATCATCATCCAAGAATGACAAAGTTTTGTATAGAAATTAACTGTTCTCCTGCTGCCTACCCTACCCAGTGTTTCCCTGTGTGTCTAATCAAAGTTTCCCATTGTCCTGTATGTCAGTACATTGTGTGGTTAATTGGGCCATGTTGATTGTATGGCACATTTGATGCAGCGCTTGCTGTGGCTAGTGAAACAGTTTTGATGTTAACAGGCTGTGGAACAACCTCCCACTGATCTGAAAGTACAAGAACAGTTGTCACTGACCACTGGCTTGTGTGTTCATCTTTGTGTGTTGTGGTGAGACAGCTAAGAGGTACATTTGAGATTGAAAGCAAAGCACAAACAACAGGGTTTGGTTGGTTTGGGGGGACATCAGTGCTGGAAGAAAAGGCTTTTCTTGATTGCAGTCTTCATTCTGAGGACTGAAGACTGAACTGTATCTATAGATATGTTGCATTTGTAGTAAAACATGAAAGCACACATTGCATCCCAAAAAGGAAGATGATAAAAATATGTATATTGTTTTGCACAGTAAGTTCTATTTAGCAACACATTCATGAGCATTTTGAATTGCTAGCCTTGCTTAGGAATGATAATAATTTCATATAATTTACATATGCATGAATATAAAAATCCTACAGTAGCTTTATTGTTTGACTGGCACCATCAGGATTTTTTATCATTTTGGTGATGTAGCACAGCGCTTTTAAACAAAAACCTTTGATGATAAACGAGGTAGACAGAGGCCTAGGAGCATATGTCTGAACATGCACACATTTCTGCATGTGTGTGTATGCGTGTGTGTGTGTGTGTGTGGAGAGAGGTTGATGCTTTTCCGTAAGGCTATATAACCACCGAGTTGTATTCAATTACCATTTCGCTGACTGTATATTACCAGTCCAAATCACAGCTTTGAAGGGCAGACAGTGTGTTGACATTACAAGCCTTTAAAGCCATCGTCTGAGGTAAAGCGCATGAACTTACAGAACAATATATAAGATATGAAGCTACACCTGTTAATGCATGGGATGGTCTCGGAGCAGTCGCTTGTGATTTTTGTGTTAATACACAAATATACAGTGAATTCTTTACGTTCACTCATTTCTTACTAGCTCTTTATTTATTTTTTGATAACAAATCAAAGTAACATTAATTATTAAGGAAGTGCAGCTCATGAATTTGTCAATGTGCATGCACAAGTGATGTCTTTCTTCATTCCCCTTTACTTTCTTTTAAGACATATAATGACAAAGCTGGAAGCTACTAATGTACCCAAGAAAAGCAAGACTGCAGGTGTCACAGCCAAAGTGCCCTCAGTTTCTTAATGGTGATGAAATGAATGCAGGGCATAAGTCACATGATAGGAATTAAAAGACAATATATATATATATATATATATATATATATATATATATATATACACACACACACACACACACACACACACACACACACATATATATATATATATATATAAATTATTTCCGAAGCCAAATCTCTCACAAATGTCTAATTTTGTCCACTCAGCAGTTCAAGACCCAAATATATTTGATTTACAAAACAGGAAAAAGCAGCTAATCCACACATTGGAGAAGCTGGAACAAGCTAATGTTTGGTGTTTTTCCTTAAATGATTAATCAATTTTTAAAATTGTTGTTAAAAAATAAAGTAATCTCTCAGCACCAGACATGAATCATTGCCGAGAGGGATCGTTAATCACTGATCTTGATTTACAGGCTTTAGCTGTTTTTTTTTTTCTGCTGACTGAATGAACACTTTCATCCACACAATCTCTTTCAAATACTTTTTTTTTCATACAACTCCTCATGCTCAGAGAACCACTGCTCATGCTGCATTATAAAAGTCTCTCGGACAAATTCAGCGGATTAGCCTGTGATCATGAGTATCACCGCTCCAACGGCTGTCACAGTGTGACTGGTCTACTCCAGCAAGCCTTGGCAGATTTGAGCAGGATTTTAAGCACTGACAACTTCAACAACTCTTTCGAATTACTGAACATTGCCAGGTGCATGTCCTGACAAGGCTTTGACATTTGGATGGCTGTCATGTGATTTACTTTAGTAGTTTTTAGCTTCTATTTTGTCTCCTTGACTGACGCTGTAACTTTCAGACAACATAAAGCAAGCTGTGAGTTGACCTGGATCTTAATAAAATCCTGATGAAAATAGTGACACAGTTTCAAAAGTGATCACAGATTTGATGCTGGGAAGAAAATCACACAAGTGGAAAGGAGTGAGATGCTGCTGCTTATGGATTGTGTGATTGTGTCGGCAGGATTATTATTTTTCATTTTCTCTTGGCAAGAGTCATATTGCATACACGCACACACGGTATATATATATATATATATATTAGGGGTGTGCCCTAATACAAATACATTATTCGACAAAGCACGAATAGTGGGTTTTACACGAATATTTGTTTCAGACAATTATTTGTTGGGGGTGTTCTCCAGAGATAAAGCTGAGCTACTGACACATGCAAAGTGCTTCCAAAGGGACTCTCCATAAGCTGTTGTTCCACTTCTCCTTTCAACGAAGTTAGGTTGTAAAAAATAGGCAATAAATGAAAAGTGCAAAGCAATAATCGCCTTTGAAGTTCCTCCCTACATGTTACAAGGTATGCTGTCTCTGTGTTATGGGTGTATAAATAGGTAGAGGTCTGTCTGCAAAGAGGCGAGAAGTAAACTTTTAGTTAGGACCTCCTTCATAAGGTAGTTTATTCATGAACACTTATTGTAACACTTTAATTTTCTAAAATTAAAAGTGTAATAAAAACAAAAACAGGACTTTTAAGCTTATTTCCACTTTTATTCAAATACAAATACAGATACAAATAATTTTGCTGCCTCAACAAATACAGATACAAATACAAATACCGGGCCCTCTGCACATCCCTAATGTATACATACAGTACTGTGCAAAGGTTTTAGGCACCCTAGATGTTTAGATTCTCATCCATTATGCAATAGCATCACAGAGGTGTCTGATCGGTCCCAAATTTATTCATGACATGACAATGACCCCGAGCATACAGCTAGAGTCATAAAGAACTATTTTCAGCAACAAGAAGAACGACGAGTCCTGCAACAGATGGTACGGTTCGGCCCCCACAGAGCCCTGATCTCAAAATCATGGAGTCAATCTGGGAATACATGAAGAAGAAATAATAAATCCACAGAGGAACATTCTTTCTCCTGGATGGTTACAACAAGCTACCTGCAAGTTACCATGAAAAACTGTGAACCGAGGAGAACTGGCTGCTCACAGCTAATTTATAGCAATATTTTTGTAAGCATTCTCACTTTACTTTTAGTGCCTAAAACTTTTGCACAGTACTGTATATAAAATAGTGTCACTTTAAATACATCTTAAGATCATTTTAACATGCAAATGGTGTTGAAAAGAACAGCAAATTTATTGGTGATGGCTTTGAAAGGGGAGTCATCAGACTGAGAAGGTTCAGGATATTAAAAGGTGTGTTGTTTTGATCCAATGTTCAGACTGTTTTCACTTTTTTGTGTTTTGGAAGTTGAACTTTTGCACTCATCAGTCAACAGAAGACAAGACTATTTCTGGACATAGTGTCAAATCTTTTAATGTTTTTATTGATAGTAAAAATAAGTGATAAGCTACTCACAAGAGTCACAAGAGAGATTTAATCAGGTTGTGTTTTGTCTTTGTTTAGTATAACACAGTATAATAGTATATTAATAGTATATTAGTATATAGTATAGTATTAATAGTATATAGTACTATAATTGTATATTAATATTTACCATGATAAGCACTTAATGTAGTGATTTTTCACTTGTCAATATACATCTTAATTCTCAATTATCCATCAAAAGGTTTATTAATTATGCATTTATAAAGGATGATCACTTAAAGAGCTGTGTATAGTACAGAGTGTTTGCATTTGCAGCCCCCTGGGTTCATACATACAGTAAGGTCTGCTGCTAACAGTCCATGGACATATGCATGCATCCGCAGGGGCTGGACCTCAGAGCTTGAACCTGCAGCCAGCTGTCTGCCGCTGGGCTGCTGGCCGCGCTCCACCTCTGAGCTCATCGCTAACCTCATTCATGCGCGCATTTACACAGATGCACGAAAGTACACGAGCATTCGAACACACACTCACAGCGTCAGCCTGCTGTCTTTGGTGCCTGTGGTGCTGTATTTGGATTTGACCATCTGTTCCAGAGTCACCTGACAGGTGTAGGTGCAGCTCTTTTTATCTCTCGTTCTCTCTCCTCTTTGTCCTCCACTCTTTCTGGGGAGGTGGGGAAGTGTCACATGCATCAAAATTTACATATATAGTCGAATGATGTGTCATTCGAGCGCACACACACCCAATCTCTCTCTCTCTCACCCCTTAAAGCCTGTTTTACTCCAGTGAAGTGAACTGAAGCAGTCCCTGTAGTATGTTCTTGGTGATGCAGGATGTGTGAATATACAATTTAACAAACCAGTGAAGGCTGCAGCTCACTGACGCCGAAAAGTCTTAGTTTTCTACTAGTATTCGCCAGCATTTTATGTCTTTATGCATCTAAAAGCAATTGTGTTTCCCGCTGTGAGAGAACATCTACCTTCAGTTTACAGTAAACAAAGTCCTCTTATGGAGAGCACAGCTCAGAAAAACGGTTCTAGTAAAAGTCAGTGAGAACAAAAGTTATGGGGAAAAGGTAAATAAGCTGCTGTCTTGAAATCCCTTGTTGTTGTTGTTAAGCGCTCAATAAAGATGCCAAAAAAAGGGTGTAGGGGGTGTGTGTAGTTGCTGATTATGCACCAGAGCTCCTCCAAGAAAATCCTGCAAAAACAGCATTTGTGCTATTGTCCAAATAGATTTTTTTCTGATTTTTTTTAATAATACATAAATGAATGCCAGTAAATTAAAAGAAAAAAATAATGATACATGATTGCATAATTACTGTAGTGATCTTGAGAAAGGATATCAGTCTAGAAGCCGTCTGCTGCAGCTGTGCTTTGACCTTCCTGTGGCAAGAATCAAGCAACCCAAAAATATATATACATACAGCACCAGTCAAAAGTTTGGACACACTCTCTCTTTTCTATGTTATACATAAAAATACATAAGAAAAAATATCAAGGAAGCAAACAGGAAATGAAAAATGTTACATGCTAGAAAAGATGCTCAAGTCAACAGATGGAGAAGAGGAGGCAGTCAGAGAAAGAAGAGGAGAAGGATTTAATCTATATTATCCCTGAAAGCATAAATTTTGTTGATCTGCATTCATGCTAATAAGATTAAAGATGTGTATTGTATTGTCAAAAACAAAAGCATTGCGAAAGAATCATGTACATCAGTAAAAATTAAATTTCCTCTGGATTAAACAATAACTGCATGACCGGTACAATAATTACAGTCATTCAAGTCCTGCTAACTTTGAGATAGTGTCTGTTCTCTATTGTGGTGTTTTGCCTCTTCAGTCTTCTCCTTCAAGAAGAAAGAAAGTCATGGTGTCGTCGACTGATGTTATTTGATTTTTGAAAACAACAGAAAAGTTAAAGGGGCCTAGATGGGTGCCTGTTATTCGCCGGGGTAGTAAACAGAGTGAGGATAGGGGAGATAAGAGTAGCGTGGGCTCAGGCTATGTGCTGCTGCTGCTGCTGCTGAGCTCTGTGCGTCTTTGGACGAGTCACCTGCACTGTGGATTGGGATGAGATGCATGGGGAGCTTTGCATTCATTTACTAATCCCTGCTGCTGGCACGTTGACTATTATCACAGTCTGATTCTTCAAAGACTGGCTCAAAGAGAGAGACTGAGAGAGAAGATTTATTTAGATTTTTTTTTTTCTTTTTTTCAATTTCATTTTCCTGTTTGTATCTGTTCAAGGTTCCTCTGTACATATAAGTATAGATTCACTACACAAGCCATTGCCTCAATGTATCAGAATTGTTTTGTGGATCAGATAAACGCCAGCAGCCTTAAAATGCCACTGCTGAAACATGGAATACAAAACTGAACTTTATCACCACGTTATTCTTCTCACAACGTCCTCAGTAGCTCCTCGTTGACAGTTTTATTTATTTATTTATTTTCACTGGGAGCTTTCAGCGAGTGGAATTTCTTATGATTTTTTGCTAAAAAAAAAAAAAAAACAGTATTCACAGCTTAGTTTAATGCTCCATTATGGGTTGAGACCATTTTAAAATGTTTTAGGCTCATAAAACCCCTTTAAAACCCACTGGATTATCTGAAAATACTGTACATCACACACATAAGATGAGTTTTATTTCATTCATGAAAAATTGACAGATCCAAAGAAAAAAACAATCTCCTTCAAAGGATTACGTTACCGATGTACAGATAAATGTCCAACTTAAAAAATGTATTAGAGACAGGTCTGAAAATTCAGAATCACTTGTAAATACAGTTTGCTTCAAGGAAAATGGGAAGTAAGCACATGACATCATCAGGGACAGCTAATACAGGGTCAGAACAAGTTTCAACGTAATGCATCTAAAAATACTGTAGATGTGTGTTAAAGTAAAAAAAAAACAAATATCTCCAACGTCTGGGTCTAAAAGGCTAAAAAAAAAAAACTTAACGAGAGAATCTATAACAGAACAAGGCTGAAAGATGTGCCAGTGGTGTAAAAATATCTCGGTAATAGTGCATGAAAAAGCACCAGGCTGAGTCACTGTGGCTGCCCCGCGATACCCCGCTTCACCCTGCTAGAACGCACATTTATGCAAGTATCGATCCCTCAAGAACGGACGATATATCTTATCAAAAACAGGAAACATATAAAGAGAGAAGGTGGAGTAGAACGAATGAGAGCAGAGGGAGAGAAAGAGTGTGCTGATGACATAACCGGCTTAATATTTAAATGAAGAGAAGTTTGTCTGACTGTTGATGCAGCACCTTCAGATGAAATATTTAAAAGTTTGACTGTGTTATTTAGCAGCAAATATTTTATACGTTCCTATTCGATAGCTTCTTAATTGGCTCTCGAGGTGAGCGTGTGTCTGTTCAGTCGGAGAGGAAATGTTTAATTGATAGGCGATAAAAGAATATGGAGTATGTCTGACGGAGCCCACACAGAGCCAGTCATGTGTGCGCTGTTAATTTTATATTCATAGACACACCATGCATGCGCATTTAGCCGCTAAACAGCTGCCAGCACACACACGCACACACACACACCGACATGTGCACACACACACACACACAATCATGCTGACTCAGCAAAACACACCAAGACTGTCAATAATTTAGAAGAGAGCTGTTTGTTGCTTTCAGGTCCTCTGGAGAGCGAAGTTTAAAAGGCAAAATTCAAGTCGTGTTGTTTATCGGAAGTGACATCTGCTAAAGAGACAGTTGTGATAAAAAAACCCTTCTGAACAGACATAATGACTGAATCATTTAGTCACTACTTTGTCATGAAGCTTCTGTGGACGGTAGCTGCTGTCGTAGCTGGATGGATGTAAACAAGAGTAAATGCTTCACTGGTAGAAACACACACAGGAAGCAAAAAACGGACAAAGACATTATGTAAAAATAGAGCGGAAGTGTGGAAGAAATGGCAAGAGAAGAAGAACAGAGCACTGGTGATATAATCGCATTAATATTTAAAGGACGAAAGTCAACAGGAATGTTTGTGTCACATTTTAGAGACGAGGAAACAACAGAAAATCCACCTTTTTGCTTTGTCTTATAAAGACATTTCATCTTTTATGATCAGATCTTACTGTCATACAAATCCTGACTGTCTTATGACTATCAATGGACATAGATAGACTAAAGCAGGCTGCTGCATGGTGTCGATAAGGACTTCTGAGGTATTTGGAGTCATAAAACATCAACAGAATAGTTTAAACTTTTGTTACTTTGGATGCATTGCTGGACGCGGACAGATAAACACAGACACATCAGCACAGACGCTTTCATCAACGCCATATTAGTTCTGTCTGGTCACCGTCTGTATAAACAGAGGACCTTGATTTTAACTTCAAAGCCTGAATGAGGAAGTTGAAGAGACTGAAACAGTCGAGCAGGGTTGAAAGAATCGCACAGGCTTTATTAAGCATTTAACATAATCTTCAACATATATCTGCCTTTTACATCAGGACCTCTTTTTTTATCAAGAAAATTACCTTTTTTCCCCTCTATGGAAGGTCTTTCATCCACAGCATTTTTACCTTTTTAGTATTGACTTACAGCTGCTCTTGATTCCAGCGCTGTCCCGCACTGAATCTAAAACACCATCTACAGTCTGCAGGGTCCAGTTGGTTCAAGTCCACGTTTTAATCAATTTAGTTGACATTCATATCACATCCATACTCTAATTCCAGGTATCCAGAGAGTATTTTTAGATTCACTTTCAAAGCATCTGAAGCCCTGAGTCAAAAGGTTTCTGTAGAGTGAAAAGACGGGATGTAATTTGTGAGGGTTGGATGTAAGTAAAATCACTGCAAAAATCTTATCAAGTCATTGGTGTATACACGGTAATTGGAGTAATTAGTAAATTCAATGTTTTAAGCTTTATTTTCTTGATTCTAGTGCAGCAGCTTCAACATTTTAGCATACAAATGTAGATGCTAACAGCTAGCACTGACTAAGTGACATGCGACAGGTAAGGGTGTCTCCTTGGCAACAAGTAGTTAGTAAGTTACCCAACATGTATACGTGAAAACATCCCATTAATGTTACAATCAACATCATATTCACACATAAGAGAAAATATGGCTTGTAGTATCTAACTTAGCTTTGTTGATAACAAGCTACAAATTGGCGCGCTAACAGGCAACCGTTATTCACTTAAAGAGCCGATAAATGACTGAAAGCAATTACAAGATGTGTAGTTACTATCAGTGGTAACATTATGGCAATTAACCAGTTTATGCTAGGCTAATAGCTACTTTTTGTAGCTTAGTGTTATCTACGCATCTGCTAACCTGGTTTACATTGTAGCAGGCATCCTCCTAACATTAGGATTCTGCCACAAACAATAATAACTGGAATAAAACATAGAATGTAATTTCCACAAAAACTGCCACTTTATTCAATTTCAATTTTCAATTTTATTTATATAGCACCATATCACAACAGAAGTTATCTAAGCAAACCTTTCACACAGGGCAGATCTAGACCGAACTCTTTGTACATTTCATAGTAATCAATGAATAGCAGAAGACGGTGTTAGAAGTTACCAGTCAAGTAATTTAGCCAACGTTATCTCCGCCTGTTCAGAAGCCCAGCTGTTGCTTCACTTCTTTCCATTGTGTTATTGTTGGACTAAGTGTTATCAATTCTTTTCTGACATCTCTCACTTTCTTTTTCGGCCTCTGACCCTCTGCCAATCTCATTCTTTTGTTCTTCTAACGCTCAACGCTCCGTTGATTGGTGGCTGTTGTAGTTCCTCCATGCTTTGTTCTTTTAATGTTTTATGGACGCTGGCAAATAATCAAGTGACACGACACTGCCAGCCACTGCTTTGGAGTGTGTCTTTGGTGACCTTGTTGCTTGGGAATACAGATATGATAGTGCTTTCATCCATCACATCCGGAAAGTGGTTGCACTTTTTTTTTTTTTTTTTTAAGAAAAAAGGCTATAGCACCCAAAACAGAAGTTAGGGTGGGTGTGTTACATTACTCTTATCTCTTAGAAAACTTTTCAAACTTTTTTTTTTAATGAGAAAAAATGTACTTTTTTTTACATTTAAAAGTTACATAGTTTTGCTTCAAGAAAATAAGATTTCAGGACTCTATTATACACATAAAAGATTAAGTATTTTATGTGTATAATAGTCTATAAGATGGAGATTTTGAAGATCCAGTGTCTCTCCACGCATTATCCAAATAGTCAGCTGCCTTACTCTCTGAGTGAAACACAGGACACATGAGCAAATCAGCGACATAATCACTATATAATGACTATATAATGTGATATAGAGCCTCATAAATGCTGCTGCTGCAGTTTCCTTTGAAAGGGCTATCTTAGGGATTTTTGCACAATAGGGTGGCCTATAAAAAGACTAGAAACTAGCAGAGAAATAAAAGGAAGGAACATTTGTCTCCTTTATTATTCATAGGAAAACAAGTGGTTTGGTGGCATACGGTTATGTTTTTTTGTAGAAGGATGCAAATAGCTTTTTACATTGAAAACAATGAGAAGAACATCTACTAGAGTGGGAGGAAGGATTTAACACCAATTTTTTTTAGTTGCATTTGTCAGAGATGGATGCCCTGAATAGAGTATATCAAGGTAAAAAAGAAAAAGAGATGTTTTTTTATTTTTGCAGACTGGACTTTTAAGGATGAGAGAGGATTAGTCTAAGAGCAAGAAAGTTTCAAGTAGTCAGACCCGTGGAAGACATTTGAGAAGGGAAAGACAGGAGAGAAGAAGAGTGTGTGTGTGAGTGTGTGTTTGAGTCCTTAAATGTTTAAACATACCATGCCTTTCTGTCTCTTTCTCCATCTCTCTCCTTCTCTCTGTCTTTCCTCAGAGGAATTAGGTGACTCAGAAAGCAATTAAAACTGAATTGCTGCTGCTAGACAGAGGAGGAGGCAGAGGAGGAGAGCGGAGAGGTAGAAGAAAGGGATTTAGAAGGAGAGAGGGAGGTAGAGAGGGAGGTGAGGAGATTGGTACAGACGAGAAACAGAATTTCAAAACAGCCGCCTACATTATCCTGCTCATTAAAGACTCAGATGCTTTCATATTAGAGAGCTGTTTCTGGAGTGTTTGTGTGTGTGTGTCTGTGTGCATAATATGTGGGTGCATTCATGCCTATTTGTGCAAATGTGTGTGTGTGTGTGTGTGTGTGTGTGTGTGTGCATAATTCCGTATCCTTAATGTGCATGTGCGTGTACGGTATGTCTTTGTCCATGCTTGTTTGTTGATATTCGGGAAAATGTTTGCTTATGCAAATCAGATATGAATAAAATCCTTTTGAATATGGGCATGTTGTAGTTACAGCGAGTTCCTCTCCTCAAATCTGTGTGTGGGAGAGCTCGGCAGGTGCAGTATGAGCTCGCTGCCATAAAGCCTGCGATAGAAAACGAAGCTGAATGCTTCCCTGAGAATACCACGAGAGTAGAGTCTATGAGGCTCATCATTTTCCTTCCTTATTGATTTCCACTTGAATATGTTTTTTATGGTTTTTTAAAAAGAGAAAACCAGTTTTGTACATAGAAATTAATTGACGTGTATTTGCATCACCTTATTTAACATAAAATATAACTTTGGAACTCAATAGATGTTGAGATTTTTTTAATGTGTGAATATAAATCTGTCTAGAAATCATAAAAATGTCTTCCTTATAACTTCAGATCTTGCTTCTCAATCATCAGATTTAGATTCCATTATTTTGTATTAATGTGGCAAGCTATAGTCTTTTAAAATCTGATTGTCACCCATTTAATAATCAGTGTAAAAACAGATACAAGGCTCATTCCATACTCGTGGTCTCTCTTTCCACCTTGCTCTCTCTCTTCCTCCTCACATGTTCTCAATCCATCTGTTCTCCGATCTCTCCTCGCACTCATCCGCTCCTACCCGTCTTCTTCTTCCTCATTCCCAGGAACGACCTGTTCTGCACTTGCATCCTAACGCTCCGCCGCTCGTGCATGCAGTTTCCTCTGCATATGTGTATCTGTGTATGAATTCATGCATGTGTGTTGTCTCCCAGGTTGTTATCTGTTTGATGTGTGATCAAAGGCCTTCTCAATTGGGATGAGCAGCCAAATAGACCAATCTGTGAGCGTGTATGAGCTGGATGTGTGTGTATACTTCATCCGTGCACACAGTTTATATGTTCATGTTGTTTGCATGAAGTGTGAGCTCTGTGCCGTCCTTCCCCATACCGTGACATGGTCTTGTCTGAGCCCTTTCTGGAAACATGATCCCTCATCTGTGTCAGCGTATGGTTCACTGGCTGCAATACACATATGCACACAAGTACACTCACACGTATATACACACATAAAACAACAAAACAGAAATGGATGCACTTAGAGTATCAGGCTCACAGATGTGCAGGGACATTTATTTTTATACACAACTGGATAGAAGAGCATGTGTGTGTTAGCATGTTTGTGTGTTCTTGCAACTCCCAGGTGTATGGATCTTTGGTTGGGAATGAAAGTAAAAACATAACAGTAATAGTAACAAATAAAACACAACATTTAACGGTGTTTCTTTTGCTTCTTTGTGAAAAGAAAATAGCTTTTTATACTTTGAGACACACTGATAACATGCAGGGATCTTCAGAAAAAAGTAGACCAGTCAAAGGAGGTTTATTAATAATGTAGTTTGTGCTGAAACTGGTATGAATTGAAATTTTAATCGTATTGGTAGCAGAAGTATCTTGATAAAAGTGAATATTCTCACAGTACAGAGTTGATTCTTAGTCATCCAGGTGATAAAATATCCAGCAGTGTTCAGTCAAAGAAAAATTTTTGCTGTCGTAGCAGATCTTCAGATTGAGAATCTCACTGGAAACGTTGATTTTAGAGGCTTAGATATTAAAATGCTACACAGAGGACGTTTAGCACAATAGGACTGGATTAGAATAGGATTAGCAAATATTATGGTGTCAATAATTTCATCATCCATCATGATGATTGTGAGGTACACTGTATTAAAGTTATTGTTACCTGTGTTGATTGATTGATTGATTGATTGAATGTGCGTCATGTATCCATTGGTTACGTAATCATCAAAGCCTCCACTTTGCTAAGGCAGAGGTCTCATTAAAATCTTATAATGTTTCATTAACATGGATGACAGAAACATCTTCAAGTCTTAAACAACAAATCCTTTGACTTTACATTGTGTATCGTACAACTTTTTGTTTGCTTTGTTTCTCTATTTTGAACTTGCCTCCAGACAGTAGTTGGATCAACCAACCAGTTTGCTTGTGGAGGGTGTGCGTGTCCGCTTGTCTGTAAGCCTCTATAGCTCAGAGTTACCCATGATACCTTTCTCTAGGTCTGCAGAGACATTTAAACGTATCCTATCAGATGCATAGTTCCAGCCTTACTAGATATGTCACCATCGCACTGCTTCACTTCACACACATGCCAACTGGTGCTGAATTTCCAGCGTGAGCGAATGGAAATCAGACATGTTAACAATGTATATCTTTCACATGTACATAAACATACCCGTGCAATAACGTCAGATTTACAGCAGAGTAATGAACGCTGTGGCGTGAATCATTGGTCCCTCTGCTGTTTGTATTGTGGTGCAGATGTGGATAGATTTGTTGTTACGCTCTCTGAGGCAGGCGGTGATATAAATGCAACCAAGACATCACTCTGAATGCTGCCGAGTAGATACAAACGAGGTAAAAAATAATCATCTACTGTGTTGCACAGTGACTTCTGGTGCTGTTTGCAGTAGTTAATGTGAAGAAAACACCTTGATTTTGTAGCTGAAAGCAGCACAGTGGCTGTTAATACAGTCCTTTAGGAAAAGTCAGGCAGTCGGACACACATGCACACAAACACAAACACACTTATCTAAGAATCCAAGATAAAATAAGCACAACTTTATTTACTCTGGTGTTGCAGACAAGTGCACTGACCCCACTGTGGTTTGGGATTTCGATGTTTGTTTGCATGTGTTTGTGTGTGCGCATGTATCCGTATGAGCATTGTAATTTTTTTTTTTGCGTATATACATTTATCTTTCTGTCTGCACATTTGTGTGTGTGTGTGTGTGTGCAAACGTTTGTCTGCAAGTGTGTGTTTGTGTGTTGTACCATCTGAGGAATAAAACCTGCTGATGTCTGCATTCTTTCTCTTTTTTCCCCACCGCCGCTGATCCTTGCACATGATTAAAGAGGAAGACAGAGGCAAAAACATAACCACTAGCCTTCATACAGTTGGGTAACCTTCGCAGTCGCCCATGTGGGAGAGCAGGTGTGCTCTTTAAACACACATCACATAACCATCAGGACCAGTCGCAGTCAGCTTTACAGTTTATTGTCACATCGGAAATCCAATGTCAGTGACACTGCTGTGAAAATATACCTAAATGAGTGTTTATTAGTGCATTCCCTCTTTTAAATGTATATTCCTGCACAATATGTGGTGTTTTGTGTGTTCTGATATTTATGTGAACAGACTGTCTCCATAAAGATGCTGTTATGTGTAGCCCAAAGGAAATCTGGACATAAAATATCCTCATCTTTGCCCAACTCTCAAGGACGACTTACACATAGGAAATAGAAGCAATTCTCACCAATCAATTGTTTTATCTTTCAGTCAGTTAGAAGTATCAATCATCAAGGTGAGCTCAGCCGAAAACAATGTCACAAATAACTGGTTCTCCAAACAAAATAACTTACCAGAAAAAAACACACACAATGGGAAAAAATACAAGAAAAATAAAGGATTTCCCCAAAACAAACAATCGGATAAAAAGAAAATGGCTACCCTTCTCTGCTGCAAACAATGCCTGCATATTTACAAAAAAACAAGTCAAAGAAAATAATATAATCCAACAACTGCCTTAGGCTAAGAAAAAAAAACATCCATGAATCATAACAATTATACAGGAAACTACACAGAAAACAAAGACTGGTCATGCTGGGGAGGAAAAGTGTCCGATGTGGGCAGCAGAGAGCTTTTAATAGTCAGATCCAGACCAATTAGCTACCTGGAGACACCCACAACAACTAACGATCATATTATACCACCTGCCACAAACACTCAGCCACACATGAAGAAACAAGCCTCCAGAGGGTTGCAGGATTTCAATGAGCAAGACGTTTTAGGGCTAATTAAAGCAAATGATTTAAGATCTAGTATCAAAGACTGGAATTAGTACTAGATGTACTAGTAGGTTGAATACCGGGTAGAGATTGTCTCACTTTCACTTTTGAGAGACATTTTTGAAAGGTAAGATCATTTTGGATAGTCCTTGCCTCTTCCAAGTGTTTGCGGACTAAAACTATTTTTCAGGGTAAGGCTACGTCCTCACAAGCTGAGTCATACAAATGTGTGTGTGTGTGTGTGTGTGTGATGTCTGTCAGATAAGCGAACCGAGCAGGTTGTCGCCTGCTAAACGGAAACTAGGATACGCTCCCTGTACACCAGTGAGCCAATGATATTGTTCCTTTCCCTTTTTTGGGGTTGATTTCAAAGGATTGCAGCATCCCCCCCTTCTGCCGCGGGTCCCTCGGGGTGCCGAATTAAAAAGTAACAAGTGAGCTGAACTCTGGAAACAAGGCCAAGATTTCATCTTCGTTGTGAAGCTATCTGTAAAACATTGCAACACTTCGTCGTGTTCATTACAAATATCACTCCTCTCGCACCTTTCACATCGTCCGTCTGAAGTCAATCACGATTAACAAGACTTCCTCTTTACTGTCCTTGTCTATCATGTTGTTTCTGGTTATTTCTCTATTTGTGGTAACTGGATTAAACCCAGATGTATTTAGGAATATGAGCCATGTAACCATACCAACTGAGATAATTAAGATATTGAAGGTATTGGTGCTACATTTTACCACAAGCCTCCTCTCTTCAGGAGCTGCCTCATTGTGTTTTAGTGGTGCAACCGCTTTCTAAAATGCCCTGCTGGTTAATAACACACATCAAATTTAAATGAATCAAATTGCCACAAACCAGGCAGTAAACCTGATGCTCTGAGGCAATCGCCCAATATGCTTGTTTGGCAATCCAGCGCTATCAATCTGCTCTGCTACTGTACACCGAAATTTAAAGTTTAATGTCCTACATTAACATTATTAGACTGAAAGTCCACTTGGGAGAACCTTACATCACTTTGGCATTTTCAAAACTTGCTTTCCAGACAAAAAAAAACCTCCACAAGGCACATAGAGGTGACAATTAATATGCTGTCAATTAATATAAGTGCAACAGGGTTTCCTCTACTGAGCCTTGATGGCAGTTTAGATCCATACATACAGAACGTAACGCGTGATGTAAATCACAGCTGCAAAGAGTAAATGAATAAAAAAATAAAAACTGTCACTCTGTTCTTTTCTTTAATTTACATCCGTGGGTAAATCAAATGCTTCTGACGCCCCCACACACGAGCTGCATAAGACCCAACATGCGAGTGTGCAAAGCAGGACTGAGAGCCAGTGTATTGCTTGCAAGCAGCATTTTACACACATAAGGGTTTGGCTCAACACTGTGTTGGCAGATGATAGCTTTCTCTAGCTTATTATTCTTCCCCTAGACTCTTTACAAAGAAGAGATTATGCAAATACACACTTTCTAAAGTTTCTCACTGCCTGATTCTTTTTTTTTTCCCTTTTTGTCACTATATCTGGGTCTATGTAACTAGGCCTCTCTCTCTGTACGTGCACGAGTGTATGTGTGGAGTGCATGTTCAAGCCCGGTAGATATATATACGCCTTCTACGGTGTTCAAATCTGTAATAATGAAAGTTGTATTTATGGATTCTTGCCGTCGCTTTTCTCCTCTTTTGCACACACAGTCAATGTAAAAAAGAAAAAAAAATACACAAGCCATGTTTAATCCCGCCACCACCCTAATTCCTGATGTTTTCCTTGCTGCCGCTGTTCTACTTGGGGAAGCTGGAGCGAGTGTTTATGTGAACGTACGCACACACACACACAAGTCTTATCCAATTAACCAAACAACATGATTAGAAGCGCCGAGTCTTCATTTGTGTGGATCAATTTAGTTCAAACCCACCTCAGTATTTGATTATATAAACATTAGTCTGACATTTGCCTGTTTTTTTTGTATCCTGCTTCTCTCTTATCAAACAAAAGGGGTTACAAACAGTTTGCTGCCGTTTTCTTCTCCTTCGATTCGACTTCACAAGCTTTCTTAAATCAGTGTAGATGTGCCTGTCATGTCCCTGTTGTGGAAGGTTTATTAAATCTCAGAGGAAGGAGAGCAGCGTTGGAACCACACGTTCCCCACGCAGAGAAATGAGCCGAAGCGGGTTCATCCTTGACTGAGGTGTCTTGAAAGGTTCTGGCCCCGAGAGGCGAGTGGTTTAAGTCACTCCCTGGTGTTCGCTGCACAGTATTTCAGAGGGGTATTTGATAGGGTATTTTATTTTGTAATATAATGATCACAAGCAGCATTGTTGTGATAACGCAAGGTAAATGCCAGAAGTCAGTCATAGAAGGGGTGAGATTTTCTGACATGACATTTTGGAAGGAAACTGATTATTTAGTCTTGCAAGGTACAAAAATACTGAAATAATGTCTTGCTTAAGTCTTTGCAACAGTGTTTTTTTGTTACTTCATTGACAGGATTTGGTCCACTGGTGTGTCCTTCAATAAATACTCTTCTCCTGTGTTGTAGGTTCAAATCCAGCAGTATTCAAGCAGAATTGTGATTGTTGGGGGAGTTTATTATGTTAATACAGCAAAGTTGGCAGATAATAGCTAAAAATAAAACTGATTGTGGGTTTCTGTATGCAGCTTTGCATTTTTTAGACCATTACTTGGAATCTTATTGTGATGTTGTGATTATACTGTGTCATTTTCTGATAAAATTAAATTCATTATCTCAAGTAAAATGTACTTAGAAACTAACATTTTATACATATGAACAGTCTTTTCTCAACCTACTGTATCCATAGGAATCATGTCCATATTGAACAAGTCTGTAGCTCATGATTTACATCCAACGCCAATATTCAGTGTCAACGCAGGAATCGGTGTGCCCTTTGTTGTAGCACCATGGAAACTAAGGGATGAAGGTTGAGATGTGGATGGATATGCCATCACAGAGCCCTTTTTATCTTTAATGTTTGCCTTTTTATCAACCATACATTGCAGTTACCTAAACTTAACCATAACTCAAGTGTAAGTTATTTGGCAATACAATCTTTCTCTGACATTAACAATATTGTAGTTGTATGTATAGTTGAAAGTGAGAATTTTAAAAACGTTGGAACTTGACATCTTTTCTGTAATTGAACATCATCTGAGGTTTTGCAGAATCATCCAGTTGGGTTGTTTTGATTGTTTCTTTAACAGTTAACTGGATTTAACATCAGGTTGATTCTTTGCCCCTTTATTTGCCATATTGAAATATGTTCATCTGAAAAATATTCCTATTAATATCAAGATGCCATTGCCTAGCCCTGTAATTGTTTTTTTAGGATTTTTATAATATTTTATATAATATTTACATTAGTCATGTTTCATGTCACCACAGATGAATATATATCGTACATATCATCTAATATTGTCCTTTCTTTCCTTCTTTTGCTTTCCGGTCCTGCATACATCTCATTTTCTACCAAGCAGGTAAGTGATAATTTCAATTTTGCCTCCTGATTTATCCCTATACGTCTGTGTTTCTGTCTATCTGTCTATCTAATACATCTTTACATGGTCATTGCCCATGGACACACTCTCCTCCTCTGACTGAGCATAAATCTGTGTTCAGTCTTGCAGCGCTGTGTTCAGCCAGTGTAATAATGCACGGATGGTGTTGCTGCTCTAGCGTGCAGGGACCCAGTGATATGCCAAGGCCTGTGTGTTTTATGCCCCATGCTGTCTAAATGGCCGGCAGCCGCCTCAGAGGAGAAGGCCTTGCCTTGCCCTTGCTCCACTTTTCCCTAAATACAATCACAACTTCTAAAGTGAGAGGTAGGGAGAGAGAGGAATTGATGGAGAAAGGCAGCAGGGGAAGATGAAGGGAAAGTGGTATTTTTTTTTTTTTAAACAGAGGGAGCAGCAGGCCATCACACACTGCACCGGAAATTAATTATTTTGCATATCCGCTCTGAGACACGCATAAACATCCCGACTCACAGAAAATGTCATCGCGGAGGTTAAAGCGTGAGATCAGCAGAGCTGGAGCTGTGCGGCGAAAGGTTAGGAGTCATCCTCAAGGAGAATTTTAGTAGTTGGTAATTTAGTATTCCTAACCTTGGAGACTGGAAAGGGAACGAGTGTGAAGAGCAAAGGAGAGCAAAAGAGACGGCGAGAGGGAGACAGGCAGAGCCCGGTGAGGGGGCAAATGTGTGAAAATGGAGGGGGGAGGACGGAGACGGGGGAACAGTAGGTAACAGGGGAGGGTATAAGGAGACAGACAAGTGAGAAACAGAGACAGAAGGGGAGAGAAGAACAAAAATAGTTTAGCAGAGAGGGAACAGATGCAAAAAAATGAATTTGGTCCAAACAAGAGGAGAAGAGAAGAACGAGGGCCTTAAAGGAACAGTTTTGGAAATATTTTTAATTTGCTTTCTGCTTAAGAATGAAATGAGAGGACTTGATATCAATCTTGTGTATGTGGATTAAGTGTAGAGCTGGTGTTGGGATGTGTTTAAACTAGCTTAGCATAAAGACTGGAGAGCTTGGCTCCATCTAGAGCGAACAATAACCTTGAAACCTTACTTTTTACCGTGTCGTTGCTGGAACTATTGGACTTTGTGGCAGCGTCCCAAGGTCTTATCTTCACCATAAGAATGACCAGTTTAGTATATCATGCCTGTTCATGGAAAAAAAAAAAAAAACTTCTGGTGGGCAACCGTATCTAGTAACCTGTATTATGGCCAATGATGCTGCAGAGACATGCTAACAAATGTCCGATGCATAAAATCCCCCAAAGTTCTGTTTATATATGGGTGAACAAGCAGAATACATTGTTTGAAAAGAGGCATTGGTAGGGCCACAGACTAGCTGTTACACAGTCTTTATGCTAAGCTAGGCTAACCATGTCAAACAGACATACGATTGATATTAATAATCTCATCTCACTTTGGAAAGCAAAAAAGTTTTTTTTTCTTTTTGAAAATGTTGAACTATGCCTTTAAAGAACAGAAAGGGCAGCCACTGTGGAATAGTCTAAGACAGAAAACACACTCACACACACACACACACACACACACACACACACACACACACTCACAAACCCTCTTACTCGCCACATCTCCTTTCTTCTCCTTCTCCTCCTTATCTCTTCTTTGTGTTCTTCTGGCAGGCTGTGGGGTTTGACACATGAAAGGGCCTCTGTGCATCTTTGCAGGGTTTTTTTTTTTTTCATCCATAATTGATTTGTGTCACATAATGAGGGAGTTATAAGGCGGAAATGAGTCAGTGGCCAAGCCAGTTGGTTTCAAAATAGCTACGGGGGCAAATTTCTAGAGGATCTTGCCCCAGAGGAACCCTCTCTGGTGTCGTTGAGGGAGCGAGGGAGGGAGCAAAGAGATAGAAAGAGAAAGAAAAATAGGCATAGCTAGGCTTTATGCACATGGGTGTTAGTAACAGGCTTGAAAGAAATCTGTCCTTTTTTGGGGACGGAGGGTCTGTGTTGGGGTTGTCTCGTCCTTCGGGACTCGGCCTGTGGGGGTTGCGCAACAAGGGGACAAATCTTATAGAAAGTTTCAACTGTGTTCAAACTGGGCCACTGAGCCTCCGGAGTGACGTCAAACTCGCTTTTGGGCTTTTATGAGACAGTGTCAATAATGTCACTTTGCCGTCTCTGCTGACTTTTCACCTAATCTCCTAAATCCCCAAAAACAGGGATCCACTATCAGTCTGTTAAATGAAGCACACAGCCAGACAAAAACACAGAATTAGCACTAAAGCACTTACTGATGTTCTGTTAAGATTGATACTCTCATCATAGTTGGATCATTGGGTCTGTCTTAAATTGTGGGTAGAAGAGCACTGACTTGGTGGAAAGATGTCGAGACCTCCATGTCAGATGAAAGTTTTATAGGTGAGTTGCTGAGTCAGCCTTTTGGTGGCCGTATTTCAACGTGTGGTTACGTCCCGATTCACAATGGAATAGTCATTTAATTAAGCGCAGTTGGCAGAATTGATATATCTTAAAAAAAACACCTTCCCTATTCAACCTCATTTAGCTTCATTTAAACCTACGTCGACATGCGTAAACAGGGAAGGTGTAGATGATTCAGTTATACATGATCATTATATACCACTATAGTTGAAACAAGAAGCTGGTATATAGCTCCATGTTGAAATATAGTCATTGAAGTGCTGATGAAACAATGTTTATATGTAGCCTTGAGAGCTAAAACAGTTTTAACCTGGATGCCTCACAGAGAAACGTTAAGTAATCTGAATTTCCGTAGATATTGTTTATATAATTGTGGTTACGACTTTACACGATTAAACCATGCTTCTTTTTTTAGAGTTCTGGCAAGGGGTGACACTCTGAAAAGAAACTACTGAATACAGCCATCAGAAAAAATACAGTGTAGATTATGACAATATTTCCCTTTGAAAAGCAGGAACACACAGTAAAGATTACAGCAAAACTGTTGTCATTTCTTCCTTTTGGTGTGTGTACAGTGTTGCTCCTTATCAGACACATAACATTATCACAGCTTGCATTCCTGGTGGCAGAAACAGAGATGAAAAAGACAGTGACACAAGCAGAAGTTCAGTTGATGAAAAAATCCATGTTTACTGGTCCCTTGTGTCTTGAAGAATGAATATGAGCCATAAGAGCTTCTAGGTGGATCACAATGGAAAAATACAGTCGGCTCTCGGCGGAGACAAAACAAATCAAACGGAATCTACAAACTACCAAATCCCCCATCAGATAATAGCCTGTGAAGCAGAGGCAGCTAGGCAGACAGATAGAGAACATGCATGAAAATTCAATGAGATTGCATCACAGACATGGATTTGTCTTGCTGACACAGGAACACTGTTCCCGTTCTATGAATGCATTGCTCATTTGTTTGTTTATTGTTATGAAAGGCAAATGAGTAGAGAGCTTAGAGATGACTTTCCCCTGCAGCTTCGAGATGGTTTCATTTGGCTCATCTGACTGTTGATGCCAGACCTCATCCTTTACCTCCTCATGACCCTGATTTTTTTTTTTTGTGCACAGTACCAGTGGTGGGAGATATATTCAGACCTAAAGCAAGCCTGGACCAAATTATATTCCATCTAATCAGGTCTGACCTTTCCCCAAAAAACACCTCAAGGTAAAAATGATCTTAGCTCATATATTTACAGTTGGACTCAGATCATCTAAACTATAAGATGCTTTGGGGAAACAGCACCATAGTTTTATTACCACAGGTCCAGAGTCTCAGTGAATCCAAGCTGATCACATGTTGCTTCATAATTATTACAGGAGATGGCACATGATGATTTTGATGATCCTTTGAGATTCATTCTCTCTTTTGGGAAGGTTTTTCCACATAACCATTTCAGATCAGGTCCTAACTTTCCAGGGTCCCTTTCGGATTGGGTGACTTAATTTTTAAAGTCACTACATGCATGTGGAGCGTCTGATCAGGTCCTACGTTCTGAACCAATGAAGTGAGTCTGTTATTATGCAAATCATTACTGAAATAGCAATTCCATAATGTAAAAAATGCTACGTTACAAGTAAAAGTGCAGGCATTAAAAATTGAAGTCACATTGCAGAAATATCATCAAAGTGTATCAAAAGTGAAAGTACTTACAGAATGACCCATTTTCTACAGTACTATTGCATCAACATGCATGAGCAGCATTTTAACGTTATGACTTGGGGAAGTGAAGCTAATATTAGCTAGTTTATATTCTGTTGGGTAGCATATCACTGAATCACATCTTATAAGGCAATATTTTCTATGTAAAATCAAGCAAAAAAAAAGGGGAAATGTTTATGCAAAATGTACATGATTCACATTCACATAGTGGAATAGAAGTTTATAGTAGACCTGCCAAAAATGTAAGTACAGTACTTGAGTAAATGTATTTTCCATAACTGCACACACACATACACACTAAAGCAACAGCAGTAAATCTAAACTGGGGACATTCATTAAGTCCATAAGTAGATCAGTGGTCTCAGATCTGGATCTGTGAATCCAGAATTTGACCCCTAACAAGTGCACATACACACACACACACACACACACAAACATACAAGGAGACACACAAAGACTCCCTGCCCGTCTCTGCCCTCTCCCTATGTGGTAGACTGGGTCCCGCGCTTTCCCAGCCAGCATCCCTTATCGCTGCAGGCGCTGCAATCTTACCCTGATTTATTTATGAGCCCTCTCAGCAGAGGGGTGAGAGAGGAGAGAGAAGCAGATAGAGTGAGAGGGGGGATTGTGGGACTGAGTAAGTGATTACTTTATTTCTCTCTGTGTGTATCTGTCTTTTTTTATTTTTTTTGACATTTTTATTTTTGTGCATAGTAGAGAGGTTAATGAGCTCTGCTTGTCTCACTCTCATGCACACACACACACACACACACACACACACACACACACACAATTTTACATCCCACAGCTGCAACTCTGCTATTCTGCCTTTGCTTAGTTTATGAAAAATTCACAATCAGCAGCAGATAAGGCTGTAGATGATTCCATGTTGGATTCCGTATTTCCGATGCTATTCAGTCCCATCCCTTACATGTGCAGCGGTCCTGCGTCTGCAGCACATGCACTCAGGAGATGCGACGTCGCCTACACATGTTACATAACAAACGGCATAAGCAGCGCCATCGCCCATCTCACAGGAAAACAAACTCTGGATGTTGTGACCTTGATTTTTTTCTGTTATTACAGGAATGTGCAGGAATTTAATGATCAATGCTTGCCCCTCTCAAATGCATCTCAGCATGGAGCCCTTACATCCTGTCTCCATCTGTTTCCCTTCCAGGCCAGACTATAATATATGTGTTTACCCTGGAGATGTTAAAAATACAGAGCTGTGGTATTGTCTTGACAGCACTTGCGGGGCGGCTTTATGTTTTTTCTTCCTGTGTCACTGAGAAGGCAGATTCTTGCATATAGTTTGAGAGCCGATCCTTTTTACATAAGTGTGAACAGTGCACTTCGGTAGGGGGAAGATTGTTATTCTCATATTGATTCCAGGAGCTTTAATCCATTTTTGACAGTTTGCGACATCTCTCTGTCTGGAATCCTCCTGACGTCCTTGTTTGTTATGTATTTTATTCATCTGATTTCACACACAGACACACATGGGTTTCAACACTTGCAGAAATGCAGTATTGATCCTTTCTATCCATACTTCAGCGGGAGACAATGATGAGAACCTACATTGGTATGCTTTTCTCGCGCATCCTCATGCTGATACAAAATCCATTGATTAGGCTTGATGCTGGTGTTTCAAACAAGACTTTAGTCACACATCCCGCCATCTCAAAATGAAAATAAAAAGAAATATCTGTTGCTTACTGTACATAGAAGGACTTTTTGGCGTCTTATACAGTGAATCAAAGCCTAACGTCAGCATCAGCATTTTAATATGAATGATATGAACATAGACGATGGTGCAGACAAATCCAGTGAGCAAAAGCTGTTCTTCTCTCACCTTATATTTACCCTCTGACACAGACTCCATGTCACATGCAAAGACAACAAAGGCTGTCTCGATACTTTTATCTCCGCTGGCTGAGAAAATGCAAAGAAAGCCATGTGACTCAGAGAGAAGACTTGAAAAGGGTGTGTCTGTGTCTGTGAGAGGAAGACAGAGAGAGTTGTCTACACAGTGATTCATTTAGCTCTAGTCTCTTTCTCTCCTCCTCCAACACGTCGCTTGCAACACACATACAAATAGTGATAGCATACATGCAAGTACATTAGGTGAACTGATAATTAAAGGTGCAGTGTATAGAGTTTAGTGGCATCTAGTGGAACAGACTTGGCAGAAAGGGAATATAATTCATACGTATGTTATAATTAATATATAAGCCATTTATATGTACATAGGGAGCAGGTCCCCTTCCACAGAGCCTGACATGTTTCTACAGTAGCCCAGAATGGACAAACTGACTCTAGAGAGTCTTTCACGTTTTTCATTGTCATCATAGTTTCCCCTCAAGCCACAATCTCCAGGGCTGAAACATGAAGCCAATGCGGAAGTGCCAAAAACCTGCATTCTATCTAATGGCCAGCAGGTGGCGACTCCACTGGCTGCAAAAAGAAGTCCGATTGTATGGAAGCCTATGAAAAAATTACCCTGCTTCTCTCTTGATTTATTACCTCAGTAAACACTTTCCTGATGAGTTTATGGTCTCAATCGCTAGTTTCAAGTCTTCTTCAATCCAGCATGATGTTCATTTTGTAAATTGTGGTCCCATTTAGAGTAAAATAGACAATAAAGCAGCGTATGCTTTTGTTGACTGTAAGTCAACTGTAACATTGTGATCGCCTAAAAACAGTCTTGTTCAGTGTTTAGTTGTAATAAAGCACCCATCAATGAGTCAGATTATCAGTTTTTCCGATGAGTACATTTTGTTTTAACGTTTTCAGGCCTGTTTTTCGCTAGCGAAAATTAGCCTTAGCATTAGCATTATCACTGTTAATCATAGATTGTAAATGCACCGTGCTAACCAAGCTAGCAGCTATGGTCAGCTCCGCCCTCTCATCCACATATGGTCACTTCTGGCTCCAAAAATCAAACATGGTGATGACCAAATCCAAGATGGCGACAGTCAAATCGCTACACTGGAGGCTTCAAAACGGCAGTTCGCAAACCAATGGGTGACGTCACGGTGACTACGTCCATATTTTTTACAGTCTATGTTTCCCCTACATGCTTTAAATGGAGGGGTGAGGGTGAGTGGTTAGATGCCACTAGATCATACACACTGGTCCTTTAAGCAATACAAAAAGCATTTACACACATTTCTTTCTCATTAATTCACGTTTATTTATGCATGTGCATATAGGAATTAACCATTGACACATTTGTTGACCATCTCAGTTTACAGTACGGATCTGGCATGTTCATATCATATAACGAGGCCGCTATGCATCACATTGCAACAACTCTTACACCTTCCTCCTCGTGCTTCAAGTTTTCCTTCTTTTTCCACTTTCTTTCAGTTCTTTCTTTTCCTTATCTGCACAGCCTCACCATCCCACCTCGCACAAAAAAAGAAAAATTGTGATGACACAGTGTTGATGTTTCACAGGCACACTGCACTGTGGGAGAGACTAACAGACACATGCACATGCACACAGAGTTCCACTGCTGTCACACCAAAGCTCACCCCCTCATTATCACAGTTTCCTATTTTCCTGTCTGTGATTCGTCGCTGCCTTTCTGTTATACTTCTACTGTAAGTCATGACATGCATAATGTAAAGCAATGCTCACTTTTCAGTGTAAATAATCATTACCAGCAGGATGTGATGTGCATTTCTGCTGCAAAGTAAACAAATGATAATCAGGATTCATTTCATTAATATATATATATATATTTTTTTTGTAATTGTGTCAACTCCACCCTTCTGCTTTAAAAATGCAAAGTGATTCAGTCACACATGGGAATATCACTCCTCTCCTTCATAGCTTATTGCAAAATGTATTAGTGTGTGTGTATGTGCTTATGAAAATGTACAATTATACCTTTCATCAAAACATTAACATATATTAAGACAGATGTTCAAGAAGAGCCAATAATGGGAGTGATGGTGGTCTATGAAGTTATATTGTAATTTTATTTCAACTTTGAGCAGCCTCTCTCACTACACCTCTCTCATTATTGGCTCCCTCGGGACAGCCCGCTCTTGATGCATGCATAAATCTGGCACTTAATTGCTGTTATTGTAATTCTAAAATTGTTTTCTCTGAAAAAAAAAGAGTCCTTTCCGAACTAGAATGTAGTAAAATGCTGTCTTCAAAATAGGCCATATTAATAGATTTACCAATTCATAAAAAATGGTGTTAAATAGTCAATATTATGGCGTTCTTATCTGTGCCTTGCAACAAAACCAGTGGCAGCCACCCAGGTCTTCAGTGCTATCTTCCTGCAATTAAACCGCCTTTGAATAACCTCACTGGGACACTAGGGCTATAGGCTATTGTCATTCGACATAACCACGCCATATTCACAGTGACAGTAACCTTTATCAATGGAATACAGTGATTTAACACAAGGCTCAACACCTATCAGAGTTACAATACACTAACTGTAGAGACATGAATGGTGATCAAATATGCACCACTATTACACAGTATGACAGGATGCTGCATCACAAATAGACACCACATAGCCCAAATTACCAAAGAAACAAGAACAAACTCACAACAACCAGTCACTATTACTCATATGACCACCAAGCAAGCGAAAATGCCGTAAAACACAAGTAACACAATCAGGATTCAACAGGCGACCTCACAGATTCCAGCCAAGAGTTTTCACCCAGAGACGACACAGAAGGAAAGTCTGATTGGATAAAAGCTCTAATTTATATGAGAGAGTAGCAATGAAATTACATTAATAGACTGATGGGAACAAACTTTGCAAAACACATAAAGCATTAATGAAAGTATATATTAAATTATAAAAAATATAATTTTCTGATTCTAATCCCTCGGCCAGCTGGCCCTGACAGCCCGCCACTGAACAAAACACATATTTTGTTTGTTGCCCCTGGGGAGCTCTGGACTAACGTGCATTTTATGATCCTCAAGTGTATTCATAAATATTTCATACTTTCATTTCACACTGTGAGTGTGAATCTGTGTGAATGCAGCCTTGCAATGGAGTGCTGACCTGTCTGGGCTGAATTCATATCTCTTGCCCCCGTGCATGCTGAGATGGGCTCCCCGTTCCCCTCTTTCACATCAGTATGGTTTTATGTAAGCAGTATTTGGTAAAAAAAACTACAAAAACTTGAATATGACTTTAAAAAATATATTTTTATTATTGAAGATAGATCGGAACAGGCTGGATAAAATTTAGATGGACAAAGTTTATGCCTTCCGGATAGATTTTGAAAAGGTGACAACAGGTTCAAGTATGTATAAAGAAGCTGCTTATTGAGTAAAATCAATGACTCAAGGAAAGGATGAGTTATATAACTGATTAATAAATGCCTGTCTGGAAATGTGTTTGATATTTTGAAGGTTATGACAAATGTTTGCCACAGGCTGTAACGATAAAGTCAGATTACAATGTGCCATGGCTTCAGATGAAATTTTTTCAACTTGAGTGAATATTAATTTATTTTAGTTATATTGAGTCTTTATTTCACTCTTATGACTCAGTGGATGAACTGACATTAGAGAAGGTAGGATGGAGTCTGCAAAAAAAAATCAGAGTTGACTTTGATAAACTCACAGCTGATTCATTTGTCGGCTCTACATATGTATTATCACACTTAAAAATCACAAAACACCATGCCGTGATGTAAGCTATATTAGATAGTTACACCCCTGTCACAAAACATCATTTCTAAAAAATGCCTCTGGAGTAAATTGCACTTTTCGTACAATATGATATTCCATCCAGTATGAGTCATTCTGTTCGAGCCACATCATTTCTGTCATACAGCAGCAGGCCACCGTGCTGCCACTCTAACCCCTTTAACAGGCTCTGGTGACTGTTGTCCTGAAGCTGATGAGGGTGTAGCGACGGAGCGGGAAAGACAAAGACAGAGAGGAAGAGCTGGAGGCTCACAGAACCCCAACAGCAATGAAAGGTCATCAGCAGAAATGTACTATCGATCCGGCGCCGTCCGCAGAAGACTCGCTGTTTCGCCTCGGCTGCACATGCACACACACACACACGATTCGTACGCTCATGGGTGCATGCAGACGGAAGCACACGTATTCATTTTGCAGGGTGACATGAGAGAATGATGTGACATGAGGAAATAAAGCCATGGGCAAATAGAGGCACAAGTGCACACGTAGACTCGTGTAAGTGATATAAAGAGGTTGTTAGAAAGGCAGAAAACAAGAAGGTGTTTTATCAATCAGCCGAATGTCCTGTGCCCCCCAGAAAGCCGTAATGGTAAAGAAGTAGCCACAAAACCTTTTGAGCAATTTCACAATTTCTCAGTACTTCTCCTTTTATTGCTCTGTCTATTTGTTGTAGTTTAAGAGAAAAGCCATAAGGTTTTAACAGCCCTATTTATTCTTTTTTTCATGAACCCTGGTTCTGGGCAGGCTAATAAAAATGGATTGTGTCTCTGGAGTACTGCCTGTATACTCTGTCTCAGGGGCCAGAGCTCCTCTGGGGGAATTTAACTTTCACAGGTGATAGGAATGGATCGCTGATATAGACAGAGAATTGCTTGAAAAAACACCAACTACCGATTTACAATATACACTAAATGAAGTTCTGCCTGTGTGCGGCTGTGATCGTCGTTCAGGAAATCTTTGCCACACAAGCACATAAGCGAGCACGAGCACATTTCATTATTACGTTTTAAAAGATTTCAACACTCGAGCGGTTTTTAACTCAGCGTTGGAATTAGATCATTTAAAGCCTTGTTATCTCCACTAGACAAGACAATGCTTTGGTTAACATTAAAGTGCAATTCATGTACTTGTGTGGTGCCTAAGAAAGAGAAAGTGAGTCCGGGCTTAACTTCAGTAAAATAAGATTTAATACTCAGGTAGAGCATGTCATGAAATAAGATTGACAGCCTTTGCTGCAGGAGCTATTGTGTCGGTACTGAGCCCCAAGTGTAGGACTGGCATGAAATCCACAAATCACCAAGGAAAGCAGCCACTGCAGTAAAGCAGAATTTGCCACGGAGCTTCTAGTCATGGAATTAGAGCAACAGTAGCAGGTCAGGCCCCTGAAGTGTCTGTCTGGAAGGAACACTTGGACGTTTTTACATTGTGATTTTTCTTTGCAACAGCACAGGAACAAAAGTTTCTGCAGTTTATGAGTACCCTTCGACTACTTTAAAGATGGTTTTCTATCATTATTTGAATCTTTTTTGTATTCATTAGTTGAAATTCCAATAATATACTTAAGTTTAAATTACAAAGGCGTTTTTTTTTATGTCAATGAAAAGGTACAAGCCCTCAGAGAGGTATAATATGTAGGTTAACTAACTCAAAGACTACAGGATTAGCTCATCCTAGAAGCCTTGTCAGTTCTGCTGAATGGTGAGTTTGAAGGAAGGTGTAGTCCAGGCATTGATTTCCCACAAATCAGTGGAAGTGAAGCCTTTTGGATAGGGGGCCAAACATTTACCCCTCTCATGCATAGTGGTCACTACAGTGGACAGCTATTAAAAAGCCATTCCTTATATATGCATGGGCTTTAATGGTATGGTTGCACATCAGCCAACACAGTGGACTCTAGTGTGTCATCCCATACACTGCCATCCATTGGCCAGCCTTTGTAAGTGCAACATAAATTTCTCAAAACCATAGACTGTAAAAGCTAAAAAACCAAGATGGCCGCCTGCCGGAAGGAAATACAGGAATATCTTGCCAATCCTTCTGTAGTAATAGACCCTTGCAGGTAAATAAAATTTTGTAACATAAAGTAACAACTAAGGAGTAATACAATTGTTAAAATTTCCAAATATTGATTTTATGTTGGGAGAAAATGACAATTAATCATCTGTCCACTAAGTTGGACAAACTCTTTGAAAAATGCGTGTTTTTCATGCCTAAAGAGGAATAAAAACACTTCACAATCCTGACTGACGTTATCATAATTCATGCATGAAGGGGTTAAAAAAGACTTAAATTCAGTCACCTTTGACTAAGTGTTTCTTGATTGCTCTTCAAAAAAAGTACAGCTAAATATCCTACACCTAAAACAACATAAAACTGAGAAATACATTATTCCTGCAGCCTATGGATAACTTACCAGTTTAACTGTGTCACGAATTCCCTGCTCAAAAAAAAAAAGCTAATCTGCACTCCAACCTGAAATGATCACTGCATTTAAAGAATATACAGAATATACCTCTTAAAGGATTACACTGGTATTTTGGCAAATACCATTGTACAAAGAGAAGATTAATTGCAGTTTCGGCCCTGTAGGAGCACCTATCGCTTTGTTTTCTTGTATCTCAATATTTCACAAGCATTATATAATATGTGCTGTGTGGGGATCCAGTATTTAATGCTGGATATTGGCATAGGACAAGGTGTTTTTGTGAGGACTAGATAGTGTCTTTTTTAGGATTTCAACAAAACAGAGTCATGGGAAGGTTCAGTGGACAGGTTTTGACTTAAATAGCAAAATTAAAGTGATTAAAACATCATAACCATTTATGTGAAAGCCCACTTTTTAAATCCTCCGTGCATGTTGGTATTTTGCTTATTAATTAGCGAGACAGATCAAACTATATATTCAATTAATTTGATATATAAAAATGCCACCTTTGCCGGTTTAGCTGAAAACTTAAGGCCTCGGATGATAAAGCTGCTGCGTCTCTCAGCCCTCACACCCCCAGATCTAGACAAGATCCACACACCATCACTGAGCGACTGCATCATGAAGTACTTGGTCATGAGATCAGCTCCTATCGAGCCTGATGGTCTGAATCCAGTTGACTCAGTCTTCTCTGGTTGAACGGAACCAATTTATCCAGCGACTCTGCCCAGGTCCTGGCCCTAGATGTGTGTGTGTGTGACTGAAAGTGTGTGTGCATGTCTGACAGACAGAAAGAGCATGAAAGTACTTTCGACAACAGTGGCAATAGGACACACACACACACACATAGGCGCACACACACGCACAGGGCAGGGTGAAGTGGCTGGCCTGCTGCAGCAGTAATGGGCCTTCTCAGTCCAGCTGAAACACTCTCAGCTGGGAAATTGATTCTCCTGAGGTTCCCATTCCATTTGTGTGTGTGTGCTATTTATCTATCTATCTATCTATCTATCCATCCATCTATCTACCTGCCTACAGCACCAAACTCCAAAGGCAGCCTGCAGGCTAGGTCCGGCTCGCAAGATCCAAATGTTTGGCCCGCGTTGACCCATTGGCACTTACCGTGAACGCACCTGACATTACATGTGAAATAAAGTGTGCACTGCTCTACCTTATTGTGACCTCATCCCACATCGTACACTCAACCTATGACCTACTGCACGCCTCCTACAGTCGACTCGACAGCGTCACTCACCAGCTTAGCCACCTGTCATCTCAGCGAATTATTACCAGTAAGTCACAGACAATCAATAACTGCCTCGAGAGCAAGATGGCCTTCATGAAAAAGCACAAAGTCAACCAGGAAAACTGTCAGTTCAAATCTGACTGGACTGATCAGTTTTGTTTTACCGGACCACGCCGATGTTAAAGCGACATGCTTGATACGCATGCAGACCCGTAGCTGTCTGCAAAGCAGATAATCTAAAGCGGCGTTTCAACACTATGCATGCTGCCAGTTTTAATGCCAACTACCCTCAGGACTGTCACAACACAACACAGGCCCGACATCAGGATCGCTTCATCCCATCGCGCTCACTTCCCTCACTGATTGGTGAGTGAACATCCAGTTATTTTGTCCATTTGTCAGTCTTATTGTGATGTAATCATAATTTATATCAACAAAATACCAATAATTTCATTTGTATAGCACTGTTCATACTCCACATGCTGCAGAGTTTAATTAAAAAGAACAGATGAAATGAGAGAACAGAAACAGTGGAAATGGCAGGATTCCTAAAACAACAGCAAGCTATAGTTGGCAAAATTTAATACAACAATTAAATAATATAAAAAGAAATTAAAATAATTAACAAAAATAAAAGCAAATTATATTGGTTGTCAGAAGAAAAGCAAATAATACCATTTGGTATTTATAGCCTGATATTATTTGGTAAGCACACATTTAAGTGACAAACTGAAATTCTCTCTCTGCTTGTATCTACCTGTTTGTCTTCCTGTGTGTGTTCGTAAATAATTAATTGGTTTTGGACATTTTGTCTCAAGAGTGCATTTTTTGTTCTTGTGTGACCCTCAACACAAGCTTTGGGAATCCCAGGCTTAAATTATTACTACCACCACCACTACTACTACTACTGCTACTACTGCTAGTACTACTACTACTACTAATAATAATAATGGTATAGCAGCAACAACATCTGCACATAAAACAACTTTTACTGGGGCAATGGAAACCTCAGGCAAATTACACTTTTCACACTTTCTTGTCCGACACGTTCATTTTCTCACGCAGTGGAAAACAAATCTATAACTGATAACGTTGACACTGATGACATGAAAAGAGGACACTGACAGCGCACAGACAGACAAGACAGAGCAGCACAGTGCAACAGCAGCACAGACAATCAGAGGGAAAGCGAGAAATATACACAAATCTATATTGTAATGTATTCTCATACATGCTGCTCAGAGTAATCTCAGTCAGCTGTCTTTTTAGCAGCAGCACGGCGTCTCTTTCTCTCTCTTCTTGTGCTGTGTGCACGCTGAAAGGAGTGACAGTGAGTTACTATGGTTACGGGGATGCTCTGTGTCTCTGTCGATCTGAAACTTTCTTGTGATTCCCAGTAATAGGGTTTTAGGTAACCATACTACCATTTTAGGCTACATAATGTTTTTTTTTTTTATAAATATAGTTTCAAATATGAATCAGCCATTCTCCTAATAATCATTTATCTGCTTCCAACTACATTATAATGAGTTAAATCATTTACTAAATGTGTGCAAACTGTTTATAAATGCTAAATAGGGTGACATAAAGTAAAGTAATTTGCTAACTTTCACTGTAATGTAACTCATGACGCCACTTTTAAGCAGAACAGACAAAGCAACAAGGATAAACCCTCCTTCAACAATACATAACAAGCCCATGTCCTCTTTTCTTTTTGTTTCTGACAAAAGCATAAGCCACTTTTCAGCGCTACGTAGAAAGTCCACGCGCTCCCGAGTCTCACAACTGCTGGGATGAAGTTTTCCTCAATTGCAGCCATGTGTTTTGAATCCCTCCATACACTGAAAATATTGACTGCTCAGTGTAGTGTAATACCACTTTGGCTAAACGTCGTTCACCACACTAACCAATGTGGAGTACCTGGTGATGGAGAGAGTGGGTTGCCACTATAAATACAGAACTGTCTGATTCACATAGTGCCTATGTGGCGCCTCTCATTCATCATCTATTGTCCTTCAACTCCCACAAGAGAGGCAACTGAAAGAGGAAAGGAGGAGTGTGTGAATAAAGGCTCAGAGAGAATGAAACGAGTTAGTAATTTATTGTGTGTGTGTGTATATGTGTGTGTCATACTGGCAAGGGGAGTGTGTGTATTACCTGGGATTGACTGTCAGTGGTGTCAGAGTTTGAGGAAAACACACATATACTTGTTTTTTTTTCTCAACCATGATGCTATCCTTTACTTTGAATAATGTTTTTGGCTCACAGTAAGATGCACAATCATGTCATACCAGGAACAGACGTGTGTTTGTGTTGTGTGAACGGGAGAGAGACAACAGGGTAAAGAAAATGAGATTAACACCAAAAACCACTGAGAACCAGTAAAGAGCGTCCCACCCTATGCGGAGGTGACAGATGGTAACCACGGCAACCTTGCTCCCACTATCTGCTCAACAAATCTTCTTGGTGTGTTTTGTGTAGGATTATGAACAGATCCTACTTGCTGCTGACGTGTCTGTTTCCTATAATCATACTGAGTGTTGCGGAGAATCTTGGAAACGGCATCATCAACATATGTCGTGCTTCCCAACACTAAAAGAAATATTGATTCATTCTCACCAGGGTGTTTGTGTCATAGTCCAAATGTGAAAATGCACCCGCAGACAAGGCTGAGGTTTTCTCCTGTGTTAAAGAATAAGCTATAAAGTACATTTTTACTGTTGAGGACCAGGGGGAAGTGTTGGCAGAATGCTTCATTTTTATCTGAGCTGTAACAGATCAGGAGGTGCCAGATATCACACACATTCAAGGTGCTTCACCCTGCTAACAGATACAGAGGACTGCTGTCCTGAGGCTAGGTGTTGTTCCGGTGAAACCTTGGAGATACTGATTTATCAGGCTTTGATTTGGCTTTGGTGCTAGAGTGAACTCAAACCCCTTAAGTGTCAGTTTTACCAGTGCATAGGTCAATAGTTATAAAATCTAAGATCCATTGGGTCAATAGAAGAACACAGATGGATATTCCATGGCTACCCAACCTTGAGGCTTGACAAAAAAGGAAAAAAAATGTTATTTCCATGTACTTTATTTTTTTTTAAATCACATTTGCACTAAGGTTAAGTTCCCGCTAACCACTGCAAAGACCCATGCCTTATCCAGTGGCGGTAAGTGCAACTTGTTTATGCAGTCAAACAAACACAACTGGTCATGATCATGGGGTAGAAAACCAGTAAGGGATTTATTCCTGTGGCTATACTTGCTACTTCTATTGGTTGGCCCAGGCACCTGCACGCTGGGGGTGAGAATGAGGGGGTTAAGCTACTTGCTGGAAGATGTGGCACACGCCTGCAGCCTTCACAAGACAACACTAAGTACTGAAGTACAGTGAGAAATGGCAGAGTTAGTAAAAAATCACAAAAATAGATGATAATAAATAAATATATGAAAAATTATATTCACGGATCTCCGATGGTGAACTATTTCATGTACTATTTTTTGCTTGCATGGAGGTCAGAGTGCAGTTCCAGCTACATAATAGCCCCTCGGGAGCTGGTAGAGATTCAATACCCATCTCATGACCCATCTCCTGACCTTATCAACAGGGTTACTGCATTCATCAGAAGGGCATGAACCCAGGCCTCCCTCTGCACCCTGCTGCCAAGAGTTACATATCAAATGGCTCAAAATTTCAATGCTGCATATGGACTGTATATGACAGCGTAGGCGACTGGGAATGATTTTAAAAGAACTTGACACAAGGGTAAAAAAGCAGTGTTTTTTGGCCCTCTCTGGTTGGAAGCCTGTTTCAACTCTGACCACAACCAGCTGTGATGTCACTGAGTCCTCGGGTATACCTGTACATCACTGCAACAAGGTGATAAGGTAAACCACTGGACGCCAGCCAAAATGAGATTTTCAGGGGGTGTTATAGGTTACTTTTTAAAGTTTAGACTGATTTCAGCTCAGCTCCTTCAAACCTAAACATATGAATGTGTAGATAAAGAAAGTGTGCTTTCCCCCTGGTACCACAAACACAGACAACTCAGTGCTGATGGTGAGTTTTCTGTGTGTCAGATCTTGCAGGGTGGATATTGGACTTAGGAGGACCCCTAATGGCACACTTTATGTCTATATACCTGTGTTTGTGGGTGAGAGCATGGGTAACATGTCCCATCTTTGCTGGCATGTATCTGTGCTAGATGTTGTGCTATTAGCCTTTGCCCTGGATAAACACCTGAGTACCCCTTGCAGTGAAGCAGACAGTTTCATCATTAGGACAATTATTAATGTGACCTTTTCATTCTAGTGAGGTTTGCATCAATCATGTAATAGTCAAGTGAACATCTCTGCAAGACCTGCATTAATTTCACAAAATAGTGCGCCTCCCTTACTAGATATGATAAAAACACAATAATATATATTTTTAAATATATAAAAGTAACATATTACAGTTGTACACCTGCCATTCCTACGTTAATGGATCCATTACGATTTTAAAGTTTGGCTCAGACAATGTGTGGTTCCAATAGGAAGGAAATATGGGTTGGGGTTTTTGTAAATAACTGCACATTCAAGTCTCAAATATCTCACTTTGGAGGAGAGTTAACCTTCCTAAACATCCTTATGGGTGAAGCATTAATGAAACATAAAGCCTCACAGCAAGCCATTAAGATTCTGTGTCTCATACTGTAATCCATTGGTACCTTCTTGACTGTAGTCCTGTGGTTTCCTGCTGCCTCAGTAATAACAAGTGTTCTGGACAACATCTCTCACAGTTATGTCTTCTCCCTATGGAGGAAGTGGACTGATACAGATTTTCTGTACCTTCTACTGCTCTGTAATCAGCCTCAGTCCCAGCTGTTCTTTTCCTTCCCCAGTTGGAGCAAGACGTAGAACATGGAGCAGTCTGTACTCCTGACAGTCTTCAACCTGCCTGACTCCTCAGTGGGTCAGGGGATGAAGAGGTGGGTGGGGGGGGGGAGAGAGAGGAAAGGAGCGGTGGAATAAGACAAGACAGAAGATGAAAATGGAGTGAGAAAGGATACAGACATTTATAAAAGAGAGTGAGAGTTTTAATTCTTTATGCTCTGACGATCCACTGGAGATATTTATAGTACAGAATGCATATGTGAGCATTGTTGTGTTTAGTACATACCTTGTATGTGTGTGTCTCCCAAAAGTGCATTCCCTTTAACTGTGCCAATTCACAAGCCACAGACCAGCAGTGTAATGTTTACTCTACCACAAACGATACCTTGTTTACATGTAAGACAAAGCATATGGTAGATTTCATTGGATGTTTAAGTGCTGTCGAAGCATGAAGCAGGTACTCCCCACTGCTTCACCTACTTTTTGACATATAATTGCATCATTGTACTACCCCCCCCCCCCCCCCCTACTGTGATACAACTGGAAAAAGTAACAATATTCTGTATCTAACGTTTCTACTTCAGGATCTTAATCAGATTTGTAAACCTCTTCATAAAACTTGCATTTAAAAGGAGAAAACGAGGCCAGAAATACCACCAATCAATCAGTGTAATAGATCATGAATAATCATATTGTTAATGAACCCCAAACTGTCTGTTTAATTAGAGATCGGAGCGAGGCTATGCAAGCCAAATGGCTTCTGATGAAACTGAACAATTTCAGATGAAAAATGTCATTAACGAATTTAATAGACATACTGTTCAGTAGTCATACCAGTCTGTCACAAAATTAGGAAATACCTCCCATTAAACATACTATGTAAGTAAATAAGTAAAGCTTTATTATAATAGCACTTTTTAAAACACAGTTATAAAACACACACACGGAAAATTACAGTGTAATTTACATTGTAAACTATAATACGTCACAGAGACCAAACTGACATGAAACAAGACATGAGAACAGGAAGGAAGGTCCATATAAGGGCTTACCGATATAAATGAGCTTTTAGGCGCCATTTAAAACAGTCCAGAGATTCAGCAGATCTAATAGATTGTGGAAGATGATTCCACAGAGGTGTGGGGGATAGATAAAAGGCTGAGATTTGAAGATCATAGCGGTCGAGAAGTGGAATGAGGAACGAGGAGGTCAGAAATGTAGCTGGGGGCGAGGTCATGGAGTGCCTTATACATAGCACAGCTGAAATTCTGATTGTGTTTTGCTTTTACCACTGGGGTTTAGGGATATACAGTATATGTTCTGTAGCCCTCCTGTTGTCCTGGGGTCAATTTTGACCCGGGAGGACAACAGGTGTCGTTATGTGCTGTCATCAAAAAAATTGAAATGGTTTTAAAACAGTATCCTGACTAAACTTTTACATGTACCAGTCTGCCATAATCCATCAACATATTTTCCTCTGATCTCAACTATAGTTAAAATAATTCATAATTTCTTAGTCAGGATACTGCCCTTACCCCTCCTGTTGTTCTCCTGGGTCAAAATTGACCCGAGAGGACAGCAGGAGGGGAAAGGGCCATCAAAATGGTTTTTAATGTTAAACCACCATTATTTCTCATGGCATACCGGGATAGGAGTGCTTTGGCTGCATTTATAAACTTAAAGCTAATGTCATGTTTATGTGCCTGAGCATAATGTGTGTATGTTGAGGGGGCGTCTAAGTACTCTAGCTTCTGGGCTCACAAGCATAAGAGGCTATCGTATGAGTACAGCTGCGTACACATATCGCCTCTCCTCAAATTGATAGGCAACACTTGTTCAGCGGAGTCAAACAGTTGTGCGGTGAGTACATGTACATGCTTAATCAACACTAACTACATCCTCGCTCTACGTGACTCATTATTGTGTTGACTCCGTCGCCACTCTTTACTTATATATGTTTAACAGGACGGTCTGCCTTCTGCTCAGTGTGAGTAGTGTTAATGTCTGTTTCATTGGTAAAATGTTTCTCTATTTTGCATAATCATTGAATTTACATCGTCTTTGTATCTACATTAATGGAAGTTCCGCCCCTCTGTTGAAGTTAATCAAGTTCTGACACATATCACTGCTCCGAAGATGACTCATATGGGTGCATACTGATCTGCCATTCCTATAATTATCATCATGTTAAGTTTGAAGAACTAAAACTACTTGTTTAAGCTTCAGGAAAAAAGGGCATGGTTGAAAGAAGCCAACAATGACTGTTAGTAAGACACAGGACAAAGACTACAGTCTCAAGTGCCAAAGTAACACACTTAAACTTATAGTTAACTCAAAAATCCACCACCGAGCTCCTTTCTAAACTAGTTTGTAGAGATATAACCTTGTTGTGCTATTTCCTCCATTGGCACTGATAGAGGACAGTCATCATTCGTAGCACCGCAAGAGGTGCTTTGTCAGGAAAACGTCAACATACGCTGTTTTAAGTGTTTGAACAAATGACCAATACTGTCATTTTTTTCCTGGCGAAGGACGTTTCAATTTTTGCAATGAGAAAAAAAAAAGAGGGATAGCCGCATTTCACGTGTGTGCCTGCTGTATGTCATATGTGTATATGTGTAAGCGAGAGAGTGTGTAATAGAAAGATTGTGTAAGGAGCTGTGTAATAGGATTGAGGACCATCTGCCTCCCTGTGCTGCCCACAGACTGTCTACTGTCCCTAAAGGCTCCCAGCAGCATAGGCCGCCAGAGAGAGTTAGAGCCAAGTTTATTCCTTGGACAAAGTTGGGGAGAAAGTAGGCTGGCATTCAGTTAATTTATTTAGATGTAACATAGCATTTTGCTGCATAATGCCTTTCTATATCTCAAGAAAGAGCACAGCATCAACTGTAAGTAAGTAAGTAAGTAAGTAAAGTAAGTAAAGTAAGTAAGTAAGTAAAGTTTATATAATAAAGCATCTTTCACAGAGCAGGTCAAGAGTTAGGTGCTTCACAAGAGTAAAATAGTTTAAAAAAAGACCATAAAAACAGTATAATATAAGATACAATAAAAGAAACAAACAATAAAACATAAACAACATAACTTAAAAACACAATATACAAACACTAGGCACTATGAGGTGAGACAAAGGCCAATTTGAATAAATGAGTCTTCAGCTGTCTGTTGGAAGAGCATCCCACAGCGTTGGAGCCACCACTTCAAGGGCACGAACACCTTTTGTTTTTAGTCAAGTATGAAGAACCTTAAAATTTATCCTAAACTTGTTGGGAAGCGAATGTAAAGGATGTATGTAACTATTTTGGTCATTTAGGACTAAAGTGGTGAGAACAGAGCTCACACTTTGAAAACAACCATCTCGGCATGAGGCTTTAAAGTGACATACTGACCCCCACTGATCTATATACGCTTGTACAAAGGGATTCCCAATAGACTCCTCTGGCTGTAAGCTTTATGCAGAGAATCGTGAGGCACATTTTTAAGAGATCCTTGCTTTAAACTGATATTCTTACAGATAGAAGACTCCCTGCTGCCGAGCTATGCAGCAATTAATTCTATCTCATCTTAATCCGATGGCAAAGTCCACCTGAAAATGAGATAATTTCACTCCAGGTTACCAAGATGAAGGAAGTGTATCATCCTTATTAGCATGCACTCCCAACAGTGTGGTATACATTTACCAGACATTTCTTGAAAAAGGAGGCAGCGTGGCTCATCTTCAACGCTGTCTGAAGCTAAGTAATTCCTCTCAGGCACACTGGAGGGAGTTGCCTTAGAAATATTGCCTGACTAGTACACATCCCTATAAGAACACAAGAATCAAGACTCTAAACGTTAGTGTTTGACTGGTTTCTTTAAGGGATACTGCCTTTGTTCCTGAGGGAATTTCTTTTTTTTTTGCCTGCAGAGCATGGTCCCATGGGAGCTGGTAAAGATTCAGTGTCTTGCTCAAGGCCACATGAGATACCGGCAGATACAAAGTCTTCCTTAACCAGTCCACTGACTTTTACTTTAGACTTGTTTAGTCCAGCTCCCAGTACAAAGGCAAACTGATATAGAGACTGTGCGCCATTAGATATATTATTTTTCCTAATATCTGTTTGACAAGAATGTTTTCTTCTCAATTTCCAACGTTAATGATGGATGCAGTGCTAATTATTATGTTATGTTCCTCAGCATAGAAGCAGGGAGTCTACTGGATGGTTTGACAAATCATGTTTGAGTTGTGACCATCAGTTATAAACACTGAAACTTCAGTTCTTAAGGTTTGTGAAGACATAATGTGAAGCAAATTTTAGAGTCTGCATGACTGCTTATGATGATGTAATCGCAAGATGCAAGCGGAACGTAAATTTCTTCTGTGCAGCACTAATTTCGGCCAATATGGGATCTCACGAGTTGAAAATGGTTCAACTTGTGCTTCTGCTCTATAAGTCCATTTGTAATAAATGTACAGAGGCAAGAGTAAAAAGGATAGCAACTGGATTAAAACAACACAGAGAACTGGAGTTCCTGGTGAGTTCTGAGAACCCCAACCCTAACCCCAGAGTTTGAACTACCAAGTAGCTACAGCTAAGTTCTGTAGAACATCTCTTTGTACACTGGCTCTATTTGGCTTTTTATCAAAGAACCAGAAAAGTTTTAAAACCACTGGAAACCCAAATCCACAACAGCCTTCTAACTATGTAATTTAGGGCATTATGTGCATAACAATAAGCATCTAAAAAGTATTAGAAATTAGTTTCAATCCAAATTCAAAATGTTGTCATTTAAGTTTTTGTAAACTCTCTTGATATTGGGTTTGAATGGGGTGTAGTTGTGCTTGGGCATTTATTACAAAAAATATGTGATAAATTCTGTGAACCAAAAATGACATGACATGCTGCTAATTGCCGCTAATTACCCACTGTACATTTAAACATACACTAGTTCTGCTCAAGCACTTTTAGTTCTCTCCTTCTTTTAGCGACTTTCTCGCAAGTCACACGGTTGTTTACACACTTTTCAGATCTGCTAGTTACTTCAGCTTAGCAGTTAGCGATGGCCTCTCGCTCTCCTGCTCTCTTGCTTGGTGTGTCTTATGTGTAGCTATTCCCCTGCCTCCTTTAGTGATAATGGTTCATGTAATAAATGTAGTATATTTACCGTGTTGGAGGCGAGTCTCAGTGAATTAGAAGCACAGCTCCGCACCATGGAAAACCAGTTGTTAGCTAGTGTAGTTAGCCAGCACCCAGTAGCCAGTGTGGGTGTCAATCAAAATGTGATCTTGAGAAATGGTCTAAACAGCAGAATGAGCTGTTTTTTGAACTAGGCTTTCTAAAAGTTATGAACGCTTATTTTCACTCTGATTTTAGTGGACGCTTAATGAGGCATTCAACTTTGATATCATATATGCATTTGAACTATTTCAAGTCAAATTTCCAGAGGCTTTAAAGCAGTTACATATATTTTGTACTGATGATTTAACCAGGAGATTTACATTTCTGTCCAATCATTGAAAGTGCTCCAACTGCCACTTACAATAGTCTATACAAAAAATAAACTGGACTCCGTATTCTGTGACCTAAAAGATTGTTTATGAAGAATTGTAATGTGACAATGACTTTCCCTCAAGCAGCTGAGTCTTGACTCCATAAGATTTAAAATAGCTTTGAGGTTCAGCATCTTTACTTGTGTTAAATATTTTTTTGTTTTCTATGTAGCAGCTGAGTGAGAGGAGAGGAAATAATCATGTAAAGAGAACTAAAGTCATTAAGAGTTCAGTGAGTCCATTTCAAACTGTGATCATTGTACCTCTGCATTTTCAGTCTGAAGCAATGCATCTGAACAAAGGAGAAAAATTGGAGCTGGAGTGAAGTATACCATTAAGGCACTTTTTTTATCTTCCACAGAATCATAACTTCTCAAACTGAGTAGAGCTATTCAGCTCCCAGCTCCCTAAAATAGTCCTGCAGTGCAGTGAATGCATAATCAGGACCTCACATGCAGGTGGACAGGCGGGCGGGCGGGTGGGCGGCCATTGGACTAAAATCATCACAACACCATTTCCCTCCAGATCCATAATAAATGACAGTCACAACCGAAACGTCTCTCATCGCCAGTTCACAGAGGGTCAAAACCGTCACTCTCATACGACCAGACCGAGCAAAGTGGAGCCGAATGGATATAATCTGTCACATCCAATCAATTGAAGCACTCCAGAATGAAAGGAGAGTGGGGTGGGGTTAAAGAACAGAGTGAAAGAAATAGGAAGGACAGAGATCAGACCCACAGAAAAAAAAAAAAAGACAGAGAAGGGGAGGAGTGACAGGAAAATGAAATATGGAAAGTCAACTGCGGAGACAGAGAGAACTTCAATCAAAACCACCACTTGAATAAGTCATGTCTTTCTAATAGACTCCAGGAAATAGTCATGAATATATAAAGGGGAAATGTGCATTAATCAGATCCTCTTACCTCCTCCTCTTTGTGGGCACACTGAAAATTGTACCTTTTCATTCACTAATCTGGCACAGTGACAGAGCCACAGAGAAATGGAGAGAGATGAAGAGACAGGGGGAACAGAAGGGGAGGGAGGTGGTTGCTTCCAAAAAATGTCCGCAGGCGGCTAGGGATGTGGCATTGAAATAAAAATATATTGTATTAACAATCTAAGCACTAAATCCCTTTGTGTTTTTTTTTGTTTTTTTTTTTTCTTTATTTCAACACATTACCCAAAGGGCATCCGGCCATGTCATAAATTCATACAGGCAAACAACATAGAGCTGTAAAGAAGATAAGTCTGAAAGGAAATGAAGCGTGGCGGCTGCTCTTGAGTCGCATGGCACTCGTAACCTTTTCCAGAGTCGAGGAGAGAAGGAGAGAAAATGGAGGTGTGATCGCTGGCAGGGTGGGGGGAGACTGGCAGATTAAAGTGCCTTTTCATTTTGCTACAGAAACAGCTGGGATGCTTTCTTTTCACTCTGCTGGTGGCTAGGTTGTGTCTGAGTGTGTGTGTGTGTGTGTGTGTGTGTGTGTATCTGTGTGTGAATGTGTAGCTGCCACGGGTTGTCACCTGCATTGCAGCGGAAGCTAAATTTAGAGATGACTCTGATAGAAGTATGAGTGCTTCACTTTCATTCTGCCACCTGTCATGAGATAGATAGATAGATAAATATATAGATAGATAGATAGATAGATAGATAGATAGATAGATAGATAGATGGACAGACGGACAGACAGTGAGGATTAATGGTGAATGAAAGTGCAGGGGCAATGGAGGGTTGAAATGAGGCTGTGAAAGATCAAGATAAAGAGAGAAGACAGAGAAGAAATCAGACAGCAGGAGGTTGGTGGGAAGCACCAGCTGCCATCCCAACTTCTCTTTATTTTTTTTCATTCGCCTCTCTCTCTTTCTCTCTCTCTTTCCTTTTTTTTCCTTCCATCTCTGCATCTCAGTCACGATCAAGACACTGTGTTTTTGTGTCTCTGCTGCTAGCATGTGTGTGTGTATATGCGTGTGTGTGTGTGTGTGTGTGTAGGAGCATGTGTGGCTGTGCGTGGGATGGTAATCAGTGTGCTAATGCTCACGCTGCCTGTTGGGTTAGCATCTGCCCTTTTGTTCCAACTCGGTCCAGATGTAAAGCGAAACAAGACTCAGGCATCAAGGCTGTGAGTCGGGCACATTCAGCCAAAACACAAATAAAGCCCTCAGAGTTTCACATTATAAACACACTAGTCTCATTTGGTATTGGCTTCTAACTTCAACACAGCTGCAGAAGAATATGAATTTTTAGCCTAATCAGCTCTGTAGGGTCCTCCAGGATGTCACCAGAGGCTTGAGCATATACTGTATATTTTATATAACATCTCTTCTTCTGTGTCCCACATGGCTGTACTGTGACACAGATGAGTGCATCCTACTGCCTCAGAATAATAAATACCAAGAATCTAAGATAAAATTCATCAAACCCATCCATCTGGTTGAATTATCTCCAATTGTACACCAAATGCTACCAATCATCATACACTGACTGAGGTCTAATGCTGCATTCATGTTATGTTGAGTTTACTGTTAAGTGCAGCGGATGGTGGGGAAACCATGCTAGGCTACAAGCGATAATTACAAATGGGACATATGGGATTTTTTTACTCTCTCTTACTGGGCATCATGAACACAAGTAGTAAATGTGGATCCAGTCTGAGGTAATATCAGTCCCATCCCATTCTAATAGAGCCAACCTGACTTACAAATAATAATTATCTTTAAATTCGTACCGCAAATGAAACGGAATTTGGATGTGGGTTCAAATAATTTCTAAGTTGTGGCAACAAAACATCAGCTTCTATTTCCTGCTGCTTCTCACATCGCACGAGCGTGGCATACCAAATAGGCTGAAATTAGAGAAGTTGTATGAGCTCTCTCAGCAAATTCATCACGGTTTATTAATAAAGCTCAGCAGCAGCAGCGGCAGCAGCAGCAGCAGCAGCAGCAGCAGCACATGACAAATCTCAGCCATCATCGGCGTCATTCATTTATGACTTCTCTAATTGCAAAGTTTATTGAACCCTGCACTCAACCTGAGAGACTCTATTACATGTTGAGCTGTGTGTGTGTGTATGCTCCTTTCAAGGTCTGATGCAGTTGTGATGCTAGATGCTCTTTTTATTATATATGATATATTTATAATTCATTATCTTTATTAAATAAGACTCCATACCAACATTCATTTCAGCATCATCAATCAATCAAACCATTACATTTCTGATTTTAAGACCATCAATCAAGTCTGTTCGGAGAAAGAAAACAGGGAGAAACAACTACAATGAAGTTGTAATCATAGATAGACTGTTGCCACAAAGTTGGAAGTACTATTGTCTATTATTGTCTATTGTAGCATTAAGATTTGAATCTATGAAAAAACAGCCCCAAACAAAAAGTACATGGACGAGGGTGTACATATACTTTGGTCGTATAGCGTACAAAATAAAAATGAGGACGTCACCCGCCACTGGATGTGATTCTGAATTCACCTATAGCGCCAGCTGCAGCGGTGCAGAGGTCCATAGTTCACAATTCATATTAGATTGTATTAGATTTCACTGTTTCTCTCTATCTCTCTGCGTCTTTCTGCTCCGTAATTGCTCAGGGAGGAGAAGGATTATATTACAGTTGTGGCTTCACTCTTGCCATGGAGGGCTGCAGACAAGGCCAAGGAGATAGAACATTAAAGGACCACAACTAGGGAGGAAATTTAATATATTTTCCAACTATTTGAATTGCATAACACTCCTCGTCCGTCGTCATATTGTGGTGTCCTTGAGTTTGACTCTGAACTCCTATCTGCCCCTGCTGAGGGTGACCGTGTATGTTGACCTCTGTGAAAAGCAAAAAGTGCTCTGGAGGGTAGATGATGATGAGGAGAAACGCATAATTAAGCTGCATGTAATGCGGTGCAGAAGGGGAAAGAAAAACAGAAAGATCCCGTCGGTAGTTTGTTGACCACGAGGTTGGCATGTCTCATTAAGACTGTCAGAAATACATGTGAATAGCGCGTGAGGACACAGTGCACTAGATTCATAACAAAATCTGTGCAAGGAGCACAGACCCTTGGCTGTGTGTGTGCGCGCCTGGCAAAGTGAAAAAGAGATTGTGTCACACATTTCTGTTGATCTAATTATCATTTTCTCTGTATCCTCCATAAGAGCGTCTCTCCCGGAAACCCCTACCGGAAAAATAATTATAAATTGCTCTCTTACAGCAACACATTTTTCATATCTTTGCCATCACAAAGACAAACTACCAAATGATGCAGGCATAAATTCTCTCCTCACATAGCGCTCGCTCACCGGGTGAATAGGTAGCAGAGATCGACACACTGGGGAGGGAAACAATTTCGAATCATTGGAATGCAAAATTGAAGTAAAAATATATATATCTTCAGTGTTGTGGTGTTTTATTACCCCTCCTCTTTTTTTACATCGCTTCATCCATCAAATGCTAAGAGGAGGGGCCATGTACAACCTTCTTGACTGTGTCCCTAAAGCACCAGAGGAAGCTTTGCATGGAAACTAAATCTGATTTCCACAAAACATGTCGGAATAAGATTATTTTAAAGCTTACAGTTTTGGGGTTTGTGCTACTACAGAAAGTTTATTGATTAACTCTGACACAGTTTAACACAACATGATATGAAATATATGTGATATATTTGTGATCGTATATTCCTATGAAATGGGGATGACGATTATAATGACCACACATGGCTGGTTTTTGTAGCATAATGCAATGTTTTATACCAATCGGTTGAGTTAAGCTTCAAATATCCATTTATATAAGTTGAGTGGCAAAACTGCTGATGTCCAGAACTTGAGGGGCTCCAAGTCAAGTGAAGTTAATATACATGTAGTCAAAAAATACACAAGGATTCACAATCTTCTAGGTATATGACGTCCTCTATCTTTAAACCCTTGATTAAGATGGTAACAAACTCTTGACAACAACATCGACAACAACAGAAGAAAAAAATAGAAATCTGATCATGAAACAAAACATGAGAAGTAGAAATAAAGGAAGCACAACAGAAGAATGATCCATCTTTCAGGACAGACATGTAGACAGAAGAGGAAATGTAGAGAAACCGAAAAATATAGTTAACAACCAAGAAATAAACAATAACAGAACTACACTTGTATGTAGACAAAATGTAATATATACAATTACTGAAAATCACCTTTCAGTGTATCAAATGAAAGAATTAAAAGCAGAACGTACGAGTGCGTAGCGTGACAAATCTGGAACAATGAAGAAGACATCAGACAGCTTCCAGATGCTGCCAAGAGCTGTTATGACCTCAAACACAAAAAAACAGCTCTGTACCATAGAAAGAGGACAGAAGCGCGCACACACACACACACAAAAGCAAACTCTAGGCTATCATCTACACAGAGAGAGGAGTCATAGACCAGAGGTGCTGAGAGTGGGTGCTTAGGTTAGTCATAGAAAACACATGATGCTAAATCAGTTATGAACAAAGACTCAGCAAACACTGTCTGAGTCTCCAGGAGGATGAAGACCCAGACAAAAGCAGGCTGGATGAAACAAACTGAAGCTGGCAGACGGGAAGGAGATAGAGGACTAAACACGTACTTTCCTGTTGACAAATACCGATCAACCCTTTGCACCTTGTCTTGACTGATGATGCCAATAAAGTCTGTTTAAAACAGCCGCTCTGTGAGGAGTAACGTTTCTCTCGCCATATTTGTATGTTCACACATAAAAAAAATCAACAGCACAAGCTCAGCGGTGTCACACTTTGTTAGCCGGAGCATGGTTCCACTTTTGAGATATTTGATTCAAATAAATAGCAGGGCTCTATAACAGCTCTGCCGTCTTTGCTGTGGTTTAAAGACCGTTTCAGTGACCCACCGTAGATGGCAACAACAACAACAAAGACTAAATCAGGTACACAAAAGGATAGAAACCAGATTAAAACCACAGGACTGTAGGTTCTACAGTGCTATCACTCCTATATTGATTGACAAGTACTTACTTAAATAAAGGACATATGTTTTTATCACTGGTCTGAAAATGCTTTGTTTGCAAAGTTACCACTACTTCCTCCTCGTGATGACATCAGATTGTTCATACATGCCCACAAACGACCATCTCTTCCGTCTGTAGTCTTGGTTGCTAATGTTGTTCCATTGGTTGTTCAAGTTTAGCCCTGATACATCCCGTCCTTTTAAAGGTCTGGTGTGCAGAATTTAGTGGCATCCAACTGAATACCCTTCTCCTCACCCTCCCTTTCCAAGCATGTAGGAGAAGCTATGGTGGCCACGAAGAGCCAGTGTTTGGTTTGTCCGTTCTGAGCTTCTGTAGAAACATGGCGGTGCAACATGGCGGCCTCCATGTATGAGGACGCGCTCCATCTGTAGGTATAAAGGGCTCATTCTAAGGCAGCCAAAACATGATTCTTATTATCATGGAATCACACACTAATTAAAACATCCTTATGCATATTATATTCCATTTCTACCAAGTCGGTTCTGCCAGATGCCACTAAATTCTCCACACTGCACCTTTAAGGCAAAGTAAAAATTATAATAATAATAATTCCCCTTGCCATGACTTTATCCCCGTTTTGGTGACTGATATTTGCATGAACCCCTCCACCTCATACTCAGTATCTTTAGTTTGTATAAGTAGACATAATTCCATAAGCAGCTTGATAAAAGCATTACTCATACAATAAAATAGAGTACGCTTACACTGTAAGCACAAGCATACATGTTGTGGATTACAATGTTAAAAAAAAAAAATGGTTTGGGGATATTTCCACAGCAGCTTTTCACACTCACAAGCACGGAGGTTCATGAATTAGCAGCACAGTGAAGTGAGAGAAAAAAGATGATTATTCTCAGCTGTGACCAAAATAATTCAATCAAAAGTCTGACTACAACTGAAACTGAAATAAATAAGTCATAATAAGCCAGTTTCCACAGCTGAACTGAGGCTGTTTGTAAAATTCACAAGCACACAAAACACGAGACAACTCCAGCTGCAGCGTCATGTGATATCCTTAAAATACAGCCTTGGTTCCCAAATACGATAGTGGGTAGGAGAGAAATGTGATTACAGCACAGCTGCATGTAAACAGAGGTTTTAGCGTAACCTGGTTAATGCAGTGAAGGTAAACAAATTAACATGATTTCACCCAATAGTCTGTTTTTTTGTGTGTGCTTGTCAGGACAGTGATGACTTCATCCATCAAATGCCAACAGCCCTCATACAACCTCAGCTCAGTTTGGAGGACGAGAAAATAAGTTAAAAAAAAAACATGATGTATGGCTTCAAATGAGAGATGCCCTTAATGGATCAGCAGGAGTGAATGAGAGAAGAGACCTCTCTCAACCCCAGCGTGAAGAGGATGAAAACATTTATCATTAAAGTCTAAAGGGTCGAGTCTTTTATCTTTCTTTGAGTACCTGTCATTTCCCTCCGTCCACCTTAAAAAATGTTAACCCAGTTAAAGTACAACACCGGTTAACGGTTTAAAGATCAGATGTTAAATTAGAGTTTTAAAGGAACAGCAGCAAAGTTAATCTTTATGTTTTAGGGTTCCGTTACTCTAATAAGACTCAAATTTGAGATATTGTAGATTATATATTATATAACCATGACTTTATTAAAATATTTGCATTGTTAAGTCTTAAAAACAATACAAAACACATAAATTATAAGTTGAATATAAACAAATATTCTAATATAAAAAATATCTATTGTATTTGGTGTCTCAAGTGTGACCTTTCTTGCCTTTGATGACATTTGAAGGCAGCAGTTTTCAAAGCATTTAAAGCCATAAATAACAATTTATGACAATTTAATCGTAACCTAAAGGCCAAATCTTCTCAGAATGTTTTTTTTTTCTTTGTCTAGGCATATTAACTGTGCCATTTAGAAATTATTATCAAACACAGTAAGAAAATGACTCGTACAACTTTTTGGCTAAAAGCAAATACAGAAGACTTCAAATGTAGTTTCTCTAATGGCCACCGGCTCCAAGGTGCACTGTAAAAAATGTGATGGGTGGTAACTTTATGGCAATAAAGTGACACTTGATGTTATTGAGTAAATGTCAAACAAGACAACTTGGATAAGTTTTCCTTCTTTGGTATTGAAGAGGACCAGAAATCTATATATTCATCCAGCATAGACTTTAATTCAAGGTTCAACATTGCAGGTCTGTGAAACACATCCTAGATTTAGAAGACAAAAAAGGAGAATTCAAGCCTTAAATGCATATTGCAGACACATCTAAGCGTTAATATGAAAAGTAAACTGATGGTTCTTTTCATTTTTTAGTGTGGTGGCTCTGAGAAAACTGTACGTATTGGTGAGTGACAAAACTCCCAATATCTCTCTCCAAATACTCGACAAAGTCCAATTTCTTTCCAATAAGAAATTTGGGTCTCAATTATTAAATGTCTTCCAGGTTGTGTCTTTATGGTAGTTTTGAAAATGTTTCTTCCATTTTGAGAATATTGCTCCTGAAACTTGATTGTGACATCACAGGTCAATGTAAATTTATGCTCTAAACTCTTTCTTGTGTCAGTAAAAGATGTTGAGACTAGTCTGCTTATTATAAAAGTTTAGTTTATGTAGTTTGTTTTTTTTTGCATGTTTAAAGCTTACAATAGTAACAAAACTTAGGTTCAGTGTATTCAAGAAACTGTGTGTTGCATCAGTCGAGTTTCTCTCTTCACATCAGTGTCCACAGTCGCTGCCCCAGGTGGCCATCGGCGAGTGTGTTTCTCATGCTGTGGTCTCAGCCCAGCAGTGGGTCTCTGCGGCAGGCTGAAGCGAGCAGATAATTCCCTGCAGGTCGCCACTGAAGGCTCCCTCATCTCTCAGACCCAGTCACAGATTAATGGCCTGGTGGCTGAATTCAGACGCTCTGTCTTCTCCGATAATCAAAGGCAGAGCCGAGCACTATAGGGAGAGAGTTTCTTTAAAAAACAGAAAGACAAAAAAAAAAACAAAAGCAGAAAGAGAAAGTAGAGTGAAGTGATGCTTTCAGAGGGGGACTAAAAGTAAACTCACTTATCAGATTTGTTTGTTAAATCATAAACTTTTGGGTGACATTGCCCTTTAGATGCTGCCGCATAGTCTATTAAATGGGCTTATACCCGAAATAAACTGAAGTGGTTCATTAAAAAAATAAGCTTTTGCAACCCAGGCCTATATTCAACCCATATGTGAGATTTTAAAAGAAGGGTGCAGCTTTTTTTAGCTGTTTATTTGGCTGAGTATCCAGTGATGTGCATGTTTCACCTGATCTTGACAGTGCAGCGAGTATTTTAGAAGGGTGAGAGACTGAGAAAGAGACTGAGAAATGTATTCCATTACTGTAGCTCTATTTTCAGCTCTACAAAGTCGTGAGCCTCGCTGTTGGCTCGGAGTAACATCAGAGCAAAGAAGCTTTCATTGTAGTTCCAATGCGTATACATTATAAGTTAGGGTTCTCGCTATTTAAAATTCAGTTGCTGTGATTTGTCACAGCGTTTTATTTCATTGGAACCAAGCCTTCAATCATGTGAGAAATGTGAGATAAGACAAACATGTGAAATTCCTGCATCCCTGTGTTAATCCCCAGTGGCACTGCACAGTGGACCAAAGAAGATATTATTTATTTAGTAAGACAGAGTGAATACAAGATCTGACGCCATTTTATGTCAGTCTTGTTTTACTCTGCAAAGCTCCAAGTTTGGTTTGAAGGGGAATTCTGGGAACGCTTCTAACGTCGACTAATACTTTCTTAGCTGTCTGTACGACTCTTTGGGGACAGTTGCTGGCATGTTTTTTTTTTTTTCAGGTGTCTTAGTTCAAACGAATGAGTGAGTGATTCATATTAACTTCAGCCAAGTATGCAAAAGAGTCCACAAGATGGACATTGGATCCATTCAACCTAACTTCTGATGCTATTGGTGGTTTTGACAGTCTCTACAGCTCTATGTTATATTTGGTGGATCGCCATTGGATTTCTCCATTTATTACGGTAACATCAATAATGTCAAGTAACATGAAAAACATATAAAAAAGTTCTTTGCATACATCTGTGAGTTGGCAGTGTCAGGTTGACATTTACTTTAATGTCAAAATTGAATTATTTTATGAGTACTTTTGAATCCAACAAGAAAATTGCAGTCATAGAACTATGTTTATGTCTCCGTAGCAACTGCAACATACCGACCATAGCAGTATGTAAATGTTGAAAGACTGTTCTGTCTTCAAGGAGGCCTTAACTGGAATTTGTTCATAGAGCCTCAACGTCATCACCGGTAATACCAAAAGCCTTTTCAATGTCTGCGCTTCAGAATATAACTCATCACAGGGTCTAGACGAAGGAGCCTTAGTAAATGTTTTTTCCTGTTTATGTTTTGTGTGGCTGACCTGTCCAGTGGATGCTGGATAGTGCGATGGTGTATCACTGTCCAGTAAATGATTATAAAACCATTAAAAGCTTGAAGGTTATCAGGTGAGAGGAGGAATGAGACATTTTGTATATGCAGTATATGTTTTTTAATGGGAAGTGATGATATTCTATGACCTCATCTGACATCCTTCAGTATGTTTTGCAATTTTTTTCCGCCCCAAATGTAACTGGATGCGTCTTTTTTTGTCTTAGCAGCAGTTGGCAATAATATGATGCTCTCAAGCTCTCAGTTTTAAAAAAAAGTGCAGCACTGACACTTCTGTTGCTGCTGTGATTGGGTGCTACCCTATTCTGTGCCATCTATCTATAACAAATAAATATGGAGTCTCTACATGAACAATGCAGGCACAAATTAATCTGTGACAAGATGCTTCATCTGTTCAAGCATCATTAAAACTGGACCGGTATTGTAGCTTTTATGGTCTTTGAGATTTTTCTTTTTACTTTTGACCTTTAGTCTTTGCAAAAGTCCAATCAATTTGATTTTTTTAAATGTCACCAACGCTGTTGAAATGAACCGTTCGGCTTGATCAAATATGGACCAGCGGTGTCTAGGACATCAGATGTATCTTTAATTCTAGCACCTTCATAAGTCAATATTTGTGGTTTGTTTTCATGCAGGATAATGATCCAAAGATGCATCTATTCCTAAACCTGAATTAAGTCTTTATCTGTCTACATCCTACTATTCTATCCAAGCCTGTTTTAATTGGGGAAAACAACCACAGAGATACATGCCGTTGTACCCATTTGTACAAGAGACTGATAAGTGGGTTGGGCACAGTAAGCAGTGCATGGAGATAAATACATGTATATATAACTCTCAGATGTCCTCCCACGCTGTGAGCATATCCCAGATTTTTATGGATTTATCATGTCAAGGACCAATTTCAATATCTCCGTCCATATTTTCCAGGCCTCCATCAATTTCTCTCCTTTCTCAGTAATGAGCTAACCCATTATTTCTTATTCAACTTCTTAATTTAGATCACAAGTGGTCTTTTCCTTTAGCCTGGAATCAAAAAACACAGCAGGGAGCTGAGGCCCAGAGACAGCAAGAGACTGATGAGGGAGAGAGGCTGAGCTGACACCCTTTGAGTTTCCCCACATCGTGACTAATTAACCTTTCAGATTCTTCAAGTCCCCGTCATCACTGCAATACCCAAGCGTGTGCACATTGGCACATGTGTGTAGGATCATACTGAGACCATACATATGCCTCATTGGGAGCTGGTGACATTTCCTCTGGATTTCAATCCTCCCTTGCTAAAAACCTTCCTCACCTACTCTCCATCCAGCGACCCTGTCTGTGTCTTCAGTCAAACGCTGTCTTCGTAAAACTCATTATGCATGTAACCACAGCAGATTGCTCTCTTTACTTTGGTCTCACTGTAGGCATAGAGTATTAATGACTCACAAGCTACTAGCTGTTTGTTTTAAAGGACCTGTTTAGAGAGACACTACGGTATTTGATTTAAATTGTCCAGAAGTTCCATAAATGCGGGACATTTCTACAGCACCCAGTGAATACCCAATGCCACCAATGATGGTTTTGCAGTGCTAAGTTGATAAAATACATCTTTAAATGCACCTGAACACATCCTGGAGTCATCAGGTGTTTCGAGTCTTACAACATCAGACACTCCCCATGGGTCTCTTCTCCTAATCCAGAGCCATCTCAAGGATTTTTTCTGCTGCCGTGGTGATGTTCTCGAGGGCTCTGCTCCTTGCCACTCCAGTGATGCCCAGCTGGCTCAAGGCTTTGTAGAGCGATTGCCCCGCAAATCCTCTGCATCCAACCTCAGTGGACATGCACCTTGCCTTCCAGCCTCGCTTCTGGCAGTCGATGACCGGTTCTTCATGTTTATATTCTTCCTCCCATATGGTACAAAAAGTAAGGAAGAGGAGGATGAGCATCCTTGAAGACTGCAGTTCATGCTCTATGTCAGTCAACAGTTAATATTGGCTTTTTATTTCAGTAATTAACAAGTGTTTTAGATTAATTTTGCAGGAATATCAATTTTCTATTACATGAGTGAATTACCTCTAAAACAGCCTACGGTTTATACATTTTAAATTACTTTTCTTGAGCAACACTGGTGAAGTACATTCCTTAATAATTATTGATATGATGAAATTGGTTTGTTAGTTGGAAAAAGTGGCTGATCAACAAAGGATAACCAGCTGGTTCAGGCACTTGCTGCTACCATTGTTCATATAGCATATCATCATCCACGGTCAAGCTCTACAACCCAAAATCTGAAAATAAACACAGTTACAGTTGAGGTTAGGGGCTGTAGTTTTGGATACCATTTGTTTACTCAGAGGAGAAGTCTGGGAGACAAAACTCAGAGAAATAATGTGGTTTGATCTGAACAAAACTGAACATGGACAGTAAAGTCATTTTTTATTAAATGAAATTGATTTTTCTCAACCTGAAAGAATCATGGTCAGTTTTTATCTAGTGTGTGTGTGCATTTACACAGAAAATATTAAATAAATGAATATACATTTTTCAATACATCTATTATTTTTTGTGATACAAATCATTTAAAAGGGTTAAACTTTAACAGATTTCAACTGTTAATGTTTAAAGCCAAGGTTTATTTAAAATAATAATAAAACAATGAAACAAACATCATCTTATTGGCATGGACACTGCATGTAGTTCTGTGCATCTTTCTTTGCAAAGCTTCAAATGTTTTCTGTGTACACAGTTGGACGCTTTACACTCCACGGCCTGAAACTAAAAATCTGAAGCGAAGAAACAAAGATTTGATCAGTGGGTAACAGCGTACCTGCTTAGTGTCTGTCCTCCCTCGCCGCCTTTCAATTCATCAAGTCATCTTTGTCTCTCTGCTGCAGTCTGTCTCTTCACACCCTCTGCATTTCCTCAAGCCACAATGACGATTTTTATCTTATGTCCCTCGCAGAAATGAAGTGAGGGAGGGAGCGAGGGGGGCAAAGGGAGCATTAGAAGAAAGGGAGAAAAAAAAAATAGTGTTTTTGTGAGAGAAAGCACTCCAGAGACAGATATACCCAGCAGAGATCTCTTCAAGTGTCTTAGAACTGGTGGTAAAAAAAGAAATGCTGCTGCAGCAGAGGTGCCTCACTGGAAGATCAGTGCCGAATCCCCCCCTGTGTGAAGTGTGACACTCAGAGAGAATAAATATCACCTTTCTTTGTCAAACACATTCAATGTGATCGTAACCTGGTTTATACTGGGGAGATCCTGGGATCATCTCTGAGCCTTTATTGCTATTGTGAGGTCAGTCCCTGGTCAGTAAGGAGTCTATGTGAAGTGTATTTGCAGAATATAAGCTAATTGATTATAAATATTGAACGTGATGTGAGAAGATCCCCGGCCAAACCGTGTGATGTAGACTTGCAGGATTTTACAGGCATTAACAGGCTGCTTATAGGCCATTAAGGGGGAGGCACTATTGCTCTCAAGGCTCACTTCCTCTCCAGTAATGTCAGAAATGTAAAACTTTTAATGACCTCTAAGTGCATCGTAAAGTCGTCTTTTCCACTCGCTCGAAAAGTGTTTTCCAGTCATGTTTTTGAAGAGGAAACTTAACCCTCCTGTTGTCTTCCCATCGACCATGCAACTTTCATCCTCCCGGGCCAATTTTGACTCCTTGAGAGGACAAAAGTCCACAGGTGATATAAATTTTAATAAAACACCTAAAATTCAATGAAAGTAGTGATTACTTTTACTTGCAAAGTGTGTGGTATGGAACCATCCATGTGATTTTCAGGCAATTAGATGAAAGAAATCCATATTTGTGACATAAAAACATTTGAAAATGGGTCAAATTTGACCCGAGGACAACAGGAGGGTTAATACAGTTGGTATGTTTTCACTTTTATGAGGAGATAAAGACGATGTGAGTCATCTGAGATACAGTGCATGCATGACAGAAACATAACAAGCGTCCATCCCTAATTATATCACCACAAAATCACTATTATCATGCCAAAAAACACAATGAAAATACTCAAATTGATTCTGAATCAGGTAGCTAGAAATGTTGATTTGACAGGAAGCTAACAACTCTTTGCTAACTACACTGAGTTAATGATTTCACTGTTGATTCACTGAATTGATTGTGAGATTTCGCACCGTCGCCCTCTCGATAACAATACAGGCCTGACTGATTTCACCGCTCGTTGTTATTGTCTGTTCTAACCTCCAATCCAAATATCCTCCAACACACAAGCATACAAACGCGCTCAGACCCACACCCAAACACACACAAGCGACACACAATCTCATATGTGCACAGCGGGTGCTTTACAAGAGAGAGTGGGAAAGCTCTATTACTCTTCCTCCTCTCACAATTTCTCAGGGGGTCTTAAAAAGTAATGTGTTTTCAAATGCAGGGCTCTGGCTTGTCGTACAGCCTGGCTGGCTGTGATATATGAGTTGAGAAACAAGCGAAAGGGCAGCCGCAGCCGTATAGAGCAGGAACTGAACATAGCGGCTGGTGTCCGGCTTTACAACAGTGTATTATTGGAATGTGCTGTACACAAGTTACGGAAGAGAAAGAGAGAGAAGGAAACATAGCAGGCTGAATTAATACACACACAGAGAGAGAGAGAGAAAATGGTGGAGAACACTGGTGAAAAAAAATTATTGAAGCAGAAAGGCTTGAAATTCTTGCTGGGAGTATTTTTTTTTTTTTTTTAGGAAAGGCTGCCAACTTCAGAGCCACAGCTTTATCACAACATGCAGAAACATTTTTCAGAGGATAGTAGAAGCACAAAGGTTGGATATAACCTGCTAGAATCTTAACTGGACTCCATTCTTTATATTATTGTTTGAATCTCTGGTAATCTACTTAGTTCCTTTTACCTTTTCTCCTTCTGTTAACCAACCAAATCCACTCTGGAGGGGTATTTTCATCTTTGATTTAGACTCATCATAGATAAACTAAGAGATCTGGTGAACTTGTGATCAATTTGTCCCAGTGGCCATCTGTTGTACTGCAACTAAGAACCTCTCTGTCAAAACATTTTCCCCTTAAACGGCCCTCATAAGAGAGGTCTGTACCTCTTATGACAGTACAACTCAAACTGCCGAGAAAAACAACAGAATCAGTTGTGCCTCAAGTTGTCATACACTAAGGTACTAACTGTACCTGCAAGTGTCAAAACCTTCCAGCAGCCGTAGTAATCATGACAGTGGAGTTATAGAGTGAAAAAGTCCATGTTTTTTTTTGGTTTGTTTGTTTTTTTTTAAACATGGCAGCAGTCATCCTCTAACCTTAACTTAATTATTGTAACCATGACAATGAAAGTCACCAATCTTAAGGAAGTAGTGAGTTTAACCCAAAGCACGATGCACACGTGGTCAAACGACGTATTTTGTCATTTGGAAAACTTGTAGCAAACTGCATACATGCTCAGTTATTACTTCTATTATGAATGGGGCCGGGGAATGAGACACTAATGTGATAAGTCTCGGGCAGCACAATAGGGAAGCAACCAGGGAAAGAAGCAAATAAAATAAAGTAAAATACTAGAATGTGCTCGATGAACAACTTCCACTGGATGACTGGGAACCTTCCTGGAGTCCAACATCCTGCTCCCATAGTATGTTCAAGACAGTTTGTCTCTGCTACACACACAGGAGAAGAGTAAATCAACAGTCATCACGTTTCATAGACACACCTGCCACCGTCACAGTCTCCAGCAACAAATAATTCTTGGTTTCCTTCTATTCTTCAGGGTCCTGAAAACACATTGTCCAATAGGAAAGTTGAAATATGGAATTGAAATGACACATCATTCATTGATTTAAAAGTATTTGTATCTGCACTTCAAGTATAAAAAAATGTAATATCAGTGTAATGTAAATACAATGTAATTATAAAAAATGTATTAAAATATGTTGCTGAACTTAATTGTATTGCCATTATACCCAAAACTGTAATTATTGGTACTGATACAGGTTCTCACACTATTCAGCAAAGATAATAATAAACTTTCATTACATTCACATCATTAGTTCTATAATGTCATCGTTGATAAGGTCATGATTAATTAATTTTTTAACATCATTGTTTACTAAAAGTTGTGAAAATCAATATATAAGCATATCTAGAAACATAGTCAGAATAGTACAATAAATAAAATAGATTTCAGGGTACTTTTTTTAGGAATATAGTACTGTATGGCACTACATGAAATATATTGTGTAAATATATAAATATATATAATTTAAAATAAATAGTAGTAAAGGTTAGAAATAAAAATGTTCAAAAATAGCCCACATATAGTATTTCACTGTACTTTTCAGAGATACTTACAGTATATTGTACTCATATCACACAGAACGAAATTGTACCTTGTACCTTCAGTACCTTGAAGTACTTTACATTATACATATAACATGTTTGAGTACGTGTACACATGTTAAAACATTCAAATAGTATACTAAAATAAGACTTAAGTCATGTAAACATGCACACGTTCTTAAAAATGTACATTACACAACTGTTCTTTGACAGAGTAAAATTACATTACACTCAGTAGTTTGAAAATATTATTTCAGTGTGTAAAAATATATAAATATTTCCTTTTGGTCTGTCCAGCCTGAAGCTCACATTTTATCCCTTATCAGCAGCCAGACAGACATCTTCTCAGCGCAATAATCAACCCTGCAGGCCTGAGGGCTTTATCAATATCCTTCAAACATTATGTATTCATTTGTTTTATCTATTTATTTAATCTCTGATGTTGTAGCGCTGCATATGTTTTTCTTTCCCCTTGTCCTCTATAAAAATCTATTTAGACGTGTTTGCTTGTGTGTGAGGGTCTGTTTACATGCTTGTGTGTGTGTGTGTGAGTGCCTGCATCCATTTGTGTGATTTACCACTAGCACCATTGATTTGCCGCGCCTCGTGTTGATGTTTACCGTCAGCCGCTCGTCTTGCACGTCGGTGATGAGCTAGCTGCAGAGGCTGTCAGAGGATGACGTGCTAATACACCGATGCTAAAAGGCGTAAATGGGTTTTGGCGTTTAAGGTGGTGAAGTATAACTGAGAGAGCAGAAAAAAAGAAACAATTAGAAATCCAATTACACCTATAATCATTGAGAATCATGCTGCTTAATCTCGTTCTTGTACGGTTATGTCAGATGTGTCATAACTATGCAACGGATTTACCTCATGGATATTTTTCATCAAAGACTTCTAAGTTTAGCACCACTTCCTGTATCAAAATGCTTTCATGTGCTGTAGAAACAATAAAAAACAAAAAAGATGCACTTTTAAATTGCAACACTTTGATAATTTGTGCCTCCCTTGTCATCAAAAGTTCTAATTACATAATAACATATAAAATGTGCACACACTAGCACTCAGTGTTGACACTTATGAATGAGAACTACCTATAAATTCTTAAAAGAAACACCTCTGCAATTAGTTTTGCTGTGTTTGCATTTCTCACTGTGTAAAATGTGTGTGTGTGTGTGATAGCAGGCAGCCCTATACAGTAAGGTAAGCTCTAATTAGCTCTCCCTGTTTGTGCTCCACATGCGAGAAAACCTTCCTTTTCTCTCTTCTTCTTCTTCTCATCGAGGCGTGAGCCGAAGCGTTTTCGGTCCTGCTCCGCGCTAAAACCTCGAGCTTTGAAGTCTAGTGTCAGGGAGCGAAGCCTAACAATCCAAAATCCCCGCAGCGGCGCCACTCCCGTGTCCTGATTTACCCCCCCCCCCCCCCCCCCATGACATAAGCAGTTTTGTTCCTCATCAAGTTTCATCAAACAGATTAAAAAGACAAATCACAAGTTAGATTGAATATTCTCTTTGATTTCTATGTTATCATTGCACTTTTTCCATTAAGCGTTCAGAAGCACATGCGTCTCGGCGGGATGAATGTTCTTTGTTTTTTCAAGCGTATCTGGCAAAATAGAAAGATACAGTTATTTGGATTCAATTATATCAATTTGAGAACGGCAACACGCTTTGCATGGCGAGATCTTATTTTGGTTTGATGAGAGGAAAAACCCCCTTGTGTGGAACGTCTGGTGATGCACAAGTCTCGTTGGCCTGTTTGATTTGTCTGTCCGAGTAATCCGCTACCCTCTTCTCCCTCCTCACCACCACCCACTCGGTGTCTAGCTAACAGCCATATTGCTGGAATAATGAAATTAATGTTTTATGAGCCATTACTGGGCTATGATAAGATGACTGGAGAAAGAAGAAGAAGGGAAAAGTAAAGAGGAACAGGAAGTCTAGCCAGATGGAGAGGAAGAAAAAAACAGCAAGTGCAATTTTCACTCTTGTTTTTCCTCAGCAAACTCCTCTCAATCCGTTATTAGAGCAGCGGTTGGAAGCTGTGCAGGATTGTAAAAAATATTGAGGTCATGAGTCCTGCATGTGGTTTTAGTGTGCAAGATGGTTTTGTCTGGTTTAGTTGCTCTTATGACGATTTCAAGGCACATTGTTAAACAGTGCATGTACCGTAAAAATAGAAAGCAAAGAAAGCAGCCGGTTATTTTTTTTTTAATCGTATGGCAAAGGTGACCGTTTTCTCTCGACCGCAAACAAAAAACAAACAACATGATTATATAAGGCCACTTAAACCTCATGATCTGCTGCATTCATTGATTTTTTTTCATATTACCATATTATATAAATTGTGAAGAAGAACATGTTGCTTATTTAAACATCCAGATCAACATTAACATGCATCTATTTGGAGACATGTTGGCATCTGTCTGATGAATAGAAGCACAACGTTTAGTCTGATTTGGTCTGAAACAACAACCAAAAAATCTTACTATGTTTACCAGCTAGTCACCATCTTTATCTGTCTGCTTTTTAGTTCAGGTCAGATACTATAGCAAACTCTTTGTTCTGCATGAAACCTGGTTAATAAGAGTTTGTGGGAGGAAAAAACAAAACAAGGTGCTAAGAAAGGCTAAAAAGCTCTGTAAAGCTGAGGGGAACGGCAGAGTTGAGGATAATTCTGTGTGAATTTGTCACTGGATTCGCTTCTCCATGCACCTTTGGAGTAGGTGAGATTGTGCCAGAAATCTCTACTCTGCTTTGTCACTAATATTAACACCTTTCACATCACATGCAGTCGATTGATCTGTTGTTCATACAAAAATATTTATCAGGGCAGCTTTATTGCAATCAGTGATTATTATCCTGGAAGACTAGTTCCACCAAAATGTAAGGTTACGCATTTTAACAGGTTGCTAAAATCCCCCAACATCCCTCAGAATATCGATTAAAGACATGACCTCAATGTCTTCAATAGTTGGGAACGAGAACCTCTTCCTAACATACAGCGAGCGAGCGAACTGTAGCGCATGCAGTGCAAAAAATTGTCCAGATGTACCACGAGTGATGTCACAGCGCTGAGTGTGAGTGTGTGTGGAGGACTGGACAGAGTCACTACTGCTCGCCTCCAGAGCGCCGGGGGGCAGAGCCGGAGCCTCTGGAGGAATAACACCCGGAGTCGCACCGGATTCTCCTCTGATCCAGAGTTGTTTACCGGCAGGAGGAGAGCTCAGAGATTGTTTTTTTTAAAACTTTTGGGATTAAAAAGTGGATTTATCTTAACTCTGACTTTCTCTTTGTCCATGTTGACCGCTGACTTGAGAGGAAATAGAAACTTTAAGGACGTCAGTGTTGATTTTGACCAATGAAAACAGGGTTAGGTGTGTGAAACTTGCTGACACATGGAGCAGGTTAACACATCTTTATTGGGAAACACTGAAATAATCAGATCACTCACTTGCTCATTCACATTGCGTCCAGTTAGGAATCAGTGTCTGTTTCTTCATCCAATCTTCTACCTCCATTAAGGATCAAGACACATCGAGACAGGCATCAGGGACACAGTTTGAAGTCTGTACATGTATATCTCACCAGGCAAAGGATAAACAAGACAGATTGAGAGTATAAGCGACTGATCCAATGACTGACTGGCATGAATAGCATCTAGCTGACTGGCAGAGATGACGTCTGACTGGCCGGCTGGCTCTTTGATTGAATGGCTGATTGACAGACTGGTTGACTAAATGCCCGACTGGCTAAAATATGGGCTTTTCCAGTGGAGATACTGATCAGTTTATTATGTTTACTTGTGCTGTGATGTGTATTCACCCACACAAGTATCGTGATTGGATATTCTCCATGCCAGTTGCCCCCATCTGTACGCAGCGGTCTCACAAAGTCTGCCCCAAATACTGGCAAATGAGCTGGGAGCACAGATGAGGGGAAATTATTTAAATAGGCAATCAGTGAGGGAGGGACAGAAGTGATGAAACGGCGTAAACAAGTCCCTTTCTCTCTCTCTACTATACACACACACACACACACACACACACATATATAGAGACAGACAGACACACACACACACTTGCAGAACCAACCACCATTACTCTCAAGAGCAGCAAAGCAGCAATAGTCACAAGAAAATCCATTCTCAGACATTTCATGAATTTATGAATTTTTCAAAGCTCATATAACAGTTTTAGTGAAAGAATTACTTTTGACTTGCTGGTGGGGAAAGTATTTCTTTTATTTTTTTTTATTATTTTCTCCAAATGCTTAGCTTTAAAGTAGTGCTGAGAGATTTTATACTTATATAATTTTCTTTAAATTAATGCACTGGTCATTTTTGTTAATCACTCCCAGCAATATGTAAACACTAGTCACAGATAGGAGTTATAAAATGATGAAAACATGTCTTAAACAGCAAACATATCCTACATGTACAGTATGTAGCTACAGTCTGTTGGAACATTGATTTTCTCTCTTTCGTTTTCTTTAAGACGGCAGGAAAACCACTTTTAGTAGCAGCACGGTGGCGTGAGATGAACCAGTCGGCTACAGTACAAGTAGTGATATACACTCAGACTGCCAGATATTACTGTCATATAATATAATAGTAGAACAGAGATGGAAAAGTTACTATTAGTGCACTACGTTATCATGATTAAAGTTTTGAGTATTCAGCCCTCTCTACAATGATATACAGCTGCTGGCTTCCTCAAGCAGGTAGATGGTCCAGGTGTTTTTTTTGTTTTGTTTTTTTCAGTTTTACTACATTTGATGAGTCAAGGACAGGAAATATGTGAATTGCATAATGCTTTTTACAAGTATCCTCATTGTATGTCAGAAATGCAAGCCAAAAACATCTTCCTCCTCCTCGCCTGAGGGCAGATTTGACACAGAGATTTGTAAATGTGATATGTATTTCTACATTTTTAACTAAGACCAAAGTCTGAGACTTCATGTGGAGTGAATGATTTGAAGTTGGATAGTAAACATCTGTGTTGTTTTACATACCGTGTTACTGATTTCCTGCTTTTATCAGGTGCAGTTAGTCTGATATGATAATTTCACCACATGGAATGTATTTTTTAGAACATGTATATTAATGTTGATTTTGTCATATTAAGAATAAATTAAGAAAGTTGGGAACTATCGTTTTGCATCTTAGAGTTCTATAAAGTGTTTGGTATTGATCCATGGAGCTCCATTAATGGGCACCTTCATATAGACATAAAATCAGATAATCTACTGCCTGTCCTGATTATTTGGCTGGCCCTGTGCCTCTTGGCTTTATAACATATAGTTGCTAAGAGAGTAAGGTGCAGATTTCTATCACCAGCACTTCTTCAACTCTAAAAAGCATCCTTGGATATGCTTTCATCGATCAGGGGCCTGGAGCATTGCCGAACAAGATGCCCACTCAGAAGTGGAATGTGTTTTTTTTTTTCAGATGTGGCGGTGCTGATGAGGTTGTGCCGGGTGTATTCTGTTAATGTTGTATAGTCTGTCTTTGCACAGACAGACTTGGCTTGAGCTGTGGCTGTTATGTATAAGCCTAGATGCATTATGTGTCTCGTAATTGGGAGTTTGTCAGACGGAGAGCCATGGTTCAAGTTCACTTTTAGTTTTGAACAAATTGGACTTAGTTTTTGCTGTATTTTTTATGTGCATATAAGAGTGAATGCTCTTTTACTGACAAAGTCGTGATCACAAATCAGGTGCATTAATACTGCACGAACAAGGAAAAATATGCCTACAAACTGCTTCTTTTACTTCATATGGACATAACTTACACCTTTTCAACCACAGTTGATCTATAGACAATTAGTGATCAATTACCATTAGCTAGTTTTAATGTCTGAGGGTGACACACACACACACATACACACACAATTCCCATCTAAAAAAAATCAAATAAGCACAAAAAACAAAACTCATAGTTGAATAAAACCTTTAAATACCTTGTTAAGAAAGTAAGTGTAATAAGCAAGAAGTATGTTGTTGTGTCTTAAGAGTTTGAGACAATCACATAACACTGAATATTTAGCCCATTTACTACAAATCATGTATACTTACACATTACATTATGTAAATTACTTTGCAAACCATGCTGCTTGATTTGTTATTCGGGGCTATTGATTTCCATTTATTTCTATGCTGTGTCTTAAAGCCAATAAACAAATGTTAGAGACTTCAATGATTCATGTTATACATCAAAATTAAGATCAAATCTGCATTCCTTTTGTCAAAATTACACTGGCACTGTAGAACATTTAAAAATGACCATCAAAAAACACTGACCTCTTGAATATTTAGCGCCTGAAAAGAATATATAATAAACAGGTAAACAGAACAGCGAACATGATTGGATGCCCTTTAAAAAGTGCGTCCAACATCCTCCACAATGCAGCCACTGGACACTCAGTCATGGCTGCAAAATAAAAGAAAATTCAGGATCAAGAAATAAACATTTTTCTTTGTTTGGGGTTTTTTTTGCTGTACAATTATTGCCCAGCACCAATGAATGCTCGTGTACCACTTAGGCATTAAGTCTGCAACTGATGTATTCAAGTTTAGATAACAGTCGAGCACTCAATGTTCAGAATCAGCGAGCGTGTGTTGGCAGGTGCATATGGAATAGAAATGAGCACTGTGGGATTGGTAAAGGGAAATGTGATTAAGTTTAGCTAATGAAAGAGTAATGACATCAAACCAAGCAACCACTTTTATGCAACTGGCTTATTCCCTCTCTCATTTGTGCAGTAGAGAGTCTTGAATATAAAGGTAATTCCAGCTCTCCAGGAACCAGCATACATAATGAATGGCTGGTTAACTTGATGTATGCCACTGTAGCGAGGCTGCTTTGCATGCAGCCGGCCTCGGCTGGCTCGGTCTTGTGCAGGGTCATAATGAAGCGATATTTTTGACAGATTTTGCATGTGTTCAAGCAACGAAGCATCTGGACTCCTCACACACCTTAGCAACACTTCTAACACCGTGGCAGCCAGTCCCTGCTTGGCAATTCTGCCCGGGTGAGGAAAAGATACCCTCAGTTTGCCTCTTGCCCTTTCCACCGCCGAGACAATCATACACTCCCTTAATAATTTATACTGAGAGGTGTTTCTTTCATTTCTATATTCCTGCCCAAATGGCATTTTGAGAGGCATCTTTGTTGAGCCCAAACGTAAAAAAGAATGTGTTCAATTATTTATTTTCAAAGGTTTTAGCTCTGCCTGACTGTTTTTTTTTTTCTCCTCTCTTTTTACTCTCCCTCTCTTCATTGCGCTCCACTGGGCCTTGGCTGGATGGTATCTCTCTCTCTCTCTCCAAACACTGTATTTCTCCTGGCTACCCAACAGGTAAGTTTGTTTGATCACATCATATTTATAGAGTCTTGCAATGGCCTCGCCTCGCACTGTATTATTTAGCGCTGTGGACTCTGAGCTACCTGTCGTTACCTGACAGAGGGATAGGTCAAGGATATCTTGTACATCCCTCTGAATGAAGAAGCTGCGGTCACTGATGTGGAGCAGAAAATCTTTGGTTTCACAGTGTTTATTTTTTTTTCACAGCTTCGCTAAAGTGGCTTTAGGGACGCCGAGTTGTAGCGACCTTATACTGGCTGATGAGGGTCTCATCCGTAAGAAGAGACGAATCTGAGTATTTTAGCACAGTTATAGTTACAGACCTAAACACCTAATCCTTTACTCTAAGCCTTAACGTGAGCAGAAAGAGAAGTTTTTTTTGCCAGGCAGATCTGTAGCAGGGTGTTGTTTTGCACAGAACTCAGTTGGGAGAAAAGATTGCGGATGCTGGCAGCGGAGCTTGAAAGCGTTACCTTAAAATGACGAGGGTGATGTCAGAGTGATCTGAGGAGTGTAAAAGTATGACTAATGAGAAATCAAAGTGAGATGTGTCATATCAGGCTGATGGGAAGCCTTCAGGGACGTGCAATGATACCACATCCAAAGTATTAGGAAGTGGAGATAAAACAGGTGAGAGATAAAGATTTTGTCATTTTCTTTTCCAATAGATCATTGGAATACGGGGCTTCAATCAAATATATTAACATCATTGAATTCTTGGAATGGTGACAAAAATAATTTCGGTTTTTATATTTAATTGAAGCAAATCTGTGCACATGAATCACAGCCTACTGATCGTTCTTATTATTATCAACCTGCTCACATTTTCTCTCTTCCTTTGGGTTCAAGCAACAAAACTCCTGTCTGAATTAGAAAGGTTATCCTCTGAATAATTGTATTTCTGATGATCCGAACAGAGTGAGCATAAGTTGAATACGGCTTTATTTCCGGCCGGGGTTCTGTCACATGCAAATACAATGAACAACAAGCAACTGGGATCTTTTATACCTTGCCACTTCTTCAACATATGTTTTCCATTATCAGTGGACTTCTCCTTTGTATGATGAGTTATGATATGGCCCTGTCCGTATGTCAGACATCTTGGTGTCGTTCCAGTCAAGCTACTGAATTTACACCTAAAGGTCCTCGCACTAGATGTTGTTCCAGTTTGTCTTATTGACACATGAACGTGGTGCCTCAACTAAAGGTTTCCTTAAGATGCATGCAACACAAAGAAAATACTTAATATCAATACAAATCAATGTAGTTTCTATTGTAAATAACAACCGACAAAATGATTACAATCAAATAGATAATTATAACAAAGGGTCAGTATAGCATACATAGTTGAGACTTGCCAACAAAATGAATCATGGGACCTCTTGTTTATACTCAAACTACTAACTCAAGACAACTATATCCACCATAGAAACCTTTTTAGGAACTCAGGAACATTTCCAGCGTTTCCACCAGAGGAAGAGGGTTTCAGTTTAGTTCCTGAGCCATTTGCTGCCTCCCTAAAACTCCCTGATTTGGGGAAAATACTTTCTGATGACCAAGGAACTAATTGGGGTTACGTATGCTTTGCATTAGTGGTAATATAAGGGCTAGGCATAGGGATTTATTGTAATGAATTGAGGTGTAAATAAAGTTGTCTGGTAGACATTAAGTGAACAAAAGAACTTTTTTAAATGCATTTTGTTGCATGCAAAACATTTAAGTCTGATTGAGTACAAAGATGTTGCTTTTTATTCTGTTACTGGTCTTCTGTTAATGGTCGAATCTCCTTCATCCTCCAAATCTGAAAATGTGGTGGAAATGCAAACAGAAACATGCAAAAAGCTAAAATTTCCTGAGTTAAGCTCCTTGGGTTCCTCAGTTTCTGGGACTATTTGTTCAAAACTGGGCTTTTAAAACTATAGCCAACCATCTGTGACAGCTGAGCAAAACCGAGGTGTATCAGACTTGCGTCTAGAGTGATGCTCTGTGACATTTAGAGTGCTTATTTTCCATGTACAAGACAAGATCGTAGTTGTAAATATACCTAAAACATACTGTGAAGCTAGACTGAGGATTTAAGGCGGTGTCTGACATCGTAGCAGAGAGAGAACAGATCAAATAGTCAGAAATAAAGAGGATCAGTGCATTTGTCTACATGAAGGATGATGCTTCACATTGATCAGCGATGTCAGAGAGCACAGAAGTAATGATAGTGAGCGAAATAAGTTTTGGAGGCACAAAGACTTATCCAGAGATGTTTTTTGAACTTTGTGAGATTTCCATGACAACATTGTAGTTTTGAAAGGATGAGTGGAAACAGAGCGTCGGAAGACTTCAACTTTAAGATACAGGGTGCCATTATTATTTTATAAAAGGCACTGCAGGAGACAACAAATGAAGCATAGTGAACACTCAACCACAATTCGGATTGATATGAGTGCAACTTGACTTGAGGAGTCGGGATGACTAACACTCTCTACATGAATGTGTGTCATTGAGTAGTATCAGACTACATTGTTTCAGGACAGCGATACCTCACACTGAAAGCTATTGAATGTGGCAAAAGAAAAGTAAAACACGTCAAAAGCAGAAAAAAAAACAGCAGTTATCTCTTGCTGAAGTACAAATATTAACTGTCCTCTCTCAGGAGCAAAAGTGGAAGTTGTGAGATATGTCATGTATATTATGTTATTATACCCCCAAAAGTCTAAGGGAGGTGTTTATGGTCCATAATTGGGTGAACAAAGTGTGTGTCTTTGATACTGGATGCCATGTTTTGCATCCCGTCTCCTAAGAGTCAGTGTTGGTTTATTTTAGCAATGTTGTCCTAACCTTAACCAGACTTTAGTCATTGAGACAGCAGGTAAGAAAACACTCATATGAGTCACTCTTGGAACAACTATATGGGTTGTTGAGGATTTAGGCAATGAAAACCATCTATTCAAGTGAGATTCAGTGTTCCTCCCAGAAAATATACAAGAGGTCTGGTACTGTTAAATTTCAGAGAAGTGTTTGAGTGCTAAATGATATACAAATATACAGTATATTAAGATATCACAAATGACAGGGAGAAATTATTTGCTTTGACAGAAAACCGCCAGTTATGATTATGTTATTTCTTTCGTCCTTGCATTTACTATTTACCTCGTTGCACAGCAATGCACCAAAACATCATTTTCTGGCACATTAACAACATCTCAATCGCTAGCTCATACATTGTATGTGGTACCAACATCCTGTAAGCTGACATGACTTTATTATTCTTTTTTTTTTTACTGAGAACGTAAAGGCAGAAGAATTAGCAGATAAATAACACTGCAGACTTGTTGGGCAGTACTGTTGCAAGGTGTTGAAAAAGTCAAGTAAATATACAGATAAACTAACAGAATAAGCAGCATGGCTTTCATTCTATTGTACTCCAGGTAGGCATCACCGAGTTTTAATGAGCTGGAAATTTGCACCCTGCTATGGTAATGCACTGTTTTTGTACTGTGTTTTTGTCAACATCTCAACCGATTCAGATGACTGAATTAGATACGGGCACCACACATGTGCACACACAAAAATACAAACACACTGAGTTAATAGTCAGACAGTGTTTCCGATAAACATATTTGAAGATGTAACAGTTGCTAATCCAAACTCCCCTATTTTGTCACACTGTCACATTGTATTTTTAGAGAATGAACTCAGTTCCACCCAAAGATTTTCTTTGATACTTCTTTACATTTCCAAATCCCCGAAGGGCTCTTGAATCTCAAGCACTAACTTGCATCTGAGTATTCAACTTAAATTGACTCCGGAGTACCTGCAACTGTGTGTGTGTGACATTATTCGGTTCCAGCGTATTTGCGAGTGGGCTTGCTGCATCTCCAAGAGTGCGTGCACACCTGCTGCAAGCTGCTGTGTATTGCCTCCGCGAGCATGTGTCGTGTGCAGCTGAAGCTAACTGCCTACAGAGCTGCAGCTCCGCAAGTCCACCATGGTGGTGTAGGGGTGAAAAGCAGCTTAATGGCATTTTCCATTCCCCTCTCTGTGGGAGACATCTTTATGGATGGGGTGTGCGTTAACTTCTACTCCTCCTCGCTCACGGAGGAGTCATGAAATGAGATGGCCATGAGGGGAGGGTGGAGGGGGGCACGGGATAAAGAGGAGGGAGAAGATGGAGTAAGGATATTAGAGAGAGGAAGCAAAAGAGGAAGATTTAAAATGTAAGGATACCACGGAAAACACTGAAAAGGAGTTAGATTCTGGGTCGGCTACAGAGGTGGGAGGGATTTAGATACAAAACGAAAAGATAGATTGGGAATGATTAAGGCTCAGTGTAAAAATCATGTGAAATTGATCATGAAAGATGAATCCCATTTAATTCTTCCTTCATAGATAAACGTTCCTTCTCCTTGTCTGTCATTTTCTTCCACCTCACTCCCTCCTCTTCAGCAACCAAACCTCTCTCCTTGTTGATGATGTTTGGGCCATGAGATGATTCTTTTGTGTCTATAGGGGAGCTGATCAGAATCCATTAATTAAATAGGAACAATGGCATCCTCGCATGACAGGCAAAAAGCAGCCAACTAAAAAAGCTGACTAAAAGCTGCACCATATGCTAGATACAGAAAAAAAGAGAAGAAAAACAACAACAAAACAACAAACTGGGTCTTCAATAGATAAAATAGGATTATACAACTTAAAGGCCCTGCACAACTACAGTGTACACTACAGGTGTTTTCAGTTATTCTGGTTAATTAGACCTCAAGTTGAGGTTGAGTGGAGCGGTGTAATTGCAGGGTTGTCCCCCTCTAAAGTGCAAAAAAAAAAAAGCTAATGGAAGAAGGAGTTGTCAATCAAGCTCAGTCCGTACATACCCACACAGCCCTGAGAAGAAGCCCAGTCAGGCAGAAGTGCAAACACCTGTGTTGGTGTCACAAGGGTGTTTAGTGTCCTTAATAAAAATCCAATTTTTCTAAATATGGCACCACACTGTTAAATTAACAAACAATAAGTGGATGATTTAAAAACTTTTGGACAGTTAAAGGGGTCAAAGCAATGACTTTGAAAGCTTAAAATCCTGCTGCCAGCGCTGCCAACGAGGGTCAGATGTGATGTTAGAGGCTGAGGTTACAACTCAACTGATGAATTTGACAAATATATTCTGTTAATTATATTGTGCAGTAGTTTGTCCTTGCAACAGTGATGCACTGGAACACTATGCTAAAATGCAATGATGGTACAGTATGATCTCTATCATAACGTGCAGCTAAGTCGTATAGTACATTTATAATAATCCAACATACTGGAAAGGTAGAAACTCTTTATAATTGGTGCAGAAACTCAATCCTGTTGTTAGATTAGCCAGGAGAGTCTTGAGGTTCTGTGTTGGGATGAGCTTACAAGCAAACTTTGATGTTTAAATTAAATTTTACAATGTAAAAATACAATTCCAGAAGCAGCTGCAGCTCAGCCTAACTTCTTTATTCTCTCGTTACTGGTTGGAACAATTTTTCACTGCTCAGGAAATGAAGAAAAATATGAAATACAAAACCTTCTTCTAAATACAGGCAAGAAAACAGAAGAACTGTAGAAAGCTGGTTTCGCCGACAATAGCTAAAGCTTCACAACAACTGTACGTCTGTCCTCCAATAAGAAGAAAAACATAAATTGGGATGATGTGCAGTTTAGCAACATTGCATTATGTCATTTCTGGCTACTGAAATTCACAAAATGTAAATGTTTTTTCAACTGTCAAAGGAAATTCTCCGATGAAGTGTGATGTGACAACAGACTTTTACATGGTCCTTTTTAATAATTGGATGACTACTACATCTTGTCAATACTCAAAGGACTATTTGACCAAAAACCACTATTCAAAGGAGACGTTAATACAAAGAAACACATATGGAGGGAGCAGAGCGGTCTTTGATCAGCTGAATGTAAGCAAGGAATCCTTTTATGATTTGATTTGACAAGATACACTAGAGAGGGATCAGACAGATTGAGAGACCTCATTTTGTGTGTATATGTTTGTGTGGGGGTGGGTGTATTTATGTGTACTGAAAGGAGGGTGTGGCATGTGACCATTTTGTGGAAAGCTGTTCACATTTCAGAATAAAAGCATTAGTCTAGCTGATTTATTGAGTTTATTTAATCTTTCATTGCCAGAGCATAAATGCAGATGTTTCAGGTAAAATATTCTCCACCATGGTAGGTTCTCCAGATTTCATGCAACACATTAATATGTACAGTAAAGAAAAAGTTAGATTAGTTAAGGATTAAGATGATTATTTTTACTTTATTTATTAGTGGAAACGCACTATTGAATATGATCAGAATTGTTATATGATAATGTGACTGTGTCGGTTGCGTAACAGAGAAAATAACTGTAATGACTTTCCTCATTGCAACACTCATTCTCAAAGTGCATCAATTTATATCCAGTGTGAAAGCTGCTCGGCCCACTTGTTAAGACACTGCATTATGTGCATCTATCTGTTTGTGTATATCATTACATCTTTGACTTACAGGAATGTCGGAACGTTTGTTTGGCCAACTAAGTCCATGTTATTCAACCTACAAGACTCCCACACGTCAGACTAGCATAACACTGTAAAAAGGGTTTTATGTGTTTCATCCTTTTGCACAGCATTCCTTTAAACTTGAATTTTAAATCCTCTGGCAGAAATAGAACACAATGGTGCTTAACTAATTATACAAGTGCAGTTAGCCTTTTCATAACCCCATACGGCTTAAACACCATGAGCACAGAAAATACTGCTGGCAGGTGTCTGTATACAGTTTAACACTGCAATGCAGTTAAAAGTCTCAACGCTGTTTTAACGCTGGAAAGGGTATATTAAACTGCAGCAACTTCTGCTCTGTGTTATATTAGCAGTGAACGATTAAAGACATAAGGATGGGTGAAACTTACAACATAAATACAGCTCTCCAAGGACGTACAAAACATTATATTTGTCTTGCATCCACACTTTTATATGTGTTATCGGTGCACCTGGAAAGCACCTCTAAAGTGAACAATACTGCACCTTAACAATAGAACAAGAACCAGTAGGAGCCACCTGTGCTGCAAGGACATGATCCCACCTGCAAACCACCTGCATCTAAAACTGCAGGTAACCAAGGCAACAGCATGTTGCTTCATGCTACTTCACCAGTTAATACTGTGTTTACTGGTGAAACAGCCGTAACCATTAGGATAATGACCTTTGTGTTTGACTGTGTTAAGCATGTCATTTTTATTATCAAGGTTACTTGTAATGTATAGTTTAAGGCACTGAAAAACAAAGGGTAGAGCAAATTTGTCTCTGGGGAAGTACCATACACACATAGCCTTACAGTACACTATTTCATGCATATTTTGTTTACCTTTAAACATTCAAAAATGCTGCAAAAAACAAACAAAAAACAAAACAAAACGATGTACAGAACAGACCAACCAACATGAGTTGCTTAAGCAACAACAACAAAAAAAAAACGTAAAACAAAATATGTAATATGTAATATTAAGGTTAAACTGCCAGAAACTACCAAAGTATAATTGTAGGGTCCATATTGCAGCAATTATGGTGCATCTCTGCCATCTCTTCATTCTGTTTGTCTGCTTCTGTCAACATTGGATTCATTCTCTGTTTAGGTAGGCCAAGCATGTTATTATTCAGAATGACACGTTAACAAAGCTTGTTTCTTGGTGACACCAAATGCTATAAATATTACATAAGGGAAAAGAAAAAGAGAAAGAGTTAGAAGGATGTAGAAAGCATAGATAGAGAATGATTTAGAGCTTTGAAATTGGATGGAGAGAAAAACTGGAAAAGTGGCTGTATGAAGGGAAAAGGATGGGTTAACTCACTATCAAGGATGGGTAAAACAGTTGTGAAGCCAACTGGATACACGATTTGGGAGCCCATCAGATTTCACACTATGCATTTCACACCATCCCTTCATTTATCTCTGCTGCATTCTCCGTTTACCTCCATCGTTGAGGTGTGAGTGGGGATCACAGGCGGGAAATCTACCTCGAAGCTTTCTATTTCTGTTTCTCTCTCTCACTCCCTCTCTCTCCCCCCTTTCTCTCTGTGGGGAGGGGATCAGGGCCAAACACAGCAGTCAGCACAGAGATAGATGGAAGCGCTGTGTGCCTCACATTGCCACCCATCCCTGACAACAAGATTAATCTTCACTCTTCAACTCTGATGAAAGTCCCTCACCAGTACCACCTCTCCCCCCTCTTTTCATCTCTCGCCCACTCTCTCTTTCTGTGGGGGTTAATTTCACCCAAAATTAAAAGACACTGAATAAATTAGTTTTTTTTTTCTTTTTTTTTTAATTTGCGGTTAGAATAACCAAGCTTTAAAGGGGCACACCACCAACTCCACATCACTCTTTCCTCTTTTTCAATCTCTCTCTTTATCTCTCGCAAGTCCCCTACCCTTTATGGCAGTGCAATACTAAATATCTGGAGTAACTCCTCAAGGAGTTTAAAAGTAGGAAAAAGATCTTTGATTTAGGAAAAGACAAATATTCATCATGGAACAGTAATTTGGAAATGGAAAGCAATGTAAAACCTAAAATAGGATAATGATTGCATTAAAATTGCAAAGGAAATAACTGGAAAAGTGTGTCACAAGCCGGCTCTAGGCTGGACAAAGGAGGGTAGACCACACATGAGTCGTGACTAAAAATAGGTTTATTTTAAATAACTCAAGGAGATATTAAACTAAAGATCAACTGAACACATTCAAACAGAGTAGAAGCCAGGGGGAAGAGAATAAGTGGCCGACTGCCACCAGCTTATATTGAGTTGTCAGTCAGTCCAGGTGAACTGATTACCCCCCATGACCCTACTCCTCCCACAAGGATCCTGCAATGAGAGGTCAAGGAGATCTGTCCAGAGAAGGTAGAAGCGAAAAATGACAGTGAAAATATCATTTTTTGTTAAATAACCTGTCTCTCTTTTCCGTTTTTGCACCTCCTCATTACTAAAGTCGAAGGTAAATGAGGAGGTGTGGCCTTTTCATCTAACAGATCTAACAGCCCAGCGATTCCCCCCTAGCCTCGGTTAGCTAGTAAGCACTTTATGACCCTCAGTGAAATATAGTCATGCAGTCGAATGATAGCATGAAAAGAAGTGCTGTCAATGACAACACAGTATTTTGACAGGAAATATAAGTTTAATCACAGACAGACTGTGAGTTTGTGCTTCCATAACAATAGTTGCACACTATTCCAAATATGAATCTCTTCAGCTCAGTGATTTGAGCCCTGCAGCCGGACAGACTGCAGGGACTCATTTAGATGAGCTTTCTGAAAGTTGTGAACAAAACTACATCAAATAGGCACAAACAAAAAAACTTCAATCGGATGGTTTATTTGCCACCTCTAATCTAAAAATGTACAGAATACCTTTCATATTTTTCCAATTTAAAAATCAGAAGCATACAACAATGACAGCTCGAAGAGAATCACATTTGTTTGAACAGCTTCGGATGATTTACATTCCATTCAATACAATACAAACTTATAGTCAGAATAATCAGTAGACCTAACACATGTCAGATTAAATAAGTATCACAATGGACCATCAACATGACAAAAAGTTTAAATTGATCCTATGGTCATACATGTCAATGTTGCTTCATGGAATAGTGACAAATATTAGAGAATTGGCGTCTAGTCACAGAATTGCTGCTGCCACCGATGTATAATTAACTGTGTGGGGGGGATTAATTCAGCCAGGAAAAAAGCCAGCTGAAACATCCAAAAAGTTGGCAGTTCAGTCAGTGAAGGAGCTTTGTCGCATCATTCTAGGGGAGAGAACTGCTCTGACAAATGGTCCTATAAAATACCGGATGAAGATATGCTCATGGCGTGACTAATGACTAATGGGATCCTATGTGATTTGCCCCACTGAGGGCTGTATAGGTGGATAGATGGACAATTTGAAGATGCAATAAAGCAGCACTCAATCAACCATTTTCTCAAATATTCGTTATAATGAGCTTCATCGAGGTTTGTCACACAGCAAAACAACAAAAAAGTGAAACGTGCTTTTCAGCTGCCAAATGGAAGACTTTATTAGAGTTGACAGCACCGTTACATCTAGTGTGAAATGTAATACCTTGTGCTCACTGTTCTTTCAGTCACGGTAATACCAAAATAGTTCAATCCAGAGCATCCTGAGGCTGCTGGAGGGGCAGCTTGATGTTAAGGTGGAAAATACTGAGCTTTTCTGCACACACAGGAATTTTGACCCTTGACTACTGCAGTGAATCCTAAATAGACAAAACTTTTCTCTGGATTTCTTTAAACTTTTGTTTTATCATCTTGTTTATTAATTTTAAGGGAACCTATTATGCTTTTCATTATTTCTGTCATATATACAATGTTACGATGTCAGAAGTACATTTTAAATGTGGCCAAAGTTTCAATTAATAAGGTAAACCTATATAGAAGTAATCCCTGTTAGCAAAAAGCCCTGGCTTCAGACTGCTCTGAACGCTCAGTTTCCAACAGTTTTTTCTACTTTCAAACCAAGCTGACATCAACTTGTGACGGATTTCCTTATATGGTCATCTGCTCTACACACAGCATGCGACTGTTCACTGCTCCACTCCGCTAACATTATGGCATTTTTCCATTGTTTTTGGGGTAATTACACCAAGCCATGACTGGAATTGAGCTAGTATGCTGTGACTGTTTTTTTTTTCCATTACACAGCAGGGCAAAGTAAAATAAGTAGTTTATGTTGGAGATGTGCCGATCGTCTGCAGCTCTTCATCAAACATCATCATCACTGTGGCTGTTTCTGCTTGTACTATTCCTCCCTGCATTATTTCTAACTGATCTGCTGAACAAAGAGCTCCAAATATTGCCATATGTTGTTGTGTGGAGCTAATTTTGTTGCAAAATAGTGCCGCTAACAAAGCTCTGCTAATTCAGTGATTAACATGTTTCATTTCCTATAAATTCTTCACAATAAAAGTCTCCCATTATTTAGTCATTTAAAAGCTTTAAATATGAAGCAGAAAAAGCATGAAATGTTGGGTTTTCATCAGCAGTAACTTAACACTACACTGATATATGCTGCTCCTAGGCCCCTAGTATAATCCCATGAAAATAAGAATCATTGTGTTTTCATTACCTTAGAATGAACCCTTTATGTATATATAAAGACTAGGTCCTTTTCCACAGAGGCCACCATGTTTCTACAGTAGCCCACAATGGACAAACGAAACACTGGTTCTAGAGAGGGCCTTTAGTGTTTTTTGTGAGCTTTGCAGCCATCGTAGGTTCTCCTACATGCTTGGAAGGGGAGGGTGAGGGGAATGGTATTCATTTGGTTGAAATCTGCAATCTCACTGCTAGATGCCACTTAATCTTACACATTGGTCCTTTAAAGAGACAGGAGCTAAAACGGCCTGTTTCAGACGGAGGCTGAACTGAGGGGCTGCATAAAGGGCCAATATAAGATAAATAAGGATTTTCTTGAACTCTAGTGAAGTCTCAAAATAAAAATATAGAGCTGGAAATGAGTGTAATAGGTCCCTTTTAATATTTCACTCAATATTTCACTTACTCTTGTTCCTTCATTTATCCGAGATATAAGCAGGTTTTCATTCCCTTCCTCAAGTGTTTTGAGTTCTTCTTTTTTTTTGTGGTGGTAAAAGGCACAGAGATCGATCGGTTCATAAAAGGGCTTTCTCCTGCCATGTCATTCTTGATGCTTTTCTATTAGGTTGGCAAACGATCGGTATTCTCTTGTATTGTCTTTGTTGTGAGCTGTATTTGTGTTGAACTGTGTGAAGCAGACATACTGTATCAATAAACATTGTATTCATCTGCAAAATCCACTTCATTTCAGAAAACTGCTGCCTCTGCAACACAATAGACAAAAGAAATATCCAATATCCAAAAGAGATATGAATCCAAACTTTTGATTTGCAATTCATCCCCCTGTTTTACTTCAACAAATGTTTTTTATGAGTCAAAGATCAAACCACTGACAAATTTAATGCAACTGACAGAACAGCTTCTCTAAAATGGGTTAGGTGGTTCTATGGGTCTATGGTTCACAATGGTGACCATTAAGCTGTGGATGCTGACCACAGTTTCCATCTCAGTTACTACAGAGTACAATTTCCTGTCTGTATAATGGATTGTGAACAAAGCTTGCTGGTTTCTGAGTAGTCTTCATAGGTCAGTAGTATCGTTTTAATCTAAAAATTAAAGAAAGAAATCTAAATTATTGGCAGCCTCATCATAAAAAATGAAACAAACTAAGAGAAAAAAGCAAGAAACAATAATAGGAGATCATGAGAATACATCACCTGAGCAAGTATTAATTAAAGCATCAATGTATTAATCAAAAGCTTCACTGCTAAAACATAAGAACAGACATGCCCTTAATGATTTCTCTGAAACTACTCAGAGACACTAAAGTCTCCAGCTTGAGGATCTGTTGTAAATGATTCTATGAAGACCTAGCAGCATAAAAAACCAAGCTTGGTATTTAATGATAAAGGCTACAAACTGGGCCAAGCCTGTAAGCTCAAGGAAATATGTTGAGAGACGTGCTTGAAATCCAGAGTCTGTCTTTAATTCGCTGTATTGCTTGTAGTCATTGTTGTTGCTGCTATTAATTTGATTGATGTAAGAAAAGTGGTTAATTATTACTTTTCATATCTCTAGCTGAGTCAATTTTGAAAGAACTGCACTCAGACTTTTTGTGAAATTTTGTGAAGGAGGTGGCATTTAAATGTGAAGCCATCCTGCTAATGTCCCTGGATCTGAGTGTAAATTAAAGTTTAAATTTCTACCAATTTGGAAGTTTAATTTCACTGTTTTCATTCATGGCCTCTGCTAGCAACTCATTTTGAAAATGTGTAAACCTATTTCTGACTTTTGCATTGTCAGAAAATAGTACTTTTATTATAAACTCTCACATCATGTGAAGACATTGTTGGGTAGTCAGGTCTAATGTTCCCTTCAAAAGACATGTAGCTAAATGGAAATAATACAACCATATTTTTTTTTTGATTAAAGTGGACTTTTAGTGGCTTTTTAGGACTACACTTCAAATAAATTGATGAAGACTCATTAATATGCTCTTGCAACAGAAGAGGAATCTGGTTGATTACAGTCTGCCACCTTTTTAAAATAATCCAGGAACCCATCTTTATTCCCTTTAACTGTTTCTACTCCTGTTTTGACTCCAGTTCAGAGGAGAGAGAGCAAGAGAGGCACATTTATAATTTTTTTTTTCCCCAGCCAGTGACTGCAAACATTATCCCACAACCCAATGTTGTTTACCAAACATATTAATATATGATAAGTATAAAAGATTTAACGATTACAATTAGCTTTGTGCACATCCAACTGTTCCATGCAGCTGCTGAGAAACATACCACAGAATTTATGACAATGTACCGTTAGGAAGTGGACAGCTGTTTAGAAATGGATGCTGATGTGTAGCCCACACAGTCTAAACCTGCTGCAGCAAATTTAGCTGTGCACTGAAGGAGAACTGATGGAAAACTGTGACTGAATCCAGAATGAATTAATTTTCTGGTTCACATCTAATAGCAGTGTTATGCCAATAACTGTTTGGTGCTACAGTCATGGGCATGTGAATACTAGCATATTGGTATACGTCTTCAAAGCAGAAAGGCCTTTACTTGCAAGCACTGTCAGTATTTACATATCTCTCTCAGTCTCTCTGTGTCTCTGTATTAGTCAAACTTGACTTGTATAGCACTTTCATAACAAGTTAGTGCAATTCAAAGCCCCTTACAGGCTACTGACAAATTAATAAGACCAAAAGAAACTGTAAAACAATGACAGACTAATGTATACCAAAGATAAAATTAAAAGAAGATTAAACCAGCCATAAAATCTTCTGTGAAGGGGGCAGAAATGCCGGGATAAAAAGGTGGGTTTTTGGTTTATGTTTTTAAAAAACAGTTTCAGTTGCTCTCAGATCCTCTGTCTGCTGTTGGAGCATGCCCAAATGATGATATTTTCTCATTTGAAGCACACAGCACCATTACACTCATTGAAGCATCTGCATTAATGTGGCATTTAAGCCCCATGCTAATGCAATGTGTCTTGAGGACAATGCCTCTCACACACACACACACACACACACATCCATGCATGCACACTCACTCACCTACTACTGCACAAAATACTGTCATCTAATCTCTCAAACTTCACCTTGCAGTGCGAGTACTGTCTCCATGTGAGAGATTGAGTCATACCTTCATTCAACCTGCAGACTTTAATATTCTTCTGTCATTCAGGGCAGCTGTGGCTCAGGAGGTAGATCTGGTTGTCCACTAATCCTCCAGTCCGCGTGTCGATGTGTACTTGGGCAAGATACTTCACCCCTAATTGCTCCTGTGTGTGAATGATTAGCTTTCCTCTGATGGGCAGGTTGGGACCTCGCATGGTACCCATTCAGTGTATGAATGTGTGTGAATGGGTGAATGGGATTCATAGTGTAAAAGTGCTTTGAGTGGTCAGAAGACTAGAAAGGCGCTATACAAGTACAGTCCATTTACCATAATGGTAAATTATAATATTATTTATTCTCTTTGGAAAACTCCTCCACTGATAACTGCCAACACTCCCATTTTCCGAATAGTTTCATAACTCGATGACTTTATAGCGCTGCAACTGGCGATGAGGTTCACATAGGAAATGCTCCGTATTTTTGCAGCGGAGCGCACAGTAAAGCTAAATGATATTTAAAACGTATAAATCTGTCCTTTCATGAGAAACACACACCATATCATTGGAACATGACAAGAAGCAGAGGGACATGAAAGAGATGAGAAGGTCACAGTGACGTCTAGAAAATGAAGTCAGAAATTATGGCTCACCAAATGTGCAGTGAGAATTATAGCCAAGCAACTTTGGGTAAAAACCTGCAGTTGTGTCTGCATTCGAAAATCAAAATTAATAGATCATGAAACAACCAAGAAAAAAACAAATTTTCCCATTGAAGTAGATATCCAATTTTGTTTATAATTTACTGTATCCATATCCATCTGTATAATCCAAAGGAAGTCATTATCTAAAGAACTGACTAAGACCAGAACAATCACACTCATAACTAGTTGGACCATCTTTCAAGTTCCTTACTGCAGCCTGCTACAGAGGGTGACAATGTGCAGAAGGATTTATCCGAATTGTAAACTTATAACATTGAAGAAATGTTACTGCAGAATATGTTATCGCTTTGACTGAACTGAACCTAAATCTGGTCAGTCACAGCAGTGTGAATCTTAGTGCGCTGGGGAACACTTCTTGCTTTCTAGTCAACAACCCTGCTGAAATGTGTCATGACGCTGGCTGGCAGTAGATGACTGCACAGTTCATCTGTCCTCCATTCAAACCTCACATTGGACTGTCAGCCTGTCGTTGGCTCCAGACCCCCATCAGGTGGTCTGACTCATCCATTTCATCATCAGACTGGATGGATAGAAGTAGACAGTGATGTTTTTTTTTTCTTGTCTCTGTCTTTGAGTCCTACTTCCTCTGTTAGTAATTAGATCTCTAAGTGGAATTGCTTAGCTGGCTCAGTTGTATATTACTCCGCATTGTAACATTAATAGCGCCTCCATGGCTGCTACTGCTTCTGTAAGCATGCTTGGCCAATCGTTACAGCACTAATAAACCTGCTAGTTCAGAAAAAAATAATTGATAGATTGTTATTGTTCTAATCTCAGAATGCACATATGAACTCCCTCATACTAAAACACATACCATGATGACATACATACATGTCTCTTCTTACATTCTTACTCTTATTTTCTTGGCAAATCCTCCATTTAGCTTATGGGGAAGTGCAGCAATTGAGGCTGAAACGTATGTGGGAGAAAAAAAACAAAAAAAAAACATGCTTAGTGTACCAGAAAACTGGTGGAAGCAAAACTGTTGAACCGTTAATAAAACATGCCGCGATTGCCTAGTGAACCTGAAAATGAGGCTGGATGGAATTCATCCAAAACAAAACAAGGGACTGGAAGTGAGTTTTGAACACAGCCGCAGGATGTCACTGTTCAGCTCATAGACTGGCTTTGAAATGAGAATTCCATAAGATCAATCTCACATACTGTAATTCAGTACGGGAAGAACTGGAAGTAGAAGTATTCATGGGCCCCCTACTGTATATATATATATATATATATATATATATATATTGGAATCTTAGACAATCTTGGAAGCATAGACGACTCATTTGCTCTGTAATTACAACTTTCACTTGATTGGTTGTTTTCTAATTTTCTCCTCCTACTTTTTCCCTCATTTTAATACAGAAATGTTGACATTGGGACTGAATCAACGTGTTACTTTGTTTAATACAGACATTGAAAAAGTCTCTGTACACCTGAATATGTGCCAGATGCATCAGTGGAAATATCACAATATCAACAATTTGAATAAAAAAGAGAAAATTCATGCACACTGTCTTGCTTACTGCTGGAATATTTATTAGTTTACAATGTTTTGGTCGTTTAATCTTTATACGTGATGGTGGTATAGACTTTTTGCACTTTATACAAAAAAAAATAGGTTAAATTCAAGCAGCAAACATGTAACAACTTGCAAAGAAAGCAGGAGCACTTTAGAATGACAGCTTTGCAGTGTTGACTCTATTAATGAGCTGATGTCTCAGTAACAGCGTGCCTTCTTTAAAGCCTGAAGGAATATCATGACAACATCATATTTATCATTTCAGGAGGCAACTGTATGTATAAAAGTCTTTAGAAGTAAACAGATACATTGAATAAAAAAATCACATATTTGTACACTTTTTTTTTTTGAACAAGCCCAGTTCCTAGATCCTACGGCTCTTTTATATTAGTTATACAATATTTTCCCAGTTAAACATCACCCACTACATTTACAATTCAGTTATGTCTGATATCCATAAATCACTGATTAAATGTAACACTCAAACCTAGTCCCTGCCTTAGCACTTTATTCATATAAACAGCAAAGTGTTTGGACATAGCAATGGAGTCCAGGTTTCTATATCCCATAAATTAACGCTGATGTACAAGCATTTAGAATCACAGTAAGTGACTGTCCCTGTTGGAGAGAATACAACACATCCTCATAATGAAATGATCAAATAGGTAGATTGTATCATGCACTCCAGAACGACCCATGGGAGCATTTTCTAATATGCCATCTCTATTGGCAGCTTTCCAAAATTGTTACCGATCGCTGTTAAAAATTAATCATATTTTATGGTGTGACAACACTGTGGTTAAGATCTGGTTAGGTTTAGACACAAAAACCACTTAGTTAGGGTTAAGGAAAGATCACGGCTTAGGTTAAAATGATCACTTGTTGTGTGGGTTAAAGTTACTACTTCTTTAAAGATAGGCAACGATTGTTGACATGACAATCGTATTTCCGGTTTTTAAAAAAACTGTCCCAACTTGCGGTTGGAAACAGGAAGCGAATAGAGGTCTCCTGCGGCTAAGTCCACTTTTTGTCATCTATCTATCTAACCATCCACCCAAACTGCCAACTCCAAATATGGAAATTTGACACCTAATATAGACGTCATCTGAACTGCGTCATTTCTCCAGGTCATAATTACTATGGCCGTTACATGGCGTCTGTCATTCAAACTTAACTATAGGTCGTTTTTGGCTCCTGGGCCTATACTATCTTTTTTCTTGGGAGGATGGGCTGAGAAAATACTATTAGGTTATGAGCAACAGACACGATATTAGCTGTGTCATTTTCCACAGTCTCTCTATCATTGGATTTAGCATTGTTATCAGCTAATCTAAATGGCCAGGCTAACAGACCATTAGCATTTTCATGAGCTGTTTTCAATGGATGTGCAATCAGAGTATTAGCATTCTCTCACTCAGTGTAAATGGTCTCTAAACTCAGCTAACAATGCCTTATGTAGCCTCATTAACCGACAACTGTCATATGGCGTAAACACACACTTTCATATGCATGCATCTGCTGCAGTTTGCTTCTGAGTGATGACTGATTTTTAGATCCTTGCATTTTTCATATCCAGTAACTGAAAACAAAATGCAGCCAATGATGACACACACCACCTATGCATACACTGAGTGCAAGGACGTTTAGATATAACCAAACTTTGCAGCTCAAAATGTCAACTGCCAGAGAGCAGAGACAACTAAACTGTAAGTACTCAGACTGTATCAATAAACAACTGTTCCAAATGCTAGACTCATGGCTAAATTTGTACTACCCAAGAGGCTAAGATATTTTTAATGAGGATGAACATCTGTCTCAGCTGTATCCCACTGGGAACCACATGACAAGTGTGAAAAATGAAAATAGTTTATACTTTATTCTCACACAAAGCAATTGATAACATAACATCATTTACAGTACAGTCTATATCTCAAAAAGACATGCTTAAGATACCAAGGAGATAATTACATAAGTGTTGTAGATGGGTTCTTTTTATGTTTCAGTGTATTATTTCAAATAATGAAATCACAAGAAACCCTTCACAAAACCATAAATAACATAAATCTTTGTGTTTGCCTGTGTCTGCGTTTCATTCAGCTGTTGACAAACCAGCAGTGAGGCAACTGATGATTTATGGCTGCATTCCTAAGAGTTGACTGTAACTAAAGAGATTGACAGAGTCTGTGGAGAGTCGCATGACGTACAGTAGGCATTGTGGTCAAAGAGCATGCAGTAATTACAGCCAGAGAGAAAGGCAACCAAAGCTGTGGGATGTACAGTATGGCACTGTGAAATTCCTTCTCCGAGTCAGCGCTTAACATAAAGGCCTCTTTGTCTCAGAAAATGCAGCAAACAAAGTCATTGACCGAGATCACAGCTCCTGTTTGAAATTCCATCCCACCCCGAAGGAGGAAGAGGGAGTGGGGGAAGGAAAAATACACAGAGGGAGAGTAAGAGGGAGATGAAGGAAGAGAGAATGAAGAGAGGCTTTAACATAGAGAAGTGAAGGAGAAGAGAGGTCAGAGCTACCTTTACGGTCTTAGAACCTAAGTGAAGGATGTGTTTTGACGTGTTAGCATTGAGCTGCCTCGAGTTTTAAACACCACATGGCATGTGTGTTTGCATATGTGCCTGTGTAGCTAATTGATAGTCACAGGTGTGTTTTTTTGTTGTTTTTTTTTGCTCTACTGTAGATGAGTGTGTGTGCGCTCACATGTGGATTTGTTGGGAGGGTAGTTCATCCGAAATGCATCATTTTTATCCACAAACTGCAACCACAAGTAGTTTATATGAAAATACAGTGATCACAATGATGAATGTGGATTATATGGACAATGTTTCTGGAAGGGTTAGGGTTATGTTGTAGGATTTTTAATGCAGTGAGCACCAAAAACTCTATTCACCTCCATTGTATTAGGATGGAGGCAGTGTCGCAGACAGATATCTCACAAAGTAGGTGAATAAATCCAAAACTACCTGCTTGGCTAGAAACCAGTGGAAATGTTTTTGTGGTATGTGTGTGTTTTTTGTTTTGTTTTTTAATTGGGTGAACTGACCTTTTATGCACCAGATTCATGAGATGGAGTCCTCAAGAGGTAAACTATGGGAACAGGGACATTCAGAAGAACAGATGTGTTCAGACTTTCATTTAAAAAAAACATCTATTCAGTCAGCAATCCTTTATATTCCCTTGACTGCCCTTCTCCTTTATCTAGCACTTCTAAACTCCCTCTTTCTCTTCTACAGTCACATTATGTTACATTTATTAAAAAGAAAAAAAAAACAAAACTAAATCCAAAAAGAGATGAACCACCTGATTTCAGTTGACCGCTGCCTCTGTAATTCTTCCCCAAACTCAAAAGTAAAAAGGAATGCATTTTAATGACTCATTTCAATGGCGCTGTCCTTGGTGCTGAAATGTTCAGCGCCTCTGCAAGCTCGCTGTCTCTGCTGTGCTGAATAGAAGCTTTTCTGTTTCATTTTGATGTGCAATGTTGCTTTCATTGCCTTGAATAAACGTGTGCCTTTTTTTTTTTTTTTTTTACATTTTCTGAACTAAGCAGCTTGCAATGGAGCTCAAGTGCACTTTGGGTGTGAATGTGAAAAGCACTGACAAAGTATCTGTACAGAAGGTTGCACTGAAAAGAGTTTACAAAATATACTAGGCTGGATTGGATAAACACAAAAAATATAGGCTTGGGGAAGGTGGCCTCTGAAGAAATTTGAATAGGATAGGGGATATTTGTATATGTGTTAGTGTGAAAGGGAATGTGAAAGAAAGCAGAGATGTGTTTGTGTATGTTGGATGGGGGCATTCAAGGCCTGAGGACCATTAGTGTAAGACACTGGTGCTTCTGGGAGCTTGATTATCGGGGAATTCTGTTGTGGAGCCAAACTGGAACTCCCAGTGGATACAATTAAACACACACACCACACATACACACACATTCACACACATGCACCAACTCCCTCTGTCCACAAAGGTTATCACAACACTAACATTTAATGAGGATGATACTGTGACTAATTAACAGGATGGGCCTCCTTGTTGAGCTTCAACAGCTTTGCATAGTTACACTTCTACATCCATAAGATCCAATAGAGGGAATTTACTACATGTATACTATGTATATTTTTGCTTTTCTTGCAAGAACTGATTTTTTTTTAATTTCATTATTTGCATGATCATTATACATCTTAGCCATTCCTGCCCTGTGGCTACATCTCCAGTCTATTATCCCTGTCCTAACCTTTCCTGGCCATTATGTGGATTAAAGGTTGCACGTGTCCAGCATGTCATCAAGAAAAATTACATTTCATTGTCGATTCACAGGAAAAAATCAATTCAGATTCTGATGCATGTTCTAGCTTAGACTTTAACCTTTGGTATTAGAATTACTTATCTCACTGGATTGAACTATGCATATGTGTGTACATACATACAGTATGTGTGTGTGTGTGTGTCACAGAGTGAGAAAGAGAGGAGTATGTGTGAGTTTACACACAAGGTGCTGCTCTCCCATGCTGTCAGATCTGCTCAGACCCTTCTAGCCAAAGTGTGGTGATGTTCCATTAGGCTTTTATTTGGACAGCAGCATGGCGTGTAATAGACTCACAGCACAGCGTGTGTCTGCTGCCTCACTGCGTCTTTCTCTCTTTTTTTCTCCCCCTTTTAACTCTCAGTATACACTAAAGTTTGTTCCTGTCCTCAGTTGTGCCTCCGTCGTGTCTGTCTCACTATAAGTAAAGTGTTCAGGTAATAAGAAAGCGAGAGAAAGAGACAGAGGAACAGAGAATATGTTGTACCATTCTTGACAAGCTGCAAACCGGTGGCCCTTCTCCACTGCAGGAAAATTTCCAAAAATCTCTTTAAGAACTCACAAACACAACCTGCACAGGACCACAGGAATCTACAGGAATCTAGGTTCATTTTTGTTCATAAAAATATACTAATGGTTCAAAAAACATATGGGTGGAGTATGTCTATCCTGAGCATTAATGACTTGGAAAAAGCAAGCCTCAAAACTGCAACAACTTGGATAAGTCATTCATTGAGACCTGGACTTGGATTTAACACCCGTCAACTCACAAAATGCAGGTAAAAATGAACTGTGGCAGGTAACGCTCTAAAGTTACTAGCCAACTTGGCTAGTGATGAATCATGCTCTAAATATCACTGCATGTTTGAAGCAGACTGCAGAAACAATCCTCCTAGTCCTAATCCTACATTTCCTATGAACACTATGTCATGACGGGTAATCAGGGCTGTAGTGGAGGCTAAACCAGGCTAAATGTACACAAATGTTGTTTACTCACCTCTTAAACAGTGTTTACGCAGAATTTCCATCACTTTACAGCTGTCAGTGTTCTCAGACTGGCTTCTTACAACAGCTTCTAGGATGGATTTACGTTTGAACATTGTATCCTTGGATGAAACACGGAGACGGTTGTTACTGTTAACAAGGGGCAACCAACAAACTACTGCCCACCTGTGCTACACGGGTGTTAAAACAAACGAATCCTCCGTGCTGAAGCTAGCAGGCTGGAGCCGCTTTACTGAGACGAATGAATCAGAGTTCAGAGGATCATATATGACGTTAACTGACGTGTGGCATCAAATAATAATGTAAGACAAAAGAACACAAAGTAACAAGCTAGAAAAGCATTTCGGTGGAGCTAATTTTTTTTTAATTGACGTTAGTGTTGTTTTAACCATCCACTTTATCTGGTGCTGCTGCTTTACATGACAGTCAATGTTAACGTAGCTTGATAGTTTGGATTGCTTAACTGCTGGTGCATTCCCGCTGTGTGTTGTTTGTCCACAATTACTGCAATTAACACCATACAAGTTAAGGTTCAGCTTCATGCTGCTCACTCAGACTTTTAAGAGGAAAGCTTTTTACATTTGCAGAGAGAGAGTGAAGGAATTAGCAGAGAGGAGACAAGTGAGGAAGTATTGCAGGATGTAATGATGTTGATAGAAAAACAGGGAGAAAGTAAACTGATTCAAGAAGGCAGAGGATGCAACTGATTCAAGATTGAAAGATAAAGTTTAAGGAGAAAAGAGGAACAAATAGAGGCAACCCAGGCATCAGCTGATAGAGAGATGTGAAGGAATTCGAAGCAGGAGGCAAAAAAGAAAGAGAAAGTCTGACTTACATCTGTATCTAAATGAATTATTGCTCTGGTAAATATTTTTAAAAGCACAATCTGTTGTCCAAATGTAAACTTAAGGACATCCTGACAAACAAAAGTCAAAGCATAAGATTAAAACTTGCTATAAAATGACTTACAGATCTTTTAATACAGGCACTAACTAATACTACTAACTGTTGTCAACACGACACTAAAACTGACAGATAGTTTCAATTTTACACAACAAAGAAATGCTGAGTTATAGTTGTCTTGATTTGGCTTTAACTTTGAGTAAATGAATTCCTCATAAGTCAGTTTTGTTGTTTTTGTTATACAATTTGGCTAGTGGAAATTCTGATAACTTTAAAATCTAGTAGCCATGTTGGCGGGTGATCAATAAAGTTAATGTCAAGTCTTGATTGAGACTGTAAACACATGTTGTGTGTTGCTATCAGAGCATCAAACATCAGTACTGATGTTGTCAGTATCAAACAGTCAAATCAAATGAATAGTTAGATTTGTAATCTTGTTTACCTATTTTTTGATCAGATAATGAATTACATGAGATTTCTACCAGGTTTAGACTGTTTTATATAAGAGAAGTTCTTACACTGTAACATTTGATAACGTCAGCTGCTTTTGTTTCTTTGATTTCCTTATGTGAGGTAACAGGAGAAAAAAGCAACTGGAACTTGGAACAACATAACCAACTTCCCAACTAGTCTAAGAGTGATGAGATAACGAGAAATAGATAGACTTAGAGAAGGTGAAGCATTAATTAATTCACTAATTCTTTCAAGATGGCTGGGCACTAAAGACAAAAACTAACCAGAAAGCTTTTCATTGCAACTTTGCAGATAGTAACCTCATCTTTCTGATGTTGCAGGTTTCATGGTTCAACATGCATCAAGCATCAATCAACACTGAGATACATGAAACTACAATGCAATGAACACCACAATTACATTGTGTATTAAAGCTGTTTTTAACTCTTTATCTCATTTAATTTACTGAATGTCCATGGATATATATATAGTCAAAATACAAGCCATATTCTCACAGTTTGGATGGTTCAGGACCATGTTTCTTTTTACATACCGTCAGGAATCAATAACAACTTAGAACATAGCAAAGCACCCAGATGTGCTGTTGCATTGTAGCACTGCGTAAATCAATGGTCTGCTGTTTGAAATTAGGCCAGGGAGACCTAATGGGAAAAGGTCGTTTGGATTGAAGAGACTGCATTGACCAGGCAGCCCAAAAGACTGAAGGGAAAAGCCAATCTATCAGTAGTATTAATAAATGAAACTGAGCATCATAGCCAACTAGAAAATCTTGCCCCTTCCCTCCTCACTCATTGTTTTTTTTTTTTACTCCTCACTGTAGAACAGCCAGCTAAGCTTTTTAAAAGCTCAGATGTAATTGTTGCATTTAGGACAGAGCAATATCGATCAGCATTACTGAGGCAAAAGAGCCACTCCATATTGCCCATAATGTCAAAAGCAGGCACAAATAATGAGGCCATTTGGCCATCCTACCATCTTTCCTAATGGTCGGAGTCATTTCTATTTCCAAAGGAAACCCGCAACTGTCTTGCTCTTTGATCCGTTGAGCAGGTGCATCTAATCCGTGCATTTTTTATCTGGGTCAGAACAATTAGGATTGATGACATGCAAAAGAGTGTGTCTGTCTGTGTGTGTGTGTGTGATCATGTCTGTATAAACATCTGACTGTACAAGTGTCAGAGATGGAACAAGTGGCACTACAGAGGCAGAGAAAGAGATTGCCATCACCGGATGTTGGGTGCAGCTTGCTTCACTCGTGTCAATAATTTTAGCCTTGATAGGCGCTTGGAATATCTTCACCTGGTGAAGTGATTGAAAGCAGATTGATTGGAGGAGTGATAGGAGGAAATGAGGTCGAGGTTGAGTCTCAGAACAAATGGAGGAAGCAGGTAAAGCACAAGTGGAAATTAATTGGAAAGAGGAGACGATGGCGAAGGATGGGTGGAGGGCATGAGAGGACTGAAAGAGACTTTCTAATGCAACAAAAGAACAGAAGGAATGTTAAACATATATACATATATTTATTTATTTATTTGGGGGGGATCAGACGATTGTAAAATATAGAACAATATGATTCTGCTGCACAATATGATACTCCCCCAGTGGTAGTGGCAAGAGAGGAAAAGACACAGTTGCAGACGGTAATGCACATAATGCTTCAACAGAAAAACAGAGGACACAGTGATGATTTTATCCACAATATTTATAACTTTGTATGGTGAAAATGGTGAGTATACAAACTGTTTTGCACAAGAGCCATTCTCGTGGTTGCTAAGCAGCCATAATTTCCGAGAAAAAGAAGCGGATGACGATGAGATGAAGCTAAAGTAAAGAAATTTTCTCTGACTCTCTGTGTTCCTCCCTCACATCTTGTCCTTTCAGTCCCTGCTTCCACTGATGTCAGACTCATTTATTAAGCATTACACCAGACGAGACGCACCCCTGGCTGCCAAGGCCTCATTCCCCACCTCTCAGACTGTGTGTGAGGGTGTGTGTTGCACCCCCTGTAGAGGACCACACTCAATAATGCATTGCTGCAGGCCTAACTAGAGCAAGCCGAGGCCCCCACTGCTCTGCGCCTGCATACTCCCATTTTGTTCCAAAAACAAAAGTGCTTAGCTCACATCACATTTTTTTCCTTGCACATGCTTATATGAATACGAAGCATTCATAATGCAGGGACTCTAATTACAAAGAGACATGGCATCTATAAAACATGGACTCTAATTACACAGAAATACAAGGGAAGAGTCGGGAAACACAAGGGTCAAAACATCACCTTGAGTTAGTTACAAAGTAAAGCACAGAGCACCTCTCTCTCTCTCTCTCTCTCTCTCTCTCTCTCTTTCGCCAAATGAAATGGTGCATTATGAGAGCCGTTTTACCCTGTCAGCTTAAGTTTTAGATGACAAATTAGCTGCAGTATCATACTGAGAATAGCCTAACCCAAGCAGACAGCACAGCCTCCGCAGGAGTCACTTCAGGTAGAGTGAAGCTATAAGTAAAATGGGAAGAATAAACTATAATATTCAGCTTAAGTTGGGATGTTACTTTTTTTTAGTAGACTGACTTAAAAAGCACATTCAACAATGCATATTTTTAACTTTTCTTTTGCATTGATCCGTAAGTAGTCTATTCTCCATCCATCCATTTTCCATTGCTTATCTGGCTAGTGGTGGTGGCAGCTTAAGCAAACATGTTATTCTCCTGCAGCTCTTCCTGGGGGATCCTGAGGCGTTCACAGGCCAGGTGGGATACGTGGACCCTCCAGTTTGTTCTGGGTATGCCTCAAGGTCTCCTCCCAGTTGGACAAGTGCATAAACTAGTGTTGGGAATCTTTGGGAATCTCATGATTTGATCTGATTCCAGTTCTTTGGTGTCCGATTCGATTCAAAACTGATTCTTGATTGAATAAATAGAAAACGGGGTACAATTTCCAGTCTCTTGCTCCAGTATACTGTGTGCCAATCCATTCACTGGTGTTCTTATTCCACTGAAATACAATATGAAACATAATTGGCAATTAAGATAAATGGTGTGCAGCATTTTTATTTTAAAAAGTTAACTACACCACTTAATGAATTAATTTGAAAGCATCTTACAGTCTCCTGCCTTTATGAGAGTGACAAAATGAGGGGGGAGGTGGAGTGCTCTGCTGTGTTATTAACATTATGTCTTCAGCTGTGGAGAGCAGCCTCTCCGCTCTGGTGAAAGCATTGAGCGGGCGCCAGGTTTCTGAGGTGAAACAGACTGAGGACCAAGTTATTTTCTTCACCTCAGAGTTTTTAAGTTGTTTAAGTGTTGCAGTGTGTGTTGGTCAGCCGGAGTTTGCTGCTCTGCTAACATTAGTCTCATGATGGTGTAGAAAGTTATAGTATACAGTATACCTCACGTTCATCTCGCAAGGTAATTATTGACTCGTTAAATCAAAAAATGCTTGCAAACGCTGCCTTTTTTGAAGATGAATTACAAGATAACTCTAGCGTGTGCACATTGTAGACTGTCCACCTTTTTCAGTCCGTCAACATCTCATTATTAACTAACATTCATAAAAATTGATTTTGACATTTGTGTATTGATGCAGAATGGTTCACATCCACATTGCAATGCATCTAAGAATCGATTTTTTTTCCCTACCAGAGACTAAAGGGGAGTGTCCTGATCAGATGCCTTGACCATTAGTACATTAACTTACCTAAAACATCATTATTTCAGCTTGTTCTCACTCCCAACTCATCAAATACCAACACTTCAGGCCCCTATGTGTCACTTTTTAATGCACTGGGTAGCCCTTAGCATCACTTTTTAATGTCCAGGGTAGTCTGATAGACAAAAGATACTTCCAGTTGAAATACATTATATAGATTAAATTTCACGAGCTGCACATTCAATATGGGTCTGATAATGACACGGAGGGGTTTACATTGGAGTGAGTTGACAGTCTGGTGCGTCTCATACAGACGCTAAAGGAAGCCTTGTGTTTCAGTATCAGAAGCCAAAGGGCGTGACACAGCATCAGTATTTGATGACCTGGGAATAAGAACGGGTTGGTTATGATAAACCTGGGTTTTCACATCAGTTTCCTGTTAGAGGGTACACGTTGCTAACACTGTCTCCAAATTGGCATCATCATTCCCACAATGTACGATGAAAGAGGATGATTGAACTCTCATCTGCACACTTAATAGTACACAAAGCCTCCCCTATGTTCACAACAAATATGGGGTCATTAGGTTTGTCATTGACATTGCTGCTTACGTGGGCAAATCATTGCAACTCTGCTAGAAAGGCAACACAAGCAAAGATAAACAAATGCTGTCATGCATGCTGATCGCATACAAATTGCATCACCACACAACCTGGGATTGAGTCAAGGGAACCTGGGAAAAAAAAAAAAAATGCACTCATGCTCCTCTGTGCTTTTCCTCCTAAAGGCTTGTCTTGTGTGTAACGGTAAGTACAAGTGGGACAATGTTGTAAAGAAAAGCATTTACCTGTAGAGCTGCAGGTTAGGTTATCTGGTTGAAAGGGTACAGAACACCTGCATCTGAAATATCTGTATGTCCATTTGTCTGTCTGAAGTGTTTCTTGTCTGTTTGCCTGAAAGGAAAACTACAACCTCCACCTTCCTCCTGTTTCTTGCATTTGAGTTTGTCCTTATTCCCAACCCTTTTGCAATTCCCTGCTTAAATATTCATTAAAAAATTAAAAGCCACAGGCAAAAAAACCCAAAAAAACTACAGCACGTGATCAAAGCGCTGGTTATTGCTATAGGATCAGTGCTAGTCGGTCACCACAAGAGAATAGGAGATTAATATGCTTTAGCAGCTGGGGTCAAAGACTAAATTCCTCACTTCGCTTGAGGGCCGAGAAGAAGCAAAATGACGATGCACGCTCCCTCTTGGCCAGTGCCGGCGTAGAGAATGCGATTACCGGTCTTGGTAGGCAGTGTCTGTTTTCTGACCTCTAATCTCACCTTCTCTCATCTGTATTCTGCAGCTCTCGACTGGCCTACTGTCCTCTGCAAAGCGGGGAGGTATTAGTGTCTGAATAGAAGTAAATATAATATAGTGTGAAGAGGAAAACAATATGTATGTTTATTAAAGGGAAGTGTTTGTCTTAAAGGAACTGGTATGCAATAAGTCGTCATTAATATGTATATTTTAACCCATTACAGAGAATGTTGCAGCTAACAATACATTATACATACTGTGGTAAGGCATTAATTAATGAATAATAACTGTACACTGAATGAATATCAGACAAGCATTTCTGGGGGATCAAGCAGGTGATGTTTTGCTGAAAAAGGTGAACGATTAAAAGGCAAAAAGTCAGCAAGAGATGAGAATACAAAAGATTTTGTAATCAAAAGAGCGATAGACACAGAACAGGAGGACAGTGAGATACAAATGTAGGCCAGAGAGGGCATGAAAAATAGGAATAAAGGGGGAAAGTCAGCATCCACACTGCAGAAAAATTCCCCATCAAGTCAATTTTAGACTGTAACTGAGTCCATAAAGTCTTATATATTGAAAACAAATCAATCTGGCAGTGCCACAGGAACCGGTTAGTCTGTTTTCCAAGTATTTTCTAAAGCAAAAAATTCCAGCAGCAGAGACCTGCTCTATACATTCTTGTTTCAACATGCATCAATTATTGCTAGCGAGTTTCTAAAATATTCCTACACATGTAGTTTTTATCCCTTGTCTTAAGAAAATGATTGTTTTAGGGCTCACTTATAGAAAGAAACGGCTTAATAAGATGGTTTAAGCAGTGCAAGCCTGGTTGGGGGAGGAACATTATGAAGTCAGCACTGCTGGTATTTCTGTGTGTGTGTGTGTGTGTGTGTGTGTGTGTGTGTGTGTTTGCTCAAACCTGAGTGAGTGAAAGATAGAATTATCTCTTCAACCTCTGGGCCGTGGTGGTGGTGGTGGTCTCTCCTACCACCAGTGGAATTGTGACAGGAAGGTATTGAGCTACTGTGTATGTTTGTGTGTGTCTGTTGGAGATTAACGTTAACTGAGGTTGATAGACAGAAGCGGGATAGTCGTTGTGTGTCATGCATACAAATAGACACACACACACAGAAACACACACACAGAAACACACACACACACACACACAGAGCAAGGAGTGGCAGCTCTGACTGAAGTCAATTCAGAGAATGACAGTGAAGGGCAGCAGACATGACCCTGGTTATATAGCCAGCAGCAGAGAAATGTAACTGAGGAGAGGAGAGGAAGGAGACGAAAGGAGAGGAGAAAAGAGGAGAGGATGGGAAGAGGAGAAGAGGAAACAAGGAGAAAAGAGAATGAGAGGAAAGGAAAGGAGGATGGCATGTTTAGGAGAGGAGGAAAAGCAAGGACTGAAAGAGGAAGAGAGGGAACAAGAAGAAGAGGGGAGGAGAGGAAATGCAAGGAGGGAAGTAGAGGACGAGGAGAAAAGAGGAGGAGAGGAGAAAAGAGAAGAGGAGGAGAGGAGAAAAGAGAAGAGGAGGAGAGGACATGCAAGGAGGGAGGTGGATGACAAGGAGAAAAGAGGAGGAGAGGAGAAAAGAGAAGAGGAGGAGAGGAGAAAAGAGAAGAGGAGGAGAGGACATGCAAGGAGGGAAGTAGATGACAAGGAGAAAAGAGAATGAGAGAAAAGGAAAGGAGGATGGCATGTTTAGGAGAGGAGGGAAAGCAAGGATTGAAAGAGGAAGAGAGGGAACAAGAGGAGGAGGAGAGGAGAAAAGAGAAGAGGAGAGGAAATGCAAGGAGGGAAGTAGAGGATGAGGAGAAAAGAGGAGGAGAGGAAGGAGAGTAGAGGAGAGTGGGAATAGTAGGAAAGGAAATGAGGAGCAAAGAGAACAAGAGGTGAGTAAATAAGAAAATTGAATTATTAATTTTGTGTAACCTTTATTTAACCAGATAAATCATTAAGAACAAATTCTTATTTATAACGGCGGCCCGGCAAAGGGCAAAGCCTCCTGAGGGAAGGAGGTAGAGGAGCTAAAAAGGAAAAGTCAAAAGTTAAAAAAGACAGCAGCACACATCCAAACATTTCCAACACACCCACTACTCACATACAATCACAACAAGCATTATATGTGACAACAAGCGTTACATAAATGATACGCAGTCTACCACACAAGCATTGGGCAGGTAGTCAACAGCTTCAGGCCATACAGGCAATCAAGCAATAAGAAAAGAGGAGTAGACAAGAAGAGGAGAAGAGGGGTAATGAGGTGAAGTGGTGAGGAAATGAGGAAGAAAGAGAATGACAAGAGGCAAAAACAGAAGAGAAGAAGAAGAGGAGAGGAGACAAGGAAGGAAAAATGAGAGGAGAGAACAAAAGGGAAGAAAGAATAAGAGGCCAAAAGTAAAATGAATGCCTGCAGGTGTCAGAAACAACAGATATGCTTCCACTTTAGCCCACTTAAAGTTTCACTTCTTCTCGACTGTCATGTAAATGCGGCCGCGGAGCTCAGCCTCGCTATTCCTACGGTTTAAATTAACAATGACAGCAGCTGTGTTTCAGGCAGGTCGCGGCGCTCAGGTGTGTCTGAGTGTGTGTCATGAACTTTAGCATACACTCACATCGCTATTGTTCTAACATGGCTCCGTAATACAGCGTGTGTGTGTGTGTGTGACAGCCAGCGGTTTTGAGGATGAGTGGGTGATGTAGGTTTGCAAGAAGAAGATATATTCTTTTATGCAGTCTGGAGTCTGAGAGGAGTCATATATTATTTTCTCAGAAACCCTTGAGAATACAGAGAGCTGCTTCTGTCTGGTGTTGTTTGTCTCCGCAGCAGCAGCAGCCCGTTCACCTCCGTCCTTCACATCTCTGCTTCTTTGTCTAAATTAATTGTTTTGACAAGCTATTAATTTGGCAGAAATATGCAAACACGCTCGCGCACACGCATGCACGCCCGCACAAAGACAGTAGCCCAGTCGTATAATTCAACCATGGCTGTAATCAAAAAAAGAAAACAAACAAAAACTATATATATATATATATATATATATATTTCATGCAGTATACCCTATATAACTCTTGTCCTCAGTTCAACTCCATTTTTGGGGTATTGTGCTGACAGATACTAGAATACATATTTAAACGTTGAGTAATTGTAGAGAAACCGAGGGATGAAATTTAAAGTAGATTGATTACAAAATAAATTGGACTCTAAATCTTGTGCGAGTAAAAATAATGAAAAAAGATCAATGTGAAGAAGAGAAAAAAAAAGTATCATAAGGAAAAAAGAATCGGAGGGGAGGGGGGGAGGGGTCAAAAGCACAGACAGGCGGAGACGTGGATAGAATTACAGACACAGGAAGGAAAGCCATACATGAAAAGGACAGACAAAGACAACGCGATGGGGAGAGATAGGATGATGACACGCTCGGAGGGTGAATGGAAAAAGGATCTGAACGGCGGCGGAGGGTTTCAGACTTACTCACGAGCATTTAGGCGGCTGGATTACAAAAGTATGGCCTTCGCTCGATACGGAGCGTCGTAGTGAGTGAGTGAGTGAGTGTGTGTGTGAGGGAGGGAGGGAGGTGGTGAGTGGTTGGAAGGGAGTTGGGGGGTGTTTAGTGAGTAAAGAGGTGAATTATGGTGTGAGAGAGTGAGTGACTAAGGGAGCGAATCAGGAAGGGATTGAGTGAAGGAGTAAGAGAGTGAATAGGAGGGTGAGGAAGAGAGTAAGTGAGTGTACATGAGGAATTGAGGAAGATGAAGACACCATGTAATCTGGAAAATGTCCTTTACTGTCCAAAGTGCGTGCAATACACACAGGTGCATTTTGTATGTATGTATAAGCTGTTTTTCCCAAAGGAATATCAACATTTTATTTTCTGACTTATATAAATCAAAAAAACACCTGTACATTATGTCAAACACAGTTGGTGGTACAATCACACATCACAAATCAAGATGTTTCTGTAGGAGAGCTTGTGTGCGAGGTGAACCATAGCGTGGCTATGTGAAAATTTGACCGGAGTCTGAATGCAGTCAATGCTCGAGTCCAAGTCCGAGTCATCAGTATGCAAGTCTGAGTCTGGACTCCAGTCGGACTCGAGAACTACAACACTGGCACGGGCTTCATCTCTCAGTTTTCTCTTCTTCATGTTGTCTCTTACTTGCCATTATGCCTCATTCAAAAACAGATTGATAAAGCAGCTGATATGGCAAACTTCAGGCGAGAAGGAGGTAGTAGGCTACAAGCAAACCGAAGCGAACGGACGAGGGCTTGGAAGGTTGTACCATTTTGAGGAAGGGGCGGGGGGGGGGGGGGGGGCGCGCTCTCTTTTTATATGTTAGGTAAAAACATCTAATTTGCCTGAATTGGGTGATAGGGTACATACAGTGAAAAAACCAAGGGTGGGCCTGTCCATAACTAAATTTAACTATGTTTTCAATTTGTGTTAAAATGTAATAATGTGATTCAACCTTGATTTTGGGGGCCCCTGCCTGGTATTTGAGGCCCCACACGCTCTGCGTACTCTGCGTATGCGGAGCGGCGGCACTGTTAGATGTTAATACAGACGAGGACAAGAGCAAACCTTTACAGGCAAGTTAAGTGTGTACAAGGTTGATACATGCAGGTGGATCCAAATTCAGAGTGACTGCTGGAGGCTAGAGGCAGCAGGTAACAGCTGAAGAGATGATTGTGAAAGTCATGTTCATCTGGATTCATAATGGGGTCAAAAACATGTTTTACAATCCATGTCAGCATCGGTGATGTGATTTATTGTTCTCCCATCTAAAGGTTAGCTTTCACCTGTCAACACAGTGATGGAGGATAATGTCACTTTGGCTGCTTTCATGTGTGTCTCAGGAGTTGCGGTGTTGAACTGCGCAGCATCAACATCTCATCGGCACGTCAGCAAATTAGAACAATATGTCTGCATGGTTAAATATCACGAGGATAAAAACAAGTTTAGCACAATTAGTTGTTTAACATAAGACAAAACTGAACATTTTGAAAAGCAGTGTGTGTGAAGAGTGATGTTCAACATTATAATTGTATTTGGGGAAATAAAATGATACTTGTCAGTAGGTGTTGGATGCTGTTTACTGTTGCAGCACATTGGAATTAAAGCTGATAAATTTGCTTTTAGTACATCAGTGCTGGTTTGGGAGGGAGAGGAAGACGGAAAAAGATTTTAAAAGAGAGCAGGAAATAAAACAGGGACACCAGAGATATAGGGGCCTAATAAAAGAAACTAGAATATAAGAGGAAAAGCTTGATTTTATAGAACAAGCCAGAAGAAGAAGGGAAAAAGATGGATGAGTGTGCGGAGAGTGTGATGGTTTCCAGATTAAAGAATGATGTCTATTTTAAGCAGAGAAGGATAAATGAGCAAACGCAAAATACAAATTAATGGCGACAAGGATAGATGAAGAAAACATGTGGGACAAACAAATTGTCATTTGCACACAGAGTCTGAGACGAGCAGTAGATGGAGCGTTTCAGACATGAAAAATAAACACAAAACAAAAGGGATGAAAAACTAGATGGAGAAAGGGATAACGGTTTGATGTCATAACCAAAAAAAAAAAAGTTGTTTTGTGATTTTGATCAACATTTGATCTCTTGGTATTCCATGTATTGCATAAAAAACATAACTTGTATAATCTTAATATTCTGTTTTATCCTTCTCCCTTTTTTTAATTTTGTTTTGTTGTGCAGAAGCAGCATATGTCAAGGCACATACATTATATTCATTGTTGTCTGATGATGTGTTACATATGACACATTGGCTGATTGTCTATCATATACGTGGCAAAAATAATAGCATTACCAAGATAATAACAGTCATTTCATCACTTAAGTCCTGGAAGACTTCCATTAAGATTCAAACAACCATGTTACCCATGCTGTAAGATGTAAGTATAGTGAGAATTGAAGGATAGTTATGATGTTTATGACTGATATTGTTAGAGGAGTGGGTAAAGGGTTGGTTCAGCAAATTGGTTTGGGAGGGTTAATGATAGTAGGACTTGTTTGTTAATTAATTGTCTGCATTCTCTATTTTCTGTCTTTGTTTGTATTTTTGTGAGTTAATAAGAATAAAAAAAGGAGATTCAAACAACCCTGAATAAAACGTTAGAGATAAGATTGAAAGAAATTAAGCAGAAAGGAAATAGAGAAACACTACGGATACCAGAATTACCATCTGGTATCATCAAGAATGGAAATGAAGCTGGAGGCAGTTATCCAAATGAATGAAAAGTGCATCCATTATGTTGAAAATAGGCCCTAACAACAACAATTGTACACCTATCACCACCAGCTATAGCAGTCAAATAGTTAATGTTTTCAGGATTAGCGCAAATTACCAATGAAATTCAAGATTAGAGCTATAATTCCCACTAAACAATCGGACAGCAGGGAATGGTGCAAAACAAAATGAAACTTCACCAGGGAATGTCCTATAATTTATTTTGTGAGAACAATTGAGAATTCACAATCAAAAAGACGAAAACTTCTGTTGTTTTTTTTTTTTTTTCATGTGAGGGGCACTGCTGTCAAAGCTGCTGAGAGCACCCAGAAAGCAGTAAATATTTAATTGGGAGTTCAGTTGAGATGGAAGTACAGAAGACACAGGGTGACATTGTGAATGTGTGTGTGTGTGTAATGAGGTGGTGGATGCATTTGTGTGTTTGTTTGTTAACTGCAGCGAATTAATCAGTTTGGGCCAAGCTTCATCTCTTTTACTTAGTAGGTGTTCAGTTGCTGCTGCTGGAGTCCAAATTACATGTATTATCATCTGGAATGAACAACTAGCTGATGTTGGAATAAAAAGTTTCGCCTTACTTTTTCCAATACATACATGTCAAGATGACTGTAATTGAAGATCATTTCAACATATAAATACTGAGATATTCATCAGGCAGCTGTTACGTGTAAAAGCTGCATTAGTTAAATGTTTCGCCACTGTGGAGCAAAGTAACTCCATAAAAAGCTGACAGACACACAAATCTGACATATTCTTAAATGTAGCTAACATTCTAGCACAACGATTCACATTTTTTGTTTCTTTATCAACATCTTTCATTGCTGCATTTTTTGAACCACTTTTGGGCAAGAGAAGCTAACAAACACATACGGCTGACATATTAGCGCCTCAAAGATCCTAACATTGTCAGGTTGGGGAAGCAGGAGTGGACCCAAACACAGATTTGATTAAAAAAAATTACCTTTAATCGTGGATGTTCAATAACAGGCAAACAGAGCTGAACAGAACTAGCAGACGAAACAAAACAAATGATCCAACAAAGACTCAACTCAAAACCAGACCTTAAACACAGACTAAACTAATCAGGGAATGGGGAACAGGTGACGAGACACAAGGGCAGGCTGGGAGTGATTGGCTGAGGGAAACACAGGAAGCAGGGCAGGGCTGACGAGACTGATACAGGGCAGGTGTGGGGAAGACACAGAGCAGAGCAGCGCAGGGCTAATGAGGGTGAAGCAGGGCAGGTGAGGAGGAGTACATGAATACACAAGGGAAACACAGTAACAAACCCAAAACCCAGAAAACACAATACTCTAAATACAACCCACACCGACCTGTCCAAGAACCATCATGAACCCAAACTAAAGTATACAACACACCAGGCTAAACAACAAAAGGCAGTCCAAACCCACCACCCAAATATAACAAGGAAACCCATATGACCCAAGGACTAAACAGAAGTGCAAACCAGGAGACCCCAAAGAACACAAGAACAAAAAAAAGACCAGGTAGGGTGTGACAAACATGTTAGCAAACAGTTACACAATACAACACTACTTACACATCCAGCAGATACAGGGAAGCATTAGTATTAATTTAGTTTCTGTCCACCTGATGAATGGATGATGAATATCTGGGTGTTTAGATGCTAGCTGCACCAGCTAACCGCTAACTTGCAGTGAATGTGGCAATAAACAATAAACCTCCACTTAGCTATGGAGCTTAAGTTAGTTGGCACACACCTCTATGAGCAACCTCTTTTCACACATCACACATTTTCATTTGACAAATTAATATAGAAAATACTGAGCCGCAATACTAGATTTGCTTATTGGAAGCGAGGTATTGTGTTACATTAATACTGCCTGTTGTTAACAATCCCCCCAGTAGCTTGTGGACTAAAATTCTAACATGTGTTTGTGTGAAAGTAAAAATGTTAATATACTTTGCCTCTTTTCAGGGAAATCCCAAAGCTGAGCTCATGGAAAAAGGTAATTGAGGAACAATAGCTGTCTTTTTATATGACTTCCGTTGTACATCTAGCAGCACAGTCAGTGAACACTTTTCTCTCTGGGATTGTTGTATGATTCCCCTTCCTGTGTTGGAGTTAATCTAAATGCCCACAAGTTTTGGTTATTTGGTATATTTTTGGGGGGGATATGGGGGTATCAAAGCTTTATACTTTCAAACCCAAGCATCACAAGTATCCGGAGCTGCTTTTATGGTCTTCCCCTGTGGGCTTAGCTGTCATTGGATGCTGCGCTGGAAGCGGAGCATCCTCGTCGTTTGCAGGGGTTCAAATCCTGTCTCCCGCTGTGATGCGTGTTTTTCTCCCCTCAGTTCCTGTCTTCCTTTAGAGTACCGTGTACTGTCAAATATCCTTATGGGTGCTGGATGGCCTCTTCTCCTTTTGAAAAAGAAGTGCTTTCATGAACCAATTTTTTTTTTTTTTTTTTATTCGGAGAATTCAAAAAAGAGGTTTTCACGTTTAAGTATCTGAAAAGGAGTTTATTTTTTTATGCCAACTGAAAAGGGAGAAGAATATTTCATGCTGAATCAATGCTGCACTGAAACTAGATTTTGAATGGCAGGAACTTGCTATTGGAAATATAAAATCAGGGTGGATGCCAGACTTTCTATTGACTCTTGCCCGTCGACTAAAGGTCTATTTGTCAATCATTTTGATTTTCTGTAGCCTGCTGAGCTGTTAATTGGCAGGTAATTGCACTTTTTAAGCACTACCTTTGGTTGATGTTATGTGATAAAATAATCATCAATAGGTCAATGAAACAAAATCACACTTTAAAACAATGTTGCACTATATAACAAACCCTTTTTCTTCCTGCCGATCAAAACAGCAGTTGGAAAGTTTGCATTAAGTTAGAATAAGAAATAGCACTTAACAACCCACCACTGAGGCCTTGCCTTAACTGGAAACTGTATTTTCTATAACATAAGAATCTGATTCACTACATCAGATACAGAAAAGTCCATACAGAATATTCTTGAGCTGGTTTTTTGTTCGATGGAGCAACAGGCCTCTCCAGATCCCTCCATTGGATGAGAACAACATAGATGAATAATGTATCAATGTTTCTCTCTATCTCCAGGGCTTTGGAGCTTTAAAGATCTGCTTTTTTTAATATACAAAACACAGTCAGCAGCAGACGCCCCAAGCCTCTACCCTATATGTGCGGCTTATGTGTCTACCAGAAGTTTGTTTTTTTTCTGCATGTGGACAGAAATCATTTTTTATATGCATTAGCAGCAGTAGAGTGAAGAAATATGCTCTGGAGTGTGCAACTAGCAATTTTTCACAGTTTAAATAACTTTTGAAACATATGTCATCCTATGGTCATGTTCTTGGAAGTGCTGCTGACTTTTTGGCTCCAAGAGGCTTTTTGTTTGCCTGGACATGATACATGTGCCTACCAAATTTCATTAATCTACATCAAATTTAAAGGTGAGGGCTTTTAATTTGAAATTTTCTAAGGGGTGTTTCTTGAGCCATTTTGCGACACCCAAGTCAAAAACCCATATTTGATATCAAATTTTGCCACTTCTGATGAATGTGCAAAGTTTGGTGAGTTTTTGAGCATTCCTGGCACCTCAGAAAAGTAATAAGGCCAGTAGAGCTGCTGTGCCACACCAAAGCCCACTTGTGATTTCAAATCGAACTACTCACTAATTCAAACAAGCATGCAAAGCTTTGTGAGTTTTTGCATATCCTAAATGTGTTCTCAAATATGTGTTTGTAAACTGAAAATTGATGCATGAAATCCAAAATGGCCGACTTCCTGTTGGGCAAAAAATCTGGGCATAATGATGAGAGTAATGATCCCATCGAATTTCATGACCATCAAAGAAACTTTGCTCCACAGTAGGCGTTTGGGAGCGCTATGGAGACCACCGGCCACACCCAGGCCCAATCACTATAAAAGATACAATTTTGTCCCACTTCTGACACATGTGCAAAGTTTTGTGAGTTTCAGACCCTCAAAAATGACATTCATAAAAAGGAATCAGATATAATTCTGCCTTTGCACCGTTCGTTGCCTGGGCCCTAATTACATAAAATTTGGGGACTTGCGAGAGACAAATTTTAAAAATAATGGATCCTACATTTCCTGTAATCCAACCCACTAGTGTCTTGTTTTGTTGTCCTCCCTGCTAGGTAAAATCTCTCCAACTCCAAAGAAACCTGATAACATTTTAAACTTTTAAACGCTCCCTCGAGAGCAACAGAAGAGCCGCAGCTGTTTTCACGAGCTGAGTTGCGCTCCTTATCAGTCAGTGAACTGATCTTCATGTGTAAATCAGTGGAGTGTCCCTTCAACATCTGCCCTTAGAGCCATAATTGACATTCATGTGTTTGAATCTGAAAGACACAGCGACAATTCGTGTTCACCTGGAGGCATAGAACTAATCACAAGCTGCAGAAGCTGGGTCAAGAAAATGTAGGAAACCCTGTCTGTCATGTCAGCATCACTATGAACTACAAGCTGAGTTTTTTTTTTTTCTTAAACAGTGCAGGAGTTTCTAAACCTTTGTTGGATAGTTTTTGTCCCACTTTCTTTAGCTTTGCTCTATTTTCTTCTGGTATGATCTATTTTCTTTCGCTGTACTCTTCTCTTTATTCTTCTCATCTCGTCTCTGTTCACTTCTTTTCTCTCCAGAAAAAATGCTTATAAATCTGCTTTACTTTCAGCTCACTTGGAAGAAATGAATGCCTTTATTGGCTGAGGAGGAAATCATTCAGAGTGAAATGGTGCTGACTGCAGCAAGCTAAAAATCTTGCACCTGTCAACATAGTTGCGAGACGTTTTTTTTTTCTGAAACATCCATAAGCCCTCCCTCCCTCTACAATTAGGCTAATGGTGGCCCACAAATACATTTGCAATTTTATTAGATAAAGATTTAGTGCTTCCACGCAGGAGTGCGGAATAGACTTTAGATGACTGACTGGCTTATCAAAAGGCTGACTGGCAAACTGAACGGCGAAATACAGCAACCGTGTTGTAGGACGTTTATCATTGATCTTGACAAGTGACACACTTGCACGCGCAGCTTTCCGGAGTCAGACCGGATACTCACAGAAAGCCTCAGACAGGCACAATTAATTTTAGATCTATTTCCCCACACTGCCAGTGACCATTGACTGCTATTCCAGCCTGCTCAGGGGCCTTTGACTTCTGAGAAAAGCACAACATGATTCACTCCCACACCTCTGTTTCCCCCCCCACCCCTCGGTCCTTTATTCCGCACGCCTGCACATGTCAGCCTCGTCAGACACGTATGTGGCTTTCAGGGTCTGTAAGAGAGGCTGCTCTTCTTGCACATGTCAGCCACGGATGAACGCTTCCTCTATCTCTTTATTGTGTCTTCTGTTGCTCTCTTTTGCTCTTGTATTCACTTCGCAACACACCTTCATAATTAAACGACAGAATAGGTCTAAAATTAAAAGATGACCTATAGTTATTTTTACACCATCTGAATGACCTATAGGACCGTAATATGCTGCTTTCCAGAACCGATACAAATTGGTGCTAAATAATCATTATGTTTTATGGTGTGACAACGCTGTGGTTAAGGTCTGGTTAGGTTTTGGCACAAAAACCACTTGATTTGGTTTAAAATGATCACTTGAAACGTGGTTTATACTTCCTTCCTTTAGAATTGCACAACCTTCATTGTCATGGTAACAGTAAACACCACAATGTTACGGGTTTTTTAAAAAAAATGTTGCAACTTGTGGTTGGAAACATGAGCCATCTAGCCATCCACCCAACCAGCCTCCTCCTGAGAGGGCAAAATCATCTTATCAAGTCACCTTATATTGACGTCACTTGAACTGTGTCACTTCCTCGGGACATAATTACCACGGCTGCTAGATAGTGTAAATGTCACTATAGGTATTGAATTTTAAACCTGTACTGTTGTTTTTTTTCTTGTGAGGACAGGCTGCCATTTCTCAATCGTTGTAAGTCAAATTAATTTTTGTCACAGTCAGAGGCGGGCAGATAGTCGCCACCCCATTCTCTGTTGAAGCAGCTGGTAACCTTTAATTCTGATAAATGAAAGTGAGTAAACAAAACATCAAATGGACTCTTCTACTCTACATACAACAGGGGCACTTGTCCAAATGTAGTAGGCTTTTGAATAGTTGTTGGAGATGAATGGTGGGAATTATTTTTCTGTGTCTGTGTGTGTGTGGATGTGTGTGTGTTTTATGTTGTGTGCATGTGGGGGGGGGGGGCGGGGGGGGGCTTTCATGTGACATCCTGCTGCAGAGACACTCTGTTTGGTGTCTTTTTGGAGCGTGTTTTCTATGTTTGTGCATGTGTGTGTCTGTGTGTGTTGTGCTTGTACTTCTATTTTTGTTGAGGGCAATTTTAGGTCAGGAAAGTGAGGACGTTCTCATTTTTGTAAAGTGAGGGCATCACCCCTTTAAAAAGCTGTTTGAGGGCTAAGTCTTAGATTTAGGGCTATTATGAAAAAGAAAAAAAAAGGCATGTACTTTTTCCAGCTTCTCAGAATGTAAGGATTGGACATTTTTTCTATTTTATATCATATTAAATTCAATATCTTTGGGATCTGGACTGTTGGTCAGACAAAACAAGCAATTTCGAATGTCACATCGGGCTCTGTGATGGGTATTTTTCTAGGTTTGGAGCTAGGGAGCGGGGGGGAGAGGGGAGGTGGGGGGGTGAATTATATCAATGAGAATCCCCACAAGTACAGACACACAAACCTCTGTGTGTGTTGTGGCACCACTAAGTCAGAAATATGAGAACTGTTAGATACCACACATAGAGATAGAGCCTCTCATGTTCTGCACGAGACAGCATGATGGAGAATATTCAATTAAATTTGATCAGATATGTTTCCATGTGTGTGTGTGTGTATATATACAGTATGTGTCTCGCTGCATGTGTGTATACAGTATGTGGCAGGGTTCGAGTATGCGTGTGCGTATATATCTGACACAAGCCTTTGTTCTGTAAGAGACACTTATTGATAATGTCTCAGCATAGTGTGCCTCTCAGACGCCTGTGAAAAGAGCTCGTTAAAAAGTCATTATTATCAGCTTGTGATGTAGCAGCTCGGCTAGATGGAACCACCTGGAACAATGTGTGCATTTCACTTCCTCACAGTGAAGTTTGAATCAATGCAAAGGGTCAAATCCAGAGATGTAACCAGGATACAAATGAAGGACTTGAGTATGGTGAGGTGAGTAGGTAGCTGATGTATGCTCTTCTTTTCCTTTTATTCAGCAACTACTTAGTAATACTAATACATTTCAATCAACAAATGCTTCTAAGGGTGCTTTTATACCTAACCTATTTGGTCAGCTTTCTGTAATCAGTACACATGTCATCTATTGCATGCCTGCCTCCTCTGTTACTCTTCCTAAGGTTTATACAATTTTTTCCTTGTTAAAGGGGACATATAATGCTTTTTGTGATTTTCTGGATGTCTATGTTAAACATGGTCAAAAGTCCAAAACTTAAGCTAAATGTTTATTTAAAAAAAAGCTCCCTGCAGGGCTTCAGCCTGCTCAAAACACTTTGTTTGCAGTGTTACCGCTACCTCACGATGATGTCAGCTGCCCACAATGGCTGTCTGTTCTGTAGCCTTTGTTGCTAAGGTAGTTCAATGGGCTGTTCACGTTGTCCACTCGTATATCAGATTCAGGCTTGAACATGTACGGACGCATTGGAGAAGTTTCCATTTCAAGTAAAGAGCAAGACAAAGAAGTGAAATCCTGCCACTACTTTTTATTTACGTAGCCGCTGGAAATCGGCCGAGACAGAGCTAACCAATCAGAACAGAGGCTCATCGGGAGGGGGCCTTAAAGAGACGTTCAAATCATGCAAAGATATTCCTGTAGAGCCCCAGAATATAAAGATAGACCTGGAAATATGCTTGATACGTCCCCTTTAAAGGTTTTCTGAACTGAAGTGCTGCACTGTGTGCTGTACAGATTATAACGCCCCTTGAGGCAAATTAGTAATTTGTGGTATTGGGCCTTACAAAATTGACTTGACTTGACTTGTCAGCTTTGAAACAAACTCGTGGGGTTTGTTTGTATTGTGAACGCAAAGCAAAAACAAACAAACACATGATTGTGATTTAATCTGCTGATCTGCTAATCATGGGGGAACTGTCAAGGAAGCAATCGTTAATTTAATTATGCAAGATCATTTGGTAACCATGGTTACAAATATTTGCCAGTGTGGAGATTTTCTCTGTTACATCAAAAATAATATAAAGGGTTTAAAAAAATATGTGGTGTGCTTGTGTCATACTCAGTGTATTCTGGCAGCTCCTTATTAAAAAGTGAATGAAATGTAGCGACCACAGACTGTCCTCCACCTAATATTATGGTACAAGACACCTCATTTTCATCCTGCTCCCTGACATATGAGGTCCAGTTACAGTCTTGACTAATAATACTCATACCCCACCATTTGTCTTTATGATTAGGGTGTAGTAAAGTGCAGAATGACTTGCTGTCAGTCACCAAAATCTACTTTGTTTTGATTTGTGGGTCCATGTAGCACTGATGACCTCTATGCAGCACTACAATTTTGTTCCAGTGTACCATGCGGCACTATAGAGTCTATAGTGTCGCATGCTTCAGAATTGCATTATTATGGTCGATGGTCTGAAGGGTCTTGCCTGCCAAGAACAATGCATTGCTACATCCTGTCAACTAAAACAACACTGACTCTTACTACATATACATAAAGTCAACACATACACAGATTTGAGAAAATATAAGTCCACTCTTTTGCTTCTTGAAATACCTGAATCTTTGTGTGAAATATGGAAACAGGCATGAAAAAATATGTCCTCATTAATATTCCTAACCTCAGTCAAATATTTCCGTCAATGACTGATGGATTTATCCTTAAAGGGTGACATATCATGCTTTTGTGATTATTTTTTGTTACTTTTATACTGTTATGATGGCGGATGTCTATGTTAAACATGGCCAAAGATCCATAACTTGAGGTGAACCTATGTAAAATGGTCCCTGCAAGTCAAAAATCAGGGCTTCCACCTGCTCTGAACACTTCTTTTGTAATGTTACCTTTACTTCCCCATCAAACTGATGTCAGATTGTTCATGCATGCCACAACGGCCATCTGTGTTTGTTGCTGAGGTTGTTGCTAATGTTGTTGCTAAGGTTGTTGGATTGTTACATTGTCCATTTGCAAATTTCGCGTCGGATTTCACTTTGAACTTGTACAGATGTATCTGAGAAATTTATACTTCAAGTAAAGAACGAGAAACAGAAGTGAAATCCTACTGCTACTGTTTATTTACTTAGTTTCCAGAATAGACTATGTAAACAAACTGGCCAATCAGAAGAGAGTGGGCACATGGGGAGGTGGGAGCTTAAAGAGACGGGAGCTAAAACGACCTGTTTCAGACAGAGGCTGAACTGAAGGGCTGTATAAAGGGCCAGTATAGGAGGGAGTTCTTTGAACTGTAAATCAATGCATGATATCCCAGTAGAGCCCCAGAATATTAACGTGGACCTATAAATGTGCATGTTATGTCCCCTTTAAAAAATACTCTCCCACCAAACAGAAAATTTTGCAATTCTATCTTCTATCTTGTTTTGTACTTGAGGCGGATACTTTTTTGTTAGGCCTTTCGTGCCGTTGTCAAGTTAGCATTTCATTTCATCATTGTGCCCCCTTCAAAAAAAAAAAAAGCTATCATTGTTTTCATTTCTTATTTATTTGGAAAGATAGAAGTAAGAGATCCTGAGAGACAGAGACAGGCACAGATAGAGAAAGAGAGAAATCAGATATGCTCCAAAGGCATGATATGCAAAAAAAAAAAAAAAAAAAAAAATGAGACACTCGCTCATGCTATGAAAAATGATAACCTCCATTTCACCAGTGAGAGAGAGAGAGAGGGGGGAAAAAAATCCCCCAAAAGAAAAGGTAATGGATTGATGCCTGTGTGTTTATTTTGCTTCTCGATGCGGAATTTCTAACAGTGATTTTCCACACCAGCAAGCAGTGGCCTCTGAAATGATCCCCTCCTCGCAGTCAGCAAATACATAATCTTCAGACGGTGCAGCTGCTTTCATGGCATGCAAATTAAAGGCACCTGAATGGATTTCATATCTACTGCAGAGCCCCTCATCAAAGCTGGACAATCTTGTATCAAGGGATCCAAATATTGTACAGTTTAAAAAGAGGACATTTGACATTAATGTAAGCTAAGTTGTTCATGTGTGATTAGATTTCTTGAGCAGTCAAGAAACCCTAGGTGTCCTTTAAATCCTTAACCTTCTCCTGTATATTACTCGGTGGCCGACGCTTGTCCAGATGTTGGACTTTTTCCTTTTAAGTGTAAGCCTTGGCTTTTATACACTTACATTACTTTGCTCTCTGTTATGACCTTGCACTCATGTCACTTAGAATAAAATCCATGTGCATGTACTTCAGGGATTGAAGGTTATTTTTTCAATAAGATTTTGAGAATCTATTATTTATATATATTCTCCTTTTCCATAAAAACTAGATTTTTTTGGAGAATGAATGTGTCAGAGTGAACTGAACGTGAAGAAAAGTCACCAGACTTCAATGATGGGAGTGAAAAACAGTCATTGGTCGTCTTTCCTCCATCTGTCCCTCTTCTCTGCTTCACGCTCTGGCTCTCTCTATCCTTGGACTCTTCCCATGTGGACAGATTATTTCCAGGGCTCCACAGGGTTTTCCAGCAGAGGCTTCTCGTGGCGGATTTTACTGATTGTGTGCGTGCATGTGTGGGAGAGAGAGGGATTGACGTCACTCCAGCCACTTCAGTTGATGACAGGGGGAACGGAAAAGAGAGGGAAAGAGGGTGGAATCAGCCAATAGCCGGCAGAGACCTGGTGGATGGTCTGAAACATTCTGTGGCTAAATCAAATGCACCATGAATCTAATCCATCCTCCATGTTCCCTTCACCAAGCAGATAAGTGTATTCTTCACACCATCTGCGGGAATGACAAATCTGTCGGACATCCGTTGCCTCAGGTCGGGATAAGGAAAGTAGCTCAACCTGCTTGGTGTTGACGTGCCACAGCACTGGAGCTGCTGCCGTGTCCATCTGCATGTTGAATTACCTCATTAACCTTTTCAGAACCAGAGCTGGTCAATTATTTACAGGTAATCTGATCTAAAACACTCCTCTGGTTGAAGGGAGGACAGAATGCTGTAAAGAAAGAACTCTTTGTTTCTTTGATTGAAGAGTTTTGAAGCACATACTGATATGTTTTTGCAAAACAAAAAAAGTATCCTTCCTTTTAGCTTTTTTATGATCAGTCTTTTTTGTCATAAAGATCATGAAATATACACTTCATATGCTACAAGCAACATGCAGCTAAGTACTGAACAGCTGATAGCACGGAAGGTTTTCACAAGTATGCTGGGTCAGATTACAGGAGCTCTAAAATCAAGAACAATTTTAAGATCATGTTTCATCAAAAAAAAAGAAATGTCACTGATTACCTGAATTACAAACACGCTAAAAATACAGATATTTACAGGTAAAATATAGTTGTACACAAATCAAAAGACTTTAAAGCAAAAGTTTGACATTTTGGGAAATATGCTATTTGCTTTCTGGTGAAGAATTAGATGAGTCTCATACCTGTCCAATAAATATTAATCTACCAGCCAATAGCAAGCTAGCTTAGCTTAGCACAAAGGCTGGAAACAGGTGGAAACAGCTAGCCTGGCTCTGTCCAGCGGTAACTAAATCCACTAACCAGCACCTCTAAAACTCGCCAATTACCATGTTATATGTTATTTAATCTGTTCAACAACCGGCATGTAAAAGAAATTCTCCGTTTTATGGGGGGTTATGTGTATTCCTCGGCTCTGAGCAGCTGCCGGGCAAACAGTGGAGACTCCAAGAATTTACCTTGCCTGGCCAAGAAATAGTCTGGCACATAATCCCCTGGAACATGGCTAACTGGCGGTTTTCCACTTCAGTTCCTGTACGGATTAAACAAACAATATAAGACATTGTAATTAGCGTGTAGGTGGATTTTGTTACCTTTGGAAAGAGTCAGGCTAGCTGTTTCCCCTTGTTTCCAGTCCTTGTGCTAAGCTAACCAGCTGATAGCTATAGCCTTATATTTAATGAACAAAAATAAGATCTATTCATCTAACTCTCTGGCAGTAAGTGCATTTAAGAAAATGTCATAAATATTCTTTCAAGCCAAACTGTGCTAAATCTGCTATTGTAAGCAACAGTTTGATTACAGTAAACAAACAGCTGCATGAGGTATACCATTACACCGTATGTTCCTGATTGACAGCCAGTGTCAAGGAGGATAACAACATTAAAAGAGAGAAATCCGTAAGGAGGAAACGGATCACTTTCTTGTGCAGGGCAAACCACAACTAACCAACAATGCAGACGACCCACCACCTAAAGAAAAAAGAAAAAAAAAAACCTGTCGGAAGAAAGTATCATGAAAGCTACCTGTCTTATGGCTTCAGCTGCACCAAGGATGTCAACGTCCCTCAGCCCGAGTGCGTCATCTGTTTGGAGAAGTTGGCTATCACTAACATGGTTCCAAGCAAGATGAAGAGGCACTTGGAAACCAAACATCTCTTCCATGCCCGAGATCTGAACCAGAGACCGATTGTTTGATTGTAAGAAAGTGTATTATAAGGCGATGGAGGCAAGTTATATGCTAATGGAGCTTATTGCAAAGCAGAAGAAACCTCATACAACAGTAGAGACACTCATCCTCATCGCTTGCAAGGAAAATGCAGGTATCATGCTGGGTCCAGAAGCTGCAAATGTGGAAAAAGTGCCTTCATCTGACATTATAATCAAAAGAGGAATCAATGACATTTCAGATGACATGGTGCAGCATTTGATGGAGAAACAGCAGGTGAGCGGCAAATTTTCTCTACAAACAGACGAATCCACTGACATAAGTGGGGCTGCCCAACTTCTGCCAAATGTCAGATATGCTGATGGTGACTATCAAAGAGACTTTTCTTTTCTGCAAAGAAATGGTAAGCCATACAACAGGATAACTGATAACTATTTCAAAGAGAAAAGTCTGACCTGGCATATGTACGCCAGTCTTTGCACAGATGATGCGTCATGCATGACAGGGAGAGTGAGAGGATTTATTGACAAGGTGAAAGCACAAAACCGAAATATTGTGACGAACCACTATTTTGAGAGAGGCATTAGCTTCCAAAACCACCATGCCCTTGGAATTGGCTGAAGTGCTGGATCAGGCTGTGTAGGTGGTGAATTACATCAAACCAAGGCCCCTGAAGTGTCGCATCTTCTCCCAACTGTGTGCTGAGATAGGAGCTGACCAACCAAAGCCTTATCCTCCACACAGAGGTGTGTTGGCTGTCATGGGGGAAAGTCCTGTCCAGTCTTTATGAGCTTCAAGAAGAGCTTTAGGAATTTTCAAAAGAACATGTTGTCCCACATAAGGACAAGCTCACGGATGAGAGGTGGTGCACCAAGCTGGCTTACCTTGAAGACATATTTGGGCATCTCAACGAGTTAAAACGCCAAGATTCACAGCAGGACTGGAAACATTTCATCATCCACAGACAAGATTCGAGGGTTCACGGGCAAGCTTGTCCTGTGGCACGAGGCTTTGGAACAGGACTCCATAGACATGTTGCCACTGGCATCAACCACGCCACAGGCAGCCAGGGAGCAGACTGTATTTGCTGAACATCTTCAGACATTAAAAGGGCAGTTTGAGCACTGTTTTCCATGTATGGCCAACATCGAGGACTATACACTGGATTCAAGACCCATTCAATCAATAATCCTCAACAGAAAAGCTCATTTTGAGACAGAGAGAGAGAGAGAGAGAGGAATGCAACTCAAATTTAGTGAGCTCCCACTGGATCTGTTTCGATTAGCTTCTGCATGAGAATACCCAACCATCTCCCGCCACGCTATCGAGCAACTTCCTGTGCGAGCTGGAATTCTCTACTCTGGTTTACATGAAGAGCAACAGGAGGTCTGTTGCCAGTGGCGCTCTCCTCAGTACCACCAAGGATTAAAAAAAATCTGCAGGCACATGTGTCACCTTAGTTTGTAAGTAGGCAAAAAATATTTACAAAAGCAAATGTTTTAATGCTGATTCAAATTTATTTTCATTTTATTTTCAACTCAGTGTCAAACGCGTTGATACTACAGTTGTATTCATTTTTGGCACGCCAGTTCATCTTCATTCCCAATGCATCTCTTTTTTCTTTACAATTTTAGACTAAAGGTTTTTTCTTTTCAACTCAGTGCATACTCTGTTGATATGTATTTACCGTTTATATGCAAATTAATTTTCATTCTCAGCGTCTCTCTCTTCTGTAAAGAGTGATTACATCTTGCTCGACCAGGGACGCTGCCCACTCAGGCCATATCTACCCTTCCTCTCTCTCTCTCTCTCTCTCTCTCTCTCACACACACACACGCTTTTCTGTCTCTCCCTCTTTTCAGTCCCATTACCTCATTTTTAATTTTGTGACCTGTCTGGTTTAAATGGGTTTGTTGCTGCTTTGATGTAATTCTGTTAATAAATATTTCATGAGTAATATAGTTGTTTGTCACATTTTATTTGGCATTATTAAATAAAAATAAACGTTTACAGAGTGATACCACAAGTTATAGAGGCTTTTTTGCACTGATAAGAATACAGGTGTCCCCTTGAGATTTTAGTTTGTCCTTTGGTGTTCCTTGGAGACAAAAAAAATTGAAAAACCACTGACATAATCTGATGGCATGGGTTTTTATGATAGTTATGGAGAGGAGTGTAAGTGTGGATCTATCGGTGTTAAACAGCCAATCCTTCTCTCCAGAATGAACATAAGTTCAGTTGAGGCTTTCAACCAATGGCGGCACTTTTGACTTATGGTTAACCAGGCCAAGCACTGTATGGAAGGAGACGAGTCTTTGTAAAACATGGATGGATAAATTAAAGATTGTAGAATACTTTCTTGTGATAACAGAATAGTCCAAATTAGATTGAGTTGAGTTTCTTGTATGACAGCAAAATGCACTTCAGTCACGTTCTCTTGTGTGTCAGTATAATATCTATCTGCTCTGCTCTGTGTGATCACCTTATGTTAATAGTGTCTGCGTGAACGACTGAATGACTGACTGACAAGGTCGTTTCCAAAGGCAAAGTCAGAGCCACACATGGCTGTTCTGCTGGCTGCAGCACTCCGCCTCTGTCACTGTGATGGATCTCCTCCACCTGGCAACCTCCCTTTGCTGGCTAGGAGCAAAAGCAAGGTGTGCATGTATGTGTGTGTGTGTGTGTGTGTGTGTGTGTGTGTGTGCGCGCACTTGGCTCAGGAGTATAAAGGCAGAAGAAAGGGAGATTTAGGAGTGTAAGAAAGAGGTGAAGATGTAGGCAAGAGAGGGAGTTTGGGGTGGATATTTGTATACACAGATAGGTATGCATATATCATTAATTTAATCACTTTGTGTTTGTGTGTGTGTGTGTGTGTGTGTGACTGCAGTTGAGGTGATACAAGAGACAGTTAAAGCTTGTGGAGGGGTACATGTAGATTCTCAGGCATTTGCAGGCATGACTAAGGAAAGGGAACGAAAAGAGAGACATCGAATGCGGATCGTTTGCCGAGAAGGACTGTTGAGAGAGGAGACAGTAATAAACTGACAGAGGGAAAAGGAAGAGACAGAGAGACATAAGCATCAGGAGTCTGACAAAGAAAGAAATACAGAGAAGAAAAGAAGAAAAAAAAAAGCAGACAGGGAAATGAGATGGTGGGAGAAAGGAAAGCAGTTTCATGGCTTCTCACATGACACGAGATGTCATCATGCAGCATCTAAGGTTCTGTGCCTGACTGCTGATTTCTGATTATACTGTTCCTACTGTGTGTTTGGTGATTGCTTTCTGCTTTAGGACTTTCTCAGACAAACGCAGACAAATTACATGATTTTCAGCCAGACTGTAATGCTTTGTCAGCTTTACTTAGCCAGACTGCATATTGAGAACTCTTTTTTTTTTTTTTTTTTTGTGCTGCCAGTCTTGAGCTTGACCAGGCATACCAGTCCATTCAGCAAAAGTTTGGATGATAATGTAACTCAGCAGCTCTCCAAACTTCAAAACTCTGTTAACTATTTTAAAGAGATGTTGTAGATATAAAACAAAGAAGTAGTGCAGTGTACTTGAAAAGACATCTGTCTGTTGTCTGACCACAGTGAGCGATGGCTGCGCCAGGTTATTGCTTCTTTGAATTTTATAGACCGTATTAAGATAATGCATCTGTCCTCCATTCAGAAAGTTACTAGTGCATTTAGAAAATGGAAAATACATCCTGGAAACGAAAGTAGGTTTAGTGCGACTTGATGTTTTTGAACCTACCCTGAACTGTTTGAGATTATAGAGCGACAGAGAGGCAGCTGAGTCATTTTACAATCTTTCCAGCAGTCATTGTTGGTGTATTTTTTGTTTTATTCTTTGTCAAAATGCCCTTAAGTTCACTATATGGACTTTCACATACAATCCTTACTTGCCCCTCAATGACAACAGAAGAAAGTTGTTATAGTTTTCTGAAATGTGATACAATACAAACATAATCTTAAACAAAACTATATAAATACAAAAAAAAAGATCTCAATAAACAGTAATAAAATGTTGATTCTTTACATTTTAAAATATTTCAAGGCAAAAACTGCAACATAAGTCTAGTTTATACACATGTCCCACGGAGCACCTGCTGCATTTACACACATTTAGATAATTCTATGTTTAGTGAATCAGCTGTTTAAGTCAGTGGTTTCCAACCTTTTCTGACCCTCTTGTGACCCCCTCAAAATAAAACAAAGTGTACCAGGGACCCTCTGTCACACGTTTCATTATCCACTTCTACACAGTCTGTTCAAGGCGGGAATGTTGGACTGTTCATCCGCCTCCCCATTCTGTATAACAGTTAGGTGGCGGGTCAGTCAACACTCGCTGTTGTGTTGCACTTCAAGCCTCGGACTCCAGAACGCTGGCATGCTATCTAAAATCACACACGGGGGGTGACATCATGCCGGCTTTGTTTGGTTCAGTGTAAAAAAGCAAAGCCGGCATAATGACAGGTCTTCTATATGGTAATGTTGTGGGATCTCTGTATAAAAGGGGCTATTGTCTACCAGTTCAACAACAATGTTGTCCAAAAAAATCAATTAGTGGTGCATGCAACTTAAATGATGAAGCTTATGTGATTCCATCATGTCTGAGTTGATGTGAATTGTGTGAACTTTTTTTTCCAATAACACCATTTTTTTACACAACAATAGCTATTAAATAATTACATGATACATGTTGTTCAGTAATAAACAGACTTTATTTGTCTATAGCTGTTATCAGCGGGTGTTTTTGGACCAAGTTATGAAGATATCCAGAGTCTCATTTTGTTTTCACACTTTCAAACAAGCTCTTAAAACCAAATTCAAAAGACAAGACAAAAAAAAAAGGCTCAATACTTAACATGGAAAGAAATCCCAAAAGGAAACATCTATGACAGCTACTTAAGCTTCATTAAAGTGTTTGGACAGAGAAACACTTGAGAGGTTGTTAAAGATGATGATTGTTAAAAATTTAAAGTGCATTTGGTTTTGTCTCTCTTACTCTCTCTCTCTCTCTCTCTCTCTCATCCTTCTTCCCTCTGTCCTGATTCGCAACAGCTCAAAGTAAGCAGCCACCTCGCGCTTGTCCTCAAAAACTCTCGCTAACATAGACACAAAGATCCAACGGCACCGTCAGATGTTTGGCCCGGTTGTTGTCATATCATGAGCTGAGTCATCCCGGCTACTGGAGACAGTTTGCGAATATGTGCCTGTTTGTTTTCTGTTCTCATGTACGGGGTTTTGTGCTTGTCTATGTGCGATGTTTCTTCACTCGCAATGAAGTTGTTTATATCGATTGTGAGTGTGTGTGTGTGTGTTACAGTGTGTGTGTTTTCTGGGCACTTACTGGCCTCTCCTTTTTTGATTTATAATTCTGTTGTTTGAGATAGAAGCACAGGAAGAAGAGTAAATATAGAGAGTAAATGAATGATAGATGGCCAGAGAGAGAGAGAGAGAGAGAGAGAGGGAGAGAGAGCAAGGGTTAGATAAAGAAACAAGGCAGAAGGGAAAAAAGAGGACAAGCAAGAAATTGATAAAACAAAAAGAAAAGAAACAACAAAAAGCAGATTGAGATCAACTCTAACTTTTTTCTTTTCTGACAGGTAGAAGCTCTGTGAGAGGGGGGGTGGCAGGCTGTAGATGTTTATTTTATTATGCTTTACTATCTTTTATTTGGCCCTAAGGCTACAGAATTACGCTGCTATGTTTGAGACTCGGTGTGGTGCGTTCTGTAGAATTTGGACTCCATGGAAAACAGATTTACTCGCTGTCATGTTTGTTTTTACACTGCCTCGCTTTGTGCCAAGACCAGCCCGGGAGGAAGCTAAAGTCACGGTTAACAGATGTTATGAATATTGTTTATTTACTGGCGATTGACTCCGAATCAAGGAATTAATATGCATGCAGATGTGGCAGAAAAACCACAGTGAGCATTGCGTGGCACCTCCAGTGGATGCTGAATAAATTGGATAAACGCCTGTAGTGTTGTTCCTCGGATTACAGACGATCACAGAGGAGCAGGAAGTTATCAGAGGGCTGCAACATTCTGCTTTATTTCTAACACTAAATGAACCGTTATAATTCATAGTAGCCTCTCAGTGACCCCAGACTGGACTGAGCATAACACAACTGAGTCCTGTGGGAACATCAGTGTTGGCTACTGGTACTAAACAGGTGCAGGGAAAGTGCTGGTCATGTTTCTAGTTGTTGCCAAGCAACGGCTGTAAACCTGTTTATCTGTAAAGACTTTTAGATGAAAGCTCTTGGTGTTAGTGTCAAAGAAATCAAAGTGTGAGAATACAAACTTTTTATTCAAACCATTTACCGCTGGACATGTGTTTTACTTTTTCAGTAATTTTGTTGCAGTTGTTATTATTTCCTCAGCTAATACATTTGGATTTGCTTCATGGCTAAGTGTTCATATTGTGCTTGTTACCATATTCAGGTGATTGACAATGTACTTATCGGGTCTTTTACTTAAATAAATGTAGTGATACTTATGGGTATTATATATATATGTAAAAAATGCTTTATATAATATATGTAAAAAACAAAAGTAAAAGGTAAACTATTTCCATCTTAAATGTGATGGAATAACATAAAGTACCACAAATACTCAAGTTAAATACATGTACCTCAAACGGGTACTTGAGGGTATGTATTTGATTAATTTCCTGATCTGTATACACCCCAGAACTTCTCACTCATGGGGCTAAAACATCTACTGCATTGCTCACTGTGGTCTGAGAATGTCCAGTGTGTTAGTAGTTCTAGCTAAAGTCCAGTCAGTGATAGTAAAGCAAATGTTTTCCATCAGGTCAGAGCTACCCAAAACTTTATAACAGAAACAGCGGTGCATGTCTGAATGCACTGAATCCACTTGTATGAGAAAGTGAAACCAATGTGCACACCACAACTGCATCAGATTGTCTCCTGCTTGACACCCCGAGCAAATGAGAGAGATAGTATCTTAAAGATTGAAAGGTGGGCAGATCTGCAGTATGCTACATGAGGTCACCAAACTCCATGTAGCAACAGCAGACAAGCAAACAAGCTTGAATAAACCCACTGTATGCTCAACACCAAACTGCAGAAAGACAAAGTTAGCGACTAGTTGGTGAAGAAAGTTAAAAATACTACTATAACTAGCCATCTTAAAGGCGTTAATATGACAGTGGTGTGTGTTTGTTAGCTCTTTGAGGAGTTCTCCTGCCCAACAGTGGTCCCAAAAATAAAGGTAGCAATTTTGAATCATTGTACCAGAAAGAGCTACACATTCAAAACTTCACCCTGCAGGGTTTTTTTTCTTTATAATTCAATTTTTGGAAACCATGCATACAGCCAGTGTTGTATGTGCTCCAGTACAACATATGCAACCAATGAAAGTATATGAAGAGATAGCAGAATTTATTAAAATCACTCCACACTCTGAAATAAACTGAGAAACCCTCTCTCTTCAAAGACTGCAGGAAGTCTCAGGGAGAGAGGGTTAAATGTTGTCAGACAAGCGGTCAACCTCTCTCTCTCTCTCTCTCTCTCTCTCTCTCTCTCTCTCTCTTTCATTCTCTCTTGGTATGATGTGATCAGAAGCCCAGAGCCATCGGTGCCACAGAGCGAGGACAATTGAGTCTGTCCTAAAAGTAATAGCTTCTTCTCGACTTAATTAAGAAACTCACTCTGCATTCCATGTAAGCGGGGTCGGGGGGGGGGGGGGGGGGGGGGGTTGACTAACTGATCACACTGTGTCTGTGACTGTATGTGTGGGTAACATGTGGCAGAGCGCCCATAAATCTGTGTCTTGCTGTTGGTGGATTACAGATGTAAAACATGTTTTAAGAATGCTGTTTTGTCACTGAAGAAAAATACGCCGTTTGAATAACCCTCAATCATGTAGAGTCACTTCTCTGTGAATATCTAAATTCTTTTAATGGTATATGAAATGTTTTGGGGGTGCTGTGTTTGCTAATGTGACGCGCCGCTGACATAGTTTCTGTCTGAAGGTTTGTGTAATGAGCGTGAAAAAAAAAATGGATAAATAGTGATTATCAGATGAAAAATGGGATTCTCTAAAGCATGCTTACTCTTGCACTAAAATTAGAAAGTGGGAGCTTTGTTTGGAGAGGAGAAACACCGTTATGCATATTCGGAGACATATTTCACTCTTGAAATACAAATCAAACACACAAACACAAAAGTTGGGCAGCCTAGAAAAGATTAGGATATTCATGTGGGTAGATACATTTATTTTAGCAGTAAAAAGCTTGTTGAGCGGCTGCTTTCAGACCGACTCACAACCTCGAGCTGATTGTTGACTCCGCTGCGACAATTACAGGTTAGGTGGTTTAATCAAAGGGACGACGATTATTATTGCTGATGCAGTAAAAACCATTAACTTGGAGTGATTTAACACTCTGTATTCATTTCCGTCTGTGTTTGCATGTTGCACAATTTATTCCCATTCATCATGAGCTATACATATATACACACAGGCTCCACCAGAAGATTGGATTTTTCTGTAAATTCTCATAGAAAATCCCTCGGGAGCAGTAATCCATTCATTTTGTCAATATGGTTAAAATGTCCCATGAAATCTAATAAGAAGTTTAAGAAGTTCCAACACTGTTGGTTCTAAAAAAGGACTTCTTGATGGAGGATCCCATTAAATCGCCCTGTAAGTGTCAGGTAAAAAAAAAAAATCCAACAAGGTTTCAGACTGTATGAATATTTCAGGTCTCTATATGATTTTCATAAGGCTCCAAAAAAAAAAAAAAAATCTTATTGGCTTTTACAGTTCCTACGGTGATTCCAAATCCGAAATAATCCTTGAGGAGCTTCCGATGTGATTAATGGAGGAATTTAAAAGTGTAACAGAAAATATTTCACCTTCGTCTTAACTCGTTACTTTCCTGCTGCTGCCATGGAAGCAAAAAGTTGGGTTGCATGTATGTACGGAGCACTTTTAACAAACAGAAGAGCTATCAGAAGTCCTTTCTGATTAAAAATCTCTTAAATTAATATAGGTGAATGCTGGAAAAGAACAGAAAATATATGAATAGTAACAGATGTAGATGATAAAGGGTTGTTTCTAACATTTGCAGTAAGTTAAATATTATGCCATCATGTGTAACTGCTAAAGAGTGAAATGTGGCTACAGGCTGGAGGGAGAGAGTTCACGAAATAGACGTAAACGTCAGTGAGATTAAGCTGCCAGATGCAGTATAATAGAGACGTGCGCCGTGCCAGCATACAGATCTTACAGTCTTATTGTGGGTACATGCGCGGCATCTTATATTGCCGGGTGACATGACGAAGAGATATTACTCAAATGTGACTCAGGTAGAGGAAAATATATAGCGATAGAGCACTGCCAGCATTCAGCACAGCTACTGCCTACCTTTATATTTTTAGCTTTGTGTCCCAAGAGTGGCTCGGGCTTGTGGCTTGTGAACATTAATTTAACCTGGATTTTGTGAGGTCAAGTATCAAAGCATCTGCTGTATATATTTTAAGATAGTTTTCAAGAAAAAAGAAAAAAACACAGGCTGGAACAATTACCTTTTTAGTGCTTTGTTGACATGTGAAGAGACAGCAGAGACCACCTGAGAGAAAGGAGAACAGAGATAATTGCAGCGGTATCCGTGAAATCCCCACGTTATTACTGCAATTCTCTCTTGAAGGTTATATGCATGAGTTGTATTACCCAAACTGCATCACGCAACTCAAGTGTCACACGCAATGTCGCCTTTTGACCTTTTGGTGTAAGAGAGGCGTCGACCTTTCTGCGAGAAAATTTCTGTCTTGTGCAATCTGCATCCTAAAACGAGAACGGGGGAAGGTAGCGTTTAGAGAAGAGACAAGCAGGTGTGAAGTGATTTTAAGAGTGCCTTTAACTGTAGAATCAGAACGATGCTGAAAGTCACTTGACCTGAATAGAAGAATCCTTGTGATCCAATTCTGTAGGAGGCTCCCGTCTCTCATACTGACTAGACCTATCATCTTGTAGCAAACACTTGGGAGGAAAAATGTTTGAAATCATCACAATAACTAAAAAAAGTTGTATTTATATAGCACTTTTCAAAAAAGCAGTAGTTATGGAGTACTTTACAGGAGGCAGAAATGAAAGACAAATAATAGACACAGTGGACAAGACAACATACAAAAAGACACAAAGTGCTCAAACCAAAAAGTATAAGATTAGAAGAGTTTTACGATGTTTTTTGTGCTCTGATTTGGTGTCAGTAGTAGCAGTGGTAGGGTTGAGTTCTGATAGATGCTTCCATTTTGGATCAACCTCCAAAAAATACCTGCATTCCTTAACCCTCCTGTTGTTTTCGGGTCAATTTTGACCCGGGAGGACAACAGGTGTCATTATGTGCTGTCATCAAAAACATTGAAATGGTTTTAAAACCATCAACATATTTTCCTCTGATCTCAACTATAGTTAAAATAATTCATAATTTCTTAGTCAGGATTCTGTTTCGAAACCATTTAAATTTTTTAGATGACGGCACATAATGACACCTGTTGTCCTCCCGGGTCAAAACTGACCCGAGGACAACAGGAGGGTTGAAGGAAATTTCCCCAGATGTAGATCCTTATGAAGTTAGCCATCATGACTATTCCAGGTGTTGACTTTATGTCTTTACTTTCAATCCAACTCATACAAGCATTTGGAATTCATACAGAAATCATGTTTATTTGTAAAGCTGTAGTCTTCATTTCCCTGAATCCCTATAATGAAGCTGGCGAGCGCAAAGTTTAAAGCATAATCAATGGAGCCAAAATGGCCACATTTATGAGAAATAAAGGTTGAAATAATCCTTTAAGCAACACATCTTACAAATCTTATTAAATCTTTTTCACCTCTATTAGCAAAGAAGAAATAAAAAAACATCCAGGTAGCTATTTAGATAAATGGCAAAATTGTTGAAAGGCTAAATGAGAAGTGATTGAACGATGGATTTTGAAATATTAAGATTTAATAAACAGATTAGATATAATCCTATCAAACCCCAAAACCCAGAAGGTAATATTTTCACCCGCACTATATCGTAGAATTAGCAGGATGAGTATTTGTTGTTGCAGCACCAGCGGAAAAAAAAAAGTGGTAATAATAATAGCAGGAGGATGAATATTAGTATGAGCTGCAGCAGCGTTAGCAGCATTCACATTCACATTAGCAGCCAGTTTGTGATTATAATCTCCAGTGTCAGAATGGAGCCTGCAGGGATACAAAGCCAATCCAGAGAGAGCGTGCTGGAGCTATCACCTGGAGAGTAATGAATTTCTCCACTACAGAGCCAGATGGCCAGGGGAAGCAACGAGGCCTGATACTTAGTGCTATTTATTCGGCGAAGCCTTGAGGTGTCCTGCGAATACAATCTGAGCGGAGAACAGGAAGGAGAAGGGGGACTTTATGGGCCAGGCTGGTCTGACTGACATACAGACAGATTAGCGGTGGTAGCAGGCCTATCTGCACCGAGCAGGTGCGCTTAAAATGAGCCACTGGAGTGCGTTTATGTGTGTGTTTATGTGCGTCTACGTATGTGTGTGTGTGTGTAAGAGAAAAAAAAGAGAGAGAGCAGGTAGTATCAGATTTCCATGATTAGCCCGTTGTTGACCGCAGAGCTATCTTGACACACTGCCATTTTGTTTTTGTTTTGCTGTACAGTCAGAGCACGGAGGCCTGTTCACACACATCTATCTGTGCCATGCCACACCGGGCCAAGTATCTGCAATGCAGTGGCTGCCATGGTTTCGCTCTGCTGCTTCTGTGCAACACCCCTGAGTCCACACAGACAGATTAAAACGCACACACATACAAATATCCACATGCGTACACACACACACACACACACACATATATAAGAAAAAATACACATGCAGGCACACACAAGCATTGGATTGGATTGGAAAGCTGCAGCACCTTCACTCAACAGGAGGGATCATTCCCGTAAATCCCATCTCCTCTTTCTCATCTTCTTTCACAAACCCTTCCAACCCCAACACCCTCTTTGCTTTTCTTTTCTGGCCTATCCCTCGCTCTATTGACCAGCTTGGCCACACTGTCTGTCTCCCATTGATCTGAATATAGTGTTGGATGGGAGAGACACGTCTGGGCACAGCGGAACAACCAAGAATTGTTTCTAAAAGAGGACAGGCAAGCTGCCTTACCTTCAACCTCGTTCCTTCTTTTTCACCACTGACTTTCTGCTCTACAGTGTGTGTACACCCTGGAAGAACAATTATGATAAATAGTTCATAATCAAACCTTTCACTTACAGCTAGCCTACACTTCCTTGAATTCTTAAAGCTCAAGGTTTTCATCCATTTTGTATTTGGCCGCCACACAAAACACATTTAATTCAATCAAAAGAATCTGCAATGCAAGTCGTCAAAGCCATCTTTAAAAGACAGCACTCCGCAGACTGTTGCTCTTATCTCAAAGGAGCCTTAGTATCTATGATGGTGATTTGGTGGATATTTATTGGACAACCACACGAGTGGGGGATGAGGAGAGAGGAGAGGTGTGCCGTTATCTTTATTGGATCATGCTGTGCAATAATGATATCCCCACACCACCATAGCAGTCCTGTGTCTGAAGTTGCAGCTATAACGCCGCCTTGAAAAACTGCTGTGACTTCTCTCTCTCTCTCTCTGAGTGAGGCTGTGGGAAGGGTAACAAGAAATTGAATTTGAGGAAAAAGAATGAATGGCAGTGTCACAGTGAGTCAGATAATACGCCATGCATGCATGTCAACATGTGTGTGAGTTCACTTGCAAACTCTCCTATCTCTATCTCCTTTACTTTACTTTAATTAATATTTCCAGTGAAGCAGAAATTCAACAAAATGTAATTAACAAAATAGATACATTGTTGTTTTCAGATCACATTAAAGTGTTTTTAAGAGACTTAATCACCTTACAGTAAGACCTTACGACTGTCTATCGCCCGCTTCGAAGTGTTGAAAACATTCTTACCTATGGTGCTCCAGGTAGAGTTTGGGGATTCATTCTCTCAGTTGTGTTGAAGAAAATCACTCAAATCCTTGTTCAAAGTTTGCTGTGGTGGTTTAATAGCATCCCAGAAATGCGGTGAGCTTACTGACACAGAGCTGGTCTGATACAGTAGACTGACCCAGAGCTGAGGGGATGGAAACAGGGTATACCGTAAGATCAAACAATTGGTAACCAAAAGGTAGGGAGGTAGGGTGTTTGCATACAGGATCAAGGCAGCGTAGTAGGGGGGGTGGGGCAAAAACAGGTGGGGGTGCTGCATTCAGACAGGATCAAAAGGTCAAATCAGCAGGGGTCAAAGGCAGGAAAGACATACAGTTGGCATCTTGTTGATCAAGGAGTAGGTCCCAGATCTACCCAAATGTGTATTTCCTTCTTCAGTTGTGACACTGTGCGCTGATGTCAATTTCTTCAGATTCTGTGCTTTCAAAGAAAGGAAAACACTAGTGACCCTGCTGTTGAAACGGTGGACTGCAGACGTCGAGATACCGAGAGAGTAAGTGGGGAAATACATAAAGAAGTGCAAAATGGGATGGAAAAGAGATGGACCAGCAGAGGAGGAATATATGTTTTTTGACCTTTATTTGCTGATGGATTGTTTGCTGAGCATGCCTGGGGTGGGTTTGAAAAGTCTTTTTTGATTAGGGAGGCTCCAAACTGAGTGAATTGACCCAGAGGTATCTAATATGGCAGCAATGATAAAAGCTTACCGAACTCTTTAAATACTAAGGCAAGACGCTTCAGGGTTTGCTTTCGTATCTCCGTTCGCCCTGGAAACGCACGATCATCCTTCATGAAAGGAAGTGAAATTAACTTTTTCTACAGTTCCTTCTTACATCAGGTGACTCAAGGATTCTCAACCAACTGAGCTCTATCCCTCCCGTGATTGTTATTGTACGTTTTTATTACTAGTTGAATATAACAAAGTGGTAATGAGTATCCTCCAAGATATTTACTCAAAAGCCTTGATGAAAACACAAATCAGAGGTAGTTGAGGTACAGTTGTCAGGGTATAATCCAGATAATGTACCAATGCAAGGAGCAAATGTGATAAAATTGCTGTTTTTCTGTGTTGATCCTGGGAAATAGGACATTTACGTAGTTTAATGTGGCAACAGTTGTCTTGAGTGGGTTTATATGGTTTCATTTACTATAATAATAAACCATATAATAATAAAGAACAGTCTCTCCTAAAGTATCCATATCTTTACTTCAGTTTACTAAGGCATTGTATACATTAAGTGCAATTGTCATTAAAGCACTTAGTCATCATGCAGAACAATGGCAGCAGCAGCAGCAGCAATCCACATTCAAAAACGGTAAATGGACTACATTTATATAGCGCCTTTCTAGTCCTCCGACCACTCAAAGCACTTTTACACTACATGCCATATTCACCCGTTGACACACATGTTCACACGCTGATGGCAGAATCTGCCACGCAAGGTGCCAACTCGCTCATCGGGAGGAGTCTAATCATTCACACACACAATCACACACTGACGGCACAGCCTTTGGGGTTCAGTGTCATGCCCAGCAACACTTGTGGACGGGAGGAGCTGGGGATCAAACTGCCAATTTTCCGTTTAGTGGATGACTCACTCTACCTTCCCGAGCCACAGCCGCCCCAAAATCTTTCACCTGAACAGCATTTCTACACACTATTGTGGTTCTCAGGAGGAAAAATTCAGGTCAGTCAGTCTAAGTGAGATGTTTCTGTCCTCTAAACCTGTGCATCAAATTTCATGACAGTTAATACTGACGTATTATAATATTCTAAAAATCTCAATTATTTTTGTTCTCAGAAAGAGCTTCAAACTTTTTCAGTTATATAGTTTAGAGTATATAATTTAGCACAGCTCAAACTATGTCTAGAGTAATATTTTTATGATCTCTGGAGAGAAGAGAAGGTGAATGATTCCCAGGATAAAACATCTGAGCAATAGAACCATTTGAGGCTTTATGCACAAGTTTCTATTTATTTCTAACACCTTTTTTTACAGTTTGTTTGTAAATGGCTGCAACATACTCAGGCTTCAAATAAATTATCTATAAATAATCAATAAATAATTATCCTATATATATTCCTAGATGATCCTGGGTGTGTAGCTAATGAAATACTGTATGTGCATCTCCTCCAGGGTGCAAGCTGCACAACATGTCCAAAAGTATGTGGACACCCTTGTCCACACATATTTGTATTTTTCTCTGTTTGGGCTACAACCCTTCGTTCCAATGAGAAGAAATCCTAATGCTTCAGTATGCAGTGCTTCTAACTTTGAGGCAAATGTTTGGTGAAGGCCCTCGCCTTTTTTAACACAGCATAATCCTGTGCACAAAGTGAGGTCCATAAAGAAAAGGTTTTCTATGTATTGTATGGAAGAACTTGACTGGTCTGCACAGAATCTCACACTTTTTGTCATCTAGCATAAAACTATGTGAATGCATTCATGTGTGCGTTACAATACACTTATTTTGTTCCAGCTGAGATTCTGTTCTTGTTTATAGTCTTTCCTGGTTCCCTGGTCTGTTGAGTAATGAATTTTATCCGTTCAAATCAGTTCTAATACTTTCACCCGGGTCAAATGTCTCTCTTCTCTGTTGTCACATCTTCACCACTACACTACTGCTCACATCTCAAACACCTGGATCCCAGTACAGCCAATAAGCCCTCTTTCTACACCAGGAAAACCATGTCCTCTTTTTCCTATATCCTTTCCTCTGTAGTCCATGTGCCTCCGGTCTTTATTCCTGCTCTCAAAGCCAATCAATAATCAGGCAGGCCAGGACTAGCCTGTCAGAGACCTTCACTATCAGTTAGCACGGCTGCCTGACTGGCAATCTGACTGACTTGCTGGCTGCCTGACTGCTTGTTGTTCTGCCACTCTGGGGGAATGTCATCCGTGAAGGACGACTTTACAAGCCTACCCACGGGACTGTCACGCTTATAGAGGAACTATAATGCTTTTCCTTATTTTCTGTCATATATATATAACATTAAAATGTCAGATGTTCATATTAAATGTGACCAAAGTGTCAAATAATAAGGTTAACATATGTAGTAAATAAGTAAGTAATCCCTGTGAGAAAAAAGATCAGGCTTCAGACTACTTTGAAAGCTCGGTTTTCAACAGTTTTTTCTACTTTCAGCCTGAGGTGACATTGCCTCATGACGGATTTCTTTACATGGTCTTCTGCTCCACACACAGCTCGCAAGTTCATGGCTCCGCTCCGCTAACATTGTGGCTTTTTTCCATTGTTTTGGGGGTAGTCACATGCAGTCATGACTGGAGTCGAGCTGCTGTTTTTCATTAAACAGCCGGGCAAAGTAAAATAAGTAGTGTATCTGTTGGAGGTTTGCTGGTCGTCTGCAGCTCTTCATCAAACATCATCACCACTGTGGCTGTTTCTGCTTGTACTATTCCTCCCTGCATTATTTCTAACTGATCCACTGAACAAATAGCTCCAAATATCTCCATATGTTGGCTGTCGGAGCTTCGTCAGCACTGCTAATATGAAGCAGTAAAGCAGGAAATGTTGGGTTTTCATCGGCAGTAACTTAACACGATTCTGACATGGCCGCCCCTCGGTAAGATTCTGGAAAGCTGGCCAATCAGAACAGAGTGGGCTCATCGGGAGGGGGGCCTTAAAGAGACAGGAGCTAAGACTTCCTGTTAGAGACAGAGGCTGAACTGAGGGGCTGCCTAAAGAGCCAGTATAAGGTAAATAAGGAGTTTTTTGAACTGTGAATCATGCAAAGCTACACTAGTGGCGTCCCAGAATAAAAATATAGAGATGGAAATTAGCATAGGTCCCTTTAAACCCCCTCAAACACATCTGTATTGGTACACACACACACATATTCGAAGGAAGGAGAACAGGGAAGAAAGTAACATGAGGCGTGCAGAAATAGAGGTTGAGAGACAGAGAGAAATGAAGCGACACATGTCTAATATTTTAACATTTCTCTCAGTACATTTAGTCATATAAGCAATATAACTTATGGCTTTTGTATCCACTCAGCATGTTCAGCACATCAACATGTTTCACTGATTATTGCCTAATCAGTGTTTCATTGGTAACTGTTAGCGCTTGATAAAATATGACTTGAATAGTGCTTAAGCACATTCTGCTGAACAGGCCCTTTGAAGGTAATTAATGTAGAAAAGATTGCAACGCCAGCAAAGCAAAGTTACGCTTAGAAATGACAATTATCTGCTTTGTGTTTTCATTTGCAGCAATTTGGGTATGCTCCGTTCTGGCTATACTGCAGTATTCTTGACATTTTATCAGACCAACTGCAATATTTTCTGCACTGAGCATATTTAAACATTCATTTATTCACATTTTCAGTGGGAAAATGATGGGGAAAGGTTGGCTTTAGCAGGTCACTTTGGGTGTGTGGCTGAATTCAATATAACCTCACTACACAGAACACTGTCTAATACGACACAGATAATAATGGGAAATCGAGCTGGAAATGCAAATTAGAAAGTAAATCTTGGAAAATATCTTTCCAGATGTCCATTAACTTGCCAATGCAAACTTAGAGAGTTAAATTGTTAACACTGTCTTCAAAATGGATCGAGAGCAGTGAAGAGGAGACTGCAAATCATGCACTAATATTCTGGAAGTGCCTTGTCCTAGATCATTTTTTAAAGGAAATATTGACCTTCTTGATAAGGTATTTGCTTACCAGATACTCTGGGACACATTGTTATCCAACCTCAGGGCTCCCTGGTAAAAGACAGGAGAAAGATGTTTATGACATATACCATTCACAGTTTCCAAGGAGATTAAGAAGGAATCTATAACCTGAAGAGTTGTTGTGTATTTTGACTCTTTTTACTCACCACGTTTCTTTTTTAACTTAGTCTTATTGCATAACATGTAGTCTTACATACTTCATAGTAGTCTTATTGCTTAATAGACAAAATGGACAAGTGAATCTGGGGAAGAGAGATGAGAGACTAGGAGTGATGGAGAAATTAATGTGTGCATGCATGGAAGAGAGGGGGTGTTCAACTTATGAAGCATGGATGAGTTGAAGGAGATACTGTATGTACAGTATATTACAACTATATATTATAATATAGACTATATACAACTATGCTATGTATAACTATATTACAATATATACAACTAGAAGCACTTGGTTATGGTTAGAGACAGATTGTGGTCTCTGGGACACACTGACTGACTCAATATTTAATCAAAACCACAATTTTTCCCTAACTTTAAGTGTTTTAGGTGCCTGGACATCACATGGCTGTTTCTGCTTGTACTTTTCCTCCCTGCATTATTTCTAACTGATCCACTGAACAAATAGCTCCAAATATCTCCATATGTTGGCTGCCTGAGCTTCGTTAGCACTGCTAATATGAAGCAGTAAAGCAGGAAATGTTGGGTTTTCATTGGGAGCAACTTAACACGACTCTGACATGGCCGTCCCTCGGTAAGATTCTGGAAAGCTGCCAATCAGAACAGAGTGGGCTCATTGGGAGGGGGGCCTTAAAGAGACAGGAGCTAATACTGCCTGTTAGTGACAGAGGCTGAACTGAGGGGCTGCCTAAAGGGCCAGTATAGAGAGGGCCAGGGCCAGAGAGGGCCAGTATTACTAAGAAAATTTGTAGTATGTGAACGTATTTTGTAGGAGTCAGGGCTGCAGCATCAAGTCTCCAAATCTGAATTTGCATCCATCCTGTATATTCCCCCCACCATTCTCGGTTTACAGAATGGAAGAACAATAATTAAATCATGAGTACTGCATCACCTACACCCACAAGTGATTGGATTTATCCCAGTGCCGGTCTCCTTAGCATATTCAGCTCTGTGAGAGTCTTCTAAACACATCAGTGTCACTGTTAGAAGTTCAGGAAGGAAGATTTATCTTTTTTATTATTGCATTATTAAAAATTACATAAATGGCTGCTGCCTTTTCTCCGTTGCATTCACGAACCGACTTGCATAAGAGAAAATCAGCAGATCCGTTATTCCTTCCTCATTTTCTTCCTGTTAGGGAGAAGAGAGACGGAGATGAAAGACGGAAAAGAGAGGTTCAAGTGGAGGGTTGTGTTATCCAGCACAATGGTTTATTGATCCTCTCATTGCCTCTCCCTCTTTCTCCCTTCACAGCACGGCGGAGTAAATTGGACTGTTTTCTTCTCCAGTGATTGACGTCTGCCTTGTGTGAGCAATGTTTTCAAACTCGCGGTGATATTTTCAGCAGACTGAAATGAAATGATTTTTTCAGTCGACTCTGGCATTCCCTCCTAAAAATGACACAATTCTTTGAGTGCGCACAGCATCTGAGCTGACAGGTGACGAGTGTTAAGCTAAACAATCTACAGTGCATTGTGACAACTCTGTCAACAAAAAAAACAAAGAGAGAGGACAACAAATGGCGCTTTTGTCACTTATCGCCAGGACTAACAAAACAGCGCAGCCCAGTCCAAGCATGAAATCATGTCTGGAGGGAAATCCTTCATGTTTGAAAAAAAAAAAGAAAATACAGTAGTGTTGCAGAGCAAGTGCCATGAAAGAAATAGCAGTGCGTTGAGTGTCTCTGTGTGCAGAAGGTAGCACTGCAAGCTAAAGGAATCATGTCAGGACACACAAAATGGCGATATTATGCTCCTCTTACCCCATTATAAGTTCTCTCTCATTATCTTTCCAGTTGGCAGCTGTACCTGGGAAGAAAATTGAATTTAATCTCATTGTGTCCCTGTGAATCCATGTGAACAGTCAAATAAAGCTTTGAAAAGGTTGAATTTAAGTGCCAGGTGACGGTTGCATTGATATGTGCATCCATGGCTAAATGTGCGCTGTCAGATTCAAACCCCTCCTGCCAGACTGAGCGTTGATATCGAATGATTCTGTAAAACTGTGGATTACATTCACTGACAGCATTTTAAAGTTCAGTGCCAGCATTTTTTAAAAATGTTTTATTTCTGTGACATCCACGGAGGCCAAAGACTGTATGATTTGAGTTAGAGGGAGATTGTTATGGTTAAAAAAAAACATCAGTTGTTGTGAGCTGTCAAGTCAAGTCAATTGTATTTGTATAGTATTGCAAATCACAGATTTGGCTCAGGGAGTTTTACAGTCTGTACAGCAATACAATATTCTCTATCTTTAGACCCTTGATTCAGATAAAGAAAGTGGAGTAAAAAGAAGAAGAAACTTCAGGAAGAGCAACAGAGGAGGGATCCCTCCCCCTATATAAAAGTAGTTTTACATGCCCATCACCCATCACAGCTGCACCGTCCTTACATTCCACCTTCCTACATAATCAGCAACACTGGCACAAAGGTTAGCAGTGGATGTAAACATTTGTGCTGCAGAATCATCTGATATGAACGTAATTCCTCTGGACAAAGTCAATTCTCATTCCACCGTTTCCAAGTTGAAACATGCCCACTGGTGATTCACAGTCCGAGTGAGGAGTGGACAGCTCTTCAAATGTATGAGCCTTTAAATATTTACTAGAAAACATACTTGTTTTCCAGTTGTATTGCACTGCACTCGAATTAACCTGCACTGCACTGCACATGCAACACCACAGAGGAAGAACAGGACAGGAGCAGTGAGAGGGACAGGATGTTTAAGTCATGGGGTAGAAGGGGCAGCCCGAGGCATCGGCCACATAAGCGGTCGCCTAGGGCACCGAATGAGAAACAAAGTGTTTTTTCTTCTTTTTTTTTTTGTTTTTTTTTAACCAACAGGTGTGCTTGTATGCAGCTTTTGGGAATGCACACTTGCCCTCCCTTCTTAATGTTTTTTTTACTTGCATAGGTTTTCATCTGGTTTGTTTTTCAAAGCCTTACTGCTCAGTTCACCTGACAACCACCAAACTTAATATGCAAACTTAATATACCTCAGGCCATGCCACTTTGTCTGGAGGACTGGGAGGACTTTGTCAGGGCTGGATGTACCATTGCTGCACTTCGTTTTAGTGTGAATTCATATTAGAGATGGCAATAGCCTAATTAAGTCTCTCTCCCTCCCTTCCCTCCTGAAGCTGTGTGTCATTCAAGCTGTTTTATTAACAGACACATCACCCTCAAAACACTGTTCTGCTCATTGAATAACCTTTGAACTTTAATGACATGCTGTATTTCAGATCACACTGGGTGGGAGTTTACAGTACCTCCTGCATCCCGCAATGTATCCTGCACCCCCATCCATCTTCTGTAGGGTTTATACTGTCTTGTGGTTTTTAAGCACACCTTCACTGTCGGGAGGCAGTTGATCTTTAACCCCTCCTATTGAAATGCAGTCTTTGTAGAAAGACAGACGAGCTGACAAAAGCATCACACATTCAGGCGCTAGACCTATTCAACTATTTTGACCATTGTTGTACCTCTTACAAAAAGGGTTTGAGTTTAGAATTTTGAATGTTGACGATGTGGCTTTTACTTGAAACAAGGACCTAGGTTAAGTAAAAGTTTAGTCTGACAATAATAGTCCAAGTTAAAGCAGCATGGGATCAAGTTCCAGAATCCTACATTTCCCATAATGCAACAGCAGCATCTCTACTTCAGGCCCTCTCTGCTTTGTAAACACCCACATTTTTCAAATCCACACCCCCAGTTTGTAAAAGAATTGTTACTTCAAGCTGAGATTGACCAGAAAATTACCAAAAATTAGCCTAATGACATCATTAGGTTACGTTTATGTATTTTAGGGTAGATTTAGAAAGTTGACTATACTCCACATGGCAAGTAAAGTAATCTTCACGTGTAAAGTCAGTGAAGTGCCCCTTTAATATGCTACAATACTTGTGGTTTGGATTTAAAATTGTTCCTCAACTTGCTGAAAACTTGATGAATGACTATCTTAACCGTCTTTTACAGGGTGTACTACTTTGATTAAGACCATTGTGCCGTCACGTCCAACCTGTTGACATTCTCGTTCGATAAAACCGCATTTGAGATCTCATTGTTGATTTGATTCCTGACCTAACTCCTAACTTCCCCTCTCACATGAAAACTAGTCCCTCGCCATCCAATTACCAAGGGTTGTTCAAGATCCCCAGAGCCCAATCAGCAGCCAGTATCTCATAATTAACCCCCCCAAATACACCCACACACACACCTCATATTGTTGATTAAGGGATCTGAAGCCATACCGAAATAACTCACCTCTCCTCATCCATCCATTTCCCCTCCAAACATTATTAATAATCTCTCTATTTCTTGATTGAGAAATCTTCAGTTAATTTGGGTGTGTTTTCCACACACCATTAAAGGACAACCTAATACAGTAATCAGAACACAACTGGAACAACATCTTGTGAGTAAAAGTGATTTTTAATCAACGAAGCATGAAGTTCTGGCTCATCACTGTTCATTCAGCTACTTTGAAAAACACGGCTGAGAATCGGCTAATGAGACTCATTTTTCATTTGTAAGCACAAAGGAAACAGTCAGCAGTCTGGTTTGGTATTAATAAGAACATCATCTGTGGTGCAGATCTGATTTCTGATTTCCAACTGCATAGGCTTTCAAAACACACATCTGATGGATGACTGCAATCCCCCTTTCCATTTATCTTTTTTGTTTCATAAATTATCCTCAATGAGCAGTAAAATGCCCACAGCGCCATCAATTGCGCTGTGTTTTTTCCCCACTTTTTCTTGACTCTCAGGTCACTTTAGCATTTGCATATTTCCTCTAACATCAACTTGTGCTTTGCTTATTAATTTCAATTACAAGATCATCCATTAAGGTACGCTGAGTGGATTCCCTCAGAAGCGTGCACTGTCCACAATCAGCCATGCATGTTGTGATAAATCGCTAGGAGAAGTCAAGCTCTCCGACGGCAGTACTGTGACCACGGAGTATTAATCACAGCGGGACAGATTATTACCCGTCCTCCATCCATCTTTCGCTGGTGACATTGCAGGGTCTAAACAAACAATAGTGTGTTAGTATTATCCAAACGTACAGTGTATTATGAGGCGATTGCAGACACTCGTTATGGATACTTGGGTGGAGACTGAGTAGCTTCTGCTGGAAAACTGACTTGCTGTAGAATTTTTTTTTTTTTTCTGCTGTAATTTAGGATGATACGATGATTTATTTGCAGAATTGTGGAGTGAAGAGACAATTATAATGAAGTTTGAGGACTAATAGGCCACTAGAAGACAGGGAGATGAATTAACCTGTCACTCAGCCTGATCGTTGGAGACCGAATGCATTCAGGAAAAGTATAATAGCCTACATTTAGGGGTTGATTATAACTAACAAGAGTTTCTTTGCTTGTCCTGCAGCATCTCCAACTATCCCACCGCTGCACTCGGAGCATTTCAAGCCCTGTCATGAGAAGGACCTGGCCTACTGCCTAAACGGTGGCGAATGCTTTGTCATCGAGACACTCAGCGGGCCTCACAAGCACTGCAAGTAAGTGACTGACCTCTTGTTATTATTGACTGACTCTTATTATTTAACAACCTTCTTTTCTTTCCTGTCCTCTGCCTCTATACTTTTTATTCTTCTTCCTGCTCTTCTTCTTCCCTGTAAGAGCATCCATCAGTGAAGTCTGTGGTATGTTCAGGGTGTGATGAGACATTGCATTTGGATAGGATGCTGCGGTTTAACTGGCTATTATGAATATTAATATTTACATTAATTTGACTAATGTCACAGCCTACTTATTGTCTGTCATATGATGTGTATACATTTCTTAGTTCATGTATGTTTTATGTGGCAATTTCTGTTTAAAATACAAACTAAAGTGAGAAAATGAAAAAAAGGAAGGATTATCCTTTTAATTCGAAGGAGGATTCCATGAAAAATACTGTATATCTTGAGTATCTCAGTGACCTCGCCTCCTGTAGGTTTAAAAGACGGTGGTTCTTCAAAGTTTCTATCTTAATCCTTCATGGAGTCAGCTTGTATTCACAGCGGTTACAAGCGATTCCAAAAAGCATCACCACATCGATAGAACGTTCTCAAACCACTCCTGCAGCATAATCCACTTCACTGCCGTACTGTATGTGCAGCATGTTGCAAACACTCATATACAGTTTGTCCACAAGAGCTAAATACCACACTTCTGTGTTGCACTGTCACCACCTCATGGCTCAGAAGCTCCACTGGATGTACTGCAGTGCATTTAATGATTCAAATGGTGAAGCAACAATTGTTTGAACATGCACAATGACTGTAATTGCTGTGAAAACAAACTGCAGCTGCCATCGTCTGCAAAGGAGTAAGCTATAGAGTTTTAAGGTCATCCTTTCATGGGGGTGAGTATTTGATAGTGAAAACATACATTTTCAGCAGAGTTTTGTGTTCATTCACTATTCGCTGTCTGCAGCATCTATAGAAGCTGCCCCCTTCTCCAATTACTCCTTGTGCATGGAAAGATTTTCTGCAGTTTCTGTGTAGCTGTGTGCATGTGTGTGCATAACCTGTGTTCACGTGTGCATGCTGGTTGCCATCTCGTGTGTGTGTGTGTCTTACTTGTCCCAGATTTGAGAGTAGAGCTCATGGGCACTTAGCCCGCTCAAATATGGGGCCCTTTACTAATTAAGTCCCAGAACAACTTCTTCCAAAATCTAACCGCAGGACTTCCACCAAACCTGTTTTTCAAAGAGCCTGTTTTGCCTCCCCTGGGGTGTGACTATGCATCCGTGCATGTACGGGTGTGTTTATGTGAGTCTGTGTGATTGTGTGGATGATGGTGAGGGATGTCTTTTGGCTCTGCAGTGTAAGTAAGATGTAGTACATTGAAAATATATGGATAAAGTTGGACCCAAGAGATACAGTGTTGAGTGTGCACGTAAACACACACTTCATCATGATGTACATACATGCACGCAGTGTGTTTACATGCTACACAGGAAACCGATCAATACATTAACATGCACTGGTTACTATAAAATCTCCTTTTACATGTGTGTAGCTGCAAGGGTCTGCAGAATATAAGATGCTGCTACCTGGTGGTCGCTTTTTTTGTCTATTTTTTTGGAGCAAGTGGACTAAAAGCAAAGTGAGAGTACAAGCTATACAGCCAACAATGCGGTTTCTCTAATCAACTATCCTGACAACCAAAAAAAAAAAATGACTTCCTGTTTACAAGACATTTAGAAAATCAGCTCACTGAAGAGAAGACAACAGAACAAGTGCACGTAAATGCACTGAGAGAGTACTTCAAAGTCTGTCTCCTGCATTATTCAGTACATTATGCACTGTATAATCCAGTCAAAAGTCAACCAAAGTCCACGACAGCACAGACGTCTGTTTTTTTTAGCTTTATTCAGGAAATAGATGATAGCTGAAAAAGAGAGGGAGGGGGGGGGCAGGATACAGAGAGAGAGAGAGAGAGTGTGGGAGAGAAAGACCCAAGTGTAGGCGGACGAGGAGTCGTAGCTGTTGCCCTCCTCCCCTGCTTGCCTCGGTTGCTATGACAACATAATCTGCGGACAAGCGTAGCTGTTAAAGAGCAACGGTTTGCGATGTACGCCGGGACAGCCTTGACCACACTGTCTGTGCATGTTAATGTGTGTGAAGGTGCAGAGGAGTGGGAAATGTGCACCGAGTTGATCTCTACTGCTTTAATATATGGCAATGAGTTTCTAAAGGGAGATATGGACCATCAAACAATATGGCATTCACTCCGAATCTGAATAACAGCTGGTGTGATTATGCAGTAAAACTATGAGGTGTGTTTAGTACTTTGCTTAAAAAAAAGTAACAGTGGAGTTGAGAAAGGTAATGATATGCACTTTTGAACAGAAGAATTAAACAAAGATGATGTTTTAGTCTTGGAACTTTTTATATATATAAGTGTTTTATGGATTATATGCACTGTGAGACTCTTGAGTCACTAAAGACTAGATAGTAAATATCACTAAAACCACCATGAAAGAAAAAAAGGATACATTGATGTGCTGTTAGACATTAATTTATCCTCATCAACAAAAGAATGACAAATTTCACCCCAGGCACAGGATCAATGCATAATCTGATTCAGTTTGTGGTTACAACAAATTGAGACAAATCAGGGTGCAAAAGTGTGATCAATCCAGACATTTAATGGGGATAAATTGAGCCAGTTTATGGCACTATTTGTCACAGAATTAATCATTTTTATTCGCGAGATGAAACCTGATCCTTTTTGCAACGATTTTCTCCAAACAGTCATAACTCAAGTATCAAGTGCCATTCCCGACCAGTTGTAAAACAAGCGCAGATTGTCCCCCAGAGCGCTGTTTAGCGCTGTCAGTGCGCGATGGTCGTGTTTGTGAACCTAAGGGGACGGATGCGGAGAGGGGAGGGATTCAACGTCATAAGGACTTCACTTTCCCCTTTACACACACACACACACACACACACACACACCAATGCTCACTGCTTTGGGCAACATAGTCAGGCATTCAATCATTAGTGCTCAGCTAACCAGTAAATTAGTCAGTGTGCTAAGATAATATTTTCAGAACATGGCAAGAGGCCAAAGCATGCAGTAATAAAAGTATGTGATGTTGAATTTGATTAATTATTTTTTCAGCTTAGGAGGATTTTACCAAAGTGAACAAAACTAATGATAGGTTTAGTGTAATTACTGCTTCAAATAATGTCTCTTTAAATGTCTTACCATTTTCCTATGTACACTTATTCTCATTTCTGTCTTTACTTGGAGTTTTAGAGAGAAAATGGTCACTCGGAATAACAAACCTACTATTTCCTAATTGACTCAGTTACTCTGTTGAGCCAAAGGACATGGGGAGTTACCTCTTCTTACCTGCCACTGTTTATTTATTCTGTCTTCGGAGTTGCAATAAATTCAATTTCTGGCCCTTTTATTGTTTATTTCCTGCTGCCAGAGTGACCGGGCAGGGTCTCCCTCTGTCTAGTTAGCAACAAGGGCTAGCTAAGCCCGTCTCATTGCCCTCTGTTGAGAGACTATTTCAGAGCTAGAGAAAGACAATCTCACCTGGCATGTGGAGGTAGCAGGGCTTTGGAAGAGATCCCTGTAAAGTCCCTGCCAATGAGACCAAGGCCTGACAGAGGCACTCTCTAGAGGGGAGAAACAGACACAGTAACACACACACACACACATACTCATACACACACCCTGACCCAAGCTGTCTGCTGGAAGTTAAGATGTTGGACCAGACTGTGGTGCAGGTTGAAGAGCTGGCCTCTCAGCAACTGAGGGTTTTTAGAGGGACTTGTGATAGAAGAATGGTTTCTGTAAGGCTGGAGGCAAGTAATGTTGGTAAAATGCATGTCATTGCCCGTAGATCTGTTTCAGAAATTGATTGATTAGGGGTATATCACTAATGGGTATCTGTGAATAGAAATGATGAATGTTGGTTTAAAGTATTGATTGCTAAAGTTGAAAGGCAGCGTGCTGTAGTGATGTTCCTCAAATTCAAGGAAAATGCTTTTTCTCTTTCTTTGGCTCAAAATTTTCACTTCTTCCAAAGGTTAAAATAGAAAAGCAATGTCTCCATGTCCACATTTTCTGTTCCTCCAGTTTATAATCTACTTCTGCACCTCCCCTTCTTCCCCCTCCTGCTCCTGTTACATCATCAACCTGTTTCATCAGAGCTTTATACTGCAAGAGTGATAAGGACTTTCGCCGTGGTCCCTACAGTACAGTATGAGCATCTCATCTTAGAAAAAAATCCTCTCTTGGCATTTAGATTTAGAAGGTCCTTAAAATCTCTAAAACTAACTTGTTCTAAAAGGAATAAAAGGAATAGAGCAGAAATACAGGGCGGCATCCTATTGGCTGAGTGGTGAAGAGTCATACCATGTAATCACAGGGTCATCCTCTGGAGTTCTGCTGTGATTATCAATTTAAAAAAGGCTCACAAAAACAAACTTTAGAATCAAAAACAGGCGCTACCCATAACCTTTCCCCATTTCACTTTCCAACTAATCTCTGCGACAAGCACAAGCATGAAATGGGGGTCAGTTTGCTGACTTACAGGAATAAAATATTCTTAACAGAACAACAAACAACTACTCCAAGAAATTAAAGATAAAAACCTGAAACTCGACAAAAGCAAAGCAGAGTGATCAAACCCATTAAAATCAATTCACAACACAACTGTATGTCTAAAGCAGGACAGGCTTTAGAGAGATTAGACAGATTCAGTTGATAAAAATGGTTCCTGCATTTGTTGGCGCAAGGTCAAGAACAAGCTAGGGGGCAAGGTTATGCAGCAGACCAAACCACTTCTTTCGCAAGAGTAGCCCACCTTTCCTCGCTCACAATCCTCCTCATCCTCCCTCCTGTCTCTCTGGACTCCAGCCTTTCTTTTCCTGGGTGACCTCGGGCTTTTCCAAAGTGTTCAGCCACGGACCAGTGCTGCCAGATTGACTTGGGCCTCATAGGTGCAAAGTGTGGCTGCTCAGTGGAATACATAACATTACCTTCCTCATACATACACACACACACACACACACACACACACACACACACACACACACACACTGGCAAGCCAATTAACAAGAAGCATGCATGAAATTGAAAACATAGCAGCAATAACACATATCTAAGCTGCCAGTAAACAAGGAGATTAAAACGCATATGAAAAAAGAACAGACACCTGAAGCATCTGGGAGCTAAAGACTGAGTGGCAGTGCCATATTACATGTCACTCATATTATATACCCTTTACCATATACAATATCATAGTATAAGATGTTACAAGTACCGCAGGATGTATCATCTTCTTTTAAGATGTGCAGCATCAAACTGCAAAAGTGTAAAAATGCTGCAAAGTCAATACAGCAAAGAGAAAACAATACAGTTTATATTTAGATGGAACACTTTTGTTGTCTGAGGTCTGTGCATAATTTGTTTAACATTTTTTTCGGCTGTGAGAAGCTCCCCAATTTCCTCTGACATCCACTGATACCACATTCAAAATTGAGCAGATTTTGCATGTATGCTGACATCTTTGAGTATAATTAATGCAGTCACTTTCCCCATCCCAGTGAGAATGGATTCTGCAATCTGCAGATGTCTAGATTAAAAATTGGTTAAATATAGTTGAAAAGTCAAATTCCAATGACTATATATGTCAATATGTGGCACCTGGTACATACTAATCTAAATATAGTATTTCAAATGTTGTTGAAACAATGGTAATCTATGTCTAAAAAAGCTTCTATGTCAACCAAATTTTGTCCAGCTTTGCTCATGTCAGAGGACATCTTCTGACACTCAAATCGCCAAGTCCATGTTTAGTGGGTTTCTCACTGTTGTGAACATACTAAATACTCAACACATGTTAAAAATATGTGTTTCCTATGGAACTGGGAAGCATAAAGTCACAATGTTGAGGGTGACCAAACTAAGAAGTAAACAAGAGTAGTTTTCTCTCAGTGAGAGAGTGTCGCTCTCCAAGGTCCTGAATTCTTTCCGCTGGGCATTTGGTGGAACACATGCATCCACTCACACAAAAACACACACTTTTAAGTGTCAGTCACCCCAAGAGACCTCCGACATTGTTGTAGTGAGCGTAGCAAGAGTCAAGGAATGCATGGAGGGGTCACTGCATTCTGTGCAATATTGTTTCTGACATGCAGGGATTTACCTTGACAGGAGAAAGCCTCTGGGATAACGGTGTGTCAAATGCTCACTATATAGAATGCTTAAGTGCACATTTGTGTTTGTGTGTGCGCACATGTGAGTGTATGTCAGACAGAGTACAAACTTGTCTTGTCATTACAAGGAAAAAACATGTGATCTTCTCCTGCCTGCATTCAGAAAACCATCTGGTTTCTGTTAAAATTAAAAACACTAATTTTTTTCTCAGTCGTTTATTCTCTCTAATTCTTGGCGGGTTTTTTTGTTTTTTTTTTTGGTCTTACCCTGCTCTCCCTCTCTCTCTGTTTTCTTTCTCTCCATCTCTGTTTTTCTGTCTAACTCTCTCAACCCTCATCGCCATCTGTGCGATAATAATGGCACACCAGTGGGAGTTCGAATGGTGTCTCTCTGACAGTAATAAACAAGCCTGATGCCATGGCATGCTTTTGAGGTGGGAGAAAATTAAACAGATAAGAGACTGCATATTGTGGCTATAAGGTGCCGCTTTCGGTGAATGAATCCTCCAAGACACAAAGAGGAGCACTCATTGTGCCCGGGAATGGAAAACAGAGGATGGGGGGGGAGCCAAGGAGGGAGGAAAATGGATACAAGTCCAGAAAGGGGCGATTTTAAAAAAGTGCCTTTTTTGGTGACATAGTGAGGGGAGAGTGTTAGCGATGGAGGCCAAACGTCAGTGTGTCACTGTGTGCTGATTTAATTAGCACACAATGAAGGCTTAATGATCTTTTGGCAGCTCAATCAAGGGTTATATAAAGGGAAGTCAATGCAGTAAAGAGGGAGAAGCCATAGTTTTTCTCTTTTAATAATTCTTATTGTTTGCTATTCTGTTTTTAGCTATCTTAGCTACATCTTGCACTTAAATATTAGAAGACAAAAAATACCATGGTGGCTTGTTAGTTTTATTTTCTTTAAAGTTCCACTAAACTATTTTTTCATGTCAACAATGAATCATATGTATAATATAATCTGAAACAGGTCCCTCATAGCACTGGACTTGCAGGAAATTATCACCAACTCTTCAGCCTTTCAGAGCTTTTTAGCCTCTTTTAGCTCATTGTGTTGGTTTACGGTATGATTCAGTCTCACCACTCTCATCAGCCCTGTTCACCGCTGCAGCTGGCAACTGTTTTTGAATGAGAAATCTCTGATAAGCCGACCATACAACACCTGCCTAGCACTACTACAGCTGGAGGCAAATTTGGCAACTTGCTCATGAAGGAAGTTGAAGAAAACTAAAGACACAGATATTTTTCTGAAGAGTCATTGGGGACAGAACACTGGCTTAGACTCATCAGGGGGACAAAAACATGTACATAAGTATAAATATGCTGCTTTGAACATATGACAGTATATATGTATGACTGTCTGTATCTGTATATGTAAGCTCTTTGTGCGTAGACACACTAGTGTAGTAGTATCTGATTATTGTGTTAATTTCCTGTAATCGTGAGTTTCTGAAGCCATCTTCCTAAAGCCATTTCCTCGGTTCTCCAACCTCTCGACTTCTAATTGATTTGTATTGACATCTTTGTTAGTTTTAATTAGCAAGATTTAAGAAGTTTAATGGTGCAATTGCATTAGCTCATTCAGTTTGGTAAACAGTGCAGAGTATCCAATTAAGGCTCTTTCCCAAACATACACATTTACAGTCCGTGTGCGTGTGTGTGTGTGTGTTTGTGTGTGTCTACAATCATGTCCTTATGACAAACATTAAGTTGTGAATATGTTTATTTGGTGGAAGTAATACTGTGAATGAATCTGTCAAAGCCCTCATGAGAATTTAAATGATGAAACTGGAGGCTGTTGTCTGATGGAGTCTACGTCTATAGAGGAGTAGTAACACATATGGTACACACATGATTTTGACAGAGTGACAGGAAATAAAGGTTTGAGATGTGCACTGTAGGCTGTAACTCTTGAAATCCTTTAATAATTGTCAAATGTAACACTGTAATGAATAATAGTACTTGGACAAATTATGATCATTAATCACAGTGATGTTTTCCTGTGAATAACCTTCACAGCCTGTGGCAATTGGACCCTGACGATGCTAACTGCAGGTTGATAAAGAATATCCTAAAGCAGTGAGATAAAATACAGTAAGAAGACTAATTATTTTCATTTTTGGCTTTATTACTATTTTAATTGTTTTGATTTCACAGCAGACATTGCACTAATGCTGTATTGGCTACCAAAGGATTAAAACGCACTTTTTGTATGATATTGGATGCAACTACAGAACATACAGTACTGGGACCATGGAAGGAAATTGGAAATTTGATTTATGGAGACAGAAGCCTTAGGTGAAAACAGTACACCTCAGCATTTCTACTTTTTTCTAATTCTCCCAAGGGAAGCTGCTCAAGAAAAGTGAGCAAACTAACAAAGCAATGGAACAATCATGCATATATGCTAACTTGTCACATAAATTGTTGTACATGTCATGAAAGAGAAAAACCTAAAGTGATTTCTTGTCTTTTCCTTTGATTGAATACAGTGCAGACTCAGTTAATGTTGCAGAATTAGCAAAGCTCTGCAATGTTTAGCAACGACTCGAGTACTTAGCCAATGGGTAAAGCAGCAACAGTAAACTATCAAAAGATAAAAATTCCTTGGAACACATTTTCCTCCTTTTAAGATTTTAACAAAATCATCTCATTCCACACCTTTGACAGTATCACTTACACTGTATAAAGACGCTATTTGATGTTTACTACTTTGATATAGTAAAATATCTAAACCCAAGACTCTTTATGGATAAACCATTTCATCCAGTGGAAATATTGCCCTGTGTTCTGTGCATCATTTACACACATGGTTGTTTCCTCCATTTAAAATAAAGTTCGGGGTTGAACACGGTTTGGCTGCACAGCATGAGGTTGTGCTGTCCAGCCAATCGGCAAGTCAGTGGGATTTAAGGGGTTAATTAAACTTGCTGAACCGATTCAATCATACAAATATTTGTGGAGTGTCCTAAATGTTTTGCCCCATCAAGCTTGCAGAGCTCCCTACAGGCTGTCCAGCACTCGGAAAACTGGAATATTTTTTATGGTATTGAACACAGTGAAAGCAAAGGTAGTAAAGATAATTTCACTTCCTGCCTTTTGAAGTGGCTGACAGCCAGGATGTAGGCTATTTCATTACATAAATCAGTGATAGAAATCAGTGAGCGAAGACATGGGAGCACATTTATATTCAGACACCCACACAGTTGGCTCATCTTTAGGGGGCTCGTAACATGCTATGAAGCGTTACATTTCATCATGTGTATAGGCATTTTGTTTGTGCGCTCGGAGATGCAACACACACGTACACGCACAAACTGTAAATGTTTGACTGCTTCTGCCAAACCTGTCAGATATGCCCCGAGGAGGCAGAGACGGAGGGTCATGACCTCATGGTGAAAGACAAAAGCGAGAGGCACGAAAGGAAAGAAGGCAAGCAAGAGAGACGGGGTTATAGAAAGATTTTGACATATCAAAGGTTGAGGGATATTCCAGCATTATTCTCTATAATGATGTACAAATACACACCGGATGTGTACAGTAGCAATAAGAAGCAGAGCAGAGTGAGCAAAGGAGAGTGAGAGGACAAGGGAAGGAGAGGAGTGAGGAAGTAGACATACAGTAATTTGGTGGTGTTCCTAATCAAGGCATCCCTTTCAAGTCAGCAGGTTTGATGTGTTAATAAGATGCAAATATATGCAAATGAACCCTCCTTTTCCCTCCAAAACTCTGACTGAGTTTGCGTTGCCCACTCCTGCAGGATGGAAAACTCTGAATAAATACCAGGAGAGAGCATGAAGAAGAAGTATTGATTTTTTTAAGAAAAAAAAATTAAAATGGTGAGAAAGTTTTAAGCTGGCCGCAAAGACACAAATTTTCCACGGCTACCTTGGGGAATCTTTCCCTACTGACTGAACTTATGCACAGCGGTGAATTTCTGCGTGAATGAGGCGAGGGAACGAAAACTAATGTGACAGTAAAAAGAGGAGGATGCAAAGTAAAATATGTACATAAAGGATCGTGTGGAGAAAAGAAGAAGGAGAGAAACAGAGAAAGAGGGACAGAGATTGAAAGCGACAGAGAGGGAGAGAATAGAAAAAAGAGAATAACTGAAGACGAGCTGTGTCTGCAATATTAAGCAGGTCTAGAGTCCCAGTGCTACCTGGGAGCTATACCAGCCTGTTTTCACTGTAGTGCACTTCACTCAGAAATGGCATCAGCGCCTTGAGCTGAGACATGTCTGTCTCCCGCTCTGACTAACAAGCAGCTCTCCGTTAGTTTTCCAGAAGAGCGAGGCTTGATTACACACACATGTAAGCACACGTGTAAGCGCCCATGTAACGTATGTACTGTACCCTATAGCGAGGCGCCCACACTCAGATGCTTCACAAACATGCAACAATGACAAGGCTCACACACATACAGCATCTCCTTCATTAACCTCTTCTCCCCTTAAGTGTTCATGAATATTTAACGTTTTCCCCTTTCAACTTCTGATCAAGGTCACTGTCATGCCGGCAGTCAGCTAATGGCCGTTTTGACATCTTGAGCTAGAAGCCCTGTAATTGTCCTATTAGGCTGCCTTTTTTCCAATCACTGACAATTAAATCTTACCTGAAAATACTGACATTTCCTGTTGAAACACTCTTCTTCCATAGCAGTTAGTGTGTTTTAGTTTATTGTACCAACCAGTTTTAGCTAGGCTGGCACCGTGGCTCTAATGATGGCAGTGTTGGTCTATCGGTCTACTAACAACTAATAACTGTTGAATGGATTGTGATTCAGTTTGGTACAGACATTCGTGTCCCTTCAGGATGAAGTGTATTGACTTTGATGATTCCTTAACTTTTCATCTAGCGCCATCTTCAAGTCAAATTGGTGATTAGTCCAATACGCTGGATGTTGATTCATGACCAAATACCTGCAAAACTAATGGCATTCCTATCAGCCTCTGCTTTACTTTGGGTTCAGTGCTGGAACATGGTAACAGTTTACATGCATGTTAGCATTGTCATTATGCTTCACTACAGCCTTGAAAAGCCACTTGCATGGCCTTGTTTTTATAGATATGTCTTTAAATCCTGTTGATTATGAATTTGTAAAGCTCTAATAAAAAATAAAAAGCTGAGATACAGTTGAAAGCTTTGGATAAAAGCTGGTACATGGACCTTGAGTTAAAGGATTCTAGGATTAGTAGGCCTGTATTATTCACTCACTTCAAACACTTTATGTTTCCATGTTGAGCTGCGGTTAACAAAAAAAGGGAATTTGGTAATAAAAACACTAATTTTGGAAAAATATCCGCTTGATTTGATGAATTTGGACTATTGAGGATTCAGATATTAGCTTCAGATAAACTTTTAAATGTATTTTTGCACTTACATCACTTACACTGAAAGCACATTCGGAGGGAATCTATTAAAGGTCAGTATGAACAGGAGGAATGATCCCAGCAAGCAAACCTGCAAGCCTGTTTTGATGTTCATTCCTGCACCTGACTGTTGATTTATGACGGACTTTAAAATTTGTGATCCTATCCTTTAAGATTATATCATAAAACTATTATTCCCTTGGTAGAGATTGAACTTTGAGTCTTAAACTAAAAGAAATTACACACATTTGATTTCATCCAAACAATTTCATCTGAGGTGTAAAAGGTCATGTGACCCCTTTAGATTGATCTGATAGCAATTTATCACCTGCCTGTCTCATGTCTGAAAAAGCACTCTGGTCACTTTTATATTAAAGTCATTAAACACCAGACCTGGTATGATATTTCACAGCATAAGTCTGAATTGAATGTCATCAGATTAACGTAAAGGCTGCAGCAACACAAGCTGCACAGAGGCAGAAATGTTTCTGGCATCACTGGAATAAATTTAACATCTCAATCATCATCTCATATGCACAGAATCAGTTTAATAAATCAGGAAAAGCTGTGAAAGAGCCAATTCTAAGAGAGCAATGTTACGTTTTCTCTTCATCCTAAAATGAATCTTGCACGTGGTTCGGGTGTCGAGTCAAGGAGTAAAAATCATGTAACGTGCTCACATAGCATGAAGGAAATGGATTAAATTCCAACACATACAGTTTTAATAGCAGCAATACTTTTTTGAAAATAATATTTGTATTATTACTTTTATGGAATCAGTAGGAATAAATAAATATGAATCGTGCTGCTTAGTCATATCTGGTTTTGTGTTTGAGTCATGAAAGCTGAATCAACTGAGGGAGAACTAAAAACCTACGAGCTTGATATATTAATATTGCCAGCAGAAAATGATGAAAAATGCTGAAATAATTTATTTCAATTGAATCAATAAATTAGACAGACGTTCCTTATGATTTCTAATCAGTGCTTCTTAATCTGCATATAATATAAGTGTCAGCGTGGGCGGTTGTGTTTATTTTTGTACACAAACACTGCCGGCTATAAAAAGATAATCATGTGCTGCAGAAACATAGCCAATAATCGAGCCATTATTTTTCATTTTTTGGTTTACTGCAGGGCTGTTTGTGCTTGGCCAAGAGTGGAGAAACTATTTCAGGACCGCAGCCCCACAATGCTTTGCTTCAGGCTGAGACCGGGCACATACTGTATATAGAGGTCTTTCCATCTTCCATCTACGCTCTCGTTGGCCATAGGTTGAATCCAGCATCTGTCAAAAGGTGAAATGATGTACTGTAGGTCTGCTTGACATCCGTTTGCCTGTTGTCGACTTGTTACTGGGAGAAAAGAGGAGTGCGAGGATGAGTGATGGAGTGAGAGAGCGAGGGGTGGAAGAGACAACATCTCCAGAGAGATTTAGAGTACAACTGCCATATCTGGATGAGGGAGAGGAGAGGAGAGGAGAGGAGAGGAGAGGAGAGGAGAGGAGAGGAGAGGAGAGGAGGAGAGGAGAGGAAGTAAAAAGAGGGGAGGAAAGAAAAGGAAATGAAGTGCAAGGTTTGGGGATTTGGAGATGATGGCAGTGATACTGACAGACAAGCTTCTGTGTCAAAGTCTGTGCACAAGCTAACATACATTATATACACATACAGGTGCAAACATATCAACACATGTACTGTAAACATACACTTATAATGAAAGAAGAACAAACCAGCTCACAGGCATCAAAGTAAACATGTGAGAACGGACACTCGGACACTGGCGAAGCATCTATTTTACTGTTTGCAGTTGCAGTGATTTCCTAAGATCACACCCGTCTTTCTCTAACCTTAACTTCATTCTAACATCAACTGTAAAACCACCTAAACATGATGACGACCATCCAAAATGTCCTCACACTCAAGGTCTAAAATGTGTGCACATACAAATCTATCAGTACACATACATCCTATATCATCAAGAAGATACTAGCAGAACACTGCCCCACTTACACTACTAAACATGCACTATTCACTAATCTTTATAGTGTACTATTTTCACCAATATTAAACAGGTCATTACAGTAATGTACCTGATCAGTCAACAGACCTGGGAACACTTCAGCACAACACTGAAATGTAAAAAAAATGTTATTCTTGTTTTGCAACCCTGTCTTCTAGACATTGAGTTTAAACTGTATATTACTAAATTGTTTTCCAAGTTATGTTGTGGTGACAAATGTGATTGTAATGTTAGGCAGCGTTATTATGAGTGATGGAAGTGCTACATTTATATACCGACACCGATAACGATGGTTACATGTAGGTAACAAAAGCAGAATTTTGGTTAAATGTTAATAAAAATGTCATGTCACATGCTTTAAGATATTGTAAACTTCTTTCTGTATTACACCAGGATCCTGATCTTTCCCTGATCTTAACCAAGTGCTGTCAGTGTCTAAACATAACTATAAAAATGTTTAATAATGCTGTGATAAACAGACTCTGCAAGATTGGATATTTTGTCTGAACACAACTTTTTACTGACATGTTCAGTATTAACATTTTTACGACTTTCCAGATACATTGATTAACAACCTCATTACATCATGATGTTTCTAAAAACCATAATCTCACCAGCATTATGTTTCCTTCAAAATATATTTACTGTTGCAAATCAGTTGTATATAAATGTAATTTACAGGAGACAGGATTGTCTTTTGTTATCCATTTTCCATAATTGGTTTTAATTTTCGCATTGAATTATAAGACAATAGCATCCATCAATTCGGCTCTCAAAAATAAAGCAAATTTAGTCTGCATGACATCTTTGACTACACTTTTGTCAGTTTTCCAATGAAAACCCAGATAAAATGAATATGTTGTATGGAATTAGGACACAGCTGCATAAAACAGGCTGCTATGAACATTTAACAAGTCTGTTTTCATTTCTGTGTCTCTCCCTCTGCGTGTGTGTGTGTGTGTGTAATCCGTTCAGAGGCCTATTAAGTTTCTTTACACACAGGGTTTTCTTACAGTATTTCTATCTTTGCTGCAATGACATCATCAGCTATCACAAACATTTCACCATCAACCGTAGTAGCTGTGATGGTTCGTACTTCTGTGAAGTACATCGGACGACCCGGAGTCTTCATCGCCAGCTGCATCACTTGCACTGCTGCATGTCAAAGCTGTGAACTGACCTTTTTGCGCCGCCATTAAAACTTAACTGCCTTCAAACTGAAAGCTTCTCTGTCAAGGAGAGAAAGAGAGACGGGAGTAAAACAGGACGTGTCACCGAGTTGAAGCAGCATGAGGGTCAAATGTGACAAAAAAATTGTGTTTATGGTGTTTTTTTTAATGAAAATTCCCAATCACTGTGGCCATAAATTATGCTTTGAATGAGCTTTAAAACCTAGAATGTGATTTAGATTTGCTACAGTCTACATCCCAGACATGATTAAGATATTGCTTTTAATAAATGAGAGGAAAAACAAATACATGTTCATTAAATTCATATATTAACATCACAAGTCTTCATGTCAGTTCTGGCAAACGTTATCATGTCGGCGAACAAACGTCCAGCTGGCTCCCACTGAACACACATAGGATCCACACTTGTGACTTCATTAGCTGCACTGACATGCCACATCCTTATTGTGCATTACTGTATATCAGCATTGGGATTGTGAAGCATAAATTGCCAAGGAAGAGAACTTTCATTCTCACACGGAGCTGCGGTACTGGCTCCGTATTGCGAAACGGCGAGAACAAAGCCATCCAAAAAGTCAGTTGTGAATACAACGTAAGCGTTTTGTTGTGCTTTGGGAACGAGGGAAGTGCCAAAGAAATAAGCTTTACTATTATTGCTTTGTTGAAGGGCCCAGTGGTGGGATTTGCTAATTACTAATTTTTTTTTTTTCCAAAAAGTTACTAAATATTAAGACCTTGCAACAGTTCGGTAAGCTATTTCCAAGTCTGTCTCAGCTGTTCCCCGCGGTGAGTCGTGCTGAGAAATTCTATTGGTGAAACAATATGACCTTTGGCTCGGGCCCTTTTGTGGAGGGAGAAGATTTAAAAATTTTTCTTGCAGGGGAAAGAGTTTGCAACATTTTCAGCACGGCAATTGAAAATGCTCAAACTGAATGCTTTATTGTAGTTCCAGTGTAACCTTTTTTTTTTACACACTAAATGATTTCCTCCTCCTCCTCCTCCTTCCACTTATGTTCATTCTCACCCTCTCTATCACACTCCTGAGAGATAAGAGCCCTGGCATTTTTATGTGACGACTTGTGTCACAGCATCACGCAGAGCAAATGGAATATGAAAAGAGGAATGATAGAAAGAGTGGATCTGGTTGGGTGGATCTGGGCGTTGGACGTATTTATAGTGTCCAGAGCAGATCGGGATGTTTGCTTTTATGCCGACATGCAGCTGAGCCGCTTGATTCAGGAGGCAGCGGCAGACTAAAGTAGAAAGTGAAGGTTTTATTAAGGTCACAAAGTAACTTTACACCTCCTCTATTAGTGTACGGCAGGCTGGCTTATGGAGATACAAAGAGCAGATCGATCAGCATTGCAGATGGAGCAGAGCGAGGCGGAAGTCAGCGGAATTAGCTTTGATATGTGTTATAAATCAGCTGATAGCGATTGGCCAGCTCACATTGGTGGCTGCTAATGCCTCCCTGTGTGATAATATAAACATCTGTTTGCTAAAATAATGTTACAGCGACACACATGATCACACACTTAGTCACAATCAGTGTCACACGCACGCGATCGTGACCATATAACTGATAGAGGAGATAAAAATCATTCTGACAGGATGAGTGTATAGAGAGAGTATTTCTATAAATAATGTTCTTAGAGAATTAATAACATATGATCTCAGTTTCCCTGAAGGGAAGATCAAAATTATCATATATGATGTTATTTAGAGAGAGAGAAGAAGAAGAAACACTGTGAGCTCATTATTTTTTACTCCTCTAACAACTTAATATGCTCTTTCCACATGCTTTAAGTGTAATAATTATGCATCCCTATATATGCATATACGGTTGATAATAGCATATTTTCAAGCTTTTTAACTTTGTTCACTATTGAGAGATAATTACACAACATCAAAGCTTTGGAAGTTGTGTTGTGGCCGGCCACTTATAGTAATAGTGAATGAAATATAACCAAATAATATGCAGGGTGGATCCTTTACCTTAATAAATTCACAGAGCAGTGTTCCTACATTTTAATTTAACTGGAAGCAGCTCTTTGTTTTTAATTGTGTCATACTGCAGCAACAATAGAAGAGACGTCGAAGCTGCATCATGCAATGGAAAACCTTTTTCTTCCTTCTTTGGATAGCTGACAAACTAACTGTGGTATTATTTATTGGTGTATATGCACTGTACTAGTTGTACTAGTTGTGCATTTTTATTATGTTTGCTGTCTATAGGTTATAGCTCATTTAAAGGGCTAAAAGAGACAGGAGCTGTTTTTTTAACTGTAAATCATGCAAAAATATTCCAGTCGGGCCCCAGAATATATATGTAGATGTTGAAATGTGCGTGATATGTCCTCTTAAATAAGAATATCATGAGCATGAGAGAAATCTCCCTCACACACATGCAAACTCTAACTGTGTCCAGCAACTAGAGCAGACCTGGAAATCATAAATATGTATTCTTCTGGGTAAATATGTGCAGACACAGGAATGGGTTGCGTCTGACACTGAGGTCATGTTGGTATTGAATACAGTAGAGAGCGGCGGAGACAGTGAGTGTGTGTGTGTGTGTGTGTGTGTGTGGGAGAAATCGAGGTAATAAAACCATCAAATAAAATCCAAATAAAACAACCACATAGGTAGTTTGACCAAGCACTCCAGAACGAACCACAGGAGCATCATCTAATAAGGCGCCTCTATCTGCAGTAATCGACAGGAAAACATCATTTATCTGTGTTTTCCGAAGCTGTTACACTATCACTGTTAAAAAATAATGATGTTTCATGATGTCTGGTTAGGTTTAGGCAATACAAACCACTTGGTTGGGGTTAAAACGATCACTTGAAATGTGGTGTGGGTTAAAGTTACTACTCCCTTAAAGTTACACAAGCTTTGTTGTCATGGCAACAGTAAACACCATGAGAATCATAGTTACTGTCTTTAAAAAACTGTCTGGACACAGGAAGCAAACAGTGGACTTTTTGCAAGTTAGGATCTAACCTGCCACCCAACCCGCCACCTCCGAATATGAAATTTGTCACCTTATATGTACGTTATCTTCTCCGGGTCATAATCACTACGGCCACTAGATGGCATCTGTTTCAAACATAACTACGGGTCATTTTTAGCGACTGACATTATGACCTACACTGTTCATTTTCTTGGGAGGACAGGCTCAATAAAACCTATATCAGGTCAGCCAGTCACTCCTCAAGAGCTAATTAAAGAGTAAAGACCTCTGCCAAGTTCAGCGTTCAGGGGAAAGACATTTGTTAAAGGATATCGGGTTGTATTCTCACAACCACTGCATGGATATGTGGGCTTTTTTTCACAGTAAGCACGGTTTTTCCAGGTTTTTTTAAAAAAAGAGGATGGGGGTTTTCATTGCAAAGGTCTGCAATGTTTCAAGATTCAGAGCATTAGATTCAAAGTAAGGAGTTGGTTTCTTATCTGAGAAGCAATAGTAGTTCAATTATTTTCTCATTATTACTTTTAGATTCAGGTTGCCATGGTTATATTAGAATCCTTGAAATGCTACAATCAGACGTGTGACAGAAGTGTTAACTTTCCACTGTGCTTGCTTAATGTTAAAATGCTGCCTGTATCTAACAGTTTCTAGTTGCTAATTCATGGCACAACATATTTTTCACACTCAGTGTGGAGTGAGCAGATGTTTGCATTCGAATACATCATACGTATTTCTGTGAAAGCATGATCTTGTTTGATACCATCTGCAGCTCACATCAGAGCAGACAGAGGATTGTTAGCACACCCGTTTAGACATTTAGTGAATGAATGAAGTGCAGTTAGTCTGTAAAGGGCACTTTACAGAGTCCTTAGTAACCGCTTTGCTAACTTGGAAGAGCTGTTTGCAAAAATTATGCTAAACACGCAGCGAAGCAAGTTTACAAGACTTGAAGCAAAACGCCTGAAGCAAGATCAGAGACACAACTGACTTCTCTGCCCCCTGTGAAAATATTGATGCAGGCCCATCAGAGAGTGAGTCTCTCCTGATTGAGTCAGAAGGTTATTTTTTGCTTCTGCTCATCTTCTCCAGAGATTGTGATAGAGTCAAATATTTGTGAACCCACTCTGCCTGTAGGAAACAGTGTAGATGTTGCTGGTGGTTGCCATTCATTTCAGTTGGAATTTTTAGAGTTCAGATAAACAAGAGAATAAAAATGACTGGAAAATAATTGCCCGTGTGAATCAACACAATGAATTAGGTCATCAACATCCACCACACAAGTTTTCTTCTCAGTACAAGGAAGCAAGAACGGCTTTCACTCACTGTGTAAATAACACCCACTCTCAAATACGGACACAACTTTAGAGGATTTGAAGCTGATCAGTGACCTCGTCTTAATTCAAACCATCTTGTTTCCTAGGTTGGTTGCAGTTTCTGTGCAGCTCCTTGTAAAAGTAGCCTGTCTAAAAGTATTAATGATGCTGTGGCGACAAAAATGTGTTCGTAATCATACAGTCAAAATTGTGGGGACACACTTTGGATTCCAACAAGGTTAACAGAGTCTTTAGGGTTAAGGCTCTGGCAGTGACTCTGCAGCTCCCGTTTGGCTATACAGAGCTTTATAGCGAGTTTCAGTTCATTGTTTGTCTGTCCAGCTGCAACTTTACTGTTTTGATTAACTCTCAGAGCTCTCATAGTGTTGTTTTTCGGCCGCAGCAGGCAGCTGTTTTCAGAGAAAAAGCTCTAAAAACCAACTGTATGCTACCTGCTCAGCACCAAACTGCAAACAGACACAGTTAGCTGTAGACTAGCTGATGAACATAGTGGAAAAGAGCCAGATATTTCCCCTAGGAGTTCGTAGAGACCAAAAACAAAGCTAAAACAGAGTGAATATTGGAGTTACATTCACCTGGTGGACAGAAACACGACTCCAAATGAATGATGATGTTGGATGTGTAAAGTAACTGTTTGCTACCAAATTCATAACAATTACTTGTGTTCACAACCTGTTTCTGTTGCCCCGAAGTGGCCAAACAATCAGTTATTGCTGGTTTATAGCAGAGTAGGTGGGCAAAGCAATGGGTTAGGTCTTAAGTAGGAAACGAATAGAAGTCAATAAAATGTCTTCCTAAGTAACAAAACCTATAATGTGTGGATCTTTGTGTGCAGGTTGTTGCTCTTCAACACATTTGGAAACACCACTGTCCTATTTCCCGTCCTCCATGTGCATCAAATCTCCAAGAAAGCAGCACATTTCACATTTACTCCCAACATCCCAACATCTGTACCTTGCCTAGTCCTTACTGTATGTCTATTGGGCACATCATGATTGTGCTACAGGTGTTAAATGACACACATGTCTCCAGGGAATAAATGTAAATGTGCAGTGATATTCACAGCACATTGATGGGTGAGGAGGTCACTTTCTGCCTTTGTAGAGTAACACAGTTTCCTGCTGCTGTGCCTGCATGCATGCTTGTGCATAACAAAGCGCTTGGATGTATCTGTAGCTCTGCTCACCTGGCATTAACATGCGTCTTGGGTGATCTGATCACGAGTGGACTGCTCTAAATACGTCAGTTGACACCTGGCATTAGAATGCGTCTCCACATGCGTCACGAATGATCACTTGTGATTGGATCTCACTTCCCCGCTCTGTATGCAAATAAACAAATACATCAATTCTGTTTACAAAGACCAAATGCATTGTTTTTTTTTGTACTGACTCTTCATCCCAAATGGAAATCATTTGGGACTCACTCAGGAGAGACTCAGCAGCCGATGTTTCTCCGTTATCCGTTCATGGGCGGCTGAGATTGTCACTAAATGAGAATAGTTGGTCCACCTTAAAGGTCAGTCCACCTTAACGTGGGAGCCAGCAGGTGTGTGATGGTGGACTGACCTTTAAGGTGGATCAGCTATTCTCATTTAGTGACAATCTGAGCTCCTCTCAGATGGAGAAAAGTTGACAGTCTTCAATGAGGTCCAGGAGACATTGGCGTACATACTGCTAGAAGAATGTGTCCATACGTGACTACACACATACAGACCACCTCCAAATGTAGTCTGAGCAAAAGGATCTTGGGTGCATTCACACCTGTACCTAGAGCTGTCCACTTGTGGTCGGATCACCCAAGATGCATTTTAACGCCAGGTGTTAACAGCGCGTGTAACTGCCTGTAACGGTTTAACTTGTGCCTAATGGGGAATAGAGCAAGTTTTTGGTTTAAAACAGATGCTTAATGCTTCCTATCAAATTCAACTTTTAGAACAATTAGCAACCAATGAGAGTCATTTTGAAGGATTTAGGCTCATTTAACACTATTTCCAAATGATTAAAATGGAGACAAAGAGTCAAAGAAATTTCACGCACACCATATTCAGCTGTCACACAGCACATTGTTGCACAAACGTTGATGGCAGTCTAGAGAATCTTAAATCCTTCAGAGGCCACACATGTCTTCTTCTTTCTCTTCTTATTCTTATACTTTTATTCTTTTAAATGATTCTTGTGCTTATTATAGAAGCATTACAGGTGAAAATATAATATATCTGTCATTTTTCAAACTATTTCCAACATAGTTTGGTGTAGCTGTTTACTGCACTTTGACTAATTTAAAAAAACAGATTCACTCCCCTTTCATTATAACAGTATAGTTGTACGCTACTCTCACCATGACATTAATGCCACACAACACAGCCAAGCAGAAAGGTGTCTTCCTCTCTAGCACTAATCAACCATCCTCCAAGCTCTATACTCTACATTAAATTTGACAAGGAAAAGAAGATTAAGGGGAGCAGAAGGCATGACTGCAGTGACAGCACTGTTTGAATCCTTTCTTGACTTTCACACATTATCCTCCATCATGTTCAAGCAGCAAAGCTGAGAACATACGGCAACCGTGTTGAGTGCTCCGTCTCCTTTAAAAAAAAAGATGAGCCTCTTATACTGCCTGAGACCATGAAAGACTTAAATTACTATAAGAGCATCTATATCTGTGGTATGAAATTGGAGGAAATTAAGACCTGAAGTTAAAAACCTATATCATGAGGCTGGCTAGGCAGAGATAGCTTTTCTGCACTGGTAGAATGAAATATGTGTTTGTGTTTGTGCAACTGTGGAAGCAAGTTTGCACGCCAAAGGTGCAAATGCGGACAAGTTGTCAGTATGTCCAGGGTTCACACATCTGAACAGGTGTTTGCGTGTTGCGGAAAAGAGAGAGAAAGACCAGTTGATCAAGAGAAAAGCCAGAGAGAGAGACAGAGAGAGAGAGAGAAAATGAGGGAGGGAGTCAAGGTCAGAGAGTAATTAGGCTTTTTCTGTCAGACCAGGGAAACTGTCAAGCCTTGGGGATGAAAAGTGATTATATGGGGGTATGAGAGTAATTGAATTCTGTTGCAGAGCCAAGAGAGAGGATGGGAAAGAGAGGAAAGGAAAGGAAAAAAAAAAAGCATGAACATCATATCAGCGGGAGCTACCAGTTGTCTTTCCATTCACTCAAATTCAAACAGATGCCACATCATGACGCAAAAGAAAGGAAACTAGGTGAAAAGAAATCCGTGTGATGCAAGCGTTTTTCATCATATAGTATTTGTTCATCAAAACTCCCACAAACATGACTTGATAATTGTATACGACCATTTTGTTCTTTAATATTCTCAGTACCTAGAAAGAGAATGACGCTTTCATCTTCCAAATACATACAAATAATTGGACATATGTGTATGTGTATATATATGTCTGAGGTAATATGCGTTGTTTAATACATGTAATAGGTACAAAAATGATATAATGTCAGAGTGACACAGAATCACAACATATTAACACTAATCAGTCATAACAGAGATTCAATCATCTTCAAACAGGAAACACAGACGGGGTCCCTGGAATGACTGTTAAGTCTTTTGAAGCAAACAAAAAACATGTTTTTTTTAATAATTTCTGTTTCATAAGCAGTAAATGTCAGCCTTTACAATCGACTGAAGGTACACAATAAGTGGTAATTTTCTAATAAGGCTAATTTTGTAAAAGGTTTGTTAGTTGTCACTAATGGCTTTATTTTTGTATCAGTTCTTTATAAACCACTAATTGGGTTGCCATGTTGGAGTTACCCTTCCATTAACAGTTTGATCATTTACCCTCCGGAAGAGACCTGTGGATACCAAAATATATGATGATGGTTTTGGTCCACATTCTCCTCAAATCCAGCATACTGACATTTACAGCTACTGACTAAATGGATTATTGTACAAACCTTTTATTATTGACCTGTTAATGTTTAGAAATGCAGACTTAATAACTCATAAAGATGTTTATTAATCACTGATAAAGCCAGTGGTCATAACTTATAACTATATCCTTTAAACATCATGAAATTATCCAAACACACATTTCAAATACATTTGTAGGATAATTTTCTTGACTTTGTATTCAGGGCAACAAGCAAAATTGAGGAAAATATCTCACATTACACTGCAAAAATTACCCAAAAATGAGCTCTAATCACCCAGTTGACAACACAGGGCTTCATCATATAATATGTCCTTACATAAATGTAATATTTGCAATATCTTTAGAAGTTGTTTAAAATATTAAATGTTACAATTCTTAATAATTGTCACATATAATGCATCCTTGTTGCATATGGCAATGCCTCCATCTTTATTGTTCCAATAAGACTTTTTTTTTTTTTTTTTTTTTTTACTGTTTGTTTTCATAGAGATGCACATTATCAGGAGACAAATGTCCCTGAACGCAGATTTAAGGCGGTATTGGTAAAGGTTTTATTGGCCAGTTAATCGCAGCTCAGTCCATAGACTGTCTAAATGTGTAAATAAGACATTGATCCCCCCTCAGAGTGAGCCCTTTCGATAAATATGACTAATGAATTAGTAATGAGAGGAAATAGGCTTAGAAAGGAGGAATACTGGGAGGGGAAGTGAAGGGATGAATGATGAATGAGCACAGTGGGGAGGGATGGGGAGCAAGTGGGCAAAAGAGGAAAGACGGTAGGAAAGGACACGACTGTGAGTAAAAGGAAGTACAAAAGGAAGTATTCTATCATGACACCAGAAGTGCTGTTTCTATTGTTTTGCAGAGTAATTCTCTTTGAAACTATAAATATTTTTTCATTTTCACACTGCAAGATTTATTTCATTGTCACACAATACGCAGCTATGCAAATTATTCCCCCCATCCTGCTTCTTCTTCTTCTCCTCCTCTCCTCCCTCTCCGCCCCTCCCCTCATCCCTTTCCTCCCGTCCGACTGGCACTCCGTTAGGAATTGAAGCTGATTATATGAGTATAATTGAATCTCTCTGATATGCAAGGCATCCATTTCTGCTGCAGTGCAGCGATCGATAGAGCTATGGCTAATTTAATATGCACTTTATCACCCTGCTCATGAAACACTTTATCTTTGTCCACAATTATACACTCTCTCTCTCTCACTGTCGCTCTTTTCTTGTTTAGTCATATAAACTGAGCCCTGAGTGCATATCTGTGCATGTGCAAAAATAAGGCGGTATTCTCAGTATGCAGCACCTCTATCCCACCCCTCCTTCCTCTCCAGCTTTCAAATTGAAATAGTCTTTATTGGCACAATGGGAACAAGACATTTACTGCATCTTATCAGTGCAGTATTTCCTCTCTCTCTCTCTCTCTCTCTCTCTCTCTCTCTCGCACGCTCTCTGTCACTGTATCTTTCTCGCTCAGCCTACTTCAAACCCACTATATTAGTTTCATCTCCATATTACGAGCAAATCTGACAAATGCGGTCATAATTTTTTATTTGCCTTTCAGATATTTTCCTCCTCCACCTACTGTGTGCTTGCTTATCTTCTGCCATTTAAATTCTCGTTACTCTGCCTGTGAAAGATATTTTGGGCAGCATGGGGTGCAATAAAAAAAAGAATTCTTAAAATCAAATATATAGCAAAATAAGAGCAAATATTTGTGTTTTTTGAGGGTGGGATGAAAAATAAATGAATTCCCTCAAAAACAGAGGGTTTGTGGGGCATTTTTCCTGCATCGTATCGTATAGCATTGCATGTCTCAGCTGAACCACTGCCACGGGATACAGGCCTGAGGTGTGTGTAGCCAGTCAGATGTTATTTCACTTATCACAAGCGCCAGCTCTTCTGCATTCACCAGCTCCAGCTAAAGTGTAAAGATCAGGGACTGAAAGGTTCTTTTATATATTTCTTCTTTATTAGATATTACACAACGGAGAGTGACGTTGAAGAGGTGGGTGGCCGTGGACAAAGGTCATGAGTCACAAAATGTCATATTCAGCACAAAACGTACCGGTTATAAGCCACTATGAGATTCTCTGATAGAATGAGTGCTGGTTTCATTCAGCAGTCTGTTTTATGTAAAGTCACTGGCAGGCTTGTGATAGTTTTTGACATTCATTATTATTAATAAATTACTGTTTACCATCAGTATTCCCACAGCTGCTCCTTTACATCATTGAACCTTACAGCTGACACATCCGAAAAGAGAAACAACTGCACGAACCGGCTCCCCTCTGACTGTACATGACAAGGCTTTGAAATGAGCAATTTAGCTGAGCTGCCATTGTGTCATATAACACAAAAGCATGTGTGTAAAACTACTAACATGAGAGTGTGTACTTTCATGAAAATGTAAAGGGGGTAGGGAATGATGGCCTTAGCATGAAATAACATTCTTGAAACACAGATTGTAATGGCTACTTGGTTAAAGACTAACGTACAGGTTAAGTTTTTGAAAACACATGGTTATTCTTTGAAACAGGCGAGTCCTTCAGATTCATTGTCACGGCCGTTAAAAGCAGGGAAACTCCAGGACCCATGAGGTCCATAGTAAAGTCCAGACAGCAGCAGCTTGGAGAGTAGAAATGGAGCTTAGTGCTAACCTTTTTTATGAGATTGAAAGCTGTAGGCAGTGCAGCTTTTACAAAATCACAGGCTTATATCCCGGTTATAAGAATCCATCCATTTCAAGGTGATCTACATAGCCCTGAAATGTCAACTGCTGTACATGATCTGCAGATTACCACGGATTTACAATTTCATTTAGAGCATCCAAGGTTGTTTGCAAAATAATGCCCCCAATAAATTCCTCAGAAATCAATCTAAGCGGTTGTGCGACATACTTGTCTGTCCCAACGTTGTGGCGTTTTATTCGCCTGGCATTTGTGTGCATGTACTTCATGGTAAGAGCAGCGCAATCAAGTTGGTCATACTGCGGTGATTGCCTGTAACAATATATATGAGCTATTTTTTATGTCACCAACCGCTCTATAGAAGATAGCCCAACCTCTCATTTCGCAGCATCACAACACCATCATCAGCAGTAGTACACTGTCTGTGTGAGTTGCCCGATGTGACCCCATGGTAACCATTGACCTCTCTGATAAGCCCAATCTCCCCAGCCGGCCAATTGAGTTGACCCCTCGCTTTGAGGCTGATACAAAAAGCATTTGATAGTTTCCAAGAGGTCAATAAATCAAATCTTAGCTGACTGACCTGATGAGAACCCTCATGGGGGAGGGTTAGAGTTCACGGACAAGCCTCAGCCACACAGGCATCAAGGAGAAACATACAAGGCATGAGAAGGAGTTTGTGCGTGGGTGGTGGGTACGTACGCCACACCAGTGCAGCCAATTAATGGGATATATAATTATCGTCACATCTGTCAGCCCACTCCAAGTAACACTTCTGAAGGTCTCTGGATATACCGTGATGCATCATACCTGATGAGTATTGACTTTCATGGCCAATGAGCTCAGACCAATCTCTGACAGATCAGCTTGAGCACCCGTAGGGCAGCTGTGTTTGACAGGTTTAAGATCAAGGTCATATTTCTTACTGCAAAATCGGGCCAGATTCGCTGCTCCTAGTGTGCTTTTCATGTTCACGGTGTCCATATACAGAAAAACAGCAGTCTGTGGAAGAAGCTTATTTTGCAATGTAGAAATGTTCCTCTCTGCCTTCATTGTACTTTTTTTTTTAACACATGTATAGTCAATATCAACTGCCGTAAACTTACCACTTGCATTCATTGATTTGTTGTCTCTACCAACTCTTGAGGAAAATATCTGGCTCTCCAGGTGCTAGTCATTCAATTCTCTTCAACAGCTAGTCACTAGCTTTGTCTGCCTGCTGTTTGGTGCTGGACAGATATAGTTTAGAGCTGCTGCTGCTGCTGCTGTGACTGAACCATACAGTAAATGTGCCAGATAACTAAAACAGTTTGCTAAAAGAAAAAGGTTAAAAACCTCTGCGGAGCTGCAGAATTGGATAATAATTCCCTGTGAGCAGACCCTTTTCCATTACATCCAGCCATTTTATTGACTCTTATAATATTGATTAGTGGAGATTTATTGATTGTAAAAACAAAAATATTGATTAGTGCTGCTTTAAGTTATGCTAACTGTATGCCGGCTAACGCAGCCCAATGTAAACAAAAAATTGAGAAGCCTGATATGTCAGTATTTATTGACTGATCAGGGCAAAATCAAGTCCTTCCCCCACAGACGAAAACTAACAAGACATTAATGTCAGAATAAATGATGAAGTGGTTAAAAAAATGACTGTTTAGTCTGAATACGAGGCTAACAAATCTATAGAATTATCTCTAAATGTGGTTCATATGCCGACTGAAAAAAAAACAGGCTGCAGGCCAATGGTTTGATCTATCTGTGTTTAAGGCAGACATGAAAATATAAACACTGACAAAACCATGACTCAGACATAATAGTCTCATCTATATGATGGCATTTACTAGCTTGATTTTTTTCTTATTTATTTATTTATTTTTTGCTCCTCCATCTTTTCCCTGCAAGCCATGCAGTCGTTTATAATTTGCTATGTGAAGTGAGCTTGGCCTGATTTATGTAAAAGTGAATGGGGGATAGGTTGTGATTTAGTTTTATGGAACTGTGTAAAAGCTGTTAGATACGCATGCACACACACACACACACATACACACACATACATAAAAAGAAAGAAGTAAAAAAAGGCCATGTAATAGGACTGCTGCTGGGAAGGAGATTGGTCTAGCTCAGCTCTACTTGGGCTGCCTCTAGTCCAAACCTCCCCGAGGCTTTTGCCCCAGCGTGAACACACTACACCACCTTGCTGATAGACATGCATTGGTTTTTTTTCCAAGCATAATGAATGCAACAATCACAAATCAATTGTGTTCAGATTGACATCAGGGCCACGGATGAGGCTTGCTGATGCTGTCTCTGTGCCAGGAAGCAAACAATTTGATGCTAGCGGTGAGATAGATGTCTGCTGTGGAAAATGTTCACGGTGGAAATGCTTTATAATTGGTTACAGAGTCGAAAGAGAGTTGTAAAGATGCTCTAGGAGGGGTGCGGCTGAGATGGATTTATGGAAAGAGATGCAAAGTACCACTGAATATTCATATCAGTTAATTGATGAAGACTGACTGCAGCTGATGTCTGCAAAATGTCATCTCAGGAATGTTTGAGATCTGACCATGTCTGCTCTCTGCTGTACTTCTGCTATGGCAGCCCACCCTCCATTCCAGTCCTATGAAACAGAAAATTAGATAGCATGGTGTAGTGCCTCTCAAGGGTGTTGCTGGGGATTCTGCGGCATCTCATAAGATGTGACTTCAGACTTTTTCAAGGGAGGCAGTTTTGCAGGTGTTGGGTTGATATATATATATCTATATACAATATTTTAATCCAAAGTATAGAGATTTGTCAGGTTACTTAATGAACAATTAATTAAATGTGACACATATAGTCAGGTATCAATCATTGCATCACTTTATTTGCTGTTGTCTAAGAATTTCTAAACGTTAGTGTCTGAAGTCATATCTTCAAAAAGGCAAGTCTTGTCCATTGGGCCAAGTTTCTTGTTCAGAAACAAACAATTCAAAGAAAATAAGTATCATATCAAAGTCTTGAGGCCTTGATTCTTAATTCAATCTCGGTGTCAACACAATTCCTTTTTGAGGAGAATGTTTTCAACACAGACCACTTGTTGGATAGTTTGACTTCAGTGTAAGAGGGAGTTCTTGCTGTGGTATCCTCATTATACACCATATTTCCTCAGAATAATGTTCATATGCAACTATTTTGCATGACCAAATTGACCAAAATAATGAATTGCCTTGTCTCAATCTATGTTGAACAAAACATGAACACAAAAAAAAAGCAACATTCATTGTGGTGAGGACTTTGCCTTTCATGCTTGAAAACCATATTTTTGAGTATGAATTTGAGAGTTTACTCTGGTTTTACTCTGTAGATCAGTCATCAAAGACTGAGCTCAATGTTTTGAATGTCTGTCAAGCTGAGCAGTGAGACTTCCCACTGATGGAACACGATGATGTTAATGACGTCCAGGGGAACTAGGGAGACTAGAGAGGAAGACAATGTTAACAACACATTTGTTGAAAAACTGCTGCTCTTTTTTCCATCACGATAACACTCACTGTGGCAAAAATTGAAAAAATAAATTCAAGGCACACACAAAGCTAAAGAAATGTCCCTTTCCTCTGCTTTAAATATTCATTACCTCTTCAAAAAATCTTTTTTCTCCTCTTTTCTTTTGTCTGATCAGAGGTTACTCCCTGTTTTGAATTATGCAGCCGGGCATGTCAGAAAGAAGAGAAGGATGGTAGAGAAAAAAAAAGATGGTGAGGAAGAGAGAAACAGAGACAAGGCAGATAGAGGTTAGAGACAGAAATCAGCCATGGAAACGTGACAAGCATGCCCTCAGCGGTCACATCCTTCATCCTCACTCTGGAACCTTGAAATATTCGAAGACTGCAGGACTACAGGAAGCACCTGGGTTTGCTGTCACCTCTGCAGGCCAGCGGACCTGTGGAAAAGGTAGTGACCAGTAATGCATGACAATTACCCTCACAGAAACCTGCTGTCATTATCTTCTCCAGCTCATCTTGACAAACGGAAAATGGCTCCAAAATTGTGTTTACCTGTAATGTTGGTGATATAAGAGTTTAACCTCGTTCTGCTGTTGTGAGTCACTTCGGGTTACTAAGAGCAATGACTTTGTGCCTGAAATACAGGGACATTTAAAGGCCAAAAAATACAACTTTGAGGATCAAATTGCAAACAGACAGAGAGGACAGATGGTCTGAGACAGGTGTAAAGGTGTGTTCAGAATGAATGTGGCACCAATTTTAGGAGGCAACGTGATGCATACAAAGTCAATGGAAAAATGATGCAAACAGATGTGGATTTGTTCTGTAACCTGAGTAAAAAAAACTTGTGCTTATCCCGAATCTTTATGACTCCACTTCATGATCATACAGAGACAAAGAGAAGGAGGAGAGTGGAGGAAAGTAACAAAAAAAAGGAAGAAGAAAGGCTTGAGACAACACTTGTTGAGACTATCCTTAACAAAAACATTATAATTTAGCTTTAGTAGTGACAGCAGAAGCATAGCTTGCTGTTCTTATATCAATACAAGTTAGAAGATCACACAAAGCATGTGACTTTGCACCATTACTTACATCATCTACCAATGTTAAATGTTATTTTAACCATTAAGTCAATCTCTCTCTAACCTTAACCATGGCTGCAGTCTTTTAGTAACTAGTTAATGTTAATCAAACCTTAGCCAACCAGGTGGAAGATGAGAAAAGGCTCATATACTGTCAGTTTTTTGAATACTCGTATGTGTCATTTATGGAAGGCACTGGATAGATATTATCTAAGAAACCTTTCAGACATGAGGTAAGAGGTCTTCAATCAAAAGTATCTTCCTGTGATTCATTTTTCTCAGGATAATTAACTACAAAGAAGCAGTCTGCACTTAAATGGTGACACTTTCATGTTTTTCATTATAATTGCGTGCACAATCATTTGCCCACCTCTAAAGGTGTCCATGACTTCATCCCCAAGCTCATAATTACACACTACTGGATTATACCGACATAAATGGCATCTTATACCCATGCAATACCCTGATTACTCCCTTGATGTTCTCTTAAAACTCTCCGTCATTGCTTTTGCTTCATAAATTATCACATTTACTGTACATCTTTTTTATTTTTTATCCAATATGGTGGCCTCTGCTGGGCCTTTAAAATGGCTGAAAATCCCTGCTGGCACCAGTGAGAGAAACATCCTTTATCCCTGCCCAAAGACCCTAACCCCACACATGAACCTCGAACATGACCACACACATACACACTCACACACAACCACAAAATCAAACACACATACGCACAATGTTAAGCCTGTGTGTTTCCCCCAGTATTAAATGGGACTTAGCACACAGAATAATGGCGTCCTGGCTTCTTAGACAAGACTAATCCACTTTCATGCCACAGCACTCTGACGTGTCAAGCCTTGTTCTTCGTCCCTGCCTCATTAATGAATGGAAACATCAATTAATCTCCTTATTAATGATTCATGGACTCTATATGCTAATTCCTCTCTCATGTCAGAAAACGCTGGCAGACAAAGTCAACAGGCTGAGATTACATACTATACAAGGGTATGTGCTCTTAAGTGGTGCGTTTTATCATCAGCTTGAAGCAACTTTCACCTTACCGTGTACTATGAGCACTCAGCTGTGCGTGTATGATAGCTACCACCTCGTCGTGTATTGTAAGTAGTGATTATTTGTAGGCGCTACATCTTATGTTTAATAGATTCACCTGTGTAGTCAGTGTTTCTGACTGGTAATAACATGCACTATGTGCGATGTGTTCATGTTCTCAACGATAGGTTTGTATAATGGGTTCCCAAGACAATACAGTCAAGGCAAAAATATATATCTTCCATGAGTAAATCCCAGTATTTACCAGAAAGCTGCAGGTTGACCTACATCACCACTGCCTTAACCGGAAAGTCGTAGTTTGCTGTGGCACTTGCCTTGGGTGCAATTTAAATAAGGTCCTAAATATGACCTAAAATAAGAGAGGACACAGGATCATGCATAGAGTAATAAAGCTCGTCATGTGTGTAAAACTGGCTCAACTTAAAGGCAAACAATAAATAATGTAAATGCATAAATAAATGAAAAGTAAATTAAGAATAAAATGCAAGTTGAAAAAAAGAACAAAGACTAAAATAACGTGTGGCGGTATATCTTCTTATTATTGGCAATTATCTAATTTCCAGTATCTCTACTCTGTGATGCACTGAGCTCAAAACTCCTTTTATCTTTTTTTTTTCCTAGTTAACCATCTGTTTCAATGATAATGTGAGAGAGAGAGAGAAAAAAAAACTGCAGCTCATAGCTGTGAATCCATCGGCATTTAATTATTCCTTATGCTTTAATAGGGCTGTTTTCCTTTCATGTTTCTTGTTGTAACTTCTTGTTTTAGTTGCATATTATCTATCAATCAATTTACACTCTTCATGGACTAAATGACAACAGCACACAACACAAAGAAGGAAGTGAGCTAAGGTTGTGATTCTGGTTTCAACAGAGTCTATTTTCTTGCTTTAATGACTGCCCACATCATTTAACCTGAGCGACTGATCCATTTTTGAAATGCTGGTTTAATTGTGGCTAATTACTGCTTTGACTTTGTTGCTTGAGTTACTTAGGAACTATTTATGGTGCTGACATTTTCAGCTGCAACTGTTGATAGTGATCAACATACCAATGGGTGTGACATTTAGTGTGTTTACATGAAGCCTGATAATATGATTAGAACCAGATTTGAACACCATGAGCAGGTTATCTTACCTGAGGTTTGGAATCAGAGTAAACTGAACAGACTTGAATCACTTGTCAGTGTTGTGAATTACAGCTGTATTGCTCTGATTCCTTTCAGTATTTTATTCTACGCATAAACAGAAAACAGAGTGAGCCTGATGCAAGGTTGTTGTTCAGTACATATTAACAACAGCATAGTGGTAGAAAATTAAGTTGAATTAAATCGAAATGAAAAAGATTTGCCAATGCAGTTAAACCAAACACCAATGAAGTCCATTGCTTTCCTTTCTCCTATATCGTGATGCTACACAGATTCCTGTAGGCTACCTCATATTCTTTTGCACACTAACCAGATTATCACACACATCATGTAAAATTTGGGGAATCAGGTTAGTGGAAAACCACTTTAATCAAACAATTACCTAATCTCATTATTCACAGTAATCAGTGGCATATACAGTGTATATAGTATGTAAATGTACTGCTTATCTTCTAAAAAAAGGCCACATCACACATGTGTGCATCACACACATATTGACAGATTATACAGATTCTTTTTTCTCTTTATCATAAATATATGCACAGCACCAGACCAGGCAAAGGACAGGGTATCACACGCATGATATAAAGGAAATTACCCTGCTAGATCCTGATATGTTGGATTAGTGTGAGATTGGAGGTCCTGACATCAGTGACTTGAGTCAATATGTATTAATTTGCATGTTAATGAAATGTCCATCGATATGCCCTGTAAATGTATTAACGCTTGTATTCACTGTAGAGTCTGCAAATCATTACTCCTCCATCATTACCATTATCATTTATATAACTTTATGAAGTCAACTGCCACACATCAATCTGTCATGGGCTATTGGTGGTATTGACTTTGTAACTGAACCATGTTGAGTCCATTTGAATGTTGAGAGAAAAATATCAAATATGATTCATATGATCAGTGTGACTCATATCAGTGTGAGAGACTGTAGGTATGATAGTACTGTTCTGCGTGAGAAGCTCATGCATGTAATTGGTGATATAGGAGAAAACAAATTGTGTCAGGTGGTGTGAAAATGAGACATTTTCAAGGTGGATGTGGTCATATTCAGGCATTATCAGTCAGTCGCTGTCTGTGGTGCTGAACTTAGCAAAGCAGAGCTGGCTGCCGTTGTGTCTGTCTGTGATCCTGAACTGTCGTGTCAGCAAGGTTGAGGGCATAGACTGTATATAAAGATGGACATAGCGGGGTGTGACATCACCCTTTGGTTTGCAGTGGAGCCGGTACACAGAGCAGTATTGTAATGAAGTAACATTAAACTTACCAAAATATTGGGTGACAGCATCCTGTGACAGTCTTGTTAGTGTAATTCCGGGAAAAAAATACTCTTTATTCTTTAAACAGAGGCTCTGAAAGTCTGAAAGAGTGTGAGAGGAGCTGGAAATTATTGACTTTTTAAGCTTTTTGAATTGGAGTCAATTGGAGCCACCATTGCACTTTAAGGCACTTACATTGGCTTCAGCCTCGAGCCGTGTTAGTTGCTGCTTGGTCGAGGGCCATGTTTCATAAGGGCACATGGCTCAGTCCTCACCATTTCAATCGCTCACTACAATTTATACTCAAATAGCAAAGACTAGTTTGGCAGTGTGACCTGACCAAATCACAGCCATGGAGGCTCTCTTCACCTGATTTTACATTTCTCTGACAAGCCTTTTGTTATCATTCAAATAATGACTGTCCTCTCATCTTTTAAAGGTTCTTTATGTAAGAATTGGGACACAATAACTTGTATGAATCACTTTCTAATTGCCAATGGGTGAACTGGTTATAACCTAACGTAAAAAATGAGACTTCCACGACTTTCTTGGTTGCCTGTTGACTGATTTTTTTGTGAAGGACTCAGGTGGGTTTTTCCACAAAAATCCAAAGGATGTGATGTTTTGCGAGCGCCCAAGTGCCTTGTGCCTAATGTCAACAAATGACCAGCACTCACCACAACAAAAAATGTGCTAACTTATCTGACTATAAACTCCCTGCAGATATTAGCTCTCCAGCTCTGTTACCTACTAGGTTGGCTAGTGGCTAGCCACCTAACTATGCCAACTATCACTGTTTCTGGTTACAGCACCTTTGCTTTTTGGGGGGTTGAGACGGCTAGCTGCCTCCGTCAACCACCACACATTTCACTACAAAACTGCAGCGCGTTGCTTCCTGGCCACGGTGTGTTGCTCACAGGTTGGTCACAGCTCGCTGAGCCTACCGGTGTTTAGTCAACGTGGTTGGTAAACAAAGTTGCGGGTCGGGTTCGGTTGGTTGATTAACGCATATTTTTGCAGGTTGGGTGTTGTGAATTGGCTCTCATAGAAATTAATGGTTAACCAGTTAAACCAAAGAAAATGTAGCATGAAAGCATCATTATCTAGGTACAGGGATGTGCATCGGATGTGACAGAGCGGGAGGGAAAGAAGCATTTCTATTTGCCAAGTAGGATACAGCAGATGCACAAGGAATTTGACCTGGTTAATTGGGGCTGGCACATTCGACATAGTTACATAATACAGGATTGACACACTAACTGAGCGAGGGGAAGAAAAATAAGGGATCATGTGTAGTGCGCTACAGATGAATCACATTATGTGACAGAAGCCTACAAGTAAACACAAGATTCAGGTATGAATGCACTGAATCCCCTGAGGATGCAACCCCGCATGTTTTTAGGAGATTATGAGGCACAGACAAACACACACACAAATACACAGACACAGAAACACACACACACACACACACAAGACTGTGCTTTCAGACATACAGTACAGATGAGAGTCTTTCTTGCCTTGTAGTTGTGGCAACTCTTCAGCAGAGTTAAGAGCAAGTGAAAGAGAGCAAAGAGGAGAAAAGTTTGCAGCTCCGCAGCAGCTTTTCTCTGTGCCATTTGCATGCAAATAACCACCTGACACTTGTGCATAACCCCCCTGGTTGTATTGTATAATCCCTGCTACAGAGAGGATTTACAAACACACACATGAACACACACACACACACACACAGAAAAAGGATTTTCATGATCTGCATCTTTGTGACATGATCTCTTTGCCCGTGTCACATGATGCTTCCTTGAACATCCCATTGGCTGGGTGTGTTTGGCCTCCTGAGGCCCAAGCAATAAAGTCCTTTAATGTTTCTCATCTGTGTGACTGGATAAGGGATGGAGCCACTGGCAAACATGCTCCTCTGTGTTGATGATATGGGCTTGAGCCAATGACATATGCATGTGTGATTTATGTTTGTGGTATGAATACATGTGTGATGTGATAATGGGATAAAGCAGATGATATTGAGCTTAGGTGGTGTAAGCAATGCTGTCCGATATGATAAGGGCTATGATATTACACCAGTGATTACACCGTACGCATTGTGTGACTTTGGTGACTGATGTGACTTGTTTCTTTCAAGTCAAGTTGAGCTAAAATTTGTTGTCATGAAAAATCATTCCTCTGTAGGGATAAGGTGCAAAAGAATAACATGGGCAATACAACAATACTGACACAATAAACAAGAAGTAAGCAGATCCCTGGAAGACCTATCCAGGTCAATGCAAGAACTTAATTCTTCCCCACAGTGGACAGTTGAAATATATATGCAGCATATATCTCATTAAAAACACACAAAATGTATGCATGTAATATGATAAATATCAGATAATATAAGAGTTTGCATCCATGCTAGCGGCTCTGTGAGGCTGCACTGAGGCACTGTGGTGCTTTGAGATAAATGCAAATGCTAGTGTGGCAACATAGCAGTGTAATGTTTACCATGTTCACCATCTTAGTTTTTAACATTTGGTAAACACAGAGAACACTGGGTCATAAAACAAAGCATTGGACAAGTTAAAAATATGACCCGATGAAGGTGCTAGAGGAAGATTTAAGGGATCATCAGTTACTACAATTCATCAATAGTTGTTGAGACATTTCACTCAAAACCACAAATGTCAGCCTCACGGTGGCACTAGAGGAGAAGTCAGGCTAACACCAATATCAGTAGGATTCATCATATGTGAATCATGAAGGTCTGTACAAAGTTTTGTGCCAATCCATCCTGTATATGTTGAGGTATTTCACTGGATGTGTGAAAATTGACCTGCTGGTGGTGCTAGAGAAAAAAGTCAAGGCATCACCAAAGTCAGTAAGAGTCATTCTCTCTCTTCATTCTCGTGACACCATTGATATTTGTACAAAATTTTATGGCAATCCCCCCCGATTTAAAAAATGAAGGAATCACCAAACTCACTAAAATTCATCCTCTGAATTCATCCACTGATGTTTGAACACAATTTCATGGCAGTTTTTCTAATAGTTGTTGAGATATTTCAGTTTGGACCAAAGTGGTGGACCGAACAACCAATTACACAAGTTTTTGGTGTCTCCTCTGTTCTGTTTATCAAGCCTTCCTGGTATAAAAACTCAGGTTCCATAGTAGGAAGGATCACTTATATTTGCTTGGGGCTTCCCCATAACCGTACTTGTCATATTTACACGTTCATATAAGAAATAAATGCAGCTCATATGAATTTTGTTTTGGATGTTGTACGCTGTCTTGCCAAAGTAATTCAATTTTCAGTATCTGTGCTAAGTGTACTGGGGAGGAGCTCTTGCTCAAGGGCAGTTATTGTTATCAGTCTGCATCCCGCAAGCTAATACAGCAACATGTGGGCTGCAATCTACCTGTGCAAGAACCAAAGCTTTGTGCAGAAAAGATTCAGAGTAAAGCTCAAAGCACTATAGGGAGCACTACAATAGCAGCTAATATATCGAGGTCATTTGCTTCATAAATGGGTATTTTATGTGCATGTCAAAACCTCCTTTTGATATTCAGTTCAAATCTTGATAACAAAAAAGTACAATTTCAGCATAATTCCCAGAGAGGCACTCCTTGAACATTTGTCCATATAAATAATGTAGTGTGTCTCCTTTTTAAAACAGGGTGCCCAAAAGCATTTAGCTTAGGGATCAGTATAGTTCATCAATGGAGATTGGAAGATTTAAAGAATATGGCCTTGTGGGAAAACAAGCTGTGAGACTTTAGAACATTTTCTTGGTGAATACGATGCAGTGCCTCATACCTACTGTTTATCACTCACAACATGCTCTTAACTCTTAAAAGAAATTCCTTTATGTGCAAAATATGTTTGATTTTAGCTCCAACCTTGAGGCCATAAACACTTATTTTATTTAATTTATTGTTGTGTTGTTGTAGTGCTGAAACAGTCAGTCAATTAGTCAGTGAATAAACAGGAAATTAGTTGACAACATTTTTGAAAATAGAGTTATTTATCAAGGAGAAATGCTTAACATTCTGTGGTTTCTACTCGCTCTTCTCTGTTTTATATAATTGGAAATTAAATCTCATTGGCCTTTAGACTGTTTTGAAGATTTGGACTTGGATTTGGGCATTTTTCTAGTTTTTTCTGATACTGTATTGTTAAAAAAATCAATAAATCAATAAGGTAATAGTAATTATTATAAGTCATTTATTTGGGCCACGTTTAATCATTATGCAACTAATAATCAGCAAGAAGATGATGTCTTTCTTTTAATTTGTTAAACCACAACAACATTTATTCCACCCTTGTTAAACAAACAATTACATTCAAATTACATGTTTTCTTGTTTCACACACATTCTTTCTCATTTCATTATAGACATGGTTCTCTGATGACACTTTAGGCTTCGTCTGAATTAAATGCTGGTGCATTTATAGTTCCTACTTTTTTATGCAAAACGCTTTCACATCAGAGATGATGTGTGACGGTCCCACAGTGCCGAGGTCAATATCTTTCAATGTAGACTATGTACATGTTTGAATAATTCATGACTCCTTCGGCCTTTGTCATTACTTACTTGAAAACATTCCAATTTCTGAGCCTGTCCTCCCAAGAAAAATGACAGAGTAGGTCGTTATGTCAGTCGCCAAAAATGACCTATAGTTACGTTTGAGTGACAGACGCCATCTAGCTGACGTAGTAATTATGACCCGGAGAAGTGGAGCAGTTCAGATGACGTCTATATAAGGTGACAAATTTCCATATTTGGAGGTGGTGTGTTGGGTGGCTGGTAAGATCCTAACTTGCAAAATAGGACTTAGTGGACTTTGCTGCAGGAGACCGTTGTTTGCTTCCTGCTTCCAACTGCAAGTGTAATGTTTCCAGCCGCAGTTTTTTAATTACCATAACTATGTTTGCTGTGGTGCCTACTGTTGCCATGACGACAAATGCTGCCTAAGTTTAATGAAGTAGTAGTTTTAACCCACACCATGTTTCTTTCAAGTGATCATTTTAACCCAATCGATGATCCTTCCCTAACTAAGTGGTTTTTATTGCCTAACCAGACCTTAACTACAGTGCTGCCACATCATAAAACATCATAATATTTTAACAGTGATGTGTAAGAGTTTTGGGAAGCACAGACAAATGATGTTGTCCTGCCGATTACTCCCAATAGAGATATCCTATCCAATCCTATGGGTTGTTCTGGAGTTCATGGTCAAATGACCTATGTGGTCATTTAATTTGAATTTCACTAGATTATTTGAAATGGCATCACATACAAACCTTGCAGTTCTCTATATATTGCTATACCTGTTCTTTAGTTACATTACAAATGCCAGTGAATAATAACCTGATAGTAGTAAGTAGTGTAGGCACTGAGAAGGTGCATCATTGGATAAACTAGAAGAGTGCACTCAGTAGAGTGCAGATCTCTGCCAGGTGTGTACAGATTGCGGCAAAGATAAATACAAACAGGGATTTATTCATCTCTTATCATGCCTAACTTTAGTGGATCATAACGTGTCTGGTATGGAATTAATCTGCAGATGTTCCAGTTCAAAATGAGACCAAACTTTTCTATGGATGTCAGTTTTTGAGCCAGTTGCTGGAAATGCCTTTTGCTTTGTCGTAACGCATATCATAAAATGGCGAGGACTGATGAAAAGACAAAAGTCTAACCTTTACGGTCTTATCAATATTTATTTGAATTCAAAACACCAAAATTTGGCACCAATTGTGTGATCTTGTGATCTCGTGAATCCAGCTGCCTCACAAGATAAGACTGTGATAGACAGATGATTCATCCAATCACCTGCCAAGTATTTTTTGAAAGTGCCTGCACTTTCCATGGACGACTTCTCAGATGGGTCTGTGTAACAAACCATCTGGCGCTTCAGGTTATTATAAAATTATACTGCAGAAAAACATCACTATACATCTCAGATTTCTGGTTTCCTGGATTTTCTGTCACTAAAGTGAAATGCATTCATGTATTCAAATAGCAGTGGAAAAATTCTGAGTCCTGAATATCTCACCTGTGTGGAATTGAATCCCAGAGGAACTTTGTCTCTTGTATAACTCCTAGTCTGGGTTTTTTGACTGTTTCATGAAAAGATACAGACAGAAAGTAGATTTTCTTTTCACCCTGCAAGAAGAAATATGTAGATCTCTGAAAAATTGGCTTTCACTATAATGGACACACTTATACACAGGACCGCGTGCTTAACAAAAACTTGATATTTCATGGCCATGAAACTGTTACACAGTCAGAAGAACTCATTTTCAATGTCAAACTATTCATTATTTCACAAAATTCTTTCTGTGAACATTGGTCCAAAGAAATGATCAAAAATAAATGGATTTCTTCCAAAATGTACAAAGTTCTGCATGTAGGTTTTCTAAATGCATAATTTACATGAAACAAAATGAACCTGTTGTTTAAGAAAACAGCTTAACTTGAATTTGAACTCCAAACTCAACATTTAAATATAGCTATCTCAATTATATATGAAGAACGACACCTTTTTGTTTACTGTTCTGGCAAAGCTCCCTCATGTTGTTGCTTTTTATCAGCAAAATCAAAGGAGATTTAGTGGACTCCCTCTGTCTAAGAACATAGGAAGCCTCTATAGTGTTTGTGTGTGTGCACATACGTGTGTGTGTGTGTGTGTGGCTTTCGTGTAACACAGACAGCCACCAATAAAGGACAAGCCTCAAGGTGGTAAGACAAGCGACCAGCAGGCACTTTTCCAATAAGTGTCTCTCAACACACAGACAGACTCTTTCTCTCTCACACATGTGCTCACATCCAGAGTGTGCATACACAAATACGCAGTCACGTACAAAGTGAGGGTGGGAAAGTGGTTACCATGGAAACCCTGTGAAGGTGGCTGGGGAGTTTAACTGCACTGTAGAGACAGGCAGAGACAGAGAGGAAGAGAATACGAGAGAATATGAAAAGAAACAAAAAAAAGTTCCCACCCTACATTTCTCAATTCGAGTTCCAAACAGCCACATAGAAACCGAGAAAGCAAAACAACAGAGAACAAAGGCAAGAATGAAGCAAAAGCACCAATAAATCAGACCAATCTACATTGCTGATGTAGGAGAAAAAACACTGAATTATAAGGGAAGTGATTTATTTCAAGGCCCATTGCCTGATGATGGAAATGGGTGAACTGAAAAGCCATTAGAGATAAAAACACCAAGGAGAGGTTGAATGGACCAATTACTGTGGGAGTTTACCACTAGCTGCCATCAAATATAACCTTGATGGATGATTAGCTGGATCCAGTTCAATGAAAGTGTACAGTATGCTCGGTGTATATCTGGTGCTTTGTCAGGTGTGTGCACAGAGGCCAGACTTTGCAGTGAGGACTACAAATGAGCCTTGGAAACCCTGAAGAATGAGCCACCATGAGGTGTCCAGTAGTCCAGTTGGTTATAGTGATGAAGAAAGACTGTAGTTTGTTTCTAGAGCGTACATACCAGTACTACTCACTGGTGAAACTGGAGAGGCTGCATGAGTGCTGGCAGTTAGATATTTTGAAGAGAGGATGTCTAATGATGTTTTTGTGTCACCAATGTTTGGACTACACCATTGATACTTCATGCATTTCACATTTATTGATGGTTTGTTGCTCATGAGAAGCTTTGACAACCTAGATTTGCTATTAGTTAATTACTAATATAACATAACAATATCCTTCTCATTATGTTCAAGTTGATTTTTTAGGCATTTTCACAGTTTGGTTTTCTAAAAACATAGCAGTTTAGCATTAATGTTGCCCTGTTCAGACATGGAAGAAAAAACAAAAATACTTGGAAGCTTTGGGAACCATTCAGCAGCAGAATTATTACACTGTAAATTTATATTCCTGTTGTTTTGTTTATTTCTGGCATGCATTTGCTTTAAATAAATGTTATTGCAGTAATATTGCAACTGTGTTTTGTTATTAAGAAGCTTATTTTTAATTGCTCAGTTTTTAAAGTAGCGTAACTACTTTCTCTCACTGGTAGTTTAAAGTTTAAAGTAATCGATAGCTTAGCCAGCTGCATTTTCAGGTCCATGCACTGACATTTACACTCACACACTGAGCATACAGGCCAGTTAGCACTTAGCAAAGTTAAGTGAGTGAAGGAGCATCCCTAGTGCTTGGCAGTTATGGATTAGTGTTTTGTGTTCATGTGTGTCTCTGTGTGTGTGTGTGTGCATGTGTGTACTTGTTTATATGGGGACTTAGTGTCGATACTGTCACGCCCTATGGCCACCCAACGCTCGTCATATCAATGCCAAACCTCCCAGCTGCTGGAGGCTCGTCCCCATCATCCAAATCCCACACACACACACACACACACACACACACACACACTTTCTTCCTCTCTGTGTCTGTTCCATGATCTCTCTTCTCTCTCTATCCCTCTATTCTATCAAACCCGTCCTCTCTCATTCTATTTGGACTCCCAGAGTCCCGTGATATCTTTGGTTCCCAGTTGCTTAATTCAGTTAGATGTGTACATACTACGTGTGTGTGTGTACATGCATGTGTAATCGTGCATGTGTGGAAGTGCTATGCGGCAGAGGGCCTAAAGCCCCAGTCTGCCCATTAAGTTGAGCAGGGAGTGGAAGCATGGTTATGGGGCTGTAATGTGGGCTCTGAACAGCTCTGATAAAACAGCTTCCTTCCCACAAGTCCCCGTGTCCAAGTGCTGGTCCTGGCCACAGTTATTCTCTCTCTCTCTCTCTCTCTCTCTCTCCCTCCCTCTCTCTCTCACACAGATCTCCATATTCAAAAACCTACACAGCATTTCCACTATTGTTCTGACCTTGACGCTAAGTGTGATTGCTCTTTCTGGGAATTCTTTGCTCCTCAGTTGCTCAAGCTAATAGCGTAGCTTCCATCTTACTTACTTAGAAAATTATGCAAATCAAGTTGCAGTTTAAATGTGCCCAGTGTGGACCCGTGGACCACCATGCACCCAAATTGCCCAATTCAATCACCCTTTTTATTGCTCTGTGCGCACTGGATAATGCTATTTCACAACAGGGTGGCCAGCTTGTGTTTCATACAAAACTCCAATGATTTAACAACATACTGTATCATCATTTTAGAGTTGGAAGTTAGATATTTTGGAGGGAGTGATATCTCCATTCTTGGCTGACAGGCAGAGATGTGTTACTGGGGCATAATGCATGATGTGTTAAAAGAACTTTAAAGGTACATTTATGGGGTTTTTTTGTCCACTAGTGGGCAGAAGAGCTCCAAAGCAAGCTGACAGATTCAATAGGAGTCTTTACTGTTCCACACAGTTCCTACAATATGTGCCAATATGTCTCATACAGGAGTGCATCCAAACAGACACGCTAGCTCTGATCCTGTAGTGCAATGTAATCATCTCAAGAGAGAAATGTTTGTTTGTGTGTGGGTTTTATTTTTCATCATATGTTACATAAGTACTGAGGTCAGTGGTTGGTAGGTTTGAGAAAAAAAAACAAACACTGTGGGGTGTTTTTCAACCCCCACAGCGCCACTAAGGGTGGTATTTTCCGGGGGCAGCTTGTGGCAGCTTGTGCCCGACACAGATAAGACCCACAGTGAGGTTAAACCCGTGGGAAGACGTTCTGGTGTAAGCTGAAAGAGGCTTATTTCGGTTAATCAAGACCGGTGATGAGTCTGTGTCTGTTGGGAAAAGGGAGGTTCTGTTATGCTTATGGCTTCAGAGACCTAGGCGCCGATTTATAGATTGTGTACACATGGTTTTCACTTATTAAGTCTCAAATTACCACCACTGAAGGGCACATTCTATGTAGTCTATTTTCACCCATTAGACACACATCCCTGATATGTTATTATTGCCTTATGAAGTTGTTGTGGATGAGATGTTAGCATATAGTCACCTATATACACATTCTGCAGATGTGATGTAACAAAGCATTCAGTTAGGAGTTATGTTTCTGTCTTCCTGATGAATGCAAGTCCAATATTTATTTTCCTTTTAGCTCTGGTTTGGTCTCCACCAACACCTGAGATAAATATTTGACTCTTAAGCTGCTTGAACTTCCACTTTTTCAACCAAGCTACTCATTAAATTTGTCTCCAAGCGTCTCAGTAAGTGTCTGATTGTTTGGGATCTAAACAGTCTAGACTTGCTCTACACGAAAAATGCTCTGAGATCATTTCTGTTGCGATTTGGCGCTATATAAATAAAATTGACTTGACTTGACTTGATTGCAAGTGACAACTTTCATATTACATGCAGTCACTTGATTTATTGTTACTATTAAATATATTGATTAGTGGAGCGTTGAAGTCATTCATGTCCAGTAAATTGTATGTCCAACATGTTTTGTCAGTATAGGACACAATTTGCAATATGCAGATTGAACTCAACACAAGAATCATTCCTAACTCAGGATTTTGTTCTTCGCGTATGACCTTGGAGTCTGTATTGTGTGTGTGTGTGTATATATTTGTGTGTGTGTGTTCTTCAGTCTGCTGGAGATGAGCCCGGGATAAGAACTGCTCATTTATTATTCAATTAAAGATCGCTGGGGTCATGGCAGATCATTAGCCATGGAGGTTATTTCAAAGGAAGGAGGGACACAAACAGAGAGATGGAGGAAGGCAAAGACAAGACCAGAAATGGACCAAAATATTGAGAGAGAGAGAGAGAGAAACAAATGTATCGATTCAGCAATTGATTTCTTGTTTTTTCATTATTTTGCCTGCTCTTATTTTGAAACCACAGTTTACAACTAATTACAGTATCAAGTTGTTGCTGCCCGTTGAAACATCCTGATTGGCTTTGTTGATGGCTTCTACTCATTAAACCAAAGACACTGGGAAAGATCCATTGGGAATGTATCAGAGGGTTTGCAGTGCAATTTCTAAAGAGGGCTTAAGTGATCTATGCTCTGTGAACAGACTGGCAAGAGCTCTCCAAGACAGAAATAACCTCAGCTCAGCAATAACAACAGCTCAAGCACACAATATTTCTTGCTGCACATCCAGCACATAATAAAATCAGGAGAATTTCCAGAGCTGCAGCCTTTGAACAGCGACAACAATGGAAACTTTAATAGACTTATGTGCTATTGATTTTCTCTGGCCATCAAATGTTGAGTATGGAGAGAGATAAATAATGAAATGGTATACACACATACACAAGCGCACAACCATTGACACCTGCAGTGTAGTGCAGATGTGCCTTTATAAAGAGGAAGAGGGTGAAGGCTAACTTCAGTTTCCATGGAAACAATTATGGAATTTGCTGTTAAAGGTACTGGAAACATTATGTCTGTCATTTCCTGCAAGACTTTTAGGCGGCTTAACCCCTGAAGGTAACAAAAAAATGACCTGGCAGATAAAATTTACTAATCTTCTGATTAAAAAAAATCCAATATATTTGCAATAAAAATTATATTGCGATAGATTGTCATATAGTGGCTGAGGCTTTTATTGAAAATTACTGTTTTGTTTGTTTTTTAAAGTTAGAAACTGGCCGTGTTTTGCACATGTTATCATATTATATCCTAAAAAAGTATGTATGACATTTTTTGTACAAGTGGGATTAAATCAAACTTAAATTATTTATATGGTACATTATGATGTTTTAATGCCAGCCATTATGTACAGGTACTGGGAGTTTGAGACAGACCTCACCAGAGAAATTACAGCGTCGGTTGTTGTTGCTGGTTGTTCAAATGGGCCTAAAATTACACCAAGAGAACAAGAAAGCATAACCGAAACTTCCATATTTAAAAATATTAAACATACATCTTCAACATGCATATTTCTTTTCTTTCTAATTCCATACTCTTAAACATATATGGGTATTGTACGTGGACACAGCAGATTAAAGCTCCTCATTATAGATTATTGCAGCATGGTGGCTCTCATTTCATTACCTAAATAATTAATAAAAGCCATAATAACAAGGAAAAGACATTCAACAAAGAAAATGTGCAAAAGCTCTACCATCTAACATATTGCATGTAATGTATGGACTAATATGGTTGAAACGTTGCATCGGTATGATGGCTGAGTAAATAGTATGTAAGTTGAAAGTAGGACTTTAAAAGCAATTCCAGTGAGTATCACGGAGGGCAGGGAGGTCGAAATGGAAGAATTCGGTCATGATGACTTCTGGTTCTTTCAAAGCTCTTTAGCCAGTCTGCAGAGAAAAAAACAAAACAAACAGCAAAAAACAAAAACAAAAAAACCAATCAACTCATGATGACACAAATGGCTGCATTATGATATTAGTTTTATAAGATGGGACAGATTTTGGCAATACGGCTGAGTTGAAAAAAAAAGATCAAATAAAGCCATGTTGGCAGTGGCCTTGATGTGCTGCTGCAAAGACAAGGTTTTCAGAGGAGTTGTGTGTAATTGTGCGGTCCCGGAGGTTAAGAGTCAGGAAAAAGAAACAGAGAGAGAGAGAGAGAGAGAGGCTCTGTTTGAGAAGGAGGGAGGTGCGCTTGGATCGGTAGCTATCCGGGTATCTAACTGCCATGCTGCTCTCACCTTCAGCAACAGGCAGACAGAGGAGAAAGATTGGTGTGAATTTTTTTAATTAAGCTTTTGATTGCAGTCAACATGCCACTTATCACCATACCGTCTGGATAGTTTCCCTTTCATGCTAATTATCACTTTCTATTAGGCATGATTATGGTTTTTTTACATGTTCTTTGTGGAGGATTATACTGTACATACTGACATTTTCCTCATCATACTATACTGCATATGTCAAATAAGAGAAATCAAGTTCTTCATATCCTCAGAATGAACGCGGTCAGTCTTTTATTTGCTTCACACCTCACTTCAAATCCTCCAGAATTCAAGTCACGGTCGTTTTAATACTTAAAAATGAATGACTGCTAACACATATTTTCTTCTGCCCTGTTTGCAATTAAAAAAAAAGATTATTTTCCCCCCAGTTAATGAATGTTAGCATCCGTTTGAGCTTGGAAGCACCTTTACATGACATCGGCGTCGATAAGCAGCCCAATTACCGGCAGACTGGGTCAAAAGTTGATTTGGGCATCAAGAAATTTAGAAGAGAAAATCCTCCCTAAGTCTATGCTGGCTTCAGCAACAATAATGACTGCGGTGCCAAAGGGATAATTAAACCTGCCGACAATGTGAAACCAAAACCGGGTCCTCTCTCTTTTCCTCTTTTCTCTTGGTGCCCAGTTGAAACTGTGACACTGAGGAACAGCCTGGGAACGGGTTATCGACATGGATGTGTCACGTAGGTCCTGAGGCCTGGACGGAGGGTGGTGAGGACCAGTTTATTGACCCCACTGGGGAATGCCACTTAGTGCCAATCACTCAGGAAAAGCTGGACCAGAGAATATTGGTCTTGTACCATCTTTTTCTCTCTCATTTCTTCCCCTCATTCATCTGTCTTTGTCCGACTCACACACACACACATGTAGACACACAAATCCATCTCGCTGCCAAGAATCAAGGATGCTCCCTCTCTCGCTAGACTCGGAGCACTAACTCGCTCCAGTGCACAGTGTGTGTGTGTGTGTGTGTGTGTGTGTGTGTGTGTGTGCATGTTTCATAACAGCAGCAAACACACACACGCCAGGCCTTTTCAAACACAACCTGCGTGGCTGCTGTGTGACAGAGAAGCTAATTTGCTCCGCCAGAATACTTTCCCCAGCCACCATGCAACTCTGGCACCCTTCCACCAACCAGCCTATTATATTAGAATATCTCTCCATGCATGCTACAATAACACATTTACAACCAATGAGTGTGGGGCGTTCTGCCCTAAATTAGCCGTGACTTGCTTTTCAAAGGGTCATAAATAGCTGTGAACGTTTCATAAACAGCTCACAGAAGCTGCATAACAATACAAGGATAGTGTTTAACTGGATATGTTGTCATGACAGCGTGTAGCACCACAACCGTGTGCACCTCAGAGACTGCAAGAGACTCGATCGGCAAATTAATGCACCCTCATTGTCATGGTAACATCTATGGCTTTCAGTAGATCCTCCATCAGGTCAAAAAGGTCATATTGTGACTGCATGTATGTGTATTATTCCATTCTTTACACGCTATGAACATGTGTAGTAATGTCTGTATATACATATATGTGTGTGTGAGGTGCTCTTTGTGATGACAGACGTGTCATTCCTCCTCACTTCATATTCTCACTCTTCATCACTGTCAGTGAGATGACTTTAAATTGCATGTTTTTCTAACAGCAAAACACCGTGTCACACTGAAGCAAACACTGACAGTTTGTGTGTCCCCCCCCCCCCCCCGGCAGCTCAGAGGAAGATTGTCGTGGAAAATACTGAGATTGAAGAGTATTTAGGAATTTTCATGTGTTCCAGTTGTCACTTTACAGCGCCACATAAGTCAGACACACGGTGTTTAGAGAGTAGTTATTAGTTGATACAGAAAACATGTCACTGTGTGGCGGAGGAGCAATAACTGAGGTGAGAGGATGTGATGCTGCCTCGTTTCTATAAAACGATGCACAAAAACAATTTCAGATTGTTTTTTTTTTTTAGGGAGCAAATGGCAGAATGATTTGTATTCTATAGATAAAAATAACAAAATGGGAGACACGTTTCCTGTCGTGTGCTGAATACCAGATGAGTCTCTCTTGATCTTAGAAACTTGAAGCGAGGCCTGCAGGGTAAAAATCTGTCTGTCGGTGTAGATTTGTCCCGGACATCTGTTGAGAAGTCGATCCGGAGTTTTGTTAGGCTTCTCTAAGTGCACACCACCTCCATCACCGGAGAGACAGAGGTGATGGGTGCAGTCAAGCCGTGAACATGGACGCTGCCAGACAAAAGAATCTAAGATTTTGCAGAAGACAGTGAAGCTTTACATCTTTAACCGCCTGTCAGTTGCTGCAGAAAGCGGGCGTGGCTGTCAAATTTCTCAATTTTTTCCCGAAATACTGTATGTCTGGACGATGCACTCCGGCTGTCCGACTATTTGAAAGGAGCTTTTCAACCGCTTTCAAAATTATCAAACAGCACTTGAGAGAGCATGTGTTGGCCTTTACTGTATGTAGAGGGTATAGGCTTTACCCCTGAAGAAGGTCACTGGTATTCGGCTTTAGACTTATCTGTCGGAGACAAAAGAACGCAGCGAGGAGAGGACCCATCTGGTTATGGATTCTGCTCACAGCCAGACACTAGTAGTCCTTTGTGGGCAGAGGCTCACATCTGGCAGGTGCTTGTTTATGAGAGCAGTTAACACTGGATCAGGGAGGCTTTATAGCAAAACACATACGCACGCGCACATGCACACACACACATACACACTACCAGCGAGCCCAGTGTTAAGAGTTTTTTTGCCCCTCTTTAATGTTTTTAACCCTGCAATCTGTATGTACCCAATACACGCTCTCTAGAATTTTGCAGAGGATTTTCTGTGTATTATGACCCAAAAATGTGCACAGTTGTTGTGTTATTTTGGGATCAATGTCAGTCTGCAATCATTTAAATAACTTATTAGTTATTAAAACATGTATCAGTTACAGTGGGAGTAAAAATTAGTTGAGAAACCTCATAGGCTCTTAGGAATAGACATTTTATCAGTATGGCAGTAAATCCTGCACAGCTAGATCTAGTTTTTTACCTAAATTGAGTATACAAGGTAGTGTTGTAGCTCCTTTCATGCCATGTAGTGCTGACATAAAACTCAATAAAGCAAAGGGTTAGTCTGTTCAGTGTATGATTAGGAATGATTCTGTTTTGATAATCTGAAAATGCCCACAAATAGAATCTGTATCAGTGAAATTTGTATGAATTCCTGCAATCACTTGATGGCAAATTCCTCAAGAGACACTATTGGCAATAGTGAGCATCTGTATAGCTCTCTGATATACAGCTAAATGTTTGTATGAATGGACTTGAGCCAGAAAAAGGTCAAGTGAGCAGCCCTTTGCAAACATAAATGCACTTCAGTTTGCTCTTCTTCAGCAAAGAAGACAACAGTTTTGCTGGAAATGCTAAGAAAAAAAAAATCTGACCATAAACAATTTCAGCACACACACACACACATACAAACACACACACACACAGAGCTGCTCATCCTTGACTGTGAAACTAGGTTGATGGGGGGCAGCCTATCTCCTATGGCTCACACCCGTGCTGACAGGCTCATTATAGTGGAGTTGGAGTGGAGACCTTGGTGTGACAGAGCCAAAGTCAGAGCCAGAGCTCCCTCCAAGCTCTGCGTCCCACTCACTGTGCTGCCTGACCAGCTCAGACAACACAGCACAGCCCCCCCCCACCCCCCCCCCCCCCCCCCCCCCCCCCATTCATGCAAACCACAAATCCCCCTGAGGGTATAGAGCTCGTTCAGACCTCGACAACACATTTCAGATTGACTGAAATGCATCTGAATGCTTGACAAAAGCTCATTCCGCGTCCGCCAACGGTTTTCCCATCGGAATGACCGCAAGGGGCTGAGTTTCTGCTCTCTTTAAATGCTCCGACACCTAAAAAAATGGAGTTCAAAACAAAAGAAGGGATAATACCTGACAAGGTCTATAGTCCACAATCAGGTCAGGTGGTTCTTTGTGTCCTTTACTCCTTTAGCATCCTTTACAGTCATGAAATGTATACGTCAAAGGGTGTTATCCTGTTTATATCACAACCACTCGCCAAAAAAAGTAGCAATATGTCATCAAATGTAATATCAGTCACATTTATGACTAAAGCTCAAGCATGAAATATAGTTCCTGCATCGTAGAATTGTAGTTGTTCATCTTAAAGCAATAAAGGGTATCATAAGTGCTTCATAATCCTAACCAGAACCACGGAAATATGTAAAAAAAAAACAAAATGATGAGACCTAAAATCTACAATCGAACCAGTTTGCAGCTCGTTTATCTTTCCATTCAACTGTATAGTCACATGTAAAAGCATTAGCTCTGTTAAATAATGTTTTGAATACACTGAAATATGATGTCCTATAGCATAGTTCTTGTTAGATTAGCGTTCAGCCTGAGCACATATTTATCATGCAGTTTGTGTCGGACCAGCTGAAGGGGGGGTTGCCCTACTTTATGGAGCCATTCTTGGTCTTATTTCTTCTTTCTTGGAGCTGAAGTATGAGGCGATTCTTAATCTCTTATATGTGAGTGTGTTTGTGCACACTGGAGGAGGACAGACATCGGAAGACATCTGCTCATTTCTAAAAGAGTTTAAGTCATCTATCACCCAACTGATGACATCAATGCACCGAAACGTCTAGGAAATGCGTCGAATCGGCCGCGTTCTATTAACATATCACATTGTTCTGTGACTGACTGGCACGGTGGCGGAGATCATGGAAGCTGACTATCACTGGAGGGATTAGAGATAAATCCTTTTCATGACTTGCAACTACATAACATCCCCTCTTCCTTTAAATCTCTCTCCCACCTGCTTTTTCTCAGTCTCTTCCTTTTATACCACCTCACCTCTCTCACTCTCACTCTCACAAACCGGTTCTCCATCTCCCCCTCTTTCTCCGTAAGAGCCAGGGGCGTAGGCAAATAGACTGCACTCTTAATTGCCAATGTAATGATGCTGCAGTCCACTCATCTCACCTGCCTAATTAATACTACAGCTGACACCCCTTGCTCTCTTCTCCCTCTCATACTCTCACACACATCTACCCAATGGCGCACACACACTGATGCAGACAATTACAGGAAGGCATTCTTATGAGTTCATATCACGTACTGTGTCCCTATATCTGCTCTACCTTCCCTTCCTCTCTCTTCTCTCTCCCCCTCCCTCCTCCCTCACGGTCTTTTCCTGCCTCTCTCCACTGTAAAACACGGCCCTGTCAAATTGACATGATACACCGAGCTGCACATTCAGAGCAGTGAGAGAACTGATCCAGCCTTTATGGAGAGAAATACTGTATATCTCAAAACTTGTGACGAATGTGTGTGTTTCATGAGGCGCCGATAAAACCCGAGATTTATAAATACATGTGAAGGTTTTTGTAGATTTACTACGGCGATAGCGAATGCATCCTCCTATCCATAAACAAATACAAACAATAAATATCACACAATTTCACACCTCAGTTTCCCGCTTCTGTGAAGCTTATTTCCATTTATTTACAGATTGTCAGCTGCGGGTGTGAATCACCTGGCATGTTTAAATTAGTTTACAAATGCCTGAAGAGTTTCGAGAGTCCTTTAACGTGCTTCGATCCATAAATGCATGTAGTATATGGGTACATCCGGCTTTTCAATGCATATATATGGAATTTCCAGGTGTTGATCTGTAAATAACGTTTAATTAATTAATCTAAAAATGTACCAAATGCACATGTTAGTAGATCAATGAAATTATAATGTAGAATACTTGAAATATTCTTAGACGTTAGACATTAAAAAAACAACAAAATACATTAATGTGTAATTAAAGGGGAACATATCATGCTTCAATCATTTATATACTGTTATAATGTTGGATGTCTGTGTTAAACATGGTCAAAGTTCCAAAAATTGAGGTGAATGTATGTAAAAATGCTGCCTTAAAGTCAAAAACCAGGGTTTCAGCCTGTTGTTAACGGTCGGTTTGCAAAGTCTGTTGAGGGGCAACTTTCATAAGCTAACGAATCAGAACAAAGTGGGCTCATCGGGGAGGTGGGCCTTACAGAGACAGGAACTAAAACGGTCTGTTTCAGACAGAGGCTGAACTGAGGGGCTGCATGAATAGGGAAATAAATAAGGCATTTTAACCTGTAAATCATGCAAAGATGTTCCAGTAGAGAGAATATAAGATAGACCTGAATAGAATAGAATATAAACATAGACCTGGAAATGTGCAGGATATGTCCACTTTAACAGTAACCATAAAGTTGTAGCTGCTCAGGCCTCTAATAAAGTCTCTGAGAAAACATGACACTCTCCATGTTTCACAGAGAAAGATAGCAGTCCTCTAACCATTTACTTACTGTATTTATTTACCATTTACTAAGATGGTTTGCACTCCTTCCAGTTCATCAAAGTTCTTCTTTTGGCTGAAAGACAGCTCAGCGTAATTAATAGATAATAAACATGTTGCGTTTCTGACCTATAACAGCACTAAACCAGAAAATTAAAGTGAAAACTTGTCACTCAAAAGTGAAATGATCTTGACCAAAGCATTCTCACCTCTGTGTACTCGCACAACATTGTCAATACACTGTAGGATGGGATCATTGTACTGTATGTTTCAAAGTCTAATAGGAGTGAAAACCTTATATAGAATCAAATATAGACTTGATTACTTTCTACCAAACGATTTCCCCGTCAGTACTGGTCAGCGAGGTTTTCATGACGTCACTCAAGTTCTATTTGTTTCTGAAAAGGAATATGAACTTCTGATCACCCTGATGTATCACAAGTCATCATATATAGCTGTAAACATGCATTTATCATTAGTCTGAGGTATTTCTATCCATGAACCTCCACAAACTGTCAACTTCTCCCGTGTTTTATGTCTTGCTTCCTCTCCCTCCTTCAGGTTTATCTGAAGAAAAAAAAAAAACACTCTTTGCTAACTCTGGGATGAGGTTGAAAAAAAAACTAGATTTGGTGGGAGCAGCGGCAGCCTCCCTCTCATTTCTTTCCTCTTTCCCAAAAATGATGAATCTGTAGACAGGTTGCGTTTCTCGGGTCTTTCTGGGTCACGTAAGCCGTTCCGTGTTGCCGGTCCTGCGGCACGACGGAAGTCTTGTGTAAACAGCTTCTACTGTAATGTAGTAATTATTTCCTCTTGCCTCTTTCTTGTCCTCATAACAACAAAGCTCCTCTCCTCTTCTTTTTTCTTCTCCATCCCTCCTCTAAAGAATGCTGTTAACAGCTCTTTGGGAGGTTCACTTTTGCTTTTGTTGTTGAAGCCATTTTCTTCTGCTTATTGTCCTCTTTATTGTCTGTAATCTTTTGTGAGGTTTATTGTGTTTTTGTTCAGGTTTACAACTGATGAGGATGGAGAAAAAAAGACTTCCACCAATTAGCAAAGTTGTGGAATCTTTTTGTTGTTGTGATCAGTGTTCGGTGTTTGTATTGTGTTTCGAGTCCGGTTGGATTGCTTCACTTCAAATTGAGTTTATACAAGGACAACCTCATTCAAGACTTCAATTGGCCTTTTTTTCTTTCTCCTGTTCATCTTGTTCTTTTTCCAATTAAAACTATTTGACATTACTCTTCGTATTGGAATAATTGGAAATATATCTGCACCATCTGCAGGGCAGAATGAGCCCAGGTTAGATTGTAATTGTAATTTCCAGTTCTCATGTCATGTGTTCAAGAGACTCAACAGCTTCTTGACTTGAGAGCTTTTGTGCAAAGCATGGATTTCAGTTATTCTCTCTTTAACATCCATTAATATTACAGCCTGAAGTGCCGTAAAATACACTGCAGTCGCTTCTTAAGAATTGTCCAAAGCACACTGTGAATTAGATGTGAGTATCTAACGTCCTGTGCAGCGTAAAATAGGGCAAACATGAGAGGTTGGCTTTGTCCAAACTCTTTCTGTACTTGCTTCCCCGATGGCACAATATGTACTTTTGCCATTCAGAGTGTCTGATTTCAAGTGTCCTCAAAAATCCTGTAGCGCAACATAAAATGTGCATGGTACACACCGCTTTCTGCTAAAGACGTTTTTTGCTAGACAAGTAAATTACACTTATGCAAGACAGCACCTGTCACCTGTGATTTCCTCAAAATGACGACGGTTCAATTATTCAAAATCTCTGTTTACTGCTCACTATATGCAAGACTGTTGCAGTCAAGACTGACCAAAATATACTGTTGTCAGATTATAATTTGACAGTAAACAGTCACATAGAGCAAAACTTACCACAATAGTTATTTATAGCAGTTCAGTGCGATCACATTTCTTAAGCTAGACAGATGAAAAGTGATAATCTTCTCAGTCTGTGTCAAAGTGATATGTGGATTACATACAAACAATAAACGCATGGGATTTTATTTTTGTTCATTCATTCGTTCATTCATTCATTGTGATTTCTCTCTCATTCCGCCGCAGTCTCAAGTCTCAATATGTGAAGTCAAACATGGGTCATACGCTATAATTTGGAAAAATGTTGAATTACTCAAATATTGAATTTTTCCAGCTCATATCCCTCAGTTGTCTGCAGCACAATAGAGCCATCAGGCTTCATTTCAGATAGGGCTCCATCCCCGAACTGGCTGCTGGTATTGTTAAATACCTTTGATTCTTTTCCTCCTGCTGAGGATATACTTGACACTTTTATCAAACGCGTCCGCGTCCGTGAAAGTAATCCCGCTTTGTTTGAGAGTTCACTCGGAGGGCGACAACAGAGAACAGAAAAGGTCATCACGTTAGATGTGAATTAATGCAAATCACATTCTCCTCTCTCCTGTTGTGGCTGCCGAGTTTCCTTTTGTGATCATCTGTTATCTGATATCTTGATTGCAAGAATAAACATTCTCTGTCTTGATATTATCCATAGCATCAATAAATTGGCATATTTGCTTTGTATCGCTCCTTATCAGACTTTGTGTCGGGCTGATTTGCATCTAAGATGTTTTTGTTTGGTTAAATGAAACTTAAGGTTTTAGCTCTCAAAGGGATATTTTGTATTCTTGTATTTCCATGTTTACTGTGGAGTATGACTAAAGCCATCAGCTGAAATGAACACCTGTCAAGTGTGGTAGCTCAGGAAATGGATAGACTTTTGCTGTGATAATAATTGTTTTTACCATGAGTTTGACATCTATCTCTCAGGCTTAGAGAGCTGTGTACGTCAAAGTCCTTAATCATCGCCATGGGGAAATAATCATTGGAAAATTGGCAATGCCCTGTTGTATAATCCATTTCTGTAGCCTCGGGTCGTGTTTTGATTAAACTGAATTTCTTCCATATTGCCCAGAGATAGTGGGGCTTCATATGCGAATATCATGGATAAAGTACAGAAAGAGATGTTTTTTTATGATTTATTATATCCATTACAACAATCTTTTGTGGCGCTTTCTTTAAAGCTCGGATGCTTGATACTAAAAATACATCCACAAGTAAACGAAATAACAAAAACTATCATGGCAGCTCTTTACTTTAAATACATCTAGTGAAAATCCACAACCCTCTTCCTGTATAAAAATGTATGTAAACATTTATTTGAAGCTAATATGAGGCTTCAGCTGTCCAAATTAGTCAAATCAAGCCAATATATTTCAAAGTTACTGTCTTTTTAGTGCGAAATAATCTCTTTTTTTCACTGCAGCTGAACACAAAAACACTGTAGAGACACAAAGAGAGAATTTCTTTTTACTAAAAAGAGTGTAACTATGGTCGTTGTCCATTTCCTTTGATTAACTCAGACAGATGAAGCTTCATATTAGCTTCAGATAAACTTTTAAACACATTTTCGCTCTAAACGAGGACTGGATTTATTACTTACATTGTAAGATCATTTGGAGGGAATCTTCTAATGTCCAGTATAAACAGCAGAAAAAAATTACAGTGAGCATAAACCTGTTTCAAAGTTTATTTGGACACCTGACTGTTGTTTTCAGACAGACTTGACAGATTGTGGACGTATCCTTTAAACGCATCATTTCAAGATGGCCTGTATTCTCATATTCTCAGAACTCTGAGTGCAGTTTGTACTTTTTTGACATTCACCAATTTAAACAGTTACTCTCACTTTTTTTTTTTTTGACAGGAACTATTGTTTGCTAGTTTTTTAAAAACATCACAGCATCTGTTTTGTCTTGCTAGCATTTCTTTTTGCCGTTCCCTGTGTTTCCATGCGGACTGCTTCACTCTCTCTAAAAAATAATTGGCTTGCAGTGTGTATGATGCCGCTTTCATGTGCTCCATGTAAGCAGCTTCTTCCTAGTTATGAAGTTTTTGAATCCAGCTGGTCATGCACTCGAGTGTTTCAGGTCAGAAATAATGACAAAATGGTTCCTTTAGCTTGTTGATGTTTTTTGTGGCTTTTTTTTTTTCTTATCCATCTTATTCTTATATGAACTAAAGAGAGGAGAGATACTTTGTACTGTAGCAGCAGAACTGTTGTTTTAATTAGCTAATTGAAACATGTGGCAACTAAAGTTTTAACAATGAATTAAACATAAATAAATATATATATGAGTGAACAGAACTCCCCATGCACAGCCAGTGTTTGCAATCAGGTGTTGGTCGGTCGCAGGAACATTGTAGGTGAAGATCAAAATGAATCACGGCACAATGAAATGACCTTACTGTGACTTTATTAGGAGCAAACAACATGTTTTGTCTGTAGCTTCTTCAGGTTCGCTCAACTAGACAGTAGTCACAGTCACAGTAAAGTCATTTCAGTGTGTGGTAATATATATATATATATATATATATATATATATACATATATATATGTATGGATTCATTTATATCAGTTGTTTGTTCACAATTGCAAATTTCAAACAATTAAAATTAGCAGGATGTCAAACTAGATGTTTAAAAGTGCAGTGAATTTCTCATTGCAGTAAAAGTACCAACTGAAATTTGTGCACAAGCAACAAATGGAACATATAGAAATAAAAAACAGTCTGCATCCATTACGGCCTTTGACTCCAAAGAGCACTTTTGTCCACTGATTTATAGAAAAGAGAACAGTTTGACTTCCTGTTTACTAAGCAAAGACGCAAAATGAGAGTCCCTCTTATCACCGCATCAGTGGATTTATTTCTAATCTAATATCAACTGTCTTCGCAGCTGCTCTCAGGACACAGTATGACTGATGTTTCCTATGAGCGACGGCACACTGTTTCAGCCTGTGAAATTACATTTTACATGCATAAGCGTTTAAATCCCAACACCAACATTTGGGAGATGAAGTAGCTGCCAGTTTCCAGAAGGTTATAACTTAAAATTCCTTTGTGAAGTATTATCCTTGGCAAATTCCTTCTTAGCTGTGCCCTCTAACGGTATCAGCAGCATGCAAGTGACACTTTCACACTGAGCAAATATTTCCGAAGGGACACAAAATCATCTGAAACAGAAGCCAAAAGGGGTGAGTTTAATTATCTGATTACCCTGAGTGTCTTTTCTGCTGCTTAATTTTGTCCAAAGGTCAAAGCTTTCATGAGAGTATTGTTCTTCAACACAAACCACACACTCTCCTGCATAAATCCTCCTCCTGGCATTTGGATGTTTTGGTATAATTTCAGAAATTAGGATGTGATAAAGCTGCCACCCCTGTGGTACCTTATTTACTCTTTCCTTTGTTTCAACTGCCAAAGGGCAGAACACCGTATCAGTCAAAAAACAAGTACAACTGAAGGTGGAAACGCTCATTATTTCAGATTATAACAGAGGACAAGAAAAATGAATTATAGTTTACAGAAAAGTTATGATAAACATGCAAACATCAAAGGTTAAACTTATGCCTGTAATGCCACAAAGACCAAAAACAGGAAAGTGTTATCCCATTGTTGCTTTGAATCAGCATTATTTTAAACTAAACTACTTCCAAGGTGCACGGTGAAGGGAAAGAAGTCTAAAGAGATCAGAACTCCAGCAATACTTGTCATATAAAGAAGAACTACTCTATTTAAATGTCGTCTGTAATGTGTTTTATGATGACCTTGATGAAGGCCACAAGCCGAAACGCGTCAGTCAAACAATAAAGTTGTTGCTGGAGTTCTTATCTCTTTAGATTTAAACTGTACAGCAGAATGAGTCGTGTAAACACATAGTAGGGGTGAATGATTTCAGTTACTCTTAAAAAAAAAATGTGTTTTGTTTCTTGTTCCTACAGTCGGATGTTTGAGCTTCACTGTGCAGAATGATTCATGTGCAGAGTTTGAGACCAGGAGGCTGAAAGTGGAAAGTTTCTCTGCGTTCCCCTTGAATCTGAGATGACAAGCGTGAGTTTGTGACATCACTAATGTGGAAGCCAATCATAACGTAATATGCAACTTACCCATTAAGCCCAGCAGGGCACACACACACACACACATTTTCAATGAAGTAGGAGACATCTTGTGTCCAGCAGTTAAACTTTTGAAATGAAAAATATTTGCATATTTATTTATTTTTCAATGAGGAAGAAGGTTTGGATGTAATTTCAAGGATTTTTCACAAAGTAATTGAACTTCTTTGTGGGAAAAAAACACATCAGACAGATTATTATTCAAACTATTTTTATATCAACATTTTTTATGTCTGGAGGGGATCTTTAAAAAATTCCTCAAAGATCTCCTTCAGACATGTTTTAAGACATGTAAGAATCCTTTGAATAATAAATTGTGTCTGACATGGAATAAAAGTTCAATTACCTTATTAATAATCCTTAAAATGACATCTCCTTCCTCCTCATGAATCCAGAATATGTGAATAAGCAAATATACTTCACTAAAGTCTATTCTCAGTGTATCTGCACTGGAGGCGTCAAGTTCCCACATCACAACGGACCACGTCTTAAACTCAAGATTTTCAGTGAGCACGGAGACACTTTCCCCTTCAGTAGATGAATGTGAAAACAGCCTTTGAGTGTCAAACTCTGCACATGCATCATCCTGCACAGTGAAGCTTAAACATCCAAGTGAAGTAACAAGAACAAAAACACATTTTGACTGGAGGGGGAACAAAAAAAAAAAAAAAACAGCACTGAAGAACTTACTTTGGAAAGACTTGGACATAGAAACCCATTATCGTCCTTGGATATTACATCTCATATGAAAGCCTGTGCGTAAAGTACAGGTAGCTGTTGCTGAGTGGAGGATGGGGTAAAAACTTGTTGCTTGTCAGCGGCAGAGATAACAGCTAATTTAATCGATCTAAGTACCTCAGTGCCCCCTTTAACATTCAGATGCAATGAAGAGATATTCCCCGAATCTCACTGTAGATAGAACGAACAAACCATCTAATCAAAGTGACTTGGGAGGAGGGAATTATTAAGTACAGAGATAAGTGCTCCAAGTGATAAAGTGTTAATATTCATAAGGAGAGAAAGTCAAAGACAGGTAGAGAAATGGAAAGAGGGGGCAGAATGAAAAAGAGATAAGGGGTTAGGATTTAAGTGTTATCTTACCGTTAATGGTATTTCCAGCCTGTATCAATATCCCTGCATAAGACAGACGGATGTATTTATAGAGTGTGACATGATAGTCTTCTACAGTATAAAAGGTACTTAGGTGACTTCTACTGAACTGGAGAGAAGAGCTGAAGTGTAGAGGGAGGACTTTACTAAGTAGCCAGAACAATCCATCTGCTCCTGCTGAGTAAATCTAGAATCATCTTTTTTGTGTGTGTGTGTGTGTGTGTGTGTGTTTTCCATTGTTTGCTGTTGTCTCTCTCAGTTCCTGCTGTGTCACTACGAGATTAGGTGAGGGAATGATATCGCAGTGATGATTGACCGGGGGAAACATTGTAATGAAAGAAATACTCTTCTGAAAAAATGTTCGAGTAAGCGCTCTCACCCCGTTGGCTTGAAAGATGATCTTAAAATGTTGTCGGTTGCTTCTAAATCAAGGACGGCGGCTCAACTTGGCACAGTTACCGTGGATAATAAAAGTATGTAGTTTCAATTACATTTGTCGTTTGCGTCCGATGTAAGCGAATGTAATTGTGTGCAACAAACCGCATTAGAGACTGACTGTTTGGCTAAAATATGTGTTTAGACCAAGATCAAGTCCTCCAAATTAAACAACCAGATACGTTGTTTGTCCATACGCTCCAGAACAACACGATCTGACACCCCCATTAGCAGTAATCAGCAGTATAACATCATTTGTCTGTACTTTCCAAAACCATCACAAATCATTGTTAAAAAACAATGATGTTTTATGAACGCTATGGTTACGGTCTGGTCAGGTTTAGGCATTAAAACCACTTGGTTAGGTTTTAGGAAAGGGTTAGGGTTAGGGTTAAAGTTACCACTGCTTCAAGGTTAGGTGATCTTCATCACCATGGTTACAATTATATCCAGTCTTGACTTGACTCACAGTTGGAAATCACGTGACACTCATGGTTGAAAAGCAGGAAATGAAAAGCAGTCTCCTGTCGCAAAGGTCACTGTTTTTTGACCCAATCGTCCACCTCCACCCTCCTCCCTCTGTCGCTATATATTCACTCATATATAAACATCATCTGATTTCCTCCTTTGCTCCAGTCTCAATTACTACAGCCGCTAGATGGCATCTGTCACTTGGATGTAAAATAGGTCATTCTGGGCCACTGGCAATGATAATCTGTTGTGTCGTTTTTCTTGGGAGGACATTTAGAGACATCCTGAGCATCAGTTACAGTAAATGGGTTATGCTGCAGTAGTGGTTCTTAATGGACATTTTGATTACTTTTTTCCTGGGTCACCATTTGAATCCATTATAACTTCTTTTGTGAATCCAAGCATCCCTTGAAGGGTATGGAGAAATCACCTTTGTGAGTAGCAGAAACTAAAACCGTCTGTTGATAGAAGACAGAACGGAAACCGTCGTCCTTTGCTGTCCTTTGCTACTCATCATTACAGCGTTGACAATGCTGTGATTTCTCATGACAGTCACTATGCACATAATCACAAGAGGTCTGCCTGCCAGGAGAACATATATGGGTTGTGTTAAGCTGTCTGAAATTAACAAACCACCCAGTGCTGCTCTTGTTTGTTGTCTCTCATGTGTCTCCTCGTTTCTGCTGTCTGGTGCTACTGACTGCCTCAGAGATGCTGGATGAGCTAATGTAGCATTAAAAATCCAGTTTAAGTCTCTTTTTGACTGTCAGATGTATAACAAGTTGGGTAAAAGATGTTCATATTACGTATGTGGTGCCAAACTTCTTCCTCTGGCCTCCATTAATGTTTTTTTTCTATCCCTGTTCTCCTTTTGGTTTATATAGAGTAGAGGATTTGTAAAGGAAAGGTGGAGGAACAGGGGAAAGAAAAGGGGAACTGAGGTAACAAGATAAAAAGAATAAAATATAAGATACCGTACATCAAGGAAAGTGGTGTGTTTTTTTTTGTTTTGTTTTAATTTTGGGATCAGCGATCGGGCAGAGTTGTGAATTATTGAGTGAACTTCCTGCCTCTGCTGAAAGGGTTGCAAGATGGAGGTGAGGTTTCATAGGACTCATGGTGAGATGGAGAGAAGGGCGCACATTCAGACACCATGGCATGTATGCAACATTCAGTGGGAGGCATGTTTTATTTAAAAAACGAAAGAAGCTGCGCTGGAAAACAACTGGAAGCATCCAGAGAGCAGAGATTCTGACTTTCTCAGAATATGACTTTAAAATTTTGGAAAATATGATTTATTTCTAGTTTACACCAGACTTGACTTGGGTTGAGATAAACTTTAGCATATGGCTGATTTAAGTGCCATCATGCCTTCACTTTGATATAATGGAAGCAAGCAGCACTGAGATCTAATTTGACTAAGTTTTAAATTGCCTGCAAAATGAACATATTCTTCTTTACATCTCAAAAAGCTACTGTGGTAATTATAACCCCAAAGATGCCATTTGCAGAAATTAAACTGGAATCATATCCGACCACAATCGAACCACAACACAAGAGCATCTTCAGCAGCGAATATGTTCCTCCTGTTTGTTAGAAAGAGAGCTCCAAGAGGTAATTTATTCTTGAGTTAATTATCTCGGTTCACATTGACCTAATAAAGTTCCAATCTCATGTGAAATTATGTTTTTGTCTCAGTCCTTGTTTACTAAAATACATAGTAGTCATGAGTGTATGTATGTATCATCTATAACTGAAAAAACCTTCCCAAAAAGTCTCTCTACTTCCCCTGAAGGTACCGTGAGACGGACACTTTAGGAAAACCAAATTGAAAGTACTTTAGCAGTGATCACAAGGAACCAAGGAAGAAATTCTACCCAGCATGTTCAGATATAAAATTATATGTTATATCCAATAAATAGTCCACTCAGACTTCAAATAGGATATCTAAATTAATTGGTTGCACATAACGAGTAGGACTAATCTGCTACGCATTCAGAGTTTTTTAAACCACATGGTCCACATATACAAAGATAGGTCTACAACTACTACAGCTTCAAGACGCTCTACTCTGTCTACTCCAGCGGTTTTGCTTTGTGGAAAAAACTATTGTATTTTATATATTTATTGATATAGATATAGATATAGATAGATAGAGATATATGTCCTCATGGGGTTATTGCAGTCTCTAAATAATCTTAACCTTGTGACTCTTCACCCACATCACTGTAAGCGATCTGTAAATTCAGCTGTTGTGGTCTTTTTTGTCAGTTGTCCAGCAAGTGACCTTGATTACAATGAAAGCACTGCTTGCTTTTACCTGAGGGTACTATAACTTGTTCAGTTCAGTTCAGCTCAGTCAGTTTTTTGACCTGCATGGAAAATTTGGCTTTCAGCGTGCCAAAAAAACAGACACAGAAAAAGCAAGACTCATCTGTCAATAAAGCAGATTAAAAAATGAAATCACATATTAAAAAATGAATATCATTAGAAAGAATAATGCACAAATACAATAAAAACAATGAAAAACAGTATAAAAACTAGGATCAGCCTCACTCTATCATCAGTGAAACAGATCTTTGTGAACCAGGTTTTTATTTGCATTCACTATTATACTCATTAATTTTAACATAAGCTTATAGAAGATTGCTTGTGGAAGCAACATATTGTTTATTTCACTCATGTGCTGTACTGGAATGATTGTGTTCCTTCTCACATATGGACATGCATATTCACCATATGTGTTCAACACATATGTACATACATACAGTACATACATGCACATCAACACATACAATACATACATAGTTTCACACCCTGCCTGCTTCTCATAAAGGCTTAGACACGGTGCCCCAGATGCATTTCAATCACCTCGTCTGGGAAAAAATGAGAAACAAGACTTCCCTTGATACCCAGCGAAGCTCGATTTTCATTTTAATTTTCTGTCCCATCAAGAAAGTGAGGAATGAATGGAAACACATACGGGTGAGAGATATGTAATGCCATTAAAGCAGAAAAGTAATCATCTCGGGCCCCCTTTGAAGTCCGGGCTGTCAATTGTATTTCCTTGTCTGCAGGTCTGATTATACAAACCTCTGAACGACAAATTGCTATTAAAGCCGAGCAGACATATTGGATTACATTAGGAGTTGATACATCAAACGATATGACTTCATTCGGTGTCCACAGTAACAAACTGTTTTTAAATCTTTATTACCTTGGTTTAAAACCTAATTAAAAAGAGCACAATGAAAGTTATCTGCTACACCTGCTTCCTTTTGTCACACATGGGACTATGTTTTGTTTTTCATCATGAGATCAAAACTTGGCAAAGTATTCCCCGGGTACATGTGTGATGTAGCCATGATAGTGTCTTATTGAATCAAGAAAGCTCAAAGTTAAAACTCTAGTTGATTAATTGACTGTTTACTCCCAAAACTATTAAAAAAAAAACCCAACCCTCTGAACATTTCCCTTGATCATATCTGTCTCTCTTTTACTAACAGTTTGTATCACTACAAGAAATGTCATTTCATAATATCACATTGCATCTTTATGGAATAATAAATAATCTGGTTTCCACATAAGGAGTAAGTTAACTAGCAATGTTTCGGTTAAAATGGGTCCAAGTATAAATTAGCATTATGCAGAAATGTTGAAGCATTTAATATGTTCCACATTAAGATTGGGATGTATGAGTTTTGTGGCGATTTTTACCTTGTGAAATCCTTACTGAGTACATTTTATTGTAAGGTGAGGCACCAACCATGACTGAAACAACACTTTTCCTCAGCTATTTCCTGTTATGTGTTGGCCAGTTTACCGTGAGTATCAGCCATTTTGCTCGAAAATGAATTTCACGCCAAGAAAATGGCCCGCTATGTGAGGATCATTGAACCAAGCTGTCACAGTCTGACCAATGCACTGTAGCATATTTTCTCTTAATAGAGCGTTGAGCCTCACGATGCTGTGTGGCTGCACTGTATTAAATTGGTCTAAATGGCCGCCCTGCCAAGGAGAGAGAAGCAGTTGTTTTGGGTTTCTAATATTTCTTTTGATGTTTACACTGCAAATTGCCTCATTATTCTATTTGTATCACATCTTTAGTATCTGAGGGGGAAATCAGTGGACATGATTGATGTTCCCTGCCTCGTACCAAAACAGGAAGGGCAGTATATCAATTGGGTAACAGAGAAGAACATTTCAAAAATCTATCTTCATTTCCTTGTTTTCAGTCTCTGGATTGTACACTTTGTTTGAATAACAGTGCGGTACAGCACTGCAGAGTATGCCGACGGGTAGTCGTGATGTCACTCCTCTCTGGTAAAGATCAACATAGTAATCCAGTAATACTCTACAGTATATTATACATGTATAAAGGGGAAGGAAGTGTAGACGTTTTAACCCGGCAGCCGATCAGACGTTCAAACCCTGCTTTTACTGCTAGCTACATATTAGCAACATGTATAATTTGCAGCCTAAAGTGTAGATAAGCAGGCTTGTGGGTTGAAGGTGCCCTTGAGCAAGGCACTTTTAATCCCCAAGTGCACCAGTGGAGCTGCTGTAGTGGGTCTGTCAAGCTTCAAGGAGTAAATCGAACTGTGTTAGCATCCTGAAAAAGAGAGAAAACCAAAACAAAAATTCACAAATTTAGGCTCTTTGTTGCTTGTTTGCATGAGTCATGAAAGCAACTTCAGCTTGGAGGTCAGATCAGTTTTATATATATAGTCCAATATCACTAATCACATATTTGTATTATAGAGAGTAGACCGAAATAGCAAAATTACAATATAGAAAAACAGGATGACAGAATTATATTGGGTTAGATATTAGGTTTCCATCACTGGGAAATGAATGAAACCAAATCCAGGAGTAAGATTCTTAAAGGGGACAGGTCAGGCTTTCTGTTATGTTCATATTGTTATATCAGATGTCTATGTTAAACATGGTCAAAGGTCCAGAACTTGAGGTGAACATGTGTAAAAATGTTCCCTGAAAGTCAAAAGCCAGGGCTTCCTCCCTGTGACAGTGTCAGGGATGTTCTGTGGCCTTTGCTGAGGTTGTTCTTCGGGTTGTTTGCATCACTTATTTTGGTTCGGATTCAGGCTCGAACATGTAGAGATGTACTACTGCTGTTTGTTTATGTAATCTACTGAGCCGCCCGAAGTCAGCCAAGGGGCTGTGCCCTGTAGCTGGCCAATCAGAACAGAGTGGGCTCATCGGACGGGGGGGGGGGGGCCTTAAAGGGACAGGAGCTAAAAACAGCCTGTGAGGCTGAACTGAGGGGCTGCATAAAGGACATGTATAAGATTTTAACTGTAAATCATGCAAAGATATTCCAGTAGAGGTCCAAAATATAAATATGGACCTGAAAATGTGCATGATATGTCCTCTTTAACAAGTGTGTGGATGTAAACACACCCAGTGATGTTGAGTGACATCGAATTAGACTAAAATGTCTTTAAGTTATTTACATTAAGTCAAGTTAACAGAGCTTTTCAAACACTAATCTGGGCATGCTGTATTACTCATGAAAGAAACTTCAGCAGGAATATTTCGTTTACAGCTCTGAGATAATGTAACATGTTTTCCCACATACATGGAGAACTTTTGAACTCCTTAAATGGAATGTGATATTTCCCTGCACATGCTGTTATGCATATGCATGTGTGTCTGTGCAACGACGACAGTCTTCTCACACTTCACTTTGCAGGAATTCATCATCCTCTAGGCGGAATATTTATATTTATCCCCTGCTCTTCGCTGCTTTGTACATTTGTGAGATATTCACACGTATGCAAGCTCACACACACACACACACACAGTACATGCATGCAATTTCCTCCCGTTCTCTTTTAATTAATGACTGTGGCGCTAATTAGAAGGCATGCAACTCTTCAAAACCCTCCGACAGTATCTCAACCATTCTTAGATTCACTCCTCCAAGCTTTTTTGAGGCAACACTCCGATGTGTTTTGATCTCTGCTGAGAACAGAAAAAAGGCGTAGGAAAAGCAGAGTTTGTGGGATACAGTAACTTTATATAATGCAAAGTGCTGAAATGTGTGAAATGGTAAAGAAGGATATTAAAGCAGTTTTTGTGGCGCTCGTGGCTACACAACAGGGGGCTATGCATGCTTGTTTGTGCATGGTTGTATTGTATTCTGTTCTCTGTCGCCTCCAAGTATTTTTTTGCCACACTCTGTTTATTTTAATCACTGCTGTATGTTCCCGTTTACTTCCACAGTCCTCCCTAATGAGCATTACACACAGACACTGTCACCATGTTAAGCCTCTATTCTTTTAATTATCTTCTTCTCTTGCACTCGGTGCACTTCCTGTCAGAGTTTGGGCAGCTTATAGGTCACAGTGGCACGGAGAGATGTTAAATGACCACACATTTAGCACAGAGAAAAGTCCATCTGTGTTTTAAATGACCTGTTGACACGTTAGACTTTGAACCTGAATAGAAACATCTGATCGGGAAGATGTGTTGAAGTTTGGACCGCAGGAGATTTGAAATGCGATTCACCTTTTAAATCAAGGTGACTGTGTTTGTTTTTTGTTTGTTTGTTTCGTTCTCTCGCTCCCACACGACACAATGTCGGCACCGCACGTCGCAACAGTAAGAGATGAGATCAACAAACTTGAGAGATGAGACAGCAATACTGACACTTTGACAAATGATGAGATTATCGGGGCCTGGTCAGCAGCGTGGTTGATGCCATTGTTGCTTGTCATCATGGTGATCTGGTGTGATGAATGAGATGTTTTTTAAAGCTTTTATCTATATAATGAGAAAAAACATGCTGTGTGCATTTAACGCACAGAAAATATGCCCTTGGGTTACTATGACAACCAGCATTTTTTACAATTCATAACACAGAAATCTGACCTGCTCTCTAGTGAATATAATGCCAGCAGTGGGCTTTTTAAGATCTGATTTGCATTCAGACTGCAGTTAAACTACAGTAATGAACTAATGTCAGTTCACCACTGCATGCTAATTAATACCAGGCTGCAGCAGTGTCGGAAAGTAACTAAGTACATTTACTCAAGTAATGTACTCAAGTAAAATTTCGAGGTCTCTTCATCAATGTCACAGACCATATGTCTCAACTTATTTGCCCTCTTTCCCTCCCAGCAGGGGAGATGTTCTTTCAGCACATCGCTGGCAGATGCACAGATGAGTGCATCTTTCCCCGCCTACTGCAGTTCATTTAATAATTAAAAATCACTCACTGTAGATGAAAGACAAAAAGAGGGTAACCATTACCATTCTGCATGGAGCTAAATCTTTGATATGCCATGCTACATCATTTTGTAAGCTTGATCTCTATACACAGTCCTGGTGTTGTGTCTGGGTGGACGTCGATGTTCTCTCAGTTGGGGGGCTTCAAAAAGCGAGGACCACTGGGATATGTATATTTGCTCTGCTGTTAGCTTGTCAGAGTATATACAGATTAATTCCAGGAATGCCAATGAAACAAAGCTACAGGAGTAAAAGCTGGGAGGAACTGGGATGTCGGTTGGGTAGAAAAGAAAAGTGTTGAGAAAGTGACCGAATGGGTCAAATTTGCAGAGGTAGTACAAGCTACTGCTGTTGGTGAACTTTCTGTTTTATTTGCATGTATCAGACTTGGATTTTTCCTCAAGTGAGACAGAGAAAAACAACAACAAGCAAGGTACAAATGGCCAGAGGCGAAGATTGATATCCAAACCAACTGAGGCACCCAATTAGACTTTATACCACATTCTGGCATCTTAGCCTCAATGCTATCTCTGTACCCTGCAAGCCACAGTTACACTTGTAAATGTTGATAAGGATATACTTATTGAGCTGAAATTAATTAAATACATCCTCTCAATGCTTTACCTTTATGTAGGACATTTTCTGAAGCGCAGCCCGAGCACATTTCAGAATTCGCCGGCGATTTAATCATCATTGCTTGATTGGCACTTTCGCAAATGTGCCAATCATATTCAAAAGTTGATATTTCTTAAAAGTTTGAGGACTACAGTATTAATTTAATTGAGCACTCTCCATAATAGCTTCCTCTTAGTGGCTTGAGGCTTAGGCATCGAGCGTATGAAAGAAATCTAATACATTTTGCTTTTAGGTTTTGATTCATCGGGTGCTGTGTTCTGTGGAGATTGCCTATGACTAGGCAAAGAACCTGAAACTCATTTAGCTGCACAGAGCGAGAGGTTACAGGGTCTCAGTTAATTGGGACAGGATGCTTCATCTTACTGCAGCCCCCAATTTGTGATTTTTGGCTGAAAAGACAGATGTCTCCTTTACTTGGTACAGGTTTCGGGCCCCTAAAGATCACCAACACCATTAATTTCTTCCCGTCAGCTTACGGTGCACTTTTTGCACTTCTGCTCTCTTCCACAAAGACCGAGCCTTACTGTAGATACATTTGTCTCAACACAGGAGGTACAGCTCTTGCATTTGCATCAGTTACAGCTGCATTTGTTCCTCAGCAAACCAGCTTCACTGACTGATGATTTATTTTCCCCTTTTTCTCCACTAGGTGTCGAGAAGGCTACCAGGGAGTCCGCTGTGACCAGTTTCTGCCCAAGACAGACTCCATCCTGTCTGATCCAAGTAAGTAGTATTCCCCACTGTATTCAGTGTACCAACATCTAGCATTATATTTGAATGTATAAAAGTAAACATGAGGGGAAACTGAGGGTTATATTTTCTTAGATCATTCTGATGAGGTTCAACTGTAGGAGCATTTACTCTTCAGAGTACTGATCCACATTAATAAAGCCCTAGAGAAAATCAAATGTTCTCAGTCTTACACAGACATTTACTGTACGTGTTCTCACTATCAAATCCTCAGCTCTGCTGTGCAAACATCCTACAAGACAGACTAATATGTTATAATATTAGCCTGACAACTATTATAGGAGCTCTCAACTAGTTTAAATTGAATTCTGCTCTGCTTGTGTGAAATATAAATATTTTCCCAGGTAGAAATATTACATGTCCCCTGTGAAATACGCATATATTCTGCTGAAATCCTGTTAATCATTGCAGCAGCATTGCAGTGACGGTTTCTTTTTTTCTTCTATCACTCATATTGGGTATTGTGTATCTAAATGTGAAGTATAGCCTACTCCAAAATACTACACCGTCCTCCAGCCTTTAGGATTACATGATTACATGAGCTCCGAACAATCCTCAGTCAGGTTTTCTTTTATGTTTGAGTAAAAGTAGTTTGTGAGATTACAGCATTTGAACCTCAGCTATTCTATCCTGTTATATCCCTCTCTCCTTACAGAAAACTCATAATTCGTCCTCACATTACCTTTCCATTTTCTTCTCTATTCACTGCTTTCTCAAATACTCTCTCCTCCCCAGACTAATGACACTTCTCACATTTCTTTATCTCCCAAAGACACGGTCCTCTCAATGTCATGTAGTTGAAGGAAGAACACAAATTGCCCTAACTTCTGTCCTCACCGCTCGCTATCTGCCATATTAATTTCCCTGTTCCTCTCAGCTCATTCCAAAAAATATGCAACCTTGTCACTGGGGCACTAAATTTTTGGCAGTACAATAGCTTATCAGTGACTTTTTTACTAACAAGCCGCATGCTGTAATAGCAGCATTTACCATAAAGGGACAGTGATGTGCCTTGGGGATTTTTACTTACATATTTGTCCAATGTCAAAAAACACTCTGTAGTAATATGAAATTAAAGTTTCTCATTATGAATTTGACATTTTCTACTTGATTGCAAAGGAGAGTATAAGAGAGCATAAATGAAACATGTAGATTAAATGTGGCAAATGCAACAACACTGTTATCACTTTGTTAATATCCTTTACTTTCCAGATCATTAATTAAGTCTCTGTAATGAGGTTTTTAATTCCAACGAAGTATTAGGGTAATTGTCCTTGTAAGAACAACATTGGTGTTCACTGAAGTGACACCCATCGCTTTGTTTGTACACCAACCTACTGACCTTAATGTATTGGTGGCTAAGAACTGTTACCATCCTCATCACTTTAACAATTTGTCAAATGTCAGATGGAAACAGTTGTGGATTGTGTTGCTTCTGTATCTGTTGGTCATAGTGATATTTACTTACTACTAAACATGGTTGGTCAGGGAGCCCTTAAGACAGAGCTTCTGTTTGAAGTGATACAGTATAAATATAATTTCTCTTTTAAAGCCAATATGCTCATGATTATCCAGATCCAAGTCCTGTAATATTGGATATATGCTAATACCAAGTCTAATATTTATTATTATTGTTGTTGTTTTCCTGCATCATATAGCTGCACAGTGTGCCACAGTAAATCAAAATAAAAATTTGTAAAACTAATTAAAGACAAGATGAAATAAGAGGTTAGCTTACTGGCTAGCTTTGATGGTACGGTGTCCTATGGTTTTGTAGATAATGCTTTATTTAATGGGTCTTATGATTTCCAAAAAAAAGACCTGATTTGACACTGTAAATTCAGAGGAGGTAACATGTAAAAGATTAGGTCATTTAAGGTAAAATGGAGATAATTTTCAATTGGTGCACTTCCAATTGAACATAACCGACAATGTCTTTCACATCAGGCCAGCTGAACATGAACAAACGTGTATAATTTGTCTGTAGGCAAGCACACAATTCAACACTTCCAATAATAAAGGAATAATGAATGAATATTTACTTTGATTTAAGGATAAGAGAACAGTAGGGAACAGCGATAGTTTTTAAACTCAACACAATGATCTAAAGTCAGTCCTCTCTGAGAAGTGAAATGATTAGGGAATTACTGACCCTTGAAATAAAGTGTTACCATATTATGTATAATATGTGTTCAGGTACAGTTGTCAATCAGTAGCAGAACACACACACACACACACAGGTAAAACCTGGCTAGTCATACTGTAAGTCTGGGAAAACAGAAAAGTTTTAAGTTTTCTTTTAAATGTGGTAACAACGTCGACTGATCTCACGTCGTCTGGTAGTTTGTTCCAGAGAGCAGTGGTTGGCTAGATAGCAGAGGGACCTTTTAAATGTGCCTTGGAGGGGTGGCTTTTTCTCAAAGTCCACCCATGCTTGGTAATTACAGGAAATAGCTGCATTGCCCTAGCTTTCATTGTGGAAAAAGAAAACAGTTCTAGGATCTTAACTGTTTGTAGCACCTCGAAGGCTTAACAATGCTCCGTGTAACTTCAGGGGTGAAGAGAATTGAGTTAAAACATCAGGAAACAAAGTTGTTCTCTAACAGACCAAGAGCCAAATCTTAACCATAACCTTAAATTGCTTTTCTCGCCTAAGTCACTGTTACTGATTATTAGTCTATTAATGGACATGACTCTTTCAGGTGAATTTCCATATAAATTGTCTTGGAGTTACCAAGTCATTACTGAGGAATGAGGGACAAGGAAAAAAAGAAAGTAGTCTTTTCACTTTTTGGCAACCCCAGTGAACCCTTGACACATCCCAAACACCTTTCGGTTTAGCTCAAAACGCTTTCCCTCATTCATTACTGTTCTTATTCATCTATTCTCTTCTTTCTCTAACTCTCAGGAAAAATCTCTATCCTCAATTCATTTTCTAATAGTAAGAATCGATCGACCCACTTTCAGGTCATTCTTCTCATTGGCTTCGATCCCTCTCTCAACTACCTTCTTTATTTCTGACAAGTCCCTGTTCTTTCTTCTCTACTACAATACACAATGTCATACAGTCAATTTGATTTATTTTTTTCAGTAACACCACCTTTTTCTTTCTTCCTTTTTTTTCTCCTGTTTTATTCAACTACTTCCTGCTTCAAAAAGTTGGTAAGTGCAAAGTTGGAAAAGAAGAGTGGAAGATTGTGGCCTCCCTCTTCTTTCATCACCCCTCAAATAATCTTGTCACAGCATCTCTCTCCTTGACTCCTTTGCTCGCAGCTCATCAAATCCTAATTTCCCGGGTTACCTTTTTGTCTCGTGCTAGAGTTTGCCTCAGTGTTGACATCCCTGTTCCCTATTCCAAATTTCCCTACAGACAGCCCCCTCTCGCCCCCCATCTGTCTCTTGCTAACCTCCTCCGTGCCATCCTTTCCTCAACACGCATCTTGTCCAAGCGTCAGACCTCATCCCTTCTCCCCAGCCAACAGTTCTCTGTCCAACTCATCTCCTAACACTAAGTGGCACGGGCCTCAGATGGACTGAGGCTTGAATTATGCCAGCTAAAAAGATTCACCATCAGGGCAGACCAACGCTGCCAAGGACCTCTGGCATGCTGTGGTCTCAACGGAAAGGGGGAAGGAAGGGTGTGAGTGAAGAGGAGAGAGTGGCTGGATGAAAGTGGACACATCTTCTGAGTTGGGCAGTCAAACTGTCTCGGGGTCTCTGAGGACAAAACTAGAGTCATGACTCCAGCGGCTACACAAACAGAATGAGAGTGAGACACAAGGCGAGGCAGAGAGAGGAAAGTGTTTGTCTTTGAACAAAACAAGGTGTAATATAACCTATTTTTTCAAAACTGTGCTTTACAAACTGCAGAACAATACTGAATAAAAGGTTTCAAGACAAGTAATAAAACAACAGACACAGTTACATAAAGCAAAAACAGACAAATTCAAGATGAGGAAGGGAAAAGGGCAGGAGCTAACTATTGAATTATTACAATGATTAATCTATGAATGTTCCAATTATTGATTAATCTTTTAGTTTAAAATGTCGAAAAAATATTGCCCATCACAAGTTCTGAGAGCCAACCCCAAAAATATTCAAGTTACATTGATGAATTAAACAGGAATAAACAGCACATCCTCACTGGAGAGGCAGAACTAGCAAGTGGGCAACATAAGTAACTCCTTAAAAACCGAGGAAACTTACAGTTTCATGCTGTGCAGACAAAAAAACCCTCAAACCTACAGAACTTTATTTTAAAATAGGCTGGTGGATATCCCAAAGTTTCAAAAGATACAAAGAATTCCAGACTGAACTCACAGGAAACCTGAAATATTTTCATTTGATGGAATAATGAAGACCATCAACAATCCACAAGCCACCGTCCTTCCCAAACCTGAGCCAAGTGTTTAAGTAGCCTAAACATACTTTAACCAGTTTGTCACAATCTTTCACTAACCTTAACTGCACTGTAGTTGCCATGCATGTTGACACGTTGACAGTAGATGTAAAACATGTTATCATTGATCATTATCCATAGCTTCAGCATTGTATACTTATCAAGAATTGATTAATTAATGAATCATATTAGCATGTGATCATGTTTTAGAGGAGAGATGTAAAGGTTTTATTGGTTTTGCTGGCTCAGGCTGTTGTGATAAAGACCAAAATGTCGAAAAAAGAATCGCTCGACTCTTTCGTTCTCGGATGTAGTTGGTGAATGATGGCACAGCATGAAGATTTTACACCACATTCCAGCTCAAAGATGGAGCTAGGAGCCAGACATAACCAGATCTTAAGCAAACTCATAAAGATTTTAAAGTCTCTCATGTAAAAGTAGCTTGCAAACAGTTCAGAGAACCTCAGGGGTTAGACTTAGAGGTTATACACGAATCACTGATGTGCATTTAGTTCTCAAAATGCTGACAAGACTCAACACTGAACTTGTCACCCAGCTTGCTTGATGGGATGTGTTTGAGATCAAAGATTTGTTTAGGTTTACCCCCTGAATCTCTCAAAGAGCAACAAAGGCTCTTTGCTGTCATCCTTACATACAGTATGTCAAATCTTTTCATTGGTGAGATGCAGAAGAAACTGAGTTCAAAACTGCTTTTGTTGACAAGACATCTTTTTGTTGTTTAAACTGGGATGTTGCTGATTGGCAGTACCCATTCTCAGGAACTTTTACAGGATAATGCAGTATTCAGGAGCTAACATAGACTAGACTGTAAATATATTCTCTTTGAATAGTGTTCCCTATCTCTTTTGAACCTACCTCGATCTCTTTCTTTACAACCTTTCATCATCTACATAACCCTTCTGCAATCATTGTCTTGGCCACACTGAAAACATATTCAACCCCTTTTTGAATCGAACGCCCGGGAGCTGAGCGGTTTTTACGACACTGTAAGGCAGAGTCAGAATCAGCATATTCTACAGCGTATGCATCATATCACACCCCATAGACACACATAGAGAGATTTAGAGATTTAAATCTGAAGACAAATTTAATTTACACTATCTTTATGAGATCTGATTTCATGCTCGGCAGGTTTGTGTGCACCACAGATGATAACATTGCTGTAACCATGCAAGTCCAATTTCCTTGAGAATAAAACCCCTGTATTTCATGTTGTATTGCATATTTCAATCCATAAGATATAAAGGAAGCATAAAATGTGCAATTGCTCTAAGCTTCCTGCCTTTATCATGGGTCAACTGCTAAGGCAAGGGCAATCCAAGTCACCTTGGAGAGTTGGAATAATGCTCTTCTAATCATGTGAGCAATGTTGTTTGATCACAATTGTTCAAATTTCTGCTCCAGTCTCGTAGTGATGCCCACAACAGTAATAGTATTCATTTGAATGGAAGAATAAGAGAAAGACAGTAGAATTAAGTGTTCTTGAGCATGAAAGTGAATGCATACAAGCACCACAGGCAATAGTCTGACCTTGACCTTTAGACAACTTGAGAAGCAATACACTACCCCACAGGAATATGTTCATGTAGTTATATCCATCATCATCATTCAGCAACGTCATGAGAAAACAAACTCAAGTACACAATGTGGGTTTATGGGAACAAACTGCAAAATAAATGAGCAAAGTGCAGAGATAAAGTCAATTAGTAGACAGTAGACAAAGTAAAAGTGGTAAAAACCTAAAGTAATCCACGGAGCTGTAGACTTAAGACTTGGATTAGATTCAGGCTTAAATCACAAAAATGAGGACTTGAGACTGATCTGAGACTTTATTTACTTGACTTACTTTGCATGCTTTGCTGACCCATCATACAATCCAATCCACCCACAACTCCTCCCGAAGAGGTTTTGCGCTGATATTAAGGAGGTTTGTTCATGACATACAAGTAAACGACAGTCAATTAAGGTGCTTGAACAAACCACAAATGCTGTCAGCTGTCTTGTAACAATAGTCTCAATAAACACTATTTACAGCTTTGAAAGCAACATGTTTAAATGCTGTGTTATCTTAATGGGCAGCATTAAGACCTGAAAGACTTGTAAACTGCTTTTTTATATACTTTAAAACATGTGACTTGGAATTATCTCAAATGACTTGGGACTTAACTCAAAACAGTTTTATCAATCCAATACAGAAGCTTATAAAGGCTAGTTTTTGTTGGGACAATCAAAATGATGTTCATTCTGATGGAATATGTTTATGTTTGTGACAAAATTAGAAAATGTCAATGATGTTTCTCTTTTACTTTTAGATCCATGAGGGAGAAAGGTGGGGGATATGTGCATGCTTAGCTGTTCGCCAGTTTTTAAATCTTCCAATAAGGGGCTTTAAATACAGAACCTGACAGTGAAAAAGGACATTTATCATACTTTTCAAACATACATAATTTAACTTTTCTTTATGGTATCACAGTAAGCTTCACAGATCAAAAGGTCACATTTAAAGCAACTATAATCTATATTTTCAATATTAACAATTAATCAAATGACAATGTCAGAGGTGTCACTCATAGTGATGAAATTACAGAGAATTATCACCCGACTCTGCAGCTCTTCTCGGCTTTACAGAGGTTTATAGAAAGTTTCAGCTCAAAAATCAGTTAATGTGGATTTACTCTCTGGTGTTTATGTATTTTGTTAGAAAGCTGTGCAGTTAGCTGCTCCAGGTCTTTTCATTTAGTTGTCACAAGACATGCTGGCAAGACTCTTTATGTGCATGTTAGTGTTTCCTTCTGTATGTTCAAGGATGTGTTGCTCCCGTGCTCTTCATTTTTGCATGTGTGTTTCATGCATGCATGCATGCATCTCCGTCCTGACATTCCCATACAGTGTTGAGAAGCGAAGTCTCGGGACACATCTTGTTGAATTCACACCATATGAAAGGCGAGGAGGGAAAGAACTGGCTTAATGCTCACAAGTACTTGACAACTCTGGCGCCAACTCCGGTATCAGCCCTTCTTTCTCATATTGACTTATTGTGGCAAGGCAAATCCATCCTACCAGGATACGGATAAAGAGCTGTCAAGTCTGTGTGCTTGACGGCCTTACGATACCAAAGCCAGAGGGGGTCTGAGCTGGTCTCTTAAGATGTGAACGATGTGAGTTTCTTTTAGGCCTAACAATCACATGGAGCAGATTGAAACTCTTTATATCCTGGATCAAGATTTTGTATTTTGTACTTATAGAACTATAGAATTAGAGGTAATATAAAGCACTATCTACAAAGGCAAAGACTACTTTTAGTTTAATTGGTGTGTGTCTGGGATGAAGGAAATGGCAACATTCTCATTTAGACTACCCATTACAAAACAACAAAAGCAATCTCTCTTTGACAGCAAGTCTCCTTGAAACCAGATTAAAAGAATCCATCGCACACATTAATGGCGTTCACCGTTTCCCTCCTCACTAGATGTAATTGTGTATTTGTTTGTTCTTGCATGCGAGAAGCTGCACTGGATTACAATTAGTAACATAACCCATGAGCTGCTGCTTTAGTCATTCAGGTGCTAATTACACACAGACTGCAAGTGCAAATTTAAATAAAGACGCAAAAGCAAATTTTCTCTGTGCATTCATACGAAAAGCAGGGAATTTAGTTTGTTGATTATTTATATTAGTATACTTTCCATTGGTTAATGTTTCAAGAAAATTAGCTATAGTTCATGAATTTTGTTTTAAAAATCAAATTTCATGTGTAAAATAACAAACACAGGAAATTTGAAGGTATTGACAGATTTGTCAGTAAAACAGTCTCCTGTGATTTTAGTTTTAAAGAACATTTTTACATTGGCATGGCCCCAAAAATGAGCATTACTATGATACCTTAATTGCTGGAGAAATTGCATCTAATCAAGTGGACTTTGCTAGCAATAGCTTGAGTTTGCAGTTGAAAGATTAACATAAACAGTTACACTTTTTCTCCAGATAGAGGCTCAGTCCCTAGGTGAGATGTCACTTGTGTCAATCCATAATGAGACCTAGCAGATACAAGATCACATCCTTCATGTTTTCGTTGCACTTCCTCACATGCGCTTCTTTGGTAGCGAGTGCCAGGGAGGATAGGAAGATATTATGGGTAAAATATTGCTGGACGGTGGCATTAGATTCTCAGAAAAGCTCTGTCCTCAGCCTGGGCTCGCCAAGTTTCATCCACTGTCTGATGATGATGCTCCTGCATGACAAACTGACTTCCCTGCAGGCAGCCAAGGTGATGTAGGACTGTTGCCAATAGAGATTTAATATTACCAAAATGTGTCACTCCCACTTTTAGAAATATTCAGTTGTCTCTACATAACACACAGAGAAAGGTGTATTCTCTTTGTGCATAAAGACATTAACATTATCCATTTATGGATAAAGACCGCTTACATCTGCGTTCGCCATTTTTGGAACAGTTCACCTGTCCACAAGCTAATTAAAGGTTCCTGTCTCAGGGCTGAAAGCTGCAGTGTTCAGCAGACTGGTAGTCTTTTCAGCTTCCAGGTGCATAGCAGGGCGTTGGCAGTTTGCTACAGAAACCCCTCTCCTGTCAACTTCCATTGAAACACACACATATAGGCAGAGGTTAATTAGCTGCAGGTGTGTCTCATTGACCAGCTGGGCCGCTCCTGGCTCGCTCACATCCCAACCAATGTTCAGTGTCCACCGGGCTCGCCACAGCGATGCAGAACATCAGAGCTCACAGCCTGTTTAACTGCCTTCAAGAATTACATGCGTATCACCGAATGGCATTATCGTGGCTGCAATTCCTGTGAGCCGCAGCTGGTGAAGGTGAAGAGTAGATTATACACTAATGCCAGGCTCAGACTACAGGAGTTTTGGTGCCAATTTATCCCCAATTTACCACCTCCCAACAATTAGAGAAATCTGGTCTGGAACCTCGGTAGGTACTGATGTTCGGTACAGATTATCTGGTAATGTGAGGGTCTAACAGATCCAATCTTAAACCTCCAGAACTGCTCGCAGACTCATCTGGGCCGCCCCGATAATTTCAAACATGTTTGATATTTAATTAAGTTAAAATCTGGATGATTACATCACCACTTTCCAAGCGGGACCAAAATAGTCAATGAGACACATAAATCTACAAGAGATGGAAGCTAATGAGAGGACTTTTGAAATGGTGAAGAAACAACAACAAGCACAGGTGTGTTGGACGGCTTAGATGGAGGAAAGACTTATCGATATTAGTGGTGTGCCCGAATACAAATACATTATTCTGCAAAGCACAAATAGTGGGTTTTATACGAATATTTGTTTCATACAAATATTTTAAAAATTATTTGTTTTTGAGAAGAAAAAAAAAGTCAAATACCAGTTTGCAAGGGACTCTCCATCACCTGTCGTTCCCCTTCTCCTTTCCACAAAGTTGGGTTGTAAAAAATAGGCAATAAATGAAAAATAAATAGTCAGAGGTCTGCCTGCAATGAGTTGATGAGTAAAGTTTTAGCTCAGTAGTCAGCGCAGTCGTCTATGATCTGGGAGACTCCAGTTCGAGACCCGATGTGGGGACCTCCTTCGTAAGGTAGTTTATTCATGAACACTTATTGTAACACTTTAATTTTCTAAAATTAGAAGTGTAATAAATACAAAAACAGGATTTTTAAGCCTCTTTCCACTTTTATTCGAATACAAATACAAATAATTTTGCTGCCTAAACAAATACAGATACAAATACAAATAATGGGCTCTCTGCACATCCCTAATCGATATGTGGCCAAAACAGGACCGCCTATATAACGTGTCTTCTATAACATATCATAACTGTACGGACAAAGAGAGGAGCTGTTTATCACGTGAGATCGCATCGCTTCCTCTGGCACAATAATCTTAAATAATATCCTGTAGTGTGTGATGCGCCATTATTTTCAAAAGTTGTAGTGTGTGTATGTTTGAGATTAGAGAGAAGAGCATCTTTGAAGTTTCTCCTTATGTGTGTGATGCAACCCAATTTCAAAATCGGTTAGGATTTGAAAACTCCTGTAGTCTGAGCCTGGCTTAACACACAGTACACTGCTGAGTGCACATATGTGCCCATGTGTGTGGATTTCAGTGTGTATTTCTGTCATTTCAGTGACCGTATGATTAGACACAAGCTTTGAAATGAATTAAATTTAATATATTAAAAGAATTACTGCCCTCAAGCTGTTGGATTTGAGTCTAGCATTAGCAGTATCAATAATGGCTGATTCTCTCCTTCACATTTCCCAGCAGAATTCATTGTGCTCTTCTTTTTTTAAATGGAGAAAAACACATGAGGCTTTATTATTGTAAAATTATATTCCTCTCTCAGCGGGTGAACTCAGTGGCGAACGCAGAATCGACTATTGCAATGGAGCTTAATGGATACTGATTGCTGAGGCCAATTTACCTTCTGCCCTTCTATTGCTGTAGACAGGGATACACTGGCATGCAATCAGAAAAGAGGAGAGAGGAGAGAGAGGGCAAAAAAAAAGAACAGAAATTCATATTGATTGCTGCAATTCATCTGATGTGCACCCCTGTGTGACTTGGCTTTCTAAAATTATTTACACAATTGAATAGCAAATGTTTTGGATTGAATATTAAAACAATAACTTTGTCATTTATTCCACACAACGTGACGTTCGTTTTCTTTTATTTATTGTTCTGTTTTCCATCGAGCGTCTGATCCACACTTTTCTGGCCATGCCGACATACAGACGCTAATGGATCTGGAAGGCCCAATTTATAGTGAAGTATGGGTCTTGTCAGCTGGTGCTTAGTGAAGAATATGGCAGTGGGATGCAGATTATCCCAGAGCAGTGCAAGCTGGGATGCTCGCTGCTTGCACCCACCCTGCAGTCACAGGTCATTAATAACTGGGCAAGGGTGGCAGACAGTGCAAGGCAATTTCCCTGCCTCACCTCACAGTAGCACATTGCTTCTTCTTGTTCTTTCTGTCCATTCTTCAGTCTTGTATCCACTTTTTTTTGTCACATCTGTTTTTCTAAAGCTCGTGTCCTTTTTTTGCCCCTTTTTTTTTCTTCTTCTATTTATTATCAAGAACCGAAACACTGCCCTTCAGCCTGTCCCTTCATCAACCAAAGTTGAGTCAGGGAGTTTGGGAGTGGGTTAACAGGGGGCATGGCTCTGTGTTAATCCAGATCAGTGGCACTCCCCAGTTGGCTCCCTATGAGTGAAACCTAATTTCCACCATTTAGGGTGGTGAGCATTTTTTCCACTTAAAGGTACTGTCACCGAAGATGCCCCAAACTCTAAAAAGATGTGATTTCATGGTTTGAATGTAATAAAGCTGGGAATCACAGCAGCCATCAACGATTTGGGTGAAGTCATCCCAGTAGCAGTTAACTTTCTAAGCCAGGAGTCGGTGTCTTACTCTGGTTTTAACCTTCTAAACATCATTAATTGCTGACAATATTCAAACTATTGATAGAATTCTCCAGAGAAGGTGTTCATGAATGTGTTACAGCTAAAAAAAAAAGTGTAATTACTTGAAAATTGAACATTAACACATCTATTTAAGTACTGAGTGTCATAACCAGCACATGTACTGTGGTAATAATGTCTTGTGAGAAAAGAGTCATCTGTGTTTTCATGTACTGAACATTTTGAAATCAAACGTATAATCATATGACACAAGCTTGGAAAACTTTTAGGGATGATTCAAAGAATTAGCAGTTCACAGATGTTTCTACAACAAAGTATTTCATGTTTAACCCTTTCATGCACGGTGTCCACTACAGTGGACAGATATTTGGAAGCCATCTTGAACCATTGAAGTTGTAGTACCATGTCCCAACTACCAGGTGGTGAACCCCCAAAGTGTCGTCTACAATTCCATCTGAATATCATTTTTGACTCTCTGTGATTTTGTGATATTGATAAATTCAAAATGGCAGAGGGTGGAGGAAACGCACCAAGTAGCTCAGGAATATCTGTTAAATACTTTTATTCTCAGAGAAAAAAAATAGGTAAAAAGTATATTTTTAAACTAAATAAGATGTTTGAAATACTTTTATCAAGTTTTTCATAATATTTTTTTTGTACATTATTTTTTGTGACTGAAAATACATCTGTCCGCTCCAGTGGACGTCATGCAACAAAGGGTACATTCTGTCTATTGGGCCTAGGTCTTGTTTTTCAAATATCTTCTCCATTGTTGTTGTTATCTAAAGTTCCTATGTGTTTTCATACCATTTGCTCTTAGTAATAAAATAATAATAATATCCACATGAAGAGATCAACTTAATGTTTAGTGCAATAAAGTCTTTCACTTTCATGCATGACATCAATCTAAACTCTTCACAATTTTTTTTGGAATCATTCATTTAAGCAACAAAATTACATAAAATGATAAGAACATATGGTCATATTGTCACAGTATGAGTGCGCTGAAAGTCTTTTAGTTATAAATATTCACATTTTAAAGTCCAGCTTCTTCTTGCTGCAGAGATGTCGAGGGTTATCTCTGGTACATTTCAAGTTTAGCCGCCTTGTGTCATTTTTTGTGTGTGTATATATTTTTTTTTTCTGTTGGCATTTCTTAGATGTGAACACACAATCACTTGACTTGACTTTTGCTTCAGGCGTGTGTGTGTGTGTGTGTGTAGGTGTAAACATACAACTATACCGCTGCCAGCCCTCCTAATACCAGCCCCGGTGAGTTAAACGATTATGACAACTTGCCATGAACACAGGTGGAAAACGTGCTAATGGCCAGCAGACCTCTGTGATTGAGCAGTTGGATGAAAAAGATAGTGGAACAAAATGACTTAAAATTGCCCTGTCCAAATGGCTTTTTAATGCTCCTTTTCTAAAGCTTGCCATTGGCCATCGATGGGAGGACATTGCGAGCGGTGGGAGTTTCAGTAAGTACCTGAACAGAAGAGAAGAATCCCAAGTGTCCGACGATTTAGTCTCTTCTTTATGTCCCTCCCTCTTGCTGCTGCTATATAAACACACAGACAATCCTTCATTGCTTCTCACTACTGCCTATTGATTAGTATTTCTCTTTGAATTTAGTGATTCATCAATACTATGAATTATTACTGACTGCACTTCATATTGTGTCACACAGAAGTATCTATTTTAGCTTGAAAATGATTTAATCATGTGCTAAGAATCATAGAGGCCATGTCCATCCACAACACTCATTTTTTATGATATTAAAGAGAGAATAAATGACCATTAAACATTAAAATAATAATATAAAAATGTTTACACATGGAGCCATCCATTGAAGCCTAATAAATAAAATAATACTCTGCATTATCAAATTCATATCCAGAGTCTACTACTTTTCTGATTCAGCTGTAATAATATATTATATTAATATTAATAATAATAATTTGTACCATAATATATTTACAGGCTTTATTATTATTTATTATTTGTTATTTCTAACAATAAACTACTTCCTAAAGGGAGTTTTTGAGGGCAGCGTTTGAATTATACAGTACATACTTTACACACTTAAAACCCAGTTGTCACCATTTAGTTTTGCATAGTTTATTTCTTTATTTCTTAATGTTTTTGCAGTATAAACTGGTAAGGAGTGCTGGCGTTATGAGGACTTTCATTTTCATTGCAACAGCAAAGAAGAAACATGAGTATATCCCACCATAAATATACAGTATATCAATATGCAATGGCCTAGTGATTCAAGTCATTATTCTATCTACCAGTATTTAGCATGTATAGTATGGTCAGTTTATTTATTTGTAATTACCTCACTTTATTGTCTCATAAATATTTGAAATATGCACTAATAAGCATTATCTATATTCATAATAATTTATAATTAATGATATTTGAAATGAAAAAGAAGTGGACTCGTCTGAACTGACCTACCCCAAAGCGCTTTCTTCTAATTTCAGTCGTATATCCTCCACTTGTTTCTCCGACTCAGTGTCTCTTTCTTTCTCTTTATAAGCCTGAACTCATCACACCATGTATCTTTCCACCCCCACAGCTCAGCCGGGATGAAGACGAGAGTTTGGGTACATTAAGATACGCTGCTTTGCCCTTGCTCCACCTAGATATGGATCTACTCCAGGGTCTGTAGTCATTAAACCTCCAAGAAAAAGAGAACCGATCAAGGATCACTGCTCAGGTCGTGTGGCCGTATTAAACTGCACTAGGACATAAGAGGAACACTAGTCTTTTATAGCTGTTGAGATAAAAATAACTCCAGCTATCCCCACATTACCTTTCTTTACCCGCCACTTTCTTGCACTTCATCTTTATACTGGATTTGATGACCCATGAAAGAAGTGATTTCACTGTCACTATAAAAGGCTCAAACCAGCTAAACAACTCTAACAAAGTTCAAGGTTGAGATCGAGAATAAACAACACTCTATAAATATGTATATTTTCTTATGACGCCAGTATAAGGTAATAGCCCATCGAGCAAAGACGTCGGAGGAGTTGTTTCAGGCGTCCAATGGTTCCACAAGTCAATGTGACAATGTCGGGTGACAGTTGAAGCACTTGTGAGGTTTGAATAGACCTGAAACTCTTAACACAAAGAGTTGGTGTAGAAAAGAAACTGCAGAAGAGAAGTCAAATACAGATCCCAACAAATATCCAATCACCAAGCTTAACATCCTGTTGGTGCACCACTAATGGCCAACTGAAACTAATGATGTACTTCTTGATTCTGGGTCAGTGTTAAATGAACTCAGCGAGTACAGATCACTGCTTTGTTTCCTATCGCAATGACAAATTGAATCTGCTGCAGTTTTGATTTGCACCATTGACCGGCTTCTTAGCAACAGCAGGCTGAGGTTTGTGGGCGTTATAGGATTTACAGTCGTAAACCTGTAGGATCGATAAATCATCCAGGAAAGTCAGGTGTCTCTAGGTACCCTGATGAGTCTGAATTGCGTCTGACGTGTTCATTTTAGCCATTTTCAGAATTATTTTGCACTGACATATCCACCTTGTTAACATCTTTTTCAGTTGGCGCAGAAGCTGATGGCTAGGAGCACTTAAATATGTCGATTTAAAAGTTGTTGTTTCTTTAAATCAATTCACAACAACCTGTACAACTACGCTGATGTCATCCACACCTGTCGCCATTTCTGTTGTGAATGGCTTCTGGCTCCGGCTCAGGAGGGAGAAGCTTTACTCATTCATAATTCCTCCCATAAAGCTCAGATTGTCTTGGTTGTGTTTTCAAGCAGGGAAACAGCTGTTCACCAGACCTTTTTTTTTTAAATCGCTGAAAGAATCAGAGATTCGGGGATGATGTAGAGGTCTCACACCTGGCTGGATTCTACGTTGAGTTAGGAACATTGAGGATAACAGTTTACCCGCTCCTCCGACTTCTATATTCTTTAAACTTCCCCCCTTGCCCCATATGCTACCTCTCACAGCTCAAGTCCAAAGTAGAGATATTGGCTTTTTACCCGTATCTGGCTTTACGGCTTTATTCTCGGTAACGAAATAGAAACCGAGAGGGAGGATCGACAGGGTGAGAGAGGGGGAATGACAGTCCTGAACCGTATGTGGCTTCAGTACATGACATGTGCCCTGCCCTGCTGAATCATAGGTTGCCCTCTGTCTGTCTCCATCCAGCTCTCTCCTTTCCACTCTCACTCTCCCCTCTTCTCTTTCTTCTATCTCTCTGTCAGTCCTCCGTGCCCTTCAGGCGCTGCTTACTAAACAGAACCACCCAAACTCCCTTTTGACGTGTCCCGCCTTCTCTGTCTCATCTTCAGTCATGCCTCGTTCTTCATTTCATTGCTTTTGGGAACAGTTTACTCTTACCTTACTCCTACCTCCTCCTCTCTTACTCATTCATCCCTGCAAAGCCTGCTAGCGAGCCACCCTCGCCAGCAGGCGAACAGGCGAAATCAGGTATTTTTTGTTAATGTGATACATCATCTTGAAGTTTATTGAATACATACGGAAGGTTAGTTTATTTAAGCTGACATTATTAGTTTGTGAATTCAGTTTTGATAGTAAAGGAGTTCATTTCAGTCCTCTGTGATGTAAAATTGTAAAATTTTGTGATGTGTACTAATGATGAATTACACAGTAATTAGGGTGCTGCAATTTACATGGTGACTAATGAGCATAAAATATCATATCAAAATAAAATTAATCTCTTTGACAGATCATTTTCATTTCCCTGGAAGCTGATGAAATGAGAACAAAATTTGAATTTCCCCCACAAACGTGCTTTGATAAGGGAACACATACAGCTTAGAGGTATCCAACCTAACTTTGGGTTTTATTTCTGCAGTCAGTATTATGACAAACCTGCTCAGCAATAAAAGGGGATGCAAGGAAAGGTCAGTTTTTAATAATTTGTTTGAACCTGACACCACAAAAGAATAAGAGGATATGATCTTTAATCTTCCTTTTCAACACTCAGAGTTGAAGACATTTAGAAAGAGGAATCGTGTTTGAGCGGTAAATGGCAGAAGTTGGTGTCTGGATTAGAGTTGAATGAAAAGATAATAAACTCCTTTTTTTAAGCGACTTTCGACAATCGTGCATAAAGAAATCCAGTCTAAAAAGAAGCAGATGATCAAATTCTTGTTTTTTTTTACCAACCAGAATCCAGGGCATCCGCATTACATGGTCGATTTTGAAAGAGGAACCCCGCTGATACTCTTCCTCAACTCTTTATCTTTCTGTTATAACTAGGGCTGTTACTCAAACTCAAACTAGACTTATCACACAGAAGAAATTATTAAAAAAGCACAATATGAAGTAGAAGTAGACAAAGCATGTTGAGGAAAAGTGGGTACACCAAAAATCAAGTCACAAAATAACTTCAAGAATACAGTCATTAAATTGATCTTGAATAAAAAAAAAAACATCCAAATATAAAAAGATGTTATGGAAAGGATGAAGAAAAAGCACTTGATGTAATGTAATGTGTGTGTGTGTGTGTGTGTGTTTGTGTGTGTGTGTGTGTGTGTGAGTGTGTGTGTAGGTTTTAGCCTCAGGGCCAGAGAGAAAGATGCGCTAAGAGATGTAACCCTGATGATGATTGACAGCTCCTTGTAGACGTTCCCACAGTGACTCAGAAGTTGTCACTGACTGTTTATTTCTTTATTTTTTCCTTCCGTGTACACATGATAAACATCGGCCTTTACAGATTGGACCAAATCTAAAGCATACAGAATCCAATCTCAATCCAAATGTTACATTTTTTGGATTTAGCACCAGTGTTTGAACATTGCTCGTTTTTATTAATCGCTCTGAAATTTGTTCTGTACTGCAGACTGAACATATTTTTTTCCTTCCAGCTTTCAAAAAATGTTCATATTTATGAATACACTTCAGGCCCATTTAGGTTCAAGGCTCACAAAAATACCATTAATGTGAAATTTGTCCTTGCGAAGCTCCGAAAGACTCAGCCAATTAATATGAGAGTGAAAATGATTTCAACCCAATAACTCCAAACTAAAGTAAAGTCAGTTAAAAGTAGTCTCATATGGTTAGACCTCTCTCTCTCTCTCTCTCTCTCTCTCTCTCTCTCTCCGTCTCATTTTGTGTCACTTTGCTTTAATGCTGTGCAGCGAGCAGGAAATAATGTGAAGGAGGTTACTGTCAAATGGAGGTGAAGACTGCATTTTCTTTTGGCGAAACACAAAGAACAGGGACAGGGAGTTATCTCTCTCGTGTGTGTGTGTGTGCATTTGCGGATGTCTAATGGACTGAACACCCACCTGGCTCGGTGAATGAATGGCCATAATGCGAGGATGTGGGTAGTTAAGGTTGTAATAAGGGATGAAGTGAAATTAAATTTAAAAAAAATCATTATTCCTTCAAACTCCCTTTCATCAGGCTTTTTTTTTGGGGGGGGGGTTGCTAAGAATATTACTGTATAAAGAGAAGTTTGTCTAAATATGACAGTTTCAGCATTGATTTAAATGAATTCTCAAATATTTTCCTACAGTGGGTGCTAAGAGTAGGCTCAATCCCTTCTTTTGTTTGGTATATTTTGGTTTTAATTCAATTTTATTCGTCTCCTGAACCTAAGTGTGAGCCCAGGGGGCGTATGTGAGAAGCATTTGCATTCATGGATGGTAATTTTTGGCAAGCACGATGGTTGAAAAGGTGTGAAGAATCATGCTGTTAACACACTGGATCTGTGTGAATGCGTCATTTCCTAATTTTTAGCTGGTGGTTAATCTTAAACTTAATGCACTGATGAAGTGAGGCTTCCATACGGGGACGGGGGGACGGTGGATTTGAAACAAGGCAGTTCATCGCAATAGAGGATAGTTGGATAGAGAGAGAAAGCAATTAGGATAAGAGCTAAATGGAAATAAAGAGAGTGAGTCATTCTGCACTGCGAAAAGCAACAAACAAAAAGCCCTAAATTCCTAATATGCTCACAAAAAACAGAATGTAATTTCTATTTCTGCTTCCATTAATGTCTGTTTTATTTATATGCGACCAAACTTCTTTCATAAAACGGTCATATTTAGCCACGTGTGCTCACTTTTTCCTTCCGTGCACTTTTTTACTCTTTATTCTTGGTCTGATTCTGGATTAAATTGGCTTGTCATGTCTCTGCAGCGTACTAGTGTGCGCCTTGCACTATGCTTTGTTACCCTGTGTTTAATGTCGCTGTGCATCATGTTGCTTTACTCTGGGATTGGTTATTGATTTGTTGGATCCTGCTCTAAGTTATAATTTTCTCACATTTTGAGACGGCGGCGGTTACAATGCAAGGTAGTTAGTTTTGTTGGCAGACATGAGATGGCGACATGAACAGAACGAAAAACAAATGGGAATCCAATCTTCTCACCCAAACACAAATCCGGGATGCTAGCTGGCTAATGTGTCACTGATGCAACATAACTACAGCAGTCAAAATTGCTTGTTTTTTTCCAAATTCAAGTTTCAGGCACTTTTACAGTGTTATGAATAACAGGAAAGTCGATATTTGTGTTATTCAATTCATTTTGTATAGGAGATGTTATATATTCAACCAAACTTCTTTTATAAAACTGCCATATTTAGCAACATGTGTGTGCTATTTTCACTTTTTCACCTTTTTTTTGTACCAAAGATCTATATACAGTTCATTATTGGTTTAATGGGGGATTAAACTGGCTTGTTATGTTATCAATAACAGAAAAGTCAATATATTTTTAAAGATTTACTTAATTTTGTATAGGAAATGTCACACAGACAATCTCTATAGTTATCATGTCCACACTCAGCCCTGACATGACATCACCCTAAAGGCTTGTTGCTCTTTGCTGATCTTAGGGTTGCAACTGATGATTATTTTCATTATTGATTAATTTGTTGACTATAATCTTGTTTAATCGACTAGTTGTTTGGTCTTTAAACTGCCAGAAAATGGTGAAAACGTCCTCTAATGTCTTGTTTTGTCCTGACCAACAGTCTGTAGCCTAAAGATATTCAGTTTACCATCATAGAAGACTCAGGAAAGCAAGAAAATATATATTTAAAGAGCTGGAACAAGAGAATTTTACTATTTTTTCTTAAAAAATGACTTAAAATGATCAATTATCAAAACAGTTGGCAATTAATTTTCTGTTGATTGATCGATTAACTGACTAAACTTTGCAGCTTATTTACATATTCAGTAGTAAAGAAACATTAACATTCATTCGGTGTCGTGATTCTGTCCCCCTGATGAATGTCAGTCCATGATTTACTTTCCTTTAGCTCTGATTTGATCTCAACTCCTGAGAAACATATCTGACTCTTTAGAGATTAAATGTTCTCCAGCTATAGTCTCTAACTTCTATCTATCTCTCTGCTGCTGTTCGGTGCTGGGCAGGTTGTGTACATTGAATTTATTAGAGCTTGTTTGCTGAAAACAGCTTCCTGCTGCTGCTGGAAACGAGGTTGATGAGACTGTACAGTAAACCATACAGTAAATATATCACATAACCAAGACAGTGACGTAAAAGAAACTAAACATTTAATAGAGATGCTGTAGTTTCATCATTACATGTGACCCTTTTTACATTACACAGTTGAATCATTGTTAATATGAAAGCATTGATTACAGGAGCATTAAAACACGTGTTTTTCCCTGAAACTCTCCAAGTTGCACCGTTAGTTTTCTCGCACACTCGTGTCGTGTTTACTGTCGGTGGGTTTTGGGGTGTAAGTATCATCCTCCCTGTGTCTGTTGTTTGGACTAGTCTGATTTAGGGATGCAGAGCAGACAGCTCAGATGAAAGAGAGTTTCTGTCAGGTCAGAAGATACTGATACCTTGTTGCCACGGCAACCGCTGCGGGCAAAAACAAAAAAAAAAAGAAAGAATACAAGGGAGAGAGAACAAATGATGAAACGATGAAACGGGTTATTGAAAGATGACATTCAAATTCAACTCTGACTGAGAGCCGATAGATTTTTAAACACTTATTTCTGGGTTTTTTGCACACACAGCTGTTAGTGAGTCAGTCTGTAGTGTGAACAGGATGCTCCTCTCGGCTTCGGTCGGGTATGTGACCTGAAAAAATATATCAGGGAAATTTAGAAAACAACGAAACCACTTTTGGGCAGAATTTCTTTAGCTACTCTTTTTTTTTTTTTGCATATAATTGTGTTTTTCTCTGGTGAGAATGTTTGGAAACAACATTTGTAAAAGCATGAAGGTAGATTAATTTATATCTGCGGGTTGAAAACTTGCCAGCAGAACTAATATGGCTTTGTCAGTGGAGTGGGATGAAACTGCTAGTTCTGATAATAATAACAATAATAATAATAATTTCATTTATTGTATTTCACCGCACAAAAACAAGCTATGATCCCAACGGATATGTACGTGCACCTGTAAAATCTAGTAAACATGAAAATATAGTGTAACAGAGAAGAGGAGAGAGTCAAAGAGAGAAACCCAGACTCTCAGTTGCATCCTATGATTATGTGACTTATCCATATTGAATTTTATCAAGGCTGAACATTCGACAATGCAGTGCCGTTATTTAGTTTCCCTCCGCTCCCTCAGAGCCGCCATCTGTCAAAATATGAATTTAATTCCCGTTCTCTAAAGAGTGCCGAGTGCTAATTGGAAATAGCATGTAGGGTATTCTCTGCTCTGCACACATGGAGAGCGAAGCTATCAGTCAGTCTGAGATGTGAACATGATGCAATCGCTCCTTCATGCCCATCTGTAGAATAATTCATTTTTTATCTGACAGAGGGAAGTAAAAGAGATGAAGATTGTGTGTGTTTGTGTGTGTGTGTGTGTGTGTGTATTTGTGTGAAACAACACAACAGCTTTTTGCACAGGAAAGACGTCTTATGAAGCGCAGCAAGCAAAGAACAAATTGAGGCAGGAGTAGTTGGACGCTGATTTGAGGAGCATGTAAGCCGACTTAATTGTGTATATGGTTAAATTAAGAACATGATTAGAAAGGTCCTCATCAAATGTAGTACAGCAATTAATCCAAACTAGTAAAACAAGCTATAAAAAGAATGAAAATATGTGAAATTCTTTAAATTTTGTATCACTTTAACGTTACATTAAAAGTAAGTTTCTCTAGACATCCAAAAATCATAGATATGTAGTCTTCAAAAAATTAGGATTAACAATTATGATTTCATCATTGCAGTAAGTCCATCTTTGTGTCTCTCTACTCCAGATAGAAAGCCGTTCACACATCCATCATTGCATTCCTGACGTTGTTGCCCTCGTGTCTTTGTATGTCAACTTAAAAACTTTCCTTCTCTGCCTGTTTGTCTGCATTTTGGGTGCTACTTCCTGTCATCAGCATGTCAAAGAAGTCACTAATTTTACAACAAACTGATTACAAAGCACATTTGAGGTTTTGTTGCTCTTTATATGATGGTTTAGGCGCTATAACATTTGGTAAAATCATAAATATCTGCACTTTGGGTTGTGTTTAAAAGGCAACTCCACCGATTTTACACAGTAAAGTCTGTTCACAGGAGTGCTACTGCATATGTGAAAAACATGTGTGGCTCCAGAGGGAGCTGCATGAAATCTGATATATTGTCTCAAGTGAGAGCAATAGTTTGAAAGAAGCGAGGTTACCAGACCTCTGTAGCCCGCTCCTCACCTGTGCTTGAAGCTAGTGGTTCAAGGCTACATTAGCCGCTACTACAATAGCATAACACTCCCGAATCTGTATAGTCAAGTGAATCGAGTCAAGGAGCACTGGGTAATAGGTGCCAGGTTTTGACAAGGAAGAAGAATGCATGGAATAAGAAATGTATCTGGTTCCACTACATTGATTTTGATTCCTTTTTTTTTTTTTAAACTGTCCATCGTGAGTCCGGCGATGTTACAGAGTGCAATGCTGAATCTTGTAAGGGAGCTTTTTTTTTTTTTTTTGTGGCAGATTTTATCTGTAGAGTTCCAGAGAGGAGAGAGTGTTATTTGTTTGCAGTATACTGTTTTATATAATAAATTATGTTCTTGTTGTTTTACCACTGCAGCAGCATATTTGTCAATTTTATTTGTATAGCCCAATATCACAAATCACAAATTTGCCTCAGGGGGCTTTATAGTCTGTACAGAAATACAGAAATACAACATCCTCTTTAAACCCTCAATTCGGATAAGGAAAAACCTTTCGACTGGGGAATAATGGAAAAAAGACCTGAGGATTTTTTGGCTCTGTAGAGGTCAGTGGGGTCAATTATTTGATATCTTATAAGCTCATGTGGGCTGAGCACTTGTATGTATGACACAAAATGAAAGGAATAACTTATAAAATAATATCATGAGCATTCAGCCTTGCGGCACATACTGTACCAGTCAAAAAGTTTCTGTATAATTAGTCACACTGAAGCAACATAATCAGCAATGAAGGCTGACATTTACCTGATTGACAGATAGGATGTGAAGTAGTTCAAGGTAGTCCCGCAGACATGAGCCTCAGCCTGTCAATGAAAACTGCATAATCAATTGTGTTGATGGCTTCGGTTCAGTCAAACAGCATGAGCACTTTCAATCTGCATTCATCAGAAGATAATTAGCAACTCTAAAAGGATTCATTTTTTTGACATTTCTCTTTTTGGCTGGTCCACAGCAGGCCAGCTATGTAAACGTTGACTAAGTGACTGACTGAGTGTCGCCGTTTCCTTGTTTCAAGTTCAAAGCCCTCCAGCGTTTCATACACGGTCCAGCTGTATACTAGGTTTTGACCTTGTTATTGTTATTCGCTCACTTTCACTTTTTCCACTGCTTTGATACAAAAGGTTGCATGTAAAATGGTATTTCTGAACATAGCAGCAAGGCCCCAAACATGGCCACAGCCTTTACAAGAGAAGAACAGACACCGAGCTCGCTATTCTCAGCACATCCCAACCATGTTCCAGACAGGAATAAAAGATGATTTTTGCATAAACTTGCCAAAAGATGTTCTCCATAAACTTTCTTTATGGTCAGAATTGAATAACTGAACCAAGCATCTGTCGTGATTTTACTAAATTAACCAGGGAATTTATATTAAAGTCCAAAATTTAACTAAAAGAATAAACCAGTTTTATGAGGAATACGTTATGTCACCACCGCTAATTTCATAATCATATATTCATGACAAAATATGATACATGCAGTGGCGTTCTTAAATGAGTACAGTCTGTAAATCAGCGGGGTGTGTGTCCCAGCGGAGGTCAGCTAATCTGTCTTCCACTATGAAGTGTAAAGGAAGCACACAAACACACACACACACACACACACACACACATGCAGAGAGACATCCAGCCTATCCTCATCACCATGTGTCGGTCCACAGGGAGGGGAAGTAGGGCGACACGCTACAGACTCCCTGCCACCCACATCTGCCTCCGCTTCAGGCTGCAGACGTGCAAGCACAGGCACACACACACATTTGTGAATATCTACTTTCATATGAAATGCCACATTGGTTTTCTTAGTTTTTTTCATCTGAGTTCCTGTATGGTGTGTGGTTTATTTCCCAAGAAAATTGCAAATGAGAAGGATTAAGAATTTCAACGGGCTTTACAGTCCATTTATGTTAGGTTCGATGTCCACAAAGCAGCTGTGATATACATACAGACATTTGAACAGCACTGGATTGGAATACACTCCATTTGATCCGCAAATTCAGCTGTTGTACGACATTGTCTTCAATATTCACCCCCATTAGGGTTAGAGGTTAAATGCACGGGTTGTATTTCAGTACAAAAATCTCAAGCTAAGAGTAAATTTACTGTGCTGTGCAATTTTGTCTTTTTATATTTAGTACTTCTACTAAATATTTTCATTTTATTCTACTATATTTTATACTTAAACTATATCTCAGAGGAAAATATTCTCCACTACATTTATGTACTAGTTAGTAGTTACTTTATAGATTAAGATTGTAAATATAAAACCTATAATGACTTTACAAAATATGATATTATTACAGTATGGAGCAGTATATAAATTACTTAGCTCCACCTCCACCATCTACTACATTAAAATGTTGCTTGCATGTGTAATGCACCAGTAACAATAATCCAAATAATCTTATTCCATTCAATTTGACAGTATCACATTTTCTGTATCAGCTTGTTCCAGCTGTTGAATGCAGCTACTGTGTATGATGTTTGTGAAATATTCAAATGCAACACATATTCGGTATCTTTGAAAACTTTGGGATTTCTACTAGGATTTAAAATAAAGTTATAGGGATTTGGCTGAACATCATGTGTTTGTAATGACTAGGAGTAACAGTTTTATTGCTACTTTTATATCAGTAGTTGGTCTGAATACTACACTTACATGACTGTTGAAAGTGAAACCTTTATTCACAGGGGAAATAATTGTGGTACTGTAAAATTCACCTCATACCACTCCACCACACCATATCCGAGTCAGTCATCTTTGTGCCTCTCTTTGGTAAATCTTTTGTGGTGGAAAATACATTTATATCCCTTCTTGTGAAAATGTATTTCCCATTTTGTGGAAAGTTTTAGGAGTCCAGCCTCTTTGGGATTCAGCTGTGGCATCTCCAGTGGTAACTGTTGGCCAACTTGTGATTCAAAGGCCATCAGTTCCCACAAAGCATATTTAACATATGACACTTTGTAGGCCCTTCCATCCAAAGTGGTTTACAGTAGCAGGAGTGCATACATCTTGAGTATGGGTGGCCCCAATGGGAGCAGAAGCTCATATCCTGACAGTGCTGGTGCTGATATATAGGCTCGAGCCACCAAGCTACCGAGAAAATGAAATCCCTAACCTTGGCAGCTTTAGTGCTAGGCTCTACTCATTGAGCTCCATGGGAAATTGAGTTTCTAACCCTGGCAGAAGCAGCGCTCATAGCTCTACCCAAAGGGCTGCAAAACTGCAGAATTTTAACAGATAGATAACACTGTCATTTCCTTTCGGCTCTGTAGAGGTCAATGGTGTCATCCAGGCTAAAAATGAATATGCTTTTGCTTTTGTATATGCTTTTGTATATATTTATTATAAAGGCTTCTAAATAAAAATATCGATCAAATAGGATATGAAGATAAAAATCTTTTCATAAAAAGAAAACTACTAGCTCCTTCAACTGAGCTGGAAATTAAATCAAGTTTTGTGTATCATTGAAAGTCCATAATTTATTTAGCGATACAGTTTATATTCAATATCCAAAAAATACCATAACAATGAAATTACCACTAGATCTACGGTAATATTTTAAGTTTTGATTAGTGTTTGAGGGTTAATTTGGGGGGAAATTTTCACAAAATTAACTCAAGGTCATATTTTTAGCTTTCTCAACCACATCTCACATAGATTATTATTTTCGTTAAGGTTTTGGGTTTAGGGTTTTGCTTACTGTAATTTAAAAACTCCTGATTGACTCTACATTTATATGTTGTATTTTATATGCATATGAAATGAAAAGTTTTGAAATGAAAAGAAAAATTTATTATAAAGGTCCTTCAATATTATGTTACTTTCCAGGAAATTTCATGTGTAATTTGCGGGTACTTAACGGTTCATTTTTAGGGTATTTTACAGAGGGTAGTGCAATTTGGTACAAATTTTAAGAGAAAACAGAAAAAAGGTGTTTTAGTTGGTAAGTGCTGATTCATTATATCTGTTCATAAGTAATTGGTAATTTGCAAAAATTGTTAATAGAATTCTGGCCTCTTAACTGTTTAACTGACAGGAAAATATACTAGTTTTCAGCGTGTAGTTTTATGTGTCAAACTACATATTAGCCCATTAGGTTGTTTCTTAAAATATCTATACTGAGCACATTTCCAATAACCCTTTCAAAGAAATGTCCTAATAATTAACAGTTTCACAGCAGCAACTTTAGGAAAATATTGAAAAAACCTAATACGCTAACATAGCATTTGACATTAAAAAGTACACACTGAGATTTAAGCATTTCCTGTCAGTAAAGAATTGTCAAGAATCTAATTTATCAAGATTTTTTGGCCAAATTGCACCACTCTCTCTGTACAGTGCCTTATAAATTAACGGGTTAATAATGCCTGCATGTTTCTCTGAAATTTCCAGGAAATTAGTATAAAATTAATGAACCTGTAAAATAAAGCGTTGCCGGCATTTTTTATTGTATTATTTTGTTCTGAGAAGTGTTTTAACCTCCCAACCTTAACATTTAACCCACCTAAAGCTTCAGTTGCTGTTTAGCTCATCCAATGTGTTCTACATTGTTATGAATGTATAGTAGCGAGGACTTTCTTTGCAGCGCACAGTCAAACTGTATGTTCCAATATTTGGCAAAACCTGAATGTTGATCATTCAGAAAGCTAGAGTAAGAGAGTAGAGAGTAGCAAGAGAGTAGAGTAGAAAGAGAGTAGAGTGTAGTAAGAGAGTAGAGTGTAGTAAGAGAGTAGAGTGTAGTAAGAGTGTAGCGTTTATCTTGTTCATCTCCTCCTGTCTCACATCGCGGGCGTTTTTGAAGGGTGAAATCAAAAAGGCAGTGGAGAAAGGTCTCCGGGTCATTGGTAAAGTGAAAAATGATTCGCTTACATCCGTGCTAACATTGCTCGATAAGATTGGGGGCAGATTGGACAGAGCTTTTCGCATTAGAAAGACCAGCTCACCCACTCTAAGATGTAGGGCAGGGCCACTGAGGAGATAAAGTCACTGTCAGTGAGGTAAAAGCCAGCGGTGACACTGCACACATCAGCACTTCCTCCGTTTTTTTTTTTCCCAACAGTCACCACGAGGAACAGGAGTACGAGTCCGTCACTGTAGAGATTATGGCTGCACTTTATTTAAACAAATAGTTTTTTGGTTCGTTCGGTTTTTTCAGTGTAATAAAGCAGGATCTTGATTTTTATGGATGAAACAATAAGAATTTTCACTAATACTAGTACAGATTCATACTGTAGTAAACAGAAATAGTGAAAATTTATTAATAACTGTAGATAAAAACAATCATTCAAATATATCTAATGTTAATTTTTGCATTAAAAATAACCGCCTCTGTCCTTTCTATGAGTTGAGTAAAAAGACTCTGCAATGATCAATTTTAGATGTGTCAATAGAAACATACCAGCTCTGCTCTGCCCCTTTACTGTACACTTGGCTGGAAAATTGCTACAAAAAAAATTTATTGTGGCTTTAATGTCACTGTTTATGGTACAAAAATGACCTCCAACCTCTTGTTTCCCTGATACGATTTACAGACATGCTTTCACATTTATGCTGTTCAGGCATCGAGGATGCACGGGCCAGTACGTTGTTTGTTCAACTTAATGTGTGTTTTTTTAAATAAGCAACAATCAAAGTATACAATACGTTAAAAAATCCCTCACTATTATGATGAGTTTATCACTTAAAACCATAATAATCAGAGAGACAACACATATTTACAACTGAACCACACCCACTTCCAACCAGTGATAACAGCTCAAACGAAACAAAAAATGCAGAAATCTATTATTTGAAATAACCAAAAGTTCTCCTCCTAACTTAAACATGGAGGACTTCACTGCTCGTAGTGAGGAGTTATTTGAGAGAGTAGTTGTTCAGGGCTTTTAAAGCATAAGGTTAGAATTAGGTCATGGTTAGGGTTAGGGAATGCATACTGTAGGGTCCACAGAAATGCAGTAGTGCATTGTATGTGTGTTTGCATGTGTGTGTGTGTGTGTGTGTGTCACGTCTGGTAACATCACTAGCATGTGCCTTCTGACTCCATGTGACAACGGATATAATACCAATGCAGCAGCTTACATGAAAGAACAACAAGTCAGTGATGATCTGGCTATGCGCTGTGACACAATGCTAACGCACACTATTGTTAATAATAACTTTGATTTCTCTCTGTCTCCCTCCCTCGCCCCTTCTCTCCCTCCCCCCGTCCCTGCTGCCTGAATAACAGACCACTTGGGCATCGAGTTTATGGGTAAGGAAGCTTTTCTTGTCTTGCATCTGCATGAATCATGATTGTAAACATCACAGGGCTTCATGTTGGATCAACACCATGCTGTGTGATTACTTACATACAGTGCATGCATCGTTCATGACACCCATCAAATGGCACATGTGGATGTGTCTAATCACATATGGCATCATTATGTCATTTTGCAGGGAGACGACAAAGCTGTGGCGCAAACAAATGGCATCTATATGAATGTACATCCACAGATTCACGACCATCGACCTCACTTCACACGCTTCTTTGAAACATTAGCTGCTGTCTTTATCCCTCTCTCTACTCTCTCCACACATATGTATTTATACATCTTTTATTTTCCGCACCATCTCCATCTTTATGCTTTCTTTCTCTCCCTTGCTTTCTCTCTCTTTCTTTTTCCTCTCTCTCACAATTGCTTATGAAGTGTCCCTTCAGAATACCAATGTGCTGCAGTCTCCTTGGAAACAGTGAGAAGAGAGAGGCGGGCAGGGTACAGTGAGGGAGTTTTTATGATGTTGGCACTGTTACCAAATACACTCCTCATTAGTATGTGTGTGTGTATATGTGTGCACTTGCATGGCACATGTTCAAATGTGTGTTTCTAAAGGCCTTAGTTTCTACTTATGTGAGTTTGATGAGATTCTTCCAATGATTGTGTGTTGAGTGTTCGTGTGTTTTTTCCCGTGCACATGCCCGTGAGGCTGTGCAGGGTGGATGCCAGCGGCTCCTCCTCTTCGTTGCCAAGCTCCTCTCTCCTGTTCTTGGCTCTCCTCGCAGGCTGTATGTCGGGTATCACAGCTGAGGACGCTAGTTAACGACACGCAGGCTTGTTGTTAACTAGAGCCCCTCACTCTCTCAGTTGGTATAATTTGGGAACTTTCCACGCAGACAGGTGGGAAAAGCAACGGATCATCTACATAAAAAATGGCCTCCCCCTAGTTTGAAATGACTGCTGCTACATTCTCAAACTAAAATTTCACAAAAACAAGCAGCGCCAGGCTTCTTCTTCTGTTCCGTGACCACTGCTTTTGCAGTTAAACGAACAAAGCTTATTTCAGGAAACTTGCTGAGACTATGCAAACTTGGCAGTGACAGATGATCTTTTCCACAGAGCTATCTCGCAGGTTTCCCCCATTTATATTCAGCGAGAGGTTTTATGCCTCTGCAACATTGTTCAGGCTGCCACATTTTCTTTGCATAGCTAACATCTCTGTTCCTGCCAATGTCTTCACCAGCATTGTGTTAAGCGGCGCACAGATAGATAAGCACCTCCCACACTCAACTCCTGGTTTGTCAATATCTGTGGCTTTGGAGGACAGAATGTGAGGTTTCCATACAGATCTACTGAAAGTCTTCCATTGCAGTCCTTGCTATTAATCCAGTTAAGTATTCAGAATGTTTTACAAGTGGGGGGAAAAAGATTTTTAAGGCCTAAAATGTCTGGATAGAGATAAATGGTGTTGTTCCTTCCAAGGACTTCACATGTCTGTTAATAGTAACTGATGCTATGTTAGTATTTGAGAGGACAGTTGATATTATTTCAGTCCTTGCATCAAGGAATTGGCCATTTATATAAAACGGCTACACCTTTAGATGTGGAGGAAGATGATCATACATAACATATAATCATAGTAAAGTCAATAAAGTAAAAAGCTTTGCACATCAGGAGGACGTTGGGGTGGTAGAGGGTGCCGCAGCAGCAAACGGCATTGGCATGAACAAATCAGCAGAGCAGTCAGCGAGGTGTGACATGATATAAATGCCGCCATGTATGCCTGTATGACTATAATTGGATGTTACTAATCAGCTTCCAGCCAATGAAGTGACAGATGAGACACTAATGCTGAAGCATGTATTAAGCTGTTATTACAAACCAGACATCGGTGTTCCATTTTTATTTTTTTTATTTTGGTCGTCCTTGTACTAAGCTAATTGCTGAGATCTGGGAACATGGCGAGACTGCTAAAGAGAAGTCAGACGGGACAAGAAATACAACACAAGTCATAAGATGATCAGACAGGTTAGCAACCTTCACATCAGCCAAACATATTTATAAGAGAAATGGTGAAATTATTACTGAACCAATCACAGACTGACATGATTCAACTTTAACCTACCGCATTTGCACAGTTTTCTTGTGCAATGGAGAATTATTATTCTTAATATTTTACATTCAGTGTGACTCTTTGTCAATTTTACCTCCAAATAAAGTAATTCTGTCTAGTTTACAACCTCAAATTTTGTTGTTACAATGTGGCTATGTTCCCAGAGCTCAACAATTATTTTGGTGAGTACAAAGTTATTATAACCATTATGAATGATGGCCAAACCCCAAACCTTATTGGCAGGGGCAGATTTAGGGCCTAAGGCCAACACAGGCATGGGGTCCTCCCTTTTTCAACACTTATTTATCTAAGAAAGACCCACTTGTAACTTCTTCTCTTCACCAGTCTTCACACAGCAATGATGTCCGGACATCTTAAAAAGAAAGAACACGACAAAACATATTCAGTTTAACAAATGCACACACTATGAATCTTATTTTCAAAACTTTATTGTCCATTCACAGGGAAGATCTGTCATTACTTGTCATTATTTATCCTGGTTTTCCAGCAGGTTCTCTGATAGAATCTCCTTGCTGGATCTGCTTACTGCTGCCCAAATTAGTTGTTTATGGTCTTCTGTCTCCTATCTTATGTTACTAAAGTGAGAAGATAACACACAACACAATACAAGGTCAATTATGAACATAATATACCAATAAAACATTTACCTTTTCTCTGTATCTTATCTCCCTTTCCCTTGAATGTATTTTTTAATTTACATTGATTAAGTTTGTCTTGCTTTCTCTCTGTAATCAACTCAGTTTTAGTGTGTGAGGAGCATATAACGGCAATAATGGGCTGTATTGTTGCGTCTAGAGTAATCAGATCCATGATGGATCTCTTTCATAGATTCCTGGAAGTTGTGGTACGTCATTGCCATGAGGCTATATTGTGTATGGCTGGGAGGCATAGTGTAGATGGCCAATGTTAAAATTTGACCTTGCAAGCCTTAGCCTCAGCAAATCTTACCATCAGTAATTCCATATCCAGTGACTTCCTGATTTCATGCCCGATGGAGAGAAAAGTAAGTGCAGACAGTCTTTCCTGTGACACAGTTGACCTGAGGTGTGTTTTAATGAGTTTCAGTGATGACCCATCTATAGCTGTGATCTATAGCTGTGTTTGTTTGTAGTTTCTGTGATAGATTGTGCCAGATATCCATGTTTGTGATGTGTTCAGCAGACTTCTCATGCTGTCTCATGTGGGCTGAAAGATTTTTCCAGCTATTGAACCCATCCCCACTTAGCTGAGTGCTCAGTTTCCAAACAGGCAGCAACAAAAGCACATAACACAGTCCTTTTTTCACTGTACACAAGCCAGGACCTGCTTATCTTTTCTCCACTCATCAAATAGTTATTTGTAAATCTTTGCCTCTCTTGATTTTTTTGGAAAAATTCTGTCCTTGACCTGTACTGGCCCTCTCTGCGCTATAGAGCAGCATTCTTTGTCTGACAGCTGTTTCCGCCAGAGTGCTGGGTCATCTTCAAGTGTAACACACTGATTAAGGTGACTGCTAGTTGTTGATTATTATCTGTATCACCATGTTTGTTAAAGCCATTGTTGCCATGGAGAGTGAACGCAGCAGTTCTTTTGTCATCTCCAATCGAAGGATCCTGTAAGTTTGTTTTGCATGTAGCAGCAGCATCGCTTGAGCAACCTGGGCCAGCAGCAATGGGTTATCATTGACAGGATTTGAGTCAATTGAGTATTTGAGTCGTGCATGCATGAGCGGATCTGCCATCTTGGACAGCTAGGTATGGCAACACCACTTGGACAAATCACATGTTGTCACTACAGGATCTGAGTCTGTCAGTACACAATCTGAGTGTCAACCGTGGATTTTATGTGCGTTTTTCACAGCATATGAGTTATTACATAAACATTTTTTGAGCATATTGGGGTTTATTGGTTTTTGTTTCGTCTAGTTCTGTTCAGCTCTGTTTGCCTGTTCATGACCATCCACGATTAAAGGAGATTTTTTCCATCTAATCTGCGTTCTGGTCTCTGTGTTTGGGTCCGCTCTGCTTCCCCAACCTGACACCATATAAACATTAATCAGCTTTATGCAATTCAGACTTTTGGATCCATCAGCTTGTATGTCTAATATAGCAATTTAAATTTGCTGAAGATGTATTGAAAAAGAAAATCACTACAATGGTTGAACATGACTGTAAAGAAAATAAGTTAAACTGGTGATGTAATTTGGAATATCCTTTGCAGTACATGCAAGTAAACGCTAACATTTACTGTATATGTATTATTTTGGCATTGGGTTTAAACAAAATACTCCGTCTCATCCCATGGTAGACATTTTCAACTCTCTACCCATAGCCCCATGCATGATTTATAGAGAATCAACCGCCCCTCTTCAACAGAGTAGAGAATTAGAGAAGAAGTGTCTGAAGGTTGTGATCTCTTCACCCGGGACGTCACCCACCCAAGACTTAATAAAAACGCAGAATATATTCAAGAATTTTTGAATTCTGTCTTCCTCTTAATACACTTTTTATATTGCTTGGTAAAGAAGGGGAAGAAAAATTCACTTTATCTAGTCAGTCAGTCATGTGGGCATCAATATTTCCTTTCCATCAGAGCTCTGACTGGAAGATGTTCCACCTTGTTGTAAATCAATGTTAGAGCAAAGTGTTAGAGGAAGCTATTTTTGGGACAGGATGGATTTTAAGTCATGTTGATTTTCAATTTCCGTTTGGAGGGCCTAAGATGTGTTTGTGCAGGAAGGATGCAGTTTGGAAAATTACGGCAAAGATGAACAGAACTCGATGGACACGTTTGTGATTGTGTTGTTTTTACATATATCTTGACAGCAGTGATAGGATTTAATGGCATGTGTGTCAATCAGTTGTCTCTTAAATTTGCAGGTGAGGTACAAAAAAAAGTTCGCATTTCACTCTGCTCGACTTTGACAACTTTAGGGACTGAAACGCATCGCGACTGCAAAACATAAGGCCTTTGCTGCTCAATGTCAAAGAAGAGAAAGGAGATGAGTAACAGGAGTGAAGAAAGACAGACAGACGTAACGCAGAGGGAGAAGTAGCAATCACTGCGGTGTCTTCCCAGAGACCACTTTTCAATCAAATATCATCAGAATTTCTATTTTTTTTCATTTACTGGGATTATTTGGGAATGAGTGTTGAGTTTTTGTGGGAACAGTTTGGTTCTTTGCATATTAATTGCTACTGCTGCTGCCAGAAACATAAAACGCAATATCATCTGTGCAAATTGGGTGCAAAATAACGATCTTATACACCAATTTTGGTGATTTTTAGATGAGGTTGGGTTGCAGTGTATGATTAATTCAGAGCTGTGCCTTCATTTTTGTGAAACTGTAGCTTTCCAGTGCATAGAAAGTAAAGCAGATTTTAAGAGAATTTTAAACATTTCAAACTTTGAAAAACTTGTAGTTGCTACAGCACCACTATCAGGAGTATTTCCCCCATATTTGAGTACACGTTGTTTGGGACCGGACTGGCAATTCCATAGCTTTTAGCCAATGGGAAGTCCATTTTAATAAGTCAAGCATTCAATCATAAAGGACACAAAGCACCAGACAACAAAAGTTAACCAAAGCTCTGCATAATTTTAAAGGCAAAGTTAAAAATCAGACACGCAACACTGGGACATTAACAGTTAGTTCTGCATGTCCTAAAGTTAAAAATAACCTTTGAGTGGAACCTAAAGTTTAAATTCTGGGGGCATTTATTCAGCGCAGACCACAGGACACCCAACAGCTTTACTCCCTGGAAGAAACTTGAGGTTTGAAGTATAAGACATGGCCAGCTGCGGTGAATGCCTCAAAAAACAAACAGTAGATTTCGAAATCAATTCTAAACCACATTGGAGTAAAAACAAGTTAGCACATCATGGTCGGTCTCTCTCTTTTTGGGTGCCAGTGAGAAGCCGAACAGAAGGATTTTCAGCAAGCTGCAGGTAGGACACTATCACTATATAACAAGTTGCAAAAGCCTCAGTAGGAAATAAAGGTGAGGATAACTTTCTGCAGACCATTGGGCAAGAAAATAGAATAACAATGAAATAAGAAAATGACCAGCAAAAACAATCGCCACAGTCTCCTGACTATATTCAGTATGTAAATGGACGAATAAAGCCATCCGAGTAATAGAGGAAAAGGCTGTGACGAGCCAAGAGAGAGCATGCTTACTCTAGCAGGGCAGACCTGCATAAATAAAGGTTTTATCCACCATTTGCAGTCTGCACATGAAGAGTCTAACGCTCAGGGCTGTGAGGCAATCGTTTGAGAATCCCGTCCCTCTCTGTCTGCGTCCTCAGATCTTTACTCGCACTTGTTATGTCATTCCTCTCATTCATCCCTTTCAGCTGCTCTTGGGTGTAGACAGAGAGATATAACATACAGAACAGAGGTGGTATCTGACCTATAAATCCAAGCCTGGACCAATCAGAATCCACAATGGTCTAGCCGGAGGTTGGTTTGAGCATTTTCAAGTCTAAATGTGACAAAGTTTGACCCACAAAGTTGCCATTAAGAGAATCTTCTGGTTTAAAGAGTAAAAAAAAACCCTCAAACTCACTGTAAGTAAAATATAAATATAGTTAGGTGTATAAGATATGATTCAATAGCTGAAACAAGATAAACTTTTGATAATACAAATATTAAATTAGCTATAATCTACTGTATATGTTTTTATAATAGCAATGTATCAAAATGACTCGTATTGATGAACCTACAGACAATCATCAGCAGCTCCCCTCGGCTTTACTGTTTAGCTGTCAGGCTGCAACTTTACTGTTTTGGTTCACTCTCAGTGCTCTCATAGCGTCGTTTTGGGCCACGGCAGGCAGCTGTTTTCAGAGAAGAAGCTCTATAAACTCAATGTACTCTACCTGCTCAGCACCAAACGGCAAACAGACACAGTTAGCTGTAGACTAGCTGGTGAACATAGTGGAGTGTTTAGCAGCTAAAGAGCCAGATATTTCCCTCAGGGGTTGGGAGAGAGCATAAACAGAGCTAAAATAGAGTGAATATTGGACTAACATTCACCAGGTGGACAGAAACACGACTCCAAATGAATGATAATGTTGCTCCGTAACTGCTGGATGTGGAAATAAGCAACTGTTTGCTAACAAGTTCAACATATCAATTTACAAAGTGATGATATGTCAGTGTTGTGTTTGTTTCCCTTGCCCCAAGTGGACAAAAAAACAGTTAATGCAGATTTAAGTACAAGATAAATAGAATAAGTTATTGAACAGTCTAGAATAGTTGTATGATTCAATGAATAATACAAAACAGGACAGTTTAATGTGACTGTAAATCCCTACACACAACTAGAAACTCTCTGTGTCCCTGCAGAAATGCTGAGTTTGTAATGAAAGCTCACTGTATTATAGCTGCCTTTATATTAGAGCAACATGATTGTTTATGATGAATTGCACATTTAATTGCAGTTCAGTTAAACTTGTGGAAATGAAAACTACTGCCATTTCAATAATGAAACACCATAACGAGCCTAGTTGTAAGAAACATATTTTAAAGACGATATCTTTATTTTTAAGCAGCTGTGAGCTGGTCCTCGGGTTGATAGTATTTGATCTGTTTGAAGGCTGCAAATCTTGGCACAACTGGAAACCTTACTGATCTGAAATAACATTATGATTAGCTTCATTAGGTTCAGACTATCTGTAGTTTACATAGTACTATGATAGTGCAACAGTCAGCCAAAACGGACTCAAACCTGAACTCATTTTCAAACCACCATGCACCCGAATTCTGCAACCTTGAACCAAATCCAATGTGCTGCCAATAAACATTAAACTTTACTGCCCTCAAACTAGAGGCCACAGTGTAATTCATAATTGTACAAATGCAACACAATTTAATAAACCTTAAGCTAATATCTGCAACAGACCTTGACAGTGTCAGTGCCTGCCAGCAGTCTGACTCGTCCATATGTCCAAAACATTAGATAAAAATCCTTCAGTGACTCACAAACCTGGCGCTGCTGGTCATTAATCACTTAAGTAAGGGTGAGATAACGCTTATCATAAACCACTTCTAAAATTAAATGTTGCACAGAAGAGCAAAATATGCATGTTCTCAAGCTGATAGTGATGGAAGTATATATACTGGAGTACTGCCAAGTGCATTTTTGTTTCCTCTGTTTCAGTTTATATGTCATGAACCACACCATGCAGACTTAAGCCCTCTTCACCAGGGCTCAGAGTCAGCATGCCTGAGAGACACGCTGCCAAAATACCATCTCAACCTGTCATCAGACTTCAGTCACCTCGGTGTATGTCTGTGCGGTGATAACTGTGTTTGACTGTACTGTAATTATATCCTTGTGTGCTCGATAGCTTAGGTGTGCGGTTTTATGATTACAGAGATTGACTCCTAGATTTTACAGTAAAGAACTTGTCATGGATGTTAATTATTGCTTGAGGCTATGAGGCGCAACAAGGGGGGGCCTGTTTTTAAGATATTCATCTCTGGGATTTCTGCCTTCACGACTGTACAATTGACATCAATCGTAGCAGACAGTATTTCCAAAGAAAACTGTACACTGTGGTCTGTAGATTATCCAGACTAACCGGGACATACAGTATGTTTCTGGAGAGACACATTGGAGTCCAGAGTTGCAGCTTATGGTCAGTGCTATCTTTTCTGTTTGGAGCTAAGATCTTCCAAATAAGGAGTGTTGGGTGTTGCCTTTAACACTCTGGAAACACGCCCTGCTACCTCGGATTGAAGCTAACGCTAGCTTACTGGGAACACCAAGCAACAATGACTTCAAATCTTATTAACTGAGCAATAATTTCCACAATGACCAGCAGCACACTTATTAGAGGGCCTGTATTTAGCAATTTAGACCATAATGACTCACTGAAGAAGAATATTGACTTGGTATTTCTTGAGAGAAGTTGACGCTTTTTGAATGGGAATCAGTTGGAGCCACAGATTCTTTGGAACCAACATCTAGCGGCCGTCGATGGCACTTTAAGGTACTTCTGCATTTGCTTCAGTCACTTGGGTTGAACTGACCTTTTTAACATAGTTTGACACATGGATGGATGGATGGATGGATGGATGCAGCTCTGTCAATAGTCAGAAAGAGAGGTTTCTTGCCTTTCTTTTTATCAGTTGTTTGAATAATTTGAGACATTAAATGATAGGCCCATGTGTTGTATCAGCACTATAAGCAAGTACTACTGTATATGTTATGTGTTTGGGTATTACTGTATATCAAACTTGACAAGTCATAAATAGCGCACTAAAGGCAATAAAGGCTAAAGGCTTTCATCTTTATTTTATACAAAGCTGCTTCAAGGGTATTTCATCACTTATTCCTTCACGTATTGATTCCTCTCTCTCTTTCCAGCTCACCTGTATGGAAACACAGCTGCTGTAAAACACATTCTGACTGTATATGATTACATATGTACGAAAAGGTCACAGAAACACTTCTATATCGCTGCTGTTACTGCCTTTAGAGTAAAATATTAATCATGTTTTTCTATAATGCTGCTGTAAATAAGTGACCAGCAGGGCTCTGCAGGGCAGAGAACTGGAGGTTTGAAGTGGAAATACAGTAAATAGAAGATGTGACCTCATGGCCCCATAGATGGAACACGAACATGCTTTCCCTCTCTTGAGCCGTATGATTTATTCACATCAAGAGAGTGTGTTTACAGTAGGTGTGTCCAAACAGGACTGCGGGGGGGTAGGAGGAAGTTGAAGTACTGCTTATCCATGGCAACGTATTTAGATGGCCTCACACCAAGCATGCTGCATGCATTTATAGCATATTAGTCTGACTGTATGTGATTCGCTGTATAACATCAATAACTTTTACCCACTAAGATGACAGTTTCCTTCAGATCAGCACTGCAGACAGAGCAAGATGAAGTCATCCAGAGTTGGAATTTCGATATTTCCCCGCTCTATTCTTGTCCCAGTCTTTCCTCTGTTTCCATCTAAATCCCGAACATCATCTTTTATTAAAAAAACAAAAATCTGTTTCCTTCAGCTTTTTGTTCACAGTCTCAAAATAGCATCTTTTCCACCTCAGCCAAGCATAGAAAACACTTATTTGAAGTGTGTGCATGTGTGTGTGTGTGTATTTTGTTTCGTTTTAGACATTTCTGGCATTTTTCCTGGATGGATGAAAACTTTCAGTCTCTTCTCTTCTTGTGCTGATTCAAGTCCAACAAAATACATTGTTTAATCGCCCTCCAGAACGACACATATATGTTTTTATTCTTAAAACTAACGCCCTTATTGGCAGGAAGACATCATTTTTCAGTGTCATCCAAAACCGTTACTATTCACCACTGCAAAAAATACCACTATGACTGAGTTTTAGTTAGGTTTAGCCACGAAAACCACTTGGTTACAGTTACAAAATGATAAAGGTTTGGGTTAAAATAACATATTCGCTTAGGTAAGGGAATGATCATGGTCATGGTGAAAAGAACTTTGTGAGCAAACAATACATCAATCCGGAGAGACATAGTGAATGAGGTAAAGATAATTATTTATTATAACAGGTGATGTAATGGTAATTAAGTCTTGGTCAGGAAAGTCTTTGGCGCTTAGACTCTACAGGGAAATTATTAATCGAGGTGCATCAGCCCTGAGAGCAGCAGCATAATAAAGTCCAGACAATGGTGGCGGTGGTGGTGGCTGATGACTTCTGCTGAGACAGATAAGGCTGATGAGGCTGATGTAGTGATGAAACTGATGAATCTGCGGAGACTAGATGGTGATGGTGAAGTGGAGGGGCGCGCATATCGGCAGCATTAAAGACAGAGAGAGAAACATTTAAAAAGATGATGGGCTAACAATGGAGGCGTGTTGCTGTGCAATCGGATAGATGTGAACAGCTGATGTGAACAGCTGATCGCTCAGTTGACAGCCCAAGACAATAACAGGAGGATAAAACGAGAACTATAACTACAGGCCTGTGCATGCCATATCGCTAAAGCTCAATTAAATATTGGTAATTTGCAAAAACAAATATCTGTTTCTATAGTTAAAGGGGTCATATCGTGCTTGTTCTGATTTTCTGTCATTTTTATACTGTTACGATGTAGGATGTGTAAGGTCCAAAACTTGAGATTAAGATATGTAAAAATGCTGCCTGACAGTCAAAAACCTGTTCAGCCTGCTCAGAATACTTTGTTTGAAAAGTTTACTCTACTTCCTTCTCGTGATGATGTCAGATAATTCACACATGCCCACAAATGGACGTCCACTCTGTAGCCTTTAGCCCCTTTTCCACTACACGGTACCGGCTCAACTCAACTCGACTCTACTTGCCCTTTTTGGTTTTCCATTAGGCAAAACTTGTGGATAGTACCCTGTACCTCTTATATGGTACCTACTTTGTTGGTATCACCTCTATTGAGGTTGCAAGCAAGCAGAGCTGATACTAAAAGGTGACGTGAAAACACTGAAGTCCACCTGATTGGTCAGTTATTTCTCTCATACTGCTTCTCTCTACCGCTGCTCCTCTCTCCTCGCCTGACCACCGCCACACTGTGTCTCTCTTGCTCGCTTGTGCTCCTCAACTAAAAAATGACAGCCATGTTGGAAACACAGCAATCACACATGAGGAAAAAACAACACAGAATCGTCCTGTTGTTCTTTGTATTTAATGAATGAATGAAAAGGAGAAATACAGAGGAGGAAAATAAAACTAAGAGCATCTGAAAATAAGTTTTATTGTTCTCATTCACAGGCTTTTCTTTCAACCATCGCGTGGTCTCTCTTGCGCATTCATTCGCTCTCTCTCTCTGTTTCTCTCTCCTTTTTTAAAACGAGTCGGGAAGCCGACAACAAAGCCTTTACTTTCAACATCAAAGAAGAGAAATGTCCTCGCCTTGTCCTAAACTGGTCCTAAATCGATACACGAGCGCTTCCTTGTTTTACCAATGAAGCGGTACATAAGTTGAAGCAGCTGCACTGTGTGTGTGTTTGAGTAGTAACTGTCATCACTGCAGACTGTAATGGAAAACGAAATCGAGAAAAGTTCCCAGCACCAAAAGCGAGTAGAGTCGAGTAGAGTACGGTTGAGTCGAGGTGATATCATGTAATGGAAAAACGGCATTTGTTGCTGAGGTTTTTGCTTAGGTTGTTCATGTTGTCCACTTATATATTTTGGATCAGATTTGGGCTGGAACATAATAATAATAATAATAAGAAGAAGAAGAAGCAACTTTATTTGTATTGCACCTTTCATACAAGAAATGCAGCTCAAAGTGCTTTACAGCAAAGAAATGACATGCACCGAGTGCTTTACATGAAAATAGACGAAAATAAAAACATGTTAAAAACATTAATGTAAGATAAGATATAAATAAAACCCACTTGATGTACATAAGTGTGAAGCAGAGTTGCAAAAAAGAATTTCAGGCCTATATCAGGAAAGTCATTGTTAGTTAAAGGCTAAAGATAAGTTTTTAGCTTTCTTTTTAAAATATTTATCGAGCTGGCCTCCCTCATATCTATCGATAGTGTGTTCCATAGTTTTAGGGCATAATTGATAAAGGCTGCATCCTCGATTTTCCTTTCTTCAATAAACCAGAAGCAGATGATCGAAGTGTTCTTGAAGGCAAATAGTGAACAAAGGGTTTTAGCAATGTAGCTCGGTCCTAGCCCATTAAGGGCTTTGTATGTAAGGAAAAGGACCTTTAAGTCAGTTCTAAATGTTACAGAAAGCCAGTTCAGAGCAGCTAAAACTGGACTAATGTGTTCTCTCCTCTTGGTTCTGGTTAATAGCTGAGCTGCAGAGTCTCTCAGTGGGTTTTTTTGTTTTTCAGAGAGGCCAATAAAAGGTGCATTACTGTAATCAGGTCAGCTTGAAATGAAGGTATTAATTAGTTTTTCAACATCTTTTTGATTAATGAATGGTCGTACTTTAGCTATGTTTCTAAAGTGGACTAATAGGATTTCAGTTTCTTCCTCATTTAACTTAAAGATATTATTGCTCATCCATTTATTTATTGCCAGAAGACAGGTAGTAATGGAGTTTATAGCTGCAGCATCATTTGGTTCAGCAGAGATGTACAGATGTGTGTCATCTGCGTAACTATGGAAACATACATTGTGCTCTCTGATGATGTCACCAAGTGGCAGCATGTATAGTGAGACAATTGATTAGGATATCATGGTCAATCATATCAAACACTGTGCTTAGGTCTCAGAGGATAAGAACTGAGACCTTGTTGTCATCAGAGTTTATTCTGAAGTTGCTGATTATTTTAGTAAAAGCAGTTTCAGTGCTGTGGTTTGTTCTAAAGCCTGACTGAAATTCCTCCAGGATGTTATTTTCTTTAAGAGAGACCTGTGAGCCTAGTTTTCCTCCATTTTCTTTCAGCTGCCTGACAGATTCTCTTGATCTCATTAACACTTTTATTGTTTAACCACGGGGAGATTCTGTCAGTCAACCTCTTTTTAACCTTTAGTGGAGCAGCTGTATTTAAAGCAGATGACAAGGTAATGCTTAAATTTGCAACCATATCATTTAAAGAGCAGTTATAAATGTATGGCTCAAATGATCTCACAATATTAGAAAACACTGTTTCAGCCTTGTCATCTAGGGATCTCTTTTGAACTAAAAAATCCCTTTCAGTCTTTGTTAAGGTTAGACTGGCATCAAAAAACACACAGTGATGGTCAGAAATAGATAGAGACATTATCAATGTTTAACCCTGTTGTTATTACTAGTACTACTAGAGTGTTACCATGCTGATGAGTGGCTTCATTTGCATGTTGGGTGAGTTCAAAGCTGTCCAGTAAATTCACAAGCTCCATAGCTCTGGAGTCATTATTGTTATTAATATTAATGTTCATATCTAGTGATACCAAGTGAGATCAGCTCTGATAATTCCTGTTGAAATAGTGATGAATATCTTGGTGACCTAATGATGAGCACTGATAATTCTGTCTTTAGCTCAAGAGCAAGATATTCAAACAATGTAAATTCACCCAGGTCAATGTCATAACAGACAAACTGTGTAGAGAAAATGGCCGCCATCCCTCTTTCTTTCCTGTTTTGTCTGACTGACTGATAAAAATTATAATTTGGAGGACAAGCCTCTATCAGTGTTGCTACACCAGTAGTGCTGTTTAGCCATGTCGAAGCTAAAAACATACAATACAAAGTCTTTTCAATTATCAGATTATTAATCAAGAAGGATTTGTTAACCAATGATCTGACATTAAAAAGAGCTAATTTCAGCTGTTGGAATTCTGTGGCAGGAAAGGAGACTGGTTGTGGCTGAACATTGATACATTTAAGATTATTGAGACAGGTACCAGATGGTCTGTGATTGCCATGATGTGTTTGACCATGCCAAGGGCTGCTTAGATCACCGGTATATTTAAGGAAGCAGCATGAGGTCGCTCTCATCTCCAGTGGACACCTGAGTGATGATGTCTTTGGTTATTGCTGTTTAGTAGTTCATCAATTTGACTGAGCTTCAGCCTGGCAGCTTTAACTAACTCCCTGATTGGTGAGTGTGTTGGGGTTGGGGGTGTTTTTTGTGGGGTCTTTTTTGATGACAACCTCCCCAAGTCATTCAGAGCATGTCTCTGTCCTCTGATTGGGACAGAGGATCAGGTGAAGAGGGAGAGATACAGGATGTCTGTGTGTGTGCATTGTCCTTCACGCTTATCCACACATTCTTGTTTGGGTATGGCATCCCAAGGGCATGACGTAAGTTGGCACCAAGTAGTCTGGATCAAGCGAAGTTTGGGTGAACCCCATCAGGTTTAAAACATTTTTTTACAGTTCCAAAAGATATTGAAAGTGTCAAACTTTATCCCATGGGTGAGGCATGCTGATGTCAGCCATGTATTCAGGCCAAGGAGTCCACTAAAAGATTTGATTCCTTTCCCCAGAGTTTGAATGGGGCCAGAAATGAATACATGTTGCGACTGATAGTTGTTTTTCCAGTAGCAGGGAAAAGTCTTTTTCAGGATCTCAGAGCCAGTTTTCCTTCGCAGAATGTCGAAAGACTCAGTGTGGATAATAATCCTCATATGAGATAATCTCACTGTTTTTGTTCCACTGCACTATACATCTATTTACCCTGCTACACTATTCACTACGTTTATATATAGGTGCGCACACCGCACTTTAAACGCCAACAGTCACATCATGTACTTTTTCCTGAGTGTATGATGGTCATGTTTATGTTGTATTTTTGTGTTAGCAATAGAAACGACAATAGAAACGACATTTCATTGCTGTATTCGTTGTATGTGGAAATGACAAATAAACAAACTTGAACTTGAATGTGTACAGAGGATGACTGGCAACCATAGACTGTAAAAAAATATGGAAGTAGTCACTGCGACGTCACCCACTAGTTTGTGGACTGCTGTTTTGAAGCCTCAAGTTTAGCAATTTGACCATCGCCATCTTGGATTTGACTGTCACTATCTTTGACTTTTGGAGCCAGTAGTGATCATATATGGACAGAGGATGGAGCTGACCATAGTGCTAGCTGCTAGCTTGGTTAGCGCAGTGCATTTACAATCTGTGGTTTACTGTGAAAGTGCGAAAAATATGCCTAAAACCATTAAAACTAAATGTACTTACCGGAAAAACGGAACAGCCAGCTCCTTAGAGGGTCTTTTAGTACAACTATACACTGAACAAGATTTTTTTAGGCAACCATAATCTTACAATTAACTTTCATGAACTGAAAACACACTGTGAAATAGCAGCAGCTACACCTATACTCTTTGAATCTGGAGTTATGCCATGGTTATGTTATGTTATCAATGTTGTAGCCATGGTAGCGATTCGTCAATCACAAGATGGCCACATTGCTGCTCTCTTGTTTGATTTCTTGCTGGATTTGCCTCTGCACTGGACGACGTCAGACCAAGCCCTGGCTGGACCAGTCTAGAACCAATGCTGTGCCAGTAAGAAGCATCATTAGGGAAGGCTTGTTCTGGAGCCTCCGTAGCTAATCCAGTGGCGTTAGGACATATCCAAGAAAGCATGTCAGCCAAGTCTGCAACGGAAGACTACACATCTGATGCAATCTGGTGTATAGAAGGCTGTGTCTGTCCATTAGCATTTGGTTGCTCATCACCTTGTAGAGTAGCTGCTACAGATTCAATGAATTGTTCACTGTCATGTATTTGATGCAGCATTTCAATCTTATTTTCAAGCTGCATTATCCTCTCAGTCGCTCACTGTCCATTCAGCTTACCGATTTTGCTGGGTTTGGAAACATAGCTTTTACATTGTCTTTTGCCATTCGGAGAAGCTTTGTAAGCTAGGCTAGGCTAGCTGCACTGCAGCACAACCAGAACTCAACATTTACAGATGTATTTGAGAAGTTTCCATTTCGAGAAAAGAACAAGAAAAGGGAGTGAAATCTGACTACTAGTGTTTGTTTAAGTATCATCCTGAGGTCGGCCAAGATGCAGCTTCCAGAAGATAACCAATCAGAACAGAGTGGGCTCAAAAAAACAGCCTGTTTCAGACAAAGGCCAAACTGAGGGGCTGCCTAAAGGGCTAAATAAAGATAAATAAGGATTTGTTTTGTTTGTTTGTTTGTTTTAAACCATGCAAAGATATCCCAGTAGAGCCCCAGAATATAAATATAGACTTGGAAATGTGCATGATATGTCCCCTTTAAGGAGAGATCAGTTCCACATACCTGCAAGGCGGGTGAGGGAAATCTAATGACTCATAAATAAAGAGATGGAGCAATTAAGTCATGAACCATTATCAGGCATTTCTTAAATTAAAAAAGGGAGAAAAGGGCAGCAACATTAAGGCACTCAGTATCAGCTAATACCATACATTTCTGAGTCTGTATCAGGAGAGAGAAAAGGACTCAATGCATCCCTGCAACATCCCACCTTCCCACTGCACCTTTTTCTCATACCTCCTCATGTCTCTCTTTTTGTCTCATTCTCTCTTGCTGTCTCTCTGCCTTCCCTGCAGCCAAACTCTCGCTCCCGAAGGACAGCCCCCAGCTCTCTCTAACGATATAATTATAGCCAATGAGCCAATATGATGACTCAGACTGATTAGCATCAAAACAACATTGGCCCCAAACATAACTTAGATATCGATGGAGGGAGAGAGATGCAGAAGAGTGGAGACAACACACTAATAGACTGTGGGACATCAGTTATTTAAGGGATTATTTATGACATGGTGCATGTGTGATTGGTTATGTAATATCTGTGTGGGCATCAGTAGCTTAAAGGCTGCAGCAGTAAGCTTGTGCTGAAAGTTCCCCGGTTTGAATTCCCAGACAGGCTTGAAAATCTTGACTTCGTCATGAATTAGTAACCTTCTTCCTCATCGACTGCTGTCAGGATGCCCTTGAGCAAGACGTAGTAGCTGCCATTGTGTTGCTTTGTAGCTAATAAGGTTGTACAGTGCGGCATCCAGCAGTGATTTTTTTACTCAGGAAGCAGCGGTTAAGAGCTTTTTTGTACTCAAGTGGCCATTCAAACCCGCCCGCAGTAAAAATTTGTCTCAATCACCTCAATGTAAAACCCCAACACCTTGTGTCATCTTCATGCTTTTCCAAGGTCTGATCCTTGCTAAATAAAACTTGATTGATCGCCTATTAATGTATCTGAAGGCAACTATGATTTACATGTTTGTAGCAAACAAGACAGCTTCCATTTTTCTCCACTAATGGAGTCCGTCCCCGCCATAACTCTTCTTGTCTCCATGTATTCAAGCTCCATTACATGTGGCATCCATTTCAAAAGCAGTCGGCATCTATCAGACCATTACTCGATGTGGTAGAGCAGATAAAATGAGCTGTGTGTTGTGCGGTAACCAAGAATAGCAGGTGTTGCTTGAGAATTGTAAATAGGTATTTGTGTATTGTAAATGGGTTATGAGTTGTTATTTTGTTTCAGTTTTATTTGGTTTATTTATTACAAAAGTAATTACACTTATACATGGAAGAATCTGCAAGGCAGATACAAAAAAGCCCCAGAGAGCTGTTGCACTGCAACTGGTTGTTTGCTGATTTAAAATGGCTGTTTGGGTGCTGTAAACAACGATGTTAGAAATTAAAAACGTGGGTAAGTACAAATCTCAGAACCATGTTTAATTCTGTGTTATGGTGAGATTGCTGTTTAGCATTAATTCAGTATCAACTCTGTTTCTGTGAATTTTGACTATGAGATCTCAGTAGATATGTACATGTTTGTACAGTCACTAACAAAAACCCACATCTTTCCCTTCCTCTTCGTCTGTATGTCTGTCACACACAGCAACAAATATGTGTGTGTGTGTGTGTGATCTATGACTTTATTTCCCAAGAGTGTGATGTTCAAATATTAATGTGTCTCCTTCCTCTGTTTTGTTTCCCCACAGAGAGCAAAGAGGTATACAAGAGACAGGTGCTGTCAATCACATCCATCGCCATGGCGATCAGCCTCCTGGGAACCCTCTGTATGGCCCTCTACTGCCGCAACAAGTGAGAAAATGAAAACACACAAAAACATACACATGGATATACGTCAAATCCTGGTTTATAGGTTTTAAATGCAACACCCAAACTTCCAAACTTTTTTGGAAAACTAAACCACACAGTAAAATGTTTTTTTCCAAAATGTCTGTTTTAAACTTCATTACAGATTTACTGTAGGTGCATGTGCAGTTTTCCTGTGCAATAAAGGATTGCTACTGATATAAAGGGTGTTTTCAAACCTGCGTTGTTTAGTCCAGTTGGAATGGACTCTGGATCGTGTTGCTCTTTGGTACGATTAGTTTGGGCAGATCTGAACACTGCAACCGTACTCTAATACAGACCAAAACCACCATATCAAGACCCATTGAGGATGTGTTCTTGGTCCAGTCCCAAACAAACTCTGGAGTGGTTCATTTGTGGTGGTAAATACTAGGCGTACGCTACAAGTTTGAGCTAAACAGCTCCTGTAGCCAGGTGCAACCCAGACTAGCAACAAGGTACTTCATTCTTGATATTTAGGGCAAACAGGAACTTCCTGAGGACCTTCTTTTTGTGTTTATGTTCTTGCTCCCGCCCCAGAGTGAACCAACCAATGACTGGAGTAAAGGTTCCCACGTGGCTTTTAGTGATGCATTTTGGTTCGCTTGGATTTTTTTCTGTGTGAAAAGTAACCAAACCAAGGGGAAAATGCAGAAAGTTTACCAGGTCATCCACTGATTCGGACCAGAGCAAACAAACTATAGGTTTAAAACACCCCTAGTGTGTGTTCGCTTTCCTTTACTTCCAAATAAACAGATTAGATAATCTGGATAAATTATTGGCTTGTTCACATCATGTTAAATTGTCTGAATGCTCATAATTGTTGCCTTGTATTTCATCATGTTCCCAGATCCAGTTACTTTGGTGAGCACAAAGTTATCATAACTGATAAAAATTATGGCCAAAACAACAAAAATAAGACCCAAGTTGTGATAAACCAGAATCTGTTTTATTTATTGCCTTCCTATAAACAATAGAAAATACAACTTTAAGCTAAATCTATGCATCACAGAGATGACTGGTTTGGGTTAAGGCTAAGGTTTGGTTCGGGTTAAGGTAAGGGGAGACACAAATCGATATAGAAGCAGACTTCGACACAACAACAGCAAGGCACGCACACAAACACACACACACACACACAGAGAGAGAGAGAGAGAGAGAGAGAGAGAGAGTTCAGGGACTGCAATTGGCATTTCTACCATTTTTCCAGCCATACACAGATGTGACATCTGAAATTTTCTAATGAATATATTGGAAGGTAAATTAGCTGTAGTGACATGTAATTTCATCCAAGCCACCGTTTTCTTACTTTCATTTTAATCGCAATGATTTTCAAACTTTCTCTGACCATACTACTGATAAAATATGTCATAGGTCCAAAAGTAAGCAAAACATTACAACACTTGGCAATAAGGCGTGTTGGGTGCAGGCAGAAGAAATGCCCAAGGAGACATTTTGTTAATTTAGCGAAGGCCGATGGAACATGTTGAGGCATCAAACATCTTGAACGAAATCCCAACCTTGTAAATCTCATTATGTGCACACACATATTCATAGCCTATTATAACCCAAAGGTCAGCTCATGTGGCTCCTGCACTCTCTCTCTCTGCTTTCTGTCCCTCTCCCTCTATCTACATATTTCCGCAGTGCATGCTCTGTGTGTGCACATTAATTGGCGTATGAATGGCCTACATCCATCACAGGGCTGTGAGAACTTTGTATAGCTTGCCTGGAGAGATTCTCTATTCTCAACAGGATGGGTCAAACATCCGGTATGTAACAGCAGTCTGTCATTCAGGGTATATGGAGCGTGGAGCGAGCTGTGATAGATGGCACTGTAATTCCATAGGCTTCCCTCTGTAATATAATGATGTGAGTGAGTGAGCAGCTTGACAACAAGATAATCGGATCAAGGAATGATGGACAGGCGCTTTCAATGAATCCGTAATTGAGTCAGGGGACTAGGTTGCTCAGTAGAGAAGATGCATACAGATCGAGGGGAAGTGTCCATGCAGATCTTAACGGCCTGAATGAAGATAAAGTCAAAGGTTTTCCCACACCTCAAAAAAAAAAAAAAAAAAGAGCCAGACGAAAATGCAGTTAAATGGAAAAAAAACACATTAGCACTGATACTAGCCAGATGCCAGCCAGACATGACAAATCCACATTAAATATTGTTTCTAAGCCACCATCAGGATACTACTGTAACAGCACAACATTATAAACCTTTGAACAAATCTACAACCCATACAATTTGCAAAAACAAATATCTGCTGTTATAGTTAAAGGGAACATATCGCGCTTTCTGTGATCTTCTATTATTGTTTTATTGTTATGATGTCGGATGTCTATGTTTAACATGGTCAAAGTTCCAAAACTTGAGGTTTTCTCCTTTCGAACTGACATCAGATCTTTCGCATGCCAACAAACATCCATCCGTTCCATTATCTTTGTTGCTAAGGTTGTTCCATCGGTTGTTCACATTGTCCACTCGCATATTTCATTGTTGACTCTGCTTGGAGAGCTTTGGGATCAGTCATTGACAAATTCAAAGTATGTAATGATCTTGGTTATTCTACATATACCCAACTTAAATGATGCATGTGTCTCTCCCATACTGAACTATGCTGCAAGGGTTGTTGAATTTAAACGAATCTAAAACTATAGACACCATACAGGATATAGCTATACAATGTTTTCTGGGGGTTCATAGATTTGCTCTGATTCCTGCAATTCAGGGAGACATGGGCTGGCTACCAGGGTCTGTACAACGAAAATGTGAAATGATCTGACTGTGGAGCAGTCTAATCAAAATGGAAGAGGACGGAATAAATATGAAAGTATTTACGTGGAGCAAACAGTTCACACAGTTCTCCATGGGCAAAAGAGCTTTACTCAGTTTTTGAGGAGGTGGATATGCTGTATATCAACAGGAATAATCTGTGCTGTAATATTAACCCCGTCAAAAAATAAGCTCTCACTGAAATTTGAAGAAAAATGGTTTGAAAATGTTCTGTCAAAGCCAAAAGCAATGACATATGTGCAATATCAAACAGAATTTTGGCCCTGAATTATATGTTACATCTTGTTTATCTAGAAGCCAAAGATCTTTGGTTGCACAGTTGAGAGCTGGTATTCATTCTTCGTCTGACCATTGCAGTCGGTCGATTCAAAAGTAGACAGACTGTGTGAGCTGTGTGATTTGGGTGAAGTGGAAAGTGAGTCGTATTTTCTTTTGTACTGTACAAATTATGATTATTGTACCATGAAATCGCTCCACAAAACCCTGAAATATTCTGGTGTTCAGATGAGCAAAATCTGGAGTTGCTGTTTAAGTTTGCTAACTTTATCTCAAAAAGTCTGTTAAAGAAAGCCAGATAGATTGTTTAATTAGTATTTATTTTTCAGTAGATCTCCTGAAGATCTGAAGGTGGGAGATGCTTTAGTTGTTTCTTTATTCTCTATCTCTGTTGTTTAACAATGTCTAAGCTGTATTCTGGTCCTGGCTTGTTTGAATTTATGGTAAATCCATGCGGGCTGGGCAGACAATTGTATGCATGACACAATAGTAAAATTTAATTAATTCATTCATTCATTCAATATCTTCTTTTATACATAGCCTTGAATTTAAGGACACAAAAGAAGGTTAATGATCTGTAAACATGCAAGCAACCAAAGAGTGGAACAGTTAAATATTCTCATCTGGACCAGTCCCTCACCAGTAACAACGTCTGCAGTGCAGGTCTGGCTGAGCATCACCAAGCATGTGATGATGGTGGTGCTGTCTGTGGATTTGAGACTTCAGTCCATCATTTACTTCAGAGGGTTTCACATCAAATATTACATTTTGTAAAGTTTATGTGCAACTACTTTTGGACGCCCACAGTCGGTACGCTGTGTTCTAAAGGGTTATGACTCCTATGATGATTATCTGATGTGGATGTAAACACCTTTAAATTAAAGCAGAGAGTGAGATCTAAACCCTCGGTGATTATAAAGCATTGAAACACTGTAATTATCTCACAAGTTCAAAGATTCACGCAACCTCATAATCAGTCATCTTTCTCTTTCAGTACGTGGAGACATGAGCTGGAAGATAAAGACGTGAAGTCAGGCATCCGTGCTGACTTGTTTATTATATGAACACAATAAGTTGAAACAGTTACACTTATAGTTTCTATAGCAAGAAGCTAAACTTTCTGCAGGAAAGTGATTGATGCAAAATGATAAACGACAAATCCCTCAACAAAAAATTCGATGTGCTTCCATCATAAAGAGCAAGAATACCCTTTTCATGCTAAAGCATCGAATAAACAACCAGACTGTACCAAGGCTTTAGAGGAGATGAGAGATAAGATAAGAAGTAAAAGCTTTTCCAGTAGTAGAGTATAGTGTTGTGTACCAAATGTTGCAGCCTTCTTCTAAGATAAGTGCCGCAGAGGTGGAGAGGATAGAGGCTTACCATAAGGCTGCTTGTAAACACCTCATTACATCGCTGTCATACGGCGAAGGAGTGTCCGAGAGAGAGGAACTGTAAGGTATTCATCGGCTGTATCTGATAATGAGCATTAATCTGGCAAAAACAGAATGAAGTCGTGACAAAGGGATTTGGTGTATTTTCCATCCAGGTCAGTGTGATTGCATACGCTTGGGTAACAGCTGTTGTAATAATTAAGATTATGTAATGTACACTAGTCAGAAAAACCAGAACAGCTTCTATAGATGAACGCGACAGATCAGATTACAGATTACCTTCTGCTCCACAAAATCTAATTATGCCTTTTCCTCTGACATGGTGTTCTCTAGACCTCTTGTCATGAGTCAGCTCAACGCAAGATTAGTTTGCCAGTCAATTACCCCAGAGCCATTCAGTGTCTTACAAAGCTTTCTGTAGATCTGTACATCTGTAAAGATCTTAACAGAAATCATTCAACGCAGTCAAGATACATCATTTAAACTAGTATACTGGTTTCTTCTGATGCTTTTTATTATAGTTTAGACAGAAAAGAAGAGGACCAGGTATAGTTGAGAAACTTTAGTCAATAACTCACTTTCTTTCTAATCCTCTGTCTCAAGAGCATGACACTGATAGAACTTAATTCCTTAATTCCTCTTAACCACTGAGTCTTTTTAAAAAAAAATGTGGATGACCCCCAAAATTGAGAGAAAATCATGTACAGCATATACTCTCAAGAAGAATGACACATCCAGTATATTATGAATATTTAGAAGAATAAAGAAGGATACAGACCCATACATTCTTTTTTAAGTCTTTTGACTTATTTGTATGCTGTAGATATATTTAGGAATTCTGTCAGCAAACCTAGATGTATTCCATGATTGATCCCTTTTGCAACTCCAGTCTGAAATACTGTGAAGATTCTCAGTCTTCCAGGTCATGGTATATCCAAAAGTGTTAAGTCAAGAACCACTAGACTTGTTGTAGATTCTTGAAAACATTTCGCCTCTCATTCAAAAGGCTTCTTCAGTTTCCGATTGACTCGGTCGGGAGTCCTAGATATTTAACCTCTGTAGGATCAAGAATCTACAACAAGCCCAGCTTCTCTTGACTCAACACTTTTGGAGTTTGAAATACTGTAAATGGCAATTTATAAGTGCCTTACTGAAAAGTGTTGGAATCATTGACACTACCAACTGGGAAACATGGCAGCAGTACTGGTCGTATGTTTGAATGTCTGAAATGACCTCTAGAACCTCTTGCAACCATGCAAATTATTACTGGTGTGTGTCAGAAATAAAGGCAAAGTAATGTGACGAAGTGTTTGCCTCCCATTTCCTTCCGTGTTTGCAGTCCAGGAGGACATTACAAAAGGGAAGTCCTACCGAGAACTAACTGTAAATTTAAGAAACTGAGCTTTAGTGAAAGTTCAGTCAGGAAGACTTGTACATGCTCAGGTCTGCAGTTTTATTTCTCAAACCATCTGTCATTCCCATCCCTCACGCATGCTCACTCATCATTTCCTTGCTGTCATTGCCTGTAGCATCAATTAAGACATCAGCTGTTCTCATCAGCTGGTCTCATCTAACCAATAGCAAGGTGACACACCCTCATTGTCAGCCTATCATCATGCAGCAGTCTTTTTAAATATGTTTACTCCCTCTCTGCCTGTAGTGCTCTCATGCTGCCTCTAGCGCGCCCCACCATCTCCCCATCACCGCCCAGTCTCCGCAGATTCATCAGTTCATCACTTCATCAACCTCATCTGCCTTATCAGTCTCAGCAGAAGTCATCAGCCGCCAATACCACCGCCAGTGTCTGGACTCCACGGGGGGATTTATCTTGCTGCTGCTCAGGACTGATGTCCCTCGATTACAAAATCTCCCTGTAGAGTCTAGACAAGACTTAATCATCAATATCGTCTGTATAATAAACTTCGTTCTTTCTGCTTCATGTACGTGTCTCTCCTGATTGAAGCTGAATCACAGTGAAAGAAGCAGTTAAGTTTCTGACTGGACTAGACAGCCTGATTGGGGCTTTTACAGTCAATCTTTCATGTTAATTGACCACTGTGCAAGTTTAATAATACATGTAGTCTGTCTGGCCTGGTTTTGGCTTGATTTCATGGTTTGTACCTCAGTCTTATCTGTAACTTTCTTCTTAAAGTCTTAACACACAAAGCTGGTGTTAACACTTGGGGGTTTAATAATCAATAAAATCATGTAGTTTGACTGAAGTGAAAACCTGCAGACCTGCTGTTCTGTAGATGACACAGGATTTACTTTAATTTTTCTGACAGTGGTCAAAGTGCTCCCCGAAAATAAACTCTACTGTGCATCCTCCTGTTTTTCTTTCCCTGCAGGAGGCGCAGAGAGAAGCTCCAGGCCCACCTGAAGGAGAGTCGCAGTCTGAAAAACTACACCACTAATTCCCATAACTCCCTGGACTCCAAGACGAGAAGTCTCAACACCAACCTGCAAATGCATGAGGTGACTACTGCTACGTCTTGTGCTTCTGCTTCCTAGTCAAGGACGTGGATACGTGTGTATACACCTGTAAAACAGTATTCATGTGTGTAACTCAGGTTGCTCCCATTTCTTTTAACTGTATGATCTTACGTTTAGAAGATGGCACATCTTAGATGGCATCAGCTTGAACTAGTTGTGGTTAAATATTTCAGCAAGACTCTAAAGAGTAGGGTTTAATATTTGGCAAAAGCATCTTCAGTTGCTTCTACTTCTCATTCCAGCATAAAGTTGTAACACCACCAAGAAAAACAACCACATTTAAAACCTTTTGTTGCTTAGATTGTTGTTAAAGGCAAGAAACAACTAAAATGTAATGTCTGGTAGCAGTGCACCTAAAGAGATCAAACATATAAAGTATACATATAGCACCTCTGAGTATTAGTATCTGTCATCAAATTCATTACCCCCTGTAGTTTTTAGCTGCATACAAATCAGTTTGTATTCCCACCTCCTCCTGGCTACTTGCATCAGGCTCACAGGTCTTTGAGCGAGCAATTGTTCAGTGGTTTGGGAGCGCGGCGCTGACTAGCGATGTCATTCATCATCTTCTCACTGCTCTTTGTCATCACATCTCTCCCAGTTGTGCAGTTACCTTAATTTGAATGTCAGTCAAATCCACCATCTTCAATTGCCTTGGGAGAGTGTATGTGTGTGTGTGTTTGTGTACCATTATGCATAATTTAGCTTTAACCTTTTTTTATAAGTTCATCATATAAGTAACCTATCTAATCTACACAGGTTTGACACAGAGCATTATTGGATAAATTCTATGTTTCCCCCAAGGGCAATGTAACCATGATTTAAATTTACAATGAAGCCGAGTACATGCATACATGAGGGACTCTCGATCCATCATAAAAACATAAACATGCACAAGATGGATAAATCATTGTGTGGGAGAAGCATAGAAATGTATAACCTGTGTATAAGACCCAGTTTGCATAGAGATAATTACAATTCATTCTTACAGTTTATGATACAGCAGATAGTCAGTCCTTGGCCTGATTTGCATCAAGTGTCCGCAATGGGCACCATCAGAAATAAAACTAGAAAATGTCATTGGCATCAGCATTAGTCTTTTGTTGAAACAGCTTTAAACATATAAAGCATATTTATAAACATATATACAATATGTTTATCATCAATGCCAACATGGGAAGTTGTGTAAAATTCTTAAAATGTGGCAAAAAGTCAGAGGAGGAGGTCAAGGTGGATAGTTGGGCATACAAAAGTGTCTGACTTCGACACAAGGGACCATAGATTGCATCCCATCTCCTACCAACACTCAACACTGGTTTATTATAACCATGAAAGCAATGTTTCCCAGACCTTAACCAAGTAGTTTTTATGCTTAAACTTAACCAGACCCTCAAGCAATAGTTTGACATTTTGGGAAATATTCTTCTTGCTGAGAGTTAAATAACAAGATCAATACAGCTTTCATATTTGTCTGATAAATATGAAGCTACAGTAAGCAGCCAGTTAGCTTAGCTTAGCATACAGATCAGTAACAGGGGGAAACAGAATAACAAAATCCACACTCCAGCAATCAAGACTCACTAGTTAACACATTATATCTCGATTGTTTCATCCGTACAAAAAAGTGTAAAAACAAGAAGTTGTGGTTTTACTGGTGTTAATGTGCCTAACTATTTCTTAGCAGTAACATGCTGAAGTCTTGTTATTAACGTGAGTTTGCCAGGCAACCAAAGACTTTTCATACAGATTAAACAAACGAGATACTATAACATGTTAATTAGTGAGCTTTAGAGATGCAGGTGGACGGATTTTGTTACCTTTGGACAGAGCCAAGCTAACTGTTTCCCCCTCTTTCTGGTTTTTGTGCTAAGCTAAGCTAACGGTTGTAATGGTCTGGGTTGTTTCAGAAGGCATTGACAAGGGAGCTAAGTATGAGGACTTGTCCAGTGTGGTGTTCCAGCCTCTGTTTAATATGATTCAGTGCTTAACTTGAAACAACAGGTCACATAAGTACAAGTGACTGAGTGTAGCAGGACTGCACTGGTCTTGTCGACTATAATCTTGAGCTCAGACTTTAAAACATAAGAACATTCCCGCCTGTGGATCTCCACTTGAGTTTCAGTTCACAAAGGGTTCAGATATCTAAGATATAGCTTGGAAATAGAGCTAACCAAGGCTGAGCAGTCTGCCAAGGACAAACAAACTGGTTCCCCAAACCTACATGGAGATCAAGGGAATGGCAGCAATCCAACCTTCCTCTTCAGTTCAGATCTTAGATGCCATGAAATTAGAAATGCTACAATCAAAGTGATGCACTTATTAAAGATTTAATATTATGCTGCTCTCAATGTCTGAGTATCTCAGGACAGAAAAACTACATTATTTTGCTACAGAAGAGGAATGTTTATATTTCAGGCAAATAAATTGGGTATTGTAACCATTAGAAATGCATCATGTTTCATTTCAATTTCAACCTAAATGTCACAGTTGCTAAGAATAAACAAGAGGTCTCACTTCTTCTTTAATTTGCAGATACAAGCCAATAAACTAAAAGGCAATTTGTGCTCACATTGTACATGCAAATGTATTCATGTACATATCTATCAACCTGAAAATTGAAACACCATAATAAAACAGATCAGTTACTGATAAGTAGCAGGTCTATTTGGTGCGCTGAGACTAATCACACCGATGTTGTTCTTGCTCTTTATTACTCCGCCTTTATTTATTAACATTGAACTACTATGAGTGCATTCTTTCAACTAGAAAATCAACTTCAATTTGACAGTGTTTAGCTCTTGTAGGGCATTATTGCTATTACCTTCACTTTAATATCTTTTATTCTTTTCATAATCCATAACACTTCTTTCTGCTTTTCTCATAATAGAAGTCAATGGGAGGAATGTTCAAAGTCACTGCTTTTTTGAACTCTTCCCACATCTTCTTTCAGCTCGAGACCTTCGTTCAAACTTTAAATAGGTCACTGCACTTTATTAGTTCAGCTCCACTTCGTGATATCTTTTTCATACTTTCTGAGAACTTTAGGTTTTGTGCTTTTTTTATGAGTTTTTTTGGCTTTATAATGGATGTGAATTTGGTCAGCTAGTTAAATATTTAAACCATGAATATCAAAATATTCAGCCATGCCTCCTTTAAAATCAGAACCTAAAATCTAATCGACAGAAGTTCTACTTTTTTAAGTTATGAACCTTAATGGATTTCATTCACATCATTTGCAAAGCTTAAATCTTTCTACACATGCACATCGCACATATCTCTTTATTTAAACATTATGTAAACACATACAGTGTACTGTATAAAACATCATATCCAGTCCCTTGTGCTGCAAACCACAGTGAAAAATTCTGATTGATTAAAAGTTTGGACTTACTTTAATTGCTTTAGTAAGGTTAGACAGCGTTCTCCTCTCTCAGCCAGACTGTTTTGAGTTTACAGGCGGTGGAAACCTGCACAGGTGTTTGGTGTTTGGCTGATTAGACTCATATCTCTACTTCTACAGGTCTACTTTTACAGCTTTCCACTTCAGTAAATCCCACTGCTTTTTATTGAGAAAGAACACTTTTCAAGTTATCTTTAAGTTGTTGTTGTTGTTGGTATATTTAGCCAGATAAAAAGAGAGGCAGCCCTCTTTGCAACCTGTTCTTTCTTCAGCAAATATGGGTCTGTTTTCCACAAAAAAAAAAGTTCAATTATCTAATTAAATATTCTTAAAATGACTCCTACTCTTCTTCGCTTATTTACAAATCCTGAATCTATAAGCATGCAAGTATTTTTCTTTTCAAAGGTTTAACAGCTGGACACAAGATGTATCTTACATTTCTGAAAAGTCTGTTCCCAATGAAGACATCTAGTTTCCACACTTGACCACGATTGGCTCCAGATTTTCTGTGATGTCACGACATCATGCTCATATGTGCAGGTGTTAAACTAAGATTAAAGGTGAGCACAAAGAAACGTTCCCCTTTCAGTAGATAAATGTGGAAACAGCTTTTAATGTCAAATATCTTGCCAACTCTATAGTAACCATACTAACTAAATATTGCATATGTATGATACTTAATAGTTTGTTGTTATGTTGCATAATTATAATTACAGTATCTCTCCTCACAACAACAGGAAAGAATAAAATACGATGAGACAGATATTACAACATGGAATATGAAAACAATTTAAAAGTAGACCTTTAGCTCTTATTTTACTAATTGCTCTGTTTGCACTGGCCCATGAATTACTGATTATTGTTTACTGACTCTACAGACTCTGTTGTTTAGAAAAAACAAGGCTGATCTTTAGTGTATAAATGTTGTTTTTAAATCGTGTCTTATTTAATTTCACCAAGAGCCTTCAGGAAACTTACATGCAAATGAATTCTATTTGTTTAATTCGTGCCCATGCATGCGGAATCGCATTGATTTCTGTCTGCAGGCAATCAATTACCAACATTTCTGAACAAAGAGCAACAAGGCTAGGGTCACTGGTATTTTAGGAGCGTGAACACACACAATGTGTAGAATTTCTCTCCGTCTCTGTCACTGAATCACCATTTCACGTTACCATATCTAACTTTAAATTGGATTTTTACTTTTTAATATCGTGTTTAAGCATGTGCACTAGTAGATAAATACCTTACATATTCAGGTAGGTCATACAAAGGCAGCAGAACTTTCCAGCAGTGGCCAGTTATACAAAATGAGCACCTCTAATTAGTACCGCAGGGCCCTTTGTTGGATGTATTTGATTAAGCAATGAACTAAAGATTGTCTCTTAGTGAGACAGTCTTTCTCTATCAATCAGGTTTCATTATCCTCTCATGTATTCCACAGGTGTTCCACGTAGTCTGTCTGTCATTGCAGGAACACGTAATTAAATCAGTTCTGTCTCTGTCATGAACAAGACCATCCTGAACCTGTTTCACTCCAGCCTCTATAACTACAGTGTGTATGTGTGTTTACAGTGCTGTAAAGCTGCCATATTAATGCCAGCATCTCTGCACAAATCATAAAAACCGTCTCCTGCTTCTCTCCAGATAGTACGTCAGTGTTAAAAAAAACCCTCAGTGCCAGAGGCATGCAGTGTATGCTAGCCCCTATTTCAGAGATTAAAACATCCATTATAGTACACACACACACAAACATATCCATTAATACATGCCATTACATCCTCTCCTTCCACTACAAATGTCCAGACTCAGCAGGAGGTCGCCTGTCAATGCGATGATTACTTTTGCCGGCTGAAGCTGCGCACGTTTATGGAGCTAAAGATCAGTTTCTTTGCCTGCAGCTGTGCGAGCAAAACATTACAATTTTATTGATGACCTCTATAAACAGTCAATATTGCTGTATGACACATGCACACAGTTTTTTTTTTCCTCATTCAGCCTTTTCTAGAGCTTAAATCTGTTTTCAAACAGAAAGAAAATGGACGCTGAACCGCACACAGTGTCAATATTAACAAACTGGAGACACTTCAGAGCTCTTTGTGAGTGTTCAACGGATAAATAAGTCAAACACAAGTCTTTGTCTTTCTACAGCTGTAAAAGCAAAGCGGCGTAAAGTCAATGAACTCGGACACTCCCTCTGTTATGACAAGCAGTGTCGATTATACCGGCATCCATTTCTTCTTAATCATGAATTAATTAACAGCACATCCGAGCGTTAACAGATCCTACTGCTGTTTGAATTATTGTAGCCCACTCTCTTAGGTCGCTAGCGTAAATGTTCCACTGTTGAAATTCATATTTTCTCTTTTATCACAGGCTGAGAAACGAGAAACTGTTCACTGGAAGCTTCTGTATCAATTAGCGGCTCCAGCGTGTGTGGTGTCGGAATATCAGAGGGTGAGCGGAGAGATGAGAGGGATTTTAGCAGTCAGACCGCAGACGGAGATGCAACAGGGTGGTGTTGGATTTAACTGATAACTCCTTTAAACATATTTGATTTGTGTTACATTAATACTAGATCTCAAAAGAGAGAGATTTTTTTTAAAAGAACGGTCAAATAGTTCTGAAAATCCCCTCAGGAATGACTGGACTCATTCTCCGAATAAGTTTAGTAAATCTCAGATTTGTAAGGCTGCGGACTGCAGGTTGTATGTATCGTTACATTTCCCTCGAGACATCAGTGAAGCTGCACACATGCCGAGTGAAATTTTTTCTGGTTCCAACGTAAGAACAGGGTGAGCAGTGATGTAAGCACATGAGATACGCTTTCTTATCAAAATGAGCAACTCAGATGTGAAAGTTTAAACTAAGATGTCAAAGATCAAGATTTAAAGATTTTTATTAGTTCCTGATAAACCTGCTTTCTGACCGTCTGCATTTCTGCTTCAGTAGAGATGGTAATCTATATACAGTATGAATTTTAAGTTCCAAAAGAAAGTCATAGTCATAGTTTTATTAGTACAAATTAGCCTCCAAACTTCTGAATAGTCACATAACCATGACAGCATGTGTGACACTAATGAGGTTGGTGTCCTGCCGTGGGTCCTCAAAAGGGATTGCATCAGTGACAACCTTGTTAGTCAGACATCAAACTAAAAACTTTGTATAAAGAAAAAAAGGAATAAATGTACTTTGGGAGCAAGACATTGCACAAAAATAGGTCTATCTTACCTTATGTTACAAAAGTCTACAAGTAACTGTCTAGACAATGCTGAGATAATGCCGAGGAAAGAAAACTGTCATCATCAGAAAGACACAAACCACAGATTTGGTTTATGTGGTAGATAAAAAAATCGAACCGGCGCCATTCTTCTCGAATCTTTTAAAGTTGGTTTTAACACTTTCTTGCTTTGTCCCGTGTTCTTTTGAGGAGTTCGCAGTAGATCTTTGCTGCTGTGCAACTGAGTGACTCTGCCTTGTAGAACGCATTGTGAAGCATAGAATCAAAGAGCTGCTTTGTTTCATTGTACATTGTGTCTCTCCGGAGACGAGGGGGGGGGGGGGTGAACATGAAGAGAGTTAAAAGGGAGAACCTGGGACCTACATAGTATCACAGTGGTGCTGATTTAGACATTGTGTCATGAAGGCTACAAGAAGGAAGGAGGAAGGGAGAGGGGACAAAAGAGGGATCGATGCGGATGAGAAAGAGATTTCGAGGAGGATGGAGAGCAATAAAGAGAAGATATACATTGTTATTGAAGGCAGAGTGCATTTCTGAACACATTAAAGGACTTGTGATAAATCTGGTCAGAAACCTCCGAGGCAACCTGTTCAGTCCAGCCGCCAAAAAAGACTAAAGTAGCTAGGTTACACTTACAATAGCAAGTACGCTTTTCAATGTAGAACACCATGAACTACAGCGTCAAACTTTACTATAGAGTTGGCATCAACTTATTTTTAGTCTCAACAAAAAAAATCTACATTAAAAGCTCAACAAAGATATAATTTATTAAAGGACTGTGACAACCATGTATACTGTATAAAGGGAATCTTAAATACAGGGTGCTGTTAATTCACCGTCTCTGTAAGTATTTAAATTCTGATATTTTTTGATATCCCACAGTACAAAGACGCACTGAGAGCTTAATTGCATAGATTTACTAATCAACTTCCCCTCTGTGATGAATCCAGGCTTTGAAAGGGCTTTTTAATGAATACTTTCATGCTATTTCTGCTCTGTATGATGCAGATGAGAGATAGCACAGAGAGCAGGAATAATACGCAACAATAGTTGTGAGGCAGATGCAAATTATGTGCATGCATACTTCTCAATAAAAGTTGTAACCACAGTTTATTTTAAAGATTTTAAAAGATTTAGGTCTGAGGAGTATTTGCTTAATACTAAACATAATTGCTTAGTGGTCAAAAATTAATTTAGTCAGTGTGCTAGATAACAGAGGAACTCCTTATATAATGTGGTGTAAGATTATGTAATGGACCCTCTAATGACCCTACTGGCAACTCTGTCTCTTAGAAATTACATTTATATGCGACTAAATTGCAACAGCGAATACGCTTTGGCAACATGAAGCCACTCGAATGACATTTTCTGTCAACATAATGAGGAAATGTTGTTAATTAACATATGTGACAAATCATTAAAACTTTGATACTGAACATATGAGAGAAATGTTCACTGACAACATATTTTAATTGTTTTCGGCCCAAATATACAATCTTGCAGGACAAGATCTGCTGGTAGTTAGTGGAGCATTATTAAACTTTTCATGGTTATGTTTAGGCATCGGCGGTATTTGGTTAAGGTTAAGGAGAGATCACAGTCTTGGGTAAATACAGACAAAAAGTCTACAGTGATTTTATTAACATTTAAACCAAAAACCACAATCTAGCTTTTGTTGCTTAAACTTAACCAAAGTCTGGATCCAAACCTTGGTCACAGGTGTGTAGAGCTTCATTCAAAAGGACTTTGCATGAGACAGGGCTCAGAAAGTTCCTCAGCTTTTGGGCAAAGGGGCTTTGAGTAGCTGACTGTGATGCTAAAGTTGTGATTTCTGCAACAGAATTCAGAAGATGTTGTTGTTCTCTGTGCCACTGTTTCAGCTGGGATCTCACCATTTCACCAATGATAAATTTATACTTGGATAATGTCATCTTGCTGGATATAAAATCATTGAGAGTAGTTATTAGCAGTCAAACTACTCATTGGAAGTGAGTTGTAGTTACTCTATACTGTATGTAAACATTAACACTGGATGCTTTGCTGTATTTCCTTTGCTAACGAGTCAAATCTTGTAAAGACAAAGACTTCTTCTTCTTCTTCTTCTTAGGTGTCTCATTTTTTTGGCTTAGCCACCACATTAAGCGATTATTGGCAGGTCCTGTCCTGAGTGATATTGCCATCCTCCATTGTTAACAACCGCAAAGCCATTGTGCTGCGGATCTTATCGAGCTATCAGCAGCCTCCCTCTGCTCTCCACACAGGAGAATTTACCTCGATCCTAGAAAAGGCAAAAGTGATGTTGAGGAAGGTGGGAAAAAAGGCAGAAATAGATGTAACTTGACCTTATTTAAACTCTGACAATCAGCTCCCAGAATCAAGGCAGCAGCCACTCCCAACCCCAAGGCTCTCGATGTGTGAGAAAGAGCTGAGGGAGGTTAACCGAAAGACAGAGGAGATCTAAGAAATTTCACTTTACCCCTTGCTTGGGAAGGAGGAGAAACTTTTATTCTCAATGGGAAGACTTTATATGAGCATGATGTGAAAGTACAGTACCAGTCAAAAGTTTGGACACACCTTCCCATTCTCGCACATGTCTGTAACATCATTGGCGGTGATTGTCTGAAGGCTTCTTTATATGTTATTTGCAATAAAACTTTTTTTTGCCTTTCTCGTTTTGTTCCAGCAGTACTGCAAACGGTCCTCCCAGTCTCGCCAGGGCAATATTTGTGAGTCCAGCTTTGCACACTGCAACATCACCACCACACCAGCCAACAGCTCCAGAGGCACAGCAAAACATCACAGGTAAATGCATTTAAGTGCACGGTAACAAGTGAATGGACTGCACTTTTCTACCATAAAGTGAAGTGATTTGTACATTAAAGGATATGGCCAGCAATTTTCTATATGTGCAGAGTCAAACCAACAATGAATTGATCTACTTGCAGGTATTATACATGTATCAAAAGTCTGATATATCTTATTCCTCTGTGCCGTAGACCTCCGTTGTTTTCCAAAAACTGTTCTTTTAGAAATTAACAATGTAGTAGGCTAATCTCTGTCTGAGAACTTGCTATTATTACTCTTTGGAGCCGTTTCTAAACGAACCAACGTGACCATAAAGATCTTTGTGGTGAAGGAACATGTCACCCGGTGCAACGATGTGGCTCCAATGCAGAGGAATAAGATATATCAGGCTTTGGATAAACACACAATACTTGTAAGTAAGACGAGTTCATTGTTGGTTTGGCTCTGCACATGTGATTTGTTGACAATAAGATAAAATCACCAGCCTTATCCTTAAACGGACAAAACACCTTACAATTTGCCTCTCAATCACCCATTCACACACACACACACACACACACATCCACGCACCTGTGGAGGCAGAGTTGACATGAAAGGTGCTGCATTGTCAATCGGGTGCAACTTGGGATCCGGTGACTCGCTCCATGACGTGTGTGGACAAGAGGAGCGAGCCGGCGATTAATGGATGAGCCGCAGCCGCCCACAATATTCCATACACAGGTGTAGTGTTACACTTGAGATACAGCATTCACCTCACTTCACTGCGGAAAACAGCAATAATTACAGTTATACCAACAATAGGCAACTTCAGTGTCCCTTCCTATAATGAGCATGGACGCAGTGAAGAGAGAAATTGAATTATCCACATTACAGTGCAGCCAAAGCTAATTGCTGATTTACGGAAGAATGATAGTAATTATAATTAAAGCTATAAACATGTTAATAAGCATATCTATAACGGACATGAACGCAGAGGAGATGGGACAGAGATAAAACGGGAAGCACATGTGCAGGAATTTATGAGCCAACGCAGATGTGTAAATCCTAGTAAGCTTTTTCTCACACTGCTCAGTGGTGTGTTAGAGCTCGTTGGGCTTTGGCATGTTCATCAGTAGCAACACACTCCAACACACACATGAGTGCCTACTTCTGACAGAGTTAGAATTCACTTCTTTGCCAAGACTGGATTTTCTGTTACAACACACATGAACAAACACATTCAAAGAGCTGAGCCAAAGAGAAGGGAGCTCCGGCGGATTGGGTTAGTACGTCAGAACATCTATTCGGTACTCTGTTTTTGTAGTTTACAGGGATTTCACTCAGTAATATATTCAGTGACTAATATATTAACCGCTGTCCCAGGTGTGTGTATGTATGTGTGGAAGAGTAAAAAAAAGCATTTTGGATTCTGGACTTGAAATGAAAGGCAGCCTTTTTTTTAATTTTCACTCACATGCACACAAAATGCACACATAATGCTGTCTTTCATCGGCGTTCAGTTACGGGTATTCACATCTGAGAGCCTCTCAGCACACCCGTCGTCTTCTACTTCTAAATGCTTAGCAACTCCACCAGAGCAGTTGGGGATTAATCACCTTTTTCAAGGGGATCCAGGCAGTAGTTGTGAGGGGATTTTCCCTGACTTTCCAGAAGTAAAATCAGACAACCATCCAACCCCAGAAGTCCACTTCTCTAACCTTTCAAGCTAAACTCCTGCCAGATTTTTCTTTCTCCTTCACCATCGTTTCTTTCGTCGAAGCACTTGGTTAATCACAAGATTATTTAGCTTGGAGTCTGTCTGCTCTTACCACAAATGACATCCCCGGTGGTTTATTTGTTTGCAATCACATCAGCTTAGGCAGGGACTTGGATACTATTGTCAGGAAAGCAGAGTGTGTTGGGATACCACCGTCCAAGGCTAATTCCGTGTTTCAGAAATATCTCATTGAAAAGCCTTTATATAAACCTTTGCCAACACTATTAAGTGCAGAGCTTCCAGTTGTTATAGCTAAGAAGCCCCTTTTTTAAAAAGCAAATCCATCCTTCAAAACAGCAGAGTTAAATATGAATGAATGAGGGCTCAGAGCCAGAGCGCTGCAAGTAGCGTTTTAGGCAAAAATTAAACCTAAAATCAAAATATGATAGATTTAAGAAGCAACTCACTGAAGAGGACATTTTGCCACTTGTACTTACACATTTTCTGTCTCCATAATGTCTTTTGACAGATTGTATGTAAGTTAGTCATGCATCTTTTTTTTCTCCAATGGTGCATGACTAACCAGTGATCCAATTAACAGCACTCTGAACTTGCAGCTTTTTTCTACTGCAGGAATTTTTCCAGGCACCCAAGAACCTTTTTAGAAACTCAGAGACTTTAACAGCATATCTGACTAGTGCAACTTTTGTCTTTAGCTAAGCAGGACTCAGCAACAATTTTCTTCTTTCAAACATCAATCACAATACATTTATGACTGTATTCTCGTTGCAAAACAAAGTTTGTGCCTCAAGCAAAGCAACAAATGCACAAAGAGGTTGTTCAGTTGCTGTGCAGTTCCTGAATTACTGCATGAGCAAAGTTCCTGGGTTCCTTACTTTCAGGGAGTATTTGTTCCAAGAGGAACATTTGGAAATTACTTTCCGAGCCAATTCAGTTCAATATGGCTTTTTTTGCAGTGGTCATGTACTGATGTAGACATCACTTAAGAGATTATTTAATACTGTGACCCGATGCAAAAAAACTACCCAAACCTGATATGCATTAAGATTTAACCCAATCCAAAAACAGCTGGGGGACAATCAGTCTCCAAATAGGTCCGAGGATAATTCAATCCGATCCCAAATGCAGTTGACCCAAATAGACCCCAATGAAGAGAGAACACCAGCACCGGCAGCAGCATGATAATCCACTAACTGATGAGCTGCCGCAGTCGAAATGAGTGGCAATAAGAGTCAATAAACTCTCTCTGGCTTGCCTCAAAAAACACATTTTTCAACTATGATAATGATGATGAGGGTACACATAATCAGAGCTGATAGTGAGTCCTCTCAGACCCACCGCAATATCCGAGACCCAAAAATGATGGTTTGGGTCTTGAATATTTGTAACCGAGTGAACCTGATCTACTTAAACCAGCTAAAATACCAGTAGAAACATATAACAGCATCTTCTATCAGACACTATATCAAAAAATAATGATTTTTTAAATTTTTTCTCAGAAGTGGTTCCTTGACTCACAGCCCGGATCAGAGAGCCCGGGCAGCCCATTGGTCAGCTCCTCGCAGGACTCCACCCATACCCAGAGGAAGGTTAAATCCAATCGGAGGATCCAAGTATTCGGGTCCCGCCTATCAACACCTTCAGGAAGTCGACTCATCTGAGAGGGAGGCTGAAGCACAGAGAGGGTGAGGAGATTGAACTGTTGACAGGAAGTCAAGAGGTGACATGACACCTAAAGCTAATCATACACCGTGTGTTTTTGTCATGAAATGGGATATTTAATGAGAATATTACAACTCAATTTATAGTTTTTTATCATCCAAACAATGGTAATCAGTGACTTTATTTGGGATACAATGTCTAATGTGTAATGCAGACCATCAAAACTTATTCACAAGCTCTCTCTATGTCAACAGGCAAAAGTTGTTTTAGGTGCAATTGGAGCTTTATTACAGCGAGAGTGTTTTAAAGGTTTATATGGTACATTTTTAGATTAAATCCATGAAATCATAGTTGAATCATCAACCTCATTCTCTCTTTCTGTCTCTGCTTTACATCTTTATTCTCTGTATCCCTCCATGTGCTGAGTCATTTCAATGATCTGAAAAATATAGGCCTGCCATGGACAGAGAGAGCGTAGGATTTCATTACAAGAGTGGATATTTCAAAGCTATTTCAGAAAGAATTTCAAATTCTCTGGTTGTTGTTTTCTTTTTTTTTTTTTTTCAAGAGAAAAAAAATGAGTCTACATTTCTTTTTTTTTATCCTCCCACCCATCCCTTTGTTTTCCAATGTGCTGAGCAAAGATAAAAACAAGGTCACGTTATGTTGTGGTCTGCAGTACAGTGGCACCAGTTCAAAGGAAACGCTTCCCTGGTGCTTGTGCTTTTAAGGACACGATACAGGCTGCAATCCAGATTCTTCTCTCCCTCTCTCTAACGTCTTTTCATGCCTGTGCTAAATTCTGATTCTCAGCTCTTTTTTTTTTTAATGTGAGGGCTTAGCATGCAGGCCAACAATTAAATCCTAACATTCAAATGTAACACAGTAGGGTTACCCTTCTCAGGCAAACCTGCGTGTGCGTGGATGGCAGCCAGGGGAAATGCAAATGATCGGTGCAAATGATTAGCAAGAAATGTATTCAGTGTAGACAGGCGCTGTGCTTTGACCCATTTTTTGGTGGGTCATGAGTCAGTGCTTTACCCACCTGCACCGGCAAGCCTCACTTCAGGCGTTCAGGTCCCAGCGGTCCCGGCTCAGGATAAAGCTTCACATGACCTACATGCATACTAATAGAAAGAGGAAGAGGAGATAGACGCAGCTGGACAAAAAACACACTCCCTCTCGCTCACTGTGTGCACAGTGCGCACGCAAATAGCATAATGTAGACTCAAGGGGTATGCACAAGCAGGGGAAACAAGTGTGCCCACCCCTGCCCTTTTTTTTTTTTTTTTGCTCTGAGCAATAAGGTTTTCTTTTGTTTGAATCTTTATTGAGGCAGGATATTTCATGCTTCATGCTTCATTTTCCCTCTAATGTCACCACTGAGGGACACTTGAGCTGCCTAAGTGTGCCTGTCCTTAGCACAAGCGCTCTTCTTGTCGGCCCCCGGTGCCGTTTAAGTGTCCCTGTGGCCAGCTCAGGTGTCCTCTGTTCAGCCTGAGTGTCCTCTGATCAGCCCAAGTGTCTCCTGGTCACCCAAAGTCCATCCTCAAGTGATTGTTGGGTCAGTATAAGTGCCCTATGGTCGGCGCGAGTGTCTTCTGGTTGGCCCGATTGCCGCCCGTTTGCCCTTTGGTCAGCTTAAGTGTGTTCAGGTCTCCTCAGTTTGTCCTAAAGGGAAGCTTCAGTATTTTTCAACCTGGACCTTATTTTCCCATCATTTTCTGTTTAAGTGACTAATGGGGACAACAAAGTTTGAAATTGGTCCAGTATTGAAAGAGAGCAATTCAGCCCACAGCCGTGAAATGGGCTACAATGTAATCCGATGGGGCAATTACACTCATCAATATACATCCACTAAAAGTACTTGTTTTTGCCACTGACAGGCTCAGATTGGTATTATAAGTGTCTGACAACATTATGGAAATTTCTTTACCTTTCACTTTATCTGGTTCATTTGTTTTGTGTCTAATGAGTTGAGTTGACATCGAAATCAGCTAAATATTTCAGCCATGACTTTGAAAATCTTTCAGATAACACTAAGCTACGCTTTCTGTACTCCATCACAACCAACTCCTCCCAGCACTCCTCTCTCCAACTCCGTCATGGCTGAATATTTAGCTGGTTTCGTTCAGTCCGAGTGCCCTCTGGTCGAGCAAAATGTCTCCGAGCCCGCCGAAGCATCATCTCTGATTTCGGTCTGAAGGCAGCCGTAACGCTTCTAACAGAAGGTGCCCATCCGTGCTTTCTGCATCGAAATGTGCAGATGAAAAAGTTGTGCAAAAAGCCAGGAGGTCATGCTCTCTCGCTTACTCAATCAGTCCACATTTAGAAAATCACTCACACACAGTCATTCAGACCACACACTCATCACTGACCTACACACTCCCCATCAGTCAGTCACTCTCCCCACCTACACACTGGTTCACTCTCTAATGTACAATTTCTCAAAACAGCAGATGGACAGACAGACGACAGCATCCCTCCACCATAGTATGGAAGTGTGGGTTGCCATGGAGACATTTGACCGCGACTGCTGCAGTAAGAGACCGAGGGAAACAGAGACAGAAATAGAGAGACAAGCAGTTTGAATCCATCCGACACAGACGGAAAAGCGTATGAGAATAAAGTAAAAAAGAAAAAAGAAAAGAACAAAAACAGCAGCAGGGAACTAAAAGGATGTGATAGAGGAGTGTGGAGATAGCATATGACAGTTAAAAAATGCTTTAAAGAAAGGTTGACCATTCTATTGAGAAGCCTAGCGTTATCAAAATGGCTGACAAGGAGACAGAAAGTCTTGTGTTGTTACCACTATTTAAAGATAAAGCTGTCTCCAAAATGGCTGACGGAGAGACTGTATGCATTTTTGTATTTTTCCCACTGTTTGCAGTATTTTTTCTTCTTCCTCTCTGAGTTTGTTTTGCACCACATTATATATATAGATAGATATATGAATATATATATTTGTGTATACTTAGCTTTCACACAGACAGACAGATTTTCAGCATGTCTGTGTGTAGGCGCACACACCTACATGTATGCATAAATGCATGTGTGTTGCTTCTTAGAACATTTCTTAATGTTGCAAGTCACTGCGTCACGTTACATAGGGATTTTACTTAGAATTTAGCGGCAAACAGACAAGATATACTAGGAAATTATCTGTAGGGGGATGGATTAATGAAAATTACTGTTAACACTTGTACATGTAATGAGCTCCCGTAACAGATAAAAGCTTGGTCACTTATCTCACCTCAGTTGCACACAATCTCTCTGTAATACCCCTCTAGCTGCTCCCTCGTCGCTTCAGGGTCTATATTTGAACTCTGCTTCATAGATTTTTGCAATCTGATTGTGTTTCAACACATCAAAAGAGAGATTTGTCTGTGAATGTTATCTCGGGAATTAGCACCCTCGCATCATCCTCTCTTATCGCTTGCGGGATCCTCTCTGTGGGCCCCGCTAAATCTCCACTGTGGTTTTCAGCGAGGTTTTCATGTCTCGGAAAAATACTGCGGCGATAAAGTGAGGATGTGATTTCCTTAGAGTCTGAAAAAGCACCTTCTCCACCCACCACTATTTTTGTACGCCTTGATGGAAAGCATAAGTGTGTGTGATGAGGGTATTACAAGTAAGAGAGATGACAGGTTGTGTTTTGACATGGCAGAAAAAGCCAGCCTTTGCAGAGGATTATGCATTGTTACACGCAGATAATGAGGCGCCGCTCCAGAATGCAGCTGGATTTAGACTCTGATAACACTGAAGGGCATGGTCAGTCATATAAAGAGGAAGAAAGAGATTATATCTGGACTCAAGGAAGTTAGGTCGGGACCAGAGGCTTGGTGTAATGCTGCTTTAGTGAGAACAAACCACCAGCTTTATTTTCAGACTTCAAAACATCTGTTTTTTGGAGCTGTAAGGGAACAGACCTGACGACTCCAGAATCAGCACCCTGGACAGCGGTCGTGACACTCAGGAGACAAGAATAGTTGTTAAAGAGGCATTCAGTGTGTTTATATGCACTTAATATGTAACCAGGTTACACAGATCTGCTTTTTTCATCAACCAAACTTTTTAAAGGATAAGGTGATTTTCTATATTTTTCTTATTGTCAACAAATCTCTTATTCCTCTGTGCTGTAGACCACCATTGTTGTCCAAAAACTATTAAAAGCACATCAATGAGCCACACCGCTGCACTGGGTGACATGTTCCCTAATCACTAAGAGTTTGGGCACATTAGTTTGTTTAGAAACTAATAACAACGATCACGTTTCCAGTTTTCAGAGTAGTTCTGGCCTGTTAGGACATGTAGCACAACAAGCTAGTGAAGCACTGCAAACGTAACAACACATGCTTAGTGGTGTCTGTCTTACACAGAACTACTCTCCTGAGACTGAAAATGTGATCTCTGTTATTAGCCGTTGGAGCCATTTCTAAACAAACTAATGTGCCCAAACTCTTCAAGGCGAAGGAGCATGTCGGCCAGTGCAGTGATGTGGCTCACTGATGTGTTTTTAATAGTTTTTAGGCAACAACGGAGGTCTACAGCACAGAGGAATAAGATATATCAGACTTTGGATACACACACAATACTTGTAAGTAGATTCATTGTTGGTTTGGCTCTGCACATCGGAATTATTAACAATCAGGAAAATGCAGAAAATCTCCAGCGTTATCCTTTAAATGTGTATCCTTAAAAGCATAGTTTAATAATTGGGGTAAAGGATTGGAGAAACCTGATTTCATCAGCTAAATTTCTGCTAGAGAAACAAAATTTCTTGGCCATACATATGAACATGTAACAAGGTTTGACTTTTTTTTTTTATAGCAATGTATACTCATAACAAAAACTTCAGGAAAAGCACTGCTGTGGCAGCAGTGCAGCAGGATGCAGGAGAACATCATTACTCACAGCAGTGCATCCCTCCATCCAAAATAATTGAAACTGACATTAAAATAAAGAATAGCAGTTTCTCAAAAATCTAAACATGTCAGTTTCCACAGCTGAAGGTTAAAGTTCAAATACATTGATCGGGAATAGGAGAGATTATATAGGAGTTTCAAATCAGGCTATATTAAGATGTTCACACCAAACACTGAGACCAGAGAGATGTGCAGACAACCAACAGGAGTTTATTTCATTATACATGAACATACAAAATTCAGAAAATTACCAATGCAGCCCCTTTCAACTCACACCCAACCCCTATTTATACCAAAGCGGACGTGACTTTTGGCACTTTTGTGAGTCAATGATCACTTGGATTTTGACCAATGAGAGTAGGACATTTCTTAATTTCGTCTATGCACACTGTGTGCAAAGACTATTCCCAGATGTCTCCTGTTTGTCTGGTGGCCTGACATTTTTGGGTGTGTCAATGATCGGCATAGGTCAAAGCGACCTGGCAACAAGAGTACTTACTTTTCCAGAGATTGTAACCAGTTCTATCTCTTCTGGTACAATTCCACACGTTATCAAGTTTTTCGCTTCTACAAGATCTCTGATTACTAACCAGCTGCATGTAGTTGCACATGCAGGTTAAACTTGTTCTCTAGTTTCTTGATTTCTCTCCGTCGCCATGTGTCTTGTGAACATATGCATATAGTCATCAATCATGAACAGGCAGCAGATAGAAAATGTGCAGTTTAATTCGGTTAGGTTGTGCACAAGGACGGTAACAAACAAACCGAGACTAATAAGTGCAGACAGACTGAACAGGAACAACACAGGAATGAGGAATAGGTTGATATCTTGATTTGATTTGCAACAGAAAGAAAACACGAACATACCGAAGACTTCTGCAAGACAGGTAGGGTGATACAATAGGTCAAATCTGCAAAGACATAATGAGAAAAAACTTGAGAGGAGTGAGAGAACTGAGAAGAAAGATGCCATCAGACGTGTGACAGAGGGCAAAGTGAGGCAGATTAAAAACTTCTGCCTGTTTTAATTTGAATCGGCAGAGTTATACAATCTCTAAGGAAGAGTGAAAGGGATTCTCAAACAAAGCAAATGGTGTTTAATTTAAACCGTAATTTCTTTCTGTGTTTTAAAAAAAGAAATTAGCACACATGATGCCTGATTACCTCAATCATCCTTGACTGAAATCTGAAGTCTTAACCTTTGAAAGAAGACTCCTCATTCTGAACTTATTTAAAGTGATTAAACCAATAATATAAAAAGTGAACTTTCTGTTACCTCTACACTTATATAAGGGAGTTGAGATTTTTTGAGGCTTTTTGTGTGTGTGTGTGTGTGTGTGTGTGTGTGTGTGTGTGTGTGTGAAAATACAGAGATGAAAGAAAGATGTCAGACTCATTTTCCCCCTCCGCATCCTCCGTTAGCTTGCGAGATGGCAAAGGGTGGAGAGCTGTCCCTCTGTGTATTCTGCCAGGGTTTCAATGTGGGAGTTTGAAAAGGCGATCGAGTTGAAATCGCACTCAAAGACACAATAACTTCTACTCTAGGTGAAGTGAGAAAGTTTTTTTTTTCCAGTTCGGTAACCTTTTCTCCATTTCTTTTTTTTATCTCTCTCTTGTCTTCCCTCATTTCCACCTTCTCTAGTTGCCAGATGCAGGGAGAGAACCAACGCGACCACCTCAGACGAGATGCCTTCCTACATATGCAAACTCCTGTTTCCATGGAGACGACGTCACCATCACCTTGGAGCGGCCGCGTGGAGGTGCGTTCAGGCCTGTGCGCTCTGTCTGAGAACCACGATCCGAATCCCGTCACCCGCAGCCTGCGGAGGCCCAGCCGTCGCCACAGCCACTCCCCTCCACCTCCGTTTCGCTCCTGCTCTATCCCCATCATCCCCTCCGTCCAGTGTCACCATGACAACGAGGTGTCTTGTATGCAAACCACCGTCACCCCAGCAACCACAGTGATGTCAACCTGCGGAGCCGCACCCGGCAAAGAAGAGAGGAGAGAGAAAGCAGCGCACGCCGCGCTGTCTTCTACTTCCTGCTCGTCCACCGTTGGCCAGCAGCGGGACGAGGTGGCGTTGCTGCTGGAGGAGGCGCAGGAGCAGCTGAGGGCATTGGCGTTGGCTCACAGGAAGCAGGAAGAGGGTGTGATCAGCAGTGGCGGCGGCGGCGGGGGCGGCTCGGCAGCTACGCTGGTGGAGGCCAGAGAAACTGTTTGCTTCCTGAACCTTAACGGAGGAGGAGCTGGAGCGCTGAGCTGTAACGGACCCACGCAGACCCAGCTACTCAGCCCCAGCCTATCACACAGAGACCTGGGCCAAACCGGCCAATGAAAGGGCACGATTTAGGACATTTCGGTTTGACAGTGTCGGACAGACTCTGACGTTCTGCATCTGTGGAAATGCCGAGTTGGAAAAAAAAAAAAAAGTAACATCATGGAAATACTGAACATACGCTGATGATATGCATACCGTATGGATACAAACATATAAACACTTCCTGAGTGGCCGCCTTTACACCGACTGACAGTATGGAAAAAGAGAAAAAAAAATATTTACGTGCATTTAATTACAAAACAAGAGAAACACTCCTACTTAGACAAAAAGAAACCAAATAGTCTGTCAAATCCATGGTGTTTTAATTGTAAAAAGAATATATAAATATATATATAAATATATATGGATATAAATATATGGAATTCAAAAAGTGACCAAGTACAAAGTTGAAGAACACAGGAATGATGTAACTATTTTACTTTTTTTCTTTTTTTTTCTTCTTCTCCCTGTTTTGTATTAACTCTGTCACATTTTGGTTCTGGCTCAGTTTCGACAAAAGAACTTCATTCAATGTCCCGCCGCACGTCCACGAGCCGTGTGTCTGATTCTGTGTGAATCCAAAATGGCCGACGAGGAAGGAGCCTCCACAGCAGACTCCCCCCCCTCTCTTCGCCTTTTGAAAAACCCCCTGTCTACCCAGCCAAGAATTACAGTACGGCCCTCAAACACCTTGAGGATTTACGACACAAAACAAAAAACTCCCCGGCTATGTGCGTGCGTGTGTGTGTTTGTGTGAGAGAGAGTGTGTGTGTGTGTGTTTGCTGAGGTGAAGGGACGAAAGAGGGAGAAGAAGAAAAGACAGGAAACAACTTCTTCTACAGTTTGGTCGGATTTTGGGAGGGCAGATTGCTAAAGACAGTCCGGATGCTGACTCCCGTTTGGCCAGTGTTTCAAACCAATCTAGATTATTTTTGTTTTTGTTACAAATAATATTTTCGCACATATGCGCACACACACTCACCTGTGCATTATTTTACGTTTCGGGTGGACGGTCGGACAACTGGACAGAAGGACAAACGAAGGTCAGAGGGCTAAAAAGGCACCACGGGAGCTAATCCGACATTTTTTGTTTTTGTTTTATTTTGGGGTTTTTTTTCTGTTTTTTGGTTATTAATGAACAATGCTGCTTTCTGGGGCTGACGGGAGGGAGAACAACACAGTTTGGGTATTGAAACAAGAAATAAATGTCTCTATGTTGTATCCTATGAATTGGAAGCTTTTGAATCTCTGTATGAAGTTACAGCCAAATGTTTCTGGTGACAAAAAGTAAAAAAAAAAAAAAAAAAAAAAAAAAAATGGTTGCAATTCTGGTAAAGATTTTTTAAAATAACTGGTGTTCTGGTTTATTGCTTGGAAGACATTTTGACCCCCTGACAGCATTTCGCCCAAACATGCAAGCTGGATAACATCAGTCAGGTTCACCGGCTCCAGACATCTGGGACCAGCATTCATAGAGTACCTTATTTTATCCATGAGAGTAGTTGGTAGTTTCCTGGTTTCACCATGATGCCTAGAATACAGAAATCAAGGATAAATGATGTTTAAAATATGTTTTAATTCTTAAAAATTCATTGTGAACATCCGTTTATGGAAAGATCCTCCTACCTATGTCGAAAAACACAAATGTTTCCGTCCACAGAAATACAACATAGTTTTGTTTCTATTGATGTTAAACGTCTTTAAGCAGGTTTTAATTTCAATATCAAGCAACATCTTTGACTTTTATTCCAGTGTTATCTTTTGTAAGAGCAGCTGTCTCTTGAAAAGAAAAGCTAATCTTACTACTGTGGGACTTTATGTTGGTTCAGTTCAAATTAGGCAACAACAGGAAGCCAATTTGGGATTTGTTTTTCATCCAGAAGAACGCAACATGTCAAAATGTGTCTTTGGATGTTTTGCTGTCTATAAAAGTAACTCGCAACAACAAGCCAACTTAATTGTAAAAGCAAAGTAAAAAGTGGAACTTTGCACAAAAAAAAGCACAAATGTTCTGTTTAAGAGGTCTGTTTACCTCCATCAGAAGTACTATTACAGGGTCGGGCTAACTTTTAAAGCTTCCAGGTCTATTCTCGGACATAAAAAAAATAAGAATGACATGTTGTTGTTCTATGTTTTTGAAAAATAAAATGAGTCTTACGCTGAACACTCAAAGCAGAGGTACACAGCTACACAGCTACACGTTAACAACAAGCAAGTTACTGTCTTCTGTCGTCCGCATGATGTTTTCTCTGGCGTATCCTCATGTGTGTGATCGACTCTACGGTTCAGAAAGGTCTGATTCAATATGTTTAACACACACAGAAATCAGCCCAGAGCTTTCTTTCCTTTCTATCTTTCTCTTCCACTCTTTTTTTAATTAAAGGCTTAGTTTGCCATAGTGCCATTAAACCCTCAAAAGGCGCTTTTCTACACCAAATTCATGACCCTCAACAGTTTTGGTTATTTGATACTGATGTCCCTGAAATCCATAACGTCCTCACCGGGATGAACGCTGGTGATTTATGGAGGTCGATGTGCTTCAGACACAGCAAGGGGAAAAAAAAACTGTGAATTTGTTTGTTTGACCAGTTGTAATCAGTGTACTATGAGCTTTTAACAGATAAAAGTCTGCAATCATCACCTGGATTTGTTTCCTTATCTGACATGAGCCCTGCGAGTGCAATATTTATCCAGCACGTTTCACAACATTTATAAAATATTATAAAAGGAAACCGGAGATTTGAAATGTCACAGAGCAGGAATATATTCATAAGTCATGGCGAAATGCCAAACAGGGATTTCCTTTTTAATTGACAGTCCTAGAAGAGTTATTACTACACCTTGAGGAAACTGCAATTACTTTTGACATGTAGGTACTTCAGCACAATGAAGCACATCTGAGCATCTGACAATTGTACAACAGAGGAGAGAGGGAAAAACTCATTTAATGCATGCGTCTCCGCTTTCCACTCTGAATATCTTTAAATGGTTTTTACATGTGCCAGGAATTGAAGACCCGCTCACCGCATAACTTCCACATCCAGCCGGTTTAACGTTATCAGAAGCGGCACAGAGAGAGAAATGAGGGTGCGCATTCGATTAGGAAAACCTCGTCGGCTTCGCTTTTTATTGGTCACAGAATTGGAGAGCATCTCTCTGGCTTTCTTCATTATGTTCAAGTTGATATTTACAATTTTATGAGCTGTGTATGTATGTATGTACGGGTCTTCATGTGCAGTATGTGTATAAGTGGATGTATACAGCTCATTATTTTCAGTGGGGGTTTTTTTTTCATTCACCAGGATTTATTTTGATTATTAAAAACAAAGTTTAAATTGAACACATTTATAAATAAAAAGCACAGACTGCAAGATGAATTTGAATTTGCCTTTTCCCCCCAGTTTTACCTCAATCTCCATTATAATAAGAAGAAAAATCTTTATTTATAGCACAATTTTCAAAAATCCACATCACAAATTGCAATTTTAAAGTTTTAAAATATCATTTGCAGCAAAAACTTTTTGTAATTTTAACTGTTTGTTGTGTGTTTTTTTCCTGATTTGTCCCATCTATTTATGGATTCATTGTTTAATGTCGCCGGCAATCACGACGGAAACACATTTATTGTACACTGTGAGAATCTGTGAATGAAGATTTGACACCGGATAGGCAGGAGGAGACAGAATCCGTGTGAATATCCTGTCTCTTTTTTTTTTTAATCTTGTGAAATTCTATTGAAAAACTGAAAACACATTTACCCAGATCCATTTATCCACATGTCAGGCATATCTCTATAGCTATGTGTCTGTGTTTGTGTGTGTGTGTGTGTGTGCAGGGATGCAGTTGTGCAGCTTGACAACACTATTCCAACCTCTGACTGCCTCCGACTCTCACTTTCCCCTTTTTTCTTCCCCAAACCAAAGCACAGATTTATGGCCCGCACTGCAGTTTAGCTGCTTCAGCTGTAGTCAGTCAGATGGCAAAAAGTAAAGCAGTTAAGACCATCAGTCCAGTGTCTGTATCTGCGTATGTGTGTGTGTGTGTGCGTGAGAGACTGATGGCTGAGAGTAGAGGTTAGACCATCAGGCCAGAGAGATAAAGGCTACAGCTTGATCCTCCAAAAGCGCCGGACTGTCAGGAAGGGTAACCCCATCAGACCTCATCTAAACCGCACGCCAGTTCAGAGTCAGTGAGCCCAGATACTGTGAGTATTTTTTTTTGTGCACATGTGTGTCCGGGGTGTATATGTCGGCGTACGTGCAGTTTCTATGCTTGTATGCGGTCACGCTTGTGGATCAACATCTCTTTCTTTATGCTCTCTCGTCTTCGCACAAAAACCCCCGCAGCACAGGCGGCTACACATCTAGATAGAAACACACGAATAAAACTCAGAGATGCTCTGCTTTCAAAGGTGGGTTGAACAAGTTGGAGATAGAAAAGTAGAAAGAGAGAGAGGGGGTTGGAAACTTGTCTTGAAGGTGAAAAAGCAGGAGTCTGGTGTGTGAAAGAAAGCTAATCCATGTTAAAGATACTGGGTAATTGGTTGAGTGTTTGTGGGTATTTGGACGTACATAAAATCTTAATAACAATGTTCACCTTTCTTTAACAAAAAGTTCCCGAACTCAAAATGTAGACTTTACCTTTAGCCAATTTCAGTAAGGAATGAGCAGAGAAGCTCTCAGTGGAAGCAGAACATCAATAAAACAACATCAAAAAATATATTTGGGGGGGAAAAAAAACCAAACATGTACAAACATAACTGGATTCCAACACCCACAAACGTTCACAGAGCACTAAGATTAGCCCGTCATTCAAGACGGACTATTCTCTATTTCTCCTTTAATTTGCAGGCTAAATTTGCCAGTGTCAGGATCAGCCAGGAGCAAATCCATTTGCATCTGCAGAGCTGCTAATCTTCACACGGTTTCAGGAACACACAGCGGCCCATAATGAGTGGTTGCAGGGCAGATAGAACACGCTTCCCTAATGTTTAAATGAGAGCATGTGTGTGGCACTGTAATTATGACATCTCAGTATGCGGCGTGTAAGGCAACATGTGTCAAGTGGGTCAATGACTTTGGATCCGGTTTCAACCTTTCACGTGATTCACAATGTGTTGCCAGTTCTTTTAATTTGCTTAAGCTAAAGGAGTTAACACACCTTGTCTGAATTTGTTTTTTTAATGCATTTCTTTAAACGCATCATCTGAAAAAGGTGTTTTCTTTGCACCACGAGCCCTCGAGTGACGACTTCACTTTCTCCAGCTGCAGAATCACTTCAAGTTATGTCAGAAATCCAGTTTTTATATGTTATTAAAAATGCTGGAAGCTCAAATCAAAAGACCCAGATCATTTATGATCCAATTTATCTTCAACTGCAGCCGACAGCGTGATAGACACAAATCAATCAAAATTAAACAAGTGGCACCATTTTTTCTTCCGTACACTTTCAGCTTCGTCAGGGTGATAAATGAGGTTGTTTCTGAACACATTTCTACACACATCAGTGGGTAATAAAGTGGATAAAAAAAAGAAGTTGAATTCTTCTTCATTTTTCAGTACAAAAAGAGCAAACTTCACATTCTTTCAGCTTCATTTTTCAAAACACAGTATGCCCAAATCTCTTCCTACTCTTAAGATTTATGGATAGCTTTAACTATCCAAAGTTTAACCTGGCGTATCGCTTCAGATTATTGTCAAAAATCCACTTAACTTGTTATCAATACCTTCTCCGTTTATATATTTATCTTTAAGAGCAGAGACTGAATGTTCATCTCCTGCATGTGGCCTCTGGAAACATTTTCTCACACACATTTCTCCTGCAGGTAAGTTCACACCTGATTACAGAGTTCGCTTCTTTTGAGCTTTTATCAGAGGTGAAAACACGGAAAATCGAGTCCATTTATACAATTTATAACAGATGACTTCAACATGATGTCATATTTATTTTCTAAATCCCGACATTGGTGAACAGACTCAAAGGGTGCGATGGACTTTGTTGGTTCAACCCTGCATCAAACACTGGGTTTCATATATGGGAGAATAAACTGGTGTAAAAGAAGATCCGTTTTATAACCGACCTCATTAAATGTAATGTGAATTTTCATGCGTGTGAGAGCAAGTGTGTTGGCATGTGTGTGTGTGTGTGTGTGTGTATACTGGCTGCTCGCCTACAAACCAGGCAACAATGTACAGTAGAGTTTGTTTTTTGTTGTTTTTTTTTTTAATAACAGGGTTGTGATATTAAAAACAACAAGACAGTGAAGAACAGTTCTTTCATGGTGAAACCTTTTTAAAAAATGATATATGGCATTTTTTCAGTTCAGTTTTATTTTTTTATTGTTTCTTTTTTCAATAAAGATGAGTCTTCAGTGTCACACGTCTCACTCCTTGTTACTTTAAATACACGCGTGTGTGTGTGTGTGTGTGTGACTTGTTTTTGTATTGAAGAAATTACTATGATATAAAACACGTGACTTAAACCTGCATTAACTGATTTTTTTGGCCGCTTGGAGGCAGTGGAAACAAGTAGTGAACACAACAGTAACATATCATCACCTTTTAAGTTGATATGTTGAACTTGTTAGCAAACAGTTGCTTATTTCCAGCAGTTACGGAGCAACATTATCAATCATTTGGAGTCGTGTTTCTGTCCACCTGTTGAGTGTAAGTCCAATATTTACTCTTCTTTAGCTCTTTTAGAGCAGTTAGTGTACAGAGGGTTTTTAGAGCTTTTCTCTGCAAACATCTGCCTGCTGCGGCTAAAAACGACATTATGAGAGCGCTGAGAGTGAACCAAAACAGTAAAGTTGCAGCTGGACAGCTAAACATTGAGCTGAAACTCACTATAAAGCTCCGTAAAGCCGAGGAGAGCTGCAGAGTCCTGACTCTGACATTACACATTATTCTACATACATACATTGTTATTATAAAAAAATATTGATTATAGCCACTTTAAAGCTAACTAAGTCATTTTATTTCATATTAAATGTCCTGTCCTCTCTCACACTCAACCACTAACACACAGAAACACAAACAAAATCCCCAAATGTTCCTCAATGGCTAGAAATGAAGAATCCTGTTTTTCCTTTTTATTTATTTATTTTTTAAATTATGCTGCAGTCGGCATATTTTGTCAGGTAACAGATGTTGTTGGGGGGTACTTCCTGTTCTGTGAAGTCCAGTAGTTGCTGGTGCAAGATGTGAACCAAGCTGCATTCATCCATCCATTTTCTGCCACTGTCGCTGGCCACGTCGTCCAGCTCTTCCTAAAGCTTCAGAGGCTCTGGGTCTACACAGGGGTCTTTTTCCCCAGTTTGACATGCTAGGAAAACCTCCACAGAGAGGGGTCCATTCAGATGTCCGAACCACCTCAACTTGACTTTCATTGCAAAGGAACAGCTCCTTCTACATGTCCAGACTCCCTGTTCCAGACAACCAGTAGAGATGCCAGGAAGTCACTGCACCCAGCCAGGAAATACTTCCAGCCCAAAACTCCTTAAAACTACAACTGTTCTAGTTTACCTTTGTGTTTGTGTATGGATTAAATAAACAAGATTATTTTGCCTATTTTTTTACCTTTGGATAAATCCAGGCCAGCTGTTTCCCCCTGTTTCCAGTCTTTGTGCTAAGCTAAGCTAATTGCTACCTGACTCTAGCTTCATACTTATACCATAACAAACAGGTATGAGAGTGGTTTAGATCTTCTCTTTTAACTCTCAGCAAAAAAAGAGAAATATATAATATAACTCCTTAACTCTGACACTTGTAACAAGAATCACTGTAATAATCAGTTTAGTAACAAAAACACTTTCATTTTTGCAAATCATGCATTGTGAAGTGATTTAAAAAATGAAGTGTGATATGATTTTAGAGTTTAAAGTAGCTGCTACTTTAAGATATGATCCTCCCGTCACTGGCTGGTGAAAAGGAGTTACAGTCACCGAAGTAAAAATAAATTAAAGAAGGATACGTTTCCAAAATCTAAAACATAATTCTTCTATTTATTGAGTGAATAAATCTGTTCTATTTACATAAGTGAGATTCAGATCATCACTCCAGCAGAATACTCAACACAGTTTACCGAGGTCGTGCTGATCCAGGCTAATTGTTTTTGTGAGCCAAATTAGAAAAGTTAGAATTCTGTGCTTTAAGCTTCATCTATCTTATTAAATCTGCAAAAAAAAAATTAATTAAGATGAGGTCAGATGCCAGTGCTGCTGTTTTTATGGCCATATAGTATATCCTGTGAGTCCACAATGTAACAAAATAAATGGAGCTTAAAGCAAAAGCTTAATCAGCTTAATTAAATATTAAAATATTTAAATAAATATTAAAGCATATGAAGCTTAAGATTTATTATTACTCCTCTATTTCATCATTCATTATGCCCTCTGTGCCACACCCTTTGGCTTTGGCTGTTCATTTATTCCCCCGTTTCTGTCTATTAACCTTTAAATTTAAAATCTGAGACCCTTCTGGTTCACAACATCCAATCAAGTCGCCCTAAAAATCACTTACCAGTCTCTCTTTTCTCAGTCCTGTTAGCTGCAGCACCCCGTCCGCCTCCACTTCCTGACACCCAATCACCACCTTCCCAACCAGTAGCAGCATGAAGACTTCATCCACAAACAGAATGGTGATCTTTGAAGTCAGGTTATTACTCATATAGGCCTATAAAGACAGTTTCAGACTCAAATCAGAAAGAATGACAGCATCTGTACAAACGAGCAAGTAGTGAGCTTACAAGCATCAATAAAGCTAACTATCTAACAAGTGAGTGTGAAGTTCCTCCCACTGTGTCTACTGCCAGGAAGTCTGAGTGTTGTGTTGTCTCTGTATACACAGAGTCTAATTATTGAGCTCTGTTTTTTGAGTATCTGGTATTATGCCACTTTTAGGACATAAGAGAGTAGGTTATTCACACTGGAAGTGTTGGTACCAAGTGGAAGTAAAGCAATTTGTGTTTCCAAAATATTGGGTTGTAAGCTACATTAAAGGATAGGTTCACAATTTTTCAAGTCTGTCTTAAAGGGGACGTGTCATGCATATTTCTAGGTCTATAATAATATAATAATAATATTCTGGTGCTCTACTGGAATATCTTTGCAAGATTTACAGTTCAAAAATCTCTTTATTTATCTTGTACTGGTCCTTTCTGCAGCCCCTCAGTTCAGCCTCTGTTTGAAACAGGCCGTTTTAGCTCCTGTCTCTTTAAGGCCCGCCTCCCGATGAGCCCACTGTGTTCTGATTGGTCAGCTTTTGGAAGCTTCCTCCTGCTCCAGATCTCCTCCTGTGATCTGACATCATCACGAGGAGGAAGTAGAGGCAAACAAAATGTTAAGAAGCGGAAGACCTGACGATTTTACATATGTTCACCTCAAGTTTTGGAACTTTGACCATGTTTCAAAAGCAGGAAAAAAGTGTCGCACACTCTGGCTCCTCATGTGTCTCTCTTTTATTTGGATGTTTCGGCCCTCAGGCCTTCTTCAAGATCAACAATCATGCTTCCAGTGATCAGCACCTCACTACAACCCTTGGTGAGCGTTACTTTTGCCACTATATACTTTTACCATGTTTAACACAGACAGTCAACATTATAACAGTATATAAATGACAGAAAATCACAAAAAGCATGTTCCCTTTAAGTATATTTACACAATATTATTGCCTACCTGTGTTTTGTCCTCTAAGGTTTTTTTTCTGTTGTTTTGTTCACAACACTGCGAGTAGTGTGGTGGAAATCAGCCCAGAGGGAAAACCACACACTGACTGCCGAGGATGACGGAGTGCTTGAAACAACAGAAAGTGACCTAACAGTAAGGTGTGATCCGAACCATTTGAGACCAGTGTCTGCGGTAACAAATCACTGTTCAGGACATTAAGTCGAATTCCATGGTCTACGGTGTAAAATGGCACCCTGAGACTGAAAGTATTAGAGCAGCAGCAGCAGCAAGGAGGAGAAAAATGTCTCCACTTTAAGGAGGGCAGCCCCGGTGCAGTTCAGCGCTAATCCTTCCTCAAATATCTAAAAGTTGAGCTTAATATTAATAAAATATATACCGGTTGACAGGAAGACGCCTGGAGGAAGGAGGCCTGTGATTGCTGGGGGCAAATCCAAATTCTTTTCATTTTCAGTTTTTTTTTTTTTTTTTGAGAGATTCAGGAACAACATGTTCAAAATAAGAGGCACCAGAAGCCAAGGGAAGATTAATGATTGATTGCATACTTTGACCATCTGTTCCAATGATCTGTTTTTTTTTTTTTTTTGGTTTTTTTTTTGGGGCGTTTAATTGGAATAACATCCAGAAGGCAGGACAGGATTTTCATGGGAGATACAGTTTTCTTTCAGAAGAGTCGAAGCTTCAAAACAGTGACGCAAAGCATGACAGAAATGTCTCAGCCGGCAGGGGAAGTATACAGTAGATGATGATATTCTCCACCTTTTTTTGGGGGGGTTTCATAATTCAAAGAGCACGAGAAATATGGAGGCTGACAGAATTTAGATTTCTAAGATAAGCAGAGCACAAAAGCTGCACGGAATTTTAAATTGGTCAATCTCAACGTAAATGCTGAAATGTCTGATTGAAGCCAATTAAATTCTGCAGTGACTGTAAACAAACACAAAGTCCAGCATCACTCAAAAATCCATGACTGAAAGAAAAAAAAGAAGCTTTTCATTGAAAGCTATTGACCATGTTTTTCTCTCTCTTATTGTTCTCCTATGACGGAAAAGTTTGAAATCTTTACTTGACAATTATTTACTTTCCTTATAATATAATTATTTAGTGATTGCAGCAAAGTTAACTTGTAATGATGTTGTAATTAAATTGTTATCTCAGGAAATAAAAACCTTTGTGTAAAAATATAAAAGCCACAAAAAAACTGTTCCCCTCATATCTTTTTTGCAAAGAAAACTACTTGAGAGTCAAACACAGGCAGCTGTTTTCAGAGAAGAAGCTTTATAAACTGACACAGTTAGCTGTAGACTAGCTGGTGAACATAGTGGAGCATTTAGCAGCTAAAGAGCCAGATATTTCCCTCAGGAGTTGGTAGAGAGCAGAAACAGAAGCTAAAAGAGAGTGAATATTGAACTCTCATTCACCAGATGGACAGAAACTCCAAATGAATGATAATGCTGGATATGTAAATAGCAGCAGTTTGCTAACAAGTTCAACATATCAACTTAAAAGGTGATGATACAGTGGATAATGCAGGTTTAATTAGATAATTAGAGATGACTAAGGTCTGAAATAAAAGTTCTGTTGCATGTTGTTTTGCAAGGATCAATAAATAAGCAGATTCATATTTATTTCTTCAACAAACACTGCATTTTTTAAAGGCTAAATTAAGTTAAAAGTGTTGCATAATACATCAGTGAAACTGGCTGCAGGCTACTTCAATGATACACTGACTTTTTAATTTTTCAGATTATTATTGAAGAGTGAATTTGTATGCATCTTCCCATCTCTGATATGGTGAATACTGTTTTATATTATTTAGCTACAGGTAATGAATAAGCCTTCCTTGGGCAGTTTTTCTCTCCCTGCATGTATTTTGTTATTCTGATGTCTTTTTTGTGTATCGAGCTTTTTGCAAAGTAAAACTCGAGTTGAGTGCAATGAGAATATTGCATGTATTCTTCAATAGCTCCGGACCGGCCAACAATAAAAGACCTTGGACTGTGCTGTTGTGTTCCCAGGTGTGAGATCGTGTAAATCCATTTAGCAGGGCAGTGTTGTGCACCGCTAGACAAAGAAGTGTGAAAAACTTAAAGACTGACAGTTAAGATATGTCTTTTATCTTTGATTTCAGTTATCAATTATATGCAGTTGGGTGCGTATATGGATGAGGTATGCTTGTGCTTTAAATATCACACTGTGCTCTGTATGATATCTGTTGAATTGGGGAAATTTACTTTTTAAAGACATTGTGAAGGGCGGCTCTCATACCGATGAAACAAACACACCCATGCGCTCTAGGGTGCACTCAAATCCACACGATTTCACACAGTTCTGCATTAACATCTTCTGCATGACAATAAAATACTCCCAAGGCTCCCCCAAAGCAGCAAACAGTCCCATTTAACAAATTTAGCTTATTCACTTGGGCAGAATTGGCTATAAAACATTAACCTTGTAATTAGGCTGCTGGTGAAAATGTGCAGTAAAGAAGAAGAAGAAGAAGAAGAAGTGGGCAGATACAGTGTATCTTCCACAAGCACTTGTTTGGTGCAAATATCAGTGTTGGCATCAATTAACACTCCACCTGCAGGGTGTCAAACAGTGGTTTTATTTAGCCTGTGTTGACTCCCAGGCATTGCGGAGTGATGTTAATATGCAGTTATCTACATGTGTAATGCAGTGGTAGGATGTGAAAATTAAAACTTGCAAAGAACGAGGGGCGGGGGGAATAATTGAGTTTTCTTCGAGCCAATTGTGGAGCAGGTGTTCGGTATCGACTAGAAAAGCGAAAGTTAATAAGAACGTGGCCCTGTTTTCTACAACACAAGCGAAAACATAAGTGCATACTCACGACATGTGGACTAACGAAGAAGTAATCAGAGTGGGTGTAAACACAAGTTCGACTGCGACGCCTCACCAGAAATACACACAACATCAGTCACATGACTTAACCCACCTCGGTGCAAGCTGCTTCGTTTAGCCGGGAAAATCCCAAACAAGCTCAAGTGCAAAAAAAATACTACTACTGCCAAGTAAATGTTGCATTGCGACTGTGCTACAGCTGATTTCGTGCCAACACAAAAAATACATCCCAATATTGTGTTTAACCTTTGATTCTGGTTATTTCTCCCATTTAGTACATCTGATTCAGACACCAAAGCATCTCACGACCACAATCCTTCCATCACCTTTAACAAATGGTTTTAGTCGTCTGTAACACCTTTACCATACTTTACCTGTCAGGATACTGCTGGAATGATGAACTAAAAGATGTTCACCTTGAACATTTTTCAGATTCAAACGGTATCAACAACGAGAATTCAGAAGACAGATTGAAGCTCAAACATTTGTGCTGTTTTGTTTGTCTTCTCTTTGGACACAGAAAAAATATATCTGACAAAAGGGGGTGACTGAGCATGACGTAGTTTCTTCAATCAGTGCAATACATACAGTATGAATGATTTGTCTGACACGTTGAAGGAAAATTTGCCCCAAAAATGTATTTTTTTAAAATGCAGAACACATGCTCATGAACCTATTTTCTAGGAGAGATATCTGAAGTCTGTGGAAAAAAAAAACTGGATTATTTATACCAGATTTGTTTGTGTTTCTTGTGTTAAAGAGCTGCAACTCACTACTGCACAGCCACCATGGACCAAACCAGCTGGAATGACTCATTTATTAGTAATTTCCCTCTCATGGGGGGGGGGGACTAACTGCAGGCCCGATGCAGGTTTGTGGGCCATCACTTCTGGTTGTCTGAGCTAACTGCAGCCTCTTGGCTTGCTTACTTTAAATGCCACTAATGTGGCAGGAACAAACCACAGAGGAAATAGATGTAAGAACATGGGAGCACTGATGGAAATTAGCTTCAGGCTCTGCTGCAGGAACAAACTCTGTCTGCATGTTTCCTGTCGGTAACAAAACTCGCCTCCCTCTCTTTCATTTTATGGCTTCTCATATGATATGAGACACAATTTAGGTCAGAGACCTTCTACAGGATATGGATACATGACCTGAATTTTGTTGCAATCCATGAGCTGACCAATTCCACAATTAAAGGAGTATTCCACATGAAATCAGTCTTTCTATTAAACTACAAACATTTTAGCAAACATACTCCAAGCAACAATCATTAAAAAGCTAACCATGTGACTTTTTGACATGTTGTGGCAAATTTGGAACATAGTGAGCATGTAGATGGACAGAGGAGAAGTATTCTGTAACTGATTTAATGTCCGTGTCTACTATGTTTTAATGCAATCGTTTGTGGAGAATGTTTTCGAAAAGTTTTTTGCAAGACCAGTCACAGATATCTCTGTAGGACAGAATATTTAAGAGCCACCATTATGCCTACAGGAGCTGAGTAACTGATGCAAAAAAAAAAAAAATTTTTCAGTATCACCTCAGTCAAAGTCATTGCAACACAGTCCCTTTCAGTGGCCTGAGATTTTTACTCCCAAGATGCTGAGACAGCACTTGTATCTTCCAGTAAAATGTGTAAGAAAGAACATGATCATGATTTTTATATGACCCTTAACCTCTAATACATCCCAGACCATGTTTAGCCCAAACAGGACAGAACAGTCTAAATCCAAATAAAACACACTTAAAGAAGGCTTTTGAGGTTTTACAACATGAGAAAAATCATATTTGCTGCAACATTTTCAGCTTTGTTCTGTCTAAAATTATGTCCACTCATATGGATTTAATACAACACTGTACTTACACTACAAAACAAATTATATGTAGTACTAAAGTCGCATTTACATAGCATAAAGTATAAATATAATGTAAAAAAAGAAAATCTGTGTGAAAATGGCCATAATAGTGCAAACTCATATACAGCCCTCTTAAATTGCATATTTTACAACGTATATGACTCATACATATTGTCTTCATTTTCATATGTATGAGTCATTTTCATATTCATATTTTCTTCAGGGACGTGTCCATGAACAAGATATTACTGTCAATAATAAATGAAGTATAAGTCTATTTAGCTTGTTTCTGTCTTTTAATCTCCACTGTGTTTAGAAATTCAGACATCTTAACCCACTCCTCCCACCCCCCCCCCAGCCTCCGAAAAAGCTATTTGAAGTTGCAAGTTGCGAAGAAGCGATTCATTTTAGTCATTAAATCAAATGCGCATTATCTCACAGCGCCCAAACAAGCATTAATCATCCAGCATAATCTCGACAGGTAATCTCCTCTCCCCTCTCGAACTCGCCTGTGAAAGAAATAAATAAATATATTTACAGCGCCCGTTTAGGAGGGAGAAGGCATCCTTGCGAAATGATGTCATTACTGCTGAACGATAGCTCCCACTACTGCTGTTAGCTGTTGAAAAAACAAGTCGGTGTATTCAATAGGCTGTAGCTCAAGATCAAAATCAATAATAATATTCTTGGGCGAGTGAGTCTAATGGTCGGAGAATCCCATCACCTACCAGATGCCTTCAGGCGGCCGACGCTCTTGTGTGCTACAGTTAAGAAAATCACTTCATCAACTTTCCTGAGGGGTTTTTCCTGACACACACACATGCAGAGGCATGCGCAAGTACACACACACACACGAGTGTACAGCAGAAGTTTTGTGTTTGTGCAAAGCCCATCTTTTTGATATTATTCACAGAGAAGCGTTAGGAATGGATCCATATCAGCGACTTTTTTCTGGTTCCCCGAGGAGATTGGAATAATCCCGGATGATGACAGTTTTGACTCTCCCGGTTTGAGATCAGATGAGAGTCGAGTCAAGACAGAAGCGTCTCTCTCTTCTGAGTTTCCTCCTCTCTGAATCCCTCTCAGGATGCCGGCTAATGAGACTGCAGAAATATCAGCACAGTTCTTTGGAAAAGGTGATGCAAAGACACAAAGATTATTCAAAGCTCCACGAGGAAACTTAACACCTTGGCAGCTTTGCATCATCGAATTTAGGAATCAGTTTAACATAATATCTGTGAATCACAAAAATCTTCCATCCTGAAATATAATTTATACATTCGTGTTATTTCATTAACGGTAATTAACAGTAAACACCTCACGCTGTGGCAGGAATTTTAATACATTCTCAAGGCACTTGTGGGAGTCATAAATATTAAACATACATAATGAAATTTGTTGTTTTTTTCACCGTCCTTCTCTCACCTCTTTTATTAACATCTTGCCAACTTCTGCCCACAGAATTGAACTGAACGCTCCATTATAGACGGTGTTATGCAAGTCGTTGAGAGAAATGAATCCATTACTAATTAATGGATTTACACAAATCATAGACAGTGTTAGGATGGTGCTTACAACAACCCCACTGTAGCTCCACCAAAATATTTAACATATAAAATCACGTCTAATTTACTTCATTAAAGGACGGGTTCACAATTTTTTAAGTCTGTCTTAAAACAACAGTCAGGAGCCCAAATGAACATTGAAACATGTTTTTTTTTTGTTGTAATCATTCGTCCTGTTCATCCTGACCATTAGAGGATCCCTTCATAATGTATTTACAGTGTAAGTGCACATTTGAAGGGGATCTTTTAATAGCCAGTGGAGAGAGAGCATTTCTACATACCTCAAGTTTTGGCATTTTGACTGTTTAACATGACAGCTGACATCATAACAATAACCAAAAAGCACATAATTTCCCCTTTAAATTAATTGTTATTCACTTTGCTGTGGTACATTAGCAGTGTGATTAAAATGCATCAGTTAATTGTCAAACAACCTTGTCAAATCAACTAGAAACAAGTGAAACCAAGACGGTGGAGACGACATGTGACAGGCTACAGTAGCTCTGCTGGTGTCAGTGACGGCTGGTAGCTAGAAGAAGGGTGTTGGGGGAAAGCCATGAAGAAGTACCCCGAGTGCAAATGGTCTGACCAGAGAAAATGGTCTATATGTTTCATTCTGGAGGGAAGCTACAAACAGCATGTTTTGTTGTGTAATTTGGAGTACTTGTTGGAAAAAAACTGTGATTGTTATTGTTGGTGTGTAAAAGAAGCCTATAGCGAATTTGGTATTGGCTAACTTGGTTAAAGAACACATAAAGAAGCAGCCTTGTTTCATATATTATTGCACCATTTTGGTTTTTGGAGGATAACTTCTGTCCAAACTTTTTATGACCAACTGTATGTTATGTTGGAGAGCTTTTCTCTTGAATCATTTGTTTGCTGCTCACAGTTGTGTTTGTGACTTCTTGTGGGTGGTGAAGTGTATAATATGAAGGGTACTTATTTCACTTAGGAAATTTTTGTCAGGAGATTTCTTTCTAATGCAGCCCTGCAATTTAGACCAATACAGAAAGTTTATTTTAAAAGTTTTGATGTGTTCGGTGTTCATCAAAGCCCTTTCAGCAGAGTAAAGTCATGGTGAAATTACAGCTGCTGTCCCCAGATACTCATAACTAAATGCATGCACACACATCTTGTACACACACACACTCCCTTTCTGTACTTGTCAGAGCATTAGTCTCTGTCAAAGTGTCTCTCTTCCATTTTAAACCCCAGACGAGACTCATGCCCTGCCCTCGAATCACGGAAAGTGAGTGAGTCTGCTGGGCTTTAGGAGCTGAGTGTGCCTCCTCTTCGTCCCACTTCTCCCTCTTCTTTTTTGGCTGTGAGTGAGTGACTGAGTGAGTGATTAAGTTACACCATTGGTAGGGTCGGCCAAGTGTTTCCAAGTGTTTCCTCATTGGCCGTTGCTCTTTCAAAATGAATCGGCACAAGATGGTAGAAGCGGAGGACAGCAGCGTGACTGTGTTTCCTGTTGTGAGCTCTGAAGCTCTCAGCTCCGGAGTTAAATGCAGCGAAGTCGACTAAATTCCTGTTTAAACAGACGCATACCAGCATCTCCTCCTCTACCGTCCAGTGTGATCGACTCTCCAACTAGCAGTGCTGGCAGCAGCTGGCAGGAGAGACGCTCCATGGTATGTTTGGATTTTATGATTGAACTAAAATCAGGACGCAAGCTTTTTATTTCTGTAACATTTTCACATCACAAACGATGAACAACAGCATTAAAACACGAGTCTTGCAGGTAAAACATGAGACTCATGCAGCTGTTATATCAGGTTCGCTTGATTTGACTGTAACTGAGGTAACCAGGTGGAGATGATCCTCCTGAATTTGAACCCAAAATGCTGCCAAAACTTTCATTTACAATTTCCACCGCAGCCTCCATGATCATCGACCTGGAAAGAGGCAGGAAAAAAAGCACATAGGGACACGAGGGCACAGTTAAAGCACCCCCAAAATAACCATCACTCTGACAAAACACTCAATGCAGAGTGAAAAACGAGAGACAGCCGCAGAGTGGAACAGATGAAAGAGCAGGGGGGAGTTAACAGAAATTAGAATAGTTATAATTAAAATAAGTTCTCTTTCAAATCAAACATCCCAAGATATGAGTGTGAAGTATTGTTCTTGTTCTCCTTTTTTGACTCAAACGTTGCTTCAGTGCACTTTACCAACAAATATTACTGGGACCACTACAGAAAATTGCAGATGAACATTTAATATCCAGGAACTCACATTATAGATGCTACCACTGACTAACACAGTAACACATTGGCCACAGTTTCACACACTGACACGATCCAGCCGTATACTAGGTTTTGACCTCGTCTTGTTGTCATTATAAATCAGCATTCACACTGAGCGACCTCCTCATTCTTTCCATTAAGAGCATTGTGTTGGTAAAGAGTGCGTTCCTTTTCCAAAAAAAAAATGCAGGGTCATCCAGGAAAGCAGTTGAACTTGGCTCAAGTTTTACCATAAAGCAGTTCAGCATTATGCATCAGCCAATCGAGTGCAAGTTCACGTTCCAGGCAGGCAGATTACCCACCCTAAGTGCTATTTCTGCTGCTCATCAACACCAAACATCAAATTATTGCTGCCATGGTAACTTTTCAAGCCCCAAAATAGTATGAACTGTTTGGCAGTGTGTTATCTCCCTCTCACCATGTAAAGCTTCACTTTCATTTTTGTCAAGATTTTTGTCATAGTGCTTCTTTTCAATGAAAAAAAAAATGATGTTATAATTCAGATGTTAGTGCCACCAATGTGATTATATATTATATAAGTATTATATTGTGGATGCTGTTGTGGGACATTGATTCAACTGATTATGTAGATTAAGAACTTCTGATTAATAGTCACATGAGGTGATGGGTTGTACATATCAAGTGAGATATTGTGTCATGTCACACATCAAAATTTTTTACCACACTGTGTATAGTAATGTCAGTTCGGCAGTCAGTCAGTCGGTCAGTCCACCACTTTGGTTCAGACTTAAATATCTCAACATCTACCGGCTGGATTGCTGGGAAACTTTGTCTTGACATTCATGGTCCCCAGAAGATGGAGCCTACAGACTGGCAATCCTTTGACTTTTCCACTAGCACCATCATGAAGTTCACACTCATGGTCGTGTGAAATATCTGTACAAATATTGGATGAATTGCTGTGAAATCTGGTACAGACATTTCTGTCCCCCTCTGGATGAGTTGTAATAACTTTGGTCCATTATGACTAAATACTTGCAAAACTACAAACATTTCCATCAGTCTCAGTTGTATTCTGTGCTCAGCAAACGTTAGCATGGTAACACATTAAACTAAGATGGTAAACGTTATACCTGCTAAACACCATTACATTTAACTCAAACCACTGCTGTGCATAAGTACAGCCTCACAGAGCCACTAGCATGCTGAAGACTCTCAGTCTTGTTTAATCTGCTGCCATGAAGTAAACAGTTGAAGAGATATGTGACATTCGTCCGAGAGTCTTTACTGTTGTGAACTTATAGTCCACAACAACAAGTTGTAAACAAAAAAAGTGTTATTTTACATTGTTACTCATCAAAAGGCATTGTGATGAGCTCAACCTGTTGAATGCTTTTCCTTCCTCATAAAACATTTGCAAAGCAAATTGCAAATTTTAAGCGTTCTTCCTCTTCTCCGCCTTTACTGGTGAATTGCTGAGTTTCTTGGCACATTACAGCTACCTGTAGGTTAAAGGAATAGTGTGAAACGTTCGTCAGGACTGTATATCGTGTCTTACCTGCAACAAGACAGATGACAACAAAGCAGGAACCAACTCATAAAGAAAACTGCTCCACATCACTCCTAGAGGTCAGAAACTCCACCGGATACCTTTAATCAAATGGAAACGAGTGAATGAATTGCAGCGAATCCACAGAGAACTTAATCCTCATGTCATTCACACCTGGAGAAAAAATTGAAGCAGCCCAGACCCCAAATCATACATCACAGTGCAAATATAATGATTACTCTAGGATGACAAAATAGTACTGAAGGAAAGCTAAAGGGAAACAGGGATGCTTGAATCACTCTTAACAGCAGTCTCTGTGTGTCTGTTTGTCTCTATCAGCAGAATCTTGTCAGGATTGATGCTCTAATCTATCAGGGTGTTTATTCCTCAGGAGGCTCAACTGAGTTTCTTAGCTGAACTGAGTTTGTTTACATTTGGAACAAACTTAATAAGCCAATGCATCAAAAGTGATTTAAGTGCTAAGTTGCCTGCGGCTCTCAAGAAACTGCATCCTGATTTGTTGCGATTTGTTTGTATTTTTTCAGAAGTTGAGTGACTCAGGAAGGTTTTCTTTTCTCTGTGGCCTCTTTTAAAAGGAAAAAAAAGCTCAAGGTTTCTACTTGCATTCAGCTTATAATTTCTCATAGCGTTCATTCCAGTTTGAGGCTGTTGCTGCTGCAGCTTCGACATCTTCTACCTCTTCTACCGCTCCACACGATGCCTCCGCTCTACCTGAGTGCTCTGATAGTGACAGTGGCAGGAGTCTCCGGGGATCTTAGTGGATTAGCGTCATGACCTCTTGTGTGTCTTTGATTTCTCCTTTCCTCTGTTCGCCTTTCCTTCCTCCTCACAGCTCATCGATCTCTTTCCTTCCTTACGTTCTTACCCCCCCCCCCCCCCCCCCCCCCCCCCACCTCCCATCGCCTCCTCTCCAGCGGCTTCCATCTCACTTGTTTCTCCCCCCATGCTCTTCATATTCCCTTGTGTCCTCTGTTCACCTCTCTCGAAATTTCCCTCGCCTCTCCTTCTTCTCATACAGCGTACCACTCAGGGACTAGGAGCTTCTCAGCAGCCTACAAAATAACATAAAACACCATTTCTCATAAAAAAGGAAAGCATGCTTAACATTACTGAAGTTCCCACGGGGAGGATTTTGAAAATGTAGGAACATCAGGCTAATCACAGTCAGAAGACGTTTTGTTATGTGCCGAGGATGTTCAAAAGAAAGCTGGAAATCCTAAGTCATTGCAAGAAACCTGAGGTTGATGGGGCATAGGGGGAAGAAAAATCAATGTTTGTTATTACAGGAATGGTTGACGAGATGCAATTTGCACCAAGAGGCAAAACATGACGCTCTGATAAGAACCATGTATTGTAGTTACATCCTGTTTAAAGGAGAATGAGAATGCTGCAGGCCAAGTTCTCATAGAAAGGAGAAGTTTTTCATGGAAGAAACACCTTCGCTATCGAATCAAGTCGATATTACTTGCAGCGACTGTTCTGAAATCATCATTTTATTCTCTCACTTTCTCTACTTTCACTTTCTCTTCTTTATCTTTATTATACTGCATCTCTCATACACTCAAATGCAACAAAAAGCTTATTTCTCTCAGCAGCTTTGCTACCAAGCTGAAGGTATATATTTGCTTCACTGTATGTCACACTTTCGGTGTTTTGTTCCATAAAAATAATTATAATAATTAGTATATTATTATAATTATTATAAGCCTGACATAACGATAAAACAATCAATTCTGTTCTAGGCAAGAAAAAACTTCAAACAAAATCGTGAAAAATCAGCTATGACCAAATTGGTGGCACACTTTAAATAGTAAAGTATTTGATAAAGTCTTTGCATAAATCTGATTAGTCTATCCAGGACTTTGCAGCAGCTTTTCAAAGCCAACTGTGCTGCAAAATGTTGGGCTTTTAAAGAAGATTTGTAGTAAATTGCAGCAATAATCAGAAAAGACAAGTTAGCTGCAACAAAATGTGTCGGTAGCTGATAGCCTGTGCAGTTTAAATAACTTACCACTTTTTTTTATGGTTTATTTATCAGGGATGATGCACAATACATTTATCAGACTGGATATAGCTGAAAGCAAATTCTGATCTCTCATCCCTGGGCTGAGGCAGTAAAACTTACAGTAAATATAACATACTGGGCCTTGAAATATACTGTACATCATAACACATCACTGTTACAACCACAATAAAAAAAAGGCACTGTTTATCAACTAGCCACCATAACATCTGTAATCATGAAACTGTAACCGTCTAATTCAGCTCCCAGTCCCAACTGGTTAGTTTTAAGCAGTCAATCAGAGATGCTTCAGTTTTAGTAACTTTAAAAATGGTCATTTGGAAGATGTTGGTTGTTACAATACAGTTTGTTTATGAACATTGAGGATGTTTGGCTCATAAAAGTGACTCTAAATCAGTTGACTTTTATGTGGAAAGCTGCAGTATTTGGTGAAGGCTTCTTGCAGTTTGACAATTTATGACATAATTTTGTTTTCAAACCTATAGTTTGTTTGTTCAGGCCTGTTGGCTCGGTTTGTCTCACACAGAAAAAATTCAAACAAACTAACATTCATCACTAAAAGCCAGGTGAGAAAGTTCACTAACTCACTCAGTGGTTAGTTGTATCTGGGGCGACAGAAAGAACGTAACCACAGAAAGGAGGACATGAAGAAGGTCCTCTGGCCAAATGCAACGTTCTTCACTGTCCAGGTCGGACCTTGATTCACTCTCAAACTAGCTGCTAGATAAAGTTTGTTTGGGGTTGGAACAAGACCACATTATCAAAGGATCTTGGCACAGTTTTGGTCCAGATCTGCCCAAACTAATCAGACTTAGAAGGAAAACCAACAAGAGTCTGACTCAACCTGACTAAACAAGGCTGGTTTGAAAACGCCCTTAAAATGCAAAATATCTCAAACATTGCAGGGAACGGTTGAAACTCTTGGAGGAACTAATAAATCAATTGAACTTCTGTTTGATAAAAATGAAACACTGATTATCCATTGGTTGATAAAGCAGTGTATCCATTCAGTTTTACATGTGTTATTTAAAAATGTGTTTAAAAAAGATGTTTTTTAAAATGTGATTTAAAGCTCACAAATAAAATATGCTATTTATGAGGGATAGTGTGATTAATATTTCATCTCTAAGTTGACATGATGATGACATATTTATGATGTTGATGTATTTTTTGTCGGGAAAATGAGCTCAAGAAAGGCGAAAGAAAACAAATTTCATTCATGCTGTTCACACCTACAGCGCTGTCACATTACTGGACACAAGTTGTCAAATAAAAGCCAAAAGAAAGTTGTTTGTCATATGAGCTGTGGGGAGATTAATGGACTGAAACATGTTTCTTTACTCACTTCACTATTTTCCAAACAGTCTTGTTGCTTTCAACATTAAGACAAATGACAGTGACCACACATTTGGAGACAGCCGCTTGGATCAGCTCACAGAATGTGTAGTAAGCATAGCGTGACGGCTCTATGCCACGAGGACTTTGTTTTTCTATCTGCCTTTGCATTCTTTTTTATTTGCCGCATCATTAAGAAGTCCAAACAGAGGCAGGAGATGTTGGAAGAGGCTGAGATGTCAGTGACAGCTTTGCGACGCCAAAAGCTCCTGTGGCGTAAACATGCCGGAGAGCGTCTCCGTCAACGCGCCGGACGGACGACAGGAGACGTCTCCTTTCAAGAAGATTACTCTCGCTGCCCCGGGAGGCCTCGTCGGGGCGGCGTAGTAAAGACGAGAGAATGTCTCTATGTCAGCAGTGTGACATCACGTTGACATCACAGCATGGCGAGTTTAAACTGCGCTTCATTAGATCACACAAGCGTTTAAAGGTGCAGTGTGTAGTGTTTAGTGGCATCTAGCGGGACGAACTTGGCAGAAATGGAGCTTAATATTCATAAATACCTTAGAATGAGCCCTTTATATCTACATAAGGAGCGGATCCTCTTCCACGGAGCCACCATAGGTTCCCCTACACGCTTGAAAGGGGATCGTGAGCATAGGGGGGTTTTCAGTTGGTTGCAATCTGCAGACTCACCACTAGATGTCACTAAATCTTACACACTGGTCCTTTAAACTCACAGCAGCATTAATGAAAGGACTTTTTCAACTTTTCAGCTACCTTGCTTGTCATAATATACACAGAATTAATAACAAAATTCAGAAAAGTTTCAATTAATATTAAATACAGATCAAAACAGAATGAAATATGTAACGTAAGTGTACCGTAGACAAAATGTCAGTGTAACTCTGAAACGAGTGTAAAAGTGCATTTTAAGATATGGTTTGCATTTATGAGTCTGCTTGTTTTACAGAAAAGGTGATCTGAGACCAACAGGCTTGCAACCAGATAGCATTTACCATTCTCCTTTGATTTGAGGCAACACAATGTATAATCATAAAGTCTGTTTATTAAAATTGGATTTTTTCCCCTCTTTAAAATGCTAAAAGGCAATAAAAATGTATCATCACAATGTCTCGCCACTGTAATTGGATTTTTTTATCATCAAGAACCAAAAAGTAGATAAACTGAACACCTGGTTTACAATTATTGCTGAGCTGAAGACACAAAACAGATTCATCACACAGTCAAATCCCCACTTCACAGCTACCTTTAGGAAGGATTTACTTTTTTAAACGTACAGGTGCTGCATGTATCGACTTAAACCATGAAGCATGTTTGAAACATTGCAAAGCATCATGTTTGTCCTTGTTCATAACTTTTAGTGATTATTTCACTAACTGAGACACAGAGAACATTAGATTTCAATACTTTAATTGAGATAATGAAAGAGAGCTGATATGTTGATGGAGAACCTGATGAAGGATCAGGGATGGAGGGATGAAGTGATGGGGGGAGGAAAGGGGTGAGATGTGAGAGTTGAGGAACATATAATGGAGGGTTGAGGGACGATGATGGATGTACGGCATGTCGACTGGACGATGACTGCCGACAGTAGGGAGGTAGGAGGGAACAGGGGGGAGAGGTTGAGACTCTGAGTGGGGGAACTGTCTCTCCGGTCCATCGCCTGGATAGAGCCCCCCTGTTCCTGTGTTAAAACAGAGGAGAGAGGATGGTTGATGAAAAGAGAAGGGTTAGGCTAGGAGGGACGGATGGGGTGTGCCTAAATACTTTGTTGTGGGGAAGTGGGATGTGTACTCGGCGTGGTCTCTGTTCCCGAACCTTGTTTATAAATCTATAAACTTCATAAAATGACAAAAACAGATGAGAAACATTTATGTATCAAACCCAACAAAACTCTTGTTTGCTGGACTTCTTGGTGGTTGAACCTCAGACTGTTGCTGGCTTGTTTAAGACCAGATCCTTTTGGCTTTTCCTGATGTAGGAAAGATCGAGCAGTAACTGAGATGTTTGAAGATGAACTAATGTCTTTGAAACTGTCTTCAAACACATTATTTATCGAGCAAATGATCAAAAACTTGATCATTAGATTGGAAAGACATAAAGCAGAATAAACCGGACAGTGATTTAGTGAAATGCTGGTGGAAAGACGTCTCAATGTGGAGGTTAAAACTGAGCTACCTTTTTGTTGAAAGTTTTTTTTTTTTAAGATCAGCTCCAGACTGTAGCATCGTACAGCATCGGAGATTCCCTGCTGCCGGCACAGCTGTCGATGTTGACAAATGGTTTTGATTTCTCAGCCCCCTAAAATCTATTACTGAGCTTGAGAAAAAAACCTCTCAGCTCTAGTCTCTAACAGTCGGTATTACACCATGACTACAGCCGCAGAGACTCCATCATCTTTGTTTCAACATTTTTGTATTTTTAATCTTTATAACAGATAGTGGAGCACTTTTCTAAGCAGCGTTGCAAACTGCTTCACAAACACTGATACACAGATACAACAATGTGAACAATTGTACTAGAAAACATGCTTGTATAGTCCTTGAGAACATAGTGTGTCAAAATGAAATGTTAAAGGGTCAGTTTACCTGAATCACAACAAATAACAAAAGATATTTTTTCTTCTAGTTGTATCAATCAATGAGGATAGTTTAATTTTTATCCGCCAAGGTTTTTCAGTTAGCCCCCCGAGACGTCTGCTTCTGCTCCGGTACAATGGAAGTGAATGCAATTTAATTTCAGCAGCGCAAAGCATTAAAAATGTTAACAGAATGTCTCTTTCCAATCTTTTTCTACCTTCAGTTGACTTAAAAACTGCACATAACTTTGATTTTAGTTTTTGTGCAGTATCACCAAGTCTGTATGCTGCATGTGATGTTAGGGCTTATGTCTTGTTTACTATATGTGCCGTAAGGTGCCTGTTTTGTTTTTATATGTGTGATCAATAATTTTTGCCTGTAATTTAAAGTAAGTAAAGTTACATATATCTACATGTTCTATATATAGTATTTTATATTCTTTTCTGCTTCTGTTTATGAAATGCAGATAATAAAAATTAACCATTTGTAGACACATTTACATCACATGAAAGGTCCTCACAGGTTCACTGGTTTCCTAGTAACTGAGACCCGACGTGAGATCCTCTATCAGCTCTGATGCATCACAATCATCACAGGGGAAAACGTTGTTCAGCATGTAAAAATGACACATATTTCTGCTCTTTTGAACCATTGCTGCTCATTAATTGTTGGAGCATCATGACGTTGCCAGTCTGCCAGCGCTGCTGCTCTCTTTCTTTTTGGATTTGTGCAGATTGATTCATTTTGGATGTGGTCTAATTCTCATTTGAAACAGTTGTTTGTTTGTTTGTTTGTATTTTTCCATCACATTTTTGGGTGGGCTTTCCAATGGTCCAGTTTGGATCGAGTCCAAAATCCAAAGAAGATGAAAAGTTATGTGAACTTCTCTTCTCTTGAGAATTGGCTCATTAACCCAAAAGGGGACTTTGTTCATTTCCTGCTTCTAACCACAAGTGTCACATTTTTAATAGATTTTGTAACGGTGACTATTGTAGCCATGACAACGAAAGTCACCTAACTTTAAGGTAGTAGTAACTTTAACCCGCACCACATGTTTCTCTAACCTTAACAAAGTGATCATTTTAACCCAAACTATGATCTTTCCCTAAATCTAACCAGACTTTAACCACAGCGGTGTCACATCATAAAAAAAATTATTTTTAACAGTGATTTGTAACAGACTTATTATGTCATCCTGCAGATTACTGCCGATAGAGGCACCAGGTTAGAAAACACTCTGGAGTGCACATGGTCAAACCACCACTATTAACTTGGACTTTTGTCACACTGTGAGACACGTACACGGATGACCAATGTGGAGCTTTGGCAGCCAAAGACATCCAAGAAATGTCAGTAATTTAAAACCAAATTCTCACAGTGTGACTGCTGCTACAACCCAAACAACCAAGTAGCCAATTAACTACAAACAATCGGTAATACAGCATGAAATGACACAGAATATACTGGCTGGAACGGAAGGCGGAATGAGAAATACATTTATGGGACAAAGTAGAAAACTTTCCATGCTTTGCTGTATTTTCAAAACACATGAGATGGATTATACAAGCTGATGACGTCTCTCTGCTCTCATACTTTCTTCTATTCTCATCGTAGCGCTACAATTCACTGAGAATTAATCGCAACATTTGATAACTTCAAGCTGATATCATGCAGTCAGACACAGATTTTAACCAATATTTTATTAAATTCATCTCACACAGTGTAACATGCAATAAACTCACACTATCGTGAGCAGTTTCATTAAATCCGTCTGAATTTTCTATCTGAAGTTTGTGTCTTTAACCTAATTAATTTGGTTTGGTTTGTCAGTAGGAACCGGTAATAAAAGGAAGGAGGAGATTGAAACTATGAACTCCCACTGTGACTAACAGAGCCTCAAAGCACCATTCTGCGTGTGAATCCCTTTCCCCAGTGTTCCCATCAGTGTGAAATAACTGGAGCCACGATTCATTACACCAGGCAATGTTTCTAATCGTAATAGATTCACACTCGAGTGTTTTTGTTGGATCACAGAAATTGACCTCAGGATCAATGCCATTGTAGATTTTCTTCTTCTTCTTTGTTTTTTTTATGAAGCAGAACTCTGTTGGCTTCTTTCTTCACTGAACCATCTTTTCTGATCTTACGCTTTGTTTCTCTATCTGTCCTTTGGGTGTTGCTCCATTCTTACATATATGCACATGCACCACTGTTTGAGCCCTCGGTTCAATGTAAAGCCGAGCAACATTTCACGGTCTTTCAAACAGCTTTACATAAAACACTGAGACAACAGCAACAGATAAAAGGACGAGAAATGAGCTAAATCTCACATCTTCAGAGGAAAAACAGAGGGAAAGTGAAGAGAATAAAATGGCATAAAAAGTGAGAGAACGAATCGAATAATAGATCTGAAATACATCAAATTTAATGAAAAGAAATGGAAAATGTACTAAGAAGACTTAGGGAGTCTACTACAGCTGCAATAATTACACAATTAATCAATTAGTTGATCAACAGAAAATTAATCAACAAATATTTTGGGAATTTTTTAATCATTTTCTTCACTTTTTAAGCAAAAATGCCAAACATTTTCTGCTTTCAGCTTCCTAAATGTGGTGATTTAATGATTTTTTTGTCAAACATGATGGTAATCTGATTTCCTTTGGGGTTTTGGACTGTTGGTCGAACAACAACAGCGACATATGAAGACTTCTGGGAAATGATTCTTCATTATTTTCTGACATTTTAAAGACAAAGCGATTAATCAACCAATCAAGAAAACAATCAGCGGAGTGATCAATGATGAAGATAATCGTTAGTTTCAGCCCTTAGAGTCTGCACTTTCCAGGATGGAGAGAAAAACAAAAACCTTCTCGGACAAAACATGTGAAATCAGCCAAAGTCTCTTACAAAGATCCTAAACTGGTGTCACTTTGAGCATTTCTACCTTATTCAATAAGTCAACACTGTTTAGAAAATGTGAGAAGTGTTAATTTGCCATTTAAAAAGGGTGCTTTTGCAACCAAAACAAAAAAAACCCACTGTGCCACTAGCAGTTCAGACCAGCCAGGCACCTTCTGTACCACTGCTGCCAAACACTTTTAAGACCTTTGTCCTCACTTCCACCTTAAATGGCACACACGGATAATCAATATCTGAGTCCCATCTTGACTCAAAAATTCTTTTTTAACTTCTGTCTCACCTTTGGCCTCGTTAAATGCCAGGAAGGTACATCATCTCGCAATTATATTATCCATTTGGACATCCCCTTTTTTTTGACATATTGCGTTTTTTTTCCCCAAAGGAGAAGATTGTTTAAAAGAAGTTATTAAATATTCATCCAGTACAGGCCAAACTTTTAAGTATTTTCTTTTTAGCATTTTTGTTTGCCAAATTAACGGACTGAAAACTGGATTTGAGATTGTTTTTCTCTGTCTCTGCTGCAACAAAAAAACATCATCTCCACACCTATACATCCACACAAACACACACACACACACACACACACACACACACACACACATACACACATGTGACCTTTTCTTCACTAACAGGTTGAATGGAAAATGGTAACAAATCAAAGGTAGTCTTTCAGAGTTTGGCATATTGACAGCCTCCCAGCAGGTAGAAAATTCCACTCAATAAACCATCTCAGTCCAGAACAGAAATCCATTTGGCTCAGGCCTCACCAACCTTTCAATCCATCAGCCAAAGGCAAGAACAAAAGTAGAGGTAGGAGGTAAGATGCCAAGGTGGCATGAAAATTCAACAACATACAGTAATTTCAAAAGCAAAAGAGCAAGAAATTGATGGAATTTGACTTAAAATCATCAAAGAGGTCTTCTTTTTCCTCTTAAAAAATAGTAATCTGCAAATGTACACTATCTAAGATATGAAAATGAATCCACCTGCTGCTTTGACAAAGTTTGGATGGACAAAAAAATATGACAATTCATGGACAGCAAAGGTAAGAGGCAGGTTTCAGGTACAAAAACTGTTCTGTATATAAGCATCAATGAATCTTTTGGAAGCTCTCTGCAAACCAAAATGTGCTTAAATAAACAAAAAAAATAGGAACTTTTTTTTTCCCCACATATGAATAGTCCTTAAAATAGCCACTTCCTCTGTTGGACGCATGCGTCCCGTATGGAATCGAATCTAGCTTCCAGGTTCAAAGGGGGGTTAGTTTGTACGAAGGTGACAGAGAGGAGGACACCTGCCACAGGAACATATGGGCCAACCAGGTCGTGATGAAATGGGATGTGACAGCCAAAGAGACCCCTGGAGATACACCTGAGCTGGGGTCAAGCACTCGCTGTGGAGGCATCTGTAGGCAGGAGGAAAGTCCCCAGAGTCAGATGATGCTGCTCCTCCTTCACCGTCATATTCTCTAATTTTTTCATGTTCACGCAAGTCACCTGCATTACCTGCAACATTGTTAACACATGTGAGAAAATGGATATTTGTGATATCTTTGGGCCTTTTCTTCACCACCCAGAGGAAGAATTTTGTTGTTAATTGGCAGACATTTCACTGATAAAATGCAGTAGTCTATTAAAAATCACACTACTTGAGATAAAAATTATAATGCACTAGCTGTTCATTTTGTACAACAACTAAACTACATTTCTGTGTCCTTTAAAATCCCCCAAAAAACAACTTCTATTTAAAGTTAAACTTTATTTTCAAGCATGAATAGAAGTACAATGCAGCTTTAGCACAGAAACAGAAAGTCTCAAAGACTCACCGATAAGAGAGGAAGAAAAGCACAAAGTAGCCATTATACAAAGTATGATGATATCAGGCTTTGTGCATTTCATACGTCTGTATGTGTGTGCAGGGAATGTAAAGTCCAAAAACAAATGTAAGAGATTATTCATCCCTGATGTTTCCTTTGCACCATCTCTGAAAGGATTCAGGAGGAAACATTTGTATTATTCAGTCTCTCAACCTCAAAGATCATTACTCCATAAAAACAGTCAAAAGTGCTCCAGCTTTTGTTTGGGGGTTCTTTTTAGTTTGAATAGCACGCTTTTAACACAGCCACAAAATGCAATGTGCTGTACAAAGAAGAGGACAATGAATCCATAGAAGCCAGTCGTTAATGGATTAACAAATGAGCTTAGCTTTCCAAATGTCACTGCAAAAGAGACAAAACAAAACAAAAAATGGTTCAAATCGATGATTTTCAATGCGACACATAAAATGCAGAAATATTATATTAAGTTTGGCCAACTTGCCAGTCTATAGAAACACAAAACCAGTAACTGAAATGGGTTGAGCTACCTTAAAGTTACATTAATTGATTTTTTGAGCACTCAGGGGCAACAGAACAAGCTGTAAACACACTGTTGACATATTAACATCAAATAAAGTTGTTACAGCAAACATGCTAGCAAACAGTTGCCTATTTACACATTCAGCAGACACAGAGCAACATTAGCAGTCATGATTCTGTCAGTCAGTTTGAAGCCTGAAGTACCTTAAAGTGCCCTAGATTCTGGCTCCACTTCTCTCTAGAGATACTAAGTCAATCATTTTTTTCATCAAGTCATTATGGTCTTAATCACTAAATTCAGACCCTCTAATACGTGTGCTGGTGGTCATTTTGGAAATTATTGCTCTGTTAATAAGATTTGAAGACTTATAGTAGATGTGATGTCTGCCGTGTGGGTGCTGATTGACAGCTGTGATTGATAGTTGCTGCTCTCCCCGACTCACACTGAGTCAGACTTTTGGAGCTTCTGTTAAAGAATAAACTAAATAAACAGACACGCAGCTCTACTGTGTTTTATGGTTAAGAAGTTAGAATAACAAGACCCTCACGGGATGCTGTCACATAATATTTTGGTAAATTCATTGTTAATTGATTACAATTTAGCTTAAGTAGCTAACTTTCATCCAATTGCGTAGCGCTTGGTGTTTCCAGTAAGCTAGCATTAGCTTCGGTCCAAGGTAGTGGGGCGTTTGGATGGTCCTAAACAGCAACTCTGGGCTTCAAACTGGCTCCGATGCAAACCAACACCTCGCTATGTCCATCTATATATGAAGTCAATGGTTTCTGTCCACCAAATGAATGCAAGTCCAATGTTCACAATCCATTTAGCACCTGAAGAATCACCTGTCAAATCTATTCTCACCTAAACTATTTTTACATTACACTGTCTCACACTAAATTTGGCACATTTACATGGCCTGCTTCTGAACCAATAGACTATATTTAACGATAACCTTAATAACAGTATGGTAACTCAACTTATCTGTATATCTTTAATCCCCCCCCCCCACCTTCCCCTCTGGCACAGGATGATATCATTGAAAGATTCATCATGAACTCCACTGCACCGCGTTTCCACAGAATAATCTAACCCAGCTGTACCCTCCCAACCCCGTGGAGCAAGTGTATGTTCACATGGCATTACAAGAGAGGGGATCTTAGGAACGGCAGATCTGCGCTCACGCTCTGTTTGATATGTAATGAAGAGACCTGTTACCCCATACTGTACATCTCAGATCATTAGTCGTCACTTTTGTCTATTTCTTATTCATTCGAGCTCCTCGGTGTCTTTGGAAGTGAAGCGTGAAGACCGTGGGAAGACTAGTGAGAAAGTCAGCGAGGAAAGACTTTTATTTCTTTATTTCTTCACAAGGCCGACTGTCTGTGTGGGCATGTGGCTGCGTGTGCTCCAAGTACTGAAAGATATCAGAGTGATCGTGACTTTTATTATCACTCCTGTATTGCCTGGTGATTCCTATACTGAATGTATCTGGTTACATAAACGATTGTTGGTTGAATAACTGCAGGATTTGTTTTGAGAGGGCAAAGTATATTCATGTAATGTCCAATATGTCAATCCAAAGCATCATTAAAGGAATAGTTTGACATTTTGAGAAGAGTTAGATGAGATCGATGCCACTCTCCTGACTGGAGCCATTAGCTTATCTTAGCTTAGCATAAAGTCTGGGTTAGCAGGGGAAAACAGCTAGCCTGGCTCTGTCCAAAGTTAAAAAATAAGCTTACCAGCATGTCTAAAGAGCTTTGATTAAAATGTTGGATCTTGTTTGTTTAATTCATTCACATACATAACAATTTAATCTGTACAAAAGGACAATTTACTGGGTTTTTATGTGATGTGATTATTTAAAAGCAAACGACAGCCAGTCGCAGTGACTACTTTGAGTGTTGTCACTGTGCTGTGCAGACAGATAAACTGTTATTTGTCAAGAAATATTTACAGCACGTAACTCCCCTAACAGCACAAATTGTTCATTTTACATTTCTGTCTAAACACAGATTAAACAAACACGATACAACATGTTAATCAGTGACCTTTAGACAGGGCTGGATTAACTCATAAGGGGGCCACAGGGCAAACATAAACTGTGGGCCCCTGGTTCCCCACCATGGTTCCCCAAGTTAGAATATTTAAGATGCTAAAACTAGATTTTGACACAGGATCCTTGTACAAGACAGGGCTTCAAGAACAAGTAAAGGTAAAAAAAACATAGTATAAGTAAAGACCTAAGGAATTATCTTTCTTTCATTTCAATTAATCACATTACTAATCGAAGTCTTTGCTGCACCTAAATCTGCTCTGCTGATCTGACACTAATTAACTTTGGTGTGAAAGGTTAAACAGAGACGGTGATATACTGTATTAAACTCACACACTAACTCTGCAGCGTATGGAAAGGATTTTACTTTTCACTTTGCACAAAGTTTGCCGATGAATATATCCAGGAGAATCTGTACAACCTGCAACATGACAACTAGACATTGTTTCAGCTGCATATCAGCTAAACCAGATTACTGCGATGTGCTGTCATCAACGTCACCAACAGCAGTGACAAACCCCTATTTTGGAATAAAATGAAATCCACAAGCCCCTGCTGCATCAAATCTTGATGGATTTCGTTTCAGCTCCATGAACTGACATCCATGAAGCTCTGCTCAAATCAAAACGTTCTGTATATGTTGTGCTGGCTGCTAAAAAGAGAATTCCATGTTTCAGATTTGAATTAAATTATGTAATTAATCTGATTACAATGAGGCTATGGTTAAAGTTACTACACAACTCTATCACATCAGTCCCGTAGAGATGTTGAGCTCAAAAGTGATAATGTTTTGAGACAGAATAATATCCATATTCTCATCAACCTTCATGCATTACACCATGATCAACCATCCAACTTTCACAGTCAGTAAAACTGTATTATTAGACTGTAGCAGATGTTTCCACATGTTTGTCTGTCATGCTGCCCTTTGGGAATCTATTAACAAGAGGATCTACATTGAATTCTATCAAAATACCATCAAGAACATAAGCTGCATGTTTTTTTCATGTGTAAAAAAATGTGTTAAAAAGTTAAACTTTGCCCAAACTAGCGAGGATTTAGATCCATAAGACACAAGAGCCTCTTACACTGACACCAAAGACAGGTTTCATCATATTTTGGCTTTGACTGACATGTTTGATCGATGAGCATCGCCAGTTTCTTTTTTTTTTTTTTTCTTATCTCTTACTACTAATTATTTTATAAACTGTGCCTGTGTATTTATGCAATTCATTGATTAAAGACACTCATAGTGATCTAACAAGAGGCTGTTCAACTAATTTTATTTAGTTTCACATTAAAACTTTGGTGGGTAAAAATACATTCCTTTATTCCACAGCTGTGGAACAACCTTCCTTTAAGTCTAAAACTCAACACATCAGAACACATATTCAAAGTAGCCTTGAAAAGACGGTTCCTCAGGAATTTATAAGCAGATATTCATAAGGTAGAGAGGTCAGAGCATACAGACCATGTTACCTTGCCATTATACTGTATGCTTTGTATATAACTGTTGGCATGTATATATTTGTGCTATGTTGTTATTGTCATGCTCATACCAATAATCTTGTACTTTAATGTAATTTTGCTGTCTGAACATGCATTTTGCAAACCTGAATGTTGATGGCCTCACTGGCATCAGAGCTTTTGAACTTGTTTGTTTGAATTGTTTATTGCCCCTCAAGCCTCACTTGCACAGGTCTGTAGAATGTAAATTGCTGCATTAACATTTCATAAAGGGACTAAAGACCATAAACACATGTTTCAAACTCAAGGCCTGTGGGCTGAATCCACGAGAGCTTGCAAAGTTCATAATTTGTGCAACATGTGTCGGTATGTTCATGTATAATTGTGTGGGTATAGGTCTTAAGTCTAAAATCTGTGAGAATGTTTATATCATACATACTTCATAGACAGACTCTGGTCCAGATCTGGACGAATAGCAATTTAATCCAGACTGGGAGCAACAAAAAACGGCAACCTGACCCGGACCGCTTTTGAGAGACGCATCGTTATCACGTCACCTCAGCCGCCATCATTCAGCTGCCTGCTAGTCGCCACAGTTAGCAAGTTTGTTGAGGAATGTAGGAGCTTCAGCTGATAAACTAAAATGTCTCGTTCAAAACTAGCCGATGCAAAAAAGAAAAAAAGAGGTTGACAGTGAAAAAAATGCTTTTAAGGATGTCTAGACTGAGAAATATGTGTTCATTTTGCCTGAGGGAAGTATGTCCATTGTGCTTGAATTGCAATCAAACAGTGGCCATAATGAAGAACACCACCATGACACCAAACATGCCTGTTCTGAACAAAACTATCCCAAAAACATGACAAATATATACATTATTAATTTATAGATAGATAGATAGATAGATAGATAGATAGATAGATAGATAGATAGATAGATAGGCAATTATGTAATACGATAACAAGTAGATATATTTATGTATATATATGTCTTACATTTACAACTGGCCCTTTGAGTGCGACCATAATGCTGATGTGAATTGAGTTTGACACTCCTGCTATTGGATATTATGAGATAGTGTTCTATAAATACTACGAGATAAACAAGTTCATTCTCTTGTTTGTATGTGTAAGGCTCAAAGGAAAGGTCATCAGCAGTCAGTAGTATCTCTCACTAATGCTCTTTGATTGTCATTGACCTACTTACACTGTAATATGAGCCGACAGTCTCTGCTCAGTCAGACAGATTTTGGTTTTCTCCACAGAGGACTCTTGAGCCGACAATAATTTAAAGACTTCAATATGAGTGACCTAATTCCAAGAGGAAGACTGACTCCTCTGTCGGCCATTTCCTTACATACCAATAGATGTAATAACATATAAATTCACAGAGTACAGTACCAGTCAAAAGTTTGGACTCACCTTCTCATTGAAGGGAACAGGAAAGCGTGTCCAAATGTTTGAGTAGTCCTGCAAATGTAAAAAATGGCATCCAAACTGTACAATCTTATAATTTAAATCTTATATATCATATATTTCTATTTTAAATACAAGGACCTGTCAGAAAGTTTTCAGAGGAACTCAAGCAGAAAAACCTTGCAGAAAAAGCCTTTTAAATGCCTGAAACTGCTCACAGAGTCTTCTAGTTTGTAGGTGAGACGTTGTCAGCCGGTGTGTCAGAACTGCAGGCAGAGAAAAAGAAAAGCAGCTCCGCACGTCTCAACTATCTGACATGACAGACACTCACATCATTTAGCTCCGCGGTGTGGAAACAGTAGCCTAAATAGATAGCGGAGATGTGCGAAACAGGTCATTTTCTGCCCATCACCCTTCTGCAAATGAAACACTGACTCACTAATCTACAACAGAATTCGGCACTCACTTTGCTCCATTGCCTGCAAAGTAGTTTAGGACTGTGCATCACATAACAAGAGGATACCATTACTTATAAAATAGTGTATTAGTGGTGTCCAAATGTTTAAGTTGTTTGAATTGTATTATGTTGTGATTAAAGCTGCTATTTCTAGAAATATGTTTGATTATAAGATCTTTCAAATCATTCTGATGACATAAGTTTTTGTTTGGGGAAAAAGAAAAAATGAGACAATCCAGGATACGAGCTGTTAGATACCAAAGTCTAATGTTTTCTAATATTACAATGGTGGCTTTACAAAATGAGCATATTTTATTCTGACATAATTTAGATGTACTTTTTCTCCATTACAAGCTCAGTGTTCAGTTTGTTGGTCGCGGCGGTGGTTCAAATACTAATAATTCATGTTCATCTTTTATTGGTACTTGTAGTTTGTGGACAGCTAAATAATTGAACCATAAATGTCAGCAAATTCACATAAAGGCTATACAATAAATTTTACTGGTAAAGCAATTATGGCAGAAAAACAAAGAAAAAGAGGAATACAATACAGTGCGTCTGAGTGTTTGAGAGTTTTCTGTAAACTTAAAGGAATAGTTTAACATGTTGGGAAGTACATTTGTTTGCTTTCTAAAACCCATAACCATATTTGTGTTTGTTTATGGACTGAGCACACGAGATAAGAGGTGTGCTGGTATTTTTGAAGCTGTTTCCCTCTGCTTCCAGTCTTTATAGTAAGCTAAGCCAGTTGCCTTCCAGCTCAAGCTCTACACTTAACAAACAGAGACATGGGATTGATATCAATCTCCTCATCTATCGCTCTGTCAGAAAGGGAATAAACCTATTTCCCACAGCTATTTCACTGGTTTTATTACATTTTCATCTTTTTTATTTTTTTATTTCCTCATGTGCATTAGTCTCAAATTGTTTGTACTGTTGTCAGTCATCTGTAAAGCTCTTTAAAATTGCAGTTACCTGTACAAGAGGTGCTATTCAAATAAAGTTTGATTGATTGATAACAGAAGATTGAAGCAATAAGAGAAGACTTTGGAGCTGGAGCTGCTTTTGTCTCATCCGTTGTCTTGTTATTGTCTCTAGTACTTCATGTCAATATTGAGGACATGACACATGATGGAAAATATGGCCTAGCGCTTTGCTTTAAGCCCAATATTCTCTCTCTTTATCACATACAGCTTTAGAAAAGGCTGTACTGACCACTTTCATTCAGTTTGTACCTCAGAAATAGACTGAAACATGGCATGCATACTTAAGTTTGGTTCATTGACTTTCAAAAAGCGTTAGATTATGTTGATATAAATCTTCTGTTGTATAAACTAAATGAAATTGGTGTAAATGGCAGGAGGGCTGACAAGATTTGGAGTCAAAACTTGGAGGATACAATAAGGTTTAATCAAAATTGAGTTTAGGACTGAAAATTATGTGAAATGTAATCTGCCTGAAAAGAAAAGATCTGTGTGTGCCCAACTGAGATGTGTTATCTTATAGCTACATTGACATAATGATGAACAGGATCAGCTTTGTCAGTGATGTGAGTTAAATGAAGTAAGAAATGAAATGCGTTTTGTTTTGTGTTATAATCACAGAGAGAGATTATTCAGTAAAATTAAAAAACGATTACTTTCTCATGGAAGATGTTGAAATTATGAAAACATTTTTGCTCAGTGTGAGTATTTGGACAATCCCTTGTCTCCAAGAAAAAAATGTTTTATAGCTTTTATATTGCTTTTTCTTCTGTGAAAAATATGATTTTCTCCAAACTTCATACAGTATGTGGTTTGCAGCAATGATTTGTTTTTGTTTGGAACATGAATGTCAGTGTCAATGAAAGTTGTTTTTTATGTCTTGTATTATTGTGTGTAATGCAATGCCATGTGGGGTGGACCATTTTAAATGGAATGACATGAAAATAAAAGAATAACAACAATCATAACAATAACAGCAGCAATAGCCGGGGAAGGACACCAACAGGATTGCGAAGGACCGCAAAGGTTCAGCCTGCAACCCAGGGTTTCCTGCGAGATGAGAAAGCACAAAAAACTCCGGGGAAGAAGCCAAGTTAGTAACATGATTGATGTTACATGAATGCATACAGATGGAGAGGAGGAAGAGGAGAGAGGAGCTCAGTGCATCATGGGAAGTCTCCCAGCAGGCTAGGCCTATAGCAGCATAACTAAGGGCTGGTCCAAGGCAAGCCTGGTCGGCCTTAACTATAAGCTTTATCAAAAAGTGAAGTTTAAGCCTACTCTTAAACTTAGAGAGGGTGTCTGCACCCCGGACCGAATCTGGAAGATGGTTCCACAAGAGAGGAGCCTGATAGCTGAAGGCTCTGCCTCCCATTCTACTTTTAAAGACTGCAGGAACAACCAGTAAGCCTGCATTCTGGGAGCGCAGTGTTCTAGTGGGATAATACGGTATTATGAGCTCTTTAAGATATGATGGTGCCTGACCATTAAGGGCTTTGTAAGTTAGGAGAAGGATTTTAAATTCTATTCTCGATTTTACAGGAAGCCATTGTAGTGAAGTACATGTGCAGCTGCATTCTGGACCAGCTGGAGAGTCTTTAGAGACTTGTTAGGGTAGCATGATAATAAAGAAAATCCAGCTTAGAAGTAACAAATGCGTGGACTAGTTTTTCTGCATCTTTTTGGGACAGGATGTGCCTGATTTTTGCAATATTACGCAAGTGAAAAAAGGCAGTCCTTGAAATTTGATTTATGTGGGAGTTAAAGGACATATCCTGATCAAAGATAACTCCCAGATTACTTACGGTGGTGCTGGAAGCCAGTAGTTATATCATTAGATAATGTGTTTCTAAGGTGTTTAGGGACAAGCACAATAACTTCAGTTTTATCTGAGTTTAGTAGTAGAAAATTGCAGGTCATCCAGGTCTTTATGTCCTTAAGGCATGCTTGGAGTTTGTTTAACTGATTGGGTTCATCTGGCTTCATTGATAAATATAATTGGGTATCATCTGCATAACAATGAAAATTTATGGAGTGTTTCCTATAATATTACCTAAAGGAAGCATATACAAGGTGAATAGTATTGGTCCAAGTACAGATCCTTGTGGAACTCCGTGTCTAACCCTTGCCTTCACGGAGGATTCATCATTAACATGTACAAACTGAAATCGGTCTGATAAATAAGACTTGAACCAGCTTAATGCAGTTCCTTTAATGCCAATTAAATGTTCCAGTCTCTGTAATAAGATGTGATGATCAATTGTGTCGAATGCGGCACTAAGATCTAATAGGATAAATATGGAGACAAATCCTTTGTCCGATGCAGTTAGGAGGTCGTTTGTGACTTTCACCAGTGCTGTTTCTGTGCTATGATGCGCTCTAAATCCTGACTGAAAATCCTCAAATAAACTATTGTTATGTAGAAAGTCACATAACTGATTAGAGACTGCTTTCTCAAGGATCTTAGATAGAAATGGAAGGTTAGATATAGATCTATAGTTGGCTAAAATGCCTGAATCAAGAGTAGGCTTCTTAAGAAGAGGTTTAATTACAGCTACTTTAAAAGACTGTGGTATACAGCCTGTTACTAAAGACAGATTGATCATATCTAGTAAAGAAGTGCTAACTAAGGGTAAGGCTTCCATGCGCAACCTAGTTGGGATGGAGTTTAAGAGACAGGTTGATGGTTTAGCTGAACAAATCACTGAAGTTCAGAAAAGTCAACTGGAGAAACAGTCCAAACATATATCAGGTTTTACTGCTGTTTCTAAGGTGCCTGTGTTTGGGGATAAATCGGTGCCTGTTGAGGGCAGGAGGTGATGAATTTTGTCTCTAATAGTTAGAATTTTATCATTAAAGAAGCTCATAAAGTCATTACTACTGAGAGCTATAGGAATACATGGATCAATAGCGTTATGACTCTTTGTCAGCCTGGCCAAAGTGCTGAAAAGGAACCTAGGGCTGTTTTTATTCTCCTCCATTAATGCTGAGTAATAGGCGGCTCTGGCATTACAGAGGGCCTTCCTATATGTTTTAAGACTATCTTGCCAGACTAAGCGAGATTTTTCCACTTTGGTGGAACGCCAAATCCTTTCCAATTTTCGCGATGTTCGCTTTAATTTGTGGGTTTGGGAGTTATACCATGGAGCTAACCTCTTATGTTTTATTATCTTCCTTTTTAAAGGGGCGATGGAGTCAAGTGTTATTCGCAATGAGCCTGCGGCACTATCAACAAGATTATCAATTTGGGAGGGACTAAAATTAGCATAAGAGTCCTCTGTAGTATTGAGACATGGTATTGAATTCAGTACTGATGGAATTGCTTCCTTAAATTTAGCCACAGCAATATCAGATAGACATCTAGTGAAGACATTTCTGTCTAATGGCGTGCAATCCAGTAATTGGAATTCAAAAGTTATTAAGTAATGGTCTGATAAAATAGGATTTTGTGGAAAAATTATTAAATGTTTAATTTCAATCCCATAAGTCAGAAAAAGGTCGAGGGTGTGGTTAAGACAGTGAGTGGGTTTATTTACACACTGAGAGAAGAGAGGAAGAAGAGAGCATATGACCTTTCCTCTCTTATTTTCCTTCTTTCTTTCATTTGCTGTTTAAAGTTTTATGTGTCTTTCCACACACACACACACACACACACACACACACACACACACAGGCAGAGCTGGAGTGATCCAGTGGGAGGACAAAAACATTTAGATCTTCAACCATAATGTCATCTTTTAAAACACAGTACCATGCAACACAGGCGTTGTGGCTCCAAGGACGCTTCTTGACAGTATGAGATGTCAGCAACGTGTTGCGGTGATGAGACATGCTCCTTGGTCGGCAAACTCAGCATAATCCTTCTCAAACTGCAGGATTTTACCAGGCATGACTATCAGAGCAGCAGCGCCGCAGTGATATCCGACAGAGTTTTACCGCTATGCAGCAAAATCATCAGTGTTCAGTGAAGTGTGAAAAAAAAACACAGTGCCAGTGTTTATAGGTTCACCCCATCAGAGTTAATTTAGCTGCCCCAGAGGCATATCGGTTAGTTGAGGGAACAAACAACTGTCTAATGAGCACTTGTCAACACCAAATAATCCGCAGCTGAAGAATCAAAACTTATTATCAGCGGAAAAATTTCTGTGTAGTTATTGACATGATGACCGCAGCAGCAGCACTTTGGTATCTAACAGACTTTTTTCTACAAAAGAGTAATTACAGACTGGTGCAAATTTTCAGATGAAAGTAAATGTGCTGCTACAGCAGCAAACATCAAGGGTGTTCCTGACATCACAGGGCATATTCACAATATGTTGTAACGGAGATTGTTTAGTCTCTAATTACCCTTCCTTTATCTCAAATTACCATTAATTTTGTACTCTTCAGATTCTCAGGGTATCCCAAATTTGGCCTCAGGCATAAGAGGAGGCCATGTGCATAGTTTCTAAGGAATTAGATGTCTAAACCGATAATTTACAGTAGAGCTGCAAACAGAAAACCTTGGAGAGATTTTTGAAAAAATTAGATGTCTTAAATTTATGTAGATTAAGCGGTAGATGGGGTCAGTGGAAACTCAAGAGTCTCATTACTGCTAAATAAAGCTGTGGAGTATATGAGGCATCAAAGTTACTGTCTGTAACAGGATAAGGTATGTTTCCATCTTTAAATATTGCCATTGGTGAAAAAAAAAAATTCATATCCTTCACTTGAAGCCAATATATGTATATTTCTTGTAAAATTATTCTGATAGCATAAGTGTTTGTAGAAAAATTAGTCTCTGTCAGTGTTGCTTTCAGCCTGCTCATGTCAATGATCCAAGGTCAGATCGGTGTGGTTATAATTGTGAAAGTGTCAATACCACAAAAATTATTTCAAAAATAATTTAATGTAAAAATATTCAACAAAAATGCTGTAAAAGTTCTGCATTTGTAGTTTCACATGAAAAACTTGTAAAAGTACAGAAGTACTACCAGCAAATATACTTCAAATAAAAACACAGCAGCATCTCGATGTTGTGGTTGGTTGAAGTACAACTATTTTAACAGTTTTATATGTGGTGCTGTGTTTATATGCAGTCGGCTTGGTCTAGGTTTTGTTAAAGGATCAGGCTGGTGATTTTCTATATTTTTCTTATTGTTAACAAATCTCAAGTGTTGAGCCAAACCAACAATGAATTGATTTATTTACAAGTGTTGTGTGAGTATCCGAAGCCTGATATATCTTATTCCTTTGTGCCGTAGAGTTCTGTAGTTGAAGTTAGAGGACAATGAAGGTCCTCTCACCTTAAAGGATCAGGCTGGCAATTTTCTATATTTTTCTTATTGTCAACAAATCTCATGTGCAGAGCCAAACAAACAATGAATTGATCTACTTACACTTTTTGTGTGAGCAGCGGTGTGGCTCATTGATGTATTTTTGATAGTTTTTTGAGAACTACAGAGCTCTACAACACAGAGGAATAAGATATATCAGGCTTTGGATACACACACAATACTTGCAAGTAGATCAATTCATTGTTGGATTGGCTCTAGGACATGAGATTTGTTGACAATAAGAAAAATGATAGAAAATTGCCAATCTTATCCTTAGTTAGAGGATAGAGGACCTCTGTTGTCATGGTTACAATAGTAACTATTTGGTTAACAATCGTGGTCATTGTCAAAAAAAAAGTCTGAAAAGACTGTCAGTAGGAGACTTACGGAGAACAAGAAGCAGTCTTCCTCCTTTGCTCCTCACATTGTCATAATTTATACAGCTGCAAGTGCTCTTTGTCACTTTATAACATGAATATTTCCAATTTAACATCCAAACATTGTGTCTGTCTGACATTCTCAGCCCTGTTTTTCAAATATACTCATCTGCAAACAAGATATTTGAGGTGTTTTCCTCTCTTTCACTGTCTTCTCCTCTTCTTCTCCTACAAACCAGAGAAGGAAAACTGCTCTAAACTGTCTGTTTAGAAGGATGACTCATTCTGGCTAAAATGCTCAGAAACTATTGAGCTCACTGATTCATAGCTTTACTGCTCTAAATCTCACAAACATACTAATCCACTTTATTTATTCATATCTGCTCTTCTGCAGAGGCAGGAATATTATGAAAAAGATGTAAATCTTCTTTTTTTTCTGCCCTGAGATGAGCAAACACATGGGCAGACAAAGTGTATTTACATGTTACCATCATGTTACTTAGACCAACACAAATACACCTACACATATGCGTCATTATTGCGAGACAATACTGAACCCACACTCATCTGAACGCACAGTGTTCTCGTAGATAATTAGACGCATGCTCACATACACACAATATGTTTATTAAGGTATCAGAGGGAGCTATTACTCCAATTACAGCTTTTGTCATTTTCATCCTTTACTTTTTCCATCTTTTGCTTTCTCTTTCAAGACATATGTTCTCTGACAGTATGCGCCTCCCTCTGGCAGGAGTGAAAAAGGATCAAATCTGTTCTGTCACCGCTAATCATTGTTCATTTATTTTGACACGTTATTACTCTTTTGTCACACTTGTCCTTGAATGAAGCCTCTGATCATTGTTAGACGGTCTCCTCCGGGCATCTTATCACCTCTCTCAAAACATCAGCTCCCTTTGAAAGAACATCTACAAAAAGTCGCAGTCAAAATGAGGTTCAGGTGTGAAACAGCAGGATAAGGGCAGATCACACCTGCTCCAGTCTCAATAGATCATGGGAGTCAGGTGGCACCTCCTTTTTTTTGGCCTTTTTAGCCAGTTACCCAATAACAACCTCACTCAGTTCAACCAAATTAACCAAAAATGGATTTTATATGAAGCATTTAACACACTGCAGGAAAAGAGTAAAAGTTGTGCAGTGTTTTCTAAATCACTTTTCTTATCAGGTCAACTAAAAAAAATATTTATTTTCATGCGTGATTAACAGCTTCATCTCAAATTATCAAAACTCACTTTTGATGAAAATGAGTTCTCAGCAGGAGACACTCTTGAAAAACTTTCCAAGGCCCAGAAATAGACTCGTCACCAGATGAAAGTGTCTGCCCTGAATTCATACTTTAATAGGTTTTAAAGCCATTAAGAGAGTTTTTAGGGTAATAATGTCTGATATATGAGCACTCAAACAGTATAACGGTGTTTTAAATATAAAATGTGAACATTTAATAATATATTATGTCAAAACATACAGTATGTGCAAGATATTTTTTTTAAGAATATGGTGCAGCAGTATCTGTTGTTGGAGACTGTTGGTGGAGTCTTAAACACCTTTCAAGTCTGCACATTGAGAGTCCATTAACTCTCATTATCTTTACCCCTCGTTATCTTCACCGGTTGGCTTATACTTAAAACAACGACCCTGCTCACGAATGCAGTCCCACTGTAATTCCACCACCTAGTTTTTAACCCATGAGGGTAAAAAATATCGATGAAGGAACCTTTTGTCAATTCTACTTTATCTTACGCCTCAAGAGTTTTGTTGCTGTTGTCGTTGTGTGGAAGATAAAGTATCCGTCACATGAAGAGTAACTGTTCCAAAGAAGCAACATAGCCAGAAGGAAAACTGTCACCTTTCAAACTCAGCGGGTGCATGAAATTGTCATTTTTCAACCCAAATACAGTAATAAAACACTTCCACGGTTGCTGTGTTTTTGCACACAAGATATCTAAGAGGAAAATGTCACCGTTAAAAAAATGCATTGATAATGATCGCTGCCTTTTTTTGCCTGTTTTGCTGTGATGTCAGTGTGTAAAAACCCTGCATGTATTGATGATGATACTTGATGTACAAGGTTATCAGGGTATAGTTTAATCTGTCATCATGTTAATATGAAACATTTACAATTTACATCATCAAATGTATGTTTTTTTGATCAGTCTTCCTATTAAAAAACTGAACAATGTATATTTTATTTACATACACATCATATACAAGAAATATTTCTCCTTTTTTAGTTCCCCTATCCTCCCAACAAGAACATGAACACATCAGCCAGACAATAAGACAAACAGCAATGAGTAAACATATTCATAATTGAAAATAAAATAAAACAATGACCAAGAAGAAGACAGAACAGACAAAACTAAAAAAAAAAAAAAGACAATAACTAGATGGATGAATAAAAAGATAAAAATTAAGTTAGAAATCCAGTTTATCTGCTTCATGATTTTCATAAAAGATTAAAAAATTGTCAGTATTATAGGGTATAAAAAACTATTATTATAGTGAAGTCAAAGAAAACTGTAATTATGTGCTAATATTGTATTTTTTATGCACTTGGATGTCCAATGATACAGTGAGTTAGATGTAATGCCTCACTATGTGCACTAGGTGGTGGTATTTTTCCACAACTTCAGTCATCTTCAAACAACTTCTGCCCTAAAAAGAAACCCCTTCTCCCTGCTGTGTGTTTTACATTGAAGTGTCCCCTGCTGAAAAATTATTTTCTCCACATTTCAGGGCTCAAAAGACACACAGTAGTATCTGATGTCAGCACAGTGTCCTCTCCATTACAAAGCAAGAGAATAAGGAAGCTGGTCCTGTAAGGACAGATCACTGGAGTGGACACGCAGCCTTCCTGTAGTGCTAACAGATCACTTCAGTTCAACATTCCTCCCGTGTCGCTGCTACTGACTTTGATGTTGTGTTTTTGTCTCTGCAAGAGAGTAGAAAAAGAAAAAACTGACTGTGTGTGCACGTTTGTTGCACAGGAGTGGGAACAAAATGGCACAAAGGCAAGATTTTCACTTCGTTGTCATGCATTTCATGGACTCACATTACTTCCCTGACATATAACCATGACATTTAATGTGACATTTAATCACTAACCCTTATCCTCAACCTGACATGAGCTAAATCCAAACATGAACCCACAACCCTTATACCTATAAATGGTAACTGGCCTAAAATGACTCTAATTTTCACAATTTTCTTCTTCTGAGGACATTTCATTCACATAAAGGTCATTCTAGACCTGGCACACCTGTGGTTGGTTCTTGTGTAAACAGTCACTGACTGCATGATGTTTTTTTTATTTTATTTTGGGTTTTTTTTATCATTTCAAATAACAGAGACAGACTGGAGAAAACAGGTAGATCATGTGGAGACACCAGATACTGCAGACAGAGGTATTAAAATGCTGTGAGCAGGAATCCTTACAGAGGTGTAGTTTGATGTACTGCTGTAGTGACATCTAGTGGTGACTGGTAGGAATTGCAATTATACAGACATGTACATCATTTAACCCTTTTATAAAACTTGGCCTGTAAGTGACACAAATTACAAAGATTCAGAAGGTTTAAGTAAACAGGTAAGATATCATGAAAGAAACAGGAAACAGTGAAGTGTTACTGCTGATACACCTGGACACACACTGTGAAACATCATACAGGAATTTAATGGAATCAGCTCATCTTTCTTCTGTCATTAACTTTACTTAAATGTGTATATTTTATTTATCCTGGGAAAATATTTTCAGAAATTGAAAAATGTACATGGTTAAGTTTATTATTTCTGCTTTGAAACTTGACTAAATTATGTTGACAGAAGTCATCACCATGCATCCAAGACTGGAAAGAAACAATAAGGAAAATTCAAAGCATGGAGCAGATTACACCCCATAAGAGGGACTTAAGAGTTATGTGAAACAAGATGGAAAAAGTGGTTTGATTATGAAAAACAAACATATGTGTCTGAACCAGCCTGACACATAATGTATATGGGACTTTCATCTTCATCCATTTTATTCTATTACTTTAAATGATGTTGTACGTTGTGTCGTGTCTGTTTGTTTGAGGGTTTTTTTCTTCGTCTTCATTTTCATCTTAATATTTATGTTGTCATCTTTAAACTTGTGTATATTGGCACAAATATTGCCTGTTCTTTCTGTTTGTCTTCAAGATGACAATAAAATACCCAAGTAAAAAAAAAGTTTCACTAATTTCAAGTTAATTAAATGTAAAATGTCTAGTTTTCATTTTCAGACCATTTCTGAACTAATAAACATGAGTTCACCTGACTGAAGTGATAATTTGAATAAATGAACTTGAGCTCAACTTGTTGAATTACATTTTTAAAGACATATGATCAGCAGACTGATTGTTTGAGAGTTAAAAGTCTCCAGAGACTCTTCTATTTCCTAGTTTGAAGAAAACATGGTGGAAACATAAACAGAGTTTTGGTGGGTTTTACTCTGTACCGAATCCCAAGCAGCAAGAAACAAAAGTATCAATGTAAAGAAAAAAAATGCACAAAATGTTAAGAAGCTTAAGACTCGATGTTTGTGACAAGATTCTTGTGATTTTGGGGATTAGTGTCCATGATTGTGTCCTCACATGCTGCCAAGAGAACTGATCAAAAGAGAACCACGTTCAGCAGGCTGCGAGGGGATTATCAGACAAGTCAGTGCCACTATCTGGTGTAATCTGTAGTCACTGAGTGAGAGTCATGACAAGTTCATACCATCATGGAAAATAAAATTCAACCTGGTCATGAAATATTAACAAAGGTGGATCTGCAGAGTCAGTCAAGCTTGTTTTAAAGTTTCTAGAGTAAACCAAGGTTGTACAGGACCTAATTTCATTTGCTTTTTCAGGAGGAAATGCAATGATTACTTGACTTAAATTCAAATATCAGCCAGTGAGCAGCTATCATATATACATAATATATATATATATACATGCTTCAGCTGCCACTCTGAGGCCCTTGGACACAGTTTATCACCCTATGCTAAGATTTATTACCAGTGATAATTGTAATACTCATCTTTGTGAGCTGTATGCTAAAGTTTGGCATGATAGACACCGGGTTTATTTATTTATAAGGCCTTTACTGGTTTTTTACCCTCTAACATTATTTTGTTGTTGTCTTTTAATGCAGGCCTTTAAAAAAAAAAATCCAGTTTTTGGTACTGAGCAACTGCAGCCAGGAATAACATGCAGAACAATCTGCATCAAACAACCCACCTCATTTTTATCCTTAGGGCAATTAAATGTTTTAATTTCATCTTATTTCACTTCCAACTGCTCTTGTTTTTAACTGACTCATTTGCTGTAAATTTTAATTGCTTTATTTATCCTAAAGTTTTGAATATGTTAGTATTTTTTACTAATTTGGATCATCTCCCCACAGCGTGATTCATCCAATGATTGTACAACATAAATTTGAATCTGCTCGCACTTTCTTGATCTGTCTGAAGCACAGAGACATTTTCTATGTATTCATTTATATGTTTTTTCAACTATGAAATCCCTTCACCCTCATATTATCAAAGCTCAAGCCTTGCTTGAACTGTTGAATCCTAGCATCAAATCCCAGTCTTTCACACATCTCTCATCTATTGCTAAAAATCTTTTTTAAAATTTGTAAACCATTGTAAAGCTTTACTCATATTGAGGTCCCTCTTTATTCACCTTATATTATCTCTGCTTTTTGCGCTTTGTTCCCTTTGTCCTGTACAAATGTTGGAGTGACCTAATGAATTGAGGGAGCAGTAGGACTGCAATGAGGGCCTTGAATTTTGTTTAACATAGACTGACTGTGACTCACTTTGGGTCTTAATGTTTAGAGAAGAAAAATTAGATCTACAAATGACACCTTCACAGGGAAAAAACGCATGGATGCTACATATGCAATTTCAAGTTGTGGTCTAACATAATGTATTGGGAGACATCTTCCAATATTTTTAAGGTGGATTTTAAAAAGGTTTTTCAATTAAATTACTTATCTTTTTAAAAATAAACATGTGTTGCACATGTCAGTATGTATGATAACAAAAAACACTGTCAGGGCAACATGTGTATATCACTTTTTTAATGATGCACAGCAGCAAATAGCAGACAGGTTTCAGCCCTCGGCTTTCCACAGCATTAGGATGGAACATAGGATACAGCAAACATACATTTTATGACCATTTGGTTATGATATGTCACCTCAACACCAATACGCTGTGCATCGAGACCTAAATACAATACCTCTCTTTAGCCTCAAATTGCCTATATGTGACAAGTGAAGAAGAGTGTCAGACGGATATATCGGATAGTTGCTTGTAATTATCGTCAAATACTGTTTATATGAGGTATGATTATTAAAATTATGTCTTTGTAAGTCATTTTTGCATGATCCTATTTTTTGTACAGTATAAAACCAATATTTACCAGGAATTTACTGTAAATAGATGAGATAATCACATACAAATAAAGCCTAAAGCTGGCAAGATACTATTAGTGGGTGGTAAAGGAAGATAATTTGAATATAATTTTACATATTTTTTTTGTGCTTTGATGGGCCAGTCTTAAGGATAAATTGGATAATTCTATGAATTTACAAAAGAATACTGTATAAAACAAGCCTTTATTTAAATCAGGTAATTTGAAGGTATTTCTTTCTTCATATTTTTTGTGCAGATTTATACATTTGTTTAACATTCTAGCAATATTTTAAAAATGGTAAAAATGCAACTTCTTACCATTTTTTCCCTTTTTTCATTAAATTTAAAGTTTTGCTGTAAAAAAAACAGAAAGTTGCCTTAATTTTACATTCAGTAATAGGATGTGTATTTTTTGAATTTTTACATAGAATTCAATGTAATTTAACATTCAAGACCATTAAGTAATTGAATAATCCTTTAAAAAAAAAACGATAATATTCCATCATATTAATTTACAGATTACAGCCTTTATTTTATGATGAATATTTATCATTTTTACTGTTTACTTTTACAATTTACTGTGTTTTTATGGCATTTACACTTAATGTAGAAAAAACAAAAAAAACTGTAAAATAATACAGTAAATTTCTGTGAAATAACTTCTTTTTTTTTAAAGTGTACCTCAGTATATTTCCAAGTCTAAATAAAGGTTGAATGAATTTGATATAGCTTCCATCCTGACCACAAATCAATTCACAGAAAATATTTACAGATGAGAATCAGCTGCATCAGAATGTTTATCACAGTACAAAGTCTGGCTTTTACATTATCTACAGTATATTATTTTAGTCAGCACAGCACCATTTCTTCAGTGCTTGGGTGTATGATTTTCTATTTTTCTGACTACAGGTACACCACAGGGAAGCTGTCTGACTCCTCTACTCAACAGAGTTTATAGCCCTCTACAAACTGTTTAATTGGCAGATGATACAACAGCTGGTTGGACTGATCCATGACAACGATGAGGATAGAGGTGAGTGAGCTTGACATGCAGTGCAGGGAAACTAACTTGTTACTTAATGAAGATAAAAACCAAAGAAGTTATTATTGATTTCAGGAGGCTGAACCTCCCCCGCTGCCTTGAAAGACAGCTTCACAATAGTAGCTGTAGCCTAGAGTAATGACTAATGGGAATCTGAATAAACTGAACACTTTTTCAAGTCTGAACCGACACTACATAGAATTTGCCCTCTTTCATTTTCTATGGAACATGAGCAAATTGCTTTGCAAGGCTTTGTGGGATTCCAGGCAATGCAGGACTGACCAGTTGCATGAAAAAAGGCAGGTGTCAAAAAGTTGCCAGGAAATGATGTAGTGAAACTGACAGCTTGATGGAGGACCAGGAAACTATGAGAAGATGTCCACGGACGAGAAAATAATTGCTGCCATTTCAGGAATTAGATGTTTGTACAGACAAGGACATAAAAAATGCGGCAAATTGTCAAAGAAAGCGGTGAGTTGGAGGTCTGCGGCACAGAGGAATACGATATATCAGACTTTGGATACACACACAATACTTGTGAGTAGATCAGTTCATTGTTGGCCCCAAACATGAGATTTGACAACAATAAGAAAAATCTAGAAAATCTCCAGCCTGATCCTTGAAGTATCACAACCGACAAAAACCATCCCAGCCAAACCTTATTACTTCCTGCGTTGATATTGATCACTTTAATGTATCACTTGTGGCATTTCAGCTCTGAAGGAATCCCCTACTACAAGTTCAATACTGTTATTATAATGCTCATGCAGCAATTACAACCAATGATAATCATGGTCACTACGATTATCACAGCGAGCGTGTGATGGGGTTTCCCTTGGCAAACAGCAGGGATTAGAGGATTATCATCTCTCCCTCTGTCTCTGGCCATCTCTCTGTCTCTCTCGCTCCGTGGATTAGTTTTATCTACAAGGTAAGCAGGGTTTTACTCTCGTCTGACAGGACTACAACTCCCACGGTCACACAAGCATCTGTCAATATTACACAGCCTCATACAGTCGACTGTGGTATTGATTCAAAGACTTTAACCAGCCAAGCAGGAAAACAGAGAGAGTGAACCATAGATGATAAAGCATAAAAATCTGGATTTCCACAGGGACGTTTTCATACTGCTCTTATCACTCTCCAAACAATATGAAACCACCTGAATTAGATTTTCCGCTCTGACCTCCGTTGCACTTTGTATTAACACATACTCGAGGCGTTTGGAAAAAGATATCAAAATCCAGGTGTGATTGTGAGTATATATCTAAAACATTTTGGAAGACACAAAACACCTCGGGAGGAAAATTAAAGTTGCATTCGGCTGCAGTGAAATAATCGAGAATGGACAGGAAAGTGACCTTTTCTGTTGCTCCTGTCTTCACCTGAAAATAACACAAGTATGAGGACGCTGAGGTGATATTCTCTGTAATATATCTGGGATTTGAAGGGCTTTAATGACATGAAGAGTAGTTTACACATTGGGATTGAAATAAATTCTGATATTATTTAGACTAAGTATGTTGAAATATTGTTGTTTTAGGCAAAAAACTAAATTGAATAAAAAGGGATTTTGAATTTGTCACTAGAATTGCATACTTTACCTTGAGTAAACTGATGACCTGACAAACTGACATGTTTTATGGCTATTTCATATTATATTCAATACATAACAATAACAGTGTACAGAATCATTAATAACTGTAAACTGTATAACTAGTAAAACTAGCAATTTGGATTAATTTTGAGCACATTATGTCCTGTGAATATTGCATCAAAGGCCAGTTTTTCTCATATTATAGGGATTTTTTGTAGAATTCTATGTCTGTATTATTATTTTTGTTGATTTAGATTTTTAACTATCATAAATACTTATGATAGGCTTCTATCTCCCTGATGCTCGGCCACTGTCCTTTTGGCTCTTTGGTTTATTTATTTATTATTTTATTATTAGGGCATTTAATTTAATTTTACAAAATTACATTTAGTAATTTTCTTCACAGAAATGAATGAATTTGACCTCTAAAAAAAGTTGTCTTATATCCCTTAAAATCAAGACAGCCTTACGACCCCCTGAGATCCTGGTCAGGACCCCCGGGTTGGGAACCTCAGATGAATCCTGCCGTTTCTGCGTGTGCTTCGCCAACTGTGCAGCTGTAACAGTAAAAACCACCATGTTTCAAATAAATAATGTTATATTGGTGTCATGTGACAGCTCTATTAATATTACTTCAGGGAGACTGTCATTTATGGTCGGCGGTGTGCGTGTGTGTCGTTATGTCTCTCCATAAATGTGTCAATAAATTAAAATGATGACATGCATGCTTTAAAATAGATTGTTAGATGTTATCCTGCGAGTCTAAGGCAACTTTTATATGAGTATTGTCGCTATGGAAACTGAACACATCAGAAAAAATATGTATTTTTCTCTCTTAGCAATCAGAATTGAAGGTCAACAATATGTGGGTTATTTTATGCATACTGAAATATAACTAATTGTTTTTAATCAGCGCGTGTATCACACCACCTGGTCTTCATTATAAAAGCGTCTACAAGTGTAAAACAGTCTATTTTTGTGTGTGACTCACATTGATCACCAGGTGTCATTACGTCTCCATGAATCTGTCTTTGGGGTTCCTCTCTTTGAATTTTTACTACAATCTATAACGTACAAACATTCTTCAGATCATACTGGAAAAAAGAAGAACAAGAAACTACCAGAATGAACTTTAAAACCAACCAAGAACTCTGCTTTCAGCAAAACAGACCAGACATATAACTGTGTTGTTACAGGTCGTTTGTAGTTTAACACTGGAGTCCTTCATTTCATCCAGATGTGTCATGAGAGGTTAGAAAACTCCTGCAGATAAAGAAGGACCAGAGTGTAAAAAATGTCTTTGTGTTTGTGTTTCCCTGAGATTGTTTGTCCATTTTCATCTCCCAGCATCATCAGCATGTTTCACGTTGCCATGAAGTGTCAGCCCGTCAGACCCTTCAAGTTACCAGTAACTAGTCCGTTACAAAGCTGCAACGATTAGTTGATTAGTCCATCGACAGAAAATGAATCGCCAACTATTTAGATAATCAATTAATCATTCTGAGTCATTTTTTTAAGAAAAAAGGCCAAACTTCTCTGGTTCCAGATTCTTAAATGTGAATATTTTCTGGTTTCTTCAGTCCCCTGTGACAGTAAACTGAATATCTTTGGGTTGTGGACTGTTGATCCAGACAAAACAAGACATTTTAGGTTGTATCTTGGGCTTTGGGACATCATTATCTTTATGTATATTTACAGGAAATTATTGATCCTTAAATAATTTGTAATTTTATCCGTGCTGATTAACATTTGGTGAAGATTTTTTTTGTTTTATAATGCATTTATTTTTTTATACATAAAAGCAATATAATGCCATATTCATAAAAAAGTATTTTATTATTGACAGAACAGAGCATTAGACCCATTCAATAATTTCCATTTATCCATGTAAAATATAAAAATATAAAAATGTTCATGATAGCAGACGCAAAGTCAAACAAAGTGACAACAACTGAGTTAGAAAAAGCAATGCATGATTATTTTCCTACCTTCATTATGTGTTTATGGTTTATTTAGGTAATGTGTTATTTTATTAAACTACAACATTAAATGCTGTATTAGTTTTACCATATTGTGACATGTTTGTGTCAAAATTTCCAAATGGTGGAAAAGAAATCTATTTTGAAGGTTTTGACAGGTTTTAAGCAAATTAATACTAAAGTTGAAACACACACACACAGGGCAGCAGCAGGACCAGTTATACCAGAGTTAAAGCGCCCTCATCTGGTGACTCGTAGATGTTTGAACTGGCCATGTCCCATGAGGGGAGAAAGGAATCTGTGAATATGCAAATTGAAAACAACAACCCATTGATCTTTACCGGAATTCCAACTCAGCAGCTTATATTCTTTTAAAACATGTCAATACCTACTGAACTTCCTGTGTATGCTGAAGCTAAAGGACAGGTTCGACCTAACAGTGACATCACACATGCAACTCAAGCATTTCAAGGATGGAGAAGCTCTTCCTCTCCGGGGGAAGAACGTGAAAAAGGTGCTCTGGTGGCAAGTTCTGCACAAATAACAATCTGTATAGTCAAAGTCGTGCCTCCAAGAGGAGTTAAGGAGCAACACATTTCCACTAAAAAGGTGCAGAACATCTACAATTTAATAATAGTATATAAAAAAAAACTTATCCATTACTTTTCCATCTGACCTGGTTTCTCAGTTGTCTTGTTTTCAGCCTCTTTCTCACTGTCTCCACCTACTCGCTCTGCTCTTTCTCTGTGTTTCTCTTTCTCCTCTGCTGGCATGACTACACAAGCAGCTCCGACTTCTTTAACATCCCCTAAATAACAGAAACAAGCATCATGCTTTCCATTATTTACTATGGTGTTGTTCTTTCCCTAAGAAAAACCTTGGAAAAGCATACACAATATCAGTCAGACTACCAACTCAGCTGAACACGTAACACATAACCTAAAGCACATTACAAGACACAATCAATGTTCCAAATGTGAACAAATATGGAGCCTCAACACCAAAAGTTAAAAATAATGATGAAGACGTGTTTTTATTCTCTTGTTGGTTGACTCATCTCTTGCTACAGGGACTACCACATTGTAACCACTGGAGTAAAACAGTGACGTTGCTCGGCAGCTGACTTTGCAAGATCACGAGAGAATCCATCATCCCAGGCTTTAAGTTATACATTTTTGTGGTTCGGAACAGTCGGCATCCTTTGCCTACAGGTATTTTTTTAAAGCCCTATTCCAAACAAAAAGGTCAAAGGACGAGGTTCTGCGTAACAGACCATCTGGTGGGTCAGGTTAGTAAAACAGCTCTATATTCTGATATACAGTAGATCCTTTTACAGCAGCCGTTTTGATGTGTCATAGCAGAGTAAACACAGGTGTCACTAATAACATTAATTATGGTTCCATTTCATTTAGTTTATGGATTAAGCAAAAAGCTCAACTTCAACTGACCATGATCTTAAAGAATGTACCTATGTGTATATACTTCATACTGATAAAGTAAAATAAATCACTAATTGGGTCTTTAAACACACAACAAGTTCATCCAAAAAAAAAACAGCTAAACAAAAGTAAAAAGAAGCAACAAAAATGGAGAATCAAATAATCACAAAACAATGACATATTAAACAAAAAGGCTGGAGAGTTGAAGTGTGAAGACTATTTTTAAAATGTTCCATGTTGGCTTTATACATAGGATATATATGCAGTATATTTTTATAACTGGCACTTTTCATTACAACAGAGACTCTTCCTGCCCAAAACAATAAAACCCATAAAAACCTATTGGGTTACAATAAGCCAACTATCCAAATATGCAATGGAGAATTATGTACATGTTCATTCTACTTGTTATTTTCGTTGCTGCTGGTTGCTGTACAAACGTCACAGAGAGCATCACTCTGTCCTCTGTAGACAGCATATGGAGCTTAATAAGGGTTGTTATGTGGGTTAGTGGGCCTATTTTGGCAGCAGAGCTAAAGGTAAAGTCTACTAAATAGATTGGCTATGATCCATACAAAATCCCACATCATTAATCCCACTAGTATTAAATGTGCTTTATTGCCAAATGTAGTAAAATTGTAATTTTTGTCATGTTTTATAAAAACTGTGGTCCCTGATAAAAAAAAAAGTTATAAACTGTCTGAGTTTTATCTAATTAAAGTCTCTCCTGGCAGGGATTATTTTTATCATGATAAGCAGCACATGACGGAGCACACCTTTGTTCTCCAGGTGCTCTCTACACTGCAAACTACAAACCTGAGAGGTCTCTTGACACATTTCTGGGTGTCCACCCTCTCGTGTTACGTGTCATGTTTGACACCTGGTTCAAGAGTTGAGAGTTAAAGTTTATGGTTGTATGAAAATCTGTCAAAATGTCTTCACAGCTCATGTACAAGACACAGAAAGCCTTATTCCCCAATACCCCATCTACATCCATTTTACTTTGTTACCTTTAGGTGTCCAGCTGTTTTGGAGTCCAGCAGCCACTGCAGCAGAAACCATGAGGGAAGATATCAGTTGTCATAAAATGACGACAGGATGGCAGTTTTGTCTTTCGGGATTTGAGACATCTGTTACCACATACGAATCAGATAGTTGGTAGTTCTTCACAAGTAAAGGAAACACTGGACTATACACTGCATTTTTGCTGTGTATAGTCCGTTGGATGCATATGATCACTTCATGGCTTTGTGTTGTTTGTGTTTACTTTGCGTTCTAATAGGTTAAATCAACCTAAAACATGCCAAGATTTTAAAAAAAGCAATCTAAACTATAACAGAACCACCAATTATTACATAAAGGTTTTTGCATGTATTGGCAGTTAGTTAAGTGATTAAACTCTACTTCTCAGAATAATGTTTTTTACAGTAAACCTGCTTCTAATCTTCCCAAGTATTTCTGCTTTTAACTCAGCTCATATCTGATTTTCATTGCTTGGATAAAATAGAAGTTGAATATGGTAAAAGCCTATAGTGAGGAGGTAGAGAGATTTGCTAAAATAAGGCATCTGACCAGGTTGTTCTCCATAGTCTAGGTCCATGTTTACAAGTCTAGGAGGATGTTCTAGACTGTACTGCAACATCATCCTATGCATGTTATTTTTAGCAGCGTTCTCAGTGGCTTGATAATGTTCCTCAGGAAGGTTTAAGGGTAGGAATGCCACAATTATGAGGGTCATGTAGTCTTAGTGATGGTGTTAGATCTCTGCTAGTCTCACAAGACAAGCCTCAAGTCATCAAGCATCCAGCTCTACAAAGCAAAGCGTATCTCACAACATCCACCAATTTAAATATATAGTAATATAAAAATGTCTGCAAACTTACTGGTAAAACTAATGCTAAAACAGAGCCATAAGCAAGAATTAAAGCAGCCTACAAAAAACTGTCTGGGTTATTTTACAGTGTGTGTTAGTAGGCACATCAGAGACCCAAATGTATGTGCACAAACACTGAAAAAGTGAGTTTTTCATAATATGTGACCTTTAAAATCCTTGAAATGGCAACTACTCCTCCTTCATTAATAATCCAGAATCTGTGAATATGCAAATATTAATTTCAGAAGTTTTCCTGCTGGACACAATGTCTCCTACTTCACTGTGAAATCTGTTCTCAGTGTTTGTGCACTGGAGGCTTTAAGTTTCCACACCACACTTGTGTAAGGTGCATACCGGACCGTGAACGGGCTCCAAACTAGTTGTGATGCCATAAATCACGCTCGTAGACCCAAACACTTAAAATCAGATTTTCAATGCGCACAGAGAAACTTTTCCACCTTCAGCAGATGAATGTGAAAACAAACTCTGCACATACATCATTCTGCACAGAGACGAGAACAACATCCAACTGCAGGAAGAAGAAGAAAAACATGTTTTTAAGTGGAAGATTTTAAGCTTTAAGATACCAAACAACAGCAAACCAACTCAACAATGTTTTTTTCTTATTGTTTCCTCATTTGAATGTTAAAGCTGTGCAGAATGATGATGTGTATGTGCAGGTTTGACAGTATGAAGACTGTTTTCAAATGCTGTTCATCTCGTCTCCCAGCATGCCTGCTGTCAGGTGTTCCTTCCACTGTCAACCTGATGCTTCAAGCTCCCAGTTAATAGTCCAGTATATCTGTGATTTCACATACTGTACATATCATGAATATTATGCACATTTACACGTTATTATTGGTCCTTTAAATGTTTGTAATTTTGTCAGTGCTGATGAACATTTGACAAACTTTTTTTTTTAAGAAGAAAATGCATTTTTTATTTATTTTTACATAAAGGCAATATCGTTTCTGATGACACACACAACATTTTACTCTCTGACAAAAACAGAACAGTAGTCCCATACATTGAAGGCAAATTTTAATGTTTCCAGGCAAAATATATAAGTGTTCATGATACTGAAGGCAAAGTGAAAACTGAGTTGAATCAAAAACTCCAGTTATAAAGAGTTTATGCATGATTATTATTATATCCCAGCAGTCAAACACACAGCAGTGTTTCCTGGTTTCATTTTGGATGTATGTTCGTCCTGCCATGAACTTGAATATAATGTCATCAAGTGTTAAGTTTATTAAGGTGATGTGTGTTACTTTATTATTGTTAAATGGTTTAATGTTCCTGCCAGATTGTGAGATGTTTGTCTCAAAAGTTTCAGATGCTGGACATATTTATTTTCGGGAAAAATAATGTCTGGAAGTTTTGACAAGTTTTTAGATAATTAGTGTTGAAGTGACACTGACACTCTTTTACTCACACATTCACACTCATACACACACACTCAGGTCCCGTTCACCACTGCTGCACTTGTTTATCAGAGACAAACTTCCCATGAGGCTCTGTGGCTCCAGGTGGCAGCAGGGCCAGGTAGACCGGAGTTATAGCGCCCTCGTCTGGTGACTTGGTAGCTTTTGGACCGGCCATGTCAGTGCGCACCCAGCCTGGACAGCAGGCATTCAGCAAGATCTGTAAAAAAATAATAATACATTTAAGAAGACGTGAGGAGGAAGTAATTGTACACAGTATATTATAAATAAAGTCTCATTTCACATTGTTCATACATCTTTTAAAATTGTTGTAACAAGCTAGTTTGCTAAACGAAGCGGACGCTATGAGATGGTTCTTGTTTGACAAGTGTGCCCACAGGTGCAAGACAAATAATATTTCATTGCAGGATACAAAGGAGTGTTGAGCTCCCAATGAATAATTTTATCTTTTTTGAGGCAACGTTTCGGTCTGTAAGCCTGAGAGGCCTGAAGAAGATCTGACAGATTGAAACATTTTCTGAAAAAAGAGAATAAATATATTTTAGCAATTACCTGATCATTTGGTCTCTTCTCAGACAGACGGCGAGCCAGGATCATGGACAGGGTCTAAAGACAAACACATGAACAGTAGTTATAATAATCGTTAGGCCCCTTGTTTAAACAGAGTGTAGAGGTCAATAAAATATAAAGCTGTCTAATTCAACTTTCTTTGACTTTTTCTGCATTTTTACACATTTTACGACCTGCAAACTCATCTAAACAGACAACTGAATGAAGACAGGGAGACAGTTCTGTCAGTTATACCGTCAGTCCAGTCTTGGACACTCCGTATGCTGTCTCGGGCCAGCCGCCCTGCTTGTGCTCGCCTTTCTTAGTCTCGTCTACGAATCGCTGCATCAGTCCCACCAGCTCCTCCTCTGTGATGTCCTCGCTACGGAAACGCTGCTGGAGGGCCGGGCTGCAATTGTTCAACGTACGGGAGCCGACAAAGCTGGAAACGTTCACCACACGACCTAAAACACACATAAAGAGGTCTGAAGCTGCTCATTGTTCACTGAACCCCTGCACATGCTCTGCACAACAAAGACGCAGAGACATCAGGTACACAGACAGTAGATGTGGTCCAGTTCTGCGTTTGTACCTCCAGCTTTAACGATTGGCAGGAAGTGAGTCAACATGTCTCTGGTGGCGAAGAAGTTTGTCTTGAGGGTGACCTCCGCCTGGACCGCAAATGGAGTTGTGTCTGCCACTAGACACGGAGAGAGAAAGAGTTGGCATGATGTCATTATCACCTCCTTGTTGATACTCTCTTTCAGCCCTCTGCTGTTTTCTGTCTTAACGAGTCAGTTGATTAAAAAGGGAACAAGTGAAAGCATCCTGGTGTGTTCAAAAACACCCTCAAACTCAAATATATAACATATAATTAAGTGCACTGATTGGCTGCACCACTGATGCTTTTCATGCAGAGCGCCTGCTGTGATGTATCAAGTTAAGTGCTTCCAATTTAACAGTTTAACCAATTATTTGTTTTTAATCCTGTGATGAATCTGCTTCTCAAAAGACAGCTGTGGCCGCAGGAAGAGTTAAAATGGTTTCAGAGTACAGTTGAGCAGTTTTCTATCAAATTTATAATTTTTATTTGTCATAAAATAATAAAAACTATTTTCTTTTCTAAGACACATTAGCAAAATAATAGCCAGAATAATGCAGCTCTAGTAATACTATTAATAATTATGGTTCAAGTGATACTATTATGCGTTTTGAACGCCAATGCTGGTTCTTTCAAAGACTGAAGGTCAAAGGACTGAAGAATGTGTGTGTCAGTATTCAGTACGTCTGAGAAGAACTCACAGTAGTGATGATAACATGTTTTTACTCACAGTACTCGTGCGGATCGATACAGAAGATGAATCCTACCTTTGAACGCTATCCCGGCGTTATTGACGAGGACGTCCACTCCTCCATACTTGTCTTTGAAGTAAGCAGCAGCGGTGATGATGCTGTTCAGGTCGTTGATGTCCAGCTGGTGAAACTTGGCCTTCAGTCCCTCTGAGTCCAGAGACTTTACAGCTTCCTGACCACGACCGCTGCAACCACATCATCAATTTAATTTATTTGACCTGGTGGGATTATAGTTACAGTTACGGTATTTTCCCTTCCTCACTATTCTTTCATACATGTATAATTATATTTCTACATTTTCCAAAAGAAATCTATCATTTTGTGCATCTTTATTTTAGATCTTCAGCTGCACGCGACACAACTATGCGCACACATTAAAAATGACCCTTGATGTTATCTTAATCTACACCATAATAAATTGATCAACAAGGAAACAATATTAGTGTACAATATTAGTGTAATAATTGGTTCTTTTCACAAGTCAAATTTCATAACAAAACAGGTTTACAGCCGCACAAACTGTTAGAAAGGTGAGATTTGTCAGAAAATAGAGATAAACTCTAGAGCTGCAACGATAGTCAAGTAACTGATTGACAGAAAATTAATCACCATCTATTTCAATAATCATTATTTATCACATCATTCAGCCTCTTAGATGTGAATATTTTTTGGTTTCTTGAGTCTTTTAAGACAGTAAACTGAATATCTTTAGGTTATGGACTGTTCAAACGACTGATCAAACGACTAATCGATTAATCAGGGAAATATTTGAGATTAATCAATAATGAAAATAATTGTTAGTTGCAGCTCTAATAAGCTGGTCCAGGTGTTACCAGGTGAGTTACCTACACGTCTCTGGCGGTGAGGTAAACGTCTCCTTGGAACTGCTTGCAGAGGGCTCGGACGATGGCCAGACCGATGCCCTTGTTACTGCCCGTTACCACGGCAACCTTGGTAGACATGGCTGTTCACAGAGAGACATCAGTGAATGAACTTGCATATTAAATAGTCAGTAAAAGTTGCAAAATAACTCTAAAAGCAGCAACTACACATAAACACGCAGCTATAAATCCCGTTAAGCCAGTTATGTTTAAAGCCCGTCAGGATAATCTCTGAGTCAGAATCAGCCATGTGGAAGAGCTGATTGAAAGATAAAATTTGCTGAGTCATGGTGACAGTTGGGGAAAGAGAACTGAGAGCAGTGATGAATCCCGATAAAATGGTGTAATAATAGAGAAAACTGGACGAAAGTAACTAATTATTGCTGAATTAGCATTGATCATAAAAACAGGAACTTTCTACTTCTGATAAGTTAGTAAATCTTATGTAAAAGTAATTTTAATTTAATTTATTAAATGTTATTCTCAGTGGGTCTAAAACTAACAGCATATTCACGGTTTCAACTTTAAAATGACATTTTAATCATATAAAGAAAAATAAGGAGCAGAAAGTGCACAGTCACGCTTCCAGCTCTGGACGGTGACCTTTGATCCCCCTAAAGCACACTTCAGATGTGAACTGGTTTTACTGGGATTATTTATGCAAGATGACTGTAAACAGGGTGTGCCAGGGTGTGCAGGGTATGTCAAGCAAAGCAAAACACTATAATAGCAGGAGTGAAACTGCCTAGGTCATCATGATTTTGACACAGCTCACAGATATCAGATCATTGTTTCATGTTACACAACACTGACTGACTCACACGCGCAGTTTTAGGTTAGTAGACCAAAGTTTAGATCAGTGTAGAAACTATAACGCTCAGTTTCATTAAAGCAAGATGCTAAACGACTGTGGCTTAGAGGTGAAGTGAGGCGTCTTACTTTAGACTGGTCTTCTGGTGTTGGTTGAAGCTGCGCGGGTGAAGCTGCAAAGCAAAATGGGAGAAAAAGAGGAGGAAAGCTGGAGAGAGTTTTGCGCAGCATCAGTGCGCATACCCGGAAAAACAAGCTAACCACGTGGTTTAAAACCTGCCAAACAGAACCGCCGTGCAGCATGAATACTTGATATAGATGAGAACACTATTTAGGTATAGTATTTGCAGTTTAACTCTGTTACATCCATAGTTTAACTACGTTAATTAATGCACGTTTTTCTTTGGTGCAGCTCTCATTGCGGTGTTTTACGGTAATGTTTTGGTATAAGGAGACAGGGATTGGTTGTTACTCCAGTAAAGGTCCAACAACAGGGCATGTTTAAACTCGTTGTTTACAACGAATTTTATCTATATTTAAATTCTTCCTCCACACAGAAGTATGTTTTTCTTCTTGTTCCTTCAGTTGGATGTCTGAGCTTATCTGTGCAGAATGATGTTTGTTTTTACATTCATCTGCTGAAGGAGGAAAGTTTCTCTGTGTTCACCTGAAATCTCAGTTTAACACGTTTACCTACAAGCATGATTTATGACATCACAACTAGTGTGGAGCCAACTGTGGTCCAGTACGCAACGTACACAAGTGTGATGTAGAAACCTGAAGCCTCCAGTGCAGAAGCACTGAGAATAGACTTTACAGTGAAGTATTTTGCATCCAGCAGTTAAAGTTTTGAAAGAGATGAAGGAGAAGGGGGTAAGAATGTCTGGGATAAATAAACTTTTTTTTGTGGAACTCCAGATCAGTCAAATTATTAATCAGAGCAGAGGAAGAAATATTTAAATAATTTACTGTAAGAATTTTAAGCTTCATGACTATGTTTGTGCTACTAAAATCATACAATTAATATATGGGAATATATATAAAAAACATTTGTTATCATTTGTAGTGTCAGTGGAGGGTAGGATCCTTCTTATACAGGAGAGGATTGTAGCTTTGGTGATATTTACAGTTATTCTGTTTGGGAATTTGTGCACTCAAATAGATTATATGGGGGAATTATGAGTTATTATTGTGCACAACTTCAACATGAAATTATTTGTCCAGCGACATAACTCATATTTGAATAGGTATAATAATAGGGAAATAGTCCCCCTTGTTGGCCACACAAGAGAGGTCAATTAGAATAACGATTTTTATTCATCTTAATTTATGATTTGTGGGGATATAAGGTCTTTTAAGGTTAAATGACTGAAAGAAAACACAAATAAGTCCACTTAAATTGCATACACATGTATTACTTATACTACAGATACAAGTAATAAGCTGTAATAACTACTACTGTATGTATATCCATCATGATTATTATGCATATTTACATTATTATTGGTCCAGTAAATGTTTGTAATTTTGTCAGTGTTGATTAACATTTGGCATTTTTTTTAATGCATTTATGTATTAATTTTACATAAAAGCAATATCATTTCTGATGACACAAACACACACAAAACATTTTATTCTCTTTGACAAAAACAGAACAGTAGTCTCATACATTGAAGGCAATTTTTTTATTTTTCCAAGCAAAATATAAAAGTGTTCATGTTACCAAAGACAAAGTGAAAACTGAGTTGAATCAAAAACTCCAGCAGTTATAAAGAGTTTATGCATGATTATTATTATATCCCAGCAGACAAACACACACACACACTGTAACTGGTATAATTTGGTTTTATGTTTGTCATATTTTGGTTTCAGTGCTAAAGTCCTGCCATGAACTTGAATATAATGCCATTATGTGTTAGGTTTGACGAGTTTTTAGATAATTAGTGTTGAAGTAGAAACACTGACACTCTTTTACTCAGACACATACACACACTCAGGTCCCGTTCACCACGGCTGCACTTCTTTATCAGAGACAAACTTCCCATGAGGCTCTGTGGCTCCAGGTGGCAGCAGGGCCAGGTAGACCGGAGTTATAGCGCCCTCGTCTGGTGACTTGGAGGCTTTCGAGCCGGCCATGTCAGTGCGCACCCAGCCTGGACAGCAGGCATTCAGCAAGATCTGTAAAAAAATAATAATACATGTAAGAAGACGTAAGGAGGAAGCAATTGTACACAGCATATTATAAATAAAGTCTCATTTAACATTGTTTATACATCTTTTAAAATTGTTGTAACAAGCTAGTTTGCTAAACGAAGCGGACGCTAGGAGATGGTTCTTGTTTGTAGTTTGAAACATTTCCTGAAAAAAGAGAATAAATATATTTTAGCAATTACCTGATCATTTGGTCTCTTCTCAGACAGACGGCGAGCCAGGATCATGGACAGGGTCTAAAGACACAAACACATGTACAGTAGTTATAATAATCTTTTGGGCCCCTTGATTAAACAGAGTGTAGAAGTCTTATTCAAATCTGTCTTATTCAGCTTTCTCTGATTTTTTCTGCATTTTTACACATTTTACAACCTGCAAACTAAACAGATGAGACAACGGAATAAAAACAGGGAGACAGTTCTGTCAGTTATACCGTCAGTCCAGTCTTGGACACTCCGTACGCTGTCTCGGGCCAGCCGCCCTGCTTGTGTTCGTCTTTCTTAGTCTCATCCACGAATCGCTGCATCAGTCCCACCAGCTCCTCCTCTGTGATGTCCTCGCTGCGGAAACGCTGCTGGAGGGCCGGGCTGCAATTGTTCAACGTACGGGAGCTGACAAAGCTGGAAACATTCACCACACGACCTAAAACACACATAAAGAGGTCTGAAGCTGCTCATTGTTCACCGAACCCCTGCCCATCTATCAGCTTCTCCCACTACATGACAGGAAAATTCCTCACTATCTGGAAATGTTAAATGTGAGTGTTATCAAGTCTCAGTGCTGCTAATGGTTTCATGAAAACCAAAAAAAGGAAAGAAATCCATTTGGCATCATTTTCTGATGAATATTATAATTAGAGCTGCAACAATTAGTCGATTAATTGATTAGTTGCCAACTGTTAAATTAATTGCCAAATGTCTTTATTTTTAAGAAGAAAATATCCAAATTCTCTGATTCCAGCTTCTCAAATGTGAATATTTTCTGGTTCCTTTAGTTCTCTACGACAGTAAACTGAATATCTTTGGATTGTGGACAAAACAAGATATTTGAGGATGTCATCTTGGGTTCTGGGAAACACTGACCAACATTTCATAGACCAAACACATAATTCATAAATCAACTTTGGTGAGATGATGAGCCATTTAAATGTGAAAGGCAGCAAGGATAGATAGGTTTTGAAGACTTATATGATCATACTTTATAAACAAGTAACTTTTAATCCACCTTTGAGGTAGGTAGGTAGGTATATCATGCCTAAATTGCTATTATTTCAAACATTTTTGTAAACTTTTTCTGAATAAAGACATGCAACAGAAAAATAGGCTGTGCTCTGCACAACAAAGACACAGAGACATCAGGTACGCAGACAGTAGATGTGGTCCAGTTCTGTGTTTGTACCTCCAGCTTTAACGATCGGCAGGAAGTGAGTCAACATGTCTCTGGTGGCGAAGAAGTTTGTCTTGAGGGTGACCTCCGCCTGGACCGCAAATGGAGCTGTGTCTGCCGCTAGAGAAGGAGAGAGAAAGAGTTGACATGATGTCACTGTCATCTCCTTATTGATACTCTCTTTCAGCCCTCTGTTGTTTTCAGTCTTAATGAGTCAGTCGATTAAAAAGGGAACAAGTGAAAGCATCCTGGTGTGTTCAAATAGGCTACATCCTCAAACTCAAATATGTACTATATAATTAAGTGCACTGATTGGCTGCACCACTGATGCTTTTCATGTAGAGTGCCTGCTGAGATGCATCAAGTTAAGCACTTCCATTTAACAGTTTAACCAATCGTAGGCATTTTTGTTTTTAATCCTGTGATGAATCTGTGCTTCTCAAAAGACAGCTGTGACTGCAGGCTCACTGGTGCAGGAAGTTGAGGGACAAGGACACTTTTTGTACCTCCATTTTTAGGTGTTATTGTACTAAAATGGTAACGTCTAAACCAAGGATTACGGTCACAGCGATAATGTCTAAGCCCACTCTTACATATTGGACCTTTAAATCCAACATAATCACAACACAGAGGTCCGTGAGAAGCCTAATTCTAGCACAATTATGGGAGCGGAAATGAGGCTGGTGCAAGTGCGCCCATTTCCTCAACGACTGAGATTTTATAAAAGAGAACGATGCGCACGCACAGCTTTATCTTAATCTGACGAGAAGAATGCGTCTGCATATTTCTGGAGCTGTATGCATCTGGCCCCAGGCCCCTGCAGAATAACCACACACACCTCTACACACATCAGACTGGTCGGTTATAGTCTAACTCGACATTCAGCCTTTTTCTGAATGACACGTCGGGTTAGCAGGACCGATCAGCCTCTTTTACAATTTTCTTTTCAGCAAGCGTCTAGTGTTTTATCCTTTAGACACATTGCAGTGCAAACAGCTGTTGTGTAACATTAATTACTAAACTATGTGACCATTTACGATTTGATCATTTTTAATTGTGAAAAAGCAATAAAACTATTTCCTTTTCTAAGACACATTATTAAAAAAATAAATGTCATTGTCATTTTAGCCATAATAATGCAGCTCTAGTAGTACTATTAATAATTATGGTTCAAGTGATACTATTATGCATTTTGAAGGCCAGTATTTTAGTATTTTCAAAGACTGAAGGTCGATGATAACATGTTTTTACACAAAGTACTTGTGCGGATCGATACAGCAGATGAATCCTACCTTTGAATGCTATCCCGGCGTTATTGACGAGGACGTCCACTCCTCCATACTTGTCTTTGAAGAAAGCAGCAGCGGTGATGATGCTGTTCAGGTCGTTGATGTCCAGCTGGTGAAACATGGCCTTCAGTCCCTCTGAGGCCAGAGACTGTACAGCTTCCTGACCACGACCACTGTTATTTATTTATAAGTTAGTTAGTGTCAATAATTCCTTTAGTCAAAGATCATTTTCTTCTTCAGGAGACAATAAAAGCAACCTTGACCTTGATGCATCTACACCATAATAAACTGGTGAACAAAGAAACAAAAATAATACTGAAACTTGCAGTATTAGTGTAATAATTGGTCCTTTTCACAAGTCAAATCTCATAACAAAACAGGTTTACAGCTGCTTTTATAAAAAGAAACACAGCGGAACAAACTGTTAGAAAGGTGAGATTTGTCAGAAAATAGAGATAAACTCTGCTGCAACGATAGTCAAGTAACTGATTGACAGAAAATGAGTCGTAAACTATTTTGATAATCCTTTTGACTAATTTTTAAAGGAGAAAAATACTTAAATTCTCTTGTTCCAGCCTCTTAAATGTGAATATGTTTTGGTTCCTTAAGTCTTTTATGATAGTAAACTGAATATCTTTACGCTGTGGACTGTTGGTCAGGTCAAAACAATTTGTCGCCGTCTTTTGACATTTTCATCAGGAAAACAATCAACAGATTAATCAATAATGAAAATAATTGTTATTTGCAGCTCTAATAAGTTCCTCGTCAGTGATATTTGTGGAAAACTGTGTAATAATATCACAATCGGCCTGGTCCAGGTGTCACCAGGTGAGTTACCTACGCGTCTCTGGAGGTGACGTAAACGTCTCCTTGGAACTGCTTGCAGAGGGCTCGGACGATGGCCAGACCGATGCCCTTGTTACTGCCCGTTACCACGGCAACCTTGGTAGACATGGCTGTCCATAGAGAGACATCAGTGTATGAACTTCCATATTAAATAATCAGTAAAAGTTGAAAAATAACTCTAAAAGCAGATGATAAAGTTTGTCTCCAAAAAGCATTTTTAGGTTAATAGACCAAACTTTTCACAGTTTCATTTAAACAAGTTGCTAGATGACTTTAGGTTAGAGGTGAAGTGAGGTTTCTTACTTTAGACTGGTCTTCTGGTGTTGATTGAAACCGCGCGGGTGAAGCTGCAGAGCGAAGTGGGAGAAAAAGAGGAAGAGAGCTCAATACATCCATGGGAAAGCCGGAGAGAGTTCTGCGCAGCATCAGTGCGCATACCCGGAAAAACAAGCTCAACACATGGTTTAGAAACCTGCCCAACAGAACCGCCGTGCAGCATGAACACTTGATGTATAAGAGAAAACTATTTAGGTATAGTATTTGCAGTTTAACTCTGTTACATCCATAGTTTAACTACGTTAGTTAATGCACGTTTTTCTTTGGTGCAGCTCTCATTGCGGTGTTTTACGGTAATGTTTTGGTGGAAGGAGACAGGGATTGGTTGTTATTCCAGTAAAGGTCCAATAACGGCATCTTTAAACTCATTATTTACAACGAATTTTATCTATACTTAGATACTGCTCCACACAGAAGTATGTTTTTCTTCTTGTTCCTTCAGTTGGATGTCTGAGCTTCTCTGTGCAGAATGATGTTTGTGCAGAGTTTGTTTTCACATTCATCTGCTGAAGGAGGAAAGTTTCTCTGTGTTCACCTTAAATCTCAGTTTAACACGTTTACCTACAAGCATGATTTATGACATCACAATTAGTTTGGAGCCAACTGTGGTCCAGTACGCAACTTACACAAGTGTGATGTGAAACTTGACACCTCCAGTGCAAAAACACTGAGAATAAACTTTACAGTGAAATATTTTGCATCCAGCAGTTAAGGTTTCAACAGAGATGAAGGAGATAAGAATGTCTGGGATAAATAAACTTTTTTGTGCAACTCCAGATCAGTCAAATTATTATTCAGAGCAGAGGAAGAAATATTTAAATGATTTACTATAAGAATGTTAAGCTTCATGACTATGTTTGTGCTGTCACTTTTTGTATTTAATTGGTTAACAAGAGAAGACTGAAAGCATACAATTTAAATATGGGAATGTATGGAAATAATGATATTTACAGTTATGCTGAAAGTGATCAGAAGATCAAAATTTTAGCTCTATGACATCAGAAAGTCACCAAAAAAAAAGATTTGATTTGTAGACAAGGACACCCACATATAATAATAACAGCTTTACCTGCGTCTCCTCAGCTTGACGTGAATTCAACGTGAACAAACACTTGTGCAGGAGAGGTAGGACGCTGAAAGCTTATATAAAGACATCTCCTTAAAAAATGAGTTTTAGCATCACTGAGAGAGAGACTTTCTTCTTCTTTCATTCTTAATGTGTGTGTATGTTAACCCACCACAAGGTGTCACAGGTCCAGGCGGGGTCATGAGGGGTCATGGCCATCGGGCTGGAAGAGCTGCGAGAAAGAGGAGGCGGAAAAGTGAACGCATCGTCCAGTCGGGTACAAACAAGTTTACTCTTATACTGTTGCTTTCCAACAATGTGTCACTACTGTGAGCTGTTTGACCATAGACAGGTCTCCCTTCTGGTCTCTCCCATCACATGTCTCTCTCTGTTTCCTCAGTCTCTCTGTGTCACCGGCCGCAATATGTGAGACTGATGAGGTTTCTTCACCAACGAGGATTCACATCAACGCTGCTGCAGCCAGCCCTCTTCACCGGTATGACCCCGGTATTGTACTCAATCTGGAGACCAGTATATTAGAACTACATGTAGCTAATTAGATGCTTTGCTCAGAGACAGAGTCAGCTTTTATAGCGATGTGATGTTCTGATGTACAACAGATTGGCTGGATCATGACTGACAGATACATCATCATCTGAACATGTGCATAACAATCTGATCATAGGATTGAGGTATAAAATTTAAAGTTTGTCTCTGTGTCCTGCTCCTTCTCTGTCCAGACACAAGCAGAGGACTGCAGGCAATCAAGAATGTAAAGGTAAGCAAGCTAACAGTCACCAGTGCATTTGATTCAGTAAAGATGGAAAAATACAAAGTTATACAGTTGTTGTAGGTGATGCAGGTTATCTAGCAATCTTTTTGAGTGACTTTTGATCACTTTTCAGTTGGACTTTTCTTTGCTTGACTGGTTATTCATTCATTCAACGTTTTTGTAGCTGTTTTTGTGGCTTTGAAGAAAGAGTGAGCTTATAATTGTGCCCATTTCATAAAAACAAAAACCTTGTGAGGAAAAAAAGGGTTTTTTTTCTCTTTATTTAGTCATATAATGTGTATTGTTATCATAGAATCTTTCAGAGAATCTCAGATGAAGTTCTTTAGAGATAAATGACTTTTGACTTTGATGAAAAATGGTTGATAGATTTATGAGTTTTCCCACAGATTCAATCCCTAATGCAATGATCCCTAACCCATAAATTAGTTGACAGTGTTGTGTAAGCAGTGATGCTCTGTGGAAGTGAGATTAACTATAATAAATCTTTCTCTTTGTCTGTCTCTGTTCATCAGCCCGGCCAGCTGTTGATTTCTCTGCCAGAGTCTTGTCTCATCACAACCTCAACAGTTCTGGACAGCTACCTGGGACAATATATCAAGAGGTAAACACACACACACACACACACACACATTCATGTACAAGTGAAACAATTTAGAACATCAGAATATGCAAAAATCAACTTTCACATAGCCAAATACAGTAATGGACACCATAAGAAACTGTAAAATCTAATGCAATCCAAGCAGAAGCCCTGTAATAACTGCTACCTGTCTAAAGCTTCTGTGTGTTATAGTGGCCTTGATTCAACTGTTCTTATCTGCAAGGAATGATAAAATATATCAAAAGAATAGAATTTAAAAAGTAAGGAAAATGTAGTTAATTTCATAGCATTGCAAATATGAAACAGGTCTAGAAGGCAGAACGGGACCCAAACTGTCACTATTTGTCTCCACAGCTGGAAGTCCCGTCTCTCTCCCCTGCTGGCGCTCTGTGTCTTCCTGGTGTGTGAGCGGCACAGAGGAGAGGCCTCTGATTGGCTCCCCTACATAGACGAGTTGCCCACCACTTACACCTGCCCGGCTTATTTCGCCGATGATGTCATGGCTGTTCTGCCGACCGGCGTGCAGAGGCAGGCTTTAGAGCAGAGAGAGGCCGTGCGAGAAATTCACTCCTCCAATCTGGATTTTTTCAGGTGGCAGGTCAAATGCATGAGTTTACCTACAGGAAGTGAACACATCTCACCCTCTCCCTCGCTAAAATGAACGGGGAGTGAACTTTTGACTCAGTCCATGTAGATATCAGTCGCTTCTATTGTTCACATCAGTCTTTGCTTTGTGAACAATGTCAACAAAATCACAAGCTGTAATTGGTTTATTCTTCATTCAGATCGCTGCAGCCAATGCTGAGTCAGCCCGTTGCGGAGGTGTTGACATATGAGGCCTTAAGGTATGCACTCACATTCATACACACAGACGTGATTGAGAAAGATAAGCTTTATAATGACAGATGTGGTTGGGTGAAGTTTTTCCAGTTTAACAGTTTTTGTCAAATACATTTTCAAGGAAGCAGGACTTTTATCAGTAGTACTTTATTTTAATACATACACTGTATATACAGTACTGTGCAAAGGTTTTAGGCTTTAAAAGTAAAATGAGGATGCTTTCAAAAGTAACTCCATGAATATTTTTTATGTATCAACTTAACTTCATAAAAAAGTTCAGTAAACAGCAGAAACCTAAAGTAAATCAGTATTTGTTGTGAGCAGCTTCGCCTTTAAAACAGCTCCAGTTCTCCTCAGTTACACCTGCTCACAGGTCGGTTGTTCCTGCATCTTGGAGAAGTTGCCACAGTTCTTCTGTGGATCTTGGCGTCTCAGTTGCTTCATGTTAATCCCAGACTGACTCCATGATGTTAAGATCAGGGCTCTGTGGGGGCCAAACCATCTGTTGCAGGATTCCTTGTTCTTCTTGTTGCTGAAGATAGTTCTGTATGACTCTGGCTGGATGTTTGGGCTCGTTGTCAAGCAGCAGAATACATTTGAGACCGATCAGATGCTTCCATGATGGTGTTGCAAAATGGATAAAAATCTAAACATCTGAAGTGTCTAAACCTTTTGCACAGTACTGTGTATGCTACTTTTTAATGGTAAATCACTGAATCAACAAAAAATGAACATGTTTGAAGACTAGAAATTTATTGGGCTGTCCAACAGTCAGATGATGAAGCTGTTACACCCTTGCTCCCCTTCCTCCAGGTGGGCATGGTGTAGTATCAACACACGCACCGTCTTCATGTCCCACCCATCCAACAACTTCTTGTCCGGACAAGATGTTTACGCCTTAGCTCCTTTCTTGGACCTGCTCAACCACCGACCTGACGTGCAGGTAAACTAAAGACTGTGATAAACACATAAACACGGATGTAAATACACTCTATCAGTAGATGTTATTACTGATTGTGTATCAAAAACACTTTTTTTGGTTTCAGGTAAAAGCAAACTTCAATCACGCGACCAGATGTTATGAAATCGAGAGCGTTTCCGGGACGCTCCGCTACCAGCAGGCCTTCATCAACTATGGTTCCCATGATAACCAGCGGCTGTTGTTAGAGTACGGATTTGTCGCCCCCGGCAACCCGCACAGTGTGGTCTATGTGGACACAGGTAGGAAACAGTAGGAAATACAGAAATACTGCAGCAGCAATATGACAAACTACTGAATAACAAGTGTGTATATTTCTATGTATGTGAGTCAATTTGTGAAATGTTTTAATGCATTTTAACTTGATAATAAGGGATTGTTCATTAATTAATATTTTAAAACTCATACTTTTCTGTGTATTTAAAACATCATAACAAACTTTTTGGTGCAACCTAAAATAGTCTAGCCTGTAGCGATTATTGAAAGATTCAGGTCAGCAGGTTGTTTTAACGTCTCACTCCGGTCCCTCAGATCTGCTCTGTGAGGTTTTAAGAGGAGACAGGAGTCTGGATCAGAAGATCAAGTTCCTCAGAGAGAACAACTTCCTTCAGTAAGACTTCATCATTTTATATTTTAGGAAATACTTTCTGTCTTTCTGTCTTGCTCAGAGTGGGATGAGAGAATCAGAAATAAGTACAAGAGTATTTAAGCTATTTTATCTTTTTTGTTTGTTTATCTCTCTTGTTCCAGTCTTTCTGTTAAAGTAGGCTAAACATGTGCTGCAGCTGTCTCCATATTGCACACACAGATGAAATTAAAATTAAAATAAATCTAAAATTTGATGCATAAAATCCTTCCGATCCCCCTCCTCTCTTCCTCCCTCTCAGTAACCTCACTTTGTCCAGCGAAGGCCCCAGTTGGAGGCTGATGACGGCTCTCAGACTGTTGTCCCTGCCGCAAACACTGTAGTAAGACATCACACACACACACACACACACATACACACGCCGAATTACACCGTATTAAAGGGAAGATCAACTTACTTATTTGCCTCCTTCAGATTGCTCAGTTTGTGTGCCTTGGCAGCGTATATGTTTATAAAGGAATGATGGGATGTGTGATTTTCGTAGTCAGCAGTGGAAGGCGGTGTTGCTCGGCCAGGCGGTGCATGAGGAGAGGGAGCAGTGGAGCCTTCAGACAGCGAAGACTCTGTGTCAGCGACTACTACAAGACACACACACAGCTCTGGATAAGGTTTGCACACACACACACTCCGCCACATATCAGACTGTTTTCCTCTGAACAACACACAGTTCTTAAGATTTGTGTGTGTGTGTGTGTGTGTGTGTGTGTGTATTTGTATGTGTGTGTGTGTGTGTGTGTAGATTTCCCATCTTCTCCAGCAGTGTGACCAGTCAGTCAGGGAGCAGCTAGACGTGGTGAAGTCATTGCGACAGGAGGAGAGGTGCATCCTGGGAAGCTGTCTCGAGATGATGCGAGGCCCGCAGAGACGATCAGACGACATGTTGTCATGCCAATCGGATGTCGACGCTGTGAGCTGACACGTGATTGGTGCTCTGGTCTGTTGATTACTGTAATAATAAGCCAGGTTATTGGCTGAACTGGTCGCCGTCCTGCTTGCAAACCGGTCTGGTTGATAAAAGCAGTAGGACGGCCTGATGTCCTGTAACCAGAGGATCACTGGTTTGATTCTAACAGCTGTCAGACCAGTACGGTCCAGTTATGATGTGCAACAAAGGTCCCTGGCTGGAATTGAACTGGGGGACGCTGCAGTTATGTGACATGCGCAGTAACCATTCGGCTACTGGATTTCACATTATGCAAATTTAAAAGATAAACTTCATCTTGAAACGCTGCCATCATATCATGCACTCAAGCATCACATAAAAAAAATGTTTCATGTTCATTATTTTAAATAGTCAAGTTTTATACCTCTCATATTTTTCAGATCCTGTTTTATTGCGTGGAGGTGTGATTGTTTAATGTGTTTTTATGTAACTTTATGACACTTATTCTTGCTGCTATTTTGCCCAGCTCCCTTATAAAAGAGATAATGTATCTCAAGAGACTTCCTGGTTAAATAAAATAAAATTCCAGGTATGCAGAAAGAGCATCAGCCTTCTGTTATAAAGGCCATTAGCGAGACAGAACAGCCCTCATTACCAACTGTTTATCACGGGTTAAAAACAAAACGCTGCACTAAAAATAATTGTAAACAAAATATTCTTTTGGTCTTTTGCACTTGTCATGTAGGACAGAAGTGTGAGTGTGACAGTAAAGAGGAAAACAGCACATCAGAGCAAACAGAGCAGAAAGATTTGGCTGTTATATCTTGAAAAGATGATATAAGATCTGTCGGTAATGTATTTGGACAAACTGGGATCTGTAATAAAAAAAATAGAGCAAACATTGTCTGATCTTTTCCATTCATTTAAGATTTATTACAAGTAATTACAAAGCTGTTGGCGTCAGTAAACAAAATCTGCAACATATAAGCCAATACACTTAGTTCAATAACATAAATTGTATTTGCTGTTTATACAGTCATTTAGATGCAAACCTTCAATCATGAATGTTTTTTTACATCACAAGTAATTCTCTCAGGAATTCACCACAATCGCAGTCGTTTCTTTTTAAATGTATAACAGAGCATTTGTCGGCATGAAGCTGTGTGGATTCACGAATAAAAATTCAAACTGATCAAACAGGCTTTGATATGGTTTGTAGTCTAATTTGAAAGCCACATGAATTCATAAATATTTAGAGGCTAAATATGTCATTTAAAAACTGGGTCTGAATGTGGTCTGTGTTTGAAACGACACACGGCGGCTCTGTGGGTACGACTGTTTCACCTGAAGAAGAAAATCTACAGTCATCCTCTGCAGTTTAAAGTCAAACGGGTCCATGTCGTCTCCTTGCGGTCCCTGCAGTGCATGCTGGGACAGGTTTCACTGCCTCAACGATATGTTAACTGCAGGGAGAAGCGATCTTATTGACTTGTTATCTGTAGCAGCATCCCAGCATTGTAATTTGGTCACAGTTGAACAACCGCCTTCTTCTTCTGGTGACGCTGCACGGTCTCCATGGCAACTGTGGCTTCATAGAGAGGGACAGCCTCCTCAGGTTGAGGTCTGGAGAGACATTTGATTAAGTTAAACTACAGTTTGTGCATCTTGAAAACAGCTATAAGGTCTATTATGTAACGTTACAGTAACACAGTGCAGTTCTGTGTTTGAATTACCTGAGTACTCCTGCTGACATCTTCTCCACGATGTCCTTCATGATATCTGACACAAGGCTGTTAAAGACTTTAGAGTGTAGAGAGTGTATGTGTGTGTAAAGGTTAAGATTACACGCCGTTGTCAGAGGATACGGAGATATCTTCCTTGCTGAGCCGATGACGCCGTCCAGACTTCAGGGTTGAGGAAAGACACGGAGGCTGATTTTAAGTGGAGCAATCTGCAGTCTGGAGGATCCAACTGTAGAAACACAAAGACACAGAGGTGATAAAACTGCTGGTAAACAGGTGAATATTTACACTTTTTTTCATTTAATTCCCATTTAGACACTTTGTAGTCACAGGAGTTATGTATCAGACATAAAGTACTTTAAGTGATTTTGAAGTGATGTTACCAATAATGAATAATAAAACTCATCTTGATTGTCCCTCAGTTTCTTTCTTAACAACATTGCAATATTGATATTTAGCCAAAATCCAAACTTTCATTCAAAATATTTATTTTTATCAGTCACTTTTTTCTGTGTTGTATCTGTCTTTTTATTGGCAGATAACTGATATATCACAGTATTGATTTGGCTTATTGGGTATTTTGATACTAGCCTGATATTCTAAATCTAATCTAAATTGAACTGCACAAAATCATATTTATGCTTATATTTGTTTAATAAAATACTTATTTTCTTGTAAATTAGGAATATATGTTGGGTTACACTTTAAGTCCCCCTATTTAGCATCTATAAGCAGTATTTAAACAATTAATAAATGGTTTATTACACATTATAATGTGGTTGTCAGCAGATGTTATGAATTTCTTAAGTGTTTATTAATGTACAGTATTTGTCAGCAACTATAACTTCTCCTGTGAAGACATTTTACATTATTACAACTGAGTTTTACTATATTGTCATTTACTATCTGTTTATACACCAGCCTCCACTTCTGGGGGCCCACAGGAGGAGTTAATAAAAGCTTATATCTGCTTAAAACAACATTACAGTGAGTTATTAACTATTTATTAACTGTTCATATATTATAAATGCAAAATAAGGGGGGACTTTAAGTAAAGTGTTAACATATTTGATTTATTTTTAACTGGAGATTTGTGATCCCATTATGATGCCGACTCACCTGCAGGTCTTGGTGGGATGTGACCCAGTGCCCCCCGACTCCCAGCACGCTGATGATGTCATGCTTGTGTGGGAGGAGCTTCATCTCTTCTGGCTCCTTGTCTTCTTGCAGACGCACTACACATGCAAAAGCACACAAACACAGAGAAATGTTTGGATTTCTGTTTGTTTCAGTGGGTTGAGTTGACATTCAGCACACAAGTCTGACAAAAAACTGCTTTTACCTCCTGAGTCTATGACTATATCCACTCCCAGTCCTCCTGTCTCCTCTAAAACCACCGGCATCAGGTCTGATGAGTCCTTATACACCGGAATCACCCTGACTTCACACACAAACACACAACCGCAAGATATCATGAGTCATTCTGATTTGTAATACATTTAAAAGTTGAAACATCGACTGATTGAATAACATGTTTGCAGATCTGTTCTTCTAACACCAAATAATCTCATCACAAGCTCATTCAAATTGCAGTTCTGATATTATCCACATGGTGGCAGCATAGTTTAGATCCTTGTCATATAAAAAAAAAGTTTAAAGTTTGTCAATATTTACTTAGAATGAGAAAAAATAGGCTGTATTATTGGGTTACATAACTGAATTTAAAATGCAACTAAATGTGTAAAAGTTATAACAAAGATAAAACATCTGATATAGTAATTGTGGTGAATTGCTGTACTGTCTCAGCTTCAGACCTGGTTAAATAAAGGATATATATACTTTATTTAACCAGTAAGCATAAACACTGTTACAACAATAAACACAAACAACACAAACAGACAAATTAAACTGCCACACACTCCAATTAATATGCAATACAAGGTCAAGGACAAAAATCCAGTAATAATGTACAAACAGCTACAATTTTCTGAAAAGATTTCAGTGAAAATTTAGGAACAATCACATTTATCTATTTTCTCAATCCTTTAAAATTGACTTCAATTCCTTCACAGTAATCAGCTCTTATAATTTCAGTTCTTTCTGTACATTATTCCAGGAAGAAGCAGCGACGTATTTAAAAGCTTTTTTGCCTGATTCTCTTCTAACTCTGGAGACCAACATCTGTAGAATATCGTGAGAGCGAAGGACTTGATTGATTTTGTTTTTTACACATGTATGTACACAGATAAGGAGGAACCAGCCCAAAGGAAGACTGTTGAGGGATACACAAAATAAAGCAACACAAGTGCAGCTCACATTGACAGTTAAACAACTGCAATGTGCTGCAGGAAGGAGAGGTCTGACAAGAAAACGAGCATGCAAGTCAGTTAGAAAGACAGAGAAGATCTCACCAACTAGAGGATCCTGAACACCTGAGGAAAATATGAGGAGGAGGAGAGAGAAAAGATCGAAGAAGAGAGGAAAAGGATCAAAGATAAGAAAAGATTCAAAGAAGAGCAAAAAATCAATAAATTATAAGAAAAAATGAGTGATTTCTTGGAGAATGGATTTGAAAAGATCGGGTTTAAAGCATTATACTACAGGCGGTGTTAAGGATTTTTTTTTTTTTTGCAGACATGAAAACATCATCCTGTACAGACCTACACTGGGCCGAAGCTGCTCCAGGAATGTGTGTTTCTGCTGTGAGTGTGACGTCGTCAGGACCTTCACTCCGTGGTAACAAGCCAGCTGGATGCACATCAGGCCGAAAGACTGAGGGAGGGAGAGGAGACGGCTTCAAAGAAAATACAGGGTTTTTTTTTTTAGGTCATTTAATGTATTAAAAAAGTTGTGAAAGAGGGAAACATGAAACAGAAAAAAATCCCCTGATGCAACCGTGGATGATATTTAAGCTACATCCAGTTCTTTGGTGTGTTTTTTTTTTTTTTTACGTACACTGGCGCCGTCCAGAACCAGGAGCGTGTGTCCGGCTGCCATGCGGGCGTGTGTGTGCAGAGCGGTGTAAGCACAGAGTCCGTCCTGCAGCGCTCCAGCAACACACACCGAGCTCAGCTTCTCTGGCTTTTGAACTGGAGAACAGACACAGAAACACACACAAAGTATGCTTATTAAAAAGAGGGTTTTATTCATCTATTTGTTTATAGTAGGCAGTGCACATTAATCAGGCATTTTAACAACATCAATGCAAACGCGCCGCAGTTAGCTCACGGCTAATCTACACCGGAAGTCACGACTCACAATTTAAAACTGACAACAAAGTATAAACACTTCATATGTAGCAGAATTATAAAATATGAGGGGAGAAAACTGAAAGAAATGTGTCACAACTCTTTATACTAACAATCAGGTATAAAACAATAACATAACGTATATATGAGCCATATTTTAAGTTTAATTTTAAAAATACTGCATGCAGCACAGCTCCTCTTTTCCATTGGTATTCTAAAGATCTGCTGCTCTCACAGAAAAAGCTCATTTTCCAAATTTTTGCTGCCTCAATACGAGACTGTGCAGTCGCCCGGAGGCGCCGTCCAGCACATTATGCCTTGATGATAAATTATTCATGATGGAATTCCCCTTATTAACCTGCTTTCAGATGATTTCTCTGCCCCCATAAAGAACGGCGTAATCAATTTCTCTCCTCTCTTGTCGGCTTCAGAATGAAGTCAGCCAGAAACTACAGGTGAAAGTTGTCGAGGGAGGGGGGGGGGGCTCTTTCTTTCTGTGCTTTTATACAATTCTTTCACACCGTCAGCACCATTTGATTTGAACTTTGAAGTGTATGAGGCACAGATGAAAGGTGGTTGGAGTCGGAGCGTTCACTTAAGAGAAACACTTTTGACTGGCTTCTTCAGGGCAGAGATGAGAGGATGTGACCTGAACTGCCCTTTTTTTTGTGAGCTGACTTATCAAACTGAAGTGAAAGTAGAATTTTGTAAAAGTCAAGGCATCGGGATGAGAAAGTGGTGACTTTGATCATTAGAAAAGAGTTGGAACATATGAGTTTTGACTGTATTGTGAGACTTTGTGTTTGATGATAAAGGTGGCTGCTTGTTACAGGAATAAAGTGCGTGTAAGTGTGTGTGTGAGTCCATTTTACCTAAATAGTGTTCGTCTATGTCAATGGTATCACAGAGTCCAGAGCAGGGAGAATCCAGAGGAAGAATACCTGCAATGTACAATGAGTTATGGGTACTATGAACACTATTAATATGGTGAAAATGCTAAATATACAACAATTTTTATATATACAATTTTTTCTAATTTTTTAAGAAAAAATATCCATATTGTCTGATTCCACCTTCAAATGTGACATTGTCAATAAATAATTTCTGGTTTCTTTAGTCCTGATCGATATTTTTCACCATTTTCTGACATTTATAGACTAAATGACTAATAAATCAATCAAGAAAATATTCAAAAGATTAATTGACAATGAAAATAAATGTTAGTTACATACATAACATGTACAGTACGTTACCATATCAAGTATTTCGAGCCACATGATAATACATTTAGAGCTGCAACTAACAATTATTTTTACTATTGATTAATTTGCTGATTATTATCTCAATTAATCACTTTGTTTATAAAATGAAAACAGAGAAAAATGTCTGTCACAGTTTCCTAAAACCAAGATGATGTCATCAAATTGCCCTTTTTTTTGTTGAAAAAACAATCTAAAATCCAAAAATATTGAATTTATTATCACATAAGATTAAAAGAAGCAGCAAATCTTCATGAATGACAAGCTGGAGCTGAAGAATGTTTGATATTTTTACTTTAAAAATGACTGAAATTATTAATCAATTATCATAATAGCTGCCAGTTATTTTTCTGCCAATTGACTGATCATTTCAGCTCTAAAAATAAAAAGATCTCATGTTAATCCTGTTTTATTGGGTGAAGTGTTTTTTAGAGATAGAGTTAACAGTGTCACAGATTTTGGTAGAATTGACCTCATTAATTTTGATATACGACCGATGAATCACAATATCTAGAGTTGAAAATTATGTTATATCGCAATAATACAAGGTGGCAAATAAATGACAATAATTAATAATCAGCCAGCTGTAGTTACAGATATTAGCAAACATTTCAAATTCATGCATCCCTAAATAACAACATTCCTGTCATCAGTCATCACATGTTCAGAGTTCAGATCATTAAATGTTTCCTACCTACGACTTCGTCCTCCGGCTGGAAAAAGGCAACATCTGAACCCACTGAAGAAAAAAACAAACACATCCAGGTAAACCAGAGCTGACAAAGATCTAATGAAGACGCTCACTACTAAATCACATGTGTTCCTTATGAGGCATCGTGTTACTGTGTTTGTGCGTTTACAACCTTGCAGGACGACCCCAGCCACCTCTCTGCCGACGGGAATTAAATCTCTCTGGATCCCGACGTCCTCGAGCAACTGGAGAGCGAGACAGACAAGCAGAAAGGAGAAGAGTCTTCAGTGATCGGTCATAGCAGCTGTGATTGGTTGAGTTATTCAATTCAGTGATTTTTACCAGCATGGAAATGAAGAAACAATACTGACATAATGTAACTGTGCAGCAACAAACAGCCTTTCAACTGTAAGGATGTAAGTAACAACACTTCACTGACAGTAAAGCGTAATTTCTAGAATTTTATTTAATTTTTTAATTTAATTTAATCTTTTATTAATTATTTTTATCAATAAAAAACAAAGGCATGTAAACACAATTTCCTTTTTCACACAAGTTTCTTTCACTTCATATTTCACAACAGTTAACACATAACACTCGATTTTTACTGCTGTTGTTACCTTGAGGTCCAGAGCGCTGAGTCCACATGCCTTCACCTGAACTCTGACCTGATGGCCGCCTAAAACCTCTGAGAGAGTCTGGAGAGGAAAACACACAGAGACAAACAGTCATTCTGAGAGACAGATGAGTTAACTTGAGCTGAACAATCACAAAGCAGCCACACACAAAATAGAATAAATATATAATAATGCAAAAGACACACCAAGGACACCTAGATCTTACTGTAAAGCTTATGTGATGGATGCATTTGATGCAATCAATAATTTAACACTTTCTTCTTTAAAACAAATCTTTTAAAAGTACTAAATCATCACAGTTTGCAAGTCGTTTAGCAAAGTGACAAACTAATCAGTGTTGGTTTTTTAATGTTTCAGAAAATTAAGTTACATATACATATATAGGAACATTAATTAAATGTTAGTAACACACTATATTATGGTTATAATCAGATATAAGGGCATTTAATGTTTATTAATGTACAGTATTTGTCAGCAATTATAATTTCTCCTATGAAGACATATTTTACAGTATTTCACTGTGTTTTGGCTATATTGTCATTCATTAAGTGTATATGCACCTGCCTCCACATATGAGACCCCACAGGAGATGTTACATTATAGTGTGGAGCCGCACAAATTAAAGAAATCTAATTAAAGAGAGAAAGTACTGACATTATTAGCAGTAATAACACACAGGTACATCACCACTCAGCAGCAGTGGTGTCTGCAGGTCGAGCCACTGTTTCACACATGCAGATGTACAGTTCGTTTGGTTTTCCTGATCTGATGCTTTAATGTGTAATACCGTGAACTGTGGCAAATAATGAAAAAAAATGACATCCACATACAACAGTCAGAACCTGAAAGACAAAATACAAACTCACCGTTTCCTGAATAACGAACTTGGGCTCAGCATCATTCACACCGACTCGGCAATATAAACCTTTCATGTTGTTTGTTACACCGGGAATTTGTGTAGAGATTAACTAAAATATCAAACAAAAATCTAATTCATCAATTTGCTGTGTAGTCTTCTTTCCTGGAGAAGACAGTTGTAGCTAAATTGACTAGCTTGAGTCAGCTGACCTCTTCTTCTTCTTCGTTGTTTACATTTTTTTGCTGTTAAAATTAGCACAACACCGCCACTTACTGGATGATATGGATTACTACATCATACAACTATAATACAAACAGAAACTAAAACACAAAAAATATCTAGATCTATCATATAAAATAAATATGTCAATTCAGATGTCAAATTCCCTGGCTGCATACAGCTTTGTATGTAATATGCACAACACTATGAAATGTGCAATCACCTATGTTGTTTTATTTTGACCTTTCTTTTTTTTCACACTTTCTAAATCATCCTCTGTGGTACTGTCAGGTGCCAATGTGAACACTGAAATTGTTTTCTCTTGCTATAATAATTCCTCATATTCATACTGGCCATTAGAAGATCCCTTCATAATGCACTTGCGATGTAAGTGTGTAACATACATGACAGCCGGTAGGAGCGCTACTAATCCGTCACATCGTCCTTGCTATACATATCGCGAGATTACATCGATATCCTCATAGCTACGGTCGACATCTCGCGATACGTTAGTAGCGTTACCCCATTTTCCAACTGTCCCTCAGTCGGTCGGGATTTCGGAACCACAGGAGAATCACCGGAAAGGGGTTTTCGGTGATAAAACAGCGCAATTTTGGAGGCGATACCTCGTTATATGGCTACATAAACATACACGGAGATACTTTATCCACTATTTGACTATGGGAAGTGAACTATGAGGTAAGAGCAGGGTGTATGGTGTGTGTGATGTGGAAGAATGTCCCTGAGCGGGCTGACGTTAGCTTCTCACTGGTTAGCCTGTCTGCTAACGTTAGCACGGCCGGTTTGTCTTTTTTTTTAACCGGGTGTAGCTTGCAACTGTCAGACTCTAACTGTAGTAGTAGCAAGGCTAGGAGGTGTCTGATAGTACTCTGTGCAACACGACAAATACTACAAGATATTTAAGCACTATGCGGTCTAGTCACTTTGCAACTGTTAGCTATTGTGCTAACGTTTAAATCACTGCATCTGCACTGCCTGTCTGTGACCTAACGTTGGTTTTTATTTTTTTAGTTTAACTTTAGCTTCGCTATCAGCGGGGTTGGTTGGAGAATAAGGTGATGAATCAGCAAGGTTACTGACTGATAATGCTCGGGCAGGCAGCGACACTTACAGTGTGGAGGATTTTATCAAGTTAGCCTAGAGTGTGCCAACATCAAACCCTGATGTTAGGTCACAGCTGTCCATCTATTCAGCTACCTGTCCGGTGTTTCGGTTTAACGAGTGACCGTTTTAACTGGTGACTTTCAGCTGAGAGCGTCCGTGGTTGCTCGTAGTGACGGGAGCTGTTTAAAACAGGAACACAACACGCAGATGTCATCCTAAAAGCCTTATCAAATTTTACTTTAATCTCCTCAAACTGTCCATACGGCATCAGTCACTTTCACAACAGTAAAATGCCTTGTTGCAAACTCATTGCACTAAGTTACCTCATGTTACCTTTGCTGCTATTTTAAGACTATCATACTTCTGTATACTTATGTCATTCCTTTACTTACGCCTGGGAGAAACGGAATTCGGTTTCAATGTATGCGAGCACTGAGAAATGACAATGAAGTAATCTTGAATCAATCATCCGTGTTTATTATCTACACTAACAATTTACATAAGTGAAATTGTGTTCCACAAGAAGCATTCGCCTTCAACTTCTCTTATAATGTGGGAAACAAAACGTTGCATATAAGCTGGCAGTGCAGCTATAACCTATTTTGGGATTTTATACTGTTATCCTCCATTGGAAAGTGGCTCATAGTCAACTGATTAATCTGCTTTGTCATGGCAAGCTTTGCCATTGTGTACACACAAAAAGTATAGTTTATGGCCATCAGTGTGGATACTCTTAACTTATTATTATTATTTTCTTAATGTTGTGTGTTCTATGTTATTAATACTGTAGCACTTTGAATTTCACCATGAATAAAAAGAGCAGTACAAATTAAATGTATTATTATTATGTTGCAACCAGATTCAGTGTTTTCTCTCACACAACACAAACTAAGATTTAAAAAAAGATTAATTTCAGAACAATTAGCAAAGAAATGCGAATTCTTCTTGTTGGTGGCAACACTTAATTTAAATACTGTAAGATGAAAAGGACCCGATGAATATATATACTGTATTGAACATTCAATTTGAGAGAATTTGAGGCTTTTAGGAGGAGTCCTACGTTTTCTGTTTGTGTTTTCAACAGCTGCCGTCACTACGACAACCACAGACACAGTCGCCAGTTAACAGGGTCACTCTTTAAACCGAAACACTTGTCAAAACAACCATTTAGTGCGCTCATCATTTGTTTCAAACTAGAGAAATGCCTTGTGGTTGTCAGGTGAAAGTACCCTTGACATAGATGAGTCCTCGGAAATGACACAGGAAGTGGAGATGTTTTGACAAACATACCTGTTTGTCATATGCTTACAGTACCTTTCCTGTTACTGTAAGCATTCTTTCTCGAGAACTAAGCACACTCAGCCCACATCAGGGCAGGTGTAGCACCAGGGTCTTGATTGACAAGACTTACCGAGCTCCGATCAGTGAGGACCGGTTTCCATGGTAATAGCAGATTTTAACAGGTCCTCTTGAAGTTGGAAAGAAAACATCCTGGCCGGTAAGCTAAAGTACATACATATGATATGTTAATACAAGTTTGATTAAAATCTGCTATGTTTACAGTCTTTTTAGCATCATTCCCTCTTTGTGTTTCCTCGGACAGTGTTTCCCTGTTGAGCTGCGGTGGAAGTATAGTAACAAAAAGAGGGACTTTGATATTATAAAGACTGTAACACTGAAAGATATCTACTTGATTTGACTCATCTGGACGCTGATGCTGTGGATTTTGTCCCCCATCACTTATATTTTAAGTGCATTATGAAGGGATCTTCTAATGGTCAGTATGAACAGAAAGAATGAAACATGTTTCAGTGTTCATTTGGTCTCCTGACTGTTGTTTTAAGACAGATTTGAAAAACTGTGAATCTGTCCTTTAAAGCTGAAAAAACTGAAAATGTTCTGAAGTTGATTGTTGTCTTAGTTTTTAATGCCATCTGATTTTGCTCCACTAACAATAGCAGGTGTTCTGCATGAGGCAGGCAGGATTTAGTCAATGTTGTGCACATGTGATTTACATGTATATTATACACTCAGACAGTGTTTGCTGAGAGATCTACATCACCAGTATGATTATGCATGTGTTTCCAGAAAGTTCAAAAGTTGAGCTGGGCTCAGGGGCGTGACTTGGTGATCCTATTTCAAACAACCTATAAATCAGAACCACATACAATACAGTTTGTTCCAACATGTCCCAGAACTTCTGGTTTCAGCACAGCAAATTGTTTTCATTCACATCCAGCAGCCTCCGGCCAGAACGCACAATATAATCCATCAACAAAAAAAAAAAGGTGGTAGAACATTTTAAACAGGCTCAAATTAGCTCGATGGATCGGGTAGACTTTTAAGATGGACATTACATACTTTTATTTTGTAACGTCCCTCTCATATAAAGCCATTTGACCAGGAATACAATTTGGTTACCTGTACATGGTCACACGGCTAAAATGACATTAAAGCTCCTACACAGCTGTGCTCTACAATCACAGGTGTTTTTACCTGATTAGACTGATTCTCAGTTAAACTACTTGTTCTCTACAATACAAATATAAAGGAGATACAAGTGTCCTTACATTGCAATTGATTTTATTTTGCGGTGTGCTGGCTGTTTATTTTTATATTTACACCATGAATGTACAATTTCACTACTACAAACCTGTTCAGGGTTAAACAACAAAGTTACATGATGAATTTTATGTTATACTGACATTTTTCTTGTAGTGTAAGTAAAAAATAATCTCACAGCCTCAGTGCTAAAAGTGTTCACAGTGCTGTGCTTTCAGCTTCAGTAGTTACCAGTCAAGGCTTTTTGGTCTTTGCTATCAGTTTTTACATTGTAATCGTGTTAACATTAGCTAGCTGCGGAGGCTGGCAAGCATTGCTGGTGAGGAGATGGGAGGAGGGAGCCTGAGGGGAGGATGGGGTGATACAGGGAGAGCTGATGGAGAGACTGCAGTGGTAATTATCTATGTGTGTGTGCGTGTGTGTGCTGGGTGGGTTGGGGTCCTGTCATTTCTCTGGCCTCACCATTTGACAGCGGTGTGTTAAGAATGTGTTGTTGTGTGTGTGTGTGTGTGTGTTTGTGAGGGAGAGCAAGATGCAGAGCTTAGGGTCAGTGTCAGAGGGTGTGTTGAGAGTGAGCGTGTCTTTAGCGTGGGGGTGAGAAAGTGGGAGACAGTGGAGCAAGCGAGTGTGTGTGTGTGTGTGTGTGTGTGTTTGAAGCGGAGGGGGTGTGTTAAATGCATGCGTGTGGGAGTATGTCGAGTGATAGAAAGCTGATGTGAAGAGGCTGCAGTTATTAATACCGACACCATCATAGTTGCAGTCAACAGATAAAACCCACGTTCTTGAAATTGATTATCAGTTGAACTTTTGATCATTGCTTTCTACTAATCCATCGATTGTTTAGTCTGGAAATTGATGATAATAATAATAACGAAGGATGCTGAAGTCCCAAGTGAAATATCTTCAAGTAGCGAATAAGTTTGATTGACAGCGACATTAAATGAAGGAAACCAAGCATGGCTTTACACTTACTCGATAAATGAGTCAGTAATTAATTTTCTGTCAATCAACCATTGATTGACTAATAATTTATGCTTCACTTCAAACTAGAATAATAAGGAATCAGGTGCCTGAGGATCGAGAGTTTCATGCAGCACAGCAGACCGAGCCGACACTTATTTCGTGATGCGTCTGTCCAGCATTTCTGGGCCAGTGTTGATTTTTTGGTGCAGCAAAAATAGTGTAGCCAAACAAACAGACGAAATGATGTCATGTTGATATTTACACTAAAGGCGCGGCGGACTTGGCTGATAGCAAGAGAAGGCAGTCATAGAAGCAGAAAGTGCTGGAGAGATTTACACAAACAGAAACAAGAGAAACCAGGTTGTGATTTACCGTATAAGAATTTTATCCCACTCTCTCATATTGACTTCAGCACTTAAAATGTTTGATTTATACCAAAGAGAAAATGTGCCTGACGATCTAATCGGGAGAGCTGCAACAATTAGTCAGTTCATCGATTAGTTGCCAACTATTAAATTAAGCAGCAACTATTCTGATAATGAATTAATTGTTTTGAGTAAACTGAGTGTCTTTGGGTTGTTGACTTTGGACAAAACAAGACATCTGAGGACGTCATCTCCGGCTTTGGGAAACAGTGATCAACATCTTTCACCATTTTCTGACATTTAAGAGATCAAACTACTGATTGCTTAATCAATAATGAAGAGAATCATCAGTTGCAGCCTTATCTCTATGCACCGCATGATGCGACTCAAGTTTGATTCAGCATGAAATTAATCAATTATAAAACAAGTCTCTCTGCATTTTACACAACAGTTTTTTTCCATGTTTTTAATAAAGTCAGGAAAATGTACATCTGTTATTATTCAGTAATTATGGAGCCTTAGTTGTTGTTTGCTCTAAGTGTCTCTCTAACAGTTTGCTGTCTCTTGCTTAAGGGTGAATGGTTTGGCATCAACAACGTAATCTAATTTTGTTGTATCACTGAAATATTAATCTTTGCCTGATAACATCGTGCTGCGTGTGTACTGTAAGGTCAGCTGCCTTCTCCCCTCTAGTTCAAATGTTACTTATAAAGCACTATATTAACATTTTGAGCATTTATGCTGAATCACAAAGTATCTATGAATCAATAATGGGAATTATGACTCAAGCAGCTGCTTAATTTGATATTTCCCCGCCAGAGACGGAACATCCTGACTTCTTTCTTAATATCAAACAGAACACAAGCAGTGTGTTCATGATTATAAACATGCTGCGGTGTTTTATGAGCGACTTGACCAGTGTTTTAACATTCATAGGAAGTAAATCCGAAGTTGACACGACTGTTTGAGTGGAAGTGGGAGCGCCAGAGAAGTAAATTACAGCTCAAATGATATCTACGCTTATAAGGATGTTTCAAGGCTGCATATGATGACGATCAGCGGACAGAGCATCAGAAATCATTTGCAGTTGTCCTGAATTTATTCATGATGGAAAAGAAAAGAGGAATGTGAGAGGGGGTCAGCGGGAAAATGAGGGGGGGAGGGACAAAGAAGAAAAAAAGAGACTGAACCCTAATCTGTATCATCTGAAGCTGCCTTTAGTGTATGTGTGTGTGTGTGTGTGTGTGTGTATGAGGGGCTTAAACAGGCATCTGCCACAAGCCTTGATAACAGACCGACACTCCAGTTACATCCCAACGCTCCAATTATACAGACTAATCCCACAAATACATTACATGTACACAGGGACCCAAGCACACACACAATAGAAAAATAGATGCTTTTATTCTTTAGATCAACAGCTGTGACGGCGCTGTTTGTGTCAAGACGGATCAAATTATTAAATGTACAAAAACCCTTATTGTGCCCGTTCAGTTGGATAATAATAAATGTTAAAAGACCTCACGGTAAACACAAGGTTACATTTTTCCTGTGTGTCGCCGCCGGTGTCACAAAGGATGTGATCCCGCTTGCAGTTAGTCGTCTTCGGTCCAAGATAAAGTGGGAAGCCAGAGCTTGTAAACAAAAGCAGCTTATTCGCCGGAACGAGTTTTTGGCAACCTGACATCTCTCTGGAGTTTGGCAGCACAAGAAGTTTAAAGTCTCGTTCCAATTCCTTGAACTTAACATGAGGATAACACATTTGCACTCTTCGCTGTAATGTACCTTCCTTTGTGTCCATTCTGGTTAAGAAAGCATGAAGAAGTTGCTGAATACGAGCCTCATATTGTTAACATTTAAGCCTTGTTTTTCAGCTACAGTACGACCAGCTGCTGGTTAACAGACGTCAACATTCATTTCCCAGACGTGCTTTTATTTTGGCGTCGTTTCCCTGTCCTCGCTTCACATCACCTTCTCACTAACATGCTTTTTCCAGACGCGCTTGTTTCTACTGTATTCGATGCTACCGCTGTTTGAATATCATATCAGATGAAATTAAAAGTTTAAAGGCAGTTTGTTTGCTCTCCCGTCTCTGGCTCAGAGCGAATCTACTGTAGTTATCCAAACACTTCACTGTTCTTTCAGTGGCAGCCATGAATGTGTGTGTGAGTCTGTGTTTGTGTAGGGTGGGCTTTGTTCCTCTGACCTAGTTAAGCTGGTTACTTTGTCCTCCCATTCTGATGATAATGGCATACACACACACTAACTAACACACCCTTCAATAGGCCAAGGACAGTTTACTACTGAAGAAAGAGTCTGAGTAACTGTTTCTGGAAAGAAACGTTGTTGTTGAGTTTTTGGGGGTTTTTTTAAGCAGTACAGACTAAATTCCATCCACCTCCAGTAAACTGCGGTCTTATAACCTTTATAAAATAAAACAGATACTATCTGCTAGCCAGATACCACAAGGCCTGAATGGGATAATGTGTTTGAGTGAACTGACCCTTTAACTGGCTTTTCTCCTTATCCTTTACCCTGAGTAAGGAATCTGTTTTTTGTTGGCATGACATTGGAAAATTAGTCAGCAACTCACACACACACACACCCTGGCTAAGTCCTTGTCTGTTTCAATGTGTGTCAGATTATTATTATGGGCTGTCTGCTGGCCACAGTGATGCAGGAGAGGCAGGTCTGGATCTGATTAACATACCTCTAGTAGTGCAGAGGTGTGTGTGTGTCTCTCTCTTACACACACACACACAGATATAGATTTTATTGACTTGTTTGGGTGTGGGCCACATTTTTATGTTGTTTAAACAAATATAAGATGATTTAGACATAAACCTGTGATAACACACATTTCAAGCTTCTCAAAAAATTTTAAAACTTAAAAACCATATTGTGAATTTTTGTCAGTCATGAGAGTAAATTCTTTTTAGGGCTGCAGCTAAAGATTATTTTCATCATCGATTCATTTGTGGATTATTTTCTCAATTAATCTTTTAAATATAGTGAAAAATGCCCGTTATAACTTCTTCGAGTCAACAGTGATGTTTTCAGATGTCTTGTTTTGTCTGATCAACAGTTCATAACGCAAAGATAAACAGTTTATTATCATGTATGACACAGAAAAGCTTCAGATCTTCACATCTGAAGAGCTGCGACCAGCAGATGTTTGGCATTTATGTCTAAAAATGACCATTATCAGAATAGTTGCCAGTTAATTTTTCTGTTCGACTAATCATTGCAGCTCTTATTCTGTTAAAGCAACTAAAGTTGGGTTCAAATGGGAGTTTTTTTTCCATTATTTGCAGCCTAGAACGGCTGATGTGGAGAAGCTTTTGTATCATTTTAGCACATTTAAAATAAAGCCTGGCATAGCTGGCTGATATAAAACTATATTTGTCATTATAGTTGTTTTTTAACTGTTATAATATAAACATTTCCTGTTTTTTGGTGTCTTTTATTTAGTTTCTCTGCAGTTTATGTTGCCTGAAAGAAACACTGACTTTAAAAAAAGACTCCAGTGGAGCTTTTTTTCCGTCCGACATTAGGAAACTGGTGTTCGCTGCGGTCAGCTCCAAGTGAGAATGTGTGTAAGAGCGAGTGTGAAGCAGAGTGGTTTTGAAAACAAGCAAGTATGCTCAGGCAGCTTGCCCTGCATAAATAAAGGTCTGCTGCCCTGCTGTTGATATGCACAAGCATGGCTGACACAAGGTCCAGTCCCCTGTGGATCTGGACCAGTCCCCTGTGGATCCGGACCAGTCTGAATACCAGATGACAACAGCAGATTGATCCTGAGGTCATATGGTTGTCATATAGACTTATTGAAAATGCAGGATTTAAATTTTACAACCATGTGTGCATCCTTAAAGGACCAGTGTGTAAGATTTAGTGACAGTGTTTGGTTTGTCTGTTCTGGGCTACTGTAGAAACATGGTGGTGCAACACAGCGGCTCTGTGAAAGGGGACCCGCTCCTTATATAGATATAAGGGGCTCACTCAAAGGTAACAAAAACACAACAATGCTTATTTTCAGGTGATAATACACTAATTAAAACATACTATTATATTACATTTCTGCTAATATATCCCCTTAAATCTGACACACTGGTCCTTTAACTGAACAAAACGAACCTTAAAGGCTCAGAAACAATAAATCCATAAAACTCTCTGAGCTGCAGAGCAACTAAAAAATCCACAACTACAGCAGTGAAAGACAGCAGAGTGGAAAATTAACTCCAGACTTGTGCTGGAAACGGTTCACTGTGAATGAGTTTGTCTACTGTATCAGCACCTTTGGCAGGGGATCAGCCATTATTTGGTCACTTTTTCATACGCTGTTAAGCATCTAGTGGGGATTGCTGACCTTGGCAACAGAGGTACCTTCACAATGAAAGCGTTTTTGAGGCTCACAGATGAAATACTTTTAACACTACATACATTATTACATAGTTATGATACTGAAAGTGACAAACACTTAATCTGTTTCTTCTAAATGTGTCGTTTCAGGTGTTGTGTAGCTGCAGAAGACTGAATGAACCATGGCACAGTTCCCCACCACATTCACAGGTCTGTATGTGTTTGTAATTGGCATGAAATAAAATGTATGATAAAAGCTGATGTATGTATTTTCCTCTCAGAGTTGTCAGCTAAGAGTCTTATGAGTAGTTAAAGTAAGACGGCAGCACATTACTCTTATTAATGCACTGTAATATTTTACCAGCCCATTAGAAGACAAGCTTCTCATAAATCCACTTTCATTTTCCATAACAAGTTTTACATTTTAGACCCCCCCTAAAGATTATTTATTAATCTTATTGTCAAGCTTATAGACTTCAGAGGCAGAATAAAGTCACATGATCGCTCCTTTCCAGCTAAAGGGTACAAAAAGGAAATTACTTTTCTGACAGCTGCAATTGTTCTTGCATTTAAACTTGACTCAGCATGACTCATCGTACGTGGAAATTGCCAGTAAATTGCACAGAACAGAGTAGGAAATAAAAAGGAAGTTGTCAGCATCCTACATTTTACTGTATAGCGTCCCCTTTGTGTCAAACCTCAACATAAATTTGGAAATACTCAGACGACCCTGAGACACAGAATGTTTTGATGAAATGATCTGCTGTCAGACTTAATGATCCATTCAATCGCTGGCGATGAATCCTTGGCAGCGGATCTGTTTAAAGTCACGTCTCACTGAATCAAACATTGATTAGTCATCTACTGAACTTTCTAAGGAACAACCATAGTCAGTGTTCAGCTCTCAGTCCCTCGTCTATTCATCTTTACCCCAGTTCTTACTCCACTCTGAAATGTCACTCACTAGGAATCCGCTAACAGGAACTGAAACCGGTGACTAACACATTCTTCTAATGCCTCCCCTTTCTCCATCTGTCTGGCTCTGTCTTGGGTTTGTTGTCTAATCTCTACTTATGTGTGTGTGTGTTTGTCTTTTTTTTTGTGGGTGTGTTAGGTCCAGATGTGTTTCTGATCTCAGTGGATGAGAGAGCCAAACATGATCAGCAGTTTCACAGCCTCTCTCCAACTGCCAGGGGTTACATCACAGGTAACCGTCTCTCTCTCTCTTATCTACACTCCAGACCACACCTACCATTACAGTATATGGGTGAGGCGAGATGAGGGCTTGAATGAGGCCAATGTCAATAAAGGTCCTTGGTGCTTGTGTGTACTTACAGGAAGTGAATGTGAATTATAAAATAAAATACATTTATTACAATTATGGTCAAAAATTGGGTAAGAGGACAAGTGCAAAAACCTCTGGTTTCACATTTTACATTTCATTTAATGTCCTAAAAGTTAAAGTTATGATGCAGTAGTCTATTTGTTTTTTTAACGGGGTTTGACCACATTCCACACAATCAAGAGCAGCCATGCTCCTTTCATCCGTCCTGTGATTTTACATTCTGTTTGTATTTGTCTGTCAGGCGACCAGGCCAGGAACTTCTTCCTTCAATCAGGACTGCCCCCGCCCATCCTGGCCCAAATATGGTGAGTCACAAGGCCAGGAAGTAACGACCAGCTCACAGACTAACAGACATTTAGAAGCCACTACATTCATTACATTATATAAAAAATGATATAGATGCTGCACACTGTCTGTTCACACCAATGATTGTTACAGTTTTTTGTGAAGAAATTAACTCATTCCTTCCTAAATATTTGCTTCGTGTACGTTCAGGGCTCTGGCTGACATGAACAGCGACGGTCGTATGGACATCCATGAGTTCTCCATCGCCATGAAACTCATCAAACTGAAACTCCAGGGTCACCCTCTGCCCACCGCGCTACCCCCCAGTATGAAACAGCCCCCGCTGCCTTTAGCCCCACCAACCGGCTTCGGTAAGACGCACATGAAAACACACACGGCACACTGTGGGAGTGAAATAACTGTTTGATGTTTATAGCAGAAGAATCTTGTCAACCTGCTGTGTTTTAATAAAATAATTTCTTCTAAATTATTTGTCTTGCCTGCGAATTCAGATGATTTGTAACTGTTTCATTTCACTGATGGTTCACTGCCGCTAAGTCGATAAAGAGGAAACACTGCACACAGTTTACTGTAATAACATTGACGTAATCCTTTACTATCAGTTCATCTGATATCTGCTTTTCTTCACAATTTCTTGACATCCTCTAAAGATGATATCACTCTCTCTTCTTCAAAGGTCATATAGAAAATGTTTGCTCTCTTTCTCAGCTCTACTTCTTGTCTATTAATAAAGTTATAACGCAAACATGGTCCTCTCTCATTCAGGCTTCCACTGTGGCTCTCACCCATTGACACACTTTCGAGGGAATGATGTATATATATATATATAATATGACTCTGTATGAAAATGTCTGATAATCATGTCCTCACTGTATTTCTGTTCTTCTCCAGGCATGCCTCCCATGCCCCCCCTGGCACCCATCTCTGCTTCTCTGCCAGGCGTGCCCCCTCTCCCCCTGCCGCCTCTCCCCGTCGGAGTGTCTCCCCCACTCGTCTCATCCGCCCCGCCGCCCCTCCCTCAGCCCATTGCCAACGGAGCTCCTCCCACAGGCATGATGCAGCCCATCTCAGGCTTCTCCCACCCAGGTAACAGCCTCGCTAAAGTTGTTTGTGTTGCGTCTGCAGCAAACGTCTCAGCTCTAAGCTCCTGTTTACACATAATATACACCTATATATTTACATTTTAGAGAGTCAGGTGATGCTTTTATGTCTTTGTGAAGCTTAGTTAGAGGTTTTTGCAAGAGTAGAACAAAGAACTCCCGCACACTGTCTTCTGTGCTTGCAATTAGAGGAGAGGAGATTTATTGGGAGCATCATCAGGTTATTTCAGGAAATAACCTGATGAAGGTCTGTGTACCGAAACGTTGATCCTAATAAATCTCCTCTAATTGCAAGCGCAGAACACAGTATGCAGGAGTTCTTTGTTCTCTTATTGTGGGTCCATGGTCTTCTTCTATCTGCAGCTGTGTGAAAGTTCTGCTCTTTGAGGTTTTTGCTTGTGTAGGAGCTTTCACACAGTCAGTATAGACCGAATCACTGTGACGTCGCGCTAACAACAAGTCACTTGTGGGTTGACAACTGGTGGTTGATTTGAATTGCGGAGAAATGTGAAATCAGCCCCCGTTTTCTCTGTAAATTGTGTGTACGTGACACAGGAGTTTGACGCAGGGGTTTTTCCACTGGAAGTTAATGTAAACCAACATTGTCATTATTGTCACAACATAAAGAATGCCATGAAAAGAAATGCTTTACAAGGTATATACACACCACGTTGAAGGTGTCAGTCTCTGATCTCAACCTTCAGACTATATTTCACTCTTCCCACAGCTTCCTCCGTCAACAAGTCTTCATCATTTAATCGTACAAGTACCAAGTTGCAGAAGGGGCCGTCCTTTGATGCTGCCAGGTATGTCAGGTTATCAGAATGATAGTTTCCCCTTATATCTCGATCATGGCTCCTCACCCAGGAGCATTTTGATTGTGCATCCTACATTTATATGTGTTATGTTTCCATGGTAATCCTTTACTGTGCCTCTTGTTACTTGTCGTAGTAGTCAGCCCCCCCTGGTTCCGGTTGATTGGGCTGTTCCTCAGTCCTCCAGGCTGAAGTACAGGCAGCTTTTTAACTCCCATGACAAGATGATGAGTGGACACCTCACCGGTACACACCCGCACCAACACTCACATGTCAATATTTCTGATAGTATTTTGTTTGCCTCAGCATTTCAATGAGTTTATGGGTGTTTCTGTGCGCGATCGTGCACGTGTTCCAGGTCCCCAGGCTCGCACTATCCTGATGCAGTCCAGTCTTCCTCAGGGCCAGCTGGCCACGATATGGTCAGTACTTTGAAATCTAACCATTAAATCTTCACTCTTAACAGACGTTAAGCATTCAAAAATGAAATTTGCTCAATCTTTTTCTCCTTCAGGAGTCTATCAGATATCGACCAGGATGGAAAGCTAACAGCTGAGGAGTTTATCTTGGCCATGCACCTCATAGACATGGCTATGTCCGGTCTACCGCTACCCCCTGTGTTACCACCAGATTACCTCCCACCTACATTCAGGTGAATACTGTAATTAAATATCTCGTTAATTGACTGGTGGACACACAGGCCATATGTTTGTTGTCAAGGACTTTCAGTTGAAACTAGCAGTAAACTGATATTTCACGTGGTCAGAAACAAGGTTAAAACACAGGTCCAAAGTAGTTTTTATCTATTACTGTTTATGTTGTGCTGGGTGTTTATATTTGTGGATATAATTTGTGTGTTAAAGGCGTGTACGTAGTGACAGTGTTCAGTCGGACCAGAAGAGCGTCCAGGAGGAGGTGGAGGAAGAGACGGAAAGCAGCCAGGAAAAGAAACTACCAGGTGAGTGGACACTAGCCATGTTAACTGGTCAAACTGGGACAAGAGCTGCCCTCAGCAGTTCAGTTTACTGCACTAGACTCTTTAATTTTCTGCTGTTTTAACTCTAACGCGTTACTGTGATCGGCGAACATAACTTTAAAACACAACAGCATTCTCTCTACTTTCACTCTCGTTTTTGTGATGTTTGCTGCCATAAAAGCATAACCATAAAACCCTGCTGCTTCTTGTGTTCATTAACCGGCACACAAAACAGCTGTCGTCTCAGTATCAGCCTCTCCGAATAGTTAAACAAACTGTAGTCAGTTTTTAATTCATGTTTACTTTCTTACTTTCCTGGCCGTTCCACGAGACACATTTATTTTTGTGTTTTTAAAACTGTTCTGGCAGTTTAAAATAAATCAGAAATATCTTAAGCAAGGCCAGAAACATGAGAGCTCTTTCGCTGTTTTGTTTCCCCACATTTCATGTACTTGTATGTTTTAAAAGCTTTAATCCAGAGATGGAAAACAGCACCGGCTACAGGCCAAATGCTGGTGGATTCGTGAAGTGGCGGGCGAATTTGCTCGCCACGGTGGCGAATGGACAAAAAAGTTAATTTTCTGCTTTTTTGTCTTCCCGCAGTGACGTTCGAGGATAAGAAGAGGGAGAACTTCGAGCGAGGAAACCTGGAGTTGGAGAAGAGACGTCAGGCTCTGCAGGAGCAGCAGAGGAAAGAACAGGAGAGGCTGGCGGCACTGGAGAGAGAGGAACAGGAGAGAAAGGTATCTAGATTATCATTATCTCATTTTCACACTGTGTGCACTCATGATTTGAATGTATGGCTTGTATATAAGCTCATAAAACATTAACGATAGCCACAGCGCTCTCACTGTAACAGTTATCTCTCATGTCTTTGAAACACATCAGGACATTATTTACATTTATTACACGTATTGAAACTAAGAGGAAATGAAGATGCATCGGGGTGACCTTTAACAAAATAATAGTTCTTTTTTTTTGTTCTGCGAGCTGATCCTTGTATGTTTGTGTTTCAGGAGCGCGAGCGACTGGAGCAGGAGAGGAGACGACAACAGGAATTAGAAAAACAGCTGGAGAAACAGAGAGAGCTGGAGAGGCAGAGAGAAGAGGAGAGACGCAAAGAGATCGAGAGGAGAGAGGTACGAAGGAGAGAGGAGAGGAGAAAATGATTACCATGTATCTGCATTTTAATTTAAGAGTTACGGTTGACTTAACGTTCAGCTGCTGCAGATGTGTAATTACATCCGCTGCAGACAACTTATAGACCTTTCACATCAACTCTTACGTTAAAGGGCCTAATTTACGCTCTTACAGCAGATGGCTCGTTGTGTGTAATGAAGTGTATAATATACTGTATGATTATAATAGGATGTGATGTAATATCTCATCTCATGTAGACTTTTGAGATATAATATTGTGACTACGGGGGATTAAAAAAAAGGTGTTTTAATGTATGTGTGTGTGTTTGGTCCATCCAGGCTGCGAAGCGGGAGTTGGAGCGTCAGCGTCAGTTGGAGTGGGAGCGTCAACGTCGTCAGGAGCTCCTGACTCAAAGAAACAGAGAGCAGGAGAGTATCGTGCTGCTCAAAGCCAGGAAGAAGACCCTGGAGTTTGAACTGGAGGCTCTGGTAGTCAAACACACGTCACATGATCATACGTACTTATAGCGGCAGTCAGTTCCCGGTATACATGTTATTTATGAGTCATTGCAGACTGGTTTATACTGCTGAGTAGATGCCAGGATAAGAACAATAAATGAGCAATAAAAACAGAACAAACTGGAGATAACTTAATGAGTGTGTGTGTGTGTGTGTGTGTGTGTGTGTGTGTGTGTGTGTGTGTGTGTGTGTGTGTGTGACAGCTGTGAGCTTTAAAGTTTATCTTAGTCAAAGACAGACCAAAAACAAACAACCAATGCCAACAAGAAGAACAGAACACTGTACTAGTAGCTAATTATATTTGCCCAGATGTATTTTGTTTGTTTTCTTCTGTTTGTTCTGTTACTTATTTTTCATTGATTTACTCTAGTAACTGCTCCTTTATGTTATTATGTTTGTATAGTTGGAAAAAAGTGAATAAAAACTTTAATTATATAAAGAAATGTTACATATCCCCCTTCCATCTCTCCGTCTCTTTCTCCAGAACGACAAGAAGACACAGTTGGAGGGTAAACTGAAGGACGTCCGGTTTCGTTTGTCTGCTCAGAGGAAAGAGGTGGAGCAGACCAATCAGACCAGAGAGACACGCATCGCTGAAATCACACTGTTACAACAGCAGCTGCAAGTATGCAAAAACATACAATCTATAGCTTTGATCACAGGAAGAATTCATGATAACAGACACGCACATGGAAACTGTAGAACATGTTCATGTAGTAGAGTAGTGTTAAATGTACTTCTATATGCAGTGAAAAAGGGAATCGATTAAAAAATTGTGATGTTTTTTGTTTGTTTGTTTTTTTGTTGCAGGACTCCCAGCAGTGGTTGGGGAGGCTAATTCCTGATAAACAGAGTCTCAACGACCAGCTGAAACAGGTTCAACAGAACAGCCTCCAACGTGAGTATCACACACACTTAAATGTTAAATGTTTATTCTTGCATCACGTTTCAGGGTGCTTGTGCCAGTTATACTGTATATTTAACACGTTTCCACAGCAACAGTTATGAATGTAGAGTGTGATGGACGTCATACAGTATTTACATACTCTTTGACAAAGTAACACCTGCTCCAATTTTGATGGTTTTGATATTTTAAATTTCAATTAAAGGATTAGAAACGCACGGCTGTCAAGATAAAAGCAGGACTGTCGATGGTTTGAAGATAAAATGTTTGAACTACCATGACGCATAATAATAAATCCTGAGCAAGCAAGATTACACCTACTTTCTATCACTGTCTCATTCGATATATTTGACACAAACCTATCTGTCTAATTGATCTAACCTGATCTCACACTGTCTCTGTGTGTTTAGGTGATAGCCTGTCATCCCTGCAGAAGGCCGTGGAGCAGAAAGAGACCAGCAGACAGCAGCTCAGAGAACAGCTGGATGCTGTGGAGAGAGAAACCAGGGCCAAACTGCTAGAAATAGATGCTTTCAACACCCAGCTGAAGGTAAACGGCTGATTAATCCAAACATTAAGACAGGACAGGAGATATGAGTCAGGGCTAAACCAGGTAAATATAAAATTGCCTTAATAAACGACATTGTTAACAAACTAACTAGATGCTGTCATGACACAGCAAAAGAACACTTAAACAGAATTACCTGAAAAATATCAGATATCAATCTAAAACAAAAGTAGCCAACAATAGGACAGAAAGGGCACAAATGATTGAGCTAAATAGTAGAATTTGTATTTGTGTCATTTGTTTTTGCATTCATGCAACTTTGAAAATTGTTTTAACAGAACTTCTGACATTAAGGTTAAAAAGTACATGTGATAACACTTATAACACTCTTAAATGATACGACACCGCCTGAATTTGGCTTATAGAAGAAGAATGTTTTATGTCCATGTAACAAAAAACTGAAGTAACCAACATAAAGATGCAGTTTAATAATACTGATATCCTGTCTGGTTGATGCATTGCTGTAGTGTTTTATTAATTCAAATAAATCTATGTAACTTAACAGCTAATTTACACATTAACTAGCTTGCTAACCCAGTAATTGTTTGCTAAATGTAACATCATCCATGTTCAAACTGCTGTTAGCTAGCATAGCTTTAAATAATGTCCTGTCCTGTCTGTCATACCTCCATCCTCACACTAGTTTAACATAGTCACAGTGTTTTCTGACTACTGTATCTGTGTCTGTCAGTGTGTTATTACTGTGTATTAATGGTCACTGCTGTGTTTCTGATGTTAGCTGGTTCCTCAGACAGCAGCTTCATGTAGCTTTCACCAACAGTTCTCTACTGAGAGAGGAAGATAGAGGGATTGTTATTATTTTATTTCTCGGGGATCGGAGTACAGCAGTCTGTTCATGTTTTGCAGACTTTTATCCCAGATTTTTTTTCTTTTCTTTTCTTATTTTCTCCTGATTTCCTCAGTCAGGTCAAAGTAAGGAGAATTAGTCCTCTGGTGCGTCCCAACGAGGAGGAGAGGAGAATGAGAAGGAAGAAGGGAGGAAAACAACCACAATAAATTGATTTGTTGTAATTGTTAATCTAATAAAGCGGGTTCTCAGTTTTATTCAGCGTAGATAATATTACACTCTGATTTTGGGGTAGTGGCACAAAAATCTCGAAGCAACAAACAAAACCAGCAGTCTTGGACACCAGTTTGTCTGGAGGAAAGTGCAGCCACGCCTCAGTGGTGTAATTCTTTGTGAAACAGAAGCATAGACCACTGAGATGTGAACCATGTTTGACTATACTGCCCTCCGCCTTAATTTCCACACCACTTCTTCTCCCCCAAAATCCTCTCTCATCACACCGCTGTGTCTTCTCCGTCCTCCTAACCCACCGGGACTCTTCCTCTCTGTTTCTACTCGCTGTCTTCCTCCTCCTCTTTCATGTCTCATCCCCACTTCTCTCTTCCTGTACTTCTCGACCTCTTGCCTTCATTTTCTCCCTGTTATATTCTTTGTTTAATCCACATATTAAACCCTTCCTTTCTATATTTTCTACCCCCCTTTTTTTTATTTATCTCCCCACACTGGCCTTTTGCTCCTTTGCCAATGCCAGTCTCTGTGTGAGTTCTATGCCAACCACTGTGCCAGGATAGAAGCCCTGCGACGCCAGCTTCAGGAGGAACAGAGAGGGAGACAGGTAGAGCACACTGCCACTGCTGGACTGGGGTGGTACTGCAGCTGGGATGTAATCTCTAATATAAAATCATATTGTCGAACACTTCTAATGGCAGACCTGGACTATAGAACAGTTGTTTTTTTTTTTGCATTTGGATTTGACCTGCTGATTTGGCAGATTATTGGAGAAATGGTAAAAAAGAAAAAAGAAAAAACACCCTCTTGTCACACTACTAACCTGCAAGCTGCAAGTATTTTAGTCACTTTAGAAAGTTTTGTCTTTAACATAAACAAGCCAGACTTTTAAAAAAGCCTGGTTTGGGCTGCCACTCCTGTTTTTAATATGTGTACTGCACTGCGTTGCCTCTTACCAGGCAGCTAGACGCTTGACTGTAATTGTCAAGTTACGAGTGGGAACTGACACACATACTCATGTTTACTGATCCCTGGTATGTTGTTTGTTCTAGTCTCACAGGTCAGAGTCAGTAACACCTCTGACGATTTGGCACGCAATACTCATAAATGGTGATGGAGAAAAAAAAACCTTTTTGATATCAAAAGACGTTTATTTAGCAAATAATCAGTTACTTCATCAGCAGTTACTTTTATGTGGTATTTTGTTTATCATATATGGTTAAGGATACAAGCATCTTTTACACATGAACACACATTTTACACATTTTAACTAAAACAGCAACACATCCTCATAAAATAGTGACAAAATTCTAAAATTTAGGCTGTCAAAAATAACCTATAGTTAACGTTCACGCCATCTAGGGAAAGATCATGTTGTTGGTTAAAATGATCACTTGAAATGTGGTTTATACTTGTTTAATATTGCGCAACCTTCATCGTCATGGCAGCAGTAAACACCACAACGTTACGTTTTTTTAAAAGAATGTCCCGACTCACAGTTGGACATTGGAAGGCCTCCACCCAATCCGCCTCCTCCAAACAAGGTAAAATATTCTCATCAAGTCACCTTATATTGACGTCATCTTCACTCATAATTACTACGACGGCTAGATGGCGGTTTTTGCCGGCCTGAATTTTAGATCTATACTGTCAATTTTCTGGTGAGGGCGAGCTCAAATAGTCATCTAAGTGTATATATCTACATGTTCAGATTTAACATAAATACAGTACAGATAGATCAGCTGAAGAGTCAGTTCAGGTTTACTGCAGGCTGCACTGAACTGGCTGACAACTCTGGGCTGTTGCCAACTAGAGCCTGTTTTTATAATTCTGGCTACACTTACAGTTGTAACAGCGCATTACTCATCACATGAGTCACAAACGCCTCTCCTTACATGAGTCAAGCCAAAAAGCACACTTTTTTTTTTTTTTTTTTTGGTTTAATGTATACTGAAAGGAAACCATCATGGGTCATGGATTAAAACATTATCCAGGTACTTGGAAAACTATCGATAAACTGAGATACTACATGCAAACACCTCATCCTTGGGTTATACATGAAATTATTTGAATAGCACTCAGTTTTTTATTTTAAGCACCCACTCTGCATGTATTCCACCTTTAAACTCTGCAAGTGGAGCTCACAAAGGAGCCGAAATGTTAGGAACAAAGGCCAGAAGGACGTCAGATTCAATTTTAAGGACACTCTAATTTATTTAAAGCTCTTACACGTAGGAAGAGTGCTGACTGATGAGTTCTCCTGAATACATTAATGTGTAAATATGGACTCAAGTATAAACTGTCTGTGAGTGTGTGTTTGTCTGTGTTGATCGTACATGTGTGCGTGTGTGTGTGTGTATGTGTGTGTGTTTCAGTGCCAGGAGCAGGGACAGCTACAGGAGTGTGTGTCAGCCGTCAGGGTGTGTCTGGCACGGCTAGACTACGTTATAAAGGTTCACACAACAACCCAGCCTCGCCTCCCCTACCAGCCCAACCCTCTCCTCTCTGACTCTTCCTTCCTTCTTCTTCTTCTCCTCTTGTGTATCTTCCTTCCCTGTTTTTCTCTTCATCCTTTCTTTCATCTCTTCCTCAAATCACCTCCTCTTTGCTTCATCTTTTCTTCCTATTTTCCCTTCTCTTTATCTTCTCTCTCTCTCCTCTGCTTCCTGTCCTCTAAAATTAATGTATCCTCTCTATCTGTCCTCCTTTTTCAGCTCCACATCTTTTCTTTGCCAAGCTGGTGTTAGCTCACTACGTAGCCAGCTGGCTAACTATGCTCCCATGATTAACGCTGCACACAGTCGACATGCTAAGCTAGCGGCCGTGCTAGGTTAGCAGGTGTACTAGATGAGGCGTTGCTATGCTAGGCTACTTTACTAGATTAGTACACTGTCCTGTAATACTACTTCCTTTATGCCACAAGAGGATGTTTCAGCCAGACAAGTAGAAGCTAGTAGATGTTTAGTAGGCTAGCATGTTGATAACGTAGAATCTGAGTATGGTCTATTTATTTTTGTGTGAATGTGTGTGTCTGTCCAGTCCGTTGGTGCAGGAGTGTGTGCTCGGCATGCTGTGTCGTCTCATATGTTTCCACTTCATGTTTCAGGTGATTTGGGGTTCTCTGTCTCTCCAAAGTTTGTAGTTTCACTCCTCCGTCAGTCTCTTCTTGTGGTTTGATTGGTTTGCTTGTCCATGAAGGTTTTCTCACATTGGTTGTTTGGCTGAAACACGACAGATCCCTTGTGTTGTTATAGTAACAGAGTGTTTTCTAATGGCACAGCTGGTTGTCATGACTACACAGAACTGCCCCCCCCCCTCCACCACATTCCCCGTCTCCCCTTCTCCCCCTCATCCTTTTTTTTGTTAACTTCTAACCCCTCCCACAAACATATTGTGCTTTGTGCAAGCTCCGCCCCGCCACCGTGACCAGAGCCCTGTCTGTGTTTGGGGCTCCGGTCTCCAGTAGTGATAAAACCCACCTCCAGTGACACGCACCACCCCAAAAAAACACCTCTCAAAAACAAAATGTATGATTTCTAACAATCCCTAGACTCAAAATTAGGTTCACTTCGGTTTGTTAAACATTTCATGATTAGTAAGTTTATCTGCTACCTAGTAGATCTGCAGACTAGCAGGTACCTTAGTTAATGTTAGTTAGTAATAATTATAATAATAAGGATGCAACTAATGATAATTTTCATCATCAATTAATATACAGATTATTTTCATGATTAACTGATGAATCATTTTGTCCATTAAACAGTTAAGGTGACGTCTTTAAATGTCTTATTTTCTCCAACCAACAGACAAAGACCCAAAAATATTCACTTTACTGTCAAATATGACAAAGAAAAGCATTAAATTATCACATTTGAGGAGCTGAAACCAGCAAATATTTGGCATTTTTACCTAAAAAAAAAAAAAAACTGACTGAAATGATTAAAGAATAGTTGACGATTAATTTTCTGTTGATGGACTGATCGTTTCAGCTATAGATAGTAATACATTTTATTTCTAGATACTCAAAGATTCTTTACATCACACCTGTTTGCAGTTTGTTTCCTGTTTAGTTGCTGAGGTCATCAGGTGAGATTATAAGCTTGCTAGACCTTGAAAAATAATAATCTCACATTAAGCTGCAATTATAAGTCAAAAAAATCCACAGAAAATACTGTTTTCTACTATCTACTATTTTGGATAACTAAATATTTTTGGGTTGTTGACTGTTGGTCACGACAAAAGAAGACATTTGAGGACCTCACTTTAGATTTTGGGAAACAGACATTTTCACCGTTTTTGGACATTTTATAGATAAAACTATGAATAATGAAAATAATCAACAGATAAATCAATAATGAAAATGATCATTAGTTGCAGGCCTGGTCTCATAGGCTGTAAACGTGCTGTTGAATATGATGTTGTGAAAAACTCCTTCACTGACAGTAGCTGGTTGTTTATTTTTCAGGTGTCCACATCAAATTAAGTAACTATTATAGAGTTGGTACAATCCCTGGAGTCACAACCTTCACTGATGTTAAAAACATCGTCTGTCAATCACTTAACATTGTCGACCAGTTGCAGGTGATGGTATATTAGGTGGCAGCGAGCGAGGCCGTAACATGCGTAAACACTCGACTGCTTTTTTGAAGGTTAACCTGTAGTTTAGACCAGTTTAGTTTTGTTTGGTGTATAGTTTTTGGCTAACTCAAATCCTTCCTCCAGAGCCAGTGACTGGATTGGAAATCATCCATCTCCTCACCAGAAACAGGACGGGATGTGCCGCCACTGAGCTAACTTATCTCATGTACTGACAAGTTTGGAGGCCTTAAAGCAGTTTCACCTGCAGTGAAGAATCAGCTGGGACTGCTTTTTGAACACAAAAAGCAGTGAGCCGCTCGCCAACCTTGTCTATAAACATTTGATAAATTGTTGCCATGGTTACCAGCAATAGATGGGGCGGAGCTTGCCTTGATCACCTGACTAATACATATTGCTGCTATTGCTGTTGTTGCTGTTGTTGTTGTTGCCGCTGCTACTGCTCTTTTTGTTGTTGTCGATGGTAACCCATAGCAACCAGCCCTCTGATCCCACTTCCTCCTCACTGCTTGTTCCTTTCCTGTATCCCACGATGCCTTGCAGGAGCTGAGGGAAATCCACAGCCGGCAGCAGAGACAGAAACAGAAGGAGCTGGAAGGAGACGCACACACACTGACACACACACACACTCACATACACACCCCGAGCGAGAGAAAGTCTGCTGAACTGCAGGAAAGCAGGTAAGAACGACATATACCGGAGAATTGCAAATTCCTTGAATTTTACTTAAGCAATTACATTAAGAAGGAGAAAGTATTTGTCAGCGGATGCCATGAAAAGACGTTCAAAATACAAAAGACGGTTTCTCAGATTCATCCTTTCGCTTGTTTCTCTCTCAGGTTGTCATCAGAGGAAAGCGTAGCCTGGAGGGATGAAGCTGGAGGCTCCGTCCCAAAAGCTCCTAGCCCCGCCACCGGCTCCGCACCCCACGCCTGGCTAAACAGAGTGACTCAAGAAGAGGAGGAGAGGAAGAGGAGAGGGATGGAGGAGGAGGACGAGGGCCGGAAGGGAGCGGGATCAGTAGAAGAGAAGGAGGACGAGGGGAAAGGGAAGAAAGACATGCAGGAGAAACTGACCAAGTTGTTCAGCCAGCCGAGCGACCCCTGGACTTCAGCAGGTGTGTTACGACTAGTATGTGCACGTGAAATAAGAGAATTAGGCTAGTGGCTAATTAATTCACTTGATATGGCACCTCCACTTAATTTCAGGGGTTTAGATTATTGGCATGTGTCAGAAATCAATAATCCTTGACGGAAGAAAAAACTTTGACACACTGTCCTCTAAACTCTAAACTGATTCTATCTCATAGCTCTGTTAGCAAGAAGCAGCACTGTGTCTTTTTGTAGGGCTGCACCCTAAACATCGATGCATCAATTGAAAAGCATCACGACACATTTTGTCAGTTGAATCGCTGCCTCTTTTTTTTTAAGCTGAGTTATTGTATACAGAGTAAAGCAGGGTGACAGCAAGACAGGCTGCAAACTTTTACAGAGTCTCTAAGTGACTCAAACACGTAACTGTGATGGAAACAGAGGACAGAGCAGCGTGGAGAAGAGTGACTTTGTTTCCTGCTCTGACTCTGACACTCTCAGTTCTGGTGTTAAATGTTAGCAAAGTCAGCTAAACCACTTTTGAATCAGACGCTGTTTACCTGTTTGTCTATGTTGTTTATTCTCTCTAATTCTCTGTTCATTAACAGTAGAAAAGGCTCCGGTACCCAGTCTGTTTGACCAGAAGGCTCCAGTCAGCAGCTTCGACCAGCAGCAGCAGCCGGTGAAGGTTGTCTACTACAGGGCTCTTTATCCATTCGACGCTCGCAGCCATGACGAGATCAGTATCGCCCCTGGAGATGTAATCATGGTATGAAGTGTGCTCACAAACTCAGTATTCATACACTTGTTTCCTTTGACCAACCGCCTCACCACCAGCTACGGAGAAAATGATGGTGTAGTTTGAGGTCATGTGTCTGCAGTTGATCAATTTTAACAAAGATAATTTTTTATAAAATGAACGTGTTTTATTGCCTCTTTTGTTTAGTATTGTGTGTGTTTGTGTGTGTTTTTGTATTTAAAAGTCTCCTGTGTGTGTGTGTGTGTGTGTGTTTTATCTGTGTAGCTCTACACTCTCTGAGGTGTGTGTGTGTGTGTGTGTGTGTGTGTGTGTGTGTGTGTGTGTGTGTGTGTCTCGTCTGTGTGTGTATGACTGCGGTGTGTGTATTAACTGTTTCCTCTCTTCTCTGCTGTGCAAACTGAAGGTGAAGGGGGAATGGGTAAGTTCTTGCCCCGGTCCAGTGTTGTGCCTCCACCAATCACAAGCCAGCAGTCATTTGAACTCTTGTTATTGGTTCATCTCACGTCATCTCCATGTTCATTCATTTTCTAGCGGTCTCTTGCTTTTTTTGTTTTGTTTTTTTAAACCAAGCACATCTTAACCAGATCTGTTGTTACACTTGTTTTGTTTTCACGGTTAATGTGTAAAGTTATGAATGTGCTTAACGGTTAAACTTCACAGTCCGTCTTTGAACAAATGAATCATTTGACCTGCTGTGTGAAAAATACATAAAACACATTTTTCATTACCATCAACTTGTCCATAAATAAACTTCCACATACGTAAATTAAGACTTTTTAAAAAACACGATACAACATTTCAGCATCTTAGGATTAAAGGAAAAGTTCACAATTTTTCAAGTCCATCTTATAACAGTAGTAGGCTGCCAGTATGTGGATTGAAACAGCTCGCTGTAATCGTTCCTCCTGTCAACAAGAGATCCCTTCTTAGTACGCTTTCAAAGGAAGTGATGGAGGACAAAATCTACAGTCTGTTTGGTACAGAATGCCCTCTTGATGTTAGTTTTTTGGTTGATATCCACCTGATTTGTCCAACTCAGCCTAACTTACTTTTCACACAGAACCAGGTCTGCAGATTTAGGCCCCATCAGAAAAGGATCTTTTAACAGCGAGTATGAACAGGAGGAATGTTTACAACAAGCATAAACTGTTCAAGTGTTCATTTGGGCGCCTGACGATTGTCTTTAGACAGATTTGAACAATTTTGAATTTATCCTTTATGCTGATGCTTATCCAGAATGACTTTTAAAAAAACAGTAGTCCAAAACAAAGGTGTTTGCTAATATAAAATATATGGGACAGCAACATGATAGGATAGAAGAAATGGATGTTTTAAATTTTAAAGTGAAGGGAACAGCCAGACGTTTAATCATGAGGTCATTTATAAAAGTTGAATTATTTAGTCAGACACATAATTGAAAAAGGTCTTCTTCATCATAAGAGCCTTTCTGTTACGCTAAGAAACTGTGACAAGTAAAGGAAGCAGAGCACAACATCAACATTTACAAAAGTCAATTTATCAAGTAAATATGATTCCTCTCTCACAATTATCAGATTAATTTGGTAATCTTACTTCCTGGAACTCCTGAACAGCCATCTGCTGCTGCTTCTGCTGTTGTGGCCATTGTTCTCTGGTCTCTCCCATCATAGTGTTATTTCTATATGGAATCTGAACTTACATGTGTCTTCTTTACCTTAATCCTGCCTCTCTGCTCTGATAGGTGGATGAGTCGCAGACGGGGGAACCTGGTTGGCTGGGAGGAGAGCTCAGGGGGCGGACCGGTTGGTTTCCGGCCAATTACGCAGAACGAATACCCGACAGCGAAGCTCCGATCAGCCTGCGATCCACAGCCTCTGCAACCCCGACCTCAGCCCAGCAGCCAATGAGCACGCCTCCCCCAGCACCCGGGCAGACGTCCTCCTCTGCATCCTCCGCCAACAGTAACTGGGCCGACTTCAGCACCACGTGAGTCCTGCTGATGTCACTGCTTCATTTAAGGACAGAATATAATAAACTGTCACTAATTGACTAATTAGATTAATGTATTAAATGTTTAAATACCTGCTAATATACATCCTAATCCTAATATACATGTCATCTGTGTGTTTATATTTCCAGTTGGCCCTCAAATACAGCCAGCCAATCAGACAGCGAGGGATGGGACGCCTGGCCGACCTCTTCAACCAGTCAGAATCCATCGCTCAGCGTTCCCTCGGCGCAGCTACGGCAACGCTCCGCCTTCACACCCGCCACCATGACGACAGGCTCCTCTCCTTCTCCTGTACTGGGACAGGTAACATCATAGTCACTGCTAGTCCTAAACGTTTCAGATTCAGATAGAAAAGCTGCATTTATATATGAAAACCTGAACTAATTGTTGTGATTGGCTGTTATTCAGGGGGAGAAGGTCGAGGGTCTTCAGGCTCAGGCCTTGTATCCCTGGAGAGCCAAGAAGGACAACCACCTCAACTTCAACAAAAACGAGGTAGAGATCAACTGAGATTCGCTGTATTTTTTTGTTCAGTTGTGCACGTTGTATATTATTATTATTATTATGTTTTTTACTGATTTATAACTGTATTATCGTTATTGTTCCTATAGATAATAACCGTGTTGGAGCAGCAGGACATGTGGTGGTTAGGAGAACTGCAGACCGGACAAAGAGGCTGGTTCCCCAAAAGTTACGTCAAGCTCATCTCAGCCACTATGGCGGCCCCAGCCGGCGCCACGCCACGCAGCAAAAACCCTAGGTAGGTTAAAATACCAGATTTCAATCAAAAGTAGAAATTTTGGCGGTGCACCACCGCAGAAATATGCCGCTGCTAAAATTTCACACGATCATTAATATCAGCGGGCTACTAATGACTTTGAAGTTAGTATTCCTGAGCCTGCTGGATTTGGATGGAGTCCATCGCATTTAAAAATAGAGCGAGAGTTCCCAGAACAGATAAAAAATGTCTATAAAACCAAATTTTAAATGGCAGCACTGCGACTGAAGCCAAGTGTGAAGCTGCTAAAACGACCACGGCCAACAGTAGGGAGTGGGCCGGAGATAAAAAACGTCCTTCTCACTGAGTTTTAGGATGTTAAAAAGACATAAAGTCACATTTTAAAGGCTCCGACTGCTGCCATGGGATGTCATTAATGCCAATATGAACCACAACGGAGGTATACTGAGACAGCAAACTAGGAATTTCTGCCTGAATATAATTTACCTTTATTAGTAACACCTATGCTTTCCTATTATGACACCTTGAAATGTCTGCTGTGAAAAGGGCCTGTAGTGCAGCTACAGATCCTCAGACAGGACGCTCTAGCCCTTTAACTTCATATAGCTCGGTCAGTTTATTATAGAGTTGCATGAAAACAATTGTTTATTACATGCTAATACTAATTTTTTTATTGTAAAACTGCAAAAAATACACATTCACCATTTAAATAAAGTTTTTTGTTTTCCTCGTCTCTTCTAGTGAATCTGGAGTGTCAGAAAGTCCACCCAATGGAAAACGCCCCTCACCTTCCCCAACCAAACCCTCCGAGTCTGGAGAAGGTAACACGCCAAGATGGATGCACTTTTAAAAAGTCAGGTGTGAAAATGTCATTTACTCTAAACACGTGTCTGTGTGTGTGCGTCTGTACAGAGTACATAGCCATGTACACCTACGAGAGCAGTGAACAGGGTGACCTAAGTTTCCAGCAAGGAGATATCGTCATGGTGACCAGGAAAGAAGGTGATTGGTGGACGGGCATGGTCGGGGGCAAGACCGGAGTCTTCCCGTCCAATTACGTCAAACCACGGGACTCATCCTCAGAGGTGAGGTGTAGTTAAGAAACAAATCAGGATGGAGCAGAACTGTTGGTTTTCACAGGACGACGGAAATATTATAACAATTATAATGATTTTTATTTTAAACTCTATTTCTGTCTCTAGTCTTTGGGACCAGCAGGGAAGACGGGCAGCCTGGGGAAGAAACCAGGTGAGCGTTCAGTTATAATATCGCTCCATTCTAGCTGCTGTAGCCTGATCTGTACTGTCCATAGGTTAATTAAATAATTAATTGAACAAGTTAAGCATTCAACTAGCAGTGGAGCTGCTAATAATAAAAGCCATCCTAGGAATAAAAAAATATGGCTTACAGGAGCAGAACTAACTACGTCTTCTTCGTGTCCTTAACTCCATCAGAGATTGCTCAGGTGATCGCCCCCTACAGTGCAACAGGAGCAGAGCAGCTGACGTTAGCTCCAGGACAGCTCATTCTCATCAGGAAAAAGAACCCAGGGGGCTGGTGGGAGGGTGAGCTCCAGGTACAGAGGCACAAACTCTGATATATGTCCAGAAATATCCATTATGTTATCCTTGCATAAAAAGATATGATAAGGTGGAGTAAAAGAAAGGCCAGGTGTCACTGATTATTCAGCAATAAATGTCCTAATTTGGTTTAATTATACCAAATACCAAAAGTTTATAGCATAATGCAGGACATGCAGATAAACGACTAATGACATGCTGTGCTCTGATTGGTCCAGGCCCGGGGGAAAAAGCGTCAGATAGGTTGGTTTCCGGCCAACTACGTGAAGCTGCTCAGTCCCAGCACCAGCAAGACCACACCCACAGAGCCCACCCCTCCTAAACTGGCTGCTGCCAGCACAGGTACACACACGATGGACGAGTACATGCAATTCACTGAAAATCCTTCGGTTGCTCACAGAAGATGCTGTTACACCTGCGTAAATTAAAACATCATTTGCACAATTATCTACAGAAAGTTGTTTTTGCTTGATATCTGAAATAAATGTTTTGAAGGCTGATTTTTTTTTTCCTGTAAAACATATGAAACTTGCAGACACTATTTATACATTTGATGCCATTTATTTGAATGTTGACTAATAACTCATTACTTACCAATTCTGACATTTGAATGAGATTTGAGGAATTCTGATAGATTACCACAATAAAAGCTTTATAGGTTTGTAGGTGAGTAAAAATGTCTCTGAAAGAACATGAATGTCTCAGGTGTGACAGTGATGATATGACCTAATCGATCTGCTGCGTTTTGTTTTGTCAGCACCCTGATATTTGCAGACTGCTGCTAGCTAGCGTTAGCCTCCCAGCAGGTAGAGACAAACTGAACAAAGTAGAATTTGGAAACCGTTCAGTCGACTCCCAGCGCTTCAACTCTCTTAACTAGAGATGAGACCTCGTTAACAAACCGAGAGTACAGTCTGCCTCTCTCGTAGTGAATATAACAGTCACATCTACGACAGAGGCAGAGACAGCTAGCCGCCTGGAGTCATGACAGTCCCATAAACTGCGGCAGGTGAACATGTAGTGAAACTGATCACGTCACAGTTTGTCATGACTCGAAATGGCTAATGTAGCCAGCTACCAGCTATGTTACTTTTTTGTGCATTATGTAATAACATTAAGACATTTTACACATTGTGCAAAAACAAAAATTCAAATAAATTCAATATATCGCCCTGCCTTAGTTCATATTAAAGGAGAAATGGTGTCTGTGACTGTCAGACCGTCAGCTGACATCCTGTCCGTCATGTCTGTCCCGAAGCTCTGTGTCAGGTGATCGGCATGTACGACTACGTGGCTCAGAACGACGACGAGCTGGCCTTCATGAAGGGTCAGGTGATCACAGTGCTCAACAAGGACGACTGCGATTGGTGGAAAGGAGAGCTCAACGGGAGAGAGGGTCTGTTTCCTAGCAACTACGTCAAACTCACAACGGACACTGACCCGAGCACACAGTGTGAGTACACACACGCTCATAACTTCTCACCTTCAGTGTGTTTCACAGAACACATACAGATTAATATTAAAAAACTAAAATATTAACATTAACTATCAATAACACACACAGTCACACTTTACACACTGAAGCACTCTCTCTCTCTCTCCCACACACACACACAAACACACACACCCCAGAGCCAGGTGTGGAGATGCTGTCCCTCTCTCAGTATTTGACCCCCCGGGTTGGTTTGACCTTTCACCTTTTGACCTCAACACTCCTTTGGGCCTCTTTGATAACCTCCCAGTCATGCACCACCTCTGGGTGGTGTTTGTGTGTGTTTGTATGGTGTGTATGTGCATGCATGTGTGTGTGTGTGTATATTTTGCGTACATTAGTGTAAAAGTGTTTTCCCTTCTTCCTGCATGTTTCCCTTCAGCATGATCCACCATAGACCTAGAGTTTGTAGAGCGGAGACACTGAGACACTGGCAGTGAAACCTGGACTGAAGTCACATGTTGTTGTAGTTGAACAAACATTCACTACACAATAAAAGACAAGAAAACACAAATTATTCTTCAAAAGACGTCCAGTAAAAAGGACAAATGAGCTCCAGACAAACAAGATACATGATGAGTCAGGCGTAAATAGCAGCAGATTCATATCATGATGGTAGATTATGTAATCATTTGATAAAATTCAAATTAAATATTGAAAGAAATGTAATTAAAAACAATTTAAGTTCTTCTTTCCTTTATGTGAAGAATATTTATTTTTTTCTTTCCATATCCTGATATTCTTATTAATTAATTATTTGTAATATTGATATACCTAGAAGTCATTCCAAGTTTTATTTTTTCTGACTTTATGTCCACGTCAGCAGAAAACCAACAACTCAAGTTTATTATAAGTTGAAGCATCACAAATAAACACACAAATATTATAGAAACTTTGATGCCACGATGCAAATTTAAAGCAATCAATCATTATAATTGTATAAAACCCCAAATGCACAAATGCATTTTCTTTAATAAAAGCTTTTTCTAGCACATGGAGTCTTTGTATCTTAAATAAAAGAAGTTCGATGATTATTCTTGATCTATTGTGGCTTGGATTCATTTGTACGTCGCCTCGGACAAAAGAATCTGCCGAAAGATTAAATGTAATAATGTAATAATCATGAACTAAAGAAAACAAAATATTTTCTCTTAAACATATTGCTCCTGCTCGACTGTCAGTATTCAAAAATTGGCCAAAAAACCCAAAACAAACATAAAAGAAAACAAAGTTCAACCTGTTCTTGTATTGAAAAGCTTTAGTCTGTTGCAGCAAATGCAGATAAATTATAGAAAAATAACACAAGTTACCGTGATGTCTCCTGACATTAAAGTTAAAACTGTTAATATAGGAATATTTGTGTGACTCCCTGATGAACAACATTAGTCTATATATGATCATGTTTTTAGCATTTTCTCAGTTGTGGTTAGGCTGCTACTAGAGCTGCAACTAACAATTATTTTCATTATCCATTAATCTGACAATTGTTTTTTCTCGATTAATCGATTACTTGTTTGGCCTATAAAATGTTGATCACAGTTTCCCAAAGCCCAAGATGACGTCCTCAAATGTCATTTTGTTCCAACCAACAGTTACAACACAAAGATATTTAGTTTATTATCATAGAAGACTGAATAAACCAGAAATATGACTGAAATATGGCAAAAAACGATTAATCGATTGTCATAATAGTTGGCAACTAATCGCTACTAATCGTTGTAGCTCTAATCGCTACATAACCAGTCCATCCGCTACAAATTCTTGTAGTTCTGGAGTTCATGAACAGGATATCCGTCACGCCGCCCGCTCTACATCCTCTATTTCTATGCTAGGTTAGACCACACCTCCACACTCTCTGTCTTGCTGCACGCTCCACCCACCTAGCACCCGATTGGTTGTTGTTGTTGTTGTTGTTTTGTTTAGTTGTTTTTGTTGATGTTGTTGTTGTCGTCCTCTCTCTAGGATCATATCATTACCCAGAACCCCCCTCTTCCTCAAAGCCCTCAAAGAGACCCACTAGGCCACGCCCACTAGGCCACTCAACCAATGGGACAGCAGCAAGAGGTCACATGACCCGGAAATGGCGACTCTCCACCAATAGAAGCCAGAGAGAAAGAGAGAGTGAGAGAGAGAGACAGACAGACAGACAGACTGTAACGTTTTAAACGCCCAGTGGTGGCGAGAACTCTGTCTATGCATGGCTCTGACCGGACATGACCAAACTCTCTGGCTCCAAACAGCACTGTTCAACAGGAGGGAGATCAATAGTCAGGACTCCTCTCCTCTCCCCTCCTCTTCTCCTCCTCCGTCTTCTTCTTCTTCTTCTTCTTCTTCTTCTTCTTCTTCTTCTTCTTTCTCTTTTACCAGTTGGAAGGTGTTTTTTTAGATGAGGAGGGAAGGAAGAAGAGAGGAGAGGAGGAGATTGAAGGAGGTGTGACTATTGAGCTCCTTTCTTCCCCCACCCACCCCCCCGATTGGACTGATTTAACATGCAGTTTTTTGGATCACAGTGACTGTATACACACACACACATCACACACTCTCTCACACACACACACACACACACACACACACACATTAACACACAGCCGTATCCTAGCGTGGTAAAGTGGATAGTGGGTCATTTTGTGGCTTTACGGGAGATTCTCTCATTAGAATCAGTAGCCGCAGCTCATCCCCCTCCTCCCTCCTCTTTTTTTAAATTTCTTTTTTCTTTTTTTTACCTCGCTCCCATTGGTTCAGCAGCAGCTTCATTCACCTGTCAGTCGAAAGCGCTGGCTCCACCCTCCCCCCCACTAACCCCTCCCCTCCCACAGCTTCACAGAAAGACCCACTATCTGCTGGAGGACAAGTTTCAATGTTAAAGGATCAGTCTGGAGATTTTTTTCTATATTTTTTTTCTTATTGTTAACAAATCTCATGTACAGAAACAAACCGACAATGAACAGATCTAATAAAAAGTATCGTGTGTTGTGCTCCGTTATTGTCTAAAAGCTATTAAAAACACATCACACAGCTGGACTGGGTGACATGTTCCTCGATGAAGAGTTTGGTCACGTTAGCTTGTTTAGAAACGACTCCAAAGACTAATAACAGCGATCATGTGTTCAGTCTCCAGAGAGTAGTCCTGTGACAGACAGCTTGTGGAGCTACAGATCACAACCTCTCGACTTTGTCCTATATTGTAAATTTCTCAAAGATCTTCAGTATAAAGTCCAGAGATTGTGAGATATGTAGCACAACAAGCTCAGTAGCGTCTGCCTTACACAGAACTACTCTCCAGAGACTGAAGATGTGATCTCTGTTATTGCTATCTCTGCTTCGGAGCCGTTTCTAAACACCCAGTAAAGCGATGTGGCTCACTGGCGTGTTTTTAATAGTTTTTGGACGACAACGGAGGTCAACGGCACAGACGAATAAGTTATATCACACACGATACTTGATAGTAGATCAGTCCGTCGTTGGTTTTGCTCTGCAGGAGATTTGTTGACAGTAAGAAAAATCTTGAAAATCGCCAGTCATGTTCCTCTCTTCTCCTCGCCTCTCTTCTCCTCTCCTGTCCTCAAAGCCAAAGACTCCTCCCTCCTGCGCCTCTCCCTCCCTTTCCCCTCCCCCCCCACTCTAAAGTAGATAAATGAATGGAGAGGAGAGGAAAAGAGGCAATATTGAGATGCGTCCCACGACAGTTAAAGGCTAAGTTTCAACCCAGGATGGCCGCTCCCTCCCGTGGTAGTCTGTTGGCTCCTCCTCGCTGCCTGGAAGGGAGGGGGGGGGAGTAGGAGGCCTGGAAGGGAGCGAGCAGCTGGAATGGGACTCAGCCTGTAGCTCAGGGCTCAAATGAAAAGCCATGCTGTAACCGCTTAGCGTACCAGCTAACCAAATTACACACAACTACAACAACATGGTACAGAGAGTTTGGAGTTATACACATGAAACAGTGTGAACACGTTGCACATACACACACACACACACACACACACACACACACATACATATCTCACACTCAGAGATACACAGTGATAATGTTTTTATCCGCAGTAGTTTAACATTCTGAAATATGTATTAACTTTAAAAAATTATCCGTTTTATGTTCTGTTGTTGTTGTTGTTGTTGGGTTTTTGTTTTTTTTTTTTTGTTTACATGTTTTATTGTTTTGTCTGTTGCTATGATGATGAGACGCTGTCACACTGTGGAGGGCGAGATCAGGATGATGGACGATGACATCACACAGACAGATTCGGTACTAAACGCGTAGGGGCGGAACAGTTACGAAAAAGCTTCCTCATGGCCGTCGTCAGCTCTTTGAATCATTCCACTTAAAGGAATAGTTCGATATTCGTGTTAATATTTTGGGAAATTCGCTTGCAAACTTTTCCCAAAATGTCAAACTATTCCTTTAAATAGCTCAGCTGTTTTTTTTTTTTTTTTAGTTGTGGCTCAGTTTTACAAACTGGTGATTTTGTTTTTTTGTTTTTTTTTGTAATTTGAGCTTTACCTCCGGATTTCCCACACTGTGACGCACCTCTTGAGATAAAAAAAAAAAAAAGTCAAAACGCCACCAAACTTCATGCACAAAACAGGAGATTTTAAGTTTCGCCTCTCCAAACCAAGCACATCATCCTTTCACCCCCAACGACTAAATCAAGGAAGGGACAGTGACCTTTGACATTTTTTTAAACTGGCATTAAAAACATTTTTCCCGCTGAGGCACAGGACTACAAACACTCTGGACTGAATGTCATATCCTGGACTTGAGAAAAGATACAACTGACTGTTTTTCCCACGACCTGTTCCGTTAATCCTCGGTTCGTAACCTCGGTTTTCCTGTGCCTCCGGTCAAACATTCAGTTTGTTCCCACTAAACGTCATAAGCTTAAACGGCCAAGTAGAAGAACCACGATTCTGAAGCGCTGTTATGAAACATACGTTTATTTATCATATCATATAAAGCTTATCCAGCAGGCCTGTGTCGAAGGACAGACGGCACAGCCTCGCTCATGAGCGACACGTACGACTGTCCCCCTTCGATTTGTTCCCATAGCAACAGACTAGTATTATAGTGGTTGCCATATCAGATTTGTGTTTCTTTTTTGTTTTGTTTTTTGTTTTTTGATTATCCAGATGACAGTATTGTGATTTTAATGTTTACCCTCAGAAACACAAACAAAAATGATTATTGAACTACACGACTTTTTATACAACAAGCAATAGACTTATTATTGTTATTATTATTATTATTATTAACCTGCTTGGATCCCATTGGCTCCTCAGTGTGTCAGTATTACAGGCGAAGCGCTCTGATTGGTTGATGAGTCCAGACCATCGGTTGTTTAACAAACTGAGGCGCGGGGCCCAGACGAGTCCACAGGCCGTTTGTTTTGGGCCTCACAAGACAGAAATATGAGCATTAAGGCTGCAACTAATGATTGTTTTCATTAATTGAAAAAATAATCATCAGATTTATCGATAAGCAATCAGTCGTTTGGTCTATAAAATATCAGAAAACGATGAAAATGTCGATCACTGTTTCCCAAAACCCAAGATGTCGTCCTCAAATGTCGTCTTTTGTCCCGACCAACAATCCACAGCTCAAAAATATTCAGTTTACCAGAAAATGTTCACATCTGAGAAGCTGCAGTCAAAGAATTTTGACCCCAAACGATTAATCAATTATCAAAATAACTTTCATTTAAAAGTTGGCAACTAATTGATTAACTCGTTGCAGCTCTAATGAGCAGATCAAGTCAGAAAGTACATTTGTCAGTTTGGTAACTGATGGTCGAGACTCCTCACAGTCAGAGTGAGTATTTTAGTTTAGAACAAGAACCCACCTAGACCAGAGCCGAGCTCCACACACCGGTCCCACCTGTTACTACAAGCCACAGCTCCCACCTGCAGCCGTTTGTGTCCCCGTTAGCATTAAATTGAAAGAATCCAGGGACTCATAACGGTGCAGGTGGAGGCAACGTTACAGAATGAATTTTGCGGCAAGAAACTCGGATTTTAACGTTAATGTCTTTTACCATTTTTAACAAAACGCACACACACACACTCCACTCTGAAGCCTGGCTCTGGTCTACTCTGGTTTGTTTAAAAAAAATTAAATAAAAAAAAAGCTCTGTATGATCTATACTCAATCTAATCAATGGTTATGGTTGATGCTTCTAATGGATATAAATAGCAACTCTGATGAATGGACGAATGGATTAACAGCCAAGCCAAATGTAACCAGACTGCACTTGGTGTCAGTGTGTGAATGAATGATGAATGAGTGAGCGAGTGAGTGTGTGTGTGTGTGTGTGTGTGTGTGTGTGTGTGTGTGTGTGTGTGTCTGTGAGAAAATACAGCATGAATGATCAATTTTATGGACATGAACGGTTAGATGGATACACAAAGGAACGAAAAGGATACTTGAATGAATGAATGACGTGTACAGAATGTTAACGTAGTGTTGATAGTAAAAATGTCCTGAGGTTTTATTGGTGGAGATTTTTGATGAAGCGGTGAATATGACTGGTCCTGATGATTAAACGCTCTGAGACAGACTGCAGACGACTGGTCTCGTTACTCTCTCTCTCACACACACACACACACACACCAGACATACAGTATCTACTACATTAAAGAAGCGTCTTCTTAAGTCGGCATTTCTGATTACACACATTTTTTGTGTGTGTGGGCCTGAAATTTTAGAAATGACCACTCCCACAAACCACTCTGCATATTTCTAACATTCACAATTTATTTGGTATTAATTATACTATTTAACACTGTCAGCTTGTTTTGTAGTTCTGCCTCGTAGCGGCCAACATGACAGAACATTTAGCAAAGTAACGTTTTGCTACTGGTAACATTAACTGCAGCGGAGGCTTCTTTTGATGGTTTGTCTTAGTTTGATGTTGGAGAAATTAACTGATTCCACAATAACAAAATGTAAAAAGCATCTAACAACTTCCAGAGGTTGGAATAGTAAACACACCTCACTGAAGTTAAGAGGAAAGTCAGAAGTATTTAATAAAATAAGAATCCAGTGGCAAAACTTTTTTTCTTTTTTTTTTAACTCGGCTATTAAAAAAACATTTTATTTATAGATCGCTTTTCAAGATACTCAGATGCTTTACACAAGTTAAAAAAAGATTATAGACTACAAAAACACCACAAGCACAAGGTAGTGCAGGACATATACTGTATATATATACACTACATAAATAACTATCATCAATTTAAGTTAACACTAGTCATAAATACCATAATATTTACAGCTTAAACTAACAGTCTGACCTTCATAAAAACTAGACTGGAGTGAAACGTCAATTGCAGTCATGTGACAATATCCCAAAACTTTGTCTAAAAAAAATAATTTATCTGCAATATTAGGAAGCTTCCTAGTTTAGGTCAAAGTTAAAGGAACCTGGTATATAAAAGAAACAGAATTGCTGTAGTAAATATGAACATTTAGTACCACACACACACACACACACTCAGTTTCACACTAAATAAAACAATCTGACGATCTCCAGAGCAAACCTCTGTCACTCCCACTGCCTGTTTTCTGATCTCAGGTATGTATTTTGTTGGTAACGTATTCATACAGGTATCACAGGTATCATTTTTTACTTTCTTTCTTTTGTGAGAATTCCTTCCATGTTTCAGGATATGTGATTGAAAGTCATCCTGGTGTGTGTGTGTGTGTGTGTTGTGTTTCAGGGTGCGCTGACCTTCACCTGCTGGACATGCTGAGTCCGATGGAGAGGAAGAGGCAGGGATACATCCACGAGCTCATCGTCACCGAGGAGAACTACGTCAACGACCTGCAGCTCGTCACAGAGGTTAAAACACACACACACACACACACACACACCAAGAAAACAGGATGCTCGCAAAGAAATGTAATTTGCTTTCTGAATATTTTATTCGTTTATAGTTCAGAAGTTTTGTCAGTTGCAAATTCTTCTTTTTAAGTTTCCTTTGTGTCCCAGATTTTCTTTTCTAAAATAGTCAAACTGTTTCAGAAGCTTTTCTGCTCTGCAAAGAATTAAGCAGAAGAAGAAACAGTGAATAGATTCAATATTTTTGGCACATAGATGCACAATACAAACTATCAGCAACTTTCAAAAGTCAATTCTGGTTTAACTAAACTGTGCAAACAAAGCTTGGGCAAGAAAAGTTTATTTCTATTTCACCTTTCAACAACAACGTAATCCAAAGTGCTTTACATAAAACATGAAAGGCAGAAAAGAAACACAAGACATCATTTGTCTTGAAAGAGTTCAATAAAATAGAAAATGAAAACAAGCTTTAAGCAGAATAAGACAGGAGAGTAAAAAAATGATGAGATATAAATTTAAAGCAGCAGCAAACAGGAAAGTCTTCAGCCTTGGTTTAAAAGAACTAAGTTGCAGCAGATTTTAAGGTTTTCTGGTAGTTTGTTCATAAAAACTGAACCATGTTTAGTTTTGACCGTGGGGACAGAAAGCAGACTGAGAAGTCTGGACGCTTCGTAACGAAACAGCAGATCAGAAATATATTTTGACCCTGAACCAGTCAGTGCTTTATAAATTAATAATAGTATCTGAAAATCAACAAAACATAGTATTACTGGTTAAAATTATATCAACAGTCAACAACTGGCTCAACGTATAAAGACAGAGTTCAAACATTTGGACCAGTTATTGCTGATTCAATTAAGGTGGAAAAACAGTCGAAAAATGGTGTAAATGGGGGTTAAATTAACATAATAATACACTAATATTTCATTATAAATGTTTATGTGTAGGAAGTAAAGCCATTAAATTTTCTCAATGGCAAACCCGAAGAATGCATTATGTATCAGATATTATAAAGCACAACGGTCTTATGACTTTCCAAGAATTTAAATGTACATTTAATTCAGCTGCTTCGTATTTTTACAAAAGAAAGAAATTGCATGGTTATATACTGTAGGTATAATATGTCTGTGTCGTCAACAATAGTCAACAGCTCACACACGCTGACGGTTTGGGAAGCACAGTCTTTATGAGAGCACTGAAAGGAGTTTCTAGGAGCCAAAGTTCACATTTTTCTATTGAGACCAACAGTTCAACACTTGGAAGCAAAAACTCTGCTTATACATTTACATTCAGACACACCTCCTGTATGAAGGCGCCGTCCTACAATACAAACAGTAAACAGCTGATTCCCCATCGTGACATTTGAAGCTGCAAGTTCATTTTCAAGTAAATTGTGACAAACTGTTCACCTAGTTAACTTTTCTCTGTGTGTGTGTGTGTGTGTGTGTGTGTGTGTGTGTGTGTGTGTGTGCGTGTGCGTGCGTGTGCGTGTGTGTGTGTGTGTGTGTTCAGATCTTCCACAAACCTCTGCTGGAGTGCGAGCTGCTGACGGAGAAGGAAGTGGCCATGATCTTCGTCAACTGGAAGGAGCTCATCATGTGCAACATCAAGCTTCTCAAGTAAAGACAAACACACTGAACACACACATACAGCGCCAAACTCTCTCACACACACACAGAAAACAGACTGAGGACATTTGCATCAGACACACTTTGCAAACCGCACGTCGGAGCATCAACCGTCACCGGTCTGAACACAACTTTACCTTGCAAAGCTCAGCTGCTTTGAATAGACGCGTGTTTTATTTTCTGAAACAACAGAGTGTCTTATGTTTAAAATTTGAATATGAGGTTTGGCACTGACATGTTTCTGGTGTTGGATCTCTTCAAACATCCCAACAAACTTCTCATCATGCCCCCCTCTCTCTTCCCTGCAGGGCTCTGAGGGTGAGGAAGAAGATGTCAGGTGACCGGATGCCGGTGAAGATGATCGGCGACATCCTGACCAACCAGCTGCCTCACATGCAGCCGTACATCAGGTTCTGTCTGTCGTCTGATATAACGAGACAGCCAATCATCTATCGGTCATACTGTATGATTAGTCTCCTTAAACAGCCGAGTTTTAATTTTAAAGTTGTACCGTCACTTGTGTGCTCAGGTTCTGCTCGTGTCAGCTGAACGGCGCCACGCTGATCCAACAGAAAACTGATGACAACCCTGAGATCAAAGACTTTCTCAAGGTAATAATCACACTTTGTGACAATCAGAGGAAAACGTCTGATTCACAGTTTTTAACGTCTGTCTTAAAACAAAAGTCAGGAGTCAAAATCAACACTGAAACATGTTTTTCTTGCTGTAATCATTCCTGTTCATACTGACCACTAGAAGATCCCTTCATAATACACTTACAATATAAGTGCAAAAATGTATTTAAAAGTTTATCTGAAGCTAATATGAAGCTTCAGCGTCCAAATGATTCAAATCAAGTAGATATCTTTCAACGTTACAGTCTTTTTAGTGCCAAAGTCCCTCTTTTTGTTACTATACTTCCACCGCAGCTCAACAGGGAAACACAAAGAGGGAATTTGATGCTAAAAAGACTGTAGACACTGTGGATTTTGGCCTCCATCGCTTACATTGAAAGCACATCTGAAGGGGATCTTTCAATAGCCAGATTACAGCGAGGAAAACCTCTTTCACTGTTCATACGGACACCTGACTGTTGTTTTAAGACCTGAACCTGTGAACCTGTTCTTTCATTTGTTTTATTACGAGACTGATTTTCACATCTGTCTCTCTGTCAGAGGTTAGCCATGGATCCCAGGTGTAAGGGAATGCCTCTGTCCAGCTTCCTGCTCAAACCCATGCAAAGAGTCACACGCTACCCGCTAATTATCAAGAACGTATGTATGACACACACTCACACACGCATCATTAAGGACTGTATGCAGGATTTTAACCTCTTTAAACCATCTAAGCTACAAAAAGCTTGTTGGATTCTGTCTTTTCACCTCAGTCTCTCTTGTCATTATTGATTGTAGATCTTAGAAAACACTCCAGAGTCACATCCAGACCACAGCCATCTGAAAGCTGCTCTGGAGAAGGCAGAGGAGCTTTGCTCGCAGGTGAAGACACACACACAGCACTGCTTTGATTTGATTGTTGCAAAAATGTGAATCATTTCTGACTTTGAGTTAAATAGATGGATGTTATGACAGTATAAACCCAATATGACACATCACAGATCTGCCTGAGGGGGCTTTACAGTCTGAACAGCACATGACACCCTCTCTCCTTAGACCCTGATCTATTTTCAGTGTTTTTCTATCTTGATTGAGTCATTTAATTATCTAGTAGGTCCCCAAAATATTTCAATAAGGAGAGGTCAGCTGGAAGTGTATGACAATATGTACTGAAGTTAGCGACATAAAGGTTTTTGGTGATTAGACTCCATCGATGTGAAACGTCTTCATAAAGCGTAGGTCATATAAAGATCTGGACAAGTCTCCCTGGATATCATGGAGGTCATGGCGGTGATGGGGAGGAGGCAGGTGGCACAATAGTAGGTCTGGAAGACAGAACGGTAGAATGGCAGCGATATTTAAAGATCTCCTCCAGACATGTATTAAGAAATATACAAAATACTCTGCTTGGAACAATAATGAGTGTCTGATTGGGTTTTTCCACAAAAAAAGTTTAATCACCATATTAAAATCCTTAAAATTACGTCTACTCCTTCTCTCTCATTAAAAATCCAGAATCTATGAATATGCAAATATAATTTTTTCAAACTGCTGGACACAAGATGTCTCCTCCTTCACTGTGAAGTCCATCCTCAGTGTTTCTGCACTGGAGGCTTCAAGTTTCCACATCACACTTGCGTAAGATTGGCTCCAAACTAGTTTTGATGTCACAAATCATGCTCATAGGCCCACCCTAACCCTAACCCCCTACCCTAACCCCTACCCTAACCCTAACCCTAACCCCCTACCCTAACCCTAACCCTAACCCCCTACCCTAACCCTAACCCCTACCCTAACCATAACCCCTACCCTAACCCTAACCCTAACCCTAACCCTAACCCCTACCCTAACCCTAACCCCTACCCTAACCCTAACGCTAACCCCTAACCCTAACCCTACCCTACCCTAACCCCTACCCTAACCCACCCTAACCCTAACCCCATAACCCTAACCCTAACCCCTACCATAACCCTAACCCCCAACCCTAACCCTAACGCTAACCCAACCCAACCCTAACCCCATAACCCTAATCCCTAACCCTTACGCTAACCCCTAACCCCATAACCCTAACCCTAATCCCTAACCCTAACCCTAACCCCTATCGCCTAACCCAATAACCCTAACCCCTAACCAAAGTCAGATTTTTTTAATGAGCACAGAAAAACTTTCCACTTTCAGCAGATGAATGTGAAAACAAACTCTGCACATACATCATTCTGCACAGTGAAGCTCAAACATTCAGCTGTAGGAACAAGAAGAAAAACATATTTTTGAGTGGGGGAGGACTTTAAAGAACAGCATCTAGAGACTGATGGCCTCGAGGAACGCGGGCAGAAAGATGATTAGTCAGGTGTAGAAACGTCAGAGTTAGAATAAAGGGATTCTGACAGCGTGGGAAACCATGTCGGAGAGAAATAGAACAGGAGGAAACAGCAGATATTCATCCTTAGAGGTATAAAGGCAGAACGCGAGGGAGGAGATCTTCCTTCTTGAACTTTTACCAAAGCTTCATAAAAATAAAAAAAACTGGTGACTCTGATGCTGTGAAGCTCATTATACACCAGAAAACAAAATGGCTTAAGGGATAAAAATTTGAAAGGCAAATTTGCTATTTTTAGATTTTCACCAAAAGCAGGTTTGAGGCTGTGGTGTTTCTGATGTTGTTGCCTTTATAAAAACTAGTTTTATCTTCTGAACATGTCAGGCTGAGCTCTGCATTGTTGGACTGGGACAACTTCTAGCAGTTTGAGCTCAAAGCATGTAGTGTAAACATTTCACATTGTCACACACACATAAACACAGTAAGACTACTTCCAATCAAACATCCTGAAACATGGAAGGAGTAAAAAAAGCTGTATCAATATATTACCAACAAAATACATACCTGAGATCAGAAACATTTCACATGAAACATTAGACATGCTAGTTTATTGACTATCATAAGTAACACTGCTGCTGGAAACTGAATCTGTGTGTGTGTGTGTGTGTGTGTGTGTGTGTGTGTGTGTGTGTGTGTGTGTGTGTGTGTGTTTTCAGGTGAACGAGGGCGTCAGGGAGAAGGAAAACTCAGATCGTCTTGAATGGATTCAGGCTCATGTTCAGTGTGAAGGCCTGTCAGAGGTAACTGCATCCGCTACATGAACACCAGCCACTAAACACTGAAAACACTGAAGTATCTGCTAGTTGAATATGATGTTAATGACTGTGGTTGTACAAAGTCAATAATTGATAATTTTAATTCAAAAATGATGAGAAAAGCACCAGAACTTAGTGCCATGGTTTCATTTGAACAAGTTAAACATAATAAAACATTGAAAAAAGACCCTGATAACCAGAAGTTGAATATTTTCTCCTACCAAGGCCTGAAAATCGAGTTATTTGTTAGCAGAAACAGAAAAATGACGACTGAATTGATAAATTCTTGTAGCAATTAAATTAAAGAAGAAGAAATTGATCTTTTTTGCTTTTCTGTTTCCTATCATCATTGGGTTTTTGAAGGCACTTAGCATTAGGTTTGACATTTTATAGACTAAATTATTAATTGGATGTTGCCAAAAATAATTATCTTCCCCCTTCATCTCCTTCAGCAACTGGTGTTTAACTCCGTCACAAACTGTCTGGGTCCCAGGAAGTTCCTCCACAGCGGGAAGCTGTTTAAAGCCAAGAGCAGCAAAGAGCTCTACGGCTTCCTGTTCAACGACTTCCTGCTGCTGACACAGGTGAGAGAGGAGCTGCTCACGGGAAGACATGAAGTTCCCGCCGACAGCGTGTCTGAGTGACTGTGACGACAGTCCTAACGTTATTTCCTGTCCCTCCCTCAGGTGACCAAACCTCTGGGTTCGTCTGGCTCGGACAAAGTCTTCTCCTCTAAAACTCACCTGCAGTACCGCATGTACAAGACGGTGAGACGACACACACTCTGCTGCTGTTAAATAGGCTCAACAACAAGTCCTTAACTCATAAAGGAAATTAGTTAATTTTAAGAACATGCAGAAGGTTAAAATATCTGTAATATTTATTCTACTCTGATTGTTTTTCATGTTTTTTTAACAGATTTGACATAATTTACATGTGTCGTTTCAAAAAATTGCAATGGCAATACTTAATCAGAAAAAATATGGTTGCAAACAAAAATGTTATGAAAACATGCTGAAAACATCTTAAATTTGTCCTCTGAAAGCTGCAGATATTGTAGCTTGCTGAAGAACTGTTTTTGATGTGAAGTGTATTTATTTGAAGTGATGTGTATTTTTCTCGTCTCTTCCAGCCAATCTTCTTGAACGAAGTGTTAGTGAAGCTGCCGACAGACCCGTCAGGAGATGAACCGCTGTTCCACATCTCTCACATAGACAGAGTTTACACACTCAGAGCTGAGAGCATCAATGAGAGGTAATAACACACATATATATATACACACACAGGAAAAGACAGAACATTTATCTCTGATTGAGGAGAACTCCAAACCTGGAATGTTTCATTTCTTACATTTGGTAGTTTGTAGCTTTGGTCATCAGTGTAAAAGGTTATGTTAAAATTAAAAACACCATTGCTCAGATTTGGAATTGATGATAACGGTTATTTGACGGTTATTTTCATAATCAATTAATCTGCTAATTATTTTCTCGATTAATCAACATCAGAAGTGTTAATCTTAGAGAAGGTGACGTCTTCAAATGTCTTACTTTGTCCGTCACATAGTCGAAAACCCAAAAATATTCAATTAACTACAATGCAAGACCAAGAAGAGTAGTAAATTCACACATTTAAGAACCTGAAACTATCAAATGTTGAAAAATAAATTATAACAATAGTATAGCAGATTAATTTTCTTTTGATCAATTAATCACTGCAGCTAAAACATTTATAGTTACTTTAACAAGACTAAAAGTCTACAAACATGCTAGCAGTACTTGAAGCAGTATTTAGGGGCAGCTAAATGCTAACATCAGAATGCTAACCACAATGCAGCATAATATGTACCATATCCACCACCTTGGTTTAGCATGTTAGCATGCTAACATTTGCTATTAAGCCCTAAACATGTTGAGCAGCTGAGGCGAGTCATAAATGACTATTTAAAATTGATGATAGATGAAAAGCTACGTCTGGAAGAGATGAGTCAAGGGCAACTGGACTTGTTTTAGATTTGCATCGCAATGTTTCGCCTTCAGAAAGCCAAAAGTCTTCTTCAGTTTTTGGAAGAAAGGACAAGTCCAGTAGTCTAACCCTCAGCTCTTCCGGATGTACCATAATCTGACAGATACATGAAAAGTTGAGGGATTGACAAAGTCATCACAGTTCGTCCTCTGGGGAACATGAATATCTCAACTAAATTTTATGGTAATCCATCCAATAGTTGTGGAGACGTTAACTGAAAACCACAACGGAGTCACCAAAGTCAGCAGGTTTCATCATCTGAGGATCATAAATGTCTGTACAAAATGTCTTGGCAATCCATCCTGTACTGGTGGAAATATTTTATTCTGGACCAAACTGGTGGTCCGACTGACTGGCTGCTAGTTTGGGTAAAAGTAGTGCTGATGGTGTTTTTTCTTTGTGTGTTTGCATGCAGGACGGCTTGGGTTCAGAAGATTAAAGCAGCTTCAGAACTCTTCATTGAGACAGAGAAGAAGAAGAGAGAGAAGGCTTATCTAGGTATTCTGTCTTTCTTCCCTCCATCCTCACTGTTTTGTTCAGGGAAAACATTTAAATATCCAAATAATCCACAATCAGACCTCTGTCTCTGCTAACCATAACTCTATATTTATGATATTTAATAACATGTATTTTCTCTGTCTCTCGCTCTCAGTGCGTTCTCAGAGGGCGACAGGTATCGGTAGACTGATGGTCAACATTGTGGAGGGAATTGAGCTCAAACCCTGTCGCTCCCATGGTATGTACACAAACACTCTGCACCTTTTCAGTATTATTTATAGAATATAGAATCAGAAAAAGAAAAAAAATCAGTCATTTAATTATTTATAGTTATTTTGCTGAACCAAAAGCCTGAAAATTATGTTTTTTATTTACCTGCTAAGCTAAAAACAGCTTATTAGCATTGTTAGCATCAGTCTTTAAAACCTGTTATCTCACTTTTAGGCCACTTAGTAAACTGTTGAACGCTAAAAATGCTAACTGGCACATTTTCCTTTTCCCATAAGTACAAATACAGTATGTTTTAACCGACTGTGTGACAAACTATCGGAAAGAAAGTCTTCAGAAATTACCTTCAAGCCTTTAAACTATCTGGTTCAGTATGTTAAAGACGCCACAGATGAGGAATTAAATTGTTTTCGTATATTTATTAAATGTTGTCACGACACCAGTCAACACACTTATCCACCTGTTGGTTAGAGGCTGGTTCTACTGTAGATAAAAGAAATAAATAAGCCAAGCTATAAACTGAGCAGCCAAAAATAAATAAACTCATAATAATAAGCAAATCTCCACATGAATAAACATTATCAGTAGCAACTTAATGAACATCACACTTCCTGTTGAGGAAAAAGTGTCTGAACCGATGGCACCTTAAAAACAAGACTTCAAATCCTTATTCTGCTAAATTTAATCCAAGCAAAAATAATAATCTGGAAGTGATCTGATGCATTACCAACCAAGAGATCTCGTGTTCTTGAAGGTGTCGTGTATTTCCAATGAGTGAGTGGTGAGTGAATGTGGTGCACCGGTAAAAGAAAAGGAGATTATATAACCCAACATCTGTATTTCCAGGAAAAAGTAACCCATACTGTGAGGTGACTATGGGTTCTCAGTGCCATATCACAAAAACGCTACAGGTATGACTATATTTCTCATATTTGACTTCTTATTTAGCATTGTTGTATTACTGATTATTATTTGAAGGCTGTGTTGTTGCTCTTTAGAGACTTATAACAGAAAAATCTGTCTGTATTTCCTACTTTTACATAATGTTAGAAAGGTGTTAAATCAAGAGATTGTCATTAAGAAGACATTTTAAATTAAAAAGTTTGTTAAAAGTGCTTAGAGTCGGATTTCATAATCAAAACTGTAAAATATTTACTGATAGTCCAATTACACTTTGAACTGAGTGAAATATTATTTTTATTCTTTAACCAAGTTATTTATTTGTCTAGACCTGCAACAATCAATTGGCAGAAAATTAATCAGCAACTATTTTGATCAAGCAAAAACATCCGACATTTTCTGGTTTCAGCTTCCTATATGTGACGATTTGCTGGTTTTTGTTGTCACATATGTTGTTGAATTGAATATATAAAGGTTTTGGACTGTTAGTCAAACAAAACAGGCTAATTGAAGACATCACTGTGACCTCTTGTGCAATTTTTTCACTATATTTTAACATTTCATATACTAAACAATTAATCAAGAAAATAATCGCTAGTTGCAGCCCTACATTTGTTCACGTCTATACTTTTTTATGATAATGCACCACACGTCAGTTGGTTGATAGTAATATTTTATATTTAGTAAAAATAAAGGACAGTAAAGAACAGTAAAAGCCACTGAGTCATTACACACAACTCTCTCATAGTGGAAGAAAACAAACATGTGTATCATCATTTGTAAAAGAGTTAAATATTGTGTATTTCATTTCATTTTGTTCTTTTCTTTCTCTTTTTCTATCATGTAGGACACGTTGAATCCTAAGTGGAACTCCAACTGTCAGTTTTTTATAAAGGACCTGGAACAAGACGTCCTCTGTGTCACTGTGTTTGAACGAGACCAGTTCTCCCCCGACGGTCAGTAACAGTCACATACAGACCTTAAAGGATTTTCTTTCTGATTACTTGTTCTTCTAAAGGGGATTATTTTTGATTTTCCTTGAATCCCCTCCCCCCACCTCAGACTTCCTGGGCAGGACAGAGATCCGGTTGGCTGAAATAAAGAAGGACCAGGGCTCTAAAGGACCAATCACGAAGCGGTTGCTGCTCCACGAGGTTCCCACAGGAGAGATCGTTGTCAGGCTGGACCTCCAGCTGTTTGAGGAGCCGTGAAGCCTGGACAGGACCAGACTGGGCTGGACTGGACTGGACTGGACTGCAGAGGATTTGATTTTGGACCTGACAGTTGACCTGGATTAGACTCGACTGGTCTGGATTCTCATAATTCTCATCATTCCTACTTATTTATTCATGCACAGACATTACATTTATCAGTTTAAGCCATCTACTTGTTGGAAAAAATACAGATTTTTAATAATTCATTACAATCAGGAACCTTTTGCAAATATATTTACAACAGAACTGCTATTATGTGGCAGTTTACAAATCTTTATAGCCTTTTTTGAGGGAAAAATCTAATAAAACTCTAATATTACACTTGAATATTAGTCAATCATGTGAAACAACATGCAGATAATCAAAATTATCTGAAAACAAAACTCAAATGCCTTCTAATTAAAGGACACTTCTGAGTTTAAACAGCAGGGGGTGACATATAAATGTTTTTTCTCCTTTCTAATGCAGCTGTAACCAGTCTGCACAAAGTAGAAAGTTTTGATCAAAGTCAAATTTTTTATGCAGAAAGTACTTAAAGGGAAATTTCACCACGTTTTATGTGGATGTCCAATCAGCATTGATGGTAAATGTAGTCAAATGTGATAAATTCGTCAGTGTATTGACCGAGAAAGCTCAGTTTTCCTGCATTGCCTGCAAGCTTCTCAACTCCGCCTCTCTCCGCTGCATTTCCACTACACAAATTGGCAAATATTGAAACACAAACCTGAGACCAAGATCCTACCCAACCAGATTAGATAAAGTGTAGTCGGGTTTTGGTTCCGTGAAAACCTCTACTGCTCATCTTGTGCTTTTGGTAGAAGATTCAATACATTCCCAATTATAGTTGTTAATATTCCTAAATATAATTATGTCTTAGATGATATCTTTAAGTTTTAAATTTTGTTGCACAGCTCTTAAAGTTAATGTGAGTGCTGCTTTTCCTGCAAGAATGCAGTTCAGTAAAGCAGCGATCAGCGCCGTGACAGGACAGTTTAAAAAAAGACGAAGAGCACTTCTTACAATAAACTCCACAAGTCAGTTAGCTCACTGTGAATGATGTTTCTTTCAGTCTATTCCAGTCCAGCCCAGTCCAGTTTAATCCTGTCGTCCCTCAGTCTGATCCAGTTCGGTCCAGTCCTGTTGGGAGATCAGCTGGGTCTTTACTGTTTTCTCTCTCTCTGCTTCATCAGACAGTCTCACAGACAATCCCAGCCCTCCTCGTTTGTCCCGACAAACCCGAACCCCCCTGTGTGTGTGTGTGTGTGTGTGTGTGTGTGTGTGTGTGTGTGTGCGTGTGTGTGACAGACGGCTGGTGTGATTGACTGTATGAGTGTCAAGGTGGACTGGCTAATTACAGGTACGGTTCAGTGTACATTTTATTAGTCTTACAGGTCTCGAGCGACTTTGAGGTACCACATGTGAATGGACATTTTGTATTTTAGTCTGTTTTGACCGTCACTGAACACTTGCCACATAATTTCAGAAAGTCAAGACATATGTACAGGTTTAAATGAGAAATAATGCTAACGATGCTAATCAGCTGAAAATATAGAAAGATTTTACTCCACTATATGACAAGTGACCAGTGTACATAAACTACAGACATGTCAAGACGTCCCTTTCACATGTATTAATTATAATAACGCTGATAATAATATGGCTGGATTATTGACGAACCAGGGAACAGGTGTGACAGCTAATTTAAAATGAGGTACTGTAAAGAAGAATGTCTTAACTTTTTCCTATGTTTTAATGTTGGACGCACATGGGGGGTCGTAGTTTTAGGTGATCTTTTGTCACACATCTGAACTCTGTTGTTATGTTGCTGCTGTGTGGAGCTGCCACCGTGGCCGTCACTATGCATGGGTACCGCTACGGAGGGTGGGGGGCGGAAAAAACCCTGAAAGATTCAGGGGGACAGGAGCCCTCGAACATGCCAGGTACTACAGGAAATGTATTTTATAGGAACAGCGTCTTAGATCATTTCCACACTCTAACCCTAAAGAGGAAATACAGTAATTTTACTGTGCGTTGGCACTCCCAGCACTTTTAAAACAGACACTGTCACTGATATTAGAGTGGAGTGCGTGTGCACAGCGGCCATTTTGAGGAATCAGAGTAGGAACGTTTACCTGGAAGTCTGCGATAAAAACAAACATTTAAAGAATAAGACTGGTGTTATTCTATATATTTTTTATTGTCAACAAATCCTATGAAAAGCCCAAAACGGAAAATGCATTAGTCCGTGTCTCTATACTTTCTGACTTCCCTCTTTGTGGCTCTCTCCAAGCCTGAAGGTGTAAATCTTAAAAAACATAAGTGACAAATATATAGATTCATTTTTAAAAAAGGCTCAGTGATTTCCTAAAACAGCTGGGCACTGTAGTTTTTATCAAATGTTACTCAAACAGGAAGACATGGCGCATTTGTCAGGGACTATTTTCAGCTGTGGATGAATCCTCATTTGTAGTTCTGTAGTGAGTATTTCAGGCGGCAGGATGGCGTGTGTTGGATTTAGTCAAAAGAAACTATATTGTGTGTGTGTCTGTGATAATAAGGGAATATATCACCCAGTGCAGCTGTGTGGCATATTGATGTGTTTTTCATTTTTTTTGTACAACAACAGAGCTCTATGACACAAAAGAATAAGATATATCAGACTTTGTATACAGTCGGATCAATTTGTTGTAGGTTTTGGTCTTTTCTGATTTGTTGACAATAAAAAACAATAATATATCGCCAGTTTTATCCTTTAAAGCTAGTTTTTACTTCAACATATAAATGAGAACTTCAGATGGACATAACAGTTGTCATATTAGCCAGTAATTTTGAGAACATGAACTATGACTGCTCAAAGTTAGCAAAAAAAAAAAAAAAAGCTACAGGCAGGACTGCAGCAGGTCAAAATATTTAGCGTTATTTCAAGTTTTTGAGATTAGATAGTTTCTTATTTGTTTACAGAAGGTAATATTTCAAAAAAGTAGTAAATGTATGTGTGGTTTTAATAGCTTTCGCATACTTCTGGTGCCTTCACTTTGCGGTTGTGTTAGCTTGTTCGTGAGAAGGTGCCAAATAAAAGACTGCACAAGTTGTGACATTTTTTTACATAGTGAACTGGAATTACTTTTGTCACCTGTTTTTTTTTTTTTTTCTTGTTTATTGCCGTAAAAATAACCACTGTTTTTAAAAGATAAGGCATCTCTTTTTGTTTAAAGTTTACTGTCACGAATTTAACCGCTTGATTTTGAAGCGTAGGCCTATCATTTACTTGATTTCTCATGTCGAAAATACAGACTCAGGAGTTATTTTGTAGGCAGCGTTTAATCTTTCAGGCACAGTTTCACAACCTGAGCGTTCAAAATGGCCGCTGTGTTAGCATCCCATAATACGTAATACATCCATGGTTAGCCTAGCCAGCTGGCTCACTCAGCAGAGTTGTAGATATGTTAGTTAGCTAGCTACTCGGCCAGTTTGTACATTTAGTTAGTCATTTTAACTCAACGCCACGGTTACTGAATTACCACTGAGACAACCACCAGTTACCTTAGTGACCAGCCACTGTCCAATCAGAAGTCAGCGAGACTGCAGCAGCTTGACTGTGGAGGAAAGTGTGTAGGAATGTGTGTTGAATCTGATGATGATGATGATGAATGATGATGAAGTTGTCTTACATCCCTGTCAAACCCCTCTGTACTGCTCTCCAGTACCCCCCCTCCTCCCCCCCCCCCCCCCCCCCCCCCCCCCCCTTCCACACTCTACTGAAACTAACCTAATCCAGTTTGAACCTGTTCTTACTGTCTACCTTCCAGGTTGTGTATAATACTACTGCTATCTGAGAGTTAATATATGAGTGCTATGGGGGCGATAGAGACAGCCTGCTGTTAATTATCACTGTAGAAGATGATGTACGTTGTTGTCTTTCAATGTTCAGAATAAACTTCAGTTGGACCAAGACTGTAGATCTCTGCATTTTTGGTTTCTCAGTATATAATTTTGTTTTGCCCAACATGCTCACAATGGTTATATACAAGGATACGAGGACCTTTAATATCATCCCTAAACAGTTACATTTATGCTTTTCAGTTCATGAAATTGTGTTTCCCCCAGGCTTTGCATATGTAGGAATTTGTACACTCAAATAGTCTTATGAATTATCATTGTGCACAACTCCAACATGAAGTTATTCATCCAGAAACATAACTCATATTAGAGTATGTATAATAATAGGGAAATAGTCCTCCTTGTTGTCCACACAAGAGAATTATGATTGTTGAAGTGACTGAGATGCAAACACAAGAAAACACAAACAAGTCCACTTTAATTACAGACATATTTATTACTAATACTACAGCGACAAGCACTAAACACTACAACATTTTACAAACAAGACACAAGAGGGAAAGGGGAAACTGGTACACAAGGCTATGGCTAGTGAATGATTGACATGAATGGTGCAGAGTTATCTATTGTGTGGTTTGTATGAGAGACCTGATAAACAGATGAGATGACTGTTACCTGAGAAGCATCGAGTCAAATCAACAGAACAACAGCTTAGTTCTGAATAACCAATTGAAGTTACAAATTATAAAAACACCAGAGTTTAAGCAAGTTGATGATGATGATGTTGAAAGAGAGTTCTGTGTGCTGGGGTCAGAAGCTGGAGTCTGGATCTTGTAATGATGTCAGCCGGTCCGGATTTGAAAAGTTCCCACTGGAAAAGAGTCCCTGGTTTAGGGTCTCCTAGTCTTGATCCTTAACTCATGACTCTAGACTCTGAGGTGTCACCTTCTCTTGTTCTGAATCACATCTTCAGACTAGCAAAAAGCAAGATTTCAACCGGCATGGCAGAAAGCAAGAAGACAAAGACAAAAGCAAGAAGAAACCCTGAAGAAGAACCAGCGTGGAGTCTCAGATAAGAGACTGTTTTAAAGTTGCATCCTGGCCGTTCCCAGAGGTTGCAGAGTTCTGGGGGAGCAGAATCAGTCCCCTCCTGTCCAGAGACAGACAGGTACAATTGCGTGATTCCTAATTTTGCATTTTTGATAGTAGCTTTAGCGTTCTGAGAGTGAAACAAGCAGAATGGCAATAAACAAAATGTTAGTGTTATGAAGGATGATGGAATGATGTTAGTGGTACATTTTTGGCTTAAAAGCAGTGCAATAAAAGTCTTAACTAAAGCACATGAACAGTGGCGGACTGGGGGTCGTTTATCCAAGTATCAGTCCACACTGGGGTGTGAACTGGTCTTTCCGTCTTGCTTGTTCTCGTAGCTTGAAGGATCAAAGGTAGTTTGGGTCAGTGGTCTGGTTTAGTAGATAAAAAACACTAAAAAACATCATGAAAGGCTAAGCTAAAACTGTGATGAATGCTAACAGTGAATGAACATCTCATCTCTAAGAGATCTTCAATTCTTTTCGACATGTTGGTGATTTTTGCAATATTTTACAAATTTAGAGCGGTTAAACTCTACATGGATACAACTATGTCTCTGATTTGTGCTACCTGCTTTAGGATTGTGGGTAATGTAGTGTTTTACATAGACAAAGTATTAATTTATGGCTTGCGCAGTCATAAGAACACCATTATTCTGTCTTGTAGTTGATGCCAGTTGCTACATTATGACTACTAATGAAAATAACTATGGTGACAGTAACTTCTACTTTAATCACTTTAAAAATCCTCTCATGCAGCCTGTGTTAATGGTCACCTTTCACTCTAAAGTGCAGCCTTCTCAGCCGCCTCCACTTTCTGCAGGGCTATGGCCAGTCTCTCCTCCAGCAGCTGGATCTTGGTGTTCAAGGATGCCGCTTTACCCTCGGCCTATAGCGGTACAGTGAGAAGAGAGAGAGAGGGAGAGAGAGAGAGGGAGAGGTCACAGGTCAGCCAGGAAACATGTTTTTGCCTTAAGATGAATAACACTGTTTAGGATGGTTTAAGCTGTGAAAATGTTTTGTTCTTGTCTCTTTTGTAAGAGTTTGAGTAGATGTAAGAGCTCCTTGTTCAGTCATGTTTACTCATTTCTTGCAGTGAATGCAGTTATTTATCCCTCTTTACTCTCTGGAATCATGTGCAATATTCATGATACTGCATGTTTTCCTGTTTTCTTTTCCCCCCTGCTACAGATTTCTTAAGTGTAATCCATATCACTCTTAACGACTGTAATGAATTTGAGAATGTTCTGAACTTTGCAGCTTAACCAGACATGTGCTTTGACTAAATGACCTTAAAAAAAGTAGACTCATGTTGCTGTGACATATCTTAAGTGGCACAGCTGACTTGACATCTGTAATTTAAACCCATGTTTGTTTGAGGAGACAACAGATTGCGTCTTCCCAGCCTGTTTCCTGTGGGAGTGATGTCACAGATAACCACCTCTACTCTCTTCTTCCTGTGTAGAGAGAGGCGAGGCCGAGGAGGAGCAAGGAGGATTACAGCTCCTAATTTAACCCCTTCCACTCCCTGAGCATGCTGGCGTCTGCAGGTGACATTACTGTCTTTCAGAAGCGGTAGCGGGCTCAGTTTTAAAGCTACAGTGAAGATACTGGTACCATATGAAAATAGGCGACCTAAGGAATCCATTGGTACCAACCATGTCTTGCTAGCTTGTCGCTCCAAAGTTAGGCTAAATTTTGGAGAGGGAAAAACTAGCATGGTCATTTTCAAAGGAGTCCCTTGACCTCTAACCTCAAGATATCTGAATGAAAATGGGTTCTATGGGTATCCATGAGTCTCCCCCTTACAGACATGCCCACTTTATGCTAATCCCATGCAGTTTGGAGCAAAAAACATGCAGTTTTTTTGCATGCAGTATAAATGTGTTAAAGTCTTCTATTCTAAAAATGGCGTATTTGAATATTTCTGCATACTAGTGTCCCTAAACAGTCTTGGAATTGCATGAATTTGGTATGACTGGAAAGCAATGAGCCCAATTGTATTCATGTGTAATGATGTTAGTCCCAATAGTAGCCATTTCATTGAAGTGAGACTATTTTTTGAAACATCACCTCACTGTATAAGATGACCTAATGTGACCTCTAGGATAATCACAGCCTCATGACACCGACAATAAGGGGGTTTCTGAGCCATTTTCAGAACAGAAGTGCTCACCATCCAATTAACGAAAAATGGAATTCTCCTCAAGGTCTTGGTGTCTTAATGTGGTATTTTGGAGGGATTTTTGACCATTTTTTATCAGTTCTGAGACTTTTTTTATCAGTTCAACTTCTGAGACATAACTGAGCATGGGAATAGCCATCATAATGTTGCAAGCCCTTATACACTCTAAACCTTCAAAATGTGACTAGGTACCTAACAGAACACAATGTTTATTACAGATTTATTACTAGAAACATTTGACACACAGTGCTGAAATGCATCTCAAATTAATCTCCAGACTCCCAGCTTGCAGAAGATGTAAACCACTTCTATGTGGCAGATACTGTTGACCTGCTATCGCCACCTAAATGTTATTCAGGTAAACAGCTCAAAGGGCGAGCAGAATAAAAACTTTTGGATGTTCGACAAAACAGGAAAAAAAACATTTCCAAATGTCTGAAACAACTGATGAAAATAATTCAAGCTTATGAAACATTATAAATCTGTATTCATACAACCACACTAACATTATATTGGATACTCAGGGTGCTGGAAGTATTTATCAGTGTTTTACACCAGTGGTTCTCAAAGTGAGGTCCGGTTATTTTCACTATGATCCCATCCATAAGTAACACAATGACAGAATGTGTGAATATTTTGGTCATGGGTTTCATACACTTTCTGAAACAAACGGCAAAAATCTTATCAGATGGGACAAACTCTTATTAAATGGGGGTCTGTGGTCTAACTGGTGTCAGTTTAGGGTCCTTGACGTGAAAAAGTGTGAGAAGCAGTGATTTAATCCACACATTATAGGGCGGGGTTGAGTTAGAAAACGGAGAAAAAGTCTGCCTAATTGTCCTTTAAACCTATAAAATGATTTCATGTTAACATTAGAAGATACAATTAAACTATCAAATGTAGTTTTGGAGTTCGCAGGTTGGGTTTTAAATTCTTCTGGGAGCCTTATAAGAGTATTTTTATCGTTTCCTGCCGTCAGACACTGACGTTGTTCGCGTTAGTTATTTACAATCATCAATCAAGATGAGCAAGAGGTTAAAGATAAACCCCCAAAAATGTGTGTTAAATATGACAAATGTTGAATAATCTCACTTGTAGGCGCCGTTCCCGTTCAATGCCCAGCTCCGTTTGCAGAACCCGTCCTCGGTTTTCCGCATCATCAAGTTGCTGCTGCAGAGAGTTGAGTTTCTTCTTTATCACGTCCATAATCTCGATTATTTCTTTTTCTCAAAAAACAAAATGTAAACCCGAATAGAGTGTAATGATTGACTCGCTGTATCCTTAAAAAAAAAAAAGTAGATTGATTTGAGTCAAAAGTTGCAAAACCTTTTCTCGGGCAGCATATAAGTACGGTGGCCGAGGGGTGTCAAACGAACTGCATATCCATAACATTACTGTCAAGTCTTTCTTTTGGGTAGAAATATATTTTCATCGTGGATGTATTATAAAAGCTGGATTCCAAAAATGGCGCCCATTCAGTCAAATAAGAATTGCGCATACCATGGAAGTATTATAAAAGCTCTGAGATCGATGAAACAAAGGCCTATATTTAAATATATATGTATATTTATATGTACAGCATGTGTGTGAGTCTACTCCAGCTTTCTGTTGAGCTGGCACAGGCAGTGAAAGGGGGCGTTTTCTCTAGTTGACTAAAGTGATGTCAAAACAGACAGATTAAGCCACAAATATAGCGGAAGTTACCAACTTTCCCTTGAAAATAAAATCATTTTGGCTCAAATCAGTGTACTACGGAGCTACGGAGTGATCATAGAGAGGAAAATATTTGTATGTCGAGGCCCTAATTTACTACATCGATTCATCCCCATATTTTTAGTTAATTTGTGCGCACAAGATAAGAGCCGACTGTACTATATCAACGATTCAGTCACTATCATTGCATCTCAATTGATAAATACTGGTTAGTTTACTAGATTTGGGAATCAATCACCATGTTCGCTATAGAAGAGGCTTATTAACAGCTGATTGGCTTTATGGGGTTACATCACGGTACATTCTTTGAAATCATAGGCCCAATTATGAGAGGCATGTTTTACGCATCCGCGTGTTCTTACGCGCGGATGCAAAGAGATACGAAGTGCACCAGCTGTACACTGACAATTAAGGACTAAACTATAAAATCAACATTAACTTGGCATCAAATTTCCTCGCCATAACAAAGCTTATGTTGAACGCATAGGTAGGCTATCAGCACCCAACTACGTTACGTCTTAATCCAAGTATTCCCACCGTGCGTAAAGACGCACACAACTCATTCAACAACCCCTATCCCCTAATAAAAGAAGAGCTATGTGCCATTTTCTCTCTATGAACACTCTGAAACTGGTCTTAAGAAAAAAATGTTTATAGCTACACCTTAAAGGCTGAAATAAAAAAATATATATATACTCGTACATGTAAATTACAGAACTACATTTCAGAGGGAAATATTGTACTTTCTACTCCATTTATTCCTCCATCCACTACATTTATTTGACAGCTTTAGTTACTTTTCAGATGAAGATTTGACACAATGGATAATATAACAAGCTTTTAAAATACAACACATTGTTAAAGATGAAACCAGTGGTTTCTAACCTTTCTGGCTTTTGACGTCTTACAAAAAGCAGTGTGTAGTTGGGGTCACATTTCACATGTCTATGAGTTGTTAACAGCTCCACCAAATAGTGATTTTTCCCTCTAAACTTCTCACATGCTTTCATTTCAATAAATGTTCAAATGATCCAATATTTCACCAAAAATCAAAGATTAGAGAAAAAGTCCAAAAACTGAAAACAGATTTGTGTAGAACTTGTTTTTTCTTCTTTCCTCTCCCATTAATCATCTCACGACCCCTCAGATTTATCTGCTGACCCTTCAGAGGGCCCCGACCCCTAGGTTGGGAACCACTGGACTAAACTAGCTAACTGTATATAAAGTAGTTGAAACTAGCTCCACCTCCAGCAGCTACAACAGTAACATGCTGCTCTAACACTGATGCTTCACTATTAATAATATAATGATGTCATATATAATAATAAATCAGTCAGAGGGACCAAACCACTACTTTTACTGCAATACTTTAACTACATCAAGCTCATAATACTTATGTACTTTTACTGCAATACTTTAACTACATCAAGCTCATAATACTTATGTACTTTTACTTAAGTAGGATTTTTCATGCAGGACTTTTGATTGTAATTGAGTGTTTTTACATGTTGTATTGGTACTTTTACTGAAGTAAAGGATCTGAGTACTTCTTCCACCGCTGGAGAAGCTTTTATTTGAAGTTACTGGCCGGAAACACTGTTGTGTTTCTGTTTACTTTGACAGCTGATTACAGCCGGTCGGTTTAGGGGCTTTAAAACAGCTTTATCAAGCTATGATGCTGTAAACTCAACCCAACAAACTCAAACATCTCAGCTCGCTAGATTACAAATAAACAAACAACCAAACAAACAAACGAACGAACGAACGATAAACCGTCGATTTAACGTTAATCCGGTCAGATCGACACACGTGGAGTGCTGCGTTTGGATTTTGTGCAACGTTATTGCAGTTAATTTGTTGTGTGGGCATTGAGTGCATTTTTATCGCCATTCAGAATAATCCTCGTTTGTCCAAAGTGATAAAAAAAACAGAGTAATAGTGCCATGGTGGAGGAGACAGAGACTCGGGACATTTAGTACTTTTCCAGCGCGACTGGACGGTACCTGAACGCACCAAATTGTTTTTTCTAGCCAGGTTATAGTTATATAAATATATCTTTTTTTATTCAAACTATCATGGCTGCTGCATTGTTCAGAAGAGGACCAGGATTATGTGTGAGAGTAAGTACATTTCTTACTTTTCTAACTGCAGTTCACAGTCGGACTTTAATGACTCCAAGTATTAAACTATAAATACCCGACTTTACAATTAGATTAATCTACCTCCACATAAAAACATATATATATATAGTATTTTATATATTGTATATTTATGGTGAGCATTATCAATGCATTTAAAGTTATTGTTGCATTCATTGCTTGTTTTTTCACACTCAAACCATGTGTTTCTGTAAAATGATGCAACTGAAAAAGTTGTAACCATCAGACATTAAAGGACAGGTTCACAATTTTTCAAGTCTGTCTTAAAACAACAGTCAGGAGCCCAAATGAACATTGAAACATGTTTTTTCTTGCTATAATAATTCCTCCTGTTCATACTGACCATAATTAGATCATAATGTACTTAACAGTGTAAGTGATGGAGGACAAAATCCACAGTGCTTATCTGAAGCTAATATGATGCTTCATATCGTCCAAATGAGTCAAATCAAGTAGATATCTTTCAACGTTACAGTCTTTTTAGTGCCAAAGTCCCTCTTTTTGTTACTATACTTCCACCACAGCTCAACAGGGAAACACTGTCCGAGGAAACACAAAGAGGGAATTAGATGGTAGAAAGACTGTAAATGTGGCAGATATCCACTTGATGTGATTAACTCAGACTGCTGAAGCTGAATATAAGCTTCACATCTACTTTTAAATGCAGTTTTGCACTAAATGACTGTGTGGACACATTGAAAGCACATTTGAAGGGGATCTTTTAACACCCAGTATGAACAGGAGGAATGATTACAGCGAGGAAAACCTCTTTTAGTGTATTGAATTCCTGAAAAACTAACTATTCAAGTTTGTGTGTGTGTTCAGTGTATTCACAGGGAGTTGTGCAGACTCGTATGGAGGCCGCAAACTGCCCAGTTCAGCTCCAAACCATCAGACAGAAAGCAACCACGCATAACACACTTCAGTAAGACAACACACCTGTTTATCTGTCTGTCTGTTTTCTTGTCCTGTGTGATCTGTTCCTATTTTTATTCATTTTATTTTGTTTCTCCTACAAAACCAAAAGAGTAATTGTCGCAACTAGTTGTGAGAACAGATATACTGCCACATTGGAAACAAAACATTTGTGCTAGGAGTGAGCTGTATGGATAGAATACTTCATATATGTAGTTTTATACTCTGATATTGGTATACAGTATATTGAGTTGTAGCAAATAAATCGATAAAAATGGATGGATGGATAGAACAATCGAGCAGGAATGTCTGTTTTTTTTACGGTCTGTCTGTTTTATGTGCTGATTTGTTCTCTGGTGCTCAAAAAGAACTCATGAAGAAATGATTCATTATGATATTATTAGTCAGAACTATAACTGAATAATGACAGACAGGTAGAAACAGAATGAAGAAGAGGAGCCTTTATCGTAATATTCCAGAGGAGATGTAGTCACTACATTTCACTCACTGTTAATGAGAAACTGTTAAAATACACAGTCTGACATGAGCCCAGCAAAGCACTGTTTAAACAGCTTTAAGTGCAGAAGGTGCATTTAATAGTAATTTAGATTTTGAATTGTACAATTAAATATTTGTTATAAAAATCCTGTGGTTGGTTTGCTTTACTTTGGTCTGTTTGTCATAGTAAAGGCACTTAATGCTGTAAGAAAACTTTATCATTTTAACAAATATGGAAATACATTTTCTTATTAACAAGAAACTTTTTCTCATTATACTGTAGAAATACACTTTTTTTTTTTTTTTTGCTAATCCAGATAATTAAATACCTGACAAATCAAGGTACTTTGTCACAATAAAGGATAGGTTCACAAGTCTGTCTGAAAACAGCAGTCAGGTGTCCATATGAACAGTGAAAGAGGTTTTCCTCGCTGTAATCATTCCTTCTGTTCATACTGTTCAAACTTCATTTATCTAAGCTTTCATTCTCAGCATTTATTCTTTTTTATTGGCAGAGAAAGCAAAACCTCAGCCAGCAGTGGATATCCCTAAACTCTTGGAGCAACTCTACTCTCAGAAGAGGCCGGGCACCGTGTCTCCTGCTGGTAAAGGTACAAGTACATTCAGGATGTTGTTCTTTTAGAGCAGGGTGTCAGAATAAAGTCTGCAGTTTTAGGAAAATCACTGACCTCAGCATGAGGCAGAGGCAGCTGTAGAGAGAGATGTTTTTTTGGTTTTTACAGAATCACATTTTTTTCTGAAAGTAGTCTAGAAATCCTAATTAAGAGGATTAATTCTGGGCATTTGCAAGCCGAATTTACCAACGCTGTCCTTCATCACACCTGCTTGATGTCACTTTCTCAGACACTGTGTGTTAGATTAGAGCAGATTATAGCAATCACGCAGCAGTTTGGAAAGCACGTACTGCTCACTCTCTATTTCAACCACTGTCCTCTGGGAGGCGCTACAGGTCTTCTTTGTACATTTCATTTTTGTCATTTGGTAGACATTTTTTATCCAAAGCAACTTACAAGCAAGGGAAGACAATCAAGTATTAGAGGACAGTGGCTCAAAAAGAGCCGTGTTATAAATTCTCCAGTATCTCCAGTTGCTGACCAGGTACAAGTGCAATGAGAAAGAGCTAGAGGGAAGTTGCTTTTTTAATTATTAAAGTAAGAAATGACTGGAAGTAGACAAATGCATTAGAAACAACAAGGAAGAAGTGCAACAGTCAAATGCCTAAGATTAAAGGGGTACAGTTTTACATGTTCAGGTCTTTGTCCATCACAACAACCAGGTTTAAGAACAGTTTTTTGCTTCTGCAGTAAGGACTGCCTCTTAATCTTGAAATCCTGCATCTTGCATTTTGTTATATGCAATCTCTTCATTGTCCAGGAATACTATTATTATTATTACTATAATTATTGTTTATTGTGTAATATGTTATGTCTGCCTATATGTTGTGCACTGAGCATTTCTTTTTTTATGCTGTAATGAAAACAACCAACTCTAAAGTGAAGTGAAGTGACGACAGAACACATTCTTGCCTGAATCACATGACAGTTATGAATCAACAGACTTTTGTTGTGTTATGTTTTCGCTGAGTGGTTTTACTTATCCCTCTACTCCCTCTCTGTCTCCTTCCCATCCTCTTTTATTCTCCTCTCCTCTTCTTCCTCTCCCCTTCATCCTACAGCTCGACCTGCCCAAGCCTCCTCCGTGCCTACCAAACCTCCTGACTCCTCCTCCACGAATGTCTCCACCTCAAGTGTTCCTCCTTTGTCAAAGACAGCAGCGTCTGTCTTTCCTGCTACTTCTAGTCTTCCTGAGAAGAATACAGCCACTTTTAAAACTGCACCACATTCCACACAACCAGAACCAGCTTCTCCAACAAACACCTCCTCTGAAACACGTCAGCAGTCTGTCGTTGACGGTCCAGTAGAGCCTACAGTAGATGCCGCAGCTGAAGAGGTAGGGCCTAAAAGCATCGACTCAGGACTTGTTGCCGCCTCACAAACTGCCACAGTAGAACCCTTAATAGAAACAACATCAGTAGAGGCCACCCTCTCTGCTCTAGAAACACAGGAGAGTACAGCTGCCGTTGCTGAAGTTCCAGTAGAAGTTCTGGCTGAAGAAGTACAAACCAAAAGCACAGAATCAGGAGGGATTAACCTTTCACACACTGCCAAAGAAGAACCCTTAATAGAAACTACAATAGAACCATCAGTAGAGACCAGCACCTCTGCTCTGGGAATACTGGAGAGTAGAGCTGCTGTCGCTGAAAGTACAGTCGAGCCTACAATAGATGCTGAAACAGATACAGCAGCTCAAGCACTACAAACCAACAGCATAGACTCAGCTCCTGTTAACCTCTCACACACTGTCAAAGAAGAACCTTTAATAGAAACTACAATAGAATCAACAGTAGAGGCCAGTAAATCACCTTTAGAGAATAGAGCAGCTGAAAGCACAGTAACAACAGCAGACGCTCCAGCTGAAGAAGTTCACACCAAAAGCATTGACTCAGGAGTGGTTGACTTCACGCAGACTACCAAAGTAGAACCCTTATTAGAAACTACAGTTGAATCATCAGTAGAGGCCAGTAGACCTCCTCTAGATAATAGAGCTGCTGTTGCTGAAGGTCCAGTAGAGCCTACAGTAGAAACTGGAGCAGATACAGCAGCTGACAGCCTCTCACATGCTGCCTTAATCCATATGGTACAAGAATCTGCCACCTTGCCTTTGAAAAATGAAATTGAATCTACAGTAGAATCATCTTCAGGAAATGTGGCTGTTGAAGAGGGAGTGAACGCGGCTGAAGAAATGAATTTAGAGTCTGTAACTTTAAATTTAGTGAAGGCTTTGTTGAAGTCTTTGAAAACCGATGAGCTCCTGCAAACAAAGTCTGTCCTTGATGAGAAAGCTGAAAAACGCCTCCAGGAGCTGTTGGTCCAGACAGGGATCGTAGCCGAATACAAAGCTGCAGCTGCAACCGAGAACTCAGCCGAAGCTGAAAGAGAAATTTTAACTAAAGTTCTTTCAAATTGGGAATCTCTGTCTGAAGATCTTCAAGAGTTAGAAGGTGAAACAGGCATGTTGGTGAAAGAGCTTCTCTGTCATGTTCCTGCTGTGCTCTCCAACACTTCAACCGGGGTAACAACAAGTGTAGATTCCCATACCACAGCTCCTGAACCTCCTGTAGGAGCAAACGGAAACTTGTTGCACGTGGAAGAGGAGAAGCTGAGCAAAGAGGAAGCCATGACACTGGAGTCAATAACGTTGGCAGACATAAAATCTGAAGTTGGAAGCCTTGAATATAAAGTTCTGCAAGAAATGAAGGATGCGCTTGAGAACGAAGCTGATGTACTTGCAAAAGAGGAGAAAATGATGGTTGAGACGGAAAGAGAGGATGTTGCTGATTTTGAAGGCACAATAGAAACTGAAATTTTGACACTAGATTCTATCTCTGAAGCCACGGACGCGTTAGAAGCTGAGACATCTGTTATTCTGGAGTCCATGTTTGGTTCTGAGCAAGGATTGAGGCAGCCGCCTGACGCTTTACTCGCTGACAAGAAACTGGATGAAGCGATTGCTCAGGAAACAGAAAAAGAGTCCAGAGAGCAGGAAGGGGGTGTCGTGGAGGCCATGAGTCTCGAGTCTGTGACGTTGGCGGAAGTTGAGGCCTCCTTGGGAGCTCTAGAGAGTGATTCTCTGAAGGAAACCTCGGCTTTTCTGGAGGAGGAAGCTGAGATACTTGCTGGAGAGAAGAAGGTGAAGGTAGAAGATGGTGCAGCGTCTGAAGAGATGACCGAGGCTCTAACAGTTGAGTCTCTGTCTCTGCCTGAAGCTGATGTACTTTTAAAAGAGGAGAATATGGAGGTTGAGATAAAAAGAGAGGATGTTGCTGATTTCGAGGACACAATACAAGCTGAAATTTTGACACTAGATTCTATCTCTGAAGCCACGGATGCGTTAGAAGCTGAAACATCTGTTATCCTGGAGTCCATGTTTGGTTCTGAGCAAGGACTGAAGCAACCGCCTGACACTGTACTTATTGACAAGAAACAGGATGAAGCGAACGTTCAGGAAGCAGAAAAACAGTCCAGAGAGCAGGACGGGAGTGTTGTGGAGGCCATGAGTCTCGAGTCTGTGACATTGGCGGAAATTGAGGCCTCCTTGAGAGCTCTAGAGAGCGAGTCTCTAAAGGAAACCACAGCTTTTCTGGAGGAGGAAGCTGAGATCCTTGCTGGAGAGAAGAGGGTGGAGGTGGAAGACAATGCTGCGTCTGAAGAGATGACCGAGGCTCTAACGGTTGAGTCTCTGTCTCTGCCTGAAGCTGATGCTCTTTCTGAAGCTCTGCAGACAGACACGCTGATGGAGGAGCTGCTTTTTTCTGTTCCTGGGCACGTAGCCGGCCGAAGAGAAAGCCAGACTGGTCAGGACGTTGTGAGAGAGAATATTCTGGATGGTGAGTGAGACTCCTGTTAGTGGTGCTGTAGAGACATTTAGGAGAAGCAAAGGCAAGGAGGAGGTGGTAGTAGATACAACAAAATGAATAGTTTTGGAAAATTCGTTCATTGGCTTTCTTGCTGAGAGTCAGATAACAAGATTGTTACCACTCTGAAGTTGCCACCAAGCTCAGATGAGGGTAGGATTAGCTATGAAGGTGCGCTAGGTCAAAGACAGCTTTATGATTTAACTATTTGTAAGACTAGTGGAGCTAGATATGAAAGGATGGCGGCATTAAGATGATACTGCCTATAAAGCCAGCAGTTTACCCTGAGCAGATACAATGCAGGTATAAGACCAGGTTAAGCTGATGACTATCTGCTCTTTGCTTGGGTGAGAGTGGGATTGAAAGGCAGTTTAAAGGAGAGTTCGATCAGCACTCGAGAACGGTGTCACCTGTCAAGAGGCAGAGTCAATTTATGACGTCACAGCTGATGCCCGCCACTACAGGGCCTCTTGATAGGCTTCCATAGGAATGTTTACTCAACTGGCAGGGTAAGACAGCTAGCTTGGCTCTCACCCAGTTATCAATACACAGTAAATGTGCCAAAAGTTGGGTGAACAGTCGTCTGGAAGCCCAGCATTCATGTTAAATAATGTTTTGCCCTTTTACTAGGCCCTGCAGTAGGTATGGCAAAAAAAGCATAGATGTACTGGGCAAACTGATATTTGTCAAGAAATTGTTTCAGCATCTAACTCGCTGTAAAATCACAAATTGTTGTTTTTACATTTCTATTCATGTACAGGTGAAAGAAATTAAATAAAATGTGGTAACTTGTGAATTTAAGAGGTGCTTGTAGAGAGATTTTTGAACTTTGGAGAGACCCAGGCAAGATGTCTTCCCCTGTTTCCAGTCTTTGTGCTAAATCTCGTAGGTCTAGCTCCATAGTTAATGCACAGACATGAAAGTGGTACTTACAAAGCCAATAAACTTACACTTAAGAAAATAGGTGTGCTTATTTAAACTGAGATAAGAGCAGAAGAATACTTTGTAAAGCTGCACAGAGCTGGAGATTTTAACCAAAGCCAAAGTTCTTGGAGAAGCGTCAGATGCTTTAAAGGTGAAATCAGCTCTTGTTCCTGTTTCTGCGTTTGTTACCACAGCAACAGTTGCCACGAGGTCAGGGGTCGCTGACACGGTGGCTGCAGAGACTGATGATCTCCCAGCTCCCCCTGCTCAGAAGGAGGTGCTGCTGGGACAGGAAGAGGAGGTGCAGGAAGATGGAGCAAAGCCTGAAGATTTGGAGATTCAGGAAGGTACAGGAACACATGCAGGTAAACACACTCACTCACTCACACGCAGACACACATACACGGTCAGCTCAGTATTCAGAGGAATTATGATCACATCATACCAAAATCTTTCCTCAACTGTATCCAAGTGCTTTGGTAACCTTAAACCATAATGTAGCTCCCAGTGCATGGATCTTTTAGGAATAAATATTTAAAAAAAAAAAAAACATTTAAAGTTCAAAAACATGTGGCGTTAGGTTTAGTTTTAACAGATCTGTTTGTGCGTGTTTGTTCTTCAGATTTGGATCCAGTCCAGAGACTCTTCCTGGAGAAGATCAGAGAGTATAACAACATGCGCAGGTACAGTAGAGAGAAAAAAAAATTAAAATTGAATAGGAAAACTACTTTGGAAGTCCTGAACAACCAAAACACAGCTGAATTAATCTAGATTGCTTCAGCTGTTCAAAGGAATATTCACATTCATTTAACTCAAAAGACAACACATTTCCTAAAATTGTTGAACTATTTCTTTAATGGCCTTGAGTTGAATATGTAAGTTTTGAATGATAAAAGGCTCTGAAGGCTGTTAGTAACAGAAAGAGATTTAAAACTGAGCTGCTGTTTCCAAAATGAATCTCATTTACTTCAGTCATCACCATCATATCAGACATTCATTTAAAAATACTTTATATGGGATGGAGCTGGTTTAAATAGGCAATCTTTTCTGTTGTACTCTATGTGAATATTCTTAATTTACTCTGTGTGTTCAAGTTTCTCTCATAAAAGATATAATGAGACTTCCCTGTTATAGAAAGGTTAAATACATAAAGGAATAAAAAATAACCAGACCTGTAATATTCAAATATTAATCAGACTAAACAAGAAATTGCTATGTTAATAGTATTTTGTGATTATCTGAACATGAATAGTGAACGTAATGGCATCAATTGTATTCCATTTAGACACATGTTGGAATTTCAACTGGAGGAGTTTCACTATATTTTACAACATCACATCATCTGTCTGCTCATGTATAATTGTAAAAAGAAAAGCTGCAGGTAGAGTTTGCAAAATTTGTTCATGAAGTAGATCACGATGAGAGAAAGTTTGACTTAGAATATAAGAGAGAAACTGTGATGTGATGAAATGTGCGAAAACAACCATTTCCAATTTTCTCTCCTCTCCTCTCAGGTTGAGTGGGGAGCCAGTGGAGATGGAGCCAGATTATGAGAAGTCCCTGTCAGAGGAGACAGCTAAGCTCCAGAGACTTTATGGAGGAGGAGATCTGAGCAGCTTCCCTCAGTTCACCTTCACCGGTGAGAGAAAGACGGAGGGAAAAGAGACGATTCAGTACACGTCTTTGTAAACAGAGCGGGATCAGTGGCAGGAAGTAAACATCTCATTAGTTATATTGGAAAATTCCTTCATAACACATTGAACTAACCAGCTATTATTTATGAGGTGATGATTTACTTCATAGAAAATAAATATATAATTACAGTATCTATGCTGACAAGATGAACTTATCAGTCATCATCAGAAACCGTTAGTGCCCAGGTGATTAGTCGATTAATCAATTAGTTGTCAGCTATTAGATTAATTGCTAACTATTCTGATAATCAATTAATCATTTTGAGTCAAAATGTCCAAATTCTCTGATTCCAGCTTCTCAAATATGAATATTTTCTGGTTTCTATGACAGTAAACTGAATATCTTTGGTTGTAACTGTTGGTTGAGACAAAACAAGACAAATAGTGATCAATATTTTTCATCATTTTTTGACATATTATGGATCAAATAACCAATTTGATTAATTGAGAAAATAATTGACAGATTAATCAATAATGAAAATAATTGCTAGTTGCACCCTTAGCTGATATGATCTGCAGATTTTTAGCTTATCACAGATTTATTGTGATTTACATTTATGTCGATAAATAACATGAAATTCGCATACTTGCACAGAAATGCCAAAGATATATTTTAGTAAATAACAAATGTTTTTTCCATTAACATCATTTATCCACCAGAGAGCACTGATAGGTTTATTTTTCAACTGCAAAATGTCCTTAACTGCAAAACGGCCCTATTTTTGTCACAATCATTATAACCAATATTAATATAACCATGTTTATGTGAATATTATCTGGTTTTTAAACTCTTAAATATTGTTTGGTATTGGCCTTAAAAATCCTGTATTGATCTCGCTCAAATACTGCCGGCCTCGTCTGACCCCTAGAAACAGAGCTGGTTACAATCACACAACTATGGAGTAGCTAATATCTCCATGGTAACATGACGAGCCTGATCGATGAACTTGCTTTTGGTTTAGCGGGTAGTGTTGTTTTCCAATACGCTGCGGTGACTAATCTAATTTCCTACGGAGATTATGAATTGTATTTTTACCTCTGGAACATGATGTCTCAGCTCTATAACACAGTGCAGTTGATTAACCGGTATTTTCACTGCACTGACGCATTAGATTGTGTGCAGAGACACAGTAAAACAAAAAATATATTCCCAAATGTGCACTAACTTCTGCTGTTTTCTCTCTAGAGCCCACGATGGATAAGGACTCCAAATGATCCACCTCCTACTACTCTTCCTCAGACTTTCTCCTCCATCCTCATTTCAATTCTTCATCCACTGCAGAACAGAGAGAATGAGAGAGAGAGGAGGAGGAGGAAGCATATCAAGTGTGTTTTGGATGATCTGCTAGTAGAATAAAGAGAAAGTGTACCCCCGGCTGTGTGTCTGAACTGTGCAATAACGATAGAAATGATTTTATTTTATTAAAGCGGCACTTTGAACAGAAAACGTCTTGTGTTCTCTGATGTTCAGGACGTGTGTGTTTGGTTGTGTGTGTGTGTGTGACCTGCAATTAAAGCACGTCACAGAGCGGTCGAGGGCTCAGTGAACAGCAGGTGGAGCTGTGAGTTCAATATCTCTCTATTTGGCTCCATTTATCTCTATCTGCTCTCTGTTTCTGTGCCTGACTCTCCCTCTCTTAGCTGCATTTTGTTTGCTATATTTGTATCTACATGCACTCTGCACACTTTCTCTTCATCACTGATGGCTGTGTTTGTGCATGTGTGTGTGTGTGTGTGTGTTGATGGAGGCAATCTTTGCCAAGTCAAATCCCCCCTCAGTCACGACTCTGTGATAGAGATGGTGTGAGTCACAACCACACACACACACACACAGACAGTATCAGTATATACAAAAACTGAGCACAGCACCAGACCATCCTTAAAACAGCAAAAAAATATAACATTTCTTTACGTTTGCCCGTTTTTTAACAATACTGATTAAACAATAAATTCATGTAATAGGTTCTCTGAAACAATTCGGCTGTGTTCCACACTAATACTCACACCACCATCATGTATACTGGGAGATTTACATAACTTCAGCAGAGTATCTTCAAAGAAGAAAAATGTCTTTCTCTCGCTATGTATGATCACAAAGAAGGTAATCATGAATAACTGGATTGTTTTAAATATGCCAACTCAGAAAGAATGAACCACTGAAGCAACAGAAATCATTAAATTAGAAAAAGGAGCCTTTAAACTGCAAAATAATGACAAAGAATATGCTGAAACATGGGCGCCAATGGAAAAGTACTTAATGTCACTATATAAATCAATCCATGACCACCCTTTTCATCTTCCTTTTCTTCTATTTTTTCCTCTTCTTTGACTTAAGTTAATATATGTTGTCATCTTTTTTCTGTCAGGGCTGCTCTACAGTATAAATGTTGCATGTTACGTGTGCTGTAAGATGTAAGTACAGTGAGAATTGAAGGATATTGTTTTAGGGTGAAAGTGTTGGTTCAGATCTGTAAATTGGTTTGGAGGGGGTTAGAAATGGCAGGACTCGTTTGTTTGTTAAATAATTGTCAGAATTCTGTATTTTCTGTGTTTTCTGTGTGTATTTTCTGAGTCAGTAATATACATGATAATATATATAACGAATGGAAAACACTAATTGAACAATAACTTAACATACTAGGTTTTCTAAAGCAATTCGGCTGCGTCAAGTGGAGCAATAGAATAGAATAGAACAAAATAAACAGAGTTGTCATTCATTCAGTTCCAGCTGTGTTGATGATCAGGAAGATGATGGTACGGAAGAAGGTCTAGCCTCTACCTAATCAATACTTAATCACCAGTAAAGTTAAGGAAATTTCTTTTAAAGTCATTCATAAATTCTATCCAGCTAAAAACTATATTAAAAGATGTAAGAGAGACATTGATGTAAACTGTAGTTTCTGTTTTGGATGTCCAGAAACTGTTGTGCATTTATTTTGACACTGCCCAGCTGTGAAGTATTTCTAGCAAAACCTTAGAGCTTTCATTGCTGAAAATATTGATTGAAGTTTTATGTCACTTTGGAGGAATGCGTTGTTTGGTCACTTGGGAAATAATACACAGAAAAACACTAATGTGTACATGATAAATCTTATTGTTATAATGGCCAAATTCCATATCCATAAATGTAAATTTACAGGTAAGAAACCATGCTTTATTGCCTTTAGCAAAGAGTTCAAACAATACATTTATTCAATTCAACACTCTAACTGTATTATTATTTTATATAGATATTTACACTGTTAAACTACAGCGTTAAAACTGTACATTTTTTGTTATTATTTGTACCCTTTTGTACATGTTATGACATGTAAGACATTTTTGTTAATAATAAAAAAATATCAGGAGGATGCGCTTTCTGGCCCTGTTGTGACGTCATCAGGTTTAGGCGGTCATACATATTGCCTGTCAAGAATACTGGCGTGTGTGCGCGCGTGCGTCGTGTGTGTGTGTTTTGTCCAGTGTTAGTGTAGCTGCATGCCCCGATTGTGTGGTCAGCTCGTGACACTTTCATATGGCTTAAACGTTAATGGCAACACTAACAACGCCTTTAACGGTTGTTTCTCAGTGGATTCTTTTAGTGTGTGAGTGTGTGTGTGCGCGCGTGCGTGCACGCGCTCTCACTCTCCCTCTCTCCATCGCACGTCACCTGCTACAACCGCCACACACGCGCTCCCTCACGCTCACACACCGCCATCCTGCGTGGGACACACATCTGGTTAGCTGGCAAGCGAGCTAACCGTCGCTGCTTCTCAGTAACCGGCGGTGTTATCGTTGTGTTGACGTTGTGTATTTTTTCCCCCCCGTATTGTTATGCAGACAAGTGATTACCGTTGAAGTAACGGATTATCTGCGTCTCTCCACGGCTGACCGGGAGCCGCCATGGAGTGCCGTGTTCTGTCCATACAGAGCCATGTAGTCCGGGGATACGTCGGCAACAAGAGCGCCTCTTTCCCATTACAGGTAAATACAACTGCCCATGCACCCATTATCGGACAACGGGCGACGAGACACCCGTTATCGGACACGACCCTGTGTGACATCCGTAGCCACAAAAAAATCTGACTGCGACTTTCCATAAACCGACTGACGTTCGTACCGATTTTTGCAATGATACACGCAAATTGTTCATACGATGTTTTGCTAACAGAAATCGGTCACCCGCCTGAATCGTGAAATGTGGATGAGTTAATTTGAAAGCCACGGTTAGTTATATTTCCTTTGGTCCTGAAGTGTAAAAGGCCATTTAACGATGCTGTTGATTGACGTGCTGTGATGATAACCTAGTTGTCGAGCAATTACCGCGACGACAGGTGTCGTGAAAAATTCTGTCCCCCCCGACAGATTCTGTTCCCCCCATTTATCTCCTTCACAAAACGATGTGACACACGTATAATAACATGGCAGCCTGTGCGCTCATTTTTTTCTCCCCAAGTAATATTTATTTGACGATGTTTTACATTTAGTCGGTGAGTCTCATTTAGTCTTATTATCTGAACGAGAAATTGTGGCACGACACCTGTCATTGAGGGTGTCCGATAATGGAGCAAGCTGTTTTTCTGTGAGGATTTCATCGTCCGTCACGGGAAAACATACGTGTGTTACATAAACTAATGATAAATTCTTGGCTCTAGAGCAACTAAGACGTCGTTAATGACTAATTTGTTCGCCAGAGGTGGCAAAGTTGTGTCTGATAATGGACCTCCTGGTGTTAATCAAATGACCCCTACTTGGATGAGTGGTGAGAATAACAATAACTGTTATTATGGGGGGGGAAAAGCTTTTCATTCACAGGTCAGTGTCCCCAGTTAGCCTGTCAGTAACCGTGTACACTGACCGACAGGGTTGCAGAAGCTAGCTAATGATAATCTCAGGGGTCAGAGGGAAATGTGTACCCAGAACTCAGCTAGCCTGTTAACCAGTCACAGGTTGCCATCATTGGTTCACAGCTGCAGACAAACAGCTGTAATGGTCATTGAGTGCATGGGAACATTTAGATGGAGCCTCCTGCAGCGATAACCTGCAAGTCAGTACTACAGGGTGGAACAAATAATCAATACAACCATTGGCTGCTTTGAGTTTCTTGATAAACTTGCACTAATTGGAGGGGAAAAGGTTATCGTAGATGTTTTCTTGCTTTACTATAGACACAGTAGCTGTCCTGGTTTCTGGAAGTTAAGCTTTTTGCCAGATTAGGGCTGGTCGATTAGAATAATTGCACAAATATACATATTGTTGTCTGTGTGTGTTATAAAGGCTAAGACGCTGCACAATTACAGACAACTTTCCCAGTTATCTGTAAGGTTCAGACACTTAGTATTGACAATTCGTTTAAAATAATCTTTTAGGGAGATGTTTTCCTCTTTGCTTATGCAAATTAATGGTGGCAAATCACAGAATCACCTGATGTACGGTCCTCATCTAGGCATTATGGCTGGACAATAATTAAAATTTATGGAATGAATCCCTTACTGACCTTTATCGTATCGCTGTGTTGTTTACAATCAATGATTTAGAGCTGCAACTGTGAGTAATCGGTTAGTTGATCAACAGAAAATGAATCAGCAACTATTTTGATAATCGATTAATAGATAGAAGCCAAAAAAAAAGCCAAAAATATATTGGTTTCAGCTCCTCAAATGCAAAGATTTGATGCTTTTTTCTGTCATACATGATAGTAAACTAAAAAACAAAGATAAAAAAGGTAAAACAAGATATTTGAAGACGTCAACTTTGACTCGGGGAAACATTTTATAGACAAAACTATAACTAATAATCGTCAAATTAATCAGTTAATATAATGGTTAGTTGCAGCTCTACAATGTTTATTAACTGACATTATCTACAACAACAAATGACATTTAACCAACAGAAACACTAATGAATATAAGTCAATCAACACCTTTAATGTTTGAAGTCTGATTGTTTATCTTGATGTAGATTTGAGGTCATAGAGTTCAGGTTAACTGGGCAGTGTGTTGTAATGTTATTGTATCCTTATCATGCTGTAATGTTATACTATGATTATTGATTGGCAAGTTTCAGGTAAAAGTGTATTTAGGGACACCTCAAACATCGCTCTGAGGCTGCACGTAACCATAGCAACAATGTAAATGGTTAATCTCAACAATAGTGACAGTAACTCGAACATAAATCACCTCGGTTGCTGCTAGCCAACAGAAGTTAAGAAAAAAAAGATGTTGATTTTCAATTTTCATGTTTGTTTTCTGTGGTAAAGTATAATTTGGTATCAGCCACTTCATATCAAGTTTCCTCTCTGTACTGTTTGTGTCATTTACGTGACTCCCGCCCATGAATCAGAGGATCATCATCTGTAGAAGAAGAAGAAGAAGAAGAAGAAGAAGAAGAAGAAGAAGAAGAAGAAGAAGAAGAAGAAGAAGAAGAAGAAGAAGGAGTGTCTCAACATGTGTCTCGCTCTTTAACATGTTAATGAGAAACTTTTCGGTTGAGTCATTACCGACACTAACAGCAGTAATAAAGACCTAAAGGCTGAGTTTACAGAGTGCTTTACAAGACGGCATAACCTGCAGAATAACGAGCCAAAAAAGAGGAACGCATTCAAGACGAGTCATTGATTTGATATTTTATGAAAAGACACAGAGGTTATTAGCTCCTCCGGGCCTCGACTGTGATCGTTTCCCTTTTACGATCCCTAATGTTGACAGTAGGATGATTGCTTTGGGTCTGTAATTGCCATGATGATGATGATGCTGATGATTGTTATAGTTTCATATTTTCCACCGGCAGTGGCGTGGCAGTCGGTGGTGATGTCGAGGCTGGTATACGCCTACGGTACGTGTCCCATCATCATCCTGAAAGACAGTCACTTGTTGGGAGAAGTGCTGAGTCTATTTTTAGCCTGCAGCGCCCCGGGATGTATTTTGCGGTTATCCTAATGGCTGCTGGGCTTTGATGCATGTCACCAGGGTTCATTGCAGCCACTAATGTTCAACTACCACGGCTGATTAAGGCCTGTTTGTACCAGGCTAATGTTAAAATAATAGCAGTAGTAAGCTATTAACCAGTGCAGCTTACTAAAGCGTATACTAGACACTGATATATTAACCAGTACGGTGTACAAAACCGTGACAGCATCTGCTTACAGCTTAACCGCAGAGGTTCAGTTGGTTCACTGTTAACATCATGAAGAAGGTATAATTAATGCATGTGGCTTTTTGAAGACAAGTGTTTTTCTGCATATGTGTTTACACCAATGTGCACTTTTGTAAGAGTCTTAAGATAAATATATTTTCAGACATAATAAGCAGTTAAGTGGCTTTTAAAAGAGAATAATAATGGCAGAGTTTGTGTTTAATAGTCTACATGGTGCCTTAAAAACTAAAATAGAATAAAAGAAATTGGCCTTTTGATTTGGCAGTTCTCATATTCCTAATAGTGCTTAAAGGATTAGTTGATTAATATATCAGTTAATCAGTAGAAAATTACAGCTTTTTTGCTAATTGATTAATTGTGTAGGTCATTTATGTTGCAAATGTGAGGATTTGCTATTTTGTTTCCTATTTTAAATCACTGTCTTTGACCTTCTGACTGTTGGTTGAACAAAACAAGTAATTTAAAGACATCAGGCTTGGAGAAATGATGACCGGCCTGTTACACTATCTTCTGACATTTAACTGACTAAATGATTAATTGGTTGATCTAAGAGTAATAATAATAAAGTTATTAATCAATAATGGAAATAATTGCTAGTTGCAGCCTCAATTCCTTGTTTTACAAACAGTCAAAACTAGTAGTTTGCATCTTAATAATCCAAAGTTTATCTGCAATAAAACCAACCAGAGGAAAGTCTGCACATAGTCACAATGTCTGAAGTTAAGTCAAGACTTTAAGGAGTCTTAAATGCAGCTAAATTTAGCATTTTACAAGTTAAATGATCTATTATGAGTCTTACACAGAATATCTTTCACTTCCGGTTTTTTAAGGATGTGAAAGTGGCCTTATTTTTTATTGCTACTTGCATTAAAAGGTCTTAAATCTATGCAGTCACTCTGTCTTAAATTGAATGAGGTGTTAAGAAGGACAATAACGAGAGTAACTGATGCAAAGCTGCTGGGTCATATCTGATCAAAGAGAGATTGTACCAGCAGACTAAGTACAACGTGACAGTATTTGCCTGGAGGAGTGTTGCAGTCAGTTTGTGAATGAACCAACACTGTTGCTCGTGGACATGAGTATTTTAAATTTAGACTTATCAACTGAAAGCTCAAATGTCATTGAAGGACCGTGATTCAGTCGGTGTGGAGATAAGGGATAAGACGACGGGCGGTGACGTCAGCGAGCGCGCAGGGCATCCCTCTCTCTGTGCTGTCAGGACGGTGAATCTCAGGCCTGTCAGCAGGCAAGGAGACGGCGGTGTGAGGAAGCAAGGCTCTGATTGGCTGCCACAGGATTCCTCCGGGTGACGTCACTGAAGATGGAGACAGGCTGTCTTAGAGCTGGACCGGATAGAGTCGGCTTTCACATAGAAAGTGAATTCAAGATGAGGACTGTCCTCTGGCATATGAGGATTAACGCGGGTTTAGATTTGAATATCATCAGTTTTAAGTTGTCAGTTTGACTTCCTGGACCTGACAGGTTGCTCTCTCCAAAACAAGGACGTTTTTATCAATTAATTCTGTTTTCTTCTCAACCTTTTCTTGAGTAACAGCAGCTCTTGGTCACATATGAAACATCTTCTCTGGAACCAGCAGGGATGTCGTGTTTTGCTCAAGGACACTTCAGCGGGTTGGATAGTTGCTGACGAGGTGTTATGCGGTTGTTTACATCACTTCCCTGCTGTCCTGAGAGGGTGAATCCTCAAGAAAACGCTGCTCGGATCCACGCTTAGTGTAAACAAATCAACTGCATTGCAACTCATTTTTCTATAATCAAATCACAGAACTTGTAACTGGCAGCTCATTAAGTTTTAGATGCAAATGTACAAAATTCAGATTGAAACCCTGTGAGAAAATGACTAATTTTTCACTGTTAATGGCCAGACAAGCCTGTATTTAATGTTAACTTTGTTTAATTAGACAATTTCTTGTCGCTAGAGTGGAAATTGTTCATCAATCAGTTGTTGAGTGACATATAGTCAGTAAAAAATATAAATGCTAAATATTTGTTGGTTACAGCTCAGATGAAGAGTTAGGCTTGCATTGTTTTTGGCTACAGTGCCATGTGACAGGCATTTTATTATTTTTTACTACTTTTATAGACTAAATGTATAATCAGGAAGATAACAGATAACCTGAAACTTGAAAATGACTTAACATACAGCAACAAGCCTGTTTAATAATACAAATGCAGGAACAAAATATGTAAACACACACTGATATAAATGCTTGTAGCCAAACTGTGACACATTATTTGGGCAGAGTGACACATACATTTGTTCATTTACATCCAGATCAACAGTGAACATACAGGAGCTAACCCTCAGCTGGGAGACGCTGCCAGTCACGATGCAGTAAATACAGCATCTGTGTTGACTGGGATGTGATCAGCCTGCACTGTAACACATGTTAATTAAGAGAAACATTTGTCAGTCGTGAACGGGGGCGGGGTGGGGGGGGACTTCCTCATTTAGGGATTCACCAAAAGTGTTGAAGTGTTTCCTGGAAGAAGGTAAAATGTTTGTGATTTAGTTAAGATCCTCTCTGAGTGTCTGATGATGCTTGAGTGGAAGCTTTGTAAACAGTCTATCTGTGTCACTGACTTGAGGCTTATGAATAAAGAGAGAAAGGATGTGACCTAAATAACATATTCTTAGCCTCTTGTACATCAGCAGGCTGTAAACACACAGTTTTACATCAACAGTCGGTTCGCATCCGGCTCGGCCGAAGGAACACGGTGTAACAGATGGGTTGTTCTGACGTTAAAGGCTCTTGTTTCTAAAGGTTCATACTTCTTGTATTCCTCCAGAGCTGTATGAAGCCTTCATGCCAATGACACAAATATTTAACGTTTTAGTAAACATTTGCCACACGTTAAGAGATGGGTTTCATCAGTTTGACAGCAACAGCAGAGCGTTGACGAGCTCTTCCAAGGTCAGAGTTAATATTTGCGTTCCTTTTTCCTGCGGGGTGCGTCTCTGCCTCTCCTCTCCCCTCTGAAAGCAGATTCTTGTATCTCAAAGTTACAGTCAATTGAAAAGAACAAAGAAGTCATTCACTCTTCCCGCTTCCTGCTTTAGGCCCATTAAATAAAGTCATTCAAGATAACAATTGACTGCACGTGGATGAGTCACGAGTCTCTCTCTCTCTCTCTGGTAATGTTTTTTAATGTTTGTTAAGACAGAGTGCGGGGGACAGTGTCGCTGTCTGCTTCAGCTCTGTGCAGCTTTCAGCATCTCTCCTTACAGATAACAGCTGGGGATGAATGGAGTCAAAATAAGTAGAGCTGCAACGATTTATCGATAGTCGGTCAACAAAATATGAACTGGCGACTAATTTGATAATCGAATAATCGTTTTAGTCACATAAATTCAGTCATAAATGCATAAATTCTGCTTTCAGCTTCTCAGATCTGAAGATGTGATGCTTATCTTTGTAATAAATGATAGTACACTGAATATTTAGGGTTTTGGCCTTTTAGTTGGACAAAACGACATTTGAAGACGTCACCTTGGACTTTGGGAAATTATAACAGGCATATTATACTATTTACTGACAAAACGATCCATTAATTAGAAATAATTATTCCCCAATTATGGTCCTTTTTGAAGACATTTACATGTGAAAAAACAACTTGGCAACACCAACTTAATGGGGGATTCTGCACAGGGCCATCATCAGCGTGTTTGGAGAAAGACACAACTTACAAGATGGCTGAATCTTTGTCAATTTTCCAATTGGAACCAGCCTCATGGATGGCCAGCCTCTACAGGACGCTGCACCCGCAATACAGCATATAATTGTGGGGGGGGCAGACAAGGAGGTAGAGCAGGTTGTCCACTAATCACAGGACCAACCATTCGATCCGCAGCTCCTCCTGTTCGTGTGTCAAATTGTCCTCGGGCGAGACGCTGAACCATGAGTCTCAATGGTCAGGCCAACACCTCGCATATAGTTTACTGCCATCTGTGTACGAGTGTGTCAATGAGAGGTGCTTTGGATAAAAGTGCATCCCTTTACTATTTTACATAACAAAATGTCACAAAATACCATCACAAAAACAAGGATATGATTTAATATTTACTGCTACCTGCTAATATATCGCAGAAACTATAAAAACACCTTTAAAGAACTATAAAAAAAAAAAACTCCATTGCTAAGTAAACTTCAATGATAATGAATCCAGAAAACCTCTTTCTGCTTCTTAATGAAGTCATCATTGAATTCTTGGTCTCCAAAAATGTTTTGAAGACATTCAGTTGACATATTTTGAAAGGGAAAATCAGCAGTAATGTGGATTAGATGACCAAACAGGCATTTTTTTGTTAATTTTGCCCAGCAGGGAGCTAACAAATAAGCTAAAAATCCAAGAAAATATCCAGTGTGATGTTAGGATTAGTTGCTGTAACTTCTGTCATATCCCACCACCTAAACTATTTCCTTCCTCTGTCTGTTTCCAGGTTTTAGGGTTCGAGGTGGACTCCATCAACTCTGTCCAGTTCTCCAACCATACAGGTAAGGCAGATCAAATGGCATGTTTCTTTGTCAGTGTGTGCACAGTTTAATTTGTGTGGGTGTGTATGAGTCAGTCAGAGCCCTAGCCTCTGGTGTCGTGACGAGGTGTTAGAGCGACTGTTAGAGAGACGGTTGTTGTCGCTGTGTTGAGGCTGACGGGTCGACAGCCAAGCGAGTCAAGTTTCGGGGAGGGGGGGGGGGGGACTTCACCAGACCGTCACCAGATCAGCTCTCAAACATCAAAGAAACTGTAGGGGGATAAACTTTATTATCATTTTATATGGGCCAATGCTGCTGGTCTCATTTACATGAGACTTGAAGGAATCGTGTCATTTTACTTCATGTTCATACATGATAATAATTATATTTCGGATCGGATTTCAGCTCGAACATGTACGGATGTATTTGAGAAGTTAAGATGTCGAGTAAAGTACAAGAAAAAGAAGTAAAATCCTACTACTGTTTCTTGTTTTCATAGCCTCCGGAGCCGGCAGAAGCCTGGTGAGGTTTCTCTGGTTTTGATCAAGTTTGAGCGAGTGTTACATATTTGTGTTTATAAAATTGATTTGCCAGATTCTATCTTCTAAAAAGGCAACAGCACATTTTGATGAAACCTGTACTGATGATCCATCTCGTTCCTGATTGGCTGCGTCAGTCCTTGATGTCACATTTACTCGGTACTATTTTGATCTAATTGCCAGTCCCATGAATGAGTAATCTGCACTGTGTGTTTTCCCCCCCTTGTCTTGCACTGATGGGGAGTCTCAGCTCATGTTATCCATGCAAACTGAACTTGAAGAATGAGTCAGCCGAGCGCTGTGAAAACAAACACATCTGCCCAGCTGTTGCCTGTTGCTTCACAGTGGATACGAGCCGCCCGCGACTGAAGGACTCCTCACTGAAACAGTGAATTGTGAAAATCATAAATGTTGTCCTATCTGCTTCTTTAACAAGTCACTTGGACGTCCTGTTTTATACTTAATGTTGGTTATCCCTTTTTTTTTTGAGATGACTGGGTTTGTTAGTTTCCCATATATGACAAAAAGGTTGAAAAGTAACTTAAAACAGCCAAATTACTAGTAAATTGTGGTTCTAGCAGGTCAGTTTTCCCCTTTTCCCACCACACATCCTCTTCTAAACACAGTATTTAGTTAAAAATGTCTCAAGTGGCTGCTTGTTGGAGAACTTAAGCCCCACTGTGGCGTGTAGAGGTTTCTTTTTCAACGTGTTGTTTGGTACAAAGTGGATGGCCCGGACCACCTCGCGTCATGGTTGTCTAGTTTTCCATTAGGTCTAGTGTAAAAACAACAAGTATCCACAATCTCCTCCATATAATTGTCCCCGGATAAGGTGCAAGTCATCAGTTTCAAGCCAGAAAAGGTCAACAGTTTGTTTAACACGTGATTGATGGTAGAGTTTCTAAACTGGGGAGCAGGCTGCTGGGGTAAATGTTGGTTTTATTGTTTCATCGTTACCAAGAGATGATGATGTTGAGCTTAAAGATGGTGACGGTTGTGATGTCGCAGGCGTACGGTAAAGCACAATTGTTAGGTGTAGTGTAGGATAAGTGTTGTTAGGTGGGTGAGCGTTGGACTTGTCTTGTGGCGGCATCAGATGGAAACAGATGAAATGCTGTGATTTACATTTGAGATGTTTGGAAGTGTTGGTTAGATTATCCATTACCATACAGGCCAGGTATCATAGATCAATTAGCAGCAGCCTGTTTTTCATTCACAGGAAACGGTTACTCATAATCCACAGACTCGCTGTAAAAAGAGTTCTGTGGAAACTAATTTCCTCGGACAGTAGATAAGAGTAAAACCAGTGGACGGTGAGGTCTGTGAGGCTTTATGTAAATGAGTCAATGTTTCTACAAGAAACAAGTTTCTTAAATGTCAGTTTTTGATGCTTTTAGCAAATTAAATTTCACCCACGGCTATTTCATTTGAGTGACAGCAGAAGTTTCACTGGTGGATATGTCAAAACCTCTGCAATTAAAGCAAAATCTATCTGCTTGGTAGGAGACGATCGTGGTTAAGTGTTTTTACTCTGCAAGTCTGAGCTAAATGACTCAGACTTGCCTAGTAGTTGGGGTCGGATCGAGGTCGATCATGTTCCCACCGCTTCACCGAGACAACATCCTCAAAGGGTCCCGATATGGTTGTTTTGATCCGCATCCAAGTACGACCGCTGTGTTCAGATCTGCCCAAACGAATCTCACCAAGTGGGCAAACAAACCAGAGTCAAACCGGAGCAGGTCTGAAAACACCCTTAGTTTGACTGAGCCTTTAATCTTCAAAATGAATAACAACTATTTTTTCTTGAGGCATGTTTCCTGAAGGTTGGAGCTAAATTAGGGAGAGAATAATGCCAATTCATCAATGAACATCTCAGCATCTGGTCAGTGGGTTCTTCATCCAGCTGTGAGCTCCAGGAATCATCCCTCAGAAACTACTATCGAGAATATATAGTTTAAAAACAATATATCAGCCAGAATTGATCTTTTTACATTAACTTCTTTATGAAGACCCCTTAAATGTTATTGAAGAATTGAGACCAATTTTATAGTTGGAAAAACAAACCTATGTAATGGAGGAACCGTTCACTGCAAACATATCTTCAGCATTCCTGTAATTTCTTGATACTTATGAGCTGACATTTATGAAGATGCTCTACAGATCTATCTGTGATAAGCTAACGTTGGCCAATATAACAGATTTATTGTTCAGGCTCTACATGAGAACATGACAACTCTAATCATTGCTTTCCTGCTCATTATTGTTATTACCTCTTCATTGATGGCGTAGACGTAAATGTCAAGGAGGAGAAACGTCTTCTTTAATGGGACCAAATCTTCAGATCTGTGCTGTAACGTTGGTTTGTTTTGAGTGACCTGTAATATAAAAACGCCTCAGACTCCAGCACTAGTTTAATCAGATCTTCTGGATTGGAAAACGAACATTTGCAATTTCTTGGAGGAGTGTTGTGTAATTTGGTGTGACATATTGAAGAAGACGCATCTGAAGAGGAGAGGATGGCGAGAAGGACTGACTGAGAGAGGGTGAATAGATAAAGAGAGGGAAAAAAATGAATCAGAGAGTCAGACGGGGAATGATGGAGAGAAAGGAGGAGGGAGTGGAGGGAGAGAGAGAGCGACAGGACGCAGCAGTGAACAGCAGCAGGCGTAGTGAATTGCGACAGCAGCGAATGATGACGACAGAAGCAGCTCTTATCTGTAGGCCTCCGTTCTCTCTCTCTCACACACACACACACACACACACACAGCGCTCTGACTGCTCATCTCTCTTTCTTAGCCCCTTTGGCTTTCTCCCGGCTTGTTGCTTAGCAACCAGAACCCCCCCACCACCATCACCACCACCACCACGTGACCTGGCTGTGACTCACCTGGAGCTGCGACATCATCAGCCTGCAGCAAACATGTCATACGCAGACAGACGTGCACTAACGTAGGCTTACATCGGCATTCACGTCACATACATATACATCTGCATCCAGCCTCCTCCTCCTCCTCCTCCTCTCTGTCCCCGGCTGACCAGATACTGGGACTGCAGCTCCGCTAAGGCCTGCTGCGTGTGTGCACGTGTGTGTGTGCGCTCTTATCGAGAATCAGTTTAAGTTACATAGTTTGTTTTCTTTGGTCAGAGCTCACAGAAAGAAACATTTTCTTTGCACTCAGTGAAGTGAGATCCTACGAGATCCTTTTTTTTAATCTTGCTGGCAGAGAGGAGTCATGACAAGATTACTAAATATGTTTTTATTATTTTTTTATTATTTTGCATTCAGACTGTAAATAAATTGTCACAGGCCACAAACAAAAAAAGATCAATTGTCTACAGTAAGCCAAAGCTGCATCTTTACAAAAAGTCCATTAAACAATATTTTGTCATAATAAAACATCCACTCTGTTTTGCATTTTCCATATTTGAGACAAAAGTGACCAAAAATCCACAATTTTTGTTTTCTAGTGACAACTTCTCTATGTGAGAAGAAAATAAGATATTTGATTAAGCAATAAATTAAAAATTGTCTTATCTTTCCAGCACAATAAAATACATGTTTTTAGTAGTAAGTATTTTTAATTTATCTAAGGTCTGATTAGTGGAATTTAATAACAATACTAATAACAGTTTCTGTAACTTTGTCCAAGAATAATGGACTAATGTGAGTGCTGAGTGGAATTTATTTATTTATGTATTGCAGACATTTTTATTTGTATCAGTTAAGAATATAAATAGTATGATAGGTCACCTAAAACTTGCTTGAATCATTACAAAAACTGTCATTATAAATCTTTTCTAATTTAAAGCTTCTCTCCTTGATATGTGTTAAACTTCTCTCATTCCTGGAAACATTTCCTGCACTGATCTTTTGTCACTGGTGGCGAATCGTCTCCCTTTCAGTTCCAATGTTAGTTTCATCAAGCTGTAGGCAGACGCTACGCCATAACTACACCCTACTCCTGCGCTGTCGATGGCTTCCTGGAATTTTTCCGTACATGTCGAAGAATAGTTAATATAGTGAATTATAGTAATTTATAGTGAAGATCACTCTATTAATCCTTTGTTTATTTTGTTGTTTGTTGTTGTTGTTTTATTTTTATTTTGTGGCTTTGTAAGCATGAGTAACCGCTACTGTAGATATCACATGTCAAATATAACGATAACTAACAATAATTTCCATAGTGATAGATACCTTCAAATGTCTCGCTTTGTCCGATTAAACCTCCAAAACCCAAATATATTGAATTTGAAATACACATTTGAGAAGCAGGAACTAACTAAACAACCGAAACAATCAGTTATCTAAATTGTTGCAGATTCTTTTTCTCTCCATCAACTAATCCTAAATATATTATTTGTTTCAACCCTAATTTCAACATCCATGTCTTTATTTCCAATAACTATTTGAATAACAATAAATAAACAATAAAGCAAAATTTCAAGAAAACTTTCCAGTGTTCTTCCCTTTTTAAAAGAGGATTTAGATGTTGACATCTCTGCTGTTATTTGGTGTAAACAGAAATGTTATTCTCAAATTTAAGGAGTAAATGGCTCCAAACGTGCTTTGTGGATATTTTTGCAGAGTATTTTGACAGGTCCTGTTCTTCAAGTGACTAGTATGTTGTTAGTAAGGGTTTGTATGTAAAGAGAAAGAAATAGGAGTAGATGAGTTTCAAGATCAGGCGTAAACTTGAAAGGTAGATCATGTCAGTGGAAACGCCCTTGTAGTACAAGAATGTTCCCTGACTATCTAACTGCTGTTGTTGTTGTATGTCAGCATTATTACAAGGTGGTTATTTGCACCGTATGTGTTAGTTTATTTTTATGTGCAAAAGGATGAGACTCAGCAACGTAGAAAACAGAGTGAACTCCTCCTGTCCTCTCTTCTTCTCTGCAGGTTATTCTCACTGGAAGGGCCAGGTGTTGACAGCAGATGAGCTCCATGTTCTTTATGAGGGAATCAAACTGAACAACGTACACCAGTATGACTATGTTTTAACAGGTGGATACCCTGCTTCACCTTCACACTAGCACTTCACCACAGCTTCATGTTAATATGATCTGATAGTGATGAGATTTTAGATCATATTCTTCAGGTTAAATGAATTTCAGTTGTATGTTATATGTTTGTATCTGTGTGTGTGTGTGTTGTGTGTGTTGCATTCAGGGTATACCAGAGACACTTCCTTCTTGGAGATGGTGGTGGACATTGTTCAGGAACTAAAGAGAGCCAACCCCAATCTGGTGTATGGTGAGTATTCAGTCCATAAATACACCAAAGAACTGAGAACTGTAGCTTACAGGTCCTCAATGTACCATGTTGATGCACATGAGAAATGAATTTCTTATTCCTGTGACCTGCAGCCAGCAGGGTTCCTACCTAAAGGTTAATTAATGCAGTTTGTTGCATCAGTGTGGATGTAATGTGCTTGCACCTACAGCGGGGACCTTACAGGGTCTAAAAGCTTCTCTAAAAAGTTGTGTGATGTCTAATATGTGACACCTTTCACACCTTACTGAGCTTTTACTGCAGTATATAACTTTAGTAGCAAATGTTTAGTATAATATTATAACTGCTTCATGCTTTAGTGAGCATTAAAGCTTCAAGCAGCATTAAATGATCTTAAAACAACAGTCACCATTAGAAGATCCCTTCATAATGCACTAACAATGCAAGTGATGGGAGACAAAATCCACAGTCCTCCTTCTGTGGAAAAATGTATTTAAAAGTTTATCTGAAGCTAATATGAAGCTTCAACGTCCAAACGAGTCAAATCAAGTAGATATCTTTCAACGTTACAGTCTTTTTAGTGCCAAAGTCCCTCTTTTTGTTACTATACTGTCCGAGGAAACACAAAGAGGGAATTTGATGCTAAAGACTGTAAATGTGTCAGATATCCACTTGATATGAGTGTGGACACGTTGTGGATTTTGGCCTCCATCACTTACACTGAAAGCACATTTGAAGGAGATCTTTTAATATCCAGTATGAACAGGAGGGATGATTACAGCAAGGAAAAAACTCTTTCACTGTTCATATGGACACCTGACTGTTGTTTTAAGACAGACTTGAACAATCGTGAACCTTTATATTTTATTTTTCATCATATAAAAGCAGAAGAACATCAGCTTCCTGTTGTGGCTCAAAGTGGATTTTTGAGAAGTAAATTTGCAGACTGTAAAACAAAAACATCAGCTGTAAGAGGATAAAAAGCTCTGCACAGTTGGGTGATCAATTTCTGGGGATTTTTCACTTCAACTAACTCCTCTCACATTACACATTGTCATTTGATCCTTTGTTAATATCTAAATATTCATTAGTGGAGCTTAAATACCAGTAAACACACAAGCAAGATTTCACAGTGATGCAAAATAAGATTATGTAGGACAGAGAAACACAAAATCCTTTAACAAGATCAAACTAACTCTTCACAATGTTTGAAACTTTTTTTAGTGAAATAAACTCACTAGTTTCTGACTGTGTCTCTCTCTCAGCCGTCTCTCTCTCTCTCACTCTGTGTGTAGCCAGGAGAGTTTCCATCTCATGTTTCACCAATCACTTTCACTCAAATCACGTCTCCAGCGGTTTGGCCTGTAGACATTGTGTTAGTGGATACAGAGAAGACCTACTGCCACTGTTCAAAACAATAAACAACCAGAGGGTGACATGAATAATGTGTACACCCAAATACTTATTGTTGTGGACAGGAAGTATTGAAAAGAGCCTCCAGATATTGTTAAACAGTGAGATATCTGTGATGTTACAGGCATTTCAGGTTGTGATGAAAGGATGTAATTTACTTTTCTGTTGGTCCCACCTGACCTAAATCGGGTTTACATATAATGTGATGAGAGTAAAAGCATCAATAGAGGAAGACAGCAGGAGCTCTGAGTCTCCAGACTTCAGACAAATCGAACCTTATGTGTACTAAAAAACAGCACGCTTGATCTTTAGTCTTGTTTACTTGATTCTCGATCCTGTATTTCCTCATTTAAACCATCATTCCTGTAAACAGTCGATCAAATGACTGTACGTAATGTAATAAACCACCAGAGATTTACCACCTGACTGCAGTTTTATTTCTACAGCCCAATATCACAAATTCACATTAGGGAGCTTTACAATCTGTACATCAATACAACATCCTCAGAGCCTCAGACCTGCAAATAATTTAATGTCTTTCAGTTCATTGTTTTGGTTTTCTGGCCTGAAACCTGAAACTGGAGCTTTTACTGTTTTCTCACCGCTCCCATTAATCTGGTTTTCAACCACAGCAGGAAGCTGCTTCCAAACAGCAGACACACAACTCCAAATAAACATTAATATCGCTCCGTGTCTGCTCGATAAGATACCTCCTAACATGTTTGCTGTATCAACCTTTAAAAGGTGATTTGATGTCAGTTTTGTGCCCTAAAAAACATCAAATGCAGCGTCATTCTGGCTATCGTGGCTAGCTGTGTGAGAGCAGAAGGAAAGTCGCTATCATGACCTTTTTATCAGGACACATTTTACATTTTTATCTCCCTCAGTGGAAAAGAACAGTAAAATCATCAGTATGATCCTCTAAGAGACACCAGCAGGGCTTTTAATCTTCTTCTTTAAGCGTGCTCGCTGGGATGTGTTTACATCTCCAAATCCGGTTTCATGCCCCCTATCGCTGCAGTATTTATGTAATGTGATGATGGTTGGAGCTTCGCAGGTCTGCGTCTGACTCTTCATGTGTCATTTCAGTGTGTGACCCCGTCCTCGGTGATCATGGATCTATGGTGAGATTACCGGCCATTTGATACTCTTATCTACTGTATGTGCAGCTGTTTGTATGTCTGCAACATCTGTTGTTTGATAGATTTTTAATATTTTTTGTAATTGCTGTGCCTTTAATGTGTGTAGGAGGGTTTTAGTGCTCATTCCCTGTATCTTTATGTGTGTGTTTTAGTGTGTTAGTGTTCTGGGGGGGTGTTACAAGGCTCATTTCTCAGTGACAGATGGATTATTGTGATCTGACAGAACTACATATACACAGTGACTCACTCTGTGTGTGTTGTGTGTGTATGTATATATATTACATTCTGCAGACATTTTCAGGGTTTTATATCATATTCTGTCATTTAAAATTGTGAAAACAAAGATCAGAGAGAAGCTTTGAGGTCCTCTGGACCAGTGTGTGTTCTGTGTGTTTCTAATGTTTTATGTGACTTTAACCTGTGTGTCTCTCTCCGCAGTACGTTCCTCAGAATCTTTATCCGGTCTATAAGAACAAGGTGGTTCCTGTTGCTGACATTATTACTCCCAACCAGTTCGAGGCCGAGTGAGTACAAGTACAAAATATCTACACCTCTATGACTTTGTAACTGTGTGAGTAACACAGTATTAGCAACCACCATCTTTATGTAACACCACTCATGCTGTTATCCAATACCTCCACTTTCTAGACCCAGAAATTTGGGAGAGAACTAACAAAAAAACACAACTCTGCCTTGCTTTATAACAATAAATGCACTGCTGTTAAAACGATTTGTCTCAACACTCCAATACAGTGAAGCTACTGTATATGATGTTTATGTTATGAGGAATAGTCAAAGCCAAGATGCCATGTATCTTATGGCTACTATTACTTTAAATGGAAATATACTAAATGCATCATTTATCACACATTTTTCCTCATTCTCTCCTCATTTTCCACTCTGCAATCATTCCTCCTGTTCATACTGGCTATTAAAAGATCCTCTTCAAATGTGCTTTCAATATAAGTGATGGAGGCCCAAATCCACAGTGTGTCCACACAGTCATTTAGTGCAAAAATGTATTTAAAAGGTGATGTGAAGCTTATATGAGGCTTCAGCAGTCTGAGTTAGTCATATCAAGTGGATATCTGACACATTTACAGTCTTTTTAGCATCAGTGTGTTTCCTCTGACAGTGTTTCCCTGTTGAGCTGCAGGTGGAAGTATAGTAACAAAAAGAGGGACTTTGGCACTAAAAAGACTGTAACGTTGAAAGATATCTACTTGATTTGACTCATTTGGACGCTGAAGCTTCATATTAGCTTCAGATAAACTTTTGAATACATTTTTGCACAGAAGGAGGACTGTGGATTTTGTCCTCCATCACTTATATTGTAAGTGCATTATGAAGGGATCTAATGGTCAGTATGAACAGGAGGAATGATACAGCAAGAAAAAACAGTTGCATTGTTAATATGGGAAGCTGATTGTTGTTTTAAGACAGGTTTGAAAAATTATGAACCCGTACTTTAACCAAAATTTCAAATGAAGTTCTGTTGGTTTGCTCAGTCATGGTATCTACAGTCATAATAACAGACCTCCTGTTGTATCCAGCAGCATGAAAGAGGCTGTTTTCAGTATCTCTGGTATTGATCTGATATTGTTATATTATATTACATTTTGATGATCCCATCAGAGAAACAGGAAGGTTTGTGTTGGCTCAAGGTGTCTGCTGGTGGATTTGTGCCTGCATTGACTAAATGGCTGCGTTCATGAGAAACTGTATAATAAATACACAGTTGAAGTGATTCTGTCTCTTCTCCTGCAGCTTCACTGTCAAACTGCTCCACCTAGTGTTTTTTTTTTTTTTTTTTTTCCCTCCAGACGCCTGCAAAATCATATGATATGTTTCTTCTGTAGAAACTCACTTGACTTTGTGAAGGCTGGAAACCTCTTAAGAATCTTAATCAGAAATCTCAGTTAAATTATGTTGCATCCAGCCATATTGTTGTGCTTGTGTGCTCCAACGTAAGAAGAATTGGTTTCAATAATATGATTTCTCTTTTGGGAGTTTCTTTAAACTCTTCAATGGGAACTTGTGTTTCATATTTGGTTATTTGTTTGCTTGTATTTTAGATTGTTGACAGGGAAAAACATCAGCACAGAGAAAGACGCTGTAGAGGTAAAACACTGCTCACTGTCTCTAATCCTTCTTTCCTTTCTTACATAGTTTCTTTGTGTGAATTTGTAGTATCTCACTCTGTCACTGACTGTCTGTAGGTGATGGACCTTCTTCATGCTATGGGCCCAGACACAGTGGTCATCACCTCCTCTGATCTGCCCTCCAGACTGGGAGATCGCTTCCTCGTGTCGTTGGGCAGCCAGCGTCATGGTAGGTGATGTGTGCGTCTATGTGTGACAGCGTCAGGAGTTTGATATTGAGTCCACGTTGAGGAAACAAACAAGATAAACCTCTAAATATGTTTCGTCTCTGCTCCACCGTTCAGTTCGTCCAGACGGCAGCAGGACGACACAGAGAGTTCGAATAGAAGTACCCAAAGTGGACGCTGTCTTCGTAGGAACCGGAGATTTGTTTGCTGCTATGCTGCTAGCGTGGACACACCACTACCCCAATGACCTAAAGGTACACACACACACACACACACACACACACACACACACTACCCTGTACCAAGTCATAAAATATGATAATAACTGCATTTTCTCTCTATATATATTATTCTCTCTCTCTCAGACGGCCTGTGAGAAGACATTCTCGGTGATGCACCACGTTATCCAGAGGACCATATCTTACGCTCATGGTAAGAATAGCAGCACGGCACAAACACACTGCTACTCGGTATCTATAATAGAAATCTGATCCGTGCTGTTTACATCCCAGAGACAAAATAAACACAAACAAAATCATCAGGAGAGCTAAAGCCTGTCTTCTAAAGCACTTAAACCAGGATAAAGATTCTCCACAGCTGCAAGTCTGAATCTGCAGCTGTTTGGGTGATAACTGGCTGTTTTAGGGTGCTTTACACCAGTTATACTTTTCTCTAAACCAAGTTTAAATTTCAAAAAGTTGTGTAAAATTATTGTCATTCCTCTCTGCATCTACGTCTGCCCACCCCTGACCTACCTCCTCTCCCTCTCTGTCAGAGTTAGCAGGTCCTGGTCGGAGGCCCAGTCCGCCCCAGCTGGAGCTGAGGATGGTTCAAAGTAAAGCTGACATAGAAGACCCTGCTATAGTTACGGAGGCCACAGTCATATCCTAACATTACCGACCCCATAAGACTCATACTAACCTTGTCCTCCTCACCCATAAATCTCTCAAATCCTGTATCTCAGTAAATCTCTCATCACTGTAAACCTTGACCGTCATCGCCTAAACTTCAACACCGTATCATCCCGACTTCTTAAACCAGTTAGTATTGTAACCCCTTTAGTCCTTTTACCCTAAACCCGTTATCCCTTTAAGTCCTCAGTGTCCTAACCTCTTAAATCGAACCCGTAAACCCCCTTTTACCCTGACCCTGTTTTGGAACCAGAGCCACAGATACACAGAGAGTTTGTTCAGGTCGGACGATGAGCGTCCTGTGACTGCCTCTTCTCTAACAGGGTATGTGAGCGGAGTGCACAGCTGCTTTTTAGAGAGCAGAAATAAATGAAATAATGTGACATATATGAGGGTTAAAAAAAAAAAAAACAAGAAAAAATATGAGTGATGGTTGTTATTGTAAAACTATCATTGAGTAATTGTGTTGACTTTGTTAAAGATGATGCCATATTTGTTATAGTACACTATTGTAAGGAGCACAGCAGTTCTAGTCATAACTCTGTGATCTCTAAAACCTTTTCTAGGAGTGAATACAAAAACTGTGAGCTGGGAGTAAAAATAAGCAAAAATTCTCCCGCTGTTAATTCACATTTTAAAAATACTTATCACAAAACTGAGGAACCTCCTGGATAATTTAACAATATTACACATCTGGTTGTGCTATGGCTTTGTTTATGAAGAAATTTTTTTTTTAATTTAATTTTGTTCGTTAAAGTGGCATTAAGATGCCAGAGCCATGAAAAGTTATAATGTAGCAGGAACAATTTATCATTGCGTTCAGAAACAAAATAATGCAACATACTTGCAGTGTTTTAATAAATAAGTGATCCAGAATCTAATTCCAGCTGCTTAATGTTTTATCTAACAAAGCTCTGCCTTTAAAGAGGACATAACATGCACATTTCCAGAACTATATTTTTATTCTGGGGCTCTACTGGAATGATTTACAGTTTCTATTCTTATACTGGCTCTTTACACAGCCCCTCAGTTCAGCCACTATCCGTTTTAGCTCCTGTCTCTTTAAGACTTCTGCTGGCTTCAGAGGCTACGTCAACAAACAGTAGTAGTCAGATTTACTCAAAATATAAACTCCTCAAATACATCCGTATATGTTTGAGCCCAAATCTGATCCGAAATACGAGAGTAGATGACGTAAACAACCTGTGGAACAACCTTAGCAACAAAAACCAGGGAACGGACAGCCATTTGTGAGCTTGCGTGAACAATCTGACATCATCACGAGGAGGAAGTAGAGGTAACATTGCAGGCCGAAGCCCTGACTTTTGACTTGAAGGCAACATTTTTACATACGCTCACCTCCAGTTTCGGAACCTTGACGATGTTTAACATAGACATCCGACATTATAACAGCATAAAAATGACAGAAAATCACAAAAAACATGTTATGTTCCCTTTAAATTCTTACACACATATAACCTTGGCTACCTTATTGCTCTACTACTGCCTCTCCATTGGACTCATACTCTGTTCATCGTCGACAGTGTTGCACTGTAGGGGTGGTCCTCCACATCAGTCGCCAAGTACAGTAGCAGGACTGCAGAACTAACATGGCTGCGGCTGTTAAACTATAACGCTCAAACGCTGTTTATCTATGGCTCTGCCCACCACTACTACGACCCCCCGAACCCACCGAACCCCACCCCCCCACCCCCCCGTCTTAACAGCAGTGATGTAATGGTGACCAAGTCTAACCCCTGAGACCCCTTGAAAATATAACAAAGGAAAAAAAAAAAAACGCACAATGTATAGTTGATGTATAGATGTTGTACTATAACTGTATTGGACCATCTGTATGATATCTTCAATCTGATCTGTCTATTGGACCATTGTGTTGATGCTACTGTACTATAGACCACACGCACTACAATATCACCCAAAACCAGAGACATCCGGGCTGGTTCTGGCACTCTAAACGCTCCACGGAGGCTCCTGTCGTTGTCACTTGTTAGTAATAAGTAACTGTCTAATAGTCATAGTATATAGTTGAAAACCTCTTTCATCTCAACACAACATAAAGAAAAACGGGCAACCTGAGCTTTCAGAGCCGTCCCCGGCCGATTCAGACCAATCAGAAATCGGCTCCATCGGTGCCAGAACCAACCCGCGTCCCGCCGGACAGTTCCCGGCTCAGCTCTGGCCCAGAACCCTATATCTCAGAGTTGTGCCACTGAATTTACTGGAGGCCTCGAGAAGCACTTTGGGAAACATAAAGGAGACTCTCCTGGTCACAGCAGGAGACTCCCCCCCCCCGCCCCCCCACACACACACACATCCAGCAGCAGCTCTGTAAACATTTGTTGTAGAAAATTGTCTTTTTGGTTCACTTCACACTCCACTGTGGTCCACGCAACAGAAATTATTCCACGAGTTGTGTTTAAAAGTTAGATATCTTCCAATTTGAGTAAACAGACTCATGTAAAATTATTTTCACGTCAGTCATGAACGCAATATTAATTATCTGACCTGTCCAGATGTGTGATATAGACTTACCTGCCCCAGAAACACTTTCAACACAGAATAATCTGTCTGGTTTCTGGTGAAAATGCTTGAAAATCTGTAGTCTCCTAAATCATGGGTTAAGAATTTGACTTGCTAACTATTGCTAACAAACAGCTAATTAAGCTAACTACGTGCTGCATTGAGGAAGTCAATTTAAAATCCTCAACTATCTGATGAAACAGTACTGGTTATGAAAATCTTGTGGCGTTCAGGTTGTCAGTTATTACGACTCAGCACACAGTGGAGTGTGATCGGACAGAAGTGACGATGACGACGACATGCGACGGTGGTCACGAGCTGATTTAAAAACCAGTGATGTTGCGATAACTTGGCATGTGCCTTAGCCCGCTGAGCTACCAGGGCACCGCAGGAAAATGAGATTTTAACCGAGATTTTAACATTTTTTAATTTACCTCAGAATCTTTTTTTCCCCTCATTGCTTCCTGATTTGAATGTTCAGTAATCTTTTTAACAACAGGAAACAATTCAAATTTCAGATAACTTATCAACAACATACAGTTGAAAGGAAGTTTTAAACCAAATAAACGGAGGCTTAAAAAAAACAAACAAAAAAAAACAAAAGAAATATCCAGATCCCGTCAGTGTCCCATCTGAGCTGGATGTAAGGTTCTGGGCAGGCCAGTGTAATTCTGTACTGCTGTCGTTTCTCTATGGACTGTACTGTGATACTGCCTTAGGAACCTAACATCACAACGCCACAATACTGCTCACTGAGGGAGAGGTGGAGAGGGAGGAGGAGGGGGAAGGAAGGAAAACATGAGATGTCGTTAAATGTTGGTAGAGATGCTGGAAGAAATTCGATGATATAAATGCTGAGATTTTCACTTTGAATCTATGAAAATAATTTTGTAGGGCTTCTATTAATGATTATTTTCATTATCAATGAATATGTTGATTATTTTTCCAATTAATTGTTTGGTTTATAAATACAGAAAATTGGAAAAAAAAATATCCAGAGCTCAAAGTGACATCCAACAAACCCCAAAGATATGATGAAAAACAGCAAATCTTCACAATTGAGAAGCAAAGAACAACAAATATTTAGCATTTTTGCTCAATAAACGACTTAAAACGATGATTATCTAAATTGTTGTCCATTCATTTAACGTTGAACTGCTAATTAATGAATCGTTTGAGCACCAACATTTTCCTTTTTATTTCCTGCATTTTGACTTCATAGACTGAAAACCCCTCGTGGATTGATGGAGGGAAAAAAAATGCAGTCTCATTTTTAAAAAAAACAAATTGCAATAGTATTGATTTTTGTACTAGTACAGTTATATTGTGGTGCTGTAGCACTGATTGTCATATCAATAACAGACTGCTGTGTCTGTACGCTTGGCCAACCAGCTTTAAGCTCTGCTATAATCAACATGTGCACTATCCAATCCTCTGCTTCCTGCTAACAAACCAGTCAGCTGTATTAATGGGTCAAGATGTGTCTACCTGTTGTGTCCGTGTGTGGGAGAGTGTGTGTGTGTACACGTGTAGTGTCTTTTATGGTGACAGGGTTTTTTGTGTGTATGTGTGTGTGTATGTGAAATGAAAAATCCCTGAAGAGTAAAACTGACAAAGATGGGGGATGAGGAAGGAGGTTGAGGGTAAAAAAACAAAAAAACAAAAAACAGTGTATATCGGGAAGAGAGAGGAGGTGAGGTATGTTCAAGAGGACAATCATTCTGTGATGTTGCGCAGTGTTGCACGACTCTTTTCTGCTATCTGATAAACAAACAGAGGACTGTGTCTGTTCTGAACTTGTTGAAAGATCCGCTGAATCTTCTCCTTGATGCCTCACGTCTCCTCTTTCTCTTCCTCCCTCTCCACCCATCCACAGCCAAATATATCCATCCTTTGAATCTGTCCACCCTCCGCCCGCTTCCCTGCAGTGCCAGTCGTTGTGTCTGTATCGCTAGTTTTTAAAACCTTAGCCTTGCTGTGTGTGTATGTATGTGTGTGTGTGTGTGTGTGTGTGTGTGTGTTTGCGTGTTAGATACTGCTTCCCCATCTCCCCCCTATCTCTCTGCTAGAACGCTACTAAATCTCTGTCGCCTTGCTGCTTACTGCCCGCCTCTATCTTTACTTGCTTGCTGTCTTTTGTGATAAAAACCAAATCTCTCTGCGCTCTTGTTTAAAAAGAAAAGTGCCGCAACTTTCCCTGCTCACCCTGCTTTCACTAACTTTTCCCTTCTAACTGCTGCTGTTGGCTTGTTTAACTACACCGCATCCTCTCCCATTTGCACCAGTTATTCGTAACTCCTTCACTCAGTTTGTGTCTTAAAGTCCTTTCTTAGTTCTGCTAGCTAGTTTCCAACTAGCGATTTACTAAATTGGGTTGCACCATTTGAACTGAAGAAAAGTCTTAGCCATGTGTAAATCATCTGTAGCGCCGTCCAATCAAGAGCAATCAACATGGAAGTTACTGTAGCGACACGAGCTGTTACATAACTTTCAAAGATATTTTTGGAGCCCAGATTATGTATTTAACTTAACTACCAATCCTTTGTAAGTAGGTATAAGTTTGCTTTATTTGTATATAAATACATTGAGAAATACTGTGAAATAACGTGTTTCATAGTAGTATTTATGTTAAGAGAGAGAGAGGGAACGATTAAGCTAACGTGACCGATGCTATTTGGGAATTTAGACTCTTATTGTTATTATATATTGTGTTTTGGTGAAATGCAATTTCAAGGTTTATTAAGTAGTTTATTTAATAGTTTCCTACTGTATTAGTTTATTAAACAGCATTTTGATCAAGTATGAGGTCAAATGTGTCAACCATCTTCCATATTACCTCTTTACTCAATCTACACTGGGGCGGCTGTGGCTCAGGAGGTGAAGGTCGGTGGTTTGATCCCCGACTGCTCCGGTCCGCATGTTGAAGTGTTCTTGGGAAAGATACTGAACCCCAAATTGTTCATCAGTATGCGAGTGTGTGTGTGAACGGTTGAATGAGCATTAGAAACACTGTATAGCGCTATATCGCTCCTGGCATGGCAGCCTCTGCCATCAGTGTATGAATGTGCGTGTGAATGAGTGAGTGTTGATGTGTTGTAAAGCGCTTTGAGTGGTCGGTAGACTAGAAAAGCGCTTTATAAACGCATTTCATTTACCATTTACACGGTCATATATCTGCAAGCTAACGTTAGTCTTGTCAATGAACTAGTTCAGTTAGCAAACAGTCACACCTGGCAGTTACTGGGTGTAAATATTTAGTAACTAGATAGAAACTAGTTTGTGTGGTGCAACTTGTTTTAATCTTAGTGTAAATCTCCACTTAGTAAACACTCCTATTATAATTAAGCTAAGTTTGAACTTACGAGTAGCTGGTGCAACCGGCTATTGATTACTGATTAGCACGTCTTCAAGGCTGGCTCACTGTACCGTCTTTATTGCTACAAAGAAGAACAACCCAAAATATTGGTTGTTTTTTGTTTATGCATTAATCCCTGATGTAAAATGATGACACATTCACTTGACGAGTCACAATCGACAACATAAGTGGCCAGAAAGTATTATTTGTGAGCAAAGCTGAAATTCTGTTACATAAACAGATTTCAAGTGTGCACAAAACAACAGAAATTAAAGCATAAGCCGTGACAAATCTCCTGTAGTGGAAAAGAAGAGTTGGTGAACGATTAGGTTACATATATATCCAACAGAAACAGAGCAATACGGTTGGATTTCTCCGTCTACTTGTCAAATGTAAATCCAATAGCCAGGGGAAATTTGTCATTGGTTTGCTCCAGTAACTCCTGAGAAAATATTGCTAAACATTCAACATTCTTCATCAGCCGCTAGTTGTTTGTGCTGAGTATGGAGCATTCAACAGGCCTGTGTGAGGCTGAAACCTGCACAGAGCTGCAGAGTTGAGATGTTGATTTTCAGCTCTAGCAACCCTTTTACAATAAAGGACTCAACTCAATTTTGATATACAGAATATTGCCACAAAAAGCATTAAGGCTTGTGTGATTTGGCTAAAGTTGGTGATTAATTCTACAAATTTAAACCACAAAACACACAAAAAAGAAGCTCTACAACTTCCCTATTCACACTGTAAACTGCAAACAGCAGCCAGGTAGCAACGAAGTAAAACAGTCAAACAATAACCAAGCAGGACTAAATGTTTCACTCACAGTGGAAAATGACCTGTAATGGCTGTAATTGTCTGTAATTTAGATGGTTATAAGTGACCCAGCCTTCCCATGATGCTTTGCTTGATGCTCACCACCGTTCCACGCTCCCCGCCTCATATTTCTCCTCCTCTCTGTACCTGTTGTGAAAGCCCCCAGCCTCCCCCCTCCCCCCCCCCCCCCATCCCTTGTCCGTTTGATTACAACACGTCTGCCACTAAAAACTGAAACAGCCCGACCCGTCTGTCTCCGACTTTGGTCCTCTCCTCTCCTCCTGATCGACAGTTTCATCTCCGCCATCTTGTTTTTCTGTTCTTGGTGGCCAAAACAAAAACGAGGAAATGTAATAATCATTGTTTGGTAACTGTTTTTAGTGCTATGTTTTTGGAGCGTTACGAGTATTTTCTAACATGTTACAATAAAAGATTGTAGTGTACAAATTCACATTTATAAAATATATATATATAGATATATATGAGAAATGTATGTTCTAATGCAATAAAGAGAAATTAAGAATTATGAAAATGGGTTTGGTCTGTTATTACTAATTTTATTGTACTTATTTGTTAAAAGTTGTGTTTTGAACTTTGATTTATGAAACATGTATTCACCAGGAAGTAGTCCTTTAATTGACAGGTTGTACCACTTTCTCTTTCTGAAAGTTTAGGCTCAGATGTAGAAAAATAAAGTAAATAAACATAGTTTTGATTTGTACAAGTACACTGCAGACATTAAGATTTTTATACCTTTGTAGCATAGCTGAGTTTAAATTCTTATTATTTAACTGCAAAAGTATGTTTCACTTTAAGTATCATTTTAAAGCCAAAAGTTTTTAATTTAACTATTTTCTCAATTTTTTTTACAATTTAATTTAAATCATATTTAGAAATATTGAGAAAATCAAACTCAAATAACCCACCATGGCCAATATACAGTATTTACATGTGTATTCAAAAAATATAAACTCATCAGGTTGTTAAAACCCTCAAATTCCCAGAAAAACTATATAATGGTAGCTACAAACTGCTACCAACATGAAGTCTGGTTATCAGTGTTCTTTAACATGTTGAAGAATCATTCGCTTTGACCAGAAAATATCTAGTGATTGACATTCAAATCAATTAACCACTCACACTGTTTTTGTTGGCAACCTTGACTCAATATGGTCTTCAAAGCCACAGAAGTTCCTGTTCCTCACAAAGACTTCACAGGGAGGTCAGGGGTCAGTCTTCACTCTTGTTTCATTAATTAGCACATTTATTTCTTCATGAAGTTGATTTGATAGTTGATTGTTATTCCAGGTACGAGAAGTATGGACTTCGCTCCACCACGCAGCAGCTGGGGGTGCTGCACGGCAGATTCATGTGCTGGACAGATTTCCACCTGTTGGTCTTTCCGTCGTAGCACTCCACGGTGCAGGTGGGGCCGTAATTTTCGAAGCCTCCAACTACATACAGCTGGTCCTCCAACACGGCGATGCCAAAGTTGCTGCGTGAATTTTTCATGGGAGCCATTGCGCGCCAGCTGTGTGATAGTGGGTCATAGGCTGCGACACTGTTCACACACCTGGAGCCGTTGAAACCGCCAGCCTGAGAGAGGAACATTTTAGATCTTTCAATTAAAGTCCCCTTTAGTCTTTTCTCTTTTGTCACCTTAAATCTGAGCCTAAGTCGTGTATCTGAGTATGTGAGTTTTGTGCCTTTCTGCTTACCACGTAGATGAGGTCTTTGTAGGCGATGACGGCCGCCCCGTTCAGTCCGGTTTCCATGGGAGTGATCAGCGTCCACTGGTTGCTGTGAGGGTCGTAGCACTCTGCAGATGACAGAGGTTCCTCCCCGTTGAAACCACCACAGATGTATATCTAGGAGAAATTCAATATGATGACATTGGGTGTTTTTAGCCACAATAGCAGCGCGTTGGTTGTTTGATCCAGACTGAAATATCTCAACAACTATTGGATGAATCGCTACGACATTTAATACAGACATCAATGGTCCCAAAAGGATGAATTTTAGTTACTTTGGTGATCCCCTGACTTTTCCTGTAGCACTACCAACAGGTTGACATTTGTAGTTTTTAGTGAAATGCCTTAACAACTATTGGATGGATTGCTATGAAATTTCGGTCTCATGGTCATATGAATCCTAACGTCCATCAGCAGGTCAAAGTTTTAGTTTATCCTCAACATCTACCCAAAGGATTGACACTTTTTTTTTATATACATACATTCATCATTCCCAGATGATTTATAATCACTGATCATCTGAGTTTTCCTTTAGTGCCACCATGAGGTTGATATTTCAGAGTAAAATGTCTCAACAGCTGCTATTAAATTCAGTAAAGACATTTATGTTTCCCTCAGGATGAGCTGTGATAACTTTAATATCCTAATTTTCGATCTAACGCTATTGTCAGGTAAAATTTTTAATTTGTCAAATACTTTGATCTGAGACCAAAACCTTGCAAAGTTAATGATATTCTGATTAGTTTAGCGCTAATAGCAAATGTTAGCATGTTAACAGACCAATGGCATATCTTTTTTTCTAAACTCTGCTTTTCTGGGCAATATTTCAGATACTTTATTAGTGCATTTCACTGCTAATACTTGTTTTCATTTAAGGGAAATTATTAACGCAGGATTTAAACTGCATTTGAAGTTCTTCAAACACCGTTAGGGTTTTATCAAACCAATAGTTTATTTGCTCTGGTCCAAATTGGTAGATGGGTTGGGAAATTTGTTGCAGTTTTTCCTCGGTTCATTTTTTTTTTCACACAGAAAAATACAAGCAAACCAAAATGCATCACTCAAAGCCACAAGAGATTGTTCATTTCACATATTAGTCAGTTGTGTCTGAGGTGGGAGCAAGAACGTTAACACAGGAAAAAGGTCCACTCCGGGTCCTCCTCTGGGTCCTCTGGCCAAATGCAACTTACTTGGTTGTGCTAGTCTAGGTCGGACCTTGATTCACTCTCCAGCTAGCTGCTAGCAACTGTTGTTTTTTTCCATCCCCATCCCAGTATGCACACCAGGCTACAGGAGACGTTTAGCTCAGACTTGCAGAGTACTTCTAGTTGGGTCAGAGTGAGGTTGGATCATGTTCCCACCAGAAACAAACCGCTCAAGAGTTCATTTTAGACCGGACTGAGACCACTTCCTCTAAAAGGTCTTGATACGGTAGTTTTGTTCTGCACCCAAGTGTTCATTGCAGTGTTCAAAACTACCAAAAACAAATTGCACCAAGAAGGAAAATGAACCAGAGTCCCATTTAACCAGACTAAACAGCACAAGTCTGAACCCTTAGTGTAAACTAACACCAAGCTGAAAAGCAATGTTTGACTGCCTTCTCTGATTGGAAGTTTCAAGACCCAACATCACCAACAGTGATACAACAGTCAGTGGACACATCCTTGAGTACACTTCTACCTCACTGCAGCAATGTAAGAAGTGAGACCTCTGGAGGTCAGCAAAACCATTTCCTAGCTGCTGTTAAATTGCTCTTCAAGGTTATTTCTTCCACCGCTGTCCTCAGAACCACCTACCTTGCCGTGTAGTGTTGCAGCATTGGCGTTGCTCCTCTGGTCGTGCATTGGTGCAATCAGAGTCCACTGGTTGGTGTCGGGTTTGTATCGTTCTGCAGTGTTGAGTTGCCCGTATCTGTCGTAACCTCCCATGGCAAGGATGCAGCCATTCAGCACGGCCACGCTGACGTAGCATCGGATTGAGTGCATTGGTCCCACCTCTTGCCAGGTGCGGGTGACGAGGCTGAGCTTTCGTACGCTTCTTAAATAGTCAAAATTGTCAAAGCCTCCAATACAATAGACAAATCCATTTAGGTAAACGCAACCGTGGAAAGCTCGAGGAGACTCCCCATTGTTGGTCAGTCTCACCCAGCGGTCAGCTCGGACGTTGTATACCTCGATACTTTCGGTTGGAAAATCCTTTGCCCAACCTCCAATAGCTAATAGCATATTATAGGGCAGACGCATGTAGGTCAGTGGTCTCTCCATATTGGACTCCTGCAGGGTCTCCATGACGTGGATTACCATGGCCAGACATGACCGATTATTTCTGACCAGATTGTTCTTGCTCACAGTGTCAATCAAGGACTCAGTGGACATTACAAGCAGGCGGACCTGGACAGAAAGGACATAAGGGTTAAAAATTAAAGGACGGTTAAGCTAATATGAGGTTCTGAAAACATCAATCCCTGAAGTGATCATTTTGTGTACATGCTCCAATAGTTATTGATATTTTATGCCAGTGGTCAATATGTAATCAATAATTTATGATAAATTGTTCTGATATACAAAAACCAGTTGAGGCAAAGAACTTAACTCTTGTTTTCTTTATGTTTTAACGCTGTAGCAGTTTTAGATCCACTGCGAATGAAAAGTGCAGTACAAATTAAAATCATTATTATTATTATTCAGTTACCTTGCTCAGCAGCAAAGCTATGTGACCTCTGCGCTCCTCAGGAGCATGATCGATCCAGCGGAGGATGGCCTCAAACACAGCGCTCTCCTCTCTCACGTTGAGCTCGTCCTTCTCGATGAAATCCAACAGCTGTTGCACAGAGAGCTGCGGGAACTCCATAGAGAATCCTGCAACCTCCTCAAAGTGATGCAGGATGTAGAGGTACGCCTTTTGGCTGAGGTCAGAACAGTTGTGGAGGTCCGCTGACATCCATGTGCTGATGCAGTTCTTGACACAAAGTTTCTGCTCCAGAAAGTCGGAGCTAGCCTTCAAGATGCCCTTGATTGTGAAGCGGTTTGCTGCCGCCAAAAGCTCTAGCACGTTCTCCTCTGTCACCACAAGAGAGCCGGTGTAGGCGTATTCCAGAATGAGGCTCCATATATTAGGTGACACGGAGGAGAAACTGTAGACCGTTGACGGTTTACTGCAGAAGAGATTTCTGTGGGATTGAAGATTCAGAGGATTTAGTTGAAGTCACAAGAACCAGCATTTCAAGAGGAACTTTCTGTCATAATTCTATGATTTCTACTCAAAGCTGCATTGTTTGTTTAAGGTGTTTTTTTGTCCCTTGGGTGCAGTGCAACAAGCTGCAAACACAACATATTATCATCTTATAAAGTTGAATGTGTTGAATTGTGTCTCTGGTCACCTGATAAAATTAACTCTTCTTTTACCTCTGTTTTGGTCTCCACCAACTCCTGAGAAAATATCTGACTCTTTAGCTGCCAAATCCTCCGCTATGTTCACCAGCTACTTATTTATGTTAACTTTTTCTGCTGTTTGGTGCTGGGCAGGTTGTGTTGGACTACATTGGATTAACATAGCTTTTTTTTTTGCTGGAAACACCTGCCTGTTACTGCTGGACACTGATGAGAGACTTAACCAAAACAAGTGACGCACTGTGGGGTGCTTGATGCCATAAGTTCAGAGACTTTGTGTTTGTAGATTCTGTGAAGCACATTCATGGCCCTGTGTTGTAGCTGAGCTAGCAGATCTACTATGAGAGGCTCTCTGGTGTGTGTGTATGTGTCTGTGGGGAAGTGTCAGGATGTAGCTGCAGCCCTGCTGTTTATTGAGGTTAACGTTACTATCGTCAGCCCTGAATATCTTGTGAAACTCTGAATATAGCACAGGTGGTTATCAGTGGGCCCATGTGTTTTGTTTACTGCCGCAGAGTTTTGGTTATTTGCACAACCACAGTTCTCTGAGTAGCATTACGTCACCTTTCTGTTGTCTCTTATCAGGCTTGTTAACGCTACCAGCAGCTCTGTGTGAGAGGCACAAACTGAGGCTGCAATTAGCCAGCATCCTGACATTTATACTTGACGCTGGAGCCTATTATGTTAGGGAGGGACAGAGCATTCGGTTGAAGTGAATTCTCAAATCCAAGCAGACAGAAATAAGCTAATTTTGATCAGAAAAGTTAGTTTTTACACACAAAATCACCTGTATTAACATCATATGCCAACATAGACCCATGTGATTTACTCTTACTCTGTGTAGTTATGGTAACTTTTGGAGTTTTTGAGGCATCAGGCACATGGCGGGCTTTTTGGCAAAGATCACATGGGACACGGGACGTCATGTGACGTGAGTCATTGTTACATTTGGTGATACATAGGCTCAAAAGAACAACAGGAACCTTGAATGCATGACTATGAATGCATCTTGGAGTGTCTGCGCTTTTTCCCACTGCAGTTGGATTAATATAGGTCAGGTCATTGTGTTCGCCGGAGGCCTGGCCGCGTGCGCTGGGAAGATTATGTGAAAAGTGCCTTGAGATGACTTTTGTTGTGATATGGCGCTATATAAATAAAAAATTGAATTGAATTGAATTGAATTGAGACATAGTTTGAGAGAGAGGTTGACATCCCAAGCTCATGCTTTTTTTTTAATTGAATCTATTTTTTTCATAACTGTTGATCTTTATCTGTCATCAAAGTTAATGTTTGTTAAAAGTTGAGACCAGATGATTGGAGGCTGTTAAAGCAGCAGATTAATTGTATCACATAAATTTATCACTATCAGATGTGGAGAAAAATGATCAGTTGTCCACTTACTTTTGGCCAGACGGAGTATTTAGAGTAAACAGGAATACTGTTATACAACAGGTCTACTGTATACGTATAGTCATTGGAAAAAATTTGACAAAGTAGAATTATGATGTAAAACATTTTTTTTAATTTAAACGTTTTAATGTTTAATGATTTTTAAAGTAAATTCTAAATGTTATCAGAGATTCAAGATAAGATGCAGAAAGAGTACTCCTGGCTTTGTTTGTTATTTGAATAAAGTTTGTTTGTTCTTTGAATTAACAGGTTCTCTTGGAGTTTTCTTGTAAACAATGCAAAAAAACATTTGCAAAGTTGGTATTTTTTGGCCCTAAAAACATTACTCCATGGTGCCACTAGTGGTCAATAACTCCATGAGGTGCCTTTAAGTTGTTCTGCATTGTGTCACATGAAAATCATGAAAAAAACAAAAACAAATCCAGACTCCACAACGTTGATGTTGATCAGCTCACCTAAAGTACGAGCTGCAGCCGCAGAGGATGATCTTGTGGGCTTTAAACTCAACGTTATCAACGCTGACGACAACGTCACACAGCTTTCCCTCCTGTAGGACCTCGCTGAAGACCGAATTACTGACGCTGCTCATTGTCCAAACGTTACTGGAGAGGTTTGAGTTGCTGGAAAAATCTTTTTTATGCTCTGTTCCTGTAAAAATCAAGATTAACTGTAACCAGACAGGTCTCCCAGAATTGTTTTTATTTGAAAATCATGAAGTTTCAAACTTCCCTGAGTCACATTCTGTTCTTTACATCATCAGCTGCCTTCAAATGTCACTCATGAGGCTGTATTCTCAACAAACTCTTGAATAAAAAAAAAAACATAAATTGGATGAATCAGAAACACCCAAAACAGCATCACAACTGCAGCCTCAAAAATGGCCAAAAAATAAATCAACACATTTCTGAAACAGATTAAATAAAAACATTATAACCTTCATGAAGGCCAAATTTATTGCAGAGCTGTTGTATTATACTGCATTAGTTTTATTTAGGTGTACCTAATAATAATAATAGTAATAATAATACATATTATTTATAGAGCGCTTCTCAAGGAACTCAAAGACACTTTACATAAGTTAAAAGGATCTTAAAAGACAAAAAACCCCACTACAAGCACAAAGTAGCATGATATGGATCACACATGTCGTATAAACTAGCGAGTGTATAAATACAATATTTACTGTACATAAAATACAACATAATTGTCATCTTAACATAAAACGATGATTATTTTGTTAGCTTGTAATAACATTTTACTCTCTTGTACATTAGCAGTTACTAGAAAACATTAGTATCAACCAGGTTTTATCTTTTCAGACATAATGATAAAATATAAATCTTTAATAAAGTCAATATTTCGGTGAGTTAAATTAGATCTTTTTAAATATAATTTTATACCAACTTTTCAGGAAGAAGGGTCCAAACAATTATAAAAGTTTGACAAAAAACTAAATCCAGACTCAAGATCCACTCACTTTTTCTGCAGCTTTTCAACGAAATCTCACGCTGACAAAAGTCAATCAGCTGATGAAGACTGTGAGATGTGGTTGAAAGCTCCAGAAAAAAAAAAAACTAGTGAGCAGATCTAGACTCAAGACTTCCTTTGTGTCAAACTTAAAAGTTTAGACTTTCTTTCTGAAATGTTAAAGTTTTTGGCGCAAATCGTATTTATTTTTTTATTGGAAAGGTTTTACTTTTACTCATCAAAGTTATGACTTATATGTTTCTCTCCCTTGTGTAAGGCCACTGAGGAGAATAAAACTCCTGTTTCCAAGGTAAAAATTAAGGGTTCACATTTTTTCAAGTCTGCCTTAATAGTCAGGAGCCCAAATTAACACTGAAATATGTTTTTCTTGCTGAAATCATTCCTCCTGTTTATACTGACCATTAGAAAATCCCCTCATAATGCACTTACAATGTAAGCAACGGGGCCAAACTTGCCCAATTTTGAAAGTTTTTAGTTATTTGAAGTCTATTTTATAATTTCAAGTTTAGTTAAATTCTAATATCCTGCGTTATTATTATCATTATTATTTAGTAATAGTAGAATAGGAGTAAAACCTTATTAAATATTTATATTGTTATGTTCTGAGGTTAAATGGCCTCAGCAGGCTTCCGTACATAAGCTGCCGTTTTGTTGACATTTTTTTCTCCATCAGGTGACAAGTTAGCTGGGCAGTTTCTGAACAGCTTAGTACAACCAAACCCACATCATGACGTTATTCTGCTGACGCTGGCATTCAGCTTTCACAAAACCAGACACATTTTTGGGAACAAGCAGCTCAAGATGTATTTTTAACCCGCTGTTACCCGAGAGAGAGAGAAAGAGAGAAGCTACATCGGACGTTAGCTTTCCGTTAGCCTGCCGAGTTACAGCGAGAAGCTAACGAGCTACATTAGCCGATGTAAAGTGAACCATGGAGGGGATTCTGTACAAATGGACGAATTACATGACAGGTGAGTCGTCTGTTTGTTTGTTTAACATCTTTTTTTAAAAAGATAACCATCTTTCTGATAAGCAGATACAATGACTGGATAATGGCGGTGTTTGTGTTAGCAAACACTGGCTCGCCAGATGTGACAGATAGCTTGAATTTCGTCAAATTTAACCGTTGTAACAGTTGAAAACAAGCTAATATTAGTATTGTAAAGATGCGAAATGACAGATAGCTGTGCTACTGCTTTGATTTAATGTTAATTTAATCTATTGAAGATATCAATGTAATGTTAATTTAGCTTGAAATGACTCGTGACTCCAGTTTTAAGCATTTCGGGAGAGTGTCACTTCTGGTTCATTTCATCTATAAAACATATTTCACTTGTCAGAAATGATAAGAACAATGTGTAATAGTTGATTTGAGAGTGATACTGGATCGCAGAACCATATTATCTGCTGACAGCAGTGATGGAAAGTAACAAAGTACATTTACTCAAGTACAGTTTTGATGTACTTGTACTTTACTTGAGTATTTCCATTTGATGCTACTTTATATTTCACTCCACTAAGTTACATTTCAGAGGGAAATATTGTACTTTCTACTCCACTACATTTATTTGACAGCTTTAGTTACTTTTCAGATGAAGATTTGACACAATGGATAATATAACAAGCTTTTAAAATACAACACATTGTTAAAGATGAAACCAGTGGTTTCCAACCTTTTTGGCTTTTGACGTCTTACAAAAAGCAGTGTGTAGTCGGGGTCACATTTCACATGTCTATGAGTTGTTAACAGCTCCACCAAATAGTGATTTTTCCCTCTAAACTTCTCACATGATTTCATTTCAACAAATGTTCAAATGATCCAATATTTAGATCAGAGAAAAAGTCCAAAAACTGAAAACAGAGTTGTGTATCAGAACTTTGTTTTTTCTTCTTTCCTCTCCCATTAATCATCTCACGACCCCTCAGATTTATCTGCTGACCCTTTGGAGGGGCCCGACCCCTAGGTTGGGAACCACTGGACTAAACTAGCTAACTGTATATAAAGTAGTTGAAACTAGCTCCACCTCCAGCAGCTACAACAGTAACATGCTGCTCTAACACTGATGCTTCACTATTAATAATCTAATGATGTCATATATAATAATATATCAGTCAGAGGGACCAAACCACTACTTTTACTGCAATACTTTAACTACATCAAGCTCATAATACTTATGTACCTTTACTGAAGTAGGATCTTTCATGCAGCACTTTTACTTGTAATGTAGTATTTTTACATTGTTGTATTGATACTTTTACTGAAGTAAAAGATCTGAGTACTTCCACTACTGGCTGACAGAGATGGAAAACAACCCTCAGTAACAGTGACTATAAAGGCATTTGACCTCACAATGATGGCACCATAGCATGTCTATAAATAAGAGTAGTCAAACAGTAAACCGCTTTAATGACTCTCCTGCTCTCTACAGTAGAGACACAATGATCCTCTGTCTGTCAGCTGTGAAGGAGACGAGTGTCATGTGCTCTATATGAGATGAAAATTGCACCACTTTTATTGCACTTGGCTGAAGGAAGTTAGTAGTTTCATATATTTTTTTTTTGTTTGACTCCACTGAGTTGCATCATCTGTTGCCTGAAAGATCTCAGTTGTGTTTGTGCACAAAAACAATTCAGCTGTAACGTGAAAAGAGCTGAAGTGAAGCGTTGTTTGTTTGGTGACATAAACACATAAAAACATGCAAAAAAAAAAGGTAGATGGTTTCACAGAAGTGTGACAAGAGTGTGAATTCAAATAAACAGTTTCTCAGAGGCCACAGTAACGTCTTCACTTTGCTTGTTTTGTCTGACTTAATGTCTAAAATGTTAAAATATTAAATGTACTGCATTATGTGACAAGTGAAACAGCAAATCGTCACATTTGAGAAGCTGGAACCAGAGAATATTTGGCTTGAAAACAAACATTTTTTTAAAAAAAGTCTCCACCCGAAGACAAACATCTGTTATTGATGTTCAGAGTTTTGTTTTCTGTCCTCAGGCTGGCAGCCCCGCTGGTTCGTCTTAGAGAACGGAGTCATCTCGTACTATGACAGCGAGGACGACGTCGGGAAAGGAAGCAAAGGATCCATCAAGATGTCTGTGTGTGACATTAAAGGTTAGAGAGGTGTTTTTTTAAAAATGCCTGCTGGATGATTTGTTTTCCTTTTTTGTATAAAAGTAAACACATCCATCAAACGCCGTTCATATTTTATGTTTCAGTCCATCCGACAGATCTGACGCGTCTAGAGTTGATAATCCCCGGCGAGCAGCATTTCTACGTCCGAGCCGTGAACGCTGCGGAGAGACAGAGGTGGCTGGTGGCTCTGGGCTCATCTAAAGCAGGAACACTAGACAGTCACAAACAAAAAGGTACATCTGTCTGTGTTTGTTCCTCTTTTTTTTATTATTGTGTTATATTTATTTAGCTTTTCATCAAGATACAAAAGGGAAATTGATTTTTGTTTTGCCAACTGGAGTAAAAACAGACATAAATCATTTTTTATCATCTACTCATCTTATAAAGCAAAACTATATTATCATTTCTCACTTCTGCTGTGAAAACCACAAGCAGCTAATTAGTGTATTTAAAGAAACAGATGTGATTAATCAGTCACTTTTTCCGGAGCTTTTATGCATCCCACAGTCTTCCACAGCAGGTTGAGTTTATTCAGTGACACATAATGACGACAAACAAACTCCTGCTGATCTAGATTGTGAGATGTAGTTGAAAACTCCACAAACCTTGAATTAACATTTTTTTTGTTGAATGACTGTCTTCAAGATAAATAATGAACCATCATGCTCAGTTGTGTATTAAAATGGTATTTTGTCCATAAAACTTTAGTGGATCAAGTGATAAAGCAAAGTTAGTCTCATAGACAGATGAAAATATAAATGCACATGCTGTTTAAGCCTCAATTTATTAATCTCAGTCTTCAGTTGAAATATTTAATGTCTTGTGCTGAATTTACAGTGTAATTTCATTAAAGTAGAAGCATCCTTTAACAAAATAGAAAATAGTGTGTTGGAGGGAGGCACAATTAAAAAAAATCCACACTGTGTCTGCACCTAATGATTATTTTCATTATTGATTAATCTGCCAGTTATTTTCTCAATGAATCGATTAATTGATTAGTTAATATTGTAGTAAAAATAGTGGAAAAACGTTGTTCACAATTTCTCATAAATTGTTGGTTTAACAGTCAAACTCCTTAAGATACTGAATTTACTGTCATATATGACAAAGAAAAACAGCAAATCATCACATTTTAGAGGCTTGAACCAACAAACATTTGTCATTTTTGCTTAAAAAATGGCTGAAATGATTAATAGATGATCAGAATAGTATTATTTTTTCCCTCAGTTGCCTTATTGACCTACTGCTGCTGGACTAATCCTCTCTGTCTGGCTTACTTTTCTATTACATAAAAGGTTAAAAAATGATATCATAGTGTAGCATAAAAATCTGGCAGCATGAAGTCTAACAAAGGATTTGTGTCTGTTTCTCACTGACTGAATATATCTAACTGTAGATTTCTCTCTTCATGAGGAGCCACAATTAATATGTGTGTGTGTGTTAATTTCCAGGTCCAGACTGTCTGAAGACGAAGATGTCTGAACTTCGTCTGTACTGTGACCTCCTGGTCCAGCAGGTCCAAACAATCCAATCACAGAACCCCGAAGACACAGAGACCCCGCCCACATCCGAGGTAAACAACAATCTTCTGTTTATTCCTTTTTTTTAATGATTTTTTTTATCCACAAAGTTAGATTTATAACTTTGAGGTAAATTTGTTTTATTTCATTATTTCATCAGGTTAACAGCAGTTAAATGTGTCACCTGAATATTAACAGACTGGTTATAAATAAAACAACAGAGTTACGTCTGCTGCAGAATCACAAGTTTGCTTTATTTGTCTAAAAACCCAAAATCTGTTTTCATTTGTACTTGAAGCCCATTTATTACTTTGAAAGGTTGTTTGTACTGAAGCATGATGATGATGATGATGATGATGATGATGATGATGATGATGATGATGATGATGATTCTCTCTCTCCAGGCCTCTCTCCTCAGTGCCACCTGTGCGACCTTCATCAGGACTTTGGAGGAGTGTATGACGCTGGCCAATCAGAGTTTGACCCCTGACCTACGACCTCCTGAGAGGGTAATTACACCTCATCCAACCACAACAAGTACAAGAAGCAAAGCTGCACAGGGTCACTTTTACACAATACAGTTAAAAAACTATTTAATCACTGCAAACATGAAGCATTAATTCATTTCTGGCCGTGTCTGTTTTATTGTTGTTTTCATGTTTGTGTGCACGTTACGTTTAGCTTCAGTCACCTGATGTCCACAGACTGAATAGAAGAAAGAAACAATCCCAGTAAATCTGATGCAGCTGTAAAATGATTGGAGGAAATAAAGTAGATGTTAGTAAATTGGTTGTGAGTGTAAATGACAGTTTGACTCTTTCTCAGTGGCAGCTCTCTGACACAAAGTTAATTAGAATAAACAAAGATGAAGCTCATCTTGTTATTTTTATTGCATGTAAATTAGAGCTACAACGTTTAGTTGATTAATCGATTGACAGCAAATTAATTGGCAACTATTTTAATAATCAATTAATCACTTAAGACATCTTTCAAGGTAAAATGTCAAACATCTGTTTGTTCTAACAAGTTCTTCAATGTGAGAATTTGCTGCTTTTCTTTCTTAAATGATTATAAATTAATTCTCTTTGAATTTTGTTGATCAGACAAAACATTTGATGACATCATAATGGATTCTGGGAAAATTATGACGGGCGTTTTTCCGTTGGTTTATTGACCAAATGATACTAAAAAAAGTTATTAGTTGCAGCGCTAATGCAAATATTTTTTTATCATAAGTGGGTCATAAAACAGGAAGCTGCAGACTTGACAAACACTGTCGAACTAACATATGTCGTCTGTCTGTCCGTCTGCTCAGATGAAGAGATCCATCAGTCACCCTGGAACATACAGCTTTGACAGGTGAGTACACACACACACACACACACACACACACACACACACACACACACCTGCAGTAACTGGACACTCAATTCCAAATAAGGTTAATTAACAGAAAGAGCATGAAGATTTGATGCTCTCTGAAACTCTTCATGACTGTCAGGACGTGATGTTCACTGAGTAACTACTAGCTTTGTCCTCTTGGAGGCAGCATCGCGACACCTTGAAGCTACAATTATAAACGTGTCAACCTTGAAATGTTAAAATTGTGAGTTTTGACGTCACAAGAACCAAATCTTTCATCAGTTTTAGCGTCACAGTGACAGGAGACATGTATCCAAACACTGATTAATTACACTTTTAATGTAATATTTTAATTAACTGCCCTTTTGTGGTCACATGTTGGGTTTTCTGGTGAGCAGTGGTCACATCCACAGCCTTGACATTATAATGTAGGCGGGAAAAAAATCCACCCTGATGTCTGGATAGTAACATTTTCTTTGACCTTTACAACCAAACGGTAATAACTGCTCTACACTTGTTGGGGCTGATTGTTACTGAGCTGCAGATGAAGGAGAGCACGTCAAGGTCAGCTGAAGGAGAAACAAAGTGGTTTCTTTTCAGTTTCAGAGATTGTATAGAAGCGCTGCAACAGAGAGGATAAAGAGAGACTTTTATCTCCTCAGAGGGAGCAAACCTCCTCCTTCATCTGACAAAATTAAAAGTCTTTGACAAGTTTCAAACACAGATCAGCTGGAAAAACAGAGAGAAACGTGCAGTAAGACAAAATCTATTAGTACATACAGGGATATAAATACGTGACTAATTAATAATCATTAAGTAAACACGGTGCCGGATGTCGACTCCTTTCATAAATAAATCTCTAGGTTGGGTAACCGTGTGTCACACGCATGACAGATGACCAATATATAATCCAAACATACAGGGAGTCATCACGTGAAGTTAACTTGATCTGAGTCACTGAATAAAGGGGATCGGATACAAAAGGTTTAGGATGTTTAGTAAAAAGACTCAAAGTATGTTTCTTTATTTGTGTTTTCAAATCAGCTGCTGTGTTTTTAAAGAAAAAGACAAATTTATCTTCTTCCTCTAAAGTCAGCAAAGCATGAATCAAGAATGTTGACTTGAGGCGAGAAAAGTTTCCCTCCTGATTCACTTCCTGTTGTTTTGTTGTTTTTGTTGTTTCTCAGGTCAGGTGTGCTTAAAGAGTACGTGAGTGGAGGTCAAAGATCGTCTCAGCGCAGGAACCGGACCTGCTCAGACAGCTCAGTTTATGATACCGAACGTAAGTTTAAAGGAGGAAAAAAAAAAAGATATAAAGAAATAGTTTCCTGTCTGTGCATGGCTGATTAGCTTAGCTTAGCTTAGCATAAAGACGGCAACTTTCTGCTACTTTATCCCCGTAAATGACACACACAGGTACATAGTCTCGCTTTAAAGTCACCACAGAAGTTTAAAGTTTGAAATCACTTCCTCTTTCAGTCCAAATAACGTCAACAGAACAGACAAACACCCTAAAAACGACTTCAATCTGAACTTTGAAACCCTGAGAAATCATCGACCCGCCTGTGAAAGCTGATGTGTGTGTGTGTGTGTTCCAGGTGTGCTGCCGGGTCTCAACGGCGACTCGTCCTCCATCCCCGAGGAGAGAGGAGGCAACGTGAGCCCGAAGACGACGCCCACCGACACAGACACCGACCTGTCCATCTGAAGACCCGACGTCCAGCCGAACCCTGAACCCCCGCTGAAGTCCGGGGGAGAAGTCAAGAACAAGACGAGATCGATATCAGCGACAGCGACCGCGTCCCGGCCGACGTCGTCTTCATCAGACCGAGGACGAGTTGGCTAACAGCTGACTTCCGTTAAGAACGTCCTTCTTGTGCTTTTTCTCGGAAGTCAGCTGATCGCCAAACACTGTGGAACCGTTCATTCATGTTTCCTTGAGACTTTCTTTACGTGTCTGTTTCAGTTTCCGCCGAGGAGACGGCAACAAAAGTCCTAAACTGGACTTGTGAGACATTGTGAGTATTAAGTATAATCATCCTCTTATATTTCAATTCTACATATCAACAAGCTCCTACATTCACACTGTGAACACACTCTGATGATGACAGTTGCCTTTGAGTCGAGGAGGAAAAATCTGTGAATGAAAAGTGAAGGCAGTTAAACCCCAAACAGCTGTTCCCAGTGGACTGAACAGTGATTGTAATGGGCAGCTTCCTGGTACAATATGAACATGATTATCCATATTTTCTGGACACTTTAGAAGCCAGAGTTGATTGTTCAACTGCTTTAAAAACGGACCTGAGAATGTACAGAAGTTTTGAATGTCCGAGGTTTGTTTTGTGTGGTTGAAAACAATCACACAACCGAGAGAGTTTAGGTCACTGGCGTCCTGCTGGAACATCCCGCAACCGTGCAACAAAAGCATCTTCTGCCTTCTCCAGACGAAAAACTCAAGAACTTGATGTTTTCTTTCCTCGGAAACTTCCAGGCCTCCATAGTTGTGCTCGCCTATAGAGCGCAAAAAGAAGAGCTCCGTCCTTCGTCCCGCCAGCTTCTCGTCGTCTTTGAGGTTGTCAGTAGCGACGTCTGACGCAGCAGAAGATGAGAGCAGGTGTCTCTGGGTCTTCAGATGCCAAAGTTTGTTCATGCTGTACTTTGCACTAATGTAATAATCTACATTAAATGTGCCATAATTTGCTCGTCCAGGAAAGCGTCTCCTCCACAGATCAGTGTTTTGTTCTCTAAAACTGGAGCCAGGAGGAAGACGGGACTATTTCCTTGAAGAGGTTTTGCATCTTCTCCTTGTGTTTGTGTCCTCTGGGTTGTTTTTTTTTTTTTTTTGTCCTCCACTCCAAAGACAATACAGACCAGGTGAATGGAGTCTCTAAAATTACAGATACTGTAGGTGTGAATGTGTGCAAGTTGCTGCCTTTTAACGTTTGGTTATTCCTGAAACGGACTGTTGAACCGTCCGTCGTGTTTTCCTGCCCCTTTTTTTTAGCGATGAACTCCAGCCAACCATGAACAGGAAAAACCCCTGTTCTTAAAGAAAAAATGAATGAACTGTGACGGAGTGACGTTCAACAGTGTAGTCCAGATGACGACGTCTGTTGCGCACGTAGTAGTGAAACGTTTTCCACGTCGTCCACGGTGGACGGCGTTCACGGTAAACCGATTTAATTCGACTTTGATTTTAACGATTAGCAGATGCAAGCTGTGAAAACACTTAAGCTAAGCTAAAACTGGTGAATTTAATTTCCTGTCATGAGAAGTTCTCTCTTCTTCTTTTAGAACGTGTGCAGCAGTCGTCCTCTGAACGCACACACACCATCGTCCACCGTCACTCACACAGACTTCATTTTTTCTGGTTTTAGACTGAATCAAGCAGGACGTTTGCAGGACTACACTCATGTTTTTTTTTTTGTTACTTATTGATATGGATTCACTGGTATTTGGTTCAAGCTTTGATTTTTTGTATGTTAAAAGCACTTTGCTGCTTTTGATGAACAAAGTTTATTTATCTGCTCGTCCTTACGGGATCGTTCACTCCTCATATGGCCAAAAACACAGTTGTTGCTATAAAACACTCAATATTTACTTTTAAGAAACATGAATCTGTGAATCTAAAATGTTTCCAGCTGTGAATTTTACGTCCAAAAAGCAGGTTTTAAATCTGCGCCAACCTGCTATTTCCACTTCACATCCAAACAGTTACTGAAGAGGATACAAAACATTTCAATCGCACCAATAACAGAAAGTTTTTCGCCCCGATGCACAGTATCTACTGTAAGTGGGTTGTTTTTGCACTTTAGAGTAAAAAACAGTCCTTTTTTGAATGTGTTTGCTCTGAAAAGGATTATTAAAGGTGATAAAGGTACTGTGGTAGCTGACAGTGGTGATGATTGTGATATATTGTTGTTTTTAGTCACTGCAGGAGCCTTATGTGATGTTTCACCTTATCAGAGATCTGACTGAACAGGATGTAGACTTACTAAACTTCTTGTGTTACTTTTACCAAATCATGTGATCAGTATTTGCTTTTAACTGTTGACAATTTAAAGAGACAGTTTGTCTTTGAACATCTTATGTTGAAAAAAAAAAATTCAAACATGGCTGTGTCAACAAATCTGAACTTTTTCATGTTAAAGCTGTTAATCCTCTTGAGTTTTCTTGACTTTCTTTAAGTACCATAAAGAGCTGATTGTACTAATGCCTCCAGTAAAACAAGAATTCAATTCCTTAAGCAGACTTGCAGACCTACAGACAGGTCGTTTAGCTTCTGCGGCTGCAGGTTTCCTCACACGCTTATAACTAACAGGTCTTTATATTTTATCTTTACATGATAATTTATGTCTCTATTGCCAGTCAGATTGTTTTAGTTATGATTAAAGTGTCATAAAGATGAAACTGACACTGTAGTTAAAGCACTTACGAGCTTGTAAAGAAGCTAAACCGCTAATTAAAGAATCATACATATAAAAACATGCAGGGAGAAGAGATTAAAATGCAATTATTCAGCTACTTAGAACGAGCTTTTGCTGTAAAACGTGTCCCCTAAATAAATGAATTTGAAGATTTTTCTGCAAGTTTGAAGGAAATAAGGAAAATCTCTTGAAGTTCTTGAATGTTTTTTGGTCACTAATCATAAGACGGACACTGTAGTTCAATCACTTACAAGAGCTTGTAAAGTAGTTTAAAAAAACAACAAAAATTAAGCCACTAATTAAATAATTATACATATAAAAACATGCAGGGAGAAGAGATTAAAATACACACATCTAACAAACAAGCTCAGTATCTTCATATCTGATCAGCTTAAATATGTAAATACAAATACATCACGTATAATTTGATATGGAGTGCCGCCATCTTTTATCCTTCAACTGAACCTTCAACATTAATATGATCCTGTAGATCGTCCACCTGTCCTACATTTTAACAAAACAAGAAAAAAAAACAACACAAAACAAACAAAAGCCAAAATCCTCAAACCAGTTTTAAGTATAAAGGCCGTGTTTCATGTTTTTTTATGTACTCATTGCGTGTAAAAGTTTTCCCAACATGATTTCAAATTAAGTTAGTTTGTTCTTTTTAATGTTTTTTGTCTTCTCCATGTTTAAATATTAACATGTTTCTGTTTTTCAGTGTATTATTGTAGGAGGATGTGTGGATTTCCAGTGTTTAAGTATCAGTTTCTTTAATACAATTGATGAAAAAAGAATAATCCAGCTGTGCAGATACCTCACTGTATCCTGTAACATCTAGAAATATACAGATTGATAGATTAAAATTAAATATCAGCCCCAATATCTCTGATAACCAACGTTCAATATCAAACCAAATCCTCTGAATTTTGCTACAGACCCAAAAATCTGTAATTCTACATTTAAAACAGTTACCTGACATATTTCTATCATATTTATTAACTTCATCTCTTGTACAATAAGTTGTTCTGTACGTTACGTTACGTTGGATTAAACATATATTTTCATTGGCTGTAATACCTCTCATTAATCTCCAACATTCCCTCCAGAATCTGAAGATTTTTCTGCAAGTTTTGAAGAAATTATGCAAAAAGTTTATGAATGTTTTAACGTCCCTGCTTTATAATTATGACATGACGGCGGTATGATAGATGCATCGCGGTTTTGGTCGACACAAACGCTTCTTGTTTAAAGGAGGACGAACAAACGAATTGAACTGCTGAATATTGATTTCTTTATTTTAGATGTTTTTATTTTAAAATGACGGCTTTCGTGTGTCCGTCTGTTCAGTTTCTGCTGAACCAGACGAGAGATTTTCATGCCTTAAGTGTCTCTGCACGAGGTGACGTGTGTGTGTGTGTGGTTGTATCGGATGTTTCATTGTCTAAATAAAAGAAAAACCATTTAAAACAGAAATGAATTGAAGGGTGACTTGTGTGTGTATTTGCGGTAGGAGTTTATAACACCATGACTAAATACATAAATATAACTCTGACAGTAACTGGAGTTGTTGAGGCCTTTTTCTGTTGTTGGGAATTTCTGGAGGATCATCCTGGTGTGTGTGTGTGTGTGTGTGTGTGTTTACAGAGGGTGTGTGTGTACGTGCGTGCGTGCATGTGTGTGTGGATGCGTGACTTTTCTTTCGTCACTGACAGCGACAGCTCCAAAGGGACCCGCTGTGTACTCTTACATAAAAGACACACGTACTCACCTGGGTGTGAACCTCCATTTACATGTTCAAACGCAGCTACGAGAAGCAGCTGTCAGCACAACCTGCATCCTGGACCTGAAGACCAGAAAATGGAAACATGGGTAAATACGCTTCTCTTATATATAGTTATGATTTTAGACTTTCACACAGTGGAGACATTCAGACATGAGCTCTACACACTACTTATGTGATATTAGTTATTATCAGATATTAAGGCAGTAATAGACATGTACTAACACTAGAGTATTCATTAGGAAATGGTTTGTAATGTATAAATGATCTGTAAATATTAGACTAAATGCTTAGAAAATGTCTGGTATGGTCCTTTAAAGAGGGCTAAAGTGCTGGAATATTTATGAAATGTTAAAATCATATTGGATGAAAATTTCTACTGTATTATCGGATGTGATGAAATAATGAATTAAAGGGACAAATACTTAGAATACTGAGAATTGAAAGTAATAATAAGAAATTGGAAGCAGAAGAGAAGCTGCAGGATCAGATCAATTAAAAATAAGGAGAAAATATATTGAATGTTTTGAAACAAGGTGGATTAAATGGCTGCAGTATGTAAAGTGAAATCATGGAGACAGCAGATGAAATGAATGTGTTTAAGTACATGTAGATGTAGACAGAGTTGCGTGTGTGTGTGTGTGTGTGTGTGTATTTAGTATACTTAGTGTGTGTAATATACTTAGTACATATCTCCTGTCTTCACTGATCCATAGATGCTTGTTGGGCTTCACTGTATTAACAATTTCATTTTTTTATTTCACTTTATTTGTTTTTTCTCACAATTATGTAATATTTTTGATGATTAGAGCTTTGACTATTGCACCTAAAACAATCACACAGTAACAAAAAATGACATGAAATAAGATGAAGGTGCTGTAATACTTCAGGACTTTTTCAAACATCTTTTTGCTCCCTTTTGCTTATTTAAATAATGGTGCATTTTGTATTTGTGATTACAGTGACACTGGTGTCTTCACTAGTTCACTAAATAACTAAATAGTCATTTTTAAACCTGCAGTAAAGTGAATGAGAAGCTCAGTGTTGACTGTGACTATCTTCTGTTTGCTTATTTCTCTGCATGTTTGTGTTTTAAGAGGTTAAGTTGAAAAGTGACTGTTTGTCTTGTCAGAGTGCTTTTAGGATTATTGATGTAACAATAAGTGGAGGACTCAGAAATGATGTTGCGTTTGCTATCTGTCCCATCTGCACACTGCTGGAGAAAAACAGTCAACAAGCTTCTTCTTCCTCTCTATAAATTTTCATACTCTAACCGCTTCTGCTGCTGTTTGTTTCAACATGTTTCCTCTCTTACCTGTCGTTCTGTCTCATCCAGACCAGTCTCGAGGACTTCACTGGGACTCTGGAGGCTCCACAGAGAGCCAGCCTGTGGAAAGTCCAAAACAAAAGGTAACTATTAATACTTCACACGAAACTCTTTAAATACATATACAACCTCTCTTAAAGGGGATTTATATTATAGATATACTACAGGTATATCTTATCATGATTTACAGTTAAAACTCCTTATTTATCTTATACTGGCCCGTTATGCAGCCCCTCGGTTCAGCTTCTGTCTGAAACAGGCCGTATTAGCTCCTGTCTCTTTAAGGCCCGCCTCCAGATGAGCCCACCTGTCTCAGCAGACTTCGGGTGGTTCTGGAGGTAAACTATGGATGTATTAAGAAAGCTGGATACAGCACCGCTGCTCAGGTTTGCTGCCAATTTCTCCCAGTGAGCAGTCGTGGTATTGCAACGAAAAAATCCCCATAGATCACCATCATAACAGAGACATAAAACTGTTAACAGGACACCTCCAACTGCAAATAAGGTCAATTATGACTCTTTGTATTATGGATTTTTAATCCATGAAGGTTTTATATTTATAAAACTTTCCGCAAGCCTAGAAAAGATTTTTAAGTTTGTGACGTCACAATAATGTAAAGTCTATGGGCGGAGCGGGAACTCGTGAGTGGGGCCAGCAGGAGAAACACTAATGTGTATATTCAGTAGGTTGAACAGTGTATATCTGCACATGTTTGAACCCGAAACCGATTCAAAATATGTGATTGGTCAAATGAACGATCTGGTGTCAGTTTGAAGGGGACGTAGAAGTAACTTCAGAGCAGGCTGTGCCCTGGATTTTGACTTGAAGGTGGCATTTTTATATATGTTCCAACATGATAACAGTATATAAATGACAGAAAATCACAAAAAGCATGTTATGTCCCCTTTAACAACTAACGGTCTGATTGGCTTTCATCTCTGTCCAGTCCACATCAGGACCCGAGTTCCTCAGTCTGGCTCGCTGCGCAGGCTGCTACAACCATCAGAAGAACTCCAAGTTCCGGTGGGGGGACGACAGTGAGTCCAGCACTTCAGACGAAGACTTGGAGGCGGACTTGGAGTCAGAACCAGAGTCTAGCTGCAGCTCCAGCAGCTCTGATCAGGTTTTAGATGAAATACCCGAGAAGCCTGCAACAGAAGAGCCCTCAGCTGTGTCGGGAGACGCTGCCGAGCCGCAATCTGGAGGACTAGACGGTGACGGACAAGTGGGGGAGACATCAGAGAGTCAGGAAGATAAAAAGAGGACCAAGAGGGTGATTCAAAGAGCTCCACTTGTCAAGTCCCGCTCCTTGCCCGACTCTTTTACTCATCACCTCACCCCTATGTCCCTGCTGCCGCGCCCGCCCAGAGTCGTCTCCGTCCTCAACTTGCAGGTGCTGCAGCAGAAACCCGACAGCGACACCTTCTACAAGCTCTGCCGGCACCTGCCTGAGAGAGAGGAGGGCAAAACAGAGGAGAGTAAAGGAGGAATCAAGAATCCGCTGCCTCCGCAGCCATTTCAGCAGTGGCAGCAGGGGTTACCGGGGCAACGGAGGTCAGAAACAACATCGCAGCAACATCAGTATCAACCACAGCAGCTGCCACACCTGCACCAACAACCACCACATCAGCTGTCACATCAATATCAGCTGCAACAACAACCTCAACTCTTCTCTCCTCTTTTAGCTCAGGGTCAAAGGTTGCCACCACCACCCCCGCCCTCACTTCCTGTGTTTCCCCCCCCGACACTCCACTCATTCCTGCAGGCTCCGACACATCTGCACGCACTCGCCCCGCAAACATGCTGGTACTGTTACCGTACGCACTTTCCTCACACGTGCTTGAGTAATCACGGCAGTAGACAGTTACCGCGGTGACTCAGCAAGATTTTACAGCACTTATACTGTTAAATATGTGACAACTCCAATAAAAAAAAGATGTGAATATGAGATAATGAGTTTGAGATGTTGTGATTGTATGAGTTTTGCATTCAGAATTGTTTTATTATCTTTCCTCATCAAACTCTTATCTTGTTTTTACTGATATTACAGTGATAAAAGATGATTGTCGACATTGTGCAGGACCTTTGTCTCCCCCTGCTGGCAGAGAGAGTAATTACGAAAACACTGCAGACACGCGCTTACATCATAGGCTCCGCTGTAGCCTACTCTGTCGCTACTGTTGCGGCTGTAAAACGGTGGATAAATTGTTTTGAGTGTCAAACAACCCCCACGAAATGACTCGTTTTACTATCAGAATTTGATCCGTTCAGTCCAATAATGTTTGGAAAGTCTAGAAGAGCTGCAGGATTAAAATATTTTATCCCCATTCAAGTTAGCAGCAAGCTAACTGGAAGTATCTGGTGTGCATGCTCTGTCCGCAGAGCATCCAGCCAGCTCGAGAATGTCAAACCCAACACCAGATTAAAAACTCCGTAAACTGTGAAATACAGAGAGATTTACCTGGCAGTGACGGGCTTAATCAGCGTTGTGTGAACTCGTTTGGATTAAATGTAACAGAAGTTCATTTATATGTAAAAGTTCCACACTGCAGGTTTAAGAGACATGTGTAAGTGATTTAAAAAAAAAAAAAAAAGGTTTATGGCATTCATCAATTTCTTGCATCCAGAATTTTCTCTGAGGCATGAACAAAATTTACGAGTCATGAACAAATAGTGTCCAACTTTCTTCATAAGGGGAGAAAATACTTGTTTGACTTCAAATTATAACATCTTAATCTGAGGGAATTTGGAGTTTTTCTAAAATCCACTAAAATAAAAACTATCAAACAAACTTAATGCAAAATTAATATTCTGTTCACCATGTTATCATCATCATCATCATCATCATCATGGCTGCCAGTTTACTGAAAGGCTTTTTATATTTTATAATTTTTATTTGCATATTTTGGCGCAGTAGTTGTTATTAACAGCTGCTTCAGAGTGTTTCTGCAGGTTTCTGTCCAGTATCATCTTGTGGTACAGCTGACAGTGTAACATCACCTGTAGAATATAATATTCTCTCCTCTAATATCTCTGTGACTGTCACATCCCATCACAGAGCACTTTGCTTTATAAAGATGTTTTTTAGCATCTAATTTCACGTCAAAGTGTTCCCTCTTTATATCTTTCACAGCTCAGATCTGCTCTGATGACACATCGTTGGCAGCTGGATTCATATTTTCTAATTGTTTCGTGACGACTGACTCTTCTAAATCTATCATGTTTTTTTGTCTGCTGATTTCTGACAGCAGTTATTTTCCTCTTTGGGAACATTTTTTTTTATGTAACTTGCACACAAGTGGAGCAGAATGTGTCGCCTTTTATGGCAATTTTAGGGGCGTCGATTATGCTAATGATCAAATCTCATAAACCTCATGAACAGTCGACATTCATCAGGCTGAAACAAGTGATTTAAGAGAAGTTCAGGTTTGTTAAATCTGACTTGGATCACTTGTATGAGTAAACCTCACAAACTGAAGTCTTTATGAGAGGAAAACAAAATTTTTCTTGTATTGTGTTTCAAGATGGCGCCGCATTCACTCCAATGAAAGTTGCCCACCAAACACAAATGTGGAATAAGTTGCTGTGGCTCACTGGGCTTCCATGTTTTTGAGTCATTTTTGTTTTTACCCAACATTTTGCAAAAAAAAATCAAAGATTAGTGAAATGTCTGAAAATGAAAACAGATTTGTGTATCAGAACGTTGTTTTTTCTTCTTTCCTCTCACATTAATCATCTAACGACCCCTCAGATTCATCTGGTGACCCTTCGGAGGGGAACGACCCCTAGGTTGGACTAAACTACCTGACTGTGTATTACATATTGATGCATCAGTACTAATAATGCAATTTACAGGGTGATTTTTTTGTTAAAAGGAGTTCTTTTACTTCTAATGCTTCAAGTAAATTTAGCTGATAAAACATCTGTAGTCCTGTAAGTAGGATTATTAATACAGGAGTTTTTAAATATAGTATATTGTAGTATTAGTATTAGTGGTATTACATTGGAGTACGTCTTCCACTACTGGTCTCCTCACATATATATAAAAAGCAGGAATGTCTCTTTAAAACTCCTCAGTTTTGTTGACGCTAATGGATCCAGTTCTGATAAAACAAGGAGTCATTTCGAATGTTTGTGACACTTCCTGTTCCTTTTGTATCGACTGTTTTAGGAGAAAAAAGTCTATGTGGGCCAGTGTGTCACATGTTCTGCACTACCGACTCTCTGCTAAAACCACCTCACGCTGTCCTCTGTATCCACAGGTTACTGTCATCTACCCAAAGGTTGATTCAGGTCTCGACTTGTTTAAACTCATCATGAATTTATTTCCTCCGTGGCAGAAAAACAGGTTACACAAGCCTTCAGAAAATCATAACAAAACAATTTTAGTGCTGATTGACTCACTATAAACAAACATGAATACACTCGTTGGCAACATTAAGGCTACAAACAACCTATAATGTATCATGTTTTGTAGGAGCTGCTACACTGGTGCTCTTGCACTTGTCTGTAATTTCCAGAATAAAATATCATCTTATATTCAGGCCAATATGGTACTTTAAAAAATGTTACTGACATGTCCAACAGAAACAGAGAAACATGGACATCCTTTCTCTCTCAGTGACACCAGAAATACCATCAATACAATGATTTAAAACACAAGGTTTCACAAGTTTGCAAGTCAGTCTTAAAAAAACTTCTCCTGTTCATACTGACCATTAGAAGATCCCTTCATGATGCACTTACAATGGAAGTGATGGGGGACAAAATCCACAGTCCTCCTTCTGTGCAATAATGTATTTACAAGTTTATCTGAAGCTAATATGAAGCTTCAGCGTCCAAATGAGTCAAATCAAGTAGATATCTTTCAACTTTACAGCCTTTTTAGTGCCAAAGTCCCTCTTTTTGTTACTATACTTCCACCTGCAGCTCAACAGGGAAACACTGTCCGAGGAAACACAAAGTGGGAATTTGATGCTAAAAAGACTGTAAATGTGTCAGATATCCACTTGATATGATTAACTCAGACTGCTGAAGCCTCATATAAGCTTCACATCAACTGTTAAATGACTATGTGGACACACTGTGGATTTTGGCCTCCATCACTTCCATCGAAAGCACATTTGAAGGATCTTTTAACAGCCAGTATGAACAGGAGGAATGATTACAGCGAGGAAAAACCTCTTTCAGTGTTCATATGGACACCTGACTGATGTTTTAAGACACACTGTGAAAAATTGTGAACATGTCCTACAAGAAAAATATTGTTTAAGCTAATATCTGCGTCCAGAATCTCACATCATTTCTAACCGGAGGAAGTCGACCGCGTCAGACTCTGATAATGAGCTGAAACTGCAGGTGCTTGTTTGCCACAGAAAAACACAAGAGGCTCTTTGTATGATGTGTGTGCGGTTTGTTCCACCTACAGTAGCCACTAAGTCTCTCCAGATGTCTCCACTGAGACAAAGTGTTTCCACTACGACTGCCAACACATAAGCCAACACACACACACACACACACATTGATGTCATCGCCGGGAGAGGATGCAAGTTTCTGAGTTGGGGGTAGAAAATGCAAATGGACACGGCAGAGAGGGAAAGGGAATACAAGGCAAGATAGAGAGGGGAAAACTTTCTGCTTTCTATTTTTCCCCCCTTTCTTTACTCCTTTTCTGTTTGTTTACTAGTAAAAGTCACATTCAAAATATTTCACATAATGCAGGTGTCTTCTGCATCCCTTCTGATCCCCATAATCAATAAAACTGCCTCTATGTCCCTTACTTATAGATCACTTTTGAATGACCAACAGAATTTACATAAAGTACAATAATCTTCAAATGTTGTTGTATCTATTTGTTTAATATAAAGTGAAATTATTTTGCAAATATCCACATTACAGTAGGAGAAGTTTGACTCAAGCTGCTTCGTTTAGAATAATCTTGAGCACCTTTTGGTGAAAATTTGGTGACACAGAAAACAAACATTTTTGATGGTTTACAGCTTTCCACACAGCAGTCGGTGTCACTTCAGCTGAGCGCAGTGTGACAAGAGATTTACAACGTGCTTGACATTGGAAACCCCTCAGTGAACAAGTGGCCTCCTTTATTTTTAGTCAAAGTGGTATTATGATGTTGTTATGCAGTTGCAAGCAGGAACTATTTTAACTCTCTGAAGTATTTGCTATAAATTGTTGTTGATGGGTGGCTGCGGATTATTCTTTGGAAAATCAATCGAAGAAAGAGTAAACATGGAAAATAGCATAAATTGGTCATTTTTATCACATTAAAAGGTTTCTGTTTGGCAGACAATAAGGAAGAGACATCAAAACAGTCTGAAGAGTTTTGAAGAGAACGTAACTTTGACAAACAATTTAATCGTACAAAAAGTTCACTGTGGTTGCCAGTCACCACAATCCCAAACAGATTTTCGGGTCACTGCAAGCTGATTTTTTAAAGAGGACGTCTCGTACACATTTCCAGGTGTATATTTATATTCTGGGGCTCTACTGGAATATCTTTGCATGATTTACAGTTACAAGAAACTCCTTATTTATCTTATACTGGCCCTTTATGCAGCCCCTCAGTTCAGCCTCTGTCTGAAACAGGCTGTTTTAGCTCCTGTCTCTTTAAGGTCCGCTCTGCTCTGATTGGTCAGCTTCAGGAGGAAGCCCCTGGGCAGACTTCCTGTGACTTTATAGAAATTTACAGTATATAGAATATACAGTATATAAAAATAACCATTCCTGTTAAAGTGTACTGGCATGAACTTAAACCCTGCAGAGTTTTCTTGTAAGCAGACAAATTTATGTTTTCATTAGTGTTTCTTATCAATCTTTTCTGTCTATAATTATGTGTTTTTATTTGTGCTGCTGCCTGTTTTCTTGCCAGGTCTCCCTCGAAAAAGAGATTCTTAATATCAACGGGACTCTCCTGGTTGAATAACCACATAAAATAAAAACAAAATAAAACATTTGATTAACTGATTTTGAAACCTACATTATTTACAATCATGTTTGCTTGCTAGCAGTCTTCTTCTACTCTGCCTTTTCTTTGCACACTGCTACATTTCTTGGTGTTTTACTACCTTTAATTGTTGAAAAGCCATAAAGTGGCAACAGGAGAGTGGATTGCATTGTCACACTCTGTGTGCACGAGATACTAACAAAATGGGGGCCCACTCCCAAAAACGCTGCTCTATTAGGACTATTAGTGGTATAAAAACTGCACAGAGTCTGAAAGCTTGTAGTTTATGTTTATGGTATGCTATAAAAAATTGTTGATCACATGTTTACATGCACATAGTCTTATAAAAAGTTGATTATAACCCTGGTTATGCTTTCAAATGGCCAAGAAATCTAACTTCAAGAGAAATCTAGCGGAGGAAATCAGGTTTCTCTTATCTCTAAACAAATCAGGTTACGACAGAAAGCTGATTTGACTTAAAAGAGAACTCCACTGATTTAGCATTTCAATTGAAGAAAAAGGATTAAAATAGATGCAGCAGAACCAGACATATCGTCTTTGTTTTTTCTCAGTGAAACTTGACCGCAGACAGTCCGATTAGGAGATTCGTGCGTGTTATGCTAGTAGCTGCTAATGTAGCCTGGAGCTGTTAGCCTGCAGCAGAGATGAGGAGCTGCAGAGGTCTGGTATCCTCACTTCTTTCTAACTCCACTCTTCTAGATTTTTTTAAATTTTCAAACCTGTCTTCAGCCCCAATTTATGCTGACTTACGTGACATCACTTGAGGCAACTGATCAGACACAGAGGACTTTGTATTTTCACATATGCACTAATACTCACAACACTTGGAAACAGACTTTGTAAATTCGGTGGAGTTCCTATTTAAGTGCACATATAAAGCAAACTAATGCAGTGCTCATGTCAAATCAGAGTTACCGTAATTACGAGTTTCTGACTTGTAAAGAGCGTTCACATCAATCTCCAAGTTGCAATTACGACTGAAAGCTCCGACTTGGCACTAAAAACACAAGTGCCTGAAAGCCAAACAAACATGAACGCCTCATATCAGCCAAAACCCATCATTCAATATTATTAAACCAAATTTAATGGATATAATTTTGTCAATAGACAGTATTTTAAACCCTCATAGGACCAACTCGGTTATCACATAATGAGAACACTTGCAAGTCCTTAAAATGGGAATCTCTCCGATCCTTCCCGTCCATCCGACATGACGAGACCGCAGCATAAAAAACACCTGTAGCTCTTCCCACAGGTGATGCTTACATCAAGGCTAAACCTCCAGTACAGTCCAGATGTACAACGTTACTATGGTTACAGTACTTTAATTATCTTTTACCTCAACAGTCTACACCTTAAATATCTTCAGAGCTGCAACGATCAGTCGATTAGTTGATTGTCAGAAAATTAATCAGCAATTATTTTGATAATCGAATAACAGTTTTAGTCTTTTTTTTAAGCAAATATGCTAAAATTTGCTGGTTTCAGCTTCTCAAACATGATGATATGATGCTTTTCTTCATCATCTATGCCAGTAAACTGATTAAAGACGGCAACACTGACTCTGGGAAATTATAATGTGTATTTTTCACTATTTTCAGACATTTTATAGACAAAATGATTAATCGACAGCAAAAAGTCATTTCAGCCGTACTCTTTAGAAAATGATTTTCAGACAGGTGGCACTATCTTGGAATGAGGAAGTTATGTTTGGTTGTACTGAACCCATGTTTAATGACACTAAAAGTTGAATTTAAACCAAATTAAAATCACCAAAAACACCAGAATTGTGTTATATTTTGTGGTGAATTGTGGTGAACATATTTCTGATGACTTTCACTCTTTATAAGACGGTATGTTTTGGAAAATGCTGCAGTGACTAGGCTACTATTCTTTCTCTCTCCAAGTCTGTCAATTAGTGATAATGGACCCTGCCGGGGGAGAGAAGACCACTCCCTCCCTCTCTACTCCCTCCCTCCTTGACACACACACACACACACACACATACACACACACACACTCTCTCTCTCTTTCTGTCTGTCTTTCTTTCTATCTCTCAGTCAGTAATAATGGAGCCCAGCAGTCCAAAGAAGATCCAGTTTGCGGTGCCTCCGCTGCAGGGACAGCTGGACCCGCAGGCTGCCGAACATGTGAGTGTATCCGAGCATGTGTGTGTGTGTGTGTGTGTGTGTGTGTGTGTGTGTGTGTGTATGCAAGAGAGGGGGGACCGTGTGGGTTCATGCATGTGAGGGCTGAATGGGGCTTCTATCTGTGTTCTTGTGAGTCTTGTCCGGAATTTAGTGTGTGTGGGTGCAGACCAGCATACGTGCACCAAGTCGCTCTTGTGAAAACTGCTGTTTGTGTATCTTGGTGACAGAATGTGTGTTTAATGGGTCTGTCATATTTGAGCTACGGGGCATGTGACATATTTCAGTGTTTTGTGTGTTTTGCGAGCTGGTTTGTGTCTGTTGGCCAACACTTTGAAAGGGTCATATTCTTGTGTTTGTCTTGTTAGCAGATAACAACACACCCAAAAATACCCTAAAAAGCTATTTAACACTAAAAACACACCTACTGACAATGTATTCTGCATTTCTGAAGTGTTTTCAGCACAGTGGCTATCAAATTTCAGTGTTTAAAATTTCTAAAGGAATATATTTTCTGAAATATTAAAAAGTTAAAATGTAAATATTCCTTCCTCTTCCTGTAATCACAATTCATCTATGTGCTTTTCCTTGTTTACTTTATAGGTAGCTGATGATTAAAATATGACTAACCAGAAAGGTCGAGTGATAAAATGTTAAAGTTAAATTTACTCTCGTCATGGACTGCGACAGGTTTACGCCTGTTCTCTTGGGTTTTTTATTTTTTGAAAGGCAGGACATCACTAACTGACTGACCTTTCTGACGTAAAGGTGGGCAAAGCAAAGCAAGTATGATTTGTGGTGTAATTATCCTTTAACTGCACCTCCAGTAAACAGAAGTTGGTCTTTCATACGATCTTAAAACGTCGCTTCAGGGAGTTAAAGCTGCTCTCTGTAAGACGTGAGTGTTGGACAACTGGTCTTTGCTTCGCTGACGTCTTAATGAACTGTTTATTCGATGGAAAGCGGAAGTCGTTCATTTCTAAGGAAGCTGGTAATGAACAGTGACAGATTAGGGCCCCTCTGTGGCCGTTTGGGGAGTCTTGTGTTGGAAACAGTCAGTACAACGTTTTCCATGAGTTAAAGATATGTTTTAGCGACGGTTTTATGAGATACCATCTTGTAAACCAAGTCTCCTCTGCCGGTGGGGGCGACCAGGATGACGATGACCATTTATATTCCTGCAGTGTAGTGTTGTTGTTGAGCCGAGCACAGTAAACTGAAATGGTTTTATGTTTTTTAAAGGGAAAGTGGGTTAAATTTAATCTATCTAGTGTAAATATTATGAAGTGATCATTGTAACAAGTATTGGAACAGTCAGTGAAATGTTCCTGTATATCGTTGGGATTATAGGTCAGATTTATAAGGTTAATGTTGGGAAAACTAAATAAAAATGTCCTTTTAAAACCAACATTTTAAAAGAATCAGATAAAAACATTGAAGAGTGGTTGTTGTTAGCTGCAATAGTAAGTGTTGCCATTGGCAGTACAGTGTGAGGGAAAGCTTTTAAAAGCTTTAATTAAGTAAACACTTAAAGTAAGTGGAGAATTACATTTTAAAGGATAATGGAGCAAATTTTCTTTTTAACGTTTTTAGTTTTCAAGACGTGCTCTCAATTAGTGTTTGTGTGATTTTACAGCGTAAGAGCTACGACTAATAGTTCCAGCTGGAACTTTAAATTGACATTTATTTAGACCGTGAGCTTAATTTTGTGTTTTGAAACATTGAATATACCACTTTTTACCGTCTCAATTTAAATCCTGAATAAAGAGCGTGTTTGTGTGTATTTGTGTGTTTACCTCAGATCCGTCGCAGAAGACCGACTCCTGCCACTCTGCAGATCTACAGACAACCTGGCACAGGTGAGACAGAGAGACAAAGAGACAGACAGAAAGACAAGAGAGAGAGAGAGACAGATACCGAGAGGGAGACTGAGAGCTGAAAAGAGGCAGCTATAATGGAACCTTTATTAGATTTGTACTGCAGCTTTTGGTAAGTGATCTCAGTGTTAAGACGGGACTGATGGATGCCGATTGTGTGTGTGTGTGTGTGTGTGTGTGTGTGTGTGTGTGTGTCTGCACTGAGCTCTCAGCTCTTATAAATCCCTCCACGCAGGAACTGACCGATTGAATAATCGGCCTGATTCCATTTAGTGAGCTCAGCTCCGTGAGTCTGGTTCCAATAGAGTCGTGTGTGTGTAGCGGCTCTCTGGGCGCCTGAAGTGTTTTCAACCAACTATTTTGTCTGTTTTTCAAATAAATCAGAGAGCAAGAATATTGAAAGCTGGCAACAATAAGATGTTATGAGAAAGGCTGAAAAAAATTATCTCCAGAATTTGGAATTGATATTCTTTCTGTATTTGTTCAATTCAATGATTATGTGGCTCAACAAGAATAAGATTCTGTGGAGAAACTGTGGTCTGGATTCCCACCAAAGTCTAATCAGTTGATCCTTGGCTCGAGGTTGATCTGTGCACCTAATTTCCTACATATTCATCCTTAATTTTTCAGCAAACTACTGCCAGTCAGTATCCAGAATGATAGAAACCACCTGACAGTCACAACACACGTTTAGCCTCGCTACGAGGATTAGTTTTACTCTCTATCATGAGATTCATCCTGATAAAAAATATGTTCATTCTTAAGATTTTAACAGCTTTGCTGATAATAAAATAGCTGTTGGCATCCTCTGTTTCATAAATACAGTTATTTACTAAAAAATACCCCAGTTAGAGGACATTATTACCTTTATTGACCTCTCCTGGAAAGTCCTCGTAATAACAACATTAGTATAAACTATTTCCTCTTAAACTCAATTATAAAGACCGAGAACTGCACTGTGATTAGGTTTGCTTAAAGATAAAGTGAAGTCCTTGATCTTATTACAGATGGCTGATGTTTTGAAACTCAATATACACCGTGGGTCACAGCTGAGTTTCCAAACATCAACAGTGAGCTAAGCTAAGAGGAAACTTTAGGAATCGAGGGTACATTTGGACTCTATGAAACCAAAGAGTTTAGCAGGAGAGTGAGTTAAAAACCTGAAATCTAAGCACCTGTTCAAGTAACAAATAAAACAGTTAAAACAAGACTAGAGGTTCACAACCATGATGATGTTAAGCAGGTTTATGATCTTAGTTTAACATGTTAGCATGTTAACGTTTGCTAATTAGAAATAAACGCTTCAGTAGAGCTGAGGCTGATGGGAATGTCATTAGTCTTTGGTCATAAACCAAAGTGTTGGACACGTTCACCAGATGATGGCGTTAGGAAAGAAACGTCTGGGGATCAACAAAGTCAGTATATTCCAGCCGAGGGGAACATGAATCTGTACAAAATGTTTTTTTTCCAATCTATCAAGCAGAGTAGTAGCAATATTTCATAGGATAAATAAAACGTTTAAACTGCTGGTGATGCAATAGGAATGTTTGCACTGCATACTGGCCCAGGAATTGCAAACTTTATTTACAATTTAGAAACAGCACTGCTCCAATCATACTGAGTTTATCTAAAACCTGTTTAACTCCAGCACGATCACAGCATGGCTTCAGGCCACAGAGGAAACAAGACCATTAAGTGACACTACCCAACCTCACCAGTGTGGTTTGAACCAGCCAAAAGCAACAGACTCACTGACACTGCCATTGTTATTGTAGATCCCCAGGCTTTCACTTCTGGGGCTAAAAACATCTGTCTTGCAGATTTGGAAGCAGCCTTGTGTCAGTAATGGCTCAGAAAAGTGAGTTTGTGATAAATCGATAAAGAGCTCACTGCTTGTCTTTTTTTGCAGATGTTGGAGATCAACACAATGCCAGTGGAGAGTCACAGGTTTGTATAAATGTTGTTTATACATACAAACTTTACTAAAACCTCTGATTTGTGCAGTTTACAGACACCGTTTTAGCTGTGTGAATGTGTGAAGTCAGGATGTAATGAGTTTGTCTGTTCCTCAGGCTTCAGACGGCTCTCAGAGGAAGCAGAGCACCTATGTCCCGCCCACCATGAAAGGTAAACACGGGGTGATTTTCAATCCGGTCTGCCATAATTTAGCAAAATGTGGACTCTGTCTGAAAATGTAAAAAGATGCTCTGTGCAAGGAAAGCAGAAGAAATCCATTTCCCCTTGAGGAGAGGGCAATGTGGAGGATTTATCTGTACTCTCCTGTTTTAACAGGTGCATTTTTCCTAAAATTAATCACCATTACAAATTTAAAATGCAAAATTGGTGACAAGGGGAAAGCAATACGCAACAGTATCACTGAACAGAAAAAAACACCAGCAATAGCAAAGACAAGCATTCAAAATACAACCCTAAAGAGGACATATCACGAACATTTCCAGGTCGATATTTGTATTCTGGGGCTCAACTGGAATATCTTTGCTTAATATTCAGTTAAAAAAACTCCTTATTTATCTTATACTGGCCCTTTATGCAGCCCTTGCGTTCAGCCTCTGTCTGAAACAAGCCGTTTTAGCTCCTGTCTCTTTAAGGCCCCCCTTATTGGTCTGGAGGCCACGTAAACAAACTATAGTAGTAGGATTTTGCTTCTTTTTCTCATTCTTCACTTGAAATGGAGGCTTCTCAAGTACATCTGTACATGTTCAAGCCCAAATCTGATCTAAAAATGCCAGTGGAAAAGGTGACCAAACTTAGCAACAAAGGCTACCAGCGGACGACCATTAATGGGCATGAGTTACAAAGTTACAAAGTGCTTTACAATAAAAAAAGATAAAGCAAGTAAATAAAAACCAAAACAAAGATATAGACAAGATACAATAAATGAAATAGCACAACAATTACCATCAGTTAAGAAAAAGCCATTTCCACAGCTGATGGGCTCCAACAGCAAAAGCCCAGTCCCCTCTAGTGACAAGTCTAGATTTTGGAACCATTAGCAGGGCCCTGCTGAAGGATCTCAAGCAGCGACCAGGCTCATAGTGAGTTAGTAGATCACAGATATAAGCAGGAGCCTGACCATTCAAGGCTTTTAAAACAAGTCGTAAAATCTTAAAATCAATTCTAAAACTCACAGGTAATCAGTGAAGGGCAGCAAAGATTGGTGTGATGTGGTCACCTCTCTTAGTACGTGTTAAAAGCCTGGCAGCAGCGTTTTGTACCATCTGCAGTCTTTGGATGTTTTGCCTGCTGATACCAGAATAAAGTGCATTGCGATAATCAAGTCTGGAGGAGATAAAAGCATAGACGACCTTTTCTGAGTCTGCAGAGGAAAGGAATGACCTGATCTTGGTTCGCTGTCGCAGTTGGGAAAAGCAGCATTGCAGCACTTTGGTCACCTGAGCATCAAAAGACAAATCAGACTCAAAAATAACACCTAGGTTGTGGACCAAATTTACGAACGTTATTAGATAAGGCACTCAAACTAGAGGAGAGATTGTTAATGCTGTTAGTGCTGGGGCCAGACTAGGTAATTATAATGACTTCTGTTTTGGAATAAATCAACTGCAGGACGTTTTTAGACATCCAATTTTTAATTTCAGTGGGGCAGGACATAATACACGAAACATCAGTGATACCAGGCTTTAACAAGACATACAACTGGGTGTCATCTGCATAGCAATGGAAATCAATGCTATGTCTATGCACGATTTGCCCCAGGAGTAGCATATAAATGGCGAATAAGAGGGGACCCAAAATAGAGCCTTGGGGGACCCCTTTCGAAACGGTCCGCTAAATATCTCTTATTGTGGATTATTGGGAACAGACTCATCTTTCATCCTTTAGAAATTACACAAGTTCAAGTGGATTCAAGGCATGATCGACTGACAATCAGCATGTTGTTGGAAATTGTTACTTAATAAGCCACATATCTAGTGTTTTTTAAAAATAATGACGTAATAACAGGAATTTTTGAGCTACAGTGCATCAGTACTTTCTTGTTTTACAGATACTGTTATATTTCACATTGAATGCTTTAGAGTCTATACAGTTAGTTATACCTGTCCATACAGGACTGCATCCTGTTACTGTATGTACTTTAAGCTCTGTAATGTTATGCATTGGTCATTTTCTTGCAGCTGTGTACACACCAGCCTCCTCTCTTGAGTTTTACAGTATCTATTCTGTACATTATGTTTGCTTTTCATATGAAGGTTCTGTTTGTTTTGTTTTACTACACATTGTTTGTCTTTCTCTTATCTGTTGCTATTTCTGGCTTCACCCCCACTTCTGCTTTTTTTTCTTTTTGTCTTTATTGTTTTTCAGTCAAATCTGTGGGCCCATCTGGTGGGGTGATGGGGGATGGTAGAGGTTACTGATGGTTTCTTAAACTATGGGTTGGGGCTTGTAGTGGAGCAAAGGCTTGTTTCTTTCTGTTGCCAAAAGGGTTGCTTCCTTGAAAGTAGAAAAACTTTCAAGCTAAACATATTTTCTCACTTATCTCTAGCAGTATCCAACCATGGAGACAGTTTTGGTTTGATGCGCCAAGGTTTTAACTTGTCTGTCTTTGAGATTTCCTCCTCAAGCAAGTGAATGGAAATTAGTTTGAGATACTCACAGCAACATCTTTTTTAGATAAAGTGTCCGACTCAGTGATCTCCCGAATAGACTGTGTATAGTTTAACTACACCTATCATCTGCTATTATTTATTAATGCTGTGGAACATTTTACACTAGAAGTGTTTTCAAACACAGCAGTAAACATGTTTTCTTTATATTTTTTAGTTGAAAAATGCTCCAAAGTAAGTACATCTGAAAGAACAGGTTCATAATTTTTCCAAGTCTGTCCTAAAACAACAGTCAGGAGCCCAAATGAACATTAACATGTTTTTCTTGCTGCAATCATTCCCCCTGTTCATGCTGGCCATTAGAAGATCCACAGTCCTCCTTCTGTGCAAAAATGTATTTACAAGTTTATCTGAAGCTAATATGAAGCTTCAACCGTCCAAATGGGTCAAATCAAGTAGATATTGTTCAAAGTTACAGTCTTTTTAGTGCCAAAGTCCCTCTTTTTGTTACTGTACTTCCTCTGCAGCTGAACAAGAAAACACTGTCCATCAAGACACATAGAGGGATTTTTTTTTACTAAAAAGACTGAAACTGTGGAAGATGTTTACTTTATCTGACTAACACAGACGGCTGAAGCTTCATATTACATTCAGATAAACCTCTGACTTGATTTTTGCTCAAAACGAGGACTGTGTCCCCCATCACTTCCATTGTAAACACATTTGGAGGGAATCTTCTAATGGTCAGAATGAACAGGAGGAATGATTACACCAAGCTAAACCTATTTCAGTGTTCATCTGGGCTCCTGACTGTTGTTTTAAGACAGACTTGAAAAATTTTGATCCTATTCTTTCATGTGAAAGGCTTCTGTGACCCAGACTCATTGAACAGCCTGGCAGCAGTACAGAGATATTTCCCTTGTTAGGTTTTTAAGCAAGCCCCGCCCCTCTAACCAATCAGAGGAGGCCAAAGTCAGGGGTGGGAGCTTGCAGCTGTCAATTAATACATGAATGCACTTCTGGACTAGTAATCCTCTTGTACCCAAGGCTCAAAGCTAGGATTAGCTGCTGGAAGACGTCACTATGGCTGAGTCACAAGCTCATGATATCTGCATTAGCCCAATAAAAGAGGTGCATTATTTCCACTGGCTGAAGAGAAATCAATACATCGGGTGTGTGCAATCACGAGGACGCAGGTGGAGCAGGGAGAGGGAGGGTGGTGTGCTTTCGAGCCTCATGCTAGTGCTAGCTTGATTTTCAGATCTTGCATATTGAAGATTTAAATTATGTGAATATATGTTTAATTTATAATGCCAAAAAATATTGTTTGGGCCTAAAATTTGCATGCAATTATGGTATCTTTCAAATTATTCTGATTGCACAGGTTGTTGTTCGTGTTTGGGTTCGTTGTAGTGATTTACGTTGCTGTTTTTGCAGCGTTTTTTTGTGATGCTTCCACTGGCGGGCATCAGTGTTAAAAATGTTTGCTTTTTTCCTCAATAGTGGCTCAAATGTGTTGAATCCTCACATATCTGACATAACTGATCTGCTTTACAAAAAAGGTGCGATAGAAGATTTTTTCACATGCAGCACCTTTTCTCCATTAGGTTTTATGGTATGAAAATCAGTTTAGGATCGCTTGTAGTGATCTTTCAAGGAGCAATGGCTTCTTAAATTGGAAAAGAAGTTGTCAACAGTGCTCAGCTTTCATCCAAAATATGTCCAAAGTGCACCTGCCTGTTGGCTTTCCTCTCTGAAAGACTTTGTTGTTGTTGTTGTCATTTTGTTATTATTGCTAGTGCTGAATAATTTATAAAACCGTTACGGAGCTTCTCCCTGGAAAGCAGAAAGCTGCTACAGATCAACAGTTTGAAGAGGCTGACATATTTCCTACAGTGTATATTTGAAATGTGTATGTGAGACCGATATGTTCGTTGTAATCTGTGTGTAGGAATAAGTGCTTGGTTTTTTTTTGTCAGAAAGGAAGAGTGGAGGGAAAAACAACACAGTGCAATGATTGAGTGTATGTGCAGGGCTCTCCTCTCTAGCAGTGAGTGCAGCACTGACTTGGTTCCGGGAAGTGGAGACTGTAAAAGCTTTTCTTCTATTGATTCTGTCTCGGTGTGTATTAGTGTGTATTAGTGTGTACGTCCAGGCCAGCTTACTGCGCACCCGTTAGCTAATAGCTTCATGAGTCAGAGCCTGCAAATGCACAGCAAGCATTTATATTCTGTGGCATCAGATGAAAAAGTGTTTATTTATTAACTGTGCAGGAAGGTAACTAAGTATATGTACTCAAGTACTGTACTTAAGTGCAATTTTTAGGTACTTGTACTTTACACTTCTACTCCACTACATTTATTTACTTTTCAGATTTAAGCGTTATATTAAAAACAATAAAGTTGAAAGAATCTAACACATTATTAAAGATGAAACCAGTAGTTTCCAACATTTGAGTCTTGTGAGCTCTTGTATAAAACTAGTGTGTAGTTGTGTCTCTTTGTTATGTTTCAGATGTTTTTAGCAAAGAGACGTTTCTCCGCTAAACTTTGATTTTTTGGTGAAATATTGGGACATTTCAACAGTTATTTGATTGAAACCATGTGAAAAGTTTAGATAACAGTCCCAACGACAGATTTCATCTCACGACCCCTCAGATTTATCTTGTGACCCCTCGCCTGACCCCTAGACTGGGAACCACTGCACTAATCATTCACAGAGGCCAATTTTCTGATAAATGAGTACTTTTATTTTTAATTCTTAAAATAAATTCAGCTGTTAAAGTTTTTTTTTCTTTTACTTGAGTAGGATTTTGAATGCAGAAATTTAACTTGTAATAGAGTATTTTTACATTGTTGTATTGGTACTTAAGTAAAGGATCTGAGCTCTTCCACCACTGTTGATGATTCTGATGAAGTTTTATTCTCATAATGTGGATCTAAAGTGGTAGCAAAGTTTATAATTAGGTTTGTATCAAGTACATATACAGTCTGTGCTGACTCAGGCTCAAACAGCATCTGATGCTGCTCCAAAAGGAACCAGTAGCTCTTATCCCATCTGCACATTTACACTGTTAATTGACTTTTTTTGGTTTCATGTTTGGGTCCATTTCTCTGTTTGGTGATGTTCTCATTGCTTTGGATAATTTGGGATATTAGTCATGGAGCAACGCTGGAATTTGTACAGTAAATAAGATGACTTGTTTCCTAACCTCACTGCCAAATATCAACAAGTGAGACAAATTTCTCGAACGCCTTCACCCCAAACCTCCGGCCCAGGGAGATACTTATGGTTTATGTTACACAAGCTGCTTTCTTAACCTTCAGTTGGATGTTTTGTCTTCTAGTTTTTGCTTCAGTTTCAGTGCTGATTACTTTTAATTTTAATTCGGTTATGTTTTGCTGTTTCTGCTCCACTGCGACGTGTCTGTAGTTGCGGCGTCTCTCCACTAGAGGTGCTCTTCTCTCCTCAGAGCTACAGCTGGAGGTGGAGCAACACCTTCTGGGGGCGGGGCTCTGTGAGACGGATGGCCAGTTGAGCCCAATCACGGCGCAGCTCTATGCCGCCGCTACCCTGTGGGCCAATCACAATGGGCCAGAGGAAGCCAATGGGAATGAGGCGAGTCTGGTGTTAGCCAATCAGGAGAGAGGAGTGGCAGAGAGCAACAGTTCGGGGGGTAAAAGCGTTTTAGCCAGTAAAAGCACTTTGGCCAGCAGTATACTCAAGAAGAAATCAAATGTGGTATTTTTTCACATATCTGTCAAATTTACGGTAACTCTGCAACGAAAGATCACATGTACGACAACTCCAGAGCTATTTGTTTATGGCGTCCACAGCAGCAAAAACCAGCACCACCAAAATAATTATTTAAATAACAATTATTACATGGATGTGAGACAAAACAGAGAGCAAGCAACCAGTAACATGATACTGTTTGACAATCAGCGGTGAATTTGAAAGAGTTGAACAAAGTCTTAAAACATTTCAAAGTTTGTCTCACCAATCTGAGATGAATGATGCCAAAGTCAGTGCTTCTGTTTGGCTGTAAACCCAAAACATCGTACAAACAAGTACTTTTTAGATTTATCTGGAGTATACTGTTGGCCTTAAACACACACACACACACACCAAATCACACCCACTAGTGTTAATTTTGATTACAAAATACTGGATAATACTGAGCAATAACCATATTATTTTACACTCAACTACATCTCCACCACACTTAAAGACCAAATAAGAAAAAACAACTCTGTCTCCTAGAGACTAAATTTATACTAATAATATGCAACAGCAAACACTTTTTTTATTGAACACTTGTCGCCGCCCGGATTACGTGAGGAAATATTGTTGTCCTCATTATGAATTGCCAAGTTGCAAAATGTTAACTGACGCGTTTTTATTTTCATACAATATCTTCTCGTAGCAACTGAAGCACTGTTAAACTTTTTGTGGTTCTGTTTAGGCCATTGAAGCATTTAGTTAAGGTTATGGGAAGATTGTGGTCTCGGTTAGTTTTCTTTTCTTTGTTAACACTGAGTCAAAGCCACGATTTTTTCTTAACCTTAACTAAAGTGCTTCTGTTGCCTAAACCTAACCATATGCAGGTTGTGCACTTGACAGGGAAACAGTCATTTCAGTTGATAAAGCTAGTTAACATTTAAACAAAGGAATACAGAAGTTTTGGGGAGATTTGTCTGTTAGTTATTAAGCTGGCTAATACGAAAATCTTTATTTGCTTGCTTTGGTGCACCAGCTAAAATTTTCATTTTGTTGCAAATTTAGTTAGCTAGAGTTAGCTCATTGCTTTCTATCTCTACTCTACCTAAAGCTGCATTAATTAAGTTTTTTATATTACTTTCAAGTTACTACTCAAGCTCTGATAAACCCACTACATGCTGCCTGCTCAGCACCAAACGGCAGACAGACAACGTTAGCGGCTAGCTGGTGGAGAAAGTGGATCATCTAGCAGCTAAAGAGCTGTATATTTTTCTCAGGAGACCAAACCAGCAGAGAAAAGAGAGTGAATTCTGGACTTTAGTTCTTTATGTAGATAGAAACACAACTCTGATTGAAAGCTAATGTTGTTCCGTGTCTGCTGGATGTGTATATTGACAGTTTTTTTGCCTCAACATCTCAACTGTAATAACTTTATTAGACTGTCAGCTTGTTTTTTCTGCCCCCTAGTGGCCAAAATTTAATTAATGCAGTTTTAAGGTTGTGTTTGCTAAAGTTTTGTCCTACAATCACCAACATTAAAGTAAAACCTAACAGTATGTCATTAACATTTGACTAAATCAACAATTTCTGCAAAAATTAACGCTGGCACACTTTAACACAGTCTGTTACTAATTATTCACTTCATGTTTACATGTTCTGTCATTCTGTAAGAAAAGACTAACAGTACTAACTCATCTGCTCTCCCTCTCTTCTCTTTTCTCCTTTTGTGGCTTTGCTTGATCTGTCAATTCTCTCGTCTCTTCCACTTTCTCCCTTTTTTTCTCAGATTTGTCATGTGACCACAAAAAGGAAGATTCCAGTCCCGACTCCGTCTCCCGATAGCCACCTTCGCTCACTTTCATCTCTCCATAACAAACTCTTTCCCTCCTCTTTCTCTCCACTGATCATCTGATCGCATTAACACACTGCTTCACTCTGTGCTTTAACGTACTCACTAATGCTGTATAATTTGATTTAGCGACATCTCTTTCACGCACAGACACATGCACACGGAGGTTTCAGTTAACTGTACTGAATCAGTCTTAATTTAAAAAAGCTGTAGGTGATGTTGGTGAGGTTTTGCCTGTGTAGAAATGGCTGTGAATAAAGATGTATTATATGGAAACATTTACTCACTGTCTAAATGTTATTTCTTCTTCAGACAACTATTTTTATGCTGGAAGTTTGGTAGTTTTTGGCATCACGGAAGAGGTGAATGAATTGTAGTAAAATTCTGATAGATGTTTTTTCCCTAAAGGACCTAAAAAATGTGAAAAACAAATGGAGGACACACAGCACAGAGTATTGGGACAACCATTAAGAGATTAAAGCATTAAAAGTACAAGATTAAAGGAAAAAAAAAAGGTTTTTATGAAGGACATGTTATGTTTGTGTGCACCATTTATGCAGCAATAAACAGCATTACATGCCTGCTTTCTACACATCTGTGTGACCCCTCTGTTTGGAGATCAGCATCCTCCCGTCACTGCGTTAACAGCTGAAATGTGTGTGTGTGTTTACGAATAAGTGTGTGGTTTATGCAACATGAGTCCCAGTGTTTCTATCACATGGCCTAAAGAGGGAGAATATCCACCGTGCCGCAAGAAGAAAAAATAGCTTGTGAAATGGTATTTAAAACTATGTTTACAATATTTTTTCTCTTAAATGATTGATTTCTGGCTTTCAACCACAGTATAGACAAATATTCATTCCTTTTTGCACGTTTCATCCTCTTCAAGGCTTTAGCAGGTATTTCCTGTTGATGCCGAGTCCAACGTGCAGTTTGAAACAGGAGGATTTATTATCGGGACTTACTGTTCACTCTTTACTGCCAAGAGTTCCTTACTTTAATTACATAAAAGTCCTGTATGATCCCATCTTCATGGCTGTATTTGTGTATATGTGGTGACTCAGGATAAGAAAGACTGTTTAAGCTTCTCTCATTTCTGTTTAGTTTAAAAAGTTTTTAAATAGAACTAACATTTTGGATTTGGGGAGATGGCTGGCTGTCGATGGCAGCTTTATACAAAAAAAAGTGCCAAAAAATGTTTGGTTTGCTTTTTTATTGAAGTCACAGTATTGCTTTAAATTCACTTTTAGTTTCTCTTTCATTGCCATCACTTTAACTGCCATATTCAGAATCTGGCAGCGATGATCAGATTACATTTAAAAAAATGTTGTTTTACACAACGGTGACATGAAATTGAGGCTCACTTCTGGAGGATTTTAGCAGCAGGTGATTCCCTGGTAATTATAAAGAAAGCAAATATTTGTCTGTCTTTCACAGACAAAGTGAGACTTTATGAAATAATTAAGTGACAAACTGAGTTATTCTGTCAAGCCAAATGTTATGGCTTGTTATGAGTGCAGAAACAAAATATTTGTACCATTGAACATGACTTCAGAGTTTCAGTATACCTATGACAGAAATAGCCTGCAAGCGAAACAGCCCTAAACGTGAAATTAAAATCTTTAAAACATTTTTTGTATTGTTAATTTTGAGTTATGTTTGTGTGTGTGTGTGTGTGCGCACAGGTAAGCTGGAAAGTTCTGTACCTGAAGAGGACGAGGAGGAAAACAGCCCACAAGACGGCTGATGCAGGAGAGGAATCCCAGCACGAAAGAGGCGGCCAATTTATCGATGATATTCTGGACGAACCAACAGACGGACTTATGCCTCCATCTCAAGTGAAGCATCTACATGACAGGACATTGACCTCTGTGCAGTTCATTGAGGAACTGTTGGCAGAAGTTAACGTTTTAATCAGTAAAGATTCAACCAGCTTCCCTTAATGAACTGGCGAAGCAGCCAGAACAGTTGACTCACCTCATTTTGCACATTTAACTCAACATGACTCCACTAAAACCTCCATTACTGTCTTACACCTCAGTATTTACCCACCAAAATTAAAACTTACCTTCGTTTGCCCCTTTTTCAGTTTATAAACAGGGTGGAAGTATAATTTTCCCTCTAACAGAAGAAGTAAACTGAAAACAAATGAATGCAATTCACAACAGTTAACCTCAAGCAGACACACTTTTGGCGGGAAACTTGTAAACTTGTAGAGGAACTTCTGATGCTGTAAGCAAATGTTATTTTTGTCATAACCTTTTACAAATTTTCCACATTTACACACTTAAAAATAGTCAAAAGGAATGAGTATGAAGAGCTACAAATTTTATATTTCATCTGCTAGCTAGCTAGTATTGTGTAGCCAAGTTAGCTATCTATATCTAACTAGCTAGTATTGTGTAGCCAAGTTAGCTATCTATACCTGCTAACTAGCTAGAATTGTGTAGCCAAGTTAGCTATCTATATCTAACTAGCTAGTATTGTTTAGCCAAGTTAGCTATCTATACCTGCTAACTAGCTTGTATTGTGTAGCCAAGTTAGCTATCTATACCTGCTAACTAGCTAGCTGAAACCAGCAAATTAAACCGATTAAAAGAACAGTAACTTGTTATCATATAGGCTCAGATTAGGTTAGTTAGCTCAAAAAATATTTAAAGAAAACATACAACATTTAAAAATGTTGATGGAGACAGTCTAAAAAATAAAACTAGCTAACTTACTGCTACATTCAAGTAGTGGTTGTTTCATGATTGCTAGCTAATTTCATAGTTATGTAATATTTCATACTTACAGTTATGAAATTGGCTGTCTAGTTACGTGTTTAAATAACGCTGGTTTTGTACCATTCCTTATCCACCATGTTTACCAGCTAATTTTCTCTGTCATTTGTCTTCCTGAATTTTTCAAAATGTCGACTGTGTGATCTGGAAATTTCACAGTTGGTTTACACAACAACATTCGGTAATGTGCAGGTATTTAGCCGTTAATTTTTAGGACATTTTACAGAGTAGGTGGTGCAATTTGGTACAAATTGTAAGAAAAAATAGAAATAAGTGATTAGTTGATTTAGTTGGTAAGTGCTGATTCAATGTATTTAGGTTCATACATGGTTATTATTGCAAAAAAAATCTTAAATTAAAATTAACTGGCAGAAAAAAACTTTTTTTTAGAAAATAAATTGTTTTCAGTGTGTAGTTTTGTGTGTCATACTACATATTAGCATATTAGGTTTCTTAAAAACTCTACAATGAGCACATTTCATGTAAACTGACAAATTACGTAACCCTTTAAAAGAAATGTCCTAATAATTAAATTACACAGCAGCTACTTTTAGTAAAAGTTATAGAAAAACCTGATATGCTAATACATCATTAGCCACACAAAGTATTTAGTATTTTCTGTCAGTTACATAATTGTTAAGAGTCTAATTTATTAAGAATGTTTGCAAACTAACAACTACATCTGAACTCATGTATATCGAGTAGGTACTTAGCAAGTAAACCAACTTAACATTTTTTCTTATAATAAGGAACACCACACTCCCTGTAAAATGTCCTAAAAATGTACCTTTAAATACCAGGAAATTAGTCCAAAGGGACCTGCAAAGTGTTAGCCAACATTAATGCCTATTACATATACAGTAGTGACCACATTTGTGAAGCTTTTAGCAAATGTAAACATTCTTGTCAGCGCTGTCAGTATGAACCAAAGCACTGTGTAGTCATTTTTAACGGCAGACATTTTGAGATTGGGATCATCATTTATGTTACTAGTTACACCTGCAAAAATGTCTGCTGTGAAAGTGTCCCTTAGATTGTATTTGATTGTAAAAGGTATATATACATTTGTTTCCAGCTGTTAGACAAAACAACAGATTCAGTTTGCATGTTAATATGGAATTTGCCATCTGTGTTTCATTCAGCAGGCTGTTCTGCCACTTTAACCGTTAATGTATCCACGCAGAAGTTTACGGTTGACCAGCACAGATTTTGATCCATTTTTAAATAAAGTGAATGGGGTGAGCAGATTATTTCAATGTGCTTCCGTTGAATCATGAGATAGATCAACTGATAAGGAGCCATGTTTTATCACTTTTCTCTGTTGATCTGTATATTCAGATCTGTATATTCTGGTGACTTATATCAATAACAGCAATAAAATGTCAGTATTGGTTTCATACACAACAGATCTTAGAATATAAGCTACTGTAATGTCTGTTTACTGTCTCCTCTCTTCACTCCAGTGTGATGGTAATAGTTTTACTGCAGTGCCACCTGGTGGCAACAGCAGCACTGAATTTAAAACACCTGTTTCACCATGACTGCTGCAGATGTGAATGTTTGTTTTTGTAATTCTCTGGGACATAGAAGGACTAATCTTATGTAAACATTTTGATTTAGTGGATAATAATAATGATAATAATAATAATAATGAGTTATTAATGGAAAAATACAGTTTATCAGGGTTTCTGCAGGCTTCACCAAGTTACATTTGAGACCTTTTGAAGACAGTTTTAATGCCACATACAGTAGAATGCAATTTACTAACTGTTTTACAGTCAAAGTATGAATCATTTTATATTATAGTATTAATAATAACCATTAGGCATGATATTTACCAAGTACAATGTGAAACGTGAAATACATCAATTAAATTCACATTTTTCATTACTTCCTGCCAGTATATAACAATCATCCCAATAATATGACTAATTACTCATTAATCATGATCTCAACATGGATTAGCAGCAGAAATAGAACGGACGGACAGATTAACCAATTATGAAATAATCAAGTCATTAAAGGTCTGGAACAATAGAAATGAGGATTTTCCAGCCACGTTTTACTAAACTCACATTAAGAAAACATTTTATAACTAACATTACTGCCTACAGCAAGCTAGAAAAAATAATAACTTTGTAAATGAAATTAAATTCCTTCTATGGCCCTTTTTTAAAGTTCCTTCCAGGTAGCTACACCTTTAGCTGGAAAACAGAAGAATGTATATTTATAACTTCATCCTGCTCAGCATCAGATAAAAACTTGATTTTCCAAATGTCAACTTTATGATGGCAAATGTGGTGAGTTTGGGTCTGAACTCTACACATGAAACCAGTATGTTTGATGTCGGCAACAAGTGTGGTTGCTAATTTCTACTTTGGACTATTTTTAGTTCATCAATAAGTGAGCAGAGATGGATTATTTTAATACCAAAACCAACAAAAATGAAATTTGTGCTTCAAGCTATTTTCTTTGTTTTTAGTCCAACAATAATTAATTAGTGACTTTATAAAGCTTCCTGATGACATAGTCTGGGGGTCCGCTGTAGTTTTGGATCAGATGAGAGCAGATTTAATGTAAATTAATACAATTACTTGTTATTGAAGGTCTCCTTTGCCATTGAAATTTGTCTTTTATCATTTCCAAAATGAAGTGTCACCACTTACCAGTTTTCACCACATCAAAGCTCAGCCGAGACCATTCGCACCAAGCACCTTCACACACTCACAGCTCAGGTCTGACACAGCCCTAAAGTTGATTTTATTCATGTTATTTAAGTTACACGGTGGAATCAGAGACACAAAAAAGAGGTTAGAAAGAAAACAGCAACCATTCCACATCAAATGGCAGAATGTGTCCACGGATCTGTCCTGACATGCTTATGATGCATACTACCGACTAGAAATAAGACATGTGTAGACGCTTCATTTACTAGATTTTTAGTGTTTTTCCTGCTACATACTGTAAATGTCACTTCCACTTTGCAACATCTGCTTTTCCTGGTTGAACTGTTCTAGGTTGAAAGTACAGTCTTGAATAGTATGCAGGATGAGCTTTCAGACAGAGCCCTGGTGTTAGTAACACACAGCAGAGGGCTGGCATAAAGGGAGCATGGTTTTGTGTATGTGTCTCAATATGTAGCCCTTGCCATGCCTTGATCGAGAAAAAAAATAAAAACAAATCAGACTGCACTTTTGTAAGAGTCGTCCCGTCTGTCTGGAGGCCGTCTGTCCCGTACAACCGCCTCAAAATATGGAGAGTTCATCGGAGGACGCCCCATCGACCACAGTTTTACAAATCCAGTGAAATCATCACCAAGAGTGTAGATAGATTTATTTGTTTTTGTCTTATTGCAGCTCCAGGTTTTCTTTGACTTTCACAGGTCTGAGATGGATTAGGATTTACAGGTTTGCTCTGTGGAGGAATTAGTTAAATTTACTTTAACTGCTCCTATTTAAAGTTAAGAAGTAACTAACATGTATCTAACCGCGGAGTGTAGATGGTTAAACCCTCTACAGCTGCTGTTAAGGTGCCTTTGAGCAAGGCACGGGTCAGTAGGGCCTGTTGGCGGCCAGCACTACAAGACTGCGACTGTAAAAATCCGATGCAGAAAAAGTGCTGAAAGCAAGCAAAACTTCCCTCGATATAAGATGAAAACTGAACGTTTCACGTCTATTTTCGGAGGCCGGAAGTCACAAGAAATTAGTTTTGCAAGAGTTTATATAAATTATATGTTGTACTGGGTTGTTTCAGTTCTACTTTAAGAGAACAAACAGCACCTACTGGACCTTTACTTCACCAGGAGAGCTGATTAACAACAGCTGAGAGGAATATTTGAAGGTGTAGAGACTGCTCCATGCTTGTACTGTAGTGTAGTATTACCGCAGTATTTTTTTTTTTGTTTTTTGTTTTTTAAAGTTTGTTCCCACTGTAAAAGTTCTTGTGTGACCCCCTTCTGTTAACCGAGCTGCCGCAGAGTCAGGCGTCTTTGTTTCCAGAGCGTCCCAAAAAACCGTCCCCGACACTTTTAATAAATGGCATTTCACCCATTAATACCCAAACACTCCACTTGCAAGCCCTGATACACAATTTCTTTTTTTTTAGTGTCAACACATTTTGGCAAATCGTCATCATCATTGTCGTCATCATAAAAATAACAAAACATAAACATTAAAAACAGACGAGTTCAGTTCACATCAAAGTAGAATACAGATATTATATCTTTACCCACAAAAAGTTCATGTTACGACTAGCTAGAAAAAAGAAAGAAAACATCACCATGTTATACAAGTGTGTGTGTGTGTTTGCTATGAAATGTTGTAAGATTGCTGTGTGTGTAGTTTTAGGATGTTTTGTCATTGTATATGTGTGTGTGTGTGTGTATATATGTGTGTGTAAACTTACATTAACAAGCAATGTGTCTTTCATTATCAACACAGGAATCCTCACCCACCCTCCTCAATAAAAGCAAAAAAAAAAAAAAAAAGAAACTCCACATCACATCAGAATCATTTGCATTCCCAAAGAAAGCATCCAAATCCATAAATCCATCACCACATAGAAGTTATCAGCTGGCCACTAAAAATCTCAAATCTTTCATCAAAAAAAAAAAAAAGAAAAAGAAAAAAGAAAGAATATTTTAGTGTCAACTATATATATACTATATATTTATATTTTTGTCCTTTTATACCAACCAAACATATGGTATATTATGTGTTGCTATGGTTATGGTCCCTGGCAACATCATGAAAAAAGTACAATGATTAAAATAAAGACACTGATCCCCCGACTTCATCCAGCTAGTGTTTGTGTGTCTGCTTATGTTTCAGTGCGGAGGCGCCGTCGCTCTTCAAGTTTGTCTAATTTTAGTATGTTTTTGTCATCTTTGTGCACTTTTGTTTTCTTAATTTATGTTCTTTTGGCGTTTAGTGTATTTGTTCCGGTTTTTAGAGTTTAGTGTGTTATATGTGCATGTTTTGTTTTGACAGAATTGTACGTTGAGGCATTGTAGGCATAGTGTTTAGTTTAGTGTATGCCGTTGGTGTTTGTTGTTTTTGTGTGTGTGTGTCTACATACGAGCGCTGACGCTCTGATGGTAGACAGCACGGTAGGCCGTCTCTGTGTGTGTAGTGTGTAGTGTGTAGTGTGTGTTTATGCGTTAGCGCTGATGCTCTGTTTGTAGACGGCGTGGTAGGCGTTTCGCAGCAGGACGTAGGGGAAACAGGACTCCAGCAGGTCCATCGTCAGGAAGGGAGACTCCTGCACGATCTGAAACACAGAAGATAACACAGACTGTTAATAAAACAAATATATAAAAGACTTGTATCCTCGCTATCACACAGAGACAGAAAGAAACAAACACACGACTCTGCTATGGAGACGTTATTATTAGTGTAATTAAAATCAGTTTATGTTTTTGTTGCTCACCATGTCCAGCAGCAGGTAAACAGATTCTCTGTTACGTGTCGTCATCTTGTCCGTTTCCTGGCCGATCTTCAACAGGCTGGATGAGGCCAGCTGCAAACACACACACACACACACACACACACACACACACACACACACACACACACACATTTTTACCCAGAGTTTGAACAGAGTTTATCTCCCTAATTATGTCTCCATTTAATTTTTGTGTCAAAAGTGAATCTCAGGAAAACTAAAACATGAATCAGTGTTTCCATTGAGTAACTTTAAGCATGTTGTGGTATTTCAGTGCTACTTCCTGCGTACGATGGCTTTAGTGTTTTCTTTGTCCTTTTAATGAACAAACGTGTCTCTGCTGATCCTTGTGTACTCTGTGGTGTTTGTATTAGCTGCTCTGATAGAGACGGGTTGATTTGCAACAACAGGGCTCATCTGGAGTCTAAACGGAGACGTCGCGGTTGCGTACGCTTCCTGTGTTGCCGTTACTTTTTAATAAAAATACAACAGCAGGATGACGTGAACACTTTGTTTACAGTAGAGGAAGCAGAAGCAGGTGCCGTGACATCAAAGTCAACTTTTCTGCCTGAGCCAAGCGTACTTTATCTTTCAGCCAGATCTCAGTTTCTCTTCCAATTTCTGGCATTTACACTCAGGGTCTCAAAATTAATTTAAATGCAAATATGTGGCTACTGCACAACCTGCTCATTAGTTAAGATATCACTGTAAAATACCAGAGCTTTTATTAGTTCAGAAATATTTTAGAAGATTTGCTTACAAGAATAAACAGTGTGAGTGCAGACAGACAGCAGGAAGAGGAATCAGGAGAACAGGGTGCCAAAATAAGAATAGAAACTATAATCATATATAGGAGATAAAATGTTATAAATAAATGAAAATGAAATATCTGATCATCTTACAGCCAGGAACTCTTTGAGGCGGTCCTCTATGCTTCCCTTGTGGATGGTGAAGAGAGCAGCAGCGATCTGGTTGATGGCTTTGGCCAGACAGTGGATGTTGTTACAGTGGCCTGTAGAGGGCAGCAAACACACACCGTTAGCAGCAAGAAAAAAAAAACAACAAGAAGACATCATCCAAATTTAGAAAACCAATTAAATCTGGTTTAATTTCCGAGGTGTGGCGGCTCTTTAAGATTTTAACTGCGGAGGAACCTCCGGTATACAGAGAGGGAATCGGCCTATTCAGAGAGGAAAAATACAGATTTCATTTAAGCATCTAATGCAGTCTGCAGCAGCGACGATGTGTGTGTGTGTGTGTGTGTGTGTGTGAGATGAATAGAGAGTATGCAAATATAAAACATAAGCATGTAATTTAAAGTTCTGGAAATAGCTGGCGTGGCTGCGGTGGCTCTGTGTATTGAGATGAGCTGTCGGGGAGAAAAAAAAAACGACCGATATGCAGTCTGCATACTAACAACGGCGGAGCCCATTACACCTCATTATCCTTTTCAAATGTCCCTTATTAACAATGGCGCCTTTCATTTCAAGGTTGTTAGGAGGAAACGTCTTGATAATTCATCCTTGAGTGACAAATGTCTTTGGTACCTCATCAAAAGCCTCATTTAACTCCAACAATGTATCTCCATATCAATAAATATCCCGTTTATTTAACCGGATAAATTTGTTGATTCAAATACAGGTAACAAATCAGGTTAAATAGGTCACATTAGGGGGAGTTAAATCTTAAAAAGTAGAGGTAATAGAGACGACAAGGCTCTCGTGCGCGCGGATGAATCAATCTGAGGGCACGAGGTCGATCTCATCTGCATGCAGCGCCGTCTCGTGCCGCTGATGCAGTAAATTATGTTTCCTATAATGTGCGGTATTTTCTCCGGAGCTGCTCTCTGACTCTGCATTGGGTTCTATAACGTGGCTCATTATTCTAGTTTTTTATCCAAAAAAAAAAAAAAAAAAAAAAAAAAAAAGTTATTACAGATGAAAATTGGGGAAAAATTACTCATGCAGACGTCTTAATGAAAGTCAGCACAAACATGCTGCGTTTATTAGTTGAAAGGGTTGATCAGCAGCACATTCAGCATCTCTGTTAAATTACACGTCTGCAGATCTGGTTTCACCTCAAACGACCTCACCTCACTAGACGCACGGACTGCCGAAAACTGATTAGACACTCCAGAAATCATTAAACTCCCTCCTCTAAGCCAGTGAATCTCTTTCTCTCCGAAGAAAGAAAGAAAGAAGTTTAACAAATCTGTTTTTGTTCTTCCTGTGACAACACAACCACATAGCGTCCTACCTTCTATGGCGGGGCTGTACTGTGACATCACGTTGCTGGCCAGGGTCGGCAATGAAACGGCCACGAACACCATCAGCAAACAAGCGATCTTATACTCCTCCTCTGGACTGATGTTCTCTGCACAGACACACAAGGACAGACGGACGGACGGGCGTTAGGAGAGAGGACGTGTGGCTGGCGGGATAAAGTTTGTGTTTGTGCGTTCGTTGACTCACCGCTCTTCTGCGAGGACAGAGCCACCACCAGCGCCGGGTCGATCTCGCAGGGTAAACCTGCTGCCGACGACAGCTCGTAGACGTTCATGGCCACCTGGAGACGAAAGAGAGAAAACAGGTTTTAAACGCTGGCGAAAGATTTGGAGGTTATTCTGTTGTTAGATATCTTTAAATGTATTTTAGGTGTTGATTGTACCTTCATGTCCGTCTCTCTGGGAATGTGGTCTTTGAAATCCTCCACTGAACTGACCAGGAAGGGAATATGACAGGATAAAACCTGATGAAGAAACAGCGAAAGACGTTTTAGGGACTAGAACAGGCTCATTTCCTGACTGGCTCACATGTATTTTACTTGCTTATAGTATCTGTCTGTTGCAACAGTGTTTACAAGCATTATGTTTGTATGTGTTTTCACTCGTATTACTATGTTTATAAGGACCAATCTCAATTCTAAACCATGATAGAGAGCTAGAGCTGCAAGAAAAATGCCTAATATTTGCTGGTTGCAGCTTCTCAAATGTGATGATATGACGTTTTTCTGTCATACATGTTAGTAAACTAAATATCTTTGGATTTTGGACAGTTGATCAGAAAAAACAAAACATTTGAAGACATCACCATGGTTTCTAAGATATTAAAATGGGCATTTCCACTGTTTTCTGACATTTTATAGACAAAACAATTAATCCAGGCAATAACTGGCAGTTTGATCGATAAAGAAAATAACTGTAAGTCGCTGTTTAATGGTTAAGATTTGGTTTTAAGGTTAGGATTAAGTTTAGCTCAGGGTAAAGGTTAGGTATTTAGCTGTGATGGTTAAGGTTAGGGGTCTGTGAATGCACTGTGAGCGTTATAATGAGGGTCTCTTACATCTCTCAGAGCCTCCTGAGCCAGGGAGCGGAAAGACAAGATGACTCCGATGATGGTCATCCTCTTCAAAACACTGTCCACAGCTACAAACAAACACAACAACATAAATAAGTCCAAACATGTCAATGACGCCTTCAGACAACTGTTTCAGTGATGAGTCATCATTACACATTGATCTAAACTGAACTGAAGAACAAGGCTGCTTTTCTATTGAAAGCTTTCACTTTATCTTTAACACGACAAAAATACCAACATGGTTTATAAACTTTACAGCTTTACTTAAACATGCAGCTGTCAAACACACAATATATTTCCTGGAAAGACATCTATATATACACAAGCACACAGTGAAAGCTGTGAATAGCACATTTAGGACTCATTCAAACAATGCTTACGGTTTCTCTGCAAGACTGCATGTGTCAAAATATGGTTGTAATCAGTTTTGTTTACTTGTGTTTTGTTGCCTTGTGTTGCTTTGCATGGCTGCATGTACAGAATGATGAATAATGTTGTAATGTTGTATTCTTGTCTCTGCAGTTCACTACATTAGTTTCACAACATCTTGCAGTTGTGAATTAGCTAGTTGGCTAATGTTGGTACATTTACAGAAATGTTGATTAATGTGCTTTGTTCTTAAAAATACATATATATGAAATATCAGAAGTCACATGAAGTGTGTTAATGCATGTGTGTTAAGTTTGTGTTGGTGTTTACAGGTGAGTTTCTTGAAGAGGGCTGCCATGTGGTCTGGTTTGTCAAAGCTCGTCCTCATCTGGGTCAAAACCTCCATGTTCTCCACCACCAGTTTCTACACAAAGACACACACACACGCACACGATAACAAGAGAACATTATTCTTCACGTCCCACAAAAGGTTAACGCTACAAAAAATAAGTTAAAAACCCCCCAGAAAAAACAGCTAAGAGACAGAGCTTGTGAGCAGGTTACATAAAGTAAAGAAAACTCTTTTACCACCAAATCAACTGTCACAACCAGAGTTCAGAGTTCCTGTGATAAAGGGTAAATCTATATTTTGTGTGTATGGGTAAAGCTGTGTGTGTGTGTATGGGTATAGCTGTGTGTGTGTGTGTGTGTGTGTGTGTACCTTCAGCTCAGCGACCTGTGATGAGATGTGCCACATCAGACTCTCACTGAGGAACTTCATACCGTACGGCCCCAACAGCTCCGACAGAGAACGCATCTCTGTGAAATAACACACACAAATCATTACAAAAACACCAAATTTACAGGCACTTTAGCAGAAAACATAACCTGTGTGGACAACAATACTTATTCATCACTAATCTCAAATAACATGACAGCGAGTTTTATGCATTTGTATGTTTTTATGAGCGGATTATCTGCACGTGTGAGAGTCGGTACCAGAGATGTCAGAGTATTCCTCGGCGTTGAAAGTGAGTTCGTTCTCTGTGGGCAGGTTGACGAAGGCCTTCATGGCGGGGAAGTAAGCGATGTGTCCGTTACTGACCTGACGGAGCAACGTCTCCAAGTACCTGCACGCACGCACACACACACATACACGCATTAGAGTCCATATCAGGAACATCACCTCCTCTGAGTTTCAACCCAAAGGTTAATTTCATAAATAAATGTGTAATTTTGCAGCTCAGCGTGACTTCAGTTCATCTGTCGGGTGTTTCAACACTAACAGCTGATCCCATCAGAGCAATCAGTCCAGTGATTGGCTGCTTAATACAATAATACACCGATTCAGGTGTTTTTCAAGAAGAGCTCCATCTCTCACTGTGATAAAAATAATATCCAAAACTGTAAACTGTTGGGATTTAACTGATAATGTGAGAAGAACAGTCGTTAAGTCTGACACATACTGTAGTGAAAATACTGTGAGTCATCTATTAACACTCTAAACTGCATTATACATAATAATTGATTATAATGCCTGTATGAATACAAACTGAACACATTTGCTTAATCAAATTAGAAAATAATTCAATTCCTCTTTCTCGTCTGGTGTTTCCTCGAATCCAGTCTTAAAAGCAGCGTACCAGTTAGTGTACAGACTGGTGATGGTGGGCTCCCCGTGGCTGTCCAGGTGCTGCGTCTGCTGCAGGAGGACGTTGTTGAAGACCCGGGTGATGTCGATGGTGACGTAGTTCTCTATGGACTGCAGCACGGTCATGTAGGCCCGCACGCTGGTCAGCAGCTCGCTGGGTTTGGCTATCTCCTGGGTAGCCTGGTTGTACATGGTCATCCCCACTATAGACCTGGAGACGGAGGGAGGAAGTCACAGATTAACAAAAAGGTACTAAAAACCTCCAAAATACAAAAACTGAAACTGTATCCCTTCTTTTAGTGTTGTTTCCTGTCTAAACTCTACTTTTCAACATATAATCTATCAAATCACTGACTCTGGCTTTTGAACTGCTTGCAGATGGCTGCCTGTAATAGTAATAATGATAATATTGATGAAGGAACAGATGTTTTTGACTCTAAAAACTAAAACTGTCAAGTATTTAATGTAATTTTAATGTAGATTGAAGAGCTGTGTTCATCATGTTGCAGGGTCAGGAGCACCGACTGAAAGCCTTTCTGTTTTATGTGTGTGTGTGTGTGTGTGTGTGTGTGTGTGTGTGTGTGTGTTTACTTGGTGAATCGGATCTCCAGGTGTGAGGTGAGGTACTCTCTGGGTGTGAACGTGTGCTCCCACACCACCAAGTTGGGAACGTAGTTGATGGAGAAGCAGAGTTCAGATAACGCTGTGTGGAGTTTATCCAGACTGGAAGAAGAAGAAGAAGAAGAAAACAACAAAGTCAAAATAAAGATGTGATGAAACTTTTAATGATCCGTGTGAGGAAAAAGAAACACACAAAGACAATGTTGTTATCCTCACTATTCCTCGTATTGCTTGAGTGGTTTCTACTTAAAGGATAAGCCGTTTCTAAACAAACTCTTTGCGGTGGAGGAACATATCACCCAGTGCAACGCTGTGGCTTATTAATGTGTTTTTAATAGTTTTTGGACAACAACGGAGGTCTGCGGCATATAAGAATAAGATATATCACACACGGTTCTTGTAAGAAGGATGAGTTCATCGTTGGTTTGGCTCTGCAAATGAGATTTGTTGACAATAAGAAAAATGTAGAAGAATCACCAGCCATATCCTTTAAGTAGAAACACTCACATATATGGAAAATAGTGAGGATAAAAGCTCTGTAGAAGGTGCAAAATAACAAGTGATTCGATATATAATGAATTATTTATGAAAGCATAAAGAGAGACAAAGAACAAGAAGAGAAGACATTACAAAGAAAGAAAGAGATTGAGACAGAGTTGTTTTGCCTGCTGCAACTAAAATCTAATGTTTCTGCCGTTAAGTATCTGTTTATGTACTAACTTGGTGACCAGTAGTCTGTTCTTCCTCATGCTCTCCACTCCCGGTTTCTCTCTCTCCGGCTCCCCTTTCTTCCCCGTCGCCTTCTTACTCTTCTTGTTCACGGCCTGGCTGATGGTTTTCGCGCAGTGCTTGGGAAGCAGCTAAAGAGACGGACGGACGGATGGAGGGAGAGTAAGAAAAAGACAAGAGATTGAAGGAAGGAGTGACAGATTATTCATAGCAGGGTTGACATTCTTTAGCACAGTAACTTATTTGAGTGAGAGGTTCAGCCGACAGACAGATAGAGATAAACGTAAGAAGCTTTTAATCAACCGAGGAATCGCAACATTATAGTGACAGCGTGTCATATTATGCAACGAGTAGAAATGGCCAGGTGTTAGTATGTTATTTGTTTTCTCTTGACTTTTATTTTAAAGTTCTTTATCTCTGCATCAGCACCAGTTGGATAAAAGTCTTTCTTGTGATATTTGGTGCAATATTTGAAGTATTAGTGCTCCTACCTGGTCGCTGAGTGTACATTGTTCAGTGCAGATGTCAGTGATCAGGTTTCTGGCCTGTTTGGCCATCTCATCCAGAAACATGTTACACAACGACAGGCTTCGATCCCCTATGTGGTGACGCTGTAGGAGAAGAAAAAAACACACACAAGAAGAAAAATGATTGTTATGCTCTCCGGGTGTGTAGATATGTGTGAGACATTTAAATGTATAATGTACGTTAATGGAGACGGATGAACAACAATGAACTATAATTAACTGGTTTCTTCTTATCTGTATAAATGTGTGTGTGTGTAAAGCGTATCTATATGTGTAAGTGTGTGTGTGTGTGTGTGTGTGTGTGTGTGTGTGTGTTCACCTCCTCAGGACAAAGCTCGTGTGTGCAGGACATGAAGTGTGTGCAAAGCAAAGGGAAGCAGATGGAGTGTCGGCTCTGGGAGGGAAGCTCCAGACACTGCTGGAACATCTTCTCAAACGCACGGCTGTAGAAGCTACACACACACAAAACACACACACAAAACACAGACGAAGAGAAGCAAACACACGATTTAAATCATTTACATAACGCCAAAATATGTTAACATGTCTGAATCTGATGCAGCACCACCGCTGAATAATAGTTTCCACAATAAACTGCATAATATTGGCGATAATTAAACATTTAATGAAGATTTTTTTGCAATAAATATGATGATAGTAATCATATATCTTAACAAAACAATTATGACTTATTTGCATATATGGAAATAGTTCATCCTTCATACTGCTTGCATCAACAGGTAGGCATGTACGTTTGTGTCTCTCACCAGAAAATGGACAGGTCTGATGTCTCCACCAGCATTTCCACCAGAGAGTCCACCATCTTTGTGTGGAAGATGATGGTGTTCATCATTTTACCGAGCTCCTTGTGATCAGCTATACCGAGACTGGCTTTAGAGACACTGGTGTAAGCCTGCAGAGAGGAAAAGAAAAGAAAAGCTGAGATGTTTTTGTTCTGTTCAGTGGTGCCGTTCTTTCCTTTTACACTCCGATAAATAATATTTAAAAGGTTTACTAGAAAACACAGATGGCGACAAAATGTGTGTCAGTAGTATTTTCTACAGGAACAACTTCTCTGAGCTTCAGATTTGTTTATAAAGGTTTCTGTTCACACCTGCAGTCTGAACCAGTCCAGTCTCATGCCTCTGAAGTCAAACACCTCTCCGTCCTCCACTGGAAACACAGTTCACACACAATTACACACCTCATCTTTACAATTAGTACCATAATATATACAAAACTATACAAACTAAAATACACAAGTTTCACTACAGGAAAGATCAGCTTTACTACTATCAGTACAGCTAATGTGTAATAACTATGACTGCTGCTGTTGCCAGTCGTAGATCCTTTTCTTACAGCTGATAGTTAAAGCAGTAACGTTCACCTTGTTTGACACTGAGGGAGGTCATAGTGTTGACGAATGACGACATGATTATCGACTCGTCCTCTGGACACACGGACAGGTTCTATCAGACGGAGAAGAAGGATAGAAAAGACATTTAGAGTTACCATCATCTCAAAACTGAATATATTATCAATTCATGTTTCTACCAATATATCAATAATGTGCCAGCAAAGTTTAAAAATCTAGTTACTAGCTTTCAAACCTTTTTACATTTGATGATGAAAAAACTGACCAAATACTGCACATCATTGAGGAACAAGAAAACAAAACAAAAGACAACTGTTGACCAATCAAAAGACAGTCTGCATGACTGATTTCTTCATTTGCAACAAAATATAAACAATAGTTTTGAAGCTCGTATCAAACGGCTGTCCTTAAATGTATCACTGAATTTCTGCTGCTAAGAGATAATAAGAGTTCTGTAAGTTTTGCATGTTTTTTGTTTTTATACAGTTGAGGTGTCGTCACTACAGTGAACAATAAAGTTGTGTTGTATTGTGTAAGCCAACCTGTTTATGTTTACTATGATTATGCGTTATGAAATTACTGCTATGGTTGAATTTAATGTGTTACTTTTTGTCCAAAGTGGAATCAAGTGTCAGTGAGCTGCTCATCAGTGAGAGTTTTATGTGTTTAGATTATGAATGTTTATGTTTGGAGTTTTGGTTTTTGGAGTTCATACCTGCACCAGTTCGTTCAGCACCACAGCATCAAAGCCAGACAGGTACTGGACGTAGTATCGCTGCATCACTGGACCGTACTTCCTGACATGAGCTCTGAGCTCCTCCATGTAGAAGATCAACTCTGCTATGTGTCTGCAAAACACACAAACACACATCAGAAGACCTCAAACTAGAAAACAAGCCAAGGATGTGATGACTGTGTGACTGTAGGTGTGAACATGTTTCTGTAAATGTGTGTGTGTGTGTGTGTGTGTGTGTGTGTGTGTGCGCGCGTACTTGTCAATGAAGTCATCTGTGCTTTTCTTCTGGATGTTGTCTGCGTGTCGAAGCAGCCAGATGATCTCGTCACGGGCGAACGACAGCGCCATGAACACAAATAACGCCTAGCAGGACGGAAAGAGGCAGAAATAGAAAAATATGGAGATAAGTCGAGGGAGACACAGATTTCAAAAGGGGGGAAAAGGAAAAATGTCAAAAACTCCCCAGAATATTTACCAGATAAATTACTAACAGCAGTTGGCAGCGAGCGTTTTCTCATAGTCTCTGAACTAAATATGCAATATGTTTACAGAGTCAGTCTAGCAGAGCAAACGTAATCCCTTATACATTTATGAGGGTCACCATCTGGCCAGTGCAACTTTTGGGCTTTTTAAAGCGGTAAAATCTGTCTGTCCTTAGGAGCTGAGAAGCATTATTTAAGGTGGTATTATAGTGTTTACTCTGGTATTGTATGTAACAAAAGGTTCAACTAGTGCACACAGGATCTCACTCACTCAAAATAATGTTGAGTCATAATAAAGGGCTATTTATGGTGGAGTTTTTAATGTTTTAAGGTGGCATTATATATTAAGTTAAGTCTTAGTGATGAAGATTGGTCAGTTATGACAAAGCAGCAACTATCACCATTCCTCTCTAGAAGTACTAAATCAAGTCATTATGGTCTCGATTGCTAAATTTGGGCCCTTTAATAAGTATGTTTGTGGTCATTTTGGAAATTAATACTCCATTAATAAGATCTGAAGACTTATAGTAGCTTTAATGCCATGTGCAGTATTGATTGACAGCTGGTTCACCTCCGGGACTCACACTGAATCAGATTATCGTCGAAATATTTTGTAAGTTTAACGTTACTTGATTATGATACCTACCCTGTTAGCACAATTTAGCTAAAGTAGCTAACGTTGGCTCAAAACAGAAAAGAGGGCACCAACCATAAGCTGCCACTCTGGGCTTCAAACCGGCTCCAATGCAAACCAACGGCTGACGTCACACATTGCTACGTCCATCTTTATATACAGTTTATTGTTAAGACAGCAGCCGACTCCTTCAGTGCTGGACTGAGGAATTAAATGCTACTTAAGGTGGTATTTTAATAGTTTACGGCAGTGTTGTACATAAGGTTGGGTCACTATGAGCAATGTTTTCTAGCAATGACAACAACCATCTTCTTTAGCCTTGTGAAGCTTTTTTAAAGTGGTATTTTATAGTTTTAAAGGTGGTACAACCTAGGTATTACTATCCCAGGATTGTTATTTAGGACCCCTTTAAAGCCCAATGTAGATTGTAGATTGATTGTATTTAAAGGTGGTATTTTTTGTATTACCTTTGGACCTAGTAGTCCAGGTTGGTCGGCTAAGACGGTTGCCAACTCCTTCAGAGCCGATCTGAGAAACTTGCGTCTCTCTCTGTGCATGGAGCCTCTGCAGGGAGGGAGACAGGGAGTGGGAGTCAGAGCGGAGCATCAAAACACACAAGCATCATGATTAAACGGTATTTTGACACTTTCAGGACAATCCCGCAAGAGGACGAAAGTACGTAAACGAAAGTGACAGCAGAAGAATGAGAGAATGGAGATGAAAGGAATAAGTAATGAGGATAAAAGCAGAGATGAAACACAGGGGGGAGACAAAAAAAAATGAATTAGGGATAAAGGAAAAGAGAAGGTGATGCGTCTGTGTCAGACTCCCCGGGAGAGAGACGAGAGGGTAGTAGAAGAGCTGGAACGACGGTTAAAGACGGGAAGCGGAGAAGAGAATAGAGATGTAAGTGAATGAGCAGAAAATGCAGGCAATGCAATAAATCATAAAATGTGATTTTTTTATTGTGTGTGTGTATGAGGAACTAAAAAGGAAAGATGGGACCAAAATTCCATTCGGGATACAATGAAGGGATTAGTAATAAGATTATGTACGTACGCATGAGATAGGGCCTGTTCCTTGCACTCTCTGATGTCATTGATGCGTTTGTTGTACCTGAAAACACACAAGAAGAGAGAGTGTATTAAAAAAAACCCATACATCCACTTCATATTTTAGCAAACTGATGATTATTTCTTGTATTGTCCGACCATGAGTCCAAAAACTAAAAGGTATTCAATTAATAACGAATTAAATAGAGTTTGGGGCATTTTTTCGTACTAAAAGAGTTAAACAGTTATCAAAATATCTTCATAGTCAGATTGTTTCAGTGCTGAGTGTGTCTGTCCATGCGCGTCTACGCTTTTAAGATGCTTTTACCCTCTGATGTTGACAAACAGATCCTCCGCAGCCTTGTGGATGTGGAAGACTTCATCCCTGAACAGACAGAGGCAGGTGGAGCTCTGCAGAGCCAGCTTCCACAAAGACAACGCTGCGGCGTCGCTGTTCAGCACCGCGTGGCACAGGATGAAACCGACTGGAGGGAGAAACGGGGAGAAACGTGTGACCGAGGGCAATCAGAAGCCAGGATAATTATTATAAATATGATGTGCGGACGTTAAAGGTCTGAATCCTCGTGTCTGCAGTACTTACAAACAATCCATTTCTCCATTGTGTCCAGTGAAAGGTATTCACATGGCATCTGAAAAAGAAAGAGACATGAATTCACTCAGTGCTTAACCCTGAAACATCAGAATATCTTTAGGTTTCATTCATAACATGTCGGCCGTTTCGGTGCAGCCGTAGTCATACTAACAGTGTCTGACTGTGCGGGGTTGAGCATGGTGGAGGGAGCTGAGATGAGAGAGAGCAGCTGGGCGTTCCTCCACTGGTCAGCGGACAGATTCCTCCTGGGATAGACCATCTGAAGACTGATCAACGCGTCTGACAGGGACTGCAGAGGAGGAGAGAGATGAGAGAGGAGCAACAGATATTAAACTTGAATATTACTCGTTTTACAACTGAATAAAACAGCACAGGAACGACGTCTATTTAAATAAACCAGATTAAACACCAGTTAATCTGAATCTTTTTGTCTTCTGCAGTATATTAACAGTATATTTCCCCGTCATGCAACATAATCCGACATATTTGCGTACAACATAGACATTGCATAAAAAACTGGAGGCGTCAAGATTTTCAGCTGAAGTTTTCACCACTTTACTTTCTGTTTAATTAAGTGGATATTTCAGCTCCTGGTTACAGAGCACCGATCACCCCGACTGATCTAAATGTGGCACTGGCGGTGCTATGGCAACTGTGTCTCGGTGAAGACATGAAAACCTATTGTACACACTGCAGATCATACTGTCAACATGCAGAAATAGTTAGAAGTTCACTTGGTGCTATTTTAATGAGACAGTCAGTATTTATGTAAGAAAAAGCAATATGACAAATAATCAGAAAAGGGCACAGAGACTAAAGCTAAATGCTAACAAGCACAAGTCTCCTACCTTTCCGTGTGGAACAAACTCCTCCATCATCTTCTTCAAAGGGTTTTCATAATCCACGATCATCTGGCCCAACCTGGGGTACTCACGGTCGCTACGACATACACACAGTAACTCTGTGAGCACGGCGAACATGGCATCACTTCTCAACTGTTTACAAGCTCAAAATCATTTTGTTTGAGATTGTATGTGATGAGATGTCAAACTGGCTGTTGTGTGTGTAATATGGTTGATTTACAGAGAATATTGTGTGTATGAAGCGTGGAGGTGTGTAGGATCGCTGTAGGATCTCTTTAAAATCCTCTGTGTGTGTGTGTGTGTGTGTGTGTGTGTGTGTGTGTGTGCGTTGTAGTCACCTCGCTCCGTGCGTCATCTCATGAGCGTAGTTATACAGGCCTATGATAGCTTTCCTCTCCTCTATGCGAGACAGTATTATCATCAGAGTAGTGTAAGTCACAACCAGGTCCAGGTAGTTCTTGGTCAGGTCAAAGTTCACCGTCTGACAGGAAACAAAAAGACAAAAAAGGCGTTTTTTTCTTCACGGTCGGATTAGATTTACCTCGACAGTATCTCTACAGCAGAGAGAAACGATTCATGAGCATTATGTTGTTGGGAATTAAAATTAAATGTAGCAAAGATCAGAAAGATAGGTAAATATTTCTGTAGTAGCACAACATATGAGAATAAAGAGGTGAGTACTCAGGAGAAAAGTAACTCAAGGTCCACTTACTAGCCTTTATCACGTGACCAAAGATGCATATATAGTTCACGTGACGACAACTGAGTAAATTTCATCCACTGATAAAGACAAGTTGAAACTTTTAGAGAATGCTAATGGACTTTAAGTTACATTTTTATTTGTCAAACTACAAAAATATGACTTCTTTGGTTACAAAAAAGTTTAAAAAAAAAAATCAAAAACTTGATCTGCAATTTTATGTCTATATTGTATTATCCTCTTTCATTGAAAATGTGCACTAAGTTTAGCCTAAATACATCTTGTTGGCATTTCTAGCTTTTCTCAATTAAACTAAAAATATGTTTTTACTCTTTTCTGAAACTTTTTCACCAAATATAGCTGGTGACAAAGAGCAATGAAGTAATAGTGAACAAAATAAAGCAGTAACAGGTAATTCTTTAACCACATAGTTTATTTGTGGTCTATTTTCTGATCCAAATCAAGGTGAGATATGGTGATGACTGACGGTGCAGACTGTAAGACAGCTGGGACAACTTGTGGTTCTGTGATACATAAATAATTTAACTTGACTATATGAATGAATGTGTCATGTGTGTGTCACACTTACAATATCAAAGAAGACCTGGCAGGCGTCAATGGTGTTCAGCAGTTCACACACATGGTCCTGTTAATAAAGGAGTCAATATAAATACAGATTCATTTCCATACAGTCGTTTAGAGTTTAGTGTCTGTTTAGTGTTTTCTTACCTTAAACTCCATCACATCTACAAAGGTAAAATAGTAAAGAGCCAGATTCTTCAGAATCTCTGACTTCTCCTTCTGCAGCTGAGCCAGCTGTTGCTGTAGACGAGACGCAGTTACAACAAAGTTAATGATATAATCTGTAATTAGTAATATTTATGATTCCTATGAATCAGTAAAACCTGTTGAAACCCAATGACTGTCCTCCTCCCTCAGAATAATCAACAATATACCAGAGATGCATCAAACTTAATGACTCAAAGCTGTTTTCTCTTCAAAAGTTGGTGACAGTTGATGTGCTATGTGTACAGAAATATCTGTATCTGTTATTCCAACTCACCTGTCTAAAAATGTTCAATTACCTTCAAGGTTCAATAGAGTTTATCTTCTTTTTTATAACAGTTTCTCTTAATTTTAACTTAATTAACACCAAACTGAAATAAATCAGATACTGTTTCTGAATAATTCAGTTTATTGGTGCAAATTTCTAGATGAAAAACCTCAGATGTGCATGAAGTCATTTTACTTTGGTCATTTGAATATTTGTTGGGACACTTGAGATACACGAGAGTTCACTCACCAATATCATGACATCATTCAGTCACGTTCAATTAAGATTTATTCTTTTCATGCTGTCTTTTTTTTTATTTATGTTTGGAAAAAAGATTTGAACATCAGTCTGTGATGTGCAGACTCTCCAATAGTTAGCTTGTGTTTGAAGTTTGACCAAAGTAAAATCTGACTATCAAAGCAAAGCCAAATAGCAAAATTTTACAGCATTTTCCAAAAGTCAAGAGTTTAAAGGCGGAAGCGAAGAGAAATTCAATCAGTGAACGAAGCACAAAAAGAAAAAACACTTTTCTGTGCTTGTTGATATCTGGAAAAGTTTCCATGTGGATGCTGCGTTTCCAAAACCCAAACATGAAAAAAGAAGTTCAGCTTGAAAAGATCGTCACATCAATCTTTTAACAAGCTGGAGCATAAAGACGAGTCTAAATCTTTAGCTATTAAGAAGCAGTTTGTATTTACATGACAGACATGACTGTATGTAAATTAAACCCGAAGGTGCGTGTTTGCGGTCAGAGCTGTAGCCTGAACCAGCGCTACTCTACCAGGTGCAGTGTAGGAAGTGTGTGATGCTGCTGCTGCTGCACCGAGGAGCGATCATCAGTCACGCAGAAGAGAATTTACAACTATTAAAACTATGTAAAGTCTTCTAAATAAGAAGTCATCAGAAGGGTTTTGTTCAGCCGTTACTCCATGACGCTCCTTAGTGCAGGCAGCCAGCTAGTCATTCAAACAGCCAGCCAGTCGGTCATCTAACCGATTAGCTAACTAGCAGTCAGCACGCCAGCAAACCAGGTCGTTAAACCGGCCACACAGTCACTGAGTGGATGGATAAGAGGAAGTAAAAAAAAAAAACAACACTGCCAGCAGAGATGAGAGAGGAGAGAAAGCAGAGCAAAGCAAAAACACACTCCAAAAACAGCTTTAAAAACAGGTACGAAAAAATTACATCATTACAAAACTAAAATACAAAAAAACTTACAAAAACTTAGATACAAAAACTTACCAAAAAGCACAAGTCCGGAATAAGCCAAGTTTAGCATGCAGAACACAAACAAACACAGAAACAAAGCAGAAAACAACGTAAGAGACAATTCTTGCACAGTTATACTGAATAAAGCTGTTAGCTAGACGCACATACGTACACACACACACACACACACACACACACACACACACACACAGCTGTAAACATCAGTTTCACATAAACACATACGCCACAAGCTATGAGCTAAGCTAACAAGTAAAGCTGAAAGAAACATTTGATGAGTGATGACTGCGTTTAGTTCAATCGACATACCTGTACATACACGCGCGCGCACACACACACACACACACACACACACACACACACACACACACACACACACACACACACACACACACACACACACACACACACACACACACACACACACACACGGGTCACTTGAAATTATACTTAATTAATACAAACAAATCAGCTGAAACAATTCAAACAGACAGTAGTGATTGAATCTATGTTGTGTCACTTGATTTGTCTGCTGGTGCTGATTTAACATTTCTGTCAAACGGCTGAAAATTAACTGATTTCAATTTTAATAATTATTTAACTGTAATTCACAACTAAAATACTCAACCTCTGGTGGTTAGCACAATCATAGCACAGGGTGTAACTGGAATAAATCTTGATAAATTCATCACTCTGGTTGGTCAAACTAAGAAAAAGCAAAGTTAAGAAGTTGCTTTTGGTTCTGATTAACTTGTGGTCTTCAAATGTCAGAAATAATCAGAAATAATCAGAGTAAATAATTAGTGAATTAACTGGATAATAATCAGAGCTTTAAACCCCTAAACTACCAGGACACAATATTAATATAGTGACTAATAATTTAAAAATCATTAGCAGTTGTGATCGTTACTAGTTGGTGTTATCTCTACTTATTTTGACCAACATATTATATTACCTTTTAATTACTTTTGTTAATTTGGCCATGTCACTATAAATTATTATCCCTCACAAGCACAAATATCCCAGTGAGCAAGATGAAAAGAGCTTTCATTTAATTACTTTCACCTTAAAAACTTTTCAATAATTATTGTGCAATTTGCAACACTTTCAGGACCTTGAAATAGCTTCATGTACATTCTTAGTAGAACAAAATACATTTTTCCTACAGTCTAGATTATAAATGTACCGCTATCATCGTCCATGTGCACAGGAATGTGAACGGAAGCGGTCGTGTCAGTGCTGTGCAGATACACTTTCATTCTCTTCCTCTCTCTCTCTGTCACATATCAACACGGCACAGACACACATGCGCGCCTACTTACGTTATTATTCCGTGTCTCCACGGCGGGGAACTTCCTGACGATAAACTTAACCGCAGACTCCAAGTTCTTATCGACGAGATACGAGGGCTTAGCCTTGGGGTCGCCACATGCCTGGAAAGGAGAAGACAAGAGGAGGTGAGGAGGAGAGACAGAACGAAGGATATGTTAAGTAGACTGCTGCTACTCAAACAGCTGGGCCTCTTTCTTTCTTTCAGCACTTTCTGTCTGTATTTGTGTTATTCTAACTATTGATTTCCTTGAGGTCAGGCATGTTAAGATGTGTGGTCATCACTGAGGGGGAAAACATGTAATACTTGCAGTGAAAACTGGTTTATCCCGGCCCAGAATATATGGGAGGGGAGGGGGGGGTTCGAGGTGAATGAAATATTGACAGCACTGACATTTAGTGAAATTTCCAGGACCAGAGGCATATTCAAGACATGAAAACAAACACACACACATACAAACTTGATGTGATGACCTGTGCAGTCTAATTTGCCGTTTAGATGCACGTGTCAACGAGGAGATTCCACCAAAATATGCACAATCAAGAGGGTGGGGGGCGGGTGGGGGAGAAGATTTTCCACTTTGCTGAATTTAGTGTATTCACAAAAATGGAAAGTTTGGAAGTCTGTGAGTTTTCATGTTTGGATAAACCAGGTTCAACTGTTGTAAAAGACTGAACAAGAGCTTGCACTGATCAGTGGTTGTCAACTGCTGTGCTGTGGAGAGCCCAACTGAGGTACTGAAATGTTGATTTCACATACAAATACTTGTAATATTATGATGGTTTTTCTTCTAAACATTGGAGGTGACATTTCTAAACATCCAATGATTAGATGCATCTTATTTTGATCAACCGTATCAGCCATCGGTGTCAAGTTGTGCCAAAAGTTACCCACAACACAGAAAGGCTGAGAACCACTGAGAGATCCCAGGTAATGAGAGGGATTCAGTCTCAAACTGTGTCTCTGAGCCATCACTGGTTAGTACCACTGCATGACAGGCAGAGAGATGGACGGGCAGAGTGAAGAAGGGGCTGAATGGAGCCGTGGAGAGAGAGATAGAGAGATAAAGAGTAAGAGAACGAGAGCTCGAGTAAAGGGGGAAAAACACAGAAAGGCCGACTGAGAAATGACTGAACAGAAATGGAAGAAAGACAAAGTGAGAGGGGAGAGAGATAAATGGTCAGAGAGAAACAGCTTTCTAAGAATATTTCTTATCGTCTGCATCTACATCGTAATGACCTCGCTACACCTGCACAGCTGCTTCTCTTTTCTCGTTATTTTAAAATCATCTACTCGTCTTCAGGTGTTGCTTTATCGGCCTTACTCCCCTGACTCTGGCAGGAAGCGACAGCGCTCATGCATTATGGGTAGTGTAGTAGTGAATGGTGAGGAAGATGTGGTCCATGCATGTGCCATAAAACAGAGTGACTGTGTGAACTTTTGTTGGCTGCCAACATAGAGGAACAAATCCTAGAAGAGGTCAGCGCCTTTGAGGTGATCAGACTGTTCTGAGGATTCAGTTCCTCGTGGGTTAGGGTTTAAGTTTAGAAAAGAGGAAGCACACATTTAGAAAAGCCAGAAAAAAAAAGTAACATAAATTTACCAAAATGAACACTAAAGACACAAAACTGTGCTATAAATGTAATGTTTCTGATGCGGAGGAACAAATCACAGCTAATGAACCGACAGGTTTGGAACAGCACCACGACCATAAACCTAGATTTCAGTTTGCATGGCGCTGAAACATGTCCAGCATCAGCCAGTGCAAAATGAAACCACAAAACGGCAACACATGCTAGTTCAACACAAGCACAGCGGGTGACCCGACACCCCTGGATCTTAAAAAGTGATGAAACACAAGCTAAAAATTCAGTGATGTAGCGTTACACTGTGGTGAAACGTGACATCACTTTGGGTTGCGGTCCGCCACACTGATGACATTGGGTGCGGTTGGTGTGACAGACTCGACACGTTCAACCCACAGAGCAACAATACTTGTGTGTATATAGAAAACTTAGTGCTTCATCACTCTTTAAGCTTACACCAGGCTAACTACCACTGCTACAGAACTACTGTTTGAACCACTGGTGTGGACGTTTGTTGAGGAAACACTGATAAGCATCTGTTGCCATTTTGCATCTGCTATAATTCAATGTGGGATGCAAAATGGTGCAAGTGGAAAAAAATTCTCCTGAAAGACCTACTTCACCAGCAAAATCCAACAAACAGTATGTATGAGGCTAGCTAGGAAGCTAATCACTACTGAAGCCAGTTCAATCAGTCTGTTCACTATTAACTGCAGCTACTTTACTCTTTAAAAACATCAAAAACAAGCATGCTGAGCTCTTGTGAAGCTGGGTCTGACACCCATCGATGACACAGACTGGACCCTCGAGTCTCAGCTTGTTTGCTTGAGCCCGCTTCTCTCACACCTGACCAGATTTCCAACTTTGACGGCCATCGGCGCTCGTTGTCAGCATCTATTGGCCGATGAAATTCTGTTCAGGTGTGTCAGAAGCAGACTGATTTTTTAAAAAATTATTTTACTAAATGAAAGACAAGATGAGACTGCTGAGATTCATGCAATTGCAAAAGCACAAGCCTTGTTATTTTGCTAACACTCTGATGACAAAACACTACTAGCCTCGCCCTACACAAACTAGACTAGTCTCTAGGCCGCTAAGAAGTAGTTACCCTTTGACTCACGCCGGGGAACTGCAGAGTAAAAAAAAAACACTGTTCAATTAATACATAAGGTTGGTTTGCTGACTGCATAGTGTTTTCCATGTTTTAGCCCAAACTCAAAACTAAAGGTGACTTTTTTTTTTGACCCACAAGCTCTGCAGCAGCATTCCTGTAGACCATAAGGTTGGTTAGGAATGTGAGTTGCACAGACAGGCCCACATTGATGATTTGAGTGCTGTTTTACTGTATTTGTTCATCTTAAGTTCTGTTTTCATTCATTTGTGAAGCACTTTGTGGTGTTTGCACTAGAAAATTGTTCTATCAATAAAAGCTACTGATTTATTTACTTACTTGCTGGTGCGTTCAAATGATTGTAGGAAGCTCCGACATCCGAGACTTGTCGGCTACAAACAGCAACCTTTTTTAGTGCAGATACCAAATTCACAATAATCTCTCACAATACACAATATTCAGATTATCTGTCTTTGTTTTGGGGGCTTTTCAGCTACACAGCTTGGGGATGTGATGGCTTTAGGAGCTTCCTACATGCACTTGAATGCAACAAAAAAGGAGTCTGTTCTCAGAGCTGTATTACAGGTGACAATGACATGACTTTGACAAAGGAATAAAGGCAATTAACATCAAACATTCAATGTAAACACCTATGCTTTGGATAATGGTTGGCAGGAATGTACAGTAAGTTATACATGAGTTGTAATTAATGGGCTAAAACATGCAAAACCTCCAAAATAGTCCTTCAGAATTGATTTTTTGATGCTAGCATATACTAGAGACAGAGCTTAATCCTTGTGGATGTAGCCACACTATTACAGAGTCTCACCAGCTGATTTATCCTAACCTTACCCATCTATTATTGATTATTTTACTTATAGAAGTTAGAACTGGCTAACTAGCTGCTTAGCAACACAGAACAAAGAGCATTAATATCTGATAAATCAATTTCTGTCATTTTAATGGAGTGGCGTTATCCGTTAGTGCTGGTGGTTGGCTAGTGCGATAAGCTGGCTGGCTGGGTTTGGGTGGGGTGGGGGGGCTGATGGAAGGATGGATGGAAGGAGAGGCGCGGTGAATGAGGGGACGGGGCATGGGGAATAAGCTGAGAATCAGTTGTGGTCAGGGAGGAGTAAGGGAGCTGTTGCCTGGATACCAGAACAGACCTTAGTCTCGCCTCCACCATCGTCCCTACACTCCAGGTACCAATTAACAGCTGGGCTTCTCAAAGGGTCCGCGCACTGGCCGACATATGGCGGGGGGGGACCCTCAGACAGAAAGCACTGGGCCAGAGAAACCTACATCTGAAAACTAATTATGATCTCTAATTACTGGATGAAATATTCAAACATCCCACTGCATCTTTTCAGTGATCCTTCAGCGTCCCGCATAAACCAACTTGACAACTGGTGAGACAGAACAAACTTTTCCTCGCTGTCCGTCTGTCCTCGCTGTGTGAAATCTCATTTTTCATAAGGAGGGAGATTAACTGCTGGGAAAAGAGAAAAAGAGCCTGCAAAGAATGGATGGTCTCACAGGAACAGAACCAGTAGAGAACCATCGCAACCTGCCAAGTACTAGCTGACTGCCTGCTGGCAACACAGCAACCTTCACTCATCCTTTGTGTTAGTCAGCATTACAGAACCTCTTCTCTACTGGGATGTTTGGAAACCAGTTCGCAATATGGGAAACAACTTTTTCAGACTGAACTGTCATCTAAAAAGAGAGGAATGTCTGTTTGGATGGAGGAGTGCTAATTTGAAAGCCAAATAAGTCATGTTTTTTTTTTAACATTTCTAGAGCTCCAACAATTAGTATATTAATCAATTAGTCAACTGACAGAAAATTAATTGCCACCTGCTTTGATAACAGATTAAAAGGTTTTGAGTCATTTTTTTTAAGAAGAAAGGTCCAAATTCTCTGATTCCAGCTTCTGAAATGTGAATATTTTCTGGTTTCTTTAGTCCTCTGTGATGATAAACTGAATATCTTTGGGTTGTGAACTAGAGTTCGGGACAAAACAAGACATTTTTTGGTTGCATTTTGGGCTTGTGAGACATTTTTTACCATTTTCTGACATTTTATTGACTAAACAACTTGTAGATTGATAATGAAGATACTCGTTAGTTGCAGCCCTATGGCTCAATATAGATACAGTATATATTCAAATTTAATGTTTTCAACAATTTGTGATCATCAAGTTGGACGTGGCTTTGATCTAAAATGTGTGCGCTCGTATTTTCAGGCGCTACAGATCAAAGCGTTCACCTGCTAGCATGTTTAGTTAATATATTCATAAGTGAGTGTTTGGCTTTTGCTTTGTAGACTAGTAGACTGGTCAGGTCATGGATCTGCAGTATGACTAACTGACTCTCTCTCCGATTAAAAGCACGGTAAAGACAGTGTGCGTGTGAATGCGGCGTCATAAGTAAAATGGATTTCGATGGAAGTATGGGGTTGGTAAAACTGACAAGTGAATGGAGCCCAGCCTTACTCTCGGCATTACAAATTCAAACATGAAGAGGAGTGAGGCACAAAGGAGAGGACCAACAGATCAGTACAGGTAGCCAGGAGGAGGAGGAGGAGGACGAGGAGAAGGAGGAGGGAGTTGAGGAAGGGTGAAGGGGGGGAGGGAGGGGGAGGGGTTTCATCAGTGGAAGGTGATAAACTTTGCAAACCTTCCAAACTTGTCCTTGCTGCATAGGAGAGGGGGGAAGCATTGGAACGGAGAGAAGAAGAGAAGAAATCAAAACAAAGAGCCCACCCAGACAAACTGCTGGATCACTGGTCCACACGGTCACTCATAAAACACACACACACACACACACACACACACACATGCATGTCTTTAAAAACAGCTGCTTTCATACAGGTGTTTCCTATGTCTGAGAGTTTAGTTAGGGACAGCACTTCTGGCATTTTCTTTTCAACACATAATAATAATAATAATAACAACAACACATGCTGCGCCGACATGTGATCATATTAACACTTGTTTCAACGCTGTTTTTTGGGAAAAGTAACACAAGGTGTAGTATCCCTACCTATGCACTCAGACACATAGAAAAGAAATAAAACACATCCATTTTAAGAGTGTGAAAGGACTGAAATAATATGGCTGACGCTCCGGCTGTAAGCAGCTAAACTCTTGTTGAGAACAGTGTGAAGACAAAGTTTGGCCCCTGCAGTTTTCACCCCCCCCCACCCACCCACCCGCCCCCCTTGGCTGCAATATTTGCTCCACATTTCTTCTCAATGGCTGTTGCTTAGTAACAGAAAAATGGAGAGGACCCTGATCTCTGAAGCACCTGGCGCTTCATTGATACATGATACATATCATTTCCTAGTTATACGTGGACAAGTGGCAACGTGATGCAGTTATTTTGATGCTGAACACAATTATTCACCACTCGGGTCTGGTCACAGTATCAAAAACAAACAAACAAAAAAAGCCAAGTCCTAATGTATCCCAGTAAGACTGTGATGGTACTTTTAGAGGAACTTGGTCATGATGGAAATTAGCAAGTAGGATCTTTTAACATGATGTCATATTGTGCACCGTTAACCAGTTGTGGGGGGAAAAAACACGACTAAACATTAAAATGGACCCAGAAATGTTACATCATTATTAACTGTGTGTTGATAATATTTTTCCTGATGTAACATCATGAAGGCGTTTCCCAGCTCAGCTCAGCTTGTATAAAGTTTCACAGATGTATGTTAAGACTTTTAAGTCCTTCAATTAAAATGTTTGTTTTTGACAAATCTGGTTATTACAGACATTGAAAGGAACCAGATGACTGATTAAATCAGCAATAGTCCCCTTTCACAAACTAATATTCAAGGTGTTTAATTTGCACATCTATTGAATTTGATCTTGATTGGTATGTGTTGGTTTGGTCATAAAGCTTCAAAGCCTTACACGACTCCTGGTTGATAACAAACTCTTATCAAGAAATTACAGCAATCAGTTGCCATCAAAATATTATTAAGACTGATTCACGAATGGTACCACTTCATTATTTAAATGGATTATCCCATTTTTTCCCTTTTTGTTTCTTACTGTGTGTTCAGACAGAATGCGAGATGAATTTTAGAGGAGGCACAATTACATAAAAGGTCAAAGGAAGGACGTGATTATATGCAAATTTACCCGGCGTGTAAAATGTTTCAACATGAGGAGAAATCTCAGAGCTTTATGAGAGCTGCGAGGACAAGAAGCTTCCGCTGTTAGCTAACTTACAGCTAACACTGCTGGTACATTGAATGTTTGGAGCAAATAACAGTCCAGCAGTAGAATATGCATGAATGACACAAAGCAAAAAACTGCTTTACTTTCTGTCTGAACACACATTAAGAGAAACTTCTCGGCTACTTCTGTGCTTTTGCTCTTGATAACCTGCAGCATGTTATCAGGTGTAAAGTCAAAGGTGTTTTAGCAGATAACCACCAGGTTATCAACAGTTTCATTATTAATGATTTGATGAGCATGACCATTAACTTCCTAATAAAGCAAAGAGACCATAACATAAAATGACTTTTAGAGATTTGAACACTAGTCATTACATTTTACCCACATGATTCATTCTACACACATTTAAAGACTTGGCAAATTTATGATAAATTTTACTCTCATTTCATTCTTTTCTGCAACACTGAATCTTTAAATAAGCAACTGGCTCTGCTAAAACCCAGAATAATAAAAAAAAAGTTTATCACTTCCAAATAGTAAGTACTACATAATAGAAATTCCTTTTTTATTCAAATATATGTATTCATGCATAGTCTCACTGCTTGATGGGTACCAACAAGAAAAGAGAAAATCTCAGCGAACCAAGTCTGCTTCCATCTAATCCACAGACGTCAGACACCATGAAGGGCCGACGATCTGCAGGTTTTCAATCAAACACGACGCCGGCTGATTTCACTGATGGAGCTCGTTCAGCCAGACCTTTCTTGATTTTCAGAAGAAAACCTGCACGTTATCGGCCCTCGACGACGTGACCGCCTGTTTTTTTTTTGATCAAATCAGTCTAAAACCAAATAAATGTGCCGACAGCCTGCTAAGATTCAGTTTTACTGCAGTTTTTCCTGGTGGAACACGCCGTTCAGATCATGCTACGTTAATGGGGTTCCTCTGCAAACGCGTTAACAGCTCATAAAACGCCTGTGAAATTCAAAATGAGGGGTAAAAACGCCCCTGGTGATCAGAGGGACCCTTCTTTAAAATGTCAACCTTTTCAGTAGATAATTATTCATGTGTTACTTTAGCTACTGTCCCCTCTGGGCCACCATAGATAAGCCTATGACCAGGCTAAATATTCTAGTGTATTCTGGCCAAAAAAAAAAAGAAAAAAGAGCAGATTTTGTTGAGAACAGTTACAGTAAGTACGCAGCATGAAGCAGCAGAGAAATTTTGGCACCACAAAGCGCAGCAGTAGAAGAAAATCCTGACGCCACACAAACCACCGCATCATCAAAAAATAAAATTATCTATATTATAAAAAAAAACAAACAGTGGAGAGTAAAAGGCGATCTCTTCTTCTGTAAGACCTGCTGAGTGTCCAGCAGTTAGAGAGACGGGTGGTGTTCAGCATTATGCTTCAAGAAAAAAAAAAAGACTGCTGTTTTATTGATTGGCAATGCAAATGAATTAGAGATAAAAATTAATTCAAGGAGATCTAAATGCCCTAAAAAAAAAAATTCCATTCAACTTGGCAAAACGCTCTGTGTAAGCAAATGGGCCTCTAGATCCTTCGTTTAAAACATGACGTTCTATAAAACATAATGTATCTCTGCTAGAAACACTACCTCTGCTGAGTTTAAAATGCTCTGTTTTTATTGGGATTGTGTCAGAGAGGTGTTTATTTAATTTAAGCTACTTCTGAAGCCGTTTTTAAACCGACATCTGAAAAGCAGGATGAGCTCCAGCCTCAAAAATCCTCTCTGCATTGTATGATCAAGTTTCAAGAAATATTTTATGAGCATCACAGGGACGGTTATCTGTTGCAGGGCTGTTATACTAAACTGCATTTTAATTCTAAGCTGTTTGTCTTGTCACTTCCTGTGGATATCAGCAGTGGTTCAGTAGATCCTACTGCTGCTGCAGTATTTAGAAAACATCCTGTCTATCTGCTAAACATATTTCATGCTGGTGGCTTCCTTCCACACAGAGACTATGCTGTTTTTTACTGTAGTAAATTTGATAACATATATTTTTGGCCGGACCGCAACAGTGGGGCCATGCCTGACTGACTGAGCAAAGTATCCCAGAATGCATTTGGCACCAGCCGGCAGCGATGGTGGAGACTTTGAGTGAGGCTAAAAGCTGTTGTAATTTCCGCTGTACGTCTGTTAATACGTCACTTTAGTGAGTTATTAGTTGTTTCCAGGCGATAAAGTAACCATTTAACTTCCCAATATGTGGCCAGTTTATCCAAATAACACCTATTTGGAAATTTGCTCCAACATTTTTGATGTCATCCCAGGAGGAGAACATGATCCGATGAACTGATCTGTGCAGTTAATTTACCGCTGGCTCTAATGACTCTGCATCATTTAGATATATGATATAATTCTATTAAGAGTGACTGGAAGATAAATGTTGGTCTCAAAGAAAATGTATAAAAATGAACAGATCAGTTTAAATTAAATTTTAAGCTACATAACAGTTTGGACTTTTGGACTTGGTGTTGAGAAAGCCCCTATGTCAAATTGACTTCAGTCAAAGCCCGGTGCAAATCCTCTAGCGTTTCATACACGGTCCAGCCGTTTACTAGGTTTTGACCTAGTCTTGTTAACTTGACTGCACACTGGCTTAAGGGACTGTGGGGGGTTAACTGAGGGTAAGGAAGGTTAAGGAAAATAAATACCCTGTGAGCGCTGTGTGCAAGACAAAAAAAAAAAATGATGTTAGAAGGTCCGCTGGCTAGAAGATAAGCACAGCAAACAAAAACTTTAATGCCACTCAGCCAAGATTAATAAAGGTGACCGTTGAGGAAAATTTAAGGGACACATTTTAAGGTTTTCTGCGACTAGTCGATGGTGTGTAATGAGTGAATATGCAGAGAGTAGAAAAGAATATTGCTGATGATAATATCACTATTAGTGAGAATGACTTACTCTTTCCCAAAGGTAGAAACCAAACAACCAAGTCTGTCATCTGTGTTTTCATTAACAAACATAATGAAGCGACTCCACTGCTGATAAATTAAAAGGCAATTTTGCGAGCGCTTCTGTAAGAAAGGTTTGTGAGGATTTTTTAGAAGCATCATTATAAGATTAAACTAAGTCTCCAATTTCCTACTGATGTTACCAGAATCAGTCCACTGATGATATCACAGATGACTGTCCTGCTTCTTTCGTTTCTAGCTTTGGGGTGCAGCTGTTAATAGATGCTGGAGAAGTTTCTTAATATCGCAAGGTAAATGAGAAGCATAAAAAATTATATGAAAAAGCATCTCGGGGTGGACGTGTTCTGAGGCCCTATGTGAGGTATAGAGTGAGATAGATATGAAGATGATGGGACAGACAGAAAGAAAAAGGAAGGCAGGAAGGAAGGAGGGAGGAAAGGAAGGGCGTATTAAGAAGAGTAATCAGCAGCAAAATCTCTGTGATTGTGTCTGACAGCTCATACTGTCTCCTAAATATCTTCCACTCTGAGTAAAAAATTCAGATGAGTAAAGTCAAAATATCAAATCATGTTTTTTTTTTCTTAGCTACAAACCATCCGTCATAGTTCCCAATACTTTGGAAATAACAGCTCATCAGCATAGGATGACTCAAAATGCCAATAAATAGCAAACAGTATGAGCTTTCAGACAGTTCTGACTTCTACCCTGTACTCTAAAACTTTGGTAGGATATGACTGACCTCTTTCTCTCTCGCCCTCTTTTCTATTCATCACACATAAACCAAGCACAAAGGCTCATCCCACACAAACAGACCCACTACTCATTTCCTCCTACAGACCACTAGTGTAATACTACTACTACCCTCATACTGTGAAGATCTGGTAACATTAATACAGTTGTTATATTTCATATACCGTGTTTATACTGTGATAAGAAGGAATTCTAGCAGCGGATTAATTCCTGCCATCCTTGTCCTGTCAATCTGGGCATCGCACCAAAACCACTGAGAGTGGCTTAAAATATCAAATGCTACACATCTGGGCTGATAGGACTAGTTAAAAGGACAATTTTTCTAAGTCTGTCTTAAAACAACAGGTGTCCATATGAACAGTGCTGTAATCATTCCTCCTGTTCATACTGGCTACTAAAGGGCCCCCTTCAAATGTGCTTTCAATGTAAATGATGGGGGACAAAATCCAAAGTGTGTCCACACTTTGTGCCAAAATGTATTTAAAAGTTGATGTGAAGCTTATATGAGGCTTCAGCAGTCTGAGTTAGTCATATCAAGTGGATATCTGCTACGTTTACAGTCTTTTTTAGCATCTAATTCCCTCTTTGTGTTTCCTCTGACAGTGTTTCCCTGTTGAGCTGCAGTGGAAGTATAGTAACAAAAAGAGGGACTTTGGCACTAAAAAGACTGTAACATTGAAAGATATCTACTTGATTTGACTCATTTGGACGCTGAAGCTTCATATTAACTTCAGATAAACTATTAAATACATTTTTGCACAGAAGGAGGACTGTGGATTTTGATGGGGGTCAAAATCAACAATCCTCCTTCGAAATGCACTTAAAATGCAAAGTGCATTATGAAGGGACCCTCTAATAGTCAGTATGAACAGGAAGAATTATTATGACAAGAAAAAAAACATATCTTAATGTTCATTTGGGCACATGACTGTTGTTTTAAGACAGACTTGAACAATTTTCAGCCCCTCCTTTAATTAATCAATTCATTAAATAGCTGACAAATCTATCAGGAAATCCAAATTTGATAAATTAATTATTTGTCATTTCTCCAGTAAAGTAAGCAGCACCTGCTAGTTCCAGCTAGGTTACACAAATAAAAAGAGCTACTTGCCTCTTTATGTTTTATCTTTTTATAATACACTGAATTTCTTCTTTTTTTGACTTATGGTCGGATAAAATTGACAGTTTTATTCATCATATTGCTCTCTGGTGACTTGTTATAATGTGTATTTATTAATATTTATGACCAGTAGCCAATGCTAACTATAACTTACCTGTAAATGATTAACCTAATTGGGGGAAAAAAAGACAAATTAAAGGGCTATAAGCAGCCGTCACTTGTTACTTTCGCTTCGTTTTCTTACATTTGTGTGAGGAGGCTAAATGTAGCCAGCAGCCAGCTATGTTTGAAAAAAACCTGACATGAAAGCGATTGATACGAGCTAAGAGCAGTAAGCATCTGGCTGCTGCCGTGCCTGTGGTTTGGTGTTTTGGTGAGCTTCGTGTTTTGGATTTGGTGGAGCAGAGACGACGCCCGACTGCTAGCTAGCTTCTAGCGGTTGGTTAGCTTTAAGCCAACCGCCGCCATTATACCAGCCGATGTTAGCTACTGCAGGCCTGAAGGTTTTGCCGATATCGCCTCGGAGGGGCTCAATTTAACAGTTTCATCTCTAACAGTGGTTTCTGTTCAGTAGATATATATCACACTGCTCGTTATAAGTGTCTAAATTCGTCTTAAATCCATCATAAAATCCGTTTACGTCGTAAAATCAACGGGCAACTTTACCGCAAGCTAACGCGACAGCTTGTTAGCTAACCAGTGCCTACACAGCCACAGCCTGCTTCCAAGGGATGCTTAATGACACATTTAAATGTCTATTCACGTATATTAACCTGTTTAAAAAGATTAACAGTGGCTAAAATACAAAACATTAGGGGTTGGTTAAATCAGTCTGCCTACCGCTAACGTTAAAATAACAGACAGTGCAAGCTAATCAAGCATTCATACTGTGGCTAATATTGACACTCGTTTGAGGTGCAGATATCCATATAATCACACTGTTAACAGCCCTTTGTGGTTGGTGCGTATATGTATAAATATATAACTGTGTGTGTGCGAACCTTTTTGATATTGTAAACACGGGTCAACATCCCGATGCCTCTGTCGTTGAGGATGGTGAGTTTTTCTGCCAGTTTCTGCTGGCTGGGCTGGATCACTCCCCGAGACATCTTGGAGCGGTTTGTTCGGTTAAAATCTCCAAATCAGTCCTGAAAAATAGCACAAATCTCCGCAAGCCTCTGGTCCGTAAAGGAAGAGAGAGAAAACAGAAGCAGTGATTTATGTAATTAATAGATTTCGCCCATGTTCAGAGACTCGGGGACAGCGGCAGCTTCCTGTACTCCACCCCACTGTCTCCCTGCCTGGGATTTTTTTCAGGGATGAGGAGTTGTCCTATTTTCCACAACGAGGCTGACTCCTGAGGCGTTCAGGTGATCCTCGTTAATAGTACATCTCAGAGCCCGGTGTAATAACGACAAGTACTGTACTTAAATACACTTTTGAAGTACTTATAATTGAAAATTTCCATTTTATGCAACTTTATACTTCCACTCCACTACATTTCAGAGGGAAGTGTTGTACTTTCTACTCCGCTACATTTATTTGACAGCTTTACTTACGTTTCATATGAAGATTTGACACAATGGATAATATAACAAGCTTTTAAAATACAACACAAGGACTCTCTAGACTGTAAACATATCAAATCTTCTTCATCTCCAAACCCCCTATAATTCATATTGCGTATATTGTAAATGTATATAGACTTTAGTTTTTAAATTGTTAACTGCATATATATATTCTGTTAACACACACACATAGTTTGTTTACACTCAGATTTAATATTTATATCTACATTGGTATTTGTACTTCTATTTATATTCTGCTTTTTTGCACTCACACAGTTTTTTATCATGTCAACATGCAAGCACATAGTCCACCACCACTACACAGAATCTTAAATTGCTGTCCCTCTCTTTCTTACACTGTTATGATTGTGTTTATGTTTATAGTTTGATGTTCATGTTTGCCATATTAATTCCTTGTACTTGGCGAATAAATTGGATCCGTGACATTCTTAAAGATGAAACCAGTGGTTTCCAACCTTTTTGGCTGTTCTCTACATCTTACAAAAAGCAGTGTGTAGTCGGGGTCACATTTCACATGTCTATGAGTTGTTAACAGCTCCATCAAACAGTGATTTTTCCCTCTAAACTTCTCACATGCTTTCATTTGAATAAATGTTCAAATGATCCAATATTTCACCAAAAATCAAAGATTAGAGAAAAAGTCTAAAAACTGAAAACAGATTTGTGTATCAGAACTTTGTTTTTTCTTCTTTCTTCTCCCATTAATCATCTCACGACCCCTCAGATTTATCTGGTGGCACTTTAGACGGGCCCGACCCCTAGGTTGGGAACCACTGGACTAAACTAGCTAACTGTATATAAAGTAGTTGAAACTAGCTCCACCTCCAGCAGCTACAACAGTAACATGCTGCTCTAACACTGATGCTTCACTATTAATAATCTAATGATGTCATATATAATAACATATCAGTCAGAGGGACCAAACCACTACTTTTACTGCAATACTTTAACCAAATCAAGCTCATAATACTTATGCACTTTTACTTAAGTAGGGTTTTTCTTGCACTTTTACTTGTAACAGTTTATTTTTACATTGCTGTAATGATACATTTACTTAAGTAAATGATCTAAATACCTCTTCTACCGCTGTCCATTTCAAATTCCCTAGTGAATAAATACCATTTACTATTTTACTATGAGTACCCGAACGCATCACATTGTTGACGCAGCTTCCGACTCAGCTGTCAGTTCTGCCTTTATTGCTGCTACAGAAGCTGTGTGTGTTTCTCACACACATTTATCCGGCATTAACAACACTAGCTCCAATAATGTTATATAAAGGCTTACAGCAACGATAATCTGATTTTCTTGGGACAGGTTGCGTGAGTTCCGTACATTTAGACCAGGTGGGTGCACGAAACAGCAAAACAAAAATGTTAAAGCTCCGTGATCTGTTCACAATCAGCCATTATCTACTGATTATACATACCTCAGTGTTAATTCAAGACTTCATAATGTGTATTTAGGGTGGCTGGGGAGAGTAAATGCGCCAAAAAGTTCAGTTTATACACTCTTGCTCACTTTAAGGCAGCTATAAAACCGTGTAGCATATATCCACTGTTTATATTGCAGTCTAAGCATGCAGTTACACTCAAAGATTGCTATTGAACTGAAAAAGTTGTTTATTTTGGTCAAGCAAATGAACTGTAAAGTACCTTTATATCACTGGATATAAACATCTAGACAATCATCATTTTGGAAGAAGTCTGTTCAACCTCATACTCCCTCTGAAAACTTTTGCTTTGTTGCAGCTCCAGACCTGTTGACCCCGGTGTGATGCATTCACTGGCTCAGGAGATCCAAGGCTTCTCCAAAAAAAGCCTGAAGAAACAGTGCACGTATGTTACCACGGTGACGGGCAGGAGGCTGCTGGAGAGGAGGAGTGATGGAGGAGACGGAGAAGAGCAGGTTGAAGAGCTGGAGGAGGGAAGTGGATGTGGATTTGTAGAAGATAAAAGTCTGGACCTTCAAGTTGGTGTCGTTAGACCCTTTTTACTACTAGGTAATAAATACTATTTATTACTACTAGTGTTAGTGTTTTTAACATGTATTTACCAATGGTAGGCTCCAGGTTCTCTCAGCATGACTGAATGCATTTAACCAGTACGCTTTTACCATTATTATCACTATTACTTCAACTACTGCCACTTACTGCACTTACAGCAAGTATTACTGCTACTGCAGCTACATCTACTACTTCACCACTACTACTGCTGCTATTATTACTATGTTTACTACCATCACTGATACCACCACTTCTGCTATTACTACTGCTGCTACTTCTAGTACCTTTTGAGCACTACTACAATACTGCTACTTCTCCTTTACTACTTCAAATAAATCTCAGACTACTGCTATTACTACTACTGCTGCTACTTCAACTGAAACTACTACCACGATTAGTACTTACAGCGCTACCATTACTACCATCACTACTACAACTCTTACAACTGCTATTATTAGTACTACTAACAGTATTATCACCAGTTCTTCAAGTGGTACTACTATACTACTACAACACCTACACAAGTACAACAAGGGTTGTTATGACAACTGCTAACTGTTCAGCTACTACCACCACCACTATTTGTACTACTACCAGGAGTAGGAAGAGTACTTGAATGTTGTACTCATGACTTGAATTATACTTAAGTGAAAATACAAGTACAAAAGTACATTTTTGAAGCTTTTCTGAGTAAAAGTTTTGTTACTATGAAAGGTCTCATGCAACACTGTGACCATTTTAATGAAAAAATACGTTTCCTGTTTAAAAATTAAAAATAGATAAAATACTTCTACTGATTTTGAAATGTAAGGACAAAGGTCTGGTTTTAAAATCTTAATTAAATCTAAGTATATATAAATTATACTGTTATATATATATATATATATATATAACATAGAAAGTACTGTGATAAAATATTCTAAACTCAAGCTTGCTAGCATTTCCAGAGCTTTTTATCATACTTAACAGCAAGGCTTCAATTAACAATTATTTTCATTATCGATTAATCTGTCAATAATTTTCTCAATTAAGCGATTAGTCATTTGATTTTAATCAATTTAATGTTTGTCCACAACCCCACAGATATTCAGTTTACTGTCATAAAAGACTAAAGAAACCAGAAAATATTCACATTTAAGAAGCTGGTATCAGAGAATTAATAGATCATCAAAATAGTTGCTGATTATTTTTCAGTCACTTGACTAATTGATTAATTAAATGGATGCAGCTCTATTTAACAACCTTCCTCAACAAATTAAAGAAGTCAGGTGTCATCACATGTTGATGATAACAGATAATCAGAAATAGTTATATACTTTTAATGAGTTGTTTTCCACTCCTGCCTACTGCACTTCTACCAGCTCTGTAATAATAAAACATCTTTGTTGTCACCTGACCTGTTCAGTCTGTTTTACATACAGAGATGTTATGGCATGTTTGTGTAGATCCAGTCGCAGTGGGAAAACCTCACCGGAGCTGCTGGGTTTTTAGTTTCCACCAGTAGTACTGCTGTTGTTGTGTGAGTGATACTTTAGTATTCTAGTCCTCAAAGGCGGTAGGTCGGTCATGATTTTGTTCCTAATAATAAATAAATAAGTTCCTAATAATGAACAAATCAATCTCATTAATCTTGAATTCGTCTCAGGGAACGCAACGATCTGCCCTTCAGCCGGAGGACGCCGGGTTGACACCTCCGCACGTCAGCACGGATCCGTCCTGCTGAAGTGTCCTTGAGCCTGACATTGAACCCCCCCCCCCCCCCTCCCCTCCCAGCTCTGGGGTGTTGTAGCTATCGCTGCGCTTTGACCTCACTGCAGGAGAGAATCAAAAAGAGAATTTCTCAGCGGGGATCAATAAAATATTACATCTGTTAGGCTCATTAGAGGTGACTCTTTCTTATACAGTAGCTTTACTGCGAAATGCATGAAACTGCTGTTCGTTTCTCCAAAATATGAGCTAATCTTTCTCTGCACTCGCCTTCACTTCGGGTGACATCAACCTGTTTTGACATCTATCGGGATCAGCTCTTTGAAAGGTTTGCAGTAAACCACCTTGTAAAACTTTTGACAGGCTTCTTCAATACAGTTGGAAATACTTTATTTTTTCTTTTGTCCGAACCCATTTCAGGGTTTCATTCAACTTGGCAAGCAGCCTTTTTGTCTGGGAAGCTCTTGTCACAGTTGTCATATCGTGGATATAAGCCTTGAGAGACTAGACGTGACTTCCTCCCTGCATACTTTAGTACTATGCTATGGTGGCAGCATCTCTAATATTTATAATATACTGCCATCCAATGATCTTTATTATTGACAGAACAGTCTCAGCACAAGCTCCATGTGTAGCTGTTCTGGAATAAAACAATCAGATGATTAATTGATCAGTCAATCCACAGAAAATTACTCACCAACAGTTTTGATAATCTTTTAATCGTTCATCAAGAAGTTATTTATAAAGCACAAATGCCAAACATTTGATGGTCCAAGCTTCTCCAATGTGATCATTTTCAGCTTTTCTCTGTTTTATATCACTGTGAGTCGAACATTTCTAAGTTTTGTACAGTTGGTTGGATTAATCTATAGTGAAAATAATTATTATTTGCGACACATTCTGGAGCTTTCAATCATATTTTGTAATCTTCTTCAGCAGATTGAGTTTGCCCTGGAGTTGTAGATGTTATAATTTCCATTTTAAGGGACACTTTAAGGACTTCTAGCTTAAAAATTGAGATTTAAAATTCATTTTTGACTTTGGAGACACCTTCGACTGGGCAACCTCTTATCTACTGAGGAAGATTGTAATATGACCAAAGCTACTAATGAACTTTGTGATGAGATAGTTCTGTCTCAACAATTATTACTGTATTACCAGTAAAGCGTGTAGTAAGTAAAATCAATGCAAAGACTAAATAAATAGTAAATCTTGCCTTCTTTGCTGAGCTATTAAGACCAATTTAACACATTAAAAACAGCAAAAACTAAACAGCCGTTCCAATTTTTGATCATCTGTTGAGAAAATATTAAGTGTAGTTTTATCACTAAATATAGAATTTAAGAAGGTTTTTGATAACATCTGTTAATAAACAGGATTTAGATGCTGGACACATTAAGTTCAAAAATGACCCAAATGCATTTTTAAGTACGTAAATGCAACTTTGAGATGCTTGTTGTTCAGCAGATGGACTTTGGTCTCATATCACACTTGTATTATTTTTTAAAAAAGCTCCTAAAATCCTGCATCTTTCACAGATGTGTCAATTTAAATCTTCTCCTTCTACACTAGATGAGGCGTACGGGGGCCGGAGCCGGCTTATATCCAATCCGAAGACGCTCTATCTGTTGGATTTAGATCCACTTCACAACACCATGAATTTTGGTATTATGTGACAGTGGCTTAACTAATGCAAAGAGTGTAAATGTGGCTACTTCCTACTTTGAAGAGGGCATGCTGCACAGTATCCACTACTGGAAACCTGGAGGAATGGCCCCGCCATCATATTCTATTTCCTGCCAATCTATTTCACATAATTATCCAGCTCCTGCTATTTAACACAACCACCGCCGTCTTTGTGAAGAGGTATTTGAGAAATTGAACGTGACATTTGTTCTTTCTGTTTTGGCCCGTCTCGATGATTATCTGCTCTTCTACGCTGAAACCGTTATTCAGGTTCGCCTGCTGTATGTTCTTTCTCTTTTTATTTCTTCCATTAGTCTCTGCCCTGCTTCCTCTCCACCATTAGTCACTCCGACTCTTGCTCTTATGAAGGCTGTTGTCATGAAAATGCCTTCTCTCTCATAAACTTCCTTCTCTGCAGCTGTACATAATATCAAATGTTTATTTCAGCAGTTTCTTAAGCCTAGTCAAGTGCTACTATACAAATCATTTGATTCCTGTTTTTTTTTCCTCGCTAGCTTTAAGCCATTTTAGTGTTGGTTTCTGCTGACTGATATCTTCCCTCAGTGCTGCAGCTGTTCAGAAAGGCTTTTCTGTTTGAATGTTTTCCTACTAAGTGATTTAGATCCTGATATCCTGCAGCCTTTGCTTTCAGCTGCTGAACTTCACACTTTACTGTTTTTTTGAACAACTCTTTATCTATGTGGAGTCAGATTGCACTTTATAAGACACCGACTGTTCCCTTTTTTTTTTTTTTTTTTTTTTTTTTGATGAAGTGATCAATCAATTAGCCTGTAAGATATCAGAAACAAAGAGAAAATAGCTTGTCAGAGCCCAAGGTCACATCTTCAGATTGCTTGTTTTGTTCTGTCAACAGTCTAAAACCCAAAGACCTTCAACTTGTAACGTTAAAAAACACAGAAAAATAACAAAACCACACATTTTAGAAGCTGAAACCAGCAAATGTTTGGCATTTTTGTTTGATAAATGACTTAAACTATCAAGCAATAGTTGCTGATCAACTGATCGATCAATCAGCTTCAGCTGGAATAAAAAGTCTTACATCATCATCATCAGAGCACTGACAGTAGAGCTGAATTAAGCGCTAAATTCAGTCTCTCTCATGTAAAAATAAACATGTCGATAAATATTCATGTGAAGAAGAGGAAGACGCAGCATTTGATGGTTTTATAACCGGCCAATCATTGTCATCCTGCGGGAAGCATTTTTTAAAAATAAATAAGTGTTGGTAAGCAGAGGCATGCCCTCCTGTCTGTCTTCTCATCGAGTTTTTTTTTTTTTTTTCTGCTTTCTCAGCCTCTCAGGATGCAGCCCACGACATTGACACCCTGCAGAGATATAAGGTCAGTACAGAGGGATCAATAGAACGGGCATGCCCTTGCCTTGTTGTGATAGCATGTGTAGTGACATGAGATTAGAGGCGGCCATGTAAGTGTGCTTCTCCTGCGGGTCGGCAACAAACAGCCAATGGCCGGAGGAGCTTCATGATTCATGCAGTGACAATTTAGCTCAGTAGAGGGAGTAAATGATTACAGTAAGTCTCAGCGCTGCTTCTCCACATCAGTGAAATGTGACTACTCCTCTCTGCAGTGGCTGCTCCCGGGCACCAGCATATTGCTGCCTGTGCAGTCTCAGCATGATGAATCGGGAGAGATTAGAAATACCTTCACTTCCTGTTTCTGGGATGAAACCTTGACTGTCTAAATAACTAAACTAACCTGGGTTTTTCCCAGATTGCTATTAAAGCTCAGGAGACTTGACAATTTATAGAATTATCTGTTCTTACCTGTAGAACTTCTTGTAAACATTTACTGGTGTTGTAATGAAAAGGTGCAGTTAAAGGTGTAGTTTGAGGGGAAATCAAATCACACATCACAGCATCACAGTTTTTAGCCTTATTGTGATTTTGATCATATTGGGGATATGATGTTAACATAGGACATAAAGAAACCTGGTTATTCAGCTTCCTGTTTTCATAATTCTAATATAATCCTGGTTTCTGATTGTCACATATTGTCAGATTAACCAGTTTGGTTTCTAGACTCTGCAGGATCTAGCTTCTCAAATCATCATCCAATCCATCATCTGCATTTACTAAAGTCAGACCTTCACTTTTATTTCAGCATGTACACCCAAATTACACCATTAACCATCATAATTTTTGATTGACTGACTACATAATTCAATCTGAGGACACACCTGCAAACACTGCAGAGAATAATCAGAAACACAGATCAGGTGTTTATATCCAACAGCATCCTGGTTTCTATCAGAGTACTCCAGCTACAACATGTTTTGAGAGATATTTGCACACATAAACATCTTATCCCAGAACAACATAATAAATATCCAACTATATATTATTTTTTATATATTCATTTCGTAACCAGTGTTATTTTATTCTGTTTTTAAGTTGTCTTTGTAGCTTCTGGCTGTGGACGACAGATCAAATGCAGAAGTACCTCAACCCCATCAAAGTTATGCCGTTGCCGGTGGCCTTGGAACTCTTAACCGCTCGAAGGAGGACGACCGCACACTGGCTGGCTCGTTTCATCAGCTTCTTCTTTATTCAAGCGGCATTATGCTGAACCAAAGCCCGACGTTTCAGGGGCCGAACCTGCGGGGCGTAAGCTGAAGCGTCGGGCTCAGGATGAAGAAAAAGTCGATGAAACGAGCGAGTCTGTGTGCGGTCCTCCTCCTTCGAGCAGAGAAGACAGATGGAAACTGATGATGTTCCTGTCAAATAAACTACTAAAATAAAATAAAAGATAAACAAACCTATAACTGAGATATTCCAAAAACCTAATCACAACCAGGATGCTAGATTTAAACACAATTAGTGTGTTTTTATTCAACAAAAAGGCTGCTATTATTCTACACTTTTAATTGTCAACAAATCCCATAAAAAAGACTTCCCTAATCTGTCGTGGCAGTCTGCCCCAGGCTCGCTGGTTTCAAGTGAAGATGTAAATCTTTGAATACGGGTCACAAATGTATAATTTACTCTTAAAAAACAAGGTGAAATTGTTTTCTAAATGAGCTGGGCACTGTGGTTTTCAGCAAACATTACTCAGGAGTAAATTGTGTGTTTATTTCAGCTGCGGTTTAATACACATTTAGTGGACACAAAATAAACTACGGTGTGTGCGTGTTCGTGGTAATGAAGGGAAATGTTAACCAGTGTGACCTCACAGATGTATTTTTAATAGTTTTTGGACAATAATGGAGCTCTACTGCACAGAGGAATAAGATATATCAAGATTTAGATACACAGAATACTTTTCATGAGATTTGTTAGCAATAAAAAAATACTATATATTAGTGTTAACTTGGGGCAAAGGAGTCAGTGTTAGATGTGATGTGACTCAGAGGCAGGACACATCTGTACGATGCTGAGATGTAGAGAAGCAGAGAATGTAGCCCTCTGAGGTAAGCTAAATTTAAGTGTGAGTAGACAGATACTGCAAAATGAATTGGAGCCATCTGTCTTCTTTTCTGTCTCCCTCTCTCTTTCCTCTTCATCTTTCTTGCCTCTCTCTGTCATCCCTCCTTTATCACTCTGTCCTTCTGCCCCTTCTCTCTCTGTCACATCCAGGTTGCGTCAGGAGTTTTATGTCTCTACACTTCTCCTCCTCTCTTCTTCTTCTTCTCTCTGTCAGGTGTCTCATGTGCTAAATGTGGCCTACGGAGTCACTAACCTGTTCCCAGATCAGTTGGTTTATAAGACGCTCCAGATCCTGGACCTCCCAGAGACAGACATCACTTCATATCTCGGGGAATGCAGCTCCTTCATAGATCAGGCCCGAGAACAGGTACACACGCACACATACATACTGGAGTAATGTCATGTAAAATACTTGATTAATTCAATTTCAAATTTTACGTAAGAACAGAAGTATTATTACGATTATCAGCAAAATGTATCTAAAATTTTTAAAAATTATATCATTTAATTCATTTTATTGATGAATGTATAATACATTATCTTGATTAATGCACTCCAATTCAGATTTTTTATAAGTATTTTAATGTTGCAGTTTGTTGAGGTGCCGTTCATTTTAATTACTTAATATACAGTTGGGTAGTTAAATTAACTGTATAACAATTAATCATATAATATATGCTCATTATAGGTTCCAAATCTGTCATGTAACTAGTAAATACAGCTATAAGATAAATGTAGTGGAGTAAAAAGGACAATATTTTCTTCTGAAATGTGATGAAGTAGAAGTATGAAGTATCGAAATAATACTTTAAAGGTGACATATAATGCACATTTCCAGATCTATATTTTTATTCTGGGGCTCTACTGGAATATCTTTATATGATTCATAGTTCAAAAAACGTATATATCTTATACTGGCCCTTTATGCAGCTCCTCAGTTCAGCCTCTGTCTCTAACAGGCAGTATTAGTTCCTGTCTCTTTAAGGCCCGCCTCCCGATGAGCCCACTCGATTCTGATTGGTTAGCTCAGGGAAGCTCCGGAGGCTACGTAAACAAACAAAAGTTGTTGGATTTCGCTTCTATTTCTCATTCTTTGCTCAAAATATAAACTTCTCAAATATATCCTTATATGTCTGAAATGTGCGACTGAACAATGTGAACGACTCGTGGAACAACGTTAGCAACAAAGAACGGACAAACTTTGTGGGCATGTGCAAACGATCAGATGTCAGTTCAAAGGAGAAGTAGAGGTCACTGTCATAACGAAGCGTTCAGAGCAGGTTGAAGCCCTGGCTTATGACTTGCATGGAGAGTTTTACATACATTCACCTCAAGTTTTAGAACTTTGACCATGTTTAACACGGACATCCAACATTATAACAATATAAAAATAACAGAAAATCACAAAAAGCATGATATGTCCCCTTGAAGTAAAGTCAGTAACAGTAGTTACCTTCCACCTCTGACAGGTGCAGACACACAAACACCAGAGTTTCATGGTTTCAGCACGTAAAAAATGCATCAAATCTATTTAAACCTGGGGTGTTCACATTATGAGCGATAAAGTTACAAAATGGCCAAGCATGGTCAGCTACATTGTCACCGGGTTGCTGGTGAAGTGTTGCTCAACCTCTGTTATGTCGTCATGGGCTTGTGTACCATATTAATTTACAATTATCTTTAATATCTAGTAAACATGATTTAGTATTATTAAATAACACACTACCACAACCAGCCTTTGTGCATTTAAAAATGTGCGTTACATACCTTGTACTCCCGCTATAGCTGCCATCATCAGCCAAGCTGTATTTTTTTTTTCTGTTAGTGTCACGATAAATGAAAAGGTTTAAAAATCACAGGGAGCTGACTAACAGCAATAATCAGTTTTTCTTCCATTTTCTAGATGGAACAGAAGAGAGAGGGGGAGTGGAAATGGTGAAATAAAAACATATGTTTGGTTGACGCTTCACTGCGTCATTGGAGCACTGAAAGAAGTTGAGGCCAGCTCGACTTTGACTTATAGCGCGTCATGCCCGTCACGCAACAACATATGTCGAGCATCAGTTTGCAGCTTCATGTCGCTGGCTTCCACTGAAAATGACTTTATATGTATATAATAGTCTGTTGCTTTGTTGCCGGTGGTCTAAACACAGTCTGAATCTGCTTTCCTTCAGGGGGGCTCATGTAGCCTAAAAATGCCTTCTTTTATATCTGCAGGCTAATTTAAATGAGTGCGCACACACACAGCTATTCTGCTACCTCACTGTGATGCATTTACACACATCTACAGCAGTCGGTTATCTGTAACTCTGCACAAAGGCGAGGTGGGTGGTCAGAATACCTATTAAAAGACCATGCTGGTGTCATTTAGAAAGTCCAAATTGCATCTGCTTACACTTAGTTTTCTTCAGTTATGCCACATGCCGTATGTAATCATTTTTAAGGGATTATTTCCTGGCAGAGACTTGCATTTCTTCCAGTGCGTGTGTGTCAGGAGATTGACCGTAAGCAGAACATAATGCGATGTGAGCACTGATATGAAAACACTCAGCTCGAGCGCAATGAAATAACAGCACAACAAGAAACTCTGACAAAACCAAATTAAGTCTCCATGTTCGCTGTGATGGATTATCTAGCTCAGGCAATTTTCAGTCTGTAGAAGTTTTCTGTTGGGTTTTTTTTTTTTTTTGTTGGTTTTGTTTTTTTTTCCTAAAGGAAGGAAAACAAGATCTGATATGTGTAACTGTGGCGACTGTGCAGACACCAGCACAAATAATATGAAGGAGTAACATTTTTGATTGATAGAAAGTTATAAAAGACTGATATCATTCTCTCTATTAGTGTGGCTCCTCTGTATGTTCTACATTTGATTGTGTTCACCCAGGAGAACTGTCTGATTGGGTTATATTATGAAGGGAAAGCACAGATAACAGTGATGACATGTCAATAACAGCAACCCGAAGCCCCGTACGTGTGTGTGTAGCAAAAGCTAATTTAAATCTCCTGTCCCTCTACGGATGTTTGATTGACATCTAAAATCAAAAAATGTGCTTATAGTTTCTGTTTTCGCTCCGTTCGAGACAGAGAAGAGACTTTGTTCAGCGATGGGAGGCTCCATGTTGAATAAAAGAGACAAATGTGTCAATACGCTGAGCTTCAGAACTGAGCCGTGGGCCTGCACGCATTGTCTAAAAATGTGACTGGAATTTTAAAAATTTATTTCCAGCCAGGCACTCTAGGCAGTAAAATAATTACATCAACATTAATATTAATCATATCGCAAATTCTGACACACTCGTGCAACTCCCACAACCACAGACAGATTTATTCCGTCTCAACTTGCTCTACATGCTCCGTCTAATGCTGCTGTAAGTTAGAAGTTCTGCCATCTGACGCATCATGATGTTAACATGGGACAATAAACTGGAAATGCTACATTCATTTATTTAGGAATGTACTACACTTAAGTACAATTTTGAGGTACTTGTACTTTACTTGAGTATTTTCATTTGATGCGACTTGATACTTTATCTCCACTACATTTCAGAGGGAAATATTGTACTTTCTACTCTACTACATTCATTTAACAGCTTTAGTTACTTTTCAGATTAAAAGCTCCACCAAATAGTGAAACTTCTCACGTGGTTTCATTTCAATAAATGTTCAAATGATCCAATATTTCACCAAAAGTCAAAGATTAGAGAAAAAGTCCAAAAACTGAAAACAGATTTGTGTATCAGAACTTTGTTTTTTCTTCTTTCCTCTCCCATTAATCATCTCACCACCCCTCAGATTTATCTGCTGACCCTTTGGAGGGGCCCCGACCCCTAGGTTGGGAACCACTGGACTAAACTAGCTAACTGTATATAAAGTAGTGTAAACTAGCTCCACCTCCAGCAGCTACAACAGTAACATGCTGCTCTAACACTGATGCTTCACTATTAATAATCTAATGATGTCATATATAATAATATATCAGTCAGAGGGACCAAACCACTACTTTTACTGCAATACTTAAACTACATCAAGCTCATAATACTTATGTACTTTTACTACAATACTTTAACTACATCAAACTCATAATAGTCGTGTACTTTTACTTAAGTAGGATTTTTCATGCAGGACTTTTACTTGTAATGGAGTATTTTTACATTGCTGTATAGATACTTTTACTTAAGTAAAGGATCTGAGTACTTTTTCTACCGCTGGTAATTTATAAGTTTTAACCAGACTAGTAAATTTACTTTAATATCTTTTATATTCTATCTTTTATTATCTTTTATCTCCCAGTTTCTCTTATGATTGAAGGCTCTGCAGACCTTTGTTGTGCATGTATCAAATTCTAAATGTAAGAAGTGTGAATTTTTAATGTGGCTTACATCCATTTCTTACTGGATAACCATGGCAACCAAATATTATATTACATCTGGAGTTTATGGAGAACATAATTTCTTCTTTGTTCTTCCTAATGTAACTACTTGAAATAAATAAAACCAGAATTTCTGATTTATAACTTTGAACGCAGCATTATTCTCTTTTTTATTTACCTTTATGTCTTTATTTTTCTGTCTCTCTTTCTTTAGCAGGGTGTGGTGCTGGTCCACTGTAACGCCGGCGTGTCACGTGCTTCCTCCATCGTGATTGGCTACCTGATGTTGAGGGAGGGGCTTTCGTTCGATGATGCGTACAGCCAGGTGAAGCTGGCAAGGCCTTCGATTCGCCCAAATCCCGGTTTCTATCAACAACTGCAGAGCTACAAACCATAAAGGACTACAAATTCATTTTTCCACTTTAAAAACAAGCCGTAAAGGACTACAACACCCAAAAATCCAACACACTTTTTCATGCTTTGTTCTCTTGTTGAAGAGACTGTGATGTTGTTTTACTATCAAAGATGATGGAATTGGAAGATATTTAGATTTTTTGATTTACTTATTTGTGTTAAACATTGGGATTTTTTTTTCAATAAATACTACACATAGTCTTTTTTCTGTGTGTTATATTTAAACATCAGTGTCTTCTCTTTAAAATAAAGTTATTAAGTGAAAAACTGTGTCTGCCATTTATTCCACAGTAGTCAAAGATGCATTATACTGCATATGTCACACTGTAACACCAGCATCTCAGACCAAAACAAATGTGCATGTCATTGATTCAGTTAGAAAGTTTGAAAAGAAGAAGCAAGAAAGCGGCCCCTGAACCGACAGCTCATGAAACTCAGATCAAACTTTGAAACTAGGCAGTGCTGATCAAATATGGATCAAGATTTCTGGAGGACTCAGGAGGACTCAGAGGGACTCACATGCACTAACATGCACGCGCGGCCGGACCGGCTTCCAAAACAAAGAACAGAGAAGCTCAGATAACAACACACACAAAGAGGGAGTGACTTCATTCTCTGCTCAAGCCTCCATTACTCTACAAAATATCTTTACAAAGCAAATAGTTGTTTGCTGACATCCAGTGAGGCTGAATGTCGTATATCGCACCTTTAAAGCTCCATTAAGAAACTTGTTTTTCATCTAATATCTGTTAATTTCGGAGGCACTTGTTTTCTTGCCAGTATAGATTGTTTTCTAATTAAAGATGTACCAGTTTTCCTGAAGTACAACTCGATTTCTTTCTCAACTATACAAACAGGTACGACATCAATTATAACGATTGCCCTCGCTGCTGCATTGTCTCTATCAATTTCACAACTTTGCAAAGTTGATAGGCTAGCCTCGTTCCCTTGAAATAATTAGCTTGTAATTAGCTTGTTAGATAATGAGGGAGAATCCAGCTGGCTCTCATGCTAATCAACAAATACCGCTGGGACGAGTTCCTTACGCTGCAAACCCACAACTTTGTGTTGTAGCACATCATATCCTTTGTGTTTGTATGTGTAGATATGTGTTTGTTGTTCACCCAGCTGAGAGCATTTACTGAGGATTATTGTTATTGATTAATGTCCATGTTATTGGGAGTTAACAGTCAAATCCATATAGAAGGAGATATTCTGCATACTTAAATAAGTCCAAGCTTTCAATTTGTAATACAGAAACTCAGAAAATACATGCTCTGGGCTACATACTGAAATCTGCAATGCTACAGCAGAAAATAAGCATGAGGTTTATTGCCCCTTAGCAGAAAATAATCATAATTTGACTGCAGTTATGAATAACAACAGTGGCAATAATAACAGTGAATTACTCTACCAGGTGCTGAGATTTGTGTGGTTTTAAAAAGTCAGCTTTTTAAGCTGAATTGTGAATTACTACTTGTAATTGGCTAAAAATGCACAACTTGGTGCATTTTTAGCCATGTTAGCAGGCGGTGTTGCTACAGGGATGGTAGTGTAGTTCGCTCCACCATTTTGCTCCAGAGTGAAATATCTGTTGATGTCACTATCAAAATGTAATGTAAATGTAATGAAATTTGCGTAGATATCCATGGTGTTCAGAGGATAAATCCTAATGACTTTGTCAATCCTCTGACTTTTCTCATAGCGCCAACAGCAGGTCAAAGTTTTTACTTATCAAGTGAAATATCTCAACATTTCCTCGATGGATTAGCACATTCATGGTTCCTAGACGATGTATCGCAGAGATTTTGGTGATGCCTGACACCTGACATTGACATTTGAGGTGAAATGTTTCTACAACTAGTTAAAACAGGAATTTCTGTGCATCTTCCAGCAAAATGCAGCTGAATCAGGTGCTTCTCAGTTCGAGGACAGCGGACTTCCAGAGAAGAAAAGGGAGTCGAGCACACTGATTAATTCACAGCCTTCGATTTTGCAAACAGACAAACATTTTGACACTACTGTCTCTTCATCAGAGTCAGAGTGACTGTTGGTTTGATTGCTATGAAATTTGGTACATTTGGACTTCATGTTTCTCTCAGTAATAACTATGACGATCCCTTCCCTTTTCATCTAGCGCCATCAGATCAGAAATGTAAATATTTTCCAATATTTTAGTTAAAAGGAACATATTATGTTTTTTGTGGTTTTCTGTTATTTATATACGGTTATGATGTTGGATATTTAAACATGGTAAAAGTTCCAAAACTGGACGTCAACGTATGTAGAAATGCTCCCTGCAACTCAAGTTTAACCGGCTCTGCAGCGTTTTTTTCTACCTTGTCGATGTCTGTCCATCACGCATGCCCGTAAATATGGTCGTCTTTTCCGTAGCTTTGACTGCTACGGTTGTTTCACAGGTTCACATTGTCCACTCTCATGTTTCAGATCGGATTCTGGCTTGAACATGTAATTGAGAGGTTGACATTTTGAGTAAAGAACGAGAAAAAGTAGTGAAATCTTATTACTGTAGTTTGTTTCATGGTTTGTGGACGAGCTCCGACTTTAATTTTCATTAAAATGATGTGCTGTAAATGTTGTGGACACTAAATTTTTGGGTCCATCGTTTTTTTTTTTTTTCAGAGCACAACAAGAGCATAGATTTCACTATTCAGAGTTTAGACATAAAATGGTGGAGGGTAAATGCACTACATTATAAATATGGTTTGATTTTAGACACATCTTTAGCTTTGTTAACTAAACAAGGGACAACTGTAGCAGCATCATTCATATTATTCCAGTATTTTGAAAGAGATAATCTGCTTTATTACCTCTATTTTGCTGTCATTAGAGAGTGTATTTTTGAAACAGCAGCTTTGTAGTTTGTGTCAGTTACAGGCTGCCTTTACTCAGGGGAAGCGGAGGGGTGGAGGTCGGTTCTGTGCCAGAGACTTGGAGGAGCAGATAACTTCTGCCAAATTGGTTGTAATTCCTTCTGGTCCTATAAAGGTCATAGATTATTTAACACCCTTTTTAAAGCTGCAAAATCAGCCCTCTGTCACTGTTAATAACTAAATATTTGGGGCCAACGGCTTGGTTTTTTTCCCAATAAATGTAGACTGCTGTCCAGTAAATACACACCTCTGCTTGTTATAGACGTAAGACTTGAAAAACAGGCGAATAAAATATTGAACCAGACTCTGACTAATGGCAACAGTGCCAATATGCTGTGACAGCACTTGAGTCGAGTGTAAGGGAGTTTGGCCTTTTCTTTGGTGTTATTCAATGGTGTATCACTGAGGAGTATCTGCTATGAAGCCAACTGGGTTTCCCTTGACATTTTTGTGACATTTTACCGTCTGGATGTGATGGCCCACAGTATGGCACAAGCTGTCCCATCTGCAGGGTCTCGTGGGGTCCAACCACCATCTCAGTCTGTGCAGGCCTCAATAGGAGAATATTAACAGACAGGGAGAGGTAGGGTTACATACAGTATGCTGAATAATTTCTCTTGAAGCAGTATCATGATGGTAGACCTTTTGGCTCTTTGGATCAAGTGAACAATGGAGAGTTCTGGTATATATTATATTTTTATATAATATAATATGTTCAGTTTTTCATATTACACAACAACTGATCACATGTCCACAAATAAAACTAATCCAATCACAAGATCATGAGAAATTAACAATATCTAAATTGAAATTTGGTGTTTCTTTGTTTTCTTTCTTCTGGCAAATATGCAAATGGGTGACAAATTAAAGTAAAAAAAATCTGAATATATGAGTGAGAAACACAGTGAATTCAGATGTTTCCATATAGAGCATTAGAGCTCACTGAATGGTTGCATCTCTATAAAAATGATGTGGATATCATGCTCCACCAACACCATCGAAACACCAAATGAGTGAATATCTTTTGGGAGAATAGCGTTTCATCTCTTCAGTGGAGTTTAGAGAATCTATGACGAGGAGCACTGAAGCTGTTCTGGAGGCTCATCGTGACCGAACACCTGACTGAGACACTTTATGTTTGTTGACTGATGATTTTCTATACTTTTCAGTCTCTGGAGAGTAGTTCTGTGTAACTGTGTGTTCAGACAAGCGGATTTTAGATGCGGCGCAATTACATACAAAGTCAATGCAAAGATAAGTTTAGACACAAATTTCTTGTAGGAAAAAAGAAAAGACCGGAGGGAAATAAGAGAAAGAACCAGAGTCTCTGGTGAGTTCTGAGTTCAGTCAGAAGTTGAACCAAACACAAACACACAGATACACTCCAGTAGACACGGTTGGTGCATCTATTGCTACTGTTTTGGCTGTTTAGGTTGAATAAACACAGATGGTCCAGCAGCTAAATATAGCTAAAACTCACTTCACTTTCTGTCTGAATACACCATAAGGCAGACGCCAGTAAACATGGCTCAGTTTACAGAGTTTCACTAACTTTTTGTGCTACATTTCACAACCTTGAGATTGTACTGAAATTTACACAGAAGTACTCTCCAGAGACTGAAAACGTGATCGCTGTTATTAGTCTTTGGAGCCGTTTCTAAACAAATTAACATGACCAAACTCTTCATAATGAAGGGACATGTCACCCAGCGGAGCAGTGATGTGTTTTAAGATAAGATGTTTTAAGAGGAATATATATATATATATATATATATATATATATATATATGATATATTAGGCTTCGGATACACATGCACAGTATTTGTAAGTAGGATGAGTTCATTGTTGGTTTGTCTCTGCACATGAGATTTGTTCACAATAAGGAAAATATAGAAAATCATCAGCCTTTTGTCCTTTAATATGCACCCTTTAAAACAAGACCTCTCTAAAAAAAACCATCCACTCTTATAGTAAACTAGGAGAAACACTTGCTGCAATAAAAAAAAACATTTACTCTGTTTTATCTTTTGTTTTCTTCCACACTAATGTGCAGATAGTGAAAATGAATTGCCCCACACTGGCGCCAGTTCTGTTATTTTCTTTTTCCCATGGGTGTGTGTGTATGTGTGTGTGTGATATATTATTAAATAAAACCAGGCATTCATTTAACACACAATATTATTATACGGCATATTTGAATTATTCTCTTCTTATCTCCCCAACCCCCAAACAGGAGTTATAATCCACCAGCAAACCCTTCATTATCTTGCAATTGCACTGAAAAAAAAAATAAACGGAAAAATATGTATAATACATTCACACTATAAAACTCTATATAACGGAATACAAGGGAAAAATATAAATGTACACATTTACGCAAACACAATCAACAGATACAAACACACAGTATATAAATATGTAAACACCACAAGAAGAACTGAACAGGGAGTAAAAAGTTTAGATCTGTATTTGTGTGTAAAATTAATCTAGTGGTGCCGATGGGAAGGTTTTAAGCTTATTGCAGTATTGGATCATGGGACTTAAAAGTAGAAGGAAATTTATCAGATAAGCCTCTTATTGTGTACTTCATTTTCTCAAAGCTCAACAACAGTATTCGGTCACTAAACCAGAGAGAGAGACTCTGGGGGGTCTTTACAATTTCCTGTTGAGGAAAATCCTTCTACGAGCCAACGCTGATGCAAATGTAGTAATTCAGAGTCATTCACTGAGAAACACAACAAGGGATTTGTTTTTTTTTTTGTTTATTACTGAATGAAAACTGAACTGGGACACCAAAAAGCATCCAATCTCAGTACTGGGCTTCAGTTTCTTATAGTAGGTGCTCCAGATAAGAATTCAGAAATGCAGGACCACGATTTTACTAACCGGGGACAAGATGAAAATACACCTACTGCGTATCTCATCTAGCTGGATTATACAATGATACAGAAAAAAACAAAACATGCTCTTGTTAGAAAAACCTAAAGTTACAGAAAGTTGTGAATTAGTAGAGAAGCAGCAGCAGAGTCTGTGCAGTGAAGCGTTACAGGTTGTAGTTCATGAGAAAGGTCGTTAAGTGCACTTTTACTTAACGAGATGCAGCTGCAGATTAGGCTGTTAGGCAAAGTACTGAAGGACTGCAAAATAACTGTTGTTGTTTAAAGGATAAGTTAGATGATATTCAATATTTTTCTTCTTCTATGAAAAGACCAAAACCAACAACGAATTGATCCTCCTAACTAGTATTGTCCATGTAGCCAAAGCCTGATATATCTTATCATAAGTCTCATTCAGATCACATTTAATTATCCCTCTTTGCAGTCAAAAATAATGTCAACATGTATTGTTCATAGTTTTTTATCATTAGAATGAAGAAAACTTGTCTTTGGGGGAAATATCAGCCGGCTCAGGGGTCGTGTTGGTGTCTGTGTTTGATTGACATTAGCTTGCAGGCTGCCGGTGCTACATTGTACAGAATGGAGACAAAGTAAACTAAACACACAGCTGTAGCTACAAGTGATGGACAGACAGTGTGTCCCTAACAGGGATTTTAAAGAGCAACGACCAGACCAGCATCTAACGGGGCCGAAGTGACATTATCAGGTATGTTTACATGTTGTTTAATGTGCTGCAGCTGAGCAGCTAATTAGTTATCTATCCTAACAGTAACCTGTTGAATTTTCTTCTCAACAAGCATAGTGATTGTGGCAGATTAGATGTTTTTCTTCCGGTCCCTTAAATTGTCACCAGGTTGGATTCAATGATTCATTGGTGCCCTAATTACTCGAATGGATGTTTCCTACCTCTTCCTGGTCCCTGGTTTCTGTGCTGGCCAGTGTGTCCGCAGTTCCCCAGCCATTGTAAGGTGTACATTTTTACAGTTTTCCTGTGCTGCACATTCATAGCATGTGCCATTGGCGTTATATCTGCCTCTGCTCCCTTGCTTTGCAGTGTCTACTGGCTGCAGATGCAGAATAATATTGCCCCGCTTCGAGCCCTCTCATAACGCAGCTTCATTTTGGGGTTTTTTTTTGTGTCTCTGGTCTGCTGTCAATAGTGATTGAGCCACGGCTTTGTGGCTCTCACCCTCCTGCTGTATTGGAATCTACGCCTCCGCTCTCTGGTATGAATATGCAAGTTTGCAATACTTTTAATTCAAGTGTAGTTCCCAATTGGTAATTTTAGTGTCTTTGTGCACTTTGCAGGTACTTGTAGGCCAGGATGTGCACCACAGTGGGTGGCCCTTTCCAACTTCCCAGCCTCCACTCCCCGGTGCAACTGCTGTTTTGTCTCTATGTCTCTACTCTGCAGTCATTGTCTGTATATCGATTGGTTTTACTTCTATTGTGTGTTTTTGTTGTTGTTTGGGTTTTTTTCACATGTAGTGTGTAGCATCAGGACCCCTGCACCCCCTCAGCTTTTCTTTCTTTTCTGCAGCAGTAAGCCCCCAGTCCTGCTCCTTGTGTCTTTTACTTTCAGTATCAAGCTAAGAGGCCTACAGAGTATTATAGAAATAGTATTAATTTGCGATTTTCTTCGTTTGAGATCAGTGTAAAGTTGTAGATACCAATAATTTAAATCACTCTTTTATTTCACTTGTCTGCATACTTTGATCATATCTGCTTTAATATATAATCAGTAATTTTTTTTCCATGTTCATCCCGTTCCAGGTACATATTTTATCACATCGTCTCAGTCTGTGTTATCTGTTGGTTGCTATAAGTCTTTAGCAACTGTTACAAGCACTACAGTTTATTCCCACAGTGATAAAACACAGAAGCAAAGTGATAAAAGAAGATGATAAAAACCAGAATTGAGATTCAAATGACTTATTTGTGAAGAAGACTGTGAAGAGATGTGATGTTTTGTTCTTTTACAAACCCAAACACTGTGAATTCAGATACGCTGAATAATTCAGTGTCGTATCTTTACGCTTGACAACAGGTTCATCACCACCGGCAGGTTTTTCTCAGTGACTTGAAATTTGAGTGAAACCTTGTTGGAGTTGAAAACCTGTCTTTTTAATCCAACATATAGGCCTATTTGGGAATCAATAGGCCTTGCTCTCCTGATCAATGAGAGTAGAACAAGACACCATAAAAGCTCATGAAATGGGCTGTTTTAATGTCAGCTACAGGTCCGTATCGGTATTTTCTTTGAGCTCCATTTTTAGCTGATATTTGTCAAATTTACACCACTGAAAGTATTCTGAATAAGCTATTAGCAGTTCTTGTTTGCTTTGCACCCATGCTGTGTGTATATATACATGTCGCTGCCTCCTATGAGGACTTCATCTTTACAGATAATACTTCCCAGTATGAATGAGAGAACTCATTTAACAGCTAACTTATACTTTTGTGAATCCAGTTTCTTTATTGTACTAATTTTGGACCTGAATGTTGTTTATGGTATCTCGTTCTGATTTGTAATCACCATCATTTAATTTGTTGTCCAATAAAGTTTTCACAGTTGCATCCAGTAAAAAACCTCAACCTGCTGTCTTCAACCTTTACTGGAAGCGTGTTTATCTCGCCGCAGAGCTATGCAACTACACCCATAACGAGGGCAGAAGGTCACACTGACTGATATCATTACGTGTTTATGTCTGAAACATGAACGTGTATTGATATTCATGGCTTCTGACTTTTTGTCCTGCTGAACGTCCATGTCTATTACGGACCAGATCCTTCCCAGTGGTTAAAATGCTGCCAGGAACTATGATTTTAATTAAAGGAGGAGCACAGAGAATATTTCATTCCCCACCTCCTCCTGTGATGTTCATCCTGTCAATGGAGCTTTAATCTTGTTTGAAACATAACCTAGAAACATAATATCTGATAACAGAGCTTCTACTTTCTATTCACAGTATAAAGTCATACAGATATATCTTTACTGAGAGAGGCAACACTTTATTTATTTTTATTTGAATTTTAATCAGGTATTTGTGTTCAATTCGGGGGCAATTTAGAGTTTCCAATCAGCCTAACCTGCATGTATTTGTGCTGTGGGAGGAAACTCCACACAGAAACAAGCAGCTGGGCAGGTGAAGGTGTTTCTGAGAGGCTGCAGTACTGATCACTGAGCCAACGTGTCGCCCTGAAGAGGGAAGGAAGGAGGTTGGGAAAGGTAGAAGGGGGAGAGGAGAGAGGGTAGGGGTAAGGAAAAAGGAAGAAAGGAGGGGAGGATAGAGGGAGAGGGAGATGGAGGGAGGGTGGAGAGGTGAACGGGGAACAACCAGCATTCCTCCACCTGTCTGCCCGGCTTCATCCAGTCCAGTTTCGGTGTTCCAGAAACATCTCATCTCCTTCTTCTTCTTCAGAGATCCTCCAGAGTCTTCTTCTCCTCCTCCGTCTGTATGAGTCTGGCCTCCCACCTCTCTTCTCTCTCGGCCAGCTCCTCAGTGAGTTTCTCCTCCAGAGCGTCGTACTTGGTCCGCCAAGTTTTCTGGCTCTGGAGAAGTTCGGTCTCTTTGCTCCTCAGCTCATTGGAGGTCTCCTTCAGCCTCTCAGAGAGAGATCCCCCCTCTCCTTCAGACAGAGTTCCTGGAGTTTCTTCATCTCCTCCTCCATCAGTTTGTCTCTGGCCTCCCAGCTCTCTTCTCTCTCAGCAACCTCTTTTTTGAACTTCTCCAGATGGTTGCAGTTGGTCTGCAGAAGTTCACTGTCTTTCCCTGCTCAGCTGGTTGGGAGTCAGCCTCTCTGTTAGATGCGTCTTCTCCTTCCTGAGCGTCAGGATTACAGCATCTCGATGGCTGAGCTGCTCTTCCAGCTTCTTCACCTTTTTCTGCCATTCATCCTGAATGTGCAGCTTCACCTGGAGCGTCTCCTGTTGCAACTCAGAGGCAGCTACTTTCTCTGCCTCCCATCCTGCTGTCATCGAGATGCACTGCTCCTTCCAGAAATCTTCCTTCTTTTGGAGACATATCTTGAGATCTCTGAGTGTTCCCCTCTGCAAGCGAATGTCGCAGATGGCCGCAGTCATGGCAGAGAGGCCTTCCAGCTTGTGATTTGGACTCGGGTTGTCTCTTCTGTTCATGGATCTGACAAAGATGCTGTCCAGAAGTAAAGCAGTGGATGTCTGTTAGTACGGCAGTTGTCTGTAGTAGACTGTGCTTGTGTGTAAAGCATGGTAGTGGTCTTTGGTAGACTGTACATGACTCTGGAAGTATTAGAGTATAATATAGTATTAAAGATACTGATTAGTTGAACTTTAAATTGTGCAGAAAAATGGTAATTTGGTAACACTTTATAATAATAATCAGTAGTAACTCATTTATAAGACATTAGTTAATTAACTACTCAAATGAATGAATCAAACATTAATATACCTTGTAAATGATTAATTAGCCTAATGCTATGTTAACATATCACAGATATGCCTATGTTGTAAGTAATCTATAAATGGTTAGTTAATTATTAAAAATATTCAAATCATATCATAGTAGGTTAGATGATTAATTAATGATTTGGTATATATTCTGAATCACTTGTGAGCCATTCAAAATGATTATAAGAATTATATATGAACATCCTGTAGATCGTTTTCCAACTTAGGCTAATAGTCTACAAAAAGCTTTGCACATGAATAGCAAAAGTTTAATAAATACATTTACTTTTGTAACAGGTGTTACAAAATCAAGGTTTAGGAAACAATTGAGTCCAATAACTCAGTTTGCAGAAGGTAAATGCATGTGTGCGTTTTTAAAACTGTACCAATTTGTTATTTTCGCGTTTAGCGCGTTAGCATGTTAGCGCGTTAGCATGTTAGCAACAGTAGCATAGCTCTCAATGTGGTATCACCCCATATTACAGTGTATTGATGCGTGTTAGTTTTGTTAACTTAGCTAAAAGCAAACTAATGTTAAAGCTACATCATTATGATGAAATAGTACATGAGATTTTGGTTGATTTAAGTGACCGAGGAGATGTTAGTAACTTACTGTTTAAACAGCGAGGACCAGGAGACTCTACTGAGGCCCTGTGAGACGGAGCAACATGGCGCCCACCTGCTGCAGCTTCAGCGTGAACTGCCAGTGTGTGTGTTTAAAGTCAGGAAACTTTATTTATAAAAGACATACATACATTTCATACCAGGGCAATTCAAAGTGTTTTACAGAATTTTTTTTTTAAAAAAGAGTATTGTAGTTAAAGCAATTAAGTTATTAAATAAAAACACTAATATGAGGATAAAAGTTTAAAAAAAAACAAACAAACATAAAATTATTAAAAAATAAGATTAAAATAAAATGTTTAAGGCACTTTTACAGAGTATATTGAACGACAATGCTCAGATAAGCTTGTTTAAGCTTGTTGTTTTTCTGTTTTTACCTTCGCAAGAAAGATGACTTGCATCATCTAAATTTCATCGCCAGTCTCTTGAACTGTATATTTATGCTTTCATTATAAATTGTGACAGTGTATTGTTATAATAATCATGGTCTATTTGTGTGTTTTTAGAGGGAACCTTGTCCTGACTGACACCTCCGGTCCTCCACCAGCAGACGCAGGAACAGCTTCTTTCCAGATGTTGTTGCCCAACTAAATAACTGAACTGTACTGTAGTCAAACTGGACTTTACATCCCTCGTTTAATCCCTGCACCGGTCACTTTCATGTATTTCATCAAACTGGACTTAACATTGTGCATTGCATTCAACCCCCACTGCTACATGATTTAATTATTTATTGCTCATGTCACATTTAATTTTTGCACTTGTCATCATTTATTGGTTCACAGCACAGACCATATTTCCTCTGCACAGTCAATATTTAATTTCATGTTTTATATCCCATTTCAAAAACTATGATTATTCCATTCTGTAAATAGATTTTAAATGTTTATTTCATTATTGTTATTACCTTACTCTTGTTATATTTTGTGGGAGTAAACACAGAGACACGTTCTTTGTATATTTGCATAGGTGACTTGTACAAGGCTCGTTTTTGTGTGTTGAGCTTTTTGAAGTTCCTGGTTTGACTTTCTTTATAAATTAGACATTTAGCAGCACTTTAAAATTGTCTGTCTGTCCTTCTGGAAGCTGATTACTGGCAACTAAACACATTGCAGAATCAAACTATATTTTTTTATGAAGGGGAACATCAGGTCTGTTCATTATAATGTGTCAGAAACTGTTGACCTTTGTTTTGATTTATTTTATCTGTTGGTTTCCATGTTAAAGTTTAAACAATGTTTGTAGATTTGACATCATACCTAAAAAAAAGAAGTGCTGGTAAAAATGTTAAATATTGACTATTACAGTTGATGCAACTCAGTTTTTATTGAAATTCTCTAAACTCAGTTTAATCAAGTCTGGTGTAATTCATATGTTGACTTTAATAAAGTTGGTTGAACTAATTTTTCTCTCTTTTTCACCTTTCAGTTTCAAATCTTAAAGTTTATTACTGAGTTTGTCAATCTCAAAAAACCAAGAATCCAAGGAGGGTTGAATCGAGGGCGACTTCAGCTCTAACTGACTGCTGAAGAGTCTCAGGTATTTAACCTCTGGGGTCGTTATCAAGGTCATCGATACCATTTGGTTCGTTAGTGCTCCTGGCTGTTGTAATGACAGTCATTAAGAGTCGCTGGAATCAAACGAGGCCAAGTGTAAATGACAGTCAGAGTTGTCACATGAGGCCAGATGTGATGGTTGTTAAGTCTCCTGGGAAGGGATGAGGGGACAGCATTGTAAGTGGTGTTGTAGACCTCCTCCTCCTCCTCCTGTTGAGAGACGATTTCTCTACTTTGACGTAGATGGCCTCCTTCACTCCTCGTTCAAACCATCTGTCCTCGCTGGGAGTCCTCACCAGTCATTTAGAACTGAAGAAGCCTTTCAGATGAGAGGTGAAACGTAGTGTTTACAGTGTTTTGTGTACATGCATAAGCCTTTATTACAGGTAGACGTAATCTGAAAGTGACAGATTAGATATTTCTGTATGATGAATTGTTTACACTTTAGATTAGGGGGATGCAAAAGCACATGCAAATAACTTATAAATGATTAATTCATACATTAACACGTAATTTATAACACTGATGAAAGTAGTCAGTGTTGCATATGGCCCATTGGTAGCAATACTGTAGTGTTTATAACTGCTTCTGCAGGCCTGGGGATGGTATAGAGCTGACACATATGGATTAATGGTTTACAGGTGATTCATAATATATCAACAAATCATTAATTAATCATCTGCTAATGATTTGTTCATGAATATTTAATAATTTGCTAATCATTTATAGATGACTTACAACATATTTGTGATGTTGACATGGTATTAATTAAGCATTTACAAAGGTATATGAATGTTTTGTTCATGATTAGTTCATCATAAACTTATGCCTTATAAATGACTTACGACTGATTGTTATTACTCACTTTGGAGACTCAAAAGGCTTTATACTACTTTATTCACATATGCAGTAGTTCATCCCTTTAACCAGAACCAAGTAGTTTCAGCTGCTTAAACTTAACCAGACCTCAACTATAGAGGTTGTAGTTAAACCATAAAATGGTTGTATGAATACAAACGTCAATTTCAAAGTAATTCAGTAAATCTGAATGTTGAGGATTCAATAAGATTCAAGGTCTTTTATTTGTCACATATGCATACAAATACATACAGTGAAATGTTGTTGTGTCAGACTCCCAGGCAGTGCACAATAGAAGTACAAAAAGCTATAAATGCTACACTATTATATCTGTGAATGGAAGAGCCAACTATATGACAATAAAAATATAAAACTATTGATAGAGAACAAAAGTATAAACATGGTTGTAAAGTGAACAGTAGATAAGCTGACAACAGTATTTAAATAGGAGAGATATACAAAATAAACAGCTATTGATAAGAGCAAAATGGTAAAGAATTAAACGTAGTTATAAAGTGAACAATGCAGATAAAGTGGCAACAGAAAATGGCATTAGTGCAAAAAAATACATGTTCATGTCACAGTGTGGTTTATGGTTTTACATGAGGGACATAGGTGAAAGTGTTTGAGCATATCGTCCTTCAAGAGTTCATTGTGGTGGTGCAGCGGTTAGCGCTGACGCCTCACAGCGAGAGGCTTCTGGGTTCAAAGCCTTCTGTATGGAGTTTGCATGTTCTCTCCAGATAGTCTAGCTCCCTCTCATAGACCAAAAACATGCAGGTTTGGTTAATTGATGACTCTAAATTGCCTGTAGGTGTGAATTAGAGTGTGAATAGTTGTGTGTCTACACTATATGTTAATCCTGTGATTGACTGGCGAACTGTCCTGGGTGTAAAACCGCCTCTCGCTCGATATCAGCTGAGATTGGCTCCAGCTCCTCCGCAACCCTCCAGAGGATAAGAGGTAAAGAAAATAGATGGATGGAGTTTATTGTTCATGGCTCTGATAGCCATGATGGGAAGAAACAGTCTCTCAGTGCATTTGATGGGGGTCCATTACTATCTTCCTAGCTCCGCTTACGCCCCTGCTGTTGTATAGGCTCTGCAGGGAGGTGTGTGTGTGTGGGGGGGGGGGGACCTGTAGTGCACTCAGCCGATCACATAATCCTCTGCAGAGCTGTAGAGGGTATATACCATACCCATACCAATAAGATGGAACCCAAATTTCATTAAACTGGGGCGAGCACATGAGGTGCTTTAATTAATTCCATAAAAGGAACAAATCCATAATTCATCTGTATTGCTTTTCATGAGTTGTTTTTCCCAGTTTGCTTAAATTTTAGTCAGCAAAACAATAATATCCATAATATGGCGCATGAGGCCCTTATTTCTTTGTAGATCGCTCTAAAATGGAGTTCAGTTTGACTCTTGGGAAATGTTCAAGTGAGCAAGTGGGGAACTTTGAAATAGAGAAAGTCTTTAAAGCCTGCAAACACACCATTAAGATACACAGTAGTCCTGAGTGTTTTAAATACGAGGCACAGAAACATTTTCCTATTTTCTACTCTTCCTAACTTTTTTGGGATTTATGGAGAAATTTGTTATCTTGTAGTCTTCTGTCCGTCTTAAACATGACAAAAGTGCTACACGGTAATTTCTAACGGATTAAAAGAGTGATCCATTTTAGCTTTTGAGCTGAAAACTTACCCAAACTATTTTCTCTTGTTTTTACGCATCTGGAGACTGATTTACATGCCTTTATTTCTTACCGTCTTGATTTTTGTGATTCTTTGCATGAGTCAGCTCCGTCTCGCCTGCCTGCCTGCTCGGCTTCTTACTGCCACCAAGCAGAGACACAGTATCTCCCATCAACTGTCCTCCCGGAGAAACTGGGAAATTGAAATGGAAAGGTTCTGTTTCTTGTCTATTAAGCATTGCATAGTGTTCTACATCTCTGACCTCCTCTGCTTCTAGTCCACTTTTAAACCCTTTAGATCATCTGACAAATTACTAATCTGGTCTTTTTCACTTCTTGCATTGAGATTTTGACCAGAACCACCAGTAGAAATACTTCCCTCTCTACTAGCAGGCCATTAATCTTAACAGTTATGACAACATTTTACTTACCACATGGGCGGTCACATAATTATACAGGCAGTGAATATAACCGCCTAAATTTTAACATATTTTTCAAACCACTTGCAAACTGATTATCCAAACTACCAGTCGTAAACATCCATTAGCTTTTAACATTAACCTACAGTATTTATGGTAATTGCACATGCAGTTTTCTAATACTATGCATGCTTGTAGTGGACATTTCACTTTTCTTTTCAGTTTTAAAAGCTTAGGTTTTTTAGGTTAAATGGGGATTTGTTTGGCAACCTGTCTGTGACTATTTAGTTTGCTTATCCAGATGGATGTGGTTGTAAAGTTTTACTCTGATGCTGAAACATTAGATGCTGCAGCTTCTTAAAAGCTCTTACTAATGACCACGTGCGCCAGATCTCATCTCTCCAGACCCTGCACTGGTTTGAAAGTCATGTGTCGCTGCATCTACATATCCTATAAGGTTGTAAAAGTAAAATATTAAAGGATATGACTTTTTTTATATACTATACTATATACTATAACTATTAAAAACAGGTCAGGGAGCCACACTGTTGCACTGGGTGACATGTTTCTTTGCCATTAAGATTACAGTCATGGTAGCTTATTTAGAAACAGAGCGTTCTTCTGAATGCTCAGTGGCGTCTGCCTTACACAGAACTACTCTCCGGAGACTGAAAACGTGATGGCCGTTATTAGTCTTTGGAGCCGTTTCTAAACAAACTAACGTGACTGTAATCTTTGAGGAGAAGGAACACGTCACCCAGTGCAACAGTGTGACTCACTGACGTGGTTTTAATAGTTTTTGGACAACAACGGCACAGAGGAATAAGATATATCAGGCTTTGGATACACACACAGAACTTGTAAGTTTTTTCTTGGTTTGGCTCTGCATCTGAGATTCATTGATTCATTGATAAGAAATATATAGAAAATCATATCCTTTAACATAACCAATACAAAAACATTCTTGTTTCTTTTCTGATTATCATTTTATTCACTTATATCAGTTATTTAGTTTAGATATTCAGGCTTTTATCTTATGTATTTTGAACAAAGCTTTGGTCTACATTTGTAGTTTTAATCAACAGTCTACTGAAGTAAAGGACAAAATATTTCTGATCTGATGCGAGATCAGATTGTCAGTTGATTCCCAAAACCAAATCACTGTTACAAAAATGATTCATATGAGTGTTTTCTGATCAGGAGCTGGTGGTCGAGGTTATAATAATATAGTATTTGTAGTTTTAACATGCTGACAGCTTGTAGAGGACAGAAAAGTCAAAGTCATGCTTCATTGTAAACATAAGCACAGGACATTTTAGTCATTTCAACAAATTATCACTTTTTAAATGAGACGGTCTTTTATAGGTGATGTAGAAACCCATTTTCACCAAGAAAAGAAAAAAAAACATGACAAGTTATGATGATAAGAGTAGAAATACTCACCGATTATGAGATAATAAATCAAAGGTTTGATTTACTATCTCATACATCTATGACTAACCATTTATTTATTAATTAATTTGTCTTAATGTATACCTCAATCATGCTTTTCCATGATAGGAATAATTAGTTTATCAGATCCTGAAACTGTAGGTTTGATTACAGGCACCATGCATGGAATTAAAAGGCATCTCCTGCTGTTTCACTCTGTTTCCTCCTCTAGTCCTCAGTCTTTCCTCTCTGCATGTTTCCTGCCTACCAGTAGGTGGAGCTTGTCTCCTTTGGCTTGAGAGAAAGAGAGAAGGAGATGATTAAAGAGAGAAGAAAGACAGCAAGAGGAGAGGCAGAGAGGGACGGAGGGAGGGAGAGAGAGAGAGAGAGAGAGAGAGAGAGAGAGAGAGAGAGAGAGAGAGGGAGGGATGGGGGAGGGAGGAGAGAGCAAGCGTCAGCACTCCATGCGTTAAAAGGGCAGATGGTAACCGCGGGTAACTGAGGAGCAAACCACTCTGCTGGCCACAGAGCAAGAGATCAGCAAGAGAGAGGCAGATAGAGGGAGGGAGGAGAGCGAACACATGCAGCGCAGCAGAGGAGAGGAGCATCTGAGAGGAAGCTGCACGCCTGCTCTGACAGAGCGAGAGAGAGAGAGAGAGAGAGAGAGGGAGAGGGAGAGGGAGAGGGAGGAGAAGACTGAGTACTTCTTCTTCTCCACACTAACAAGGAGGCAGAGAGCAAAAAGAGACGAGGAGAGCAACAAAGACAGAGACAGGAGATGGGGAGATAGTAAGAGGAGGGAAAAAAGTATCCCTCCCCTCCACTTAGAGAGATACAGAGACAAAGAGGGAGGGAAAACAAAAGGGGGGTTAGAGAGAGAGTGGAGAGAGGGAGGCAGCGGACTGGAGATAGTTAGAGGAACTGCAAGACTGATCAATGAGCGGCTGAGATTTCGGGACGAAATTTAGACTCAGAGAGAGACAGAGAGAGAGAGAGAGAGAGAGGTGGAGTCAATGACAAGGAAATATTGATGAATGAAAGATGGGAGCAAAACATCTGGAGAGAAAAGACCTAAAGAGAAATATTTAAAGGGAGACAGGCACTTCCTGCAGGAGGCATCCGCGGGAAGGGAGGCACGTTTAGACAAAAAAAAAGAGAGAGAGAGAGAGAGAGAGAGAGAGAGAGAGGAATAAAAAAAACATTTAGAGAAAGACAGGAGGATAAAGGCAGAGTGAAGAGTGGAGAGAAAAGGAGGAGCAGAGAGTGAAATATTTAAAAAGAGACAGAAGCCGAGGGGAGGAATGAGGAGAGGGAGAGTCAAAGAGTCACCGGCAAAAAACTTAGAGAAGAGAGGGAATAAATCAGAGCAGCGAGGGGGAAACTGCACTCCTCCTTTTCTTTTTTTTCCTTTTTTAAGATTTCTTCTGTCCCTCCTCTACTTCATGACACAGAGAGACGGGGAGATGAAATGAGAAGAGGAGGACAGAGTTAAGGAAGGAAAAGACTTTTTTTTTTTTGAAAGTCCAGATAGATAAATAGATAGATAGATATTTAAGCATATGAAAGCTAACTATATCCAATGGCGTGCTACTACATTGTGATCAGTTCCACCCACCTGCGTGATGGACAGCTGAGGAGCATCAAGGGGGTGTTCAGAGGACCAATAGGAACCAACGGCCAAAGAAACACGGTAAGGCCAGATGACTAGGTTTGTTTTTTTTTTTAAAGCTCCTGAGTTGGATGTGAAAATCTGAGGTGCTTTATGTTGAAAAGTTTATGTGGTTTACATCCAGACTGTGGGAGTCAGAGAGATCTTTAGACTCAAGGCTTTAAGTATTTGTACGTTTGCTCGAAATAAACCCAGGCTAATCCAGAGTGAGCATGTGTTTGTGTTTTTTTTTTAATTTTATGCCAGGAAGTCATTACCTTTAAATCAGCCTTACTTAAACCACTCCCACTCAGTTGATTGTCAGCTCCTTAATCATTGTGTTTGCCAAGTTAATTAATTGCCACTTCCATTAGGTTAATTGACCGTATTGGAGGCAGGAAGATGCAGATGGGGGGGGAGGGGGGGGCGGGGGAGGCTGGAGAGGGTCACCCTCTTAACGCTAAGAGAGCTGCACCGGCTCTCCGTTGTCTGCACTCGTGCCACGTTCTTGTTTTCTGCCTTTAAACTATCTGACGTTTGAGGTCAGTGAGAAGTCAGGAGGGTTGATGGTTTAGACTATTTGCCACGGACAGTTATCCTTAATCTGACACGGCACTTATGCTCTATAAAAGCAGCAGCCACATGTTCACACACACACACACACACACACACAGCTTCGGTGGTAGATTTGAACCTAATCTTCAAATCAAAAGCTACACATTTTAATGAGATGTTAAAAATAAAAAATAAAAAATAAAAAAGATTCCTGAAGTTATTTTGCATTTCTGGAAGTCAGAAGACTAATCCTATTAAGTGCAGTTGGATTACAGTTTGATGTGTTAAAAATACAACTTGGTGACAAATTAAAAACCTAAGTGCATTTTTATTAAAAATCCGTATGAAAATGAGTTCAGAGAAATAACTTGAGCAGACCCGAGGCTGTGTGGGAAGATACAAGCCGATCAAGATGAGTCAGATGCTTCTTTACTTTTTTTTTTTCTTCCTCATAATCTAAATTCCTACTTGTACTTCATTCTTCTTCATTCTCACTGCAACATTACAGGCAAACATACAGTAATTACAGCGAGTCCTGTCAGGGACGCAACTGAATATTCCTTCGGGCTTCAAAGAGAGACATCAGATGAGACGTCAGGAGGTTAAGGACATTGCTACAGTAGACTCATTAGGCGTGAAGCACTTGCTGCTCCTCTCTGTAGAAGTAAAATTACGTCTACTTATTTTGATTTTAGCTTGATTACTTAAAATTAGCCCTAAATACAAACTTTAACCTCTTTAAAACAGGGTTCTTGTTATGTTTTAGCTTCATAAACGGGTTGTTTTATGTTTTCTCTTCATGTTCTTTATGTATTTATCATTAGAAATACATTTAAAACAACACAGCGATGGCTTTAATAGAGTTTGCACAGCAGCTCGTCTTTGTTCCACTTTGCCGCGTCTGATATCACTGTCAGATCATATTTCACTTTTACTTATGTCAATACTTTTAACAACCATCATAAATCACACATTATGATGACACGTCTTAGTGAAATGATAGGGCTATAAGTCTTTGCGAATGACTGGCCTACAGTAAATCAACAATGCGTCTGAGTTAGCCTGTAATTAAGTTGAAGGCAACCAATGGAGCCTGCAGCAACAATGAAACACACTGCAGCCATAAAAGTTTGTTTATTGTATGTTTGATTAAAATAGCGAAGGGATGCAGGAGATGTTGTGTGTGTGTGATGTTGGGCTTTCCCATCGTGGATGCAGAACAATAGTGCTGCCTGGAACAAGTCAGTTAATTGACAGACAATTAAATACCACCTATTTTGATTATCAATTAATCATTTTGAGTCTTTTTTTTTAAAGAAGAAATGTACAAATTCTCTGATTCCAGCTTCTCAAATGTGAATATTCTCTGACATTTTATACAACTAATTGATTCATCAAGAAAATAAACAACAGATTAATCAATAATTTAAGTAATTGTTAGGTGCAAACTGAATCTGAAATGAAAACTAATGTTGAGAAATCCCAAATCCAATCAACCAAATCTGACATATTTCTCTAAATTGAAGGTATAATCCATTCTGATGACATCAAACATCATACTATTTATGTTTTGCACTGAATGTATCTCTTTATATATTAAGTTTTATTGTTATTGGACTGATATTACCTTCCTGAGTAATTGACAGGAAATGATGTGTGGCTCTAAAACGTCTCACTACTTCCTCCTTTGCTTCTGACGGACAAGAGTCCTGCAGTCGCTTTGGGCATTTGCTTAAATAATTGATGCTGTCGCTTTTCTTTTGAAGACGATATCAAATTTCCTCTCTGTTTTTGACATATCCTCCTTCCAGACAGGGGCCTTTTTCCAAACTTTGTTCTGACACACTTAATAGTGAAACCCACATTTCTCATTAAAGCCTGTCAAAGGAAAAACAACTGACATTAACTTAACTCCTCTTCTAACACGTCAATTATTGCGCTTCATTAAATAGATGACAAACTAATGAGACAATCACAGCGCCGATGCGAGTCAGCTTCAGACTTACTAAACAGTATCAAACTTGGAAAACATAAGTTTGCAGTGCTAACACAATCCCATAAATAAATATTCTTTAATTACTCACACAAGAAAAACGAGGAGGCATCTCAAAGGCACGCGTTCAACTTTGTTCGTCACCTAATCCAGGAATAGAAACGCTATATCAAGAGATTTAATTGGCGAACAACCACACATGACTATCACCAATCACCTTGGATCCTCATATACCGGAGCTAATTTTATCTCCCAAGTTCTTTAGTGCGGGCAGGTCTGATGAAATTGCATGAAACGATCACGTCTTAAAATTTGAAATAACATGCCCTGTGCACGGGGGAAAAAAAAGAGGGATATATATGTTTGCGCAGCACAAAAGGATCGTATGAGAGAGACACACGAGCTGAAATAGGCAGCAGATTTTGAAGCCAACATAGTGAAGAGTGAGTGTGTGTGAGGATCAGTGGGATGGATGAGCGTCTGCAGTTTCCTTTTAACTGTAATGACTCAAGTTCAGTTCCATGTTTTTGCAAAGATGTCTCTCTCTCTCACTCTTTTTTTTTTTTTATCTCAATCATGACCAAAATCTCTCCCTAAAATAAACCGTTTGATTCAGTCAACTCAGACGACCTCATCAGCGTGTTTGCAAGTTTTATCTCCTTAACTACAAATCATACGAATGGAAGAGGGTTTTAATTATTATTATTACGATTTGCTCCTTTATGGATGGTGTTAAAATCAATAACCAGGCTCTTGAAACTTGCTTGAGTTGCGTAATTCATCACAGTGAACATCAAGTCTGCATTAATGGTTCTCAGTGTAGCATTATCATTGCATAGTAATGCAGTTTAAACGCTGACTGGTGTGAAAAACATTAACTCACACTCGGACTGTAGCACTTTAAACACTGTGATGAGGAACGTACTCCCGGTGTTTGATGCCATCTAGATCAAGCATTTGGTTGAATTAACTAATTTTGACTCACTTAAGACATAATTGTCTGTAAATGTAACATCACCAAAAATGGACAAATCTTAAAGGATAAAGCTAATAAGCTAATAAAGCTAATTAGCTAATCTATTTACAAGTATTCCTCTGTGTTAAAAACACGTCGATGAGCCATTTATCTTCGCCCGAGTTCAGGCAGCGTTATTTGTTTAGAAACTAATAACAGCGATCACATTTTCAGTCTCCGGAGAGTAGTTCTGTGTGCAGCAGACACTACTGAGCATGTGCGGGCTTCGCTAGCTTGTTGTGCTACGTATTACAACCTCTTGACTTTATATTACAATGTAAATTTATCAAAGAACTTTAGTCAAGAAGTTAAACAGTAAACAGTTCCCGCACATGCTCAGTAGCCTCTGAGTTCCTGAAATTATGTGAATATTTTAAAACATTGTAGTGATGTTAGAAATCATATCAGACAAGTTCCTATAGAGATATAATAGGAATATGAAATTATATGCAATATATCTGCATTTTCTCATTTACCTCAAGAAACACTGCACATGATAAAGATAAAGATGCTGCTTTATAGCCTATTTTTTTGAGTGTGATTTGTTTGGATAGCCAACAAGGAAAAGTTACATCCAATTCAAACCACTGTAACATAATCCTTTCTTGTTATCGCAGTGTAATCTTCATATGAACCGCATTTGAGACTTATTATTTTCTGAAATGCTGAAATGTTCTTTGTTGTTTGACAGGTGAGCGTTTTTTTTTTTGTGTTTTTTTTTTCTCCTTCTTCTGCAGAGTGCAAACACATCTCTCTCGCTGCATGCTGATATCACCATCTTCTCTCCTCTCTGGAAGAAAACAAATCATTCTAACACCCTGAATCAAATGTTTTTCTGTACTTTAATTGCTCGAATGTGCCAAAGATATTTGGGCACCTTGCCTGTGTCTCTCTGTGTTACTATTCAGGCTGTCATCACAGCTCGTCTCATATCCACACTCGGTGGTCCACAGTCTTAATTTATTCGAAAAACATTTAAAATCATTCAACAAGTGTATGTGCGTCCTAGTCGTCCTCTCTTCATCCTGTCTGTGTGTGTGTGTGTGTGTGTGTCAGCTTGTGTTTTTACTGTGTGTATATATATATGTTTTTTTTTTGTAAATCAGGTAGTTCACAGCGACTCTGCAGTGACATTAATTCATGATGGCCCACCAGCTGTCAGGGAATTTTTCACACCTTTCCCCAATATCAGCCAGGCCAGAGTTGTGTTGCTATAGAAACATCGATTCCAGTAAGTTAAATAACGCTGATTTTCTACACCCTACTTGGCACAGAAAGTTGACACCAAATTCCTTCTGAGCATTCAATTTTCTCTCAGCAGTTATATTTTTTCGAACAATTTATTTGTTTTGGAGGCTTCCTGCGCTCGATGTGTGAAGTGCACAGTCGCTCTCGAGGAAGTGTTTTTGTTTTTAGAGCTTCAGACTAAAAAGCCCTCCAACTCCTGCAGTAAAAGACATCAGGCATAACAACACCCATGACAATACTATGCTACTGCCTGCGTATGTGCGTGCGTGTGTGTGTGTGTGTGTGTGTTATGAGGTTTTGAGCTAACTCGCCAACAACATGGCTCTCACTCCATAAATTAACACAGATGAGGACACTCTGTGCATGTGTGCGCATTTGTGCATGTGTGTGACTAAGTGACTAAGCGTGCATGCGTGTGTTTGTGTGTGTGTGTGTGTGTGTGTGTGTATCAGTCACTGCCTCTGTGTGTGTGTGTGTGTGTGTGTGTGTATTTTCTGTAGTTGTGAGTACATGGTGTGCTTCATTGATGTGTGAAACATCAGCTATGACTGTGGAGCCATCTGTTTCCAAAGGAGAGTTAGAGAACGTGTGTGTGTGTGTGTGTTTGTTTTGCGTGCACTCACACATGCATTTTCTTGTGTGTTTGCGTGACACAGCAGTGTGTGTGTATTTATGCACACGCCTGCCTGTTTGAATTTATGACTACTTTGCTAAACCAACAAGTTGTTTTTTCTTTTTCCTTCTTCTTGTGGGACATCATGAAGTTTCAAAGCTCGAGTCCATCAAAGCTAAAATATCTCCTAAATACTGTCAAACCCTCATCAGGATGAAACAGCGTTTCTGTCTTTATGTGTTCAAATTTACACGTCAGCTTCTTCTTTCATGCTTCAGACATCCAAAACAGTTTCTGTGATTTTATATCTGATGCAGATTCCTTCAATACAGTTATTTCATATATCAAATGAGTGAATTTGTAGTTAAAAGTTAAAATGCCAAACTGTATATAGGCCCACTGTGTTTTGGAGCTGTAGAGTTTTTCAGTATATAAAAATGACCTGTTAATAGTGATAGACTCAATAATAACTATAAAATCGACTAAAAATACATAAAAAACACATTGAAGGAAACACTCTAGTCCAATGAGTGTTTCCTTCAATGTGTTTTTATGTATTTTTGAGTTCATTTGTACATTGACACAACAAATATTCAGATATGTCAAAGTAACAAGACACTGAGAAGTTAAATAGACTTTTAATCCAAGTAAAAAAGCCTCTGTTTGCTTGTAAAGATTTTTTTTTACATTTATACGTCTTTTCACCTGCAAATCACTAAAAAGAAAAGACTTCCCGAGCTGTTGCTGTTATCAGCCGCTCCGACTGTAATGGCAATCTCTACCTTTGGAAGAACACAAAATGAAAAATCCACACGCCTCTACTTCATGAAATCCTTGTGGCTTTGATTTTATCTCAATGAAATCCTCACGCTCCGCCTGAAACCGGAGACTGTGTGCACACGCGGGCGCAGCTACTGTTACTGCTTTGACGACGAGCCAGAAAGGCTCACAGACACACGACATATGTTGTTGTTGAATGCTCACAAGATAACCGTTGCTTTATCTGTGTTAAAACAACTTTGTTTTAAATTTTACTACCCAGAACAACAGTAGATAATCCATTTAGCTTAAAACACAGACAGTAAACTCCGGGAACACTTTCAGCTTTTCAGAAAAATCAATGAAACTATCTATTAGGCCTTTTTCCACTACAGGAACTTACTGACCCAAAGCTGAACTTGTACCGACTGTCCCGGGTTCTGCTTTCGTTTCTGCTTTTGCTGTCCCTCGCTGGCTTTGGAGACCAGTTCCTAGAGGTGGTCATACTCAGATGGTGGTACTGGATCAGTTAGGGGGGGGGGGGATCAAGCATGTGTCATCACAGCTCAACTACAACAAACACAACACAGCAGAAACCATCATTTCACTTCTGTTTACATCAGAAAGGACTTTTAAAAATGAAGAACAATGTGAATATTGACTGGAATAAACCTTGATCAATTCTGTATATCCAATAAGAGAAATACATCTAAATAACATACAGTTTAACACACAAATGTTAATGTTTCATGTTTTGCTGATGTTGATATTAAGCTGTACTTTTACTCACTCATCACTTTTTTAGTTATAACTTTACTGCCAAACTTGGGTCAGACTTTAGTCATCATTTCCAACATAAAGACAATTTTAAACTTTATATTAAAGATGTTATCACATATTTTAAATGCAAAGACCCTAAGATTGATTTTATTATAAATGTAATGATTACAATGGGAACATTTTTCATTCATAAATGTAATTTTTTGAAAACAACCTTCATCATTTTACATATTCTACAAAACTCTCAAATCTCCTCAAAACAAAAACAGTACATACACAGTTAGTTATTATAACTACACTTTGAAAACATTTAGAACTTAATCTGCTTTTACTTTATTTTATTTTAATGTATTATTTTATTTACTGTGGGTTTTTTCTCCTTCCTCTCCAACAAGTCGTTTGACCGTGTGACTTCTAATCTGGTTTATCAGCAGTAATCAGCATTCGTCTGTATTTTCCAAAACCGTTACACATCACTGTTAAAATATAACAATGTTTTATGACGTGACGACACTGCAGTTAAAGTCTGGTTGGGTTTAGGCACAAAAACCACTTGGTTAGGTTTAGGGAAAGATCATAGTTTGGGTTAAAATGACGTGGTGTGGGTTAAAGTTACTACTTCCTTGACGTTAGACGTGGCCTTTGTTGTCATGGCAACAATGATAACCACAGGGTTAAGGTTAGGGGATGATCTTAGTTATGCTTTTTAAAACTGTCAGGACTTGTGTTAATTTTTAAAATTGATTTTATTTTTTTATATCATTTATTGCAGTATTAGAAATGCTAAATCTTATTTATGAGACGCATCCAGGGGAGCTCAGGAGTCTTTTAGGCGTGCTAACCCCCCCTCCCCCTCCCCCCAGCTCCCCTGTAATTCAAACACTGCTTTTTACTGCCTTCACACACAGAAAAAGACTAGAAATGACTCGTCTTTTTTGCCTGTAAACAACTGTAAACTCTCAAAAGGGTTAATATACCGCGCGTTAGGCACACTTCACAGACAGCTGAATGGAAGAGTGATTTCGTGAACACAATGTTTGAGCTTTTATACCTAAACGAGCTTTGTTCTGACTGTCTCATGAGTCGTGAACTAGAAAATGTTCTCTTGTATCCATAAAATCCCCCCTGGGTCATATTTACCATCATGTCACGCTCCGCGGAGCAGCTCCCGAGTTTACATCCTGACGACCTCACAGGTTTATGTGCTGTCAGTGCTCTCCGGCTTCACGCTCACAAACACTCTCTCTTAGATGCCAGGAATTAAAAATACAAACTCCTTAAGCTAAGCAGCGTCGGCCCTTTAAGAGGAGCAACACCCTGAGAGATTAATTTTTCATCCAGAGATGTTCTTAATGAGTTGTGGAGTGCTGAATGTTAAAGTATATATTTATGTAGCACGGTCGCTACTCGATTACCATGGAAACTGAGGTAGCATGTTGGAGGTGAGTGGGCGTCAACGCGACTTGGATGAACCCTGCGAATGTGGTGGGAGGGACGGAGGGAGAGAGAGAGAGAGAGATGGAGATAAGGAGTCAGAGATGGAGAGAGAGAGAGAGAGAGGAAATGGAAGCAGATGGAGAAAAGTAAGAAAGAGACACTGATAAAAGTTTTGTTGCTACGAGAAGTTTGAAGGTCTTTTCTTCCTCCTTTCATCCTTTCTACTCCTCCCGTCTCCTCTCACTCACTCCTTTCAACAACCTCTCTGCTGTTTGTGTTTTTGTGCATCGTCTCCTCTCCTCCCGTGTTCATCGTTTAGGCTTATTTTGCTCCTCTCAGCACGTCATTGGCAACCTTACTTCTCGCTAATTTTTTTCCCTCCTTTCCTTCCATCACTTCTTTGCTCTTCTCCTCTCCCCGTTCTTCCGTATTTGTTCCTCCATTTATCTTTTCATCCTGTTTTCTCCTCTCCTTGTTTTCCTCTCGTCTCCTCTCGCTTTCTCCCCTTTTGCAAGACTTTTACAACTCTTTCCTCATTTCTCTGCTCTCCTCTCTTTCTGTGTTTGTAGCTGCTCTCATCTCCTGTTTCCTCTCCTCTCATTTCCCTCGTTTCCTTTGTCTCCTTTTTCTCACCTTCTTTTCTAACTAGGATCCTCCCTTTGCTCTCCTCCTCTCCTCCCTTCTCTTCCTCTCAGTAGGTCAACCTTACTTCCTGCTTGTTTTTTTCCTCCCTCCATCACATCTTCGCTCTTCTCGTTTCCACACTCTTTCATATTTGTTGCTCCACTTGTTTTCCTCTTCCCCTTTTCTTGTTTTCGCCTCATTTGCCCCTCGTCTTCCCCACTTCTCCTTTTGCGACCCTGCTCTCCTCTCCCCCTCTTCCTCATCGTCTTTTACTTATCTGTTTCCTCTCCCACTTTGTGTACTTTATCTCCTCTCCTCTTGTTTTCTTTGTCTCATTTTATTCAACCAGAACTGATATTCTTTTCCTTTTTGTCCTCTTCTCATATCTCTCCTACTTTTATTTCTTCCTTCACTATTATTTCCTCTCTTTCTCTTGTCTCTTCCTCACAACAAGACACTGGCATCTTATGCTTTATATCTGTCTTTTCATCCCTCCATCATTTCTCTGTTCTTCTGTTGTCCCCTTTCTTCCTCATTTATTGCTCCTGACATTTTCCAGATATAAGATATGCAACCTTTGTTTCTTTCCTCTCTAATCTGCTCTCCTCTTCCGTTCTTCTTTTGTAACCTTTTGTTATCTTTTACTCCCTCTCCTTTTAATAAAACATTTGCAACCTTGCTTTCTATGCATCCTCCTTATTTGTCGTCTTTTCCTCTCCCCTTTCCCTTTATTTCACCTCTTTTGTCCTACAAGACCTTTTCCAGCCAACCTACTCATCTTTTTTTTATCTTCCTGTCATTTCTCTTCTCCTCCTCTTCTATGTTTTTACATATCCTTATCCTTTACTTCTCCTCTTCCTCTCCAGTGCTCCGTTATCTCTCCTCTTTCCTCTTCGAGACCTTTGCAACTTTGCTTTCTACTCGTCTTCTTGTCGTTTCTCTCATCTGTACTTATCATTTGCTCTTCTTCTTCTCTTCCTCTCTTGTCAAAAAGACATTTGCAATCAGACTTCACTCCTCCTCTTTTCTTCATATACTCCTCCCTTCTTTTATACTTCTTTATGCATTTTTTTTCTCCTCTCCTTTTCAACAACACACAGGCAACCTCTCGTCTTTGCTTGTCTTTTTTTTTTGATCCTACAAATCACTTTTTTGTTCTCCTCTCCTCCCCATTTCCTTTGTTTGTTGCTCCTCTTATCACACCTTGTTTCCTCTCCTCCTCCTCCTCCTCCTCCTCCTCCTTCTCCTCACTGCTCTTCATTCTCAGTTTAGTGAGCAGTAAAAAAAACGATAAAATAATAATAAAAACAACAACTGTCCCGTGATTATAAACCCATCTCCATCTGGATCTCTCATATACACCCTCACACTCACACACACACACACACACACTCACAAACACACACACACACACACACACACACACACACACTGAGCCGAATAGGAAGTCAAACAGAAGGCCAATAAGACACGCTTGACTGGAGGCGACTGCACTGTGTGTGTGTGTGTGTGTGTGTGTGTGTGTGTGATAGAGGGAGAGATAGAGCGAGGCTGTGTACGTGAACAGAGAGAGTATTCACTCTTGTCATTGTGTGAACCTCGTGTCCTCACAGCCACAGGAAGATGAGATAAATCCAAAAACATTTTCTTGCAGATACTCGAGGGAACGTTTCAGACTAAAGACACCTGGAGGTCAGGGAGCGACGTCGCCTCCCGTCACAGTAAAAACAAAGTTTGTAGAAAACAGTAATCAAGCTGAAATGACTGCGGTTGTTTCTGATTGCTATTTGGAGATTAAAGACAGCCTTTGATTGCTTCGGAAGACGTAACCTGAATAAATGACTTTTCATAAGCTTGTTGATAAAGTTCCTCATGACTATTTTATTGTTTTTAGTGTTTCAGTCATAAGATGTCTCTGGATGTCTCCGTCTAAACATCCTGGGACACTTTTTACAACTAGCTTTCAACAATTTTATGAATTTATTACAGTGGGAACCGCTTATAGCGATCACGTCTGTCCGGGTCAAATTGATCACTATAGGCGGATGATTATTATAACTGAATTTTTTTTTTCTTTTTCTTTATTTCTCATGCAGATTACCAGCTAATGGACATTTGTATATTTATTACATGAATATAAAGTAATGAAAAGGGCAGCTTCTCTATTTACTGAGTTTTATTGACAATACAGCTGTTTCAAACGCTTGTTATTTCGCTGCTGCATCTCGTTATTGTCGTAAGCTTCAAGGAGACGACGCTTTTCATTGAGAGAAAATGACTTTCTTTTTCCCGTCATGATTTCAGTGTGCCTCGGCAGCAGCAGCAGCCTCGGTTCACCAGCTGGAAACAGCTGGATCACTGTGAAGCAATAATGACGCCGCAGCCGCTTCTCATGGGAATAAAGTAAAAAAAGAATAGAATTACTGTAGTTTTAACTTTTTTTTTTTTTTCCTTATGTTACCATGGATGAAAAGACCCAAAATGAACATTGCAAGCAGACTACTTGATTACTACAAGTGAATTATTTAAACAGCATTTAGTCTGTCCTTTTTGATCCATATAAGCGGTTGATCACTGTAAGCGGTTTACACTGTATAATAATCTGTCTCCTAGAAATTACATTTATATGCAGCTAAATTGTTTTCCTAATTACGTTGCGTTTACAAATGTAATTGCTGCCTGGATTATGTTCACAGGTGACAAATTAAGTGTTGCATTTATGTATTTATGAAGTTGAAAGGAGGAGGTTCGGGCTTGGATGGTGAGCGTACAAGACGCAGGACTCTGACACCAGGAAGTCCCTCAACCAAGCGCTGCCAGTGCCTAAACATAACCATAACAAGTTTAATATTGATGTATCTTCTACTAGCAGATATTTTACAGCAAGATCTGAGATTTTGGTGGAAAAAAAACACTTCAACAAGTCCTCCAAATTAAACAACCATGTGAACCCCAGAATGACACATAGGAGCGTTTTCTAATGATAATCGATGATGATGATTGATGATGTGACAATGTTGTGGTTAAAGTCTGATCAGGTTTAGGAAAAGGTGGTTTGGGATAAAATTGTCATGGCTACAATCATCACCACAGGGTTTAGGTTCGGGGACGATTGTAGTTACGTAATAACTACGGCCACTAGATGGCGTCTGTTACTCAAACCAAACTATATGTCGTTTTTTGGGCGACTGACATTACGACCTGTTTTCTTGGGAGGGCAGCCTCGTTCACTGATGCGTTCACTATCAACGTTTTTTGCAAATGTCACCAAATTAACAACATTTTCTCATTGTGTTGAGAGAAAACACGATTCAGACGGCATTTTGTTTCTAGCGAAAACATATTTACTGTTGCAGTTTAGTTGAATATGAATGTCATTTCTATGAGACCGGGTTGGTGTGTGTGTGTTTTATTTGTGTCAGAAGGTGATTGTGTGTGTGCCTGATGAACTTTAAGAAGCAGCGATGCAAAAAATGACGGGCAAAAGGACACATCTGGTCATAACAGCCCACGGGACGCATACACACACACGCGCGCACACACACACACACACACACACACACACACATGCATTTGTACGTCTATACTTGTGAGGACTGTTTTGCTTAACTCAAACTGAAATCCTTAATCCCATAAACATAAACCTAATTCTAGCTTTAACCCTAAAACCACGTCTAAAGCAAATCAAATTCATACAGTTTCCCCTTTTTCAAATAATAATGATCTGTCACGCTACATATTTTCAACTAAATTTAAATTAAACGTAAAACCGTAACATAAAAAATGTAGAAACATTTTTTCCCTCTGTGGTGGTGACACATGATTAAAATAATGTTCAAATTAAGATTTCTCAAGTTGTTTGTGTGTTAAAAGCTCCGTAGCTGAATGAAAATGGTCTAATTTTTATAATTTGCCTCATTTATGACTGTACACATTAAAATTACGAGGATAATATGATACTAATGTTTAGGACACTTCCAGTACAATAGCTACAATCACTGCAACTGCAATAAATTTGTTTTTTTAAAACCGCTGTTACCTAATGCTCAGCTCTTGTTCCAATAACATTAAATGAGAGTATTAACGCTGTGTCTTTCCTGCTGCTCTGTTGTTGTTGTTGTTGTTGTGTGTAATTTCTTTTTGCCAATTCGTTTATGTAAGTGTAAAGTGTCTTTGAGTTTCTTTAAAAGCGCTGGATGAATAAAATGTAATGTTATTACGGTTAATACGACATGAAATGACATTACAGCTCAAATATTGAGTGGATTTGCTTAATTTAATAGAAAGCTACAATGTTTTCTCCGTCCATGTGAGTAATGGAGATTTCTTGTAGTTTTTCAGGTACTTTAAATAGTAAAATTCACAATCTGACATTTCAGATATGAATTGTAATATTTAACATGTGAAATCTGTGAATTCAACGCGTTTTTTTTTTATAGAGGCTTACCATTTCTCGTTTTCTTTTCAAAGATAAAGCCGAAAAAAGGTGCAAAAGTGGAACAAACTGAATAAATTGAATGTTTCTAGAGCTTTCCCCATCACATCTGAAGCCTGATCATACTGTTTCTAAAGGGTTTCAGTTCTCAGTGACCATAAACAGACACAAGGTTAGCCTCGTGAACCACTACCCCTGTTATCTTTGTTTAGCGGCTGTTAGCTAGCGTTCAGTACAAGTCCTCTGAGCAGATCGGACACAGCGTAAAAGAACAGATGACATATAGATGCCCTTGCTTCGGGGCACGTCGGCAGTGTCGGGGCCGCTGTTGATACCTGAGATCAAACAAGTAATTCCTTCTCCTGCTTAGTGGCCTTTCTAAGAGGAAGAAAGATAGTCCGATATTTTGGCACTCAGTCTCTGCTCTAATGACACAGCAGACGAGCAGATAGCATTGATCAGAGTGACCCCTCTTTCTAAATCAATAGAAATGATCCCATCTAGATAACGTTACAAACAATCAATAACACTCTGTGTGTGTCTGTCTGTGTGTGTGTGTGTGTGTGTGTGTGTGTGTGGGAGTCGGGGTGGGGGGGGGGGGGGGGGGGGGGGGTCTGCATACATTCTTGATGACCTGACCTGTGTCTTGGTGAGGCTACCTGTGCCTGTGTGTGTGTGTGTGCCTTAATATAGTTTTGAGAGTGAATTTGTCTGCGAGTATGTGTGCATATGTAAGTGTGTGTTCATCTATGTGTGTGTGTGTGTGTGTGTGTGTGTTGGGGGGTTGGGTGTGGCAGCTTAAGGTCAGCCAAGGTGAGCCGTAATGGGACTCTGACCAGATCCAATCTGGGACTACTTGTGGCAAAATGAATTGGCCTCACACAAGGAAGCTGAGTCTATCCCTGAGTGTGTGTGTGTGTGTGTGTGTGTGAGAGACTGTCTGTCCTTTTAAGTGTGCGTGTGTGTGAATGTGCACCCAGCTGTCTATGTGTTTCTTAGTGTGTGTTATTATATGTGTAAAGGCCATGCTTGCTGTGGAAAACTAATCTAATTTTGACAGGTTCACACAGACAAAAGGGCACATTTATTAAAAAAAAAAAAAAAAAAAACACGAAGCGCCACATTGGTTTTGTACTTCCAAGTGCGTACACGCTCTCTGGCTGAACTCGTCGAATGTTTCACACACCAGCCGCCACTTTGTGACCGTCTGTGATAAGTGTAAAATGCCACATGATTGGTTGTGTTGGGGAAAGCATCTCCATTTCCTGCCTTCTGGTTCATTGCCTCGCGGTCGACTCTGCAGATCAGATGCTGTCTTAAACCCCTCTAAATCTCTCAGCTGCCTCTGTCGCTACTTCACCGCAGCTCGTTGACTCAGTTTTGTCACTGATATTGGTTTTGGTGATTTGCAGGTCAAAAGATGTCTAGACATCAAGGTTAAAACTGGGCTAAATATGGTTGAGACAAGGTTTTCTTTAGATGTCTCGGTCACTTAAAGGGGACATAACACCCTTTTGGTGTTTTTCTGTTATTTATATGCTGTTATAATGTTAGATGTCTATGTCAAACTAACATTGTCAAAGGTCGAAAACTTGAGGTGAATATATGTGAAATGCTCCCTGCAAGTCAAAACACAGGGCTTCAACCTGGTCTGAATGCTTTGTTTGCAAAGTTGCCTCTACTTCCTGCTCGCGATGTCATCAGATTGTTCACACACGGCCGTCCGTTCTGTCACTTTTGTCGCTAAGGTTGCTTTACGGGCTGTTGGCGTTTTCCACTCTCATACTCCGGATTGGATTCGGTCTCGACAATGTACAGATGTAATTTGACGAGTTTAAAAAGAAGTGAAATCGTACTACTGCTGTCTGTTTACGTAGCCTCCCGAGCTGACCAATCAGAACAGAGCTCATCGGGAGGAGGGTCTTAAAGAGACAGGAAGTAAAACTGCCTGTTAGAGACAGAGGCTGAACTGCATAAAGAGCCAGTATAAGATAAATAAGGAGTTTATTAACTGTAAAGCAAAGATATTCCAGTAGAGCCCCAGATTATAAATATTCCTGGAAGTGTGCTTGATACATTCTCCCTTAAAAACTATTGTGTCAACAGTGTTAAAATGACTATATATCAACGTGTAGTTCGGAGCTGCTTCATATTGAAATATAGTCATTCAAAAGTTCTTGAAACAACAGTTATGTGTAAGCTAAAAGCATAAAAATACATCCTCTTCTCAGCCAAATTTAGCCCAGTTTTGATCCAGATGTCTAGTTGTCTTTTGTCCTGCAATGAGTCAAGTTGCCTCTTTAATCACCAGGTGCTCCGGAGAAGAAAGGAGTGCAAATAAATGAATAATAAGACCTGAGAGTATACGCACATTTGTATGCAGCGTCCAAGTTCGACTGTGTTTCTTTTTCAGGTCAGTTTGACTTCTTGGTTCACCTTCCTCGGCTCTGTCACAGAGTAGCAACACAAACAGCATGCAAACACCTTCACACTAAATGAACAATTTAGAGCTTCCATGTTCACCTGAACTGCACATATTTGGACACTCTGGTTTTTTGGGCCAAGAAATCCTCCAAATTAAACGATCAAGATCTGACGCCCCTATCTGCAGGACATTATTTTGTAAAAAGGCCAGGTTAGAGTTAGGCACAAGAACAACTTGAATTTAGGGAAAGATCATGGTTTGGGTTAAAATACATTGTTAATACTAATTAATCAACTAATTAATACTACATTGTTTATGTTAAGGGACCTTCATTGTCACAATTACAATAATAACAGTATGCTTAAGGTTAAGAGACGATCACAGTCATGATTTAAACAAACAAAAAAAAACTATATTAGGTTAGGAATGGGAAACATACAGTGATCTCTCGTGCAACGTTTTGTTGACCCATCTTTCCATTACGACCTCCTCCCTGCAAGGATTTTGTCGCTTTATACTGATTTCCATCTTTGCTCACTTAAACATAAACACGTTTTTCTTGGGGGGGAGGCACTCACTAAAATGACTGATCTTATTGTTTTTCTTGGGAGGACAATCTATTTCAGGCAGAGTTCAAAAACAGGAAAGGATACAGGTATAAACCCAGGACATTCTTGCTGTGAGGTGACAATCTTCAAGCAGTACTCCACTGAAATTCTCTCCTTTGACTATTAAATATTCACCACATGTACTCTTGAAAGGTGGCTCTGAAAGGTTTGTAACTTTGACAGCAGCTGTAGACAGCTTGGATTCACAGCAGTTACCGACGCCGTGGTTTCCAGCGGAGAGTCCAGAGTCGCAACGTCCATAGAAATTTCTCAAAACAAATCCATCTCTCCACTGTTTATATCAGAGTTGGCAGTTGTATTTCAAGGAAAATCATCACATATACACTGTAAATCCAGAAAGTATCAATCCTAAAGATTATCTCAATATCTGAATATCTGACAATACATCCATGGGTCCACCAAGTTGACTCCGACAACAAGCCACCCTTCATTACTAGTGGCGTGACTTTTCCAGTATGTCTGGCTACGGCTCTCGTTAGCTCTGTTTATTTTTGCCGTGAGCGTGCACTGTACAATGTAGCAGAGAGCCAGCTGCTGGTGGCTAGCGGCTAATGTAATGGTTTCTACTGTTAAACATGGTCAAAATTGTAGAAGTTGAGTTGAACGTAACAATGCTCCCTGCAAAAAAAAGCCAAGGCTTCAGCCTGCCTGAATGCTGTGTTACCTCAACTTCCTCCTCGTGATGACATCAGATTGTTCGTGCATGTCCACAAACGGCCGTACGTTGATAGACTTTGTTGCTGTTGATTGTTGCTGAGGTTGGTTGATGGGTTGTTCACGTTGTCAACTCTCATATTTAGGATTTTGGCTCCAACAGTATGGCTGTATCTGAGAAGCTTCCATTTAAAGTAAAGAATGAGAATTTCTCATGCATTTCTAAAGAAAGAGATTTGATTGGATCATTTATGGAAGATCCATGGTTAGTGTTGCATAATACCTTATTAACTGTACAATGAATATTTGGGCTGCATAATCAAAATCAGCTCCATAACATTTCAGTATTATGGCAGAAAAACTGAAACTATGACGTCAAAATTATCCCACATTTAGGGGTTTGTAGAATTATTGATCATACATTGTACAGTAATAATCATCGTACACCCTGCAACACTATTCAGTATGTTGAAAAACAACTACAACATAGCTAAATACACTACATCCATGTCATGCTGTCGACTCCTCATTGCTCTGAAGCTTTGTCATAAGTAGCATATTTAGTAATGTCTATGTAAAGCAATGACTGTTTGCACAATACTGAGTAGTTAGAGAAGTTTCTACGGATGTATCAATGTCTCAATTGTTAAAATCATTGTTATGAATCACAGCAGCTGCACAAGAAGCTACAAACTTTTCAAAGATTCATTTCAAGCCCCCAGGGTGACAAATTTGACAAAGCTTTTAGTGGAGTATTCCTTTAACCAATGAGTCACTGTACTGTTTGTAATATAAACCATCTTGTGGTCACTTTTACCACTCAGATCCTTTCTAAATATTTTCTCAGCTATCTTTGTCACTCTGCCACCGCAGATTGAATATCACCTGTCTCCCAATTTTTGTCACCACTATTTCCGGCTTCCCTCGGTCTACCTCTTTCCTCGCCACATGCCCCCATGCAGTGTGGATTGTAAATAAACACTAAGAAGTCACAGCGAGTACACACACACACACACACACACAAACACACACACAAACAGATTTGTATGCAGCGACGAGTTCGACCATGTTTCTATTTTGGGCCGGTTTCGACTTCTTTGTGAGTCTACTGCGCCTCCTTTGGAGCGTTTCATGGTTGTAAAATAAAGGCTGCGGATACATGTACTTCTCCACAAAGATTTGTTAGTGCTCTCTATTACAAGGTGTGTGTTTGTGTGTGTGTGTGTGTGTGTGTGGAGAGAGAAACAGAGATAACATTGTTCTCCCAGAAATCTATCAGCGCCAACAGGATTGCTTTTCCCCCCGCCTCGCTTTTTCCTGTGTTTCATTCCTGTTTCCATCTCCCCCACCTCGTCTCCCTCCTCCTCTTTTCCCCCTTTCTCTCCCCTCCTCTTTCTCTACCTTCCACTTCTCTCTCTTTCCATTACTCTCTCTTCTCGAGCTCTCTCCCCAAACAGAGCACCAGTTGCACTTTATAACATCTAGTTTAGCAGCTGCCCACCAAACAGACACACTGGGAGACAATGAATAGCCAAGCTAACTTGTGTGTGTGTGTGTGTGTCTGTGTGTGCATCGGCATGTCTGCGAAAGCTATCTTCTCTAAATGATACTCTGCCTCCTCTACCCCTGACAGAGAGAGAGATAGATATGAAGACGGCAGAGAAATGGGAGTAGAGAGGAGAGTGGCGAGGCGGGAGACGGATGAGAAGACGGGAGAAAGAAAGGGGAAAGAGAGGGATGAGGGGCAAAGGGAGACGATGGAAGAAGATATAGAGGAGGGGAAATGAGTGATAGAGGGCGAGAGAATAAAAAGAGATGTATAGGGTTTAGGTGAGAGGGAAAAAAATGAGTTATGGCTGGTACAGACAGGAAGACAAGAGGGATCGAGGTAGGGCGCTGCAAGGTTGTACTTTGCATTTGTCAGTTCAACTCTCTTGTACTCAGAAAGTATAATTTCCTTTTGTAGGTGGCAACCACATGCAAAGTACAACAGAGGAAAGGACAAGAGAGCAACCTGGAGATTTGATGTGTGAGCCAATAAGCAGCTTATGTAAAACCAGTGATGTGTTAGGAAGACATCAATTTTCTGTTATTTTTATACTGTTATAATGTTGGATGTCTTGAGGTGAAAGTACATAAAAAAAAATGCTCTCCGCAAGTTAAAAGCCAGGGCTTCAACCTGCTCTCAATGCTTCATTCAAGTTAACTCTACTTACCCCTCATGATGACATCAGATCATTCGCACATGCCCACAATCGGCCGTCTGTTCTTAAGTCTTCGTTGCAAAGGTCATTGCTAAGGTTGTTCACATTGTGTTTTTGCATATTTCAGATTGCACATCTGTGCTTGAACATGCACAGATGTATTTGAGAAGTTTCCTTTTTTTAAGATTTTTTTTTTTCGTATTTTTGCCTTTAATTGACAGTGATTAGAGAAGAGGCAGACAGGAAATAAGGTCTATGAGATGGATATGACATGCAACAAAGGCTGGAACCAGGGATGTTGCGGTTTTGTGGTATGTGCAGTAACCATTCGGCTACCGGGGAGCTCGAAAGACGTTTCCATTTTGAGTAGAACGAGAAAAAGAAGAGAAGTTCTACTACTACTGATGTTTATGTAACTTCCAGAGTTGAGGGGCAACTTTCAGAAGCTGACCAATCAGAACAGAGTGGGCTCACCAGGAGGCGGGGCCTTAAAGAGACAGGAGCGAAAACGGCCTGTTTCAGACAGAGGCTGAACTGAGGGTCTGCATAAAGGGCTAAAAATTTAAACTGAAAATCATGCAGAGATCTTCTAGTAGAGCTACAGAATATAAATATAGACCTGGCAATGTGCAGAAGGTGATGAAATCTGCAGTGCAGTGCAGTTATAGCTAGAGGTGTAGGTTAAAAGATGAAGGTGTTTTTCTAAACGTTAGATCCCTTAAAAAGTCCATCAAAATTAAAACATGTTGCACAACTCTTCTCCAGTACACCGTGCTTTATTCATCAAACGTCTTCAGCTAGCTCGCCTTCATCAGGGTGTTGTCTGTGGCCACTTCTGTTTCTAAATGTGATCTCAATCAATCAATCAGTCAATATTATATTATTTGTCCCCAAGGGGCACTTGTTTGTGCAGCAGTTTAACACAGAATACAAACACAAAGCACATGAATTCAACATATAAATATAACAATAATCAAATAAATATAGAACAATATTTGCTATAGTTTAATTTTGAAGAGGGAGTTGATGATGTTTTGTATATATGGTTCTGATAGTGATTTGTTGATCAAAGATGAATCAATTAATTGTATATAAGAGAAACTAAAGCTGCTTCTGACACCACCCTGATTATAAAGCGTGTTGTAATACAGTAGAATTACATCACATGTTTTAATTTTGATAGACTTGAATTGATGCTCACACTGGTCTGCGCCTCACTGTGTGTTCGATCCCACGAAAAAAGACCAAAAACAACAATGCCAGTAAGTCTCTTGATACTTTCCTACCTTGTAGGTAGTTTACATGTTGTGAGGTACGGTACGCTCATTTATTTTCTCACCAAGAGTTAGATGAGAAGGTCAATATCAATCACATGGTTGTGCCATATGTTAGGAGATGGAGCTAGGAGGTGATTAGCTTAGCTTAGCTTAGCTTAGCTTGATTGAAATCAGAGGGAAAAGTTAGCTCAGCTCTCTCCAATGTTCAAAAAATCTGCCTTCCAACATCTTTCTGGAGAGAGCAAGGCCAGATGTTTTCTTCTGATTTATGGAAGGTCATTTTTTATGCTTACTGTTGGAAAGAAAGCAAATAACCATATTTCCTAAGATGTTTAACTATTCCTGTAAAAACTGGTCATAAATATACAGTTACATTTTTATAAAAGGTAGTTTTTAATAAACATTACTGAAACAAACGTAAACTATTATAGGTCTATTTTCAGCGGTGGATGAATCCACATTTGGTGCTCTAGTCAGTATTTCTGGCAGCAAGACGGTGTGTGTGTGAGAGGTTGAGTTCAAATAAACTACAGTGTGTTTGTTCATGGTGATGAAGGAACATGTCACTCAGTGGAACAGAGTGGCTCATTGATGTGTTTTTAGTAGTCTTTGGACAACAATGGAGGTCTACAGCACAGAAGAACGAGATATATCAGGCTTTGATACACATACAATTCATTGCTGGTGTTTGTGGACAAAAAGACAAACACAAAATATCATCAGACTTATTATTTAAAACCGGTATAATTTTGTTTGAAAAATTAGTGTTTCAGATGTCCATGTTACAGTTCAATAGCTTTATTTGAAGGTGTTGTTAGGTCTTGTTCCCCATTGAAATGCTGTTGAAACCACAGTTACTTGTAACCTTGATATTTAAACATTTGCCTTATTTAGCCCTGTTTTAACTCAGAGGAAAGTAATTAAATGAGTGATTACTAATCTTAATTATCTATTGGTTGTAATCATGAAATTGTTTGTGCAGTTACATAGACCTGGCTGTATGAAATTGACAAAACAAACACCGTTATCATAAAAAGCAACATACTGTCAGTGGAAAAACACACATTCCTCTCAAATGTCAACCTTTATGTAACTTAGAAAAACGTTGTTCTCAGATTGACTGCCATGAGTTTTTCACAAGCCCAAGGGTATGTAGTTATTTTTCTTTTCTTTTTTTTTTTAACCTGCAAAGGAAACAAGGGAAGTTCAGACGTTGCTGATCATCACATTTCATAAATAGATAATAGATTCATGATTGGTTCTTTGTAAAGCTTTTCAACAATGCTTCTGTTTTTGAATTGTGCTCCAATGAATGAACTTACCTTTTTTTTTAAAAAGTTTGATGAAAATCGAATTTCTGTAATTCGTTCAGGGTCTCATTTAGAGACAGTTTCACATCTTTAAGCAGCTGCCACAACCGTAACGCTGACTTATAAAGATGTTAAAGCTAACATATTAGCAAGGAGTCACAACATTGTAGTGTGCTCCCTTTAAATATGTTTTTTCTTTATTACATCTAGACAAACAACAACGTTTCAAACCCAAATTGAACACTACTGTACTACTCACATCTTACTGAGTTTAGCTCAGAGATGTGCAATAATCCTGCAGTTGTAACCACACTCATGGGAGAGACTGAGATTTATTCAATAACACACACCTCAGTTTGATACCTCTGTACCTGATGAAGAGCCAGTTTAGGCTTGAAATGTGCCATTTCTACATGTAATAAGGAAAAACAGAATTTAAATGTTTTGTTTTATAAAATTTCATTTTAATATTTTTTTGGGGAGTCATGTCTCGTAGCAGGTTTATGTGTGATTTGCACACTGATAACATATTAGCAAGCAACTGCTATTTTACATGACAGACATGGAGAAACATTATCATTCATTTGGAGTGTTTGTGTCCACCTGATGAATGATGGTCCAATAGTCACTCTCCATTTAAAATATCTGTTTAGCTGCCAAATGTTCCAATTTGTTTTCCAGTCACAAACTTTGTCTGTCTGCTGTTTGGTGCTGAGCTAGCAAACAATGACTCTATTACAACTTTTTTTGGATGAAAATGTGGTTAATACATAAGTGTATTGCATTCACCATTACATAGTATGTCATCATGAGAAAAGATCTCATTATTACAAGAAAAGATCTAATTATCTCATAATTATGGTCTTTGGGATTGTTCACTCACTGATCTGCTTGAAGTCGTTCTATTGTTCAGAAGCAGCTCGTACGAGATGCGTCATGTAAAGTTATCTTTCAGTAATGAATCCAAGCTATCAAAGTTCATACCCCAGTCTAAATACTATGGAACCATTTGGCAACAACTATCAAAATAGATCATGCAATTAAGTCTGATATAAACGTTTGCAGAGGCAATATAGCTTTTTCCTCCTAATCAGGACACAGAATACAGTGTAACATTGTTATCTCGTTATCATGAGATCCTGGTCTTGTAATTATGAGATACTAAGCTATAATAATATTACATTGTGCTTCTGTAGATACGATCACTGCTACTAAACTATAATTAAAATGTGCTGCAAAACCAAAACAATGGGCTAAAAGAAGCTAAAAAGCTCTGCAAAGCTCAGACTGTAGATCTTTTTCTGTGATTTCGACACTACAAGGGGCTGTGTAAACATTTCAGATGCAAAGTTAATATCAAAAACATTGATTAAAGGGGTTTAACTAGTATTTTCTGTTTCTCTTTTCTCACAGTGTCAGTATTCAATCCAACATTACTACAGAGAATGCTGGGAACTTATTATTCTCCACTATTGACCAGCTACCCAACACTGCCCCAACCATCCCTGCTGTTTTCTGCATCAAAATATGATGAACTCATATTGTTCTTCAATAACAAAATAACCTCAATTAGATCCAGTATCGCTGCTGATGTAACACCGATGATCTCAGCGAATCCTGTAAAAATGATGAAACCATGGGAAAATTTGGCTGTATTACACTAACACAGCTTTGCAAGACTGTCACTGAGTGTAACTCCTCCACCTCATGTATTGACCCTTGTACCTACAGCATTGTTTTAAGTGAGTGTTCAACAGTGTTTCAAGTCATGTCCTGATGATTATAAATACATCTCTTCAAACAGGAATCTTCTCAGATGTCTTCAAAACAGCTGTTAAACTCCTAGTAGAGAAACACAACCTAGATGGCCGATATCCAACCTTCAGTTAGTAAGATACTTGAAAAGATAGTTTCAGTGCAAATAAATTCCTCTCTTAAAGAAAACAATATCCTGGAGGAATTTCAGTCAGGCTTTAGAACAAACCACAGCACTGAAACTGCTTTTACTAAAATCATCAGCGACCTCAGACTAAACTCTGATGACAATAAGGTCTCAATTCTTATCCTCTGAGACCTAAGCACAGTGTTTGATATGATTGACCATGATATCCTAATCAATTTGTCTTTAAAAGTGGGTTGGTCTCTCTGATTGTGTGTTAAGCTGGTTCAAAACATACATCAAAGGGAGAAATATACGTCAATCTTGGAGATCATGCATCTGGGGTTCCACAAGGGAGCTGCCTTGGTCCGTTATTATTCTCACTGTACCTGCTGCCACTTGGTGACATCATCAGAGAACACGATGTATGTTTCCATAGTTACGCAGATGACACACATCTGGCAATAAATAAATGGATGAGCATTAATATTTTTAAGTTAAATGAGGACGAAACTGAAATCCCCTGAACAAAAAGAGAAATGCTGTTTAATAATCTGGGGAAATTAACTCTCAGGATTAAATCTGTGGTTACAAGTCTTGGTGTTATTTTAGATTCAAATCTGAGCTTCAGGTCCTGCATTACCAAGGTGAGGAAAACATCATTTTTCCACCTTAGAAACATAGCCAAAGTACAACCATTCATAAATCAAAAAGATGCTGAAAAACTGATTCAAGCCTTCATTTCAAGCCAAATTGATTACTGTAATGCACTTTTTACTGGCCTCCCAAAAAAAAAACCTCACTGAGAGACTCTGCTGCTCAGCTATTAACCAGAACCAGGAGGAGAGCACACATTAGTCCAGTTTTAGCTGCTCTGCTTCCTGTAACATTTAGAACTGACTTTAACGTCCTCCTCCTTACATACAACCCTTAACAGGCTAGGACCGAGCTACATCGCTAACTCCCTTGTTCACTATTTGCCTTCAAACAACAGCTTAAAGAAAATTAGGGATGCAGTCAAAACTATGGAACACACTACCAATAGATATGAGGGAGGCCAACTCGCTAAATATTTTAAAAAGAAAGCTAAAAACTTTTCACTTTAGCCTTTAGCTAACAATGACTTTCCTTATATAGGCCTGAAATTCTTTTTTTGCACTCTGCTTCACACTAATACACTGCTGCAATTCTTTTAAAATGTTGTATTTTATTTGATTTTATGCATTCAATATATTCTATTCTTTAACTTTATTTTTATTTTATTTCATTATTATTATCAAGTTGGTTTTATTACATATGTTACATTAATATTTTTAACATGTTTTCATGTAAAGCACTGTATATACAATACATGCTATACAAATATAGTTTATTATTATTCTTATTCTTCTTAGCTTGATTCTGCTGGTAGAAAAAGTATTGAGTTGCTGCAACACAATATGTGAATGCAAAAAGTACCATACTGTCAATATTACATTTATTATTTACTATTCAACTGCTTCAATATGAAGCTTAAATTTTACAGCTGGAGTCGGCTCAGCTGACAGTGACTTCTCGGATTAACCGTATTTATTCTACTCTGAAATTCATTCCTAAATCTGTGATGAAAAAAGAAAAAAGAAAAAAACGGGTCTTGCCATTATGGGTTTAGGCTCTAAGTAATTATGTTGCAGGTATCTCCTGCTAGGAAGTTAGTAAACCTTTCTAATTGCAGTATTGGATTGCTCATGCCTTGCTGCAAACCATTAACTAAATGTCTGAGGAGCCAGATATACGCTGTGAGGTAGTTAATTAGAATGGAGCAATGCCGGCGGTTAAGACATCCCATAATATAGCTATTATGCCTGGGAGATCTCGGCTGAGCAACCTCTGTGCACATGTGAGCGTGGAGGAAGAAGCACATTGTATATTTGACGTCCGCTTCCTCAGACGTCACATATACGATGTGCTTGTCACAGCTTCGGTATTCAATCCTTTCCGATGGATTTTTTTTCCGCCGCTTCACGATCAGCAAAATAATTTCAGGGCGAAATCTCTTCAGTCGATCCTTCCTTCCCTCCGTGTCTTCATTATTTACCCACCTGCTTGTTCTCTCTTTTATCCCCTTGTCTCCCTCCATCCCTCCTCCTATCTGTTCTGCTGTCTTTGCTCCTCCCTCACCTCTCCATCTATTCATCTCTATCTCCGTCTATCTCTTTATTTCTATCTCTTCCTCCACATTCCCTCCAGCTGCCTCTTAGAAATTCCTTAGCGGCACTTTTTTTTTTTTTCCCTTCCTTCCAAGAGGAAAGACAGAGATTGATGGAGTGAACAGCAATAAAGAGACAGGAGGAGAGAGAGGGAGAGTAAGAGTGAGCGCGGGATAATAGAGGGAAAGAGTGAGAGCGAGAGGGAGGGAGGGAAGGAGTAAAAAAAAAATAAAAAAAAGAGAAGTGAAAAATCTCTGAGCCATAATCTTCACTCAGCCTGGAGAAGCTGTGCCAAGCTGACCACACACACACACACACACACACACACACACACACACACACGTTCTGTGTGGGCTAAGTTTAAGACAGAGTGGAAATCAATGCAACCACTACCACTATGCATGATAATGAGAAACACTGCGCCTGTATGTGTGTGAGTGTGTGTGTGAGTGTGCAAGAAAGAGACACAGTATGACAAAGGATGTGTGTATAAAGACAGCATCTGTTTGTGTGTGTGTGTGTGTGTGTGTGTGGATGGATATCTGCAGAGTGTGTGTTTATGTGTGTGTGTGTGTGAGTGTGGTCTAATCCTAACTAAGCCCATGGATGTGTGTCTGAGTGTGATACAGAGTTGTAGGCTGATTGGTGTATCTGCCCTGAGAATATATGTGTGTGTAAGTGTGTATGTGTGTGTGTGTGTGTGTGTGTTGCCTACACGTATAAGTGTGTTGCGGCATCGCTGGAGGTAAACTCAGCTTGCAGGATGCAGCGAGGGAAAGTTCAGGTTCAATAAAAAGTTACTTTATTAAATGTATGAGGAAAGGGCAGGGGTAGTAAGTGAGACTAAGCCTCTTCCTGGTCACGCTATCTTTGCTCGAGCGGTTCAGCCGGACGTCGGCTCTGCCTGCTTGCCTGCCTGCATGCCCGCCTGGGGAGGAGGCAGCGGATGCAGGAGGGGGAGGAGGAGGAGGAGGAGGAGGAGGCAACGGTGAGGAGGGGTGAGATATAGGGTGAGGTGGTGGGAGGTTAAAGACGGGCCGTGTAACTACAAGCAGCACTAACCTGTCCAGATCCTGCGCTTGAAGCCAGGATCCAAAATCGTTACTCCCGGTCACGCTGCAGGCTCCAAAGAATCCATAACACCGCAGCAGAATCCTGACATGTTGGGCAGTTTATTGCTCAAACTATAGTGGTGGAAGATATAAGAAGGCACAATTAAGATGCCATACGGTGGTACGTTAAGCGTTTTTTTAAATGTGGTCTGTCTTCATTTCTGTATGTCTTTACTTTAAACTCTATTTCATATAGTGTGCAACTATTTCTGCATTTCCAAAATATTTTTAGTGGAAATGTAATGCTGATTTTTCCCTTAAAGGCGGGGACACAGACGACGACTGTTGAGCCGATTCTGAATACGATTTGCGTGGAGCAGGTCTGTTCTGGTCTGGGTCAGCTGGTGTTGACAGTCGGCAGATTAAAGCGTTTTGTGTATGACATGTAAAGATTTTAATCTCACAGGTCAGTCTCTGAACACTTCGCTTAAAGTCTTTAGGGCGGCCCTTCATATTGGGGCGGAGACATGAAGTTCACTGTGGAGGAGAATGATCATCATAATGAAATCATATGTATACGTGCAGCAGTGTTACTGACACGCAAACTACGAGCTGCTACGTTACCTTTTCATGTTAAAGATTTGAGTTGTATAAGGAAAAACTGACAGAACATGGAAAACCAGAGTCAAAGGAGTGAATATTGTTCTTCTTTCAGCTTTTTCAATACTTTATTATGAAATCATCTTATATGCAGTCATGTGTTGATTGCTTTGTCTATGTTATGCTTTTTTTTTTTTTTTTTTGCACCAAGGCCCCATGAGGAACTATATCAACTGCATTCGTAATATTTCAACTTAAATTGAATTCACGTGGGTGACTGAGATGAACGAGCTGCTGAATGTAAATCACTGAGCATAATTTATAGCTGATTCTGTGCAGGCTTGAAATTAATTTCCAAATGCAACCCATGTCATAAAGTTCCCAGCCTAGCACACTCAAACCACACACTTTTCTCTCCCCCCTCCTTTCATGATCTAAACCAAGAATGCAAAAATAACAAAACAAACACATTAAGATCTTATTTGTTTCTTCCAGAGTCTTCATTTGCATTCACACCTGCATGTTACTGTAACTGATCTTAAAGCCGGATACATTTACATACATTTACTGTGTATGAAAGTGAAAATATTAAAACACAGACTCTGTATATAGATGTCAAAAATGTAAAATTTTGCCCTACATGTGAGTCTGTGAGGCTCATTCCTGTCAGACTTGATTGTGTGTACATGTTTATGCACTACTGTGTGTGTGTGTGTGTGTGTGTCTATTTGCTTTGTATAAGTGTGTGAGAGTGATTTGTGAGTGTGCCTCCGTGTTAATTGGAGGGCTGTTGTCTTGAAAGATCATCCATTTGTCTCCATCTGGCCCTCCCTGCTATATCACACACTCACTCACACTCTCTCCGTCACACACACACACACACACATTTACTCCAATGCACATGAATGGTACATTCACTCGGCGCTGGTGTTTCCGCGGCGTGCCAAGGTCCTCACCCGAGACTTTTTTTCCGAGACGCCGACATTTTTCATCAAAGCCGCCTCTCAAATGCGTTTTAATCTACGTCTTCAAATCAAATGGGCTTCAGTGTGATTTCCAGGTTGTGAAGTCTGCAGGATAAAAAGCCTTTAATAGCGACTGCAAAGTGGAGGTTCACAGTGTTGCAAGCTCGTTTTTTTGAGGCGGCTTAATTTCTTGTTTATTTAGAGATGGAAAGGTGATGCTCAGCCTTTTCTCTCCATTGAAAAACACAAACGCAATTGCCTCCTTCTTTCATCCACATAAGCAATAAAGCCTCAGTCGTACATGAAGTAACCGCCATAACCGTGAGAGATGAGTCCTGCAGCCTTAGCAATGAAGACTTTTTTCTGTAAACACTCAGGACAAATGTACAGTGTGTCTGCGTGTTTGTGCGTGTGCGTGCATGTTGTCTAATTTGAACAATGTTTATTCATAAGATTAGACTGTTTGGCTTGAATGTGGGTCGTGTTCAAACAACATGGCAAACACTCTTGAAAGTGATGCAATATTAATGTCAATATGCCCGTCTCATTTTCATCTCGCTGTCGCAGATTTTGGTGGGATTTTCTTAAAGGGCCGGTACGCTCAAAAAGGAGGGGGTGCTGTCAAATGTTTTATTGTTAATAATGTGACGTGAGGATAAAAGGGAATGTTGAATAGTATTATACGTCATTCAAGCCGATTCATAAAAAGTTTACTATGACAGGAGATGACTTTCCATAAAAGAGCACATCATAATCTTTACATTAGTTGACATGTTAATTACCAAGAACAACAGTCATTCCAGTAATTTCAACTTATTTTAACTACTTAACTAATTAAAAATAACTAAATGATCACAGAATCAAAATCAGAATTTGTTTTATTGCAGAGCAGGTTCACACACATACAAGGTATTTGCTTCGCAGTCAGCAGCCAAACAACAAAATAACAATAAAAAATATACAAAGTAAGAGAAAACACAAGTAGAACAAGTCAAGTAACTGATAACATTTAAATGGCTGCATCTCGTTAAGTAGTTCAGGAGTGAGTCTGTGGCTGGATCACTTGTATGGCCCTTATTATACTAGTAGTTACACCTTCTCCAATCTAATGACAAACATTGTCAGATAAATAAAAGGACTCTCGAAATAATTAACACTATTGGAAATACGGTAAGGAAAAAAATCTGCTACACAAAATATATTTCTATCTTTTTTCTCTAATGTTTTTAGTGTCTCTCAGCGTTTTATTGTGAAAGACCGGCTGCTTTTTATCTCTTCAGGCCTCTAAAATCTATTTCAATTAAACAACATGAAAAGTGGACCTTAACTCATTTGTTGAAAGTGCTCGAAGCTCTTACATATGAGACAATAAGCTTCACTTTAAGTTTGGTTTATTATTTTATTAGTTTATCCGACAGGAGCGATGCTTATCGATCAACTGAGAACGAGCCAGACTTCGCTGGCAAAGTAAAATAAGAGTCACGAGCCAAAAAATGTTTGGAACCAGTGATGTACTGTTCACAAGTGAGAAGGGATCAATTCCTTTTAGGCGCTGTGGGGACGACTATGGGGAAAAGAAGCACAGCTAGAGGGTAGAAAGCTGGGAAATCATAAAATAAATGGTCAAGCAAACGGCAGACTCCTCATATTTACCATCATTGTTAAAAACACAATTGGCAGTGAATTTTTATAATGTTCAATTCTTGACACGTGCATCAGCGAAAAAAAAAGAGTTGAAATATAAACATATTATCCAGACGCGAGTAACCGAGCATCAAAATGACCAAGTGTTGCTTTTGTTTTCATTATTTGAGCTTCATGACATGGATGGATGATCGTGCCTTCTATATATAAAAAGAGTTCACACTGAGAACAGAAATCACCATTAAAAAGCAGCTGGCATTGAACACAATTTAGCAGTCTGGCTGTTATCAGCACGCTGAGACACGACAACACATACACAATGGAGTTTAACCAATACGGTCTCTGAGGGTTGATGCAAACATTCACTGAACAAAATCACCAGCAGCGAATTTACATGATTAAAAAAACTGACTGTTTTTATTAAGGCTGCAGCTAACGATCAGTTTTATTATCAACTAATCTGCAGATTATTCTCTTGATTAATCACTTGGCCAATAAAACACATTTCTCAGAGTGAAAGTTGACTTTTACTTTTATTTTACCTGATTAACAGTCAAAAAAACCCCCAAAATATTCACTTTACTGACATAGAAAATGACCCAAAAAGCAGCAAAGTCAGAGAATGTTTGGTATTTTGCTTGCAAAATGACTCAAAAACTATTTGTTGATCACCAAAACTTTAACTTTCTGTTGATCAATTGATCAATTAATCCTCTAATTGTAAAAAAGTACATTTATATTCTTGTTAGTTTGGCGAAACCGTTGAAACGACGCCGGATACTAAATTAAACTTGAATCTACAGAATATTAAGCTTCTCGGTCACTTTACTAACTTGAATAAAGTAATTAACATAAGTCAAAAAATGATAAAGTAAGCAACATAAGTACAAATTTAATGAAATTTTCATGTAAATGATAGTTATTTCAGACTATTACAACAGACAGTATGCCATATAACATCATGATTCATCTGCTTAGGTTATTTATTTCATTGCAAAAAAAAATTTCCAGTCCAACTCCCCTCTGTCTTCACTTCACATCTCCTTTCTTTCACAAAAGAAAAAAAAAAAGTGAAAGAGAGAAGTAGGAGGGAAAGCTTGTGTAATTAACCCACAAAGTACACTGTAGACTTCAAAAACCCCTCTTCACTTCTTCCTTTATCTCTCTATTTTTTCTTCCCCTCCTTCCTTCGCTGTCTCTCTATCTCTCTATCTTCTTCCTCTCTCTTGCTGTCTCTCTGAAGTCCGGTTGCCATATCAGACGGGCTAATTAAAACAGCACATAATGAGCGAGCTGAGGAGGAGGAGGAGGAGGAGGAAGGAGGAGGAGGAAAGGGGATGGTCAGACGGAGAAGAAAGGAGCCATGATTCAGGGATGTCACATTCCTATCAAAGCAACTTGTTCCTCATTTCCTTTTCAAATGAACCTCGCTCGTTCCGCCACATTTTCTTATTCTTTTGCTTTTTTTTTTTTTTTTTTGGTTGCGATCAAATAATTCAGACTGGTGTAAAACACACACACACACACACACACACACACACACACACACACTATTTAAATAGAAGCTTTCTGATAAAGAGAAGCAGCTGATACCTGTGGGGTGTTAATTAAGACTTGTTTTAAAGTTAATGAAACGTAACGTGCAGCCTAAGGACCTCCCTGGAGATGGCGAGTCGACGTTTGAATCGCAGCCATTTTAAATCAGCTGTGAGAGAAAGGTGCCTGGAGGGAGGGGGGTTTGGGGGGGGGGGGGGGGGGGCACCTATGTGCATTTTTCTGTGATATATTAACATTCATTATTAAATGGCAGGTGTAACAGATTACAGGAACGTGGTGGTAATTCCAGTCTACCTGGATATGAGTCGCATGTTAATAGTAAAAGTCCTGCAGTTAAGAATCAGACTCTGGGTTTTTAAGATAGTTGAGAAGATCAGATGTGAGCCACAAAGAGGTCCTTTGCGGTTTCGGTTTCAGAGTCTCGGAGTGATTTTTTGACTCGGTCTTGTCTCCGCAGCGTGGCTGATGATGAAATGACTTGAAAGATGAGAGATAGATAGACAAGAGAGACGGAGAGATGTGGAGAGGAGGCGAAAAAGAAGAGGCAGAAAGACAAGACAAAGATAGGAGACAAAGAGGAAGACGCAGAGACAATAAGGAGTATGTTATTCCTGCATCATTACTTCAACACCCATTCTCCCTCCACTGTCTCATCTTCTCTTTTTTATTATTCGCACTCCCTCTCATCTTTTCTTTCTATTATTCATCCTCCCTCTTCCTGTCTCTATCATTAGTTTTTATCTCTCTGTATCTCTGGTTTCTGTTGTTCACTCAGACAAATGAGCCATGAAATATTCGCTATCAAGACACAGAGAGAGTTTCTGTGTGTGTGAGTGAGTGTGTGTGTGTGTGTGTGTGTGTGGGTGGCAGGCTGTGCACATGCATCAGTGTGTGTGTGTGTATGTGTGTGTATATGTGTGTGTGTGTGCTCATTTTGACTTTGGCTTTGAAGTCTGTCAGGTCTACTAGCCGCTCTGGAAGGTAGCCCACCTGTGTTCGATCCGACTTTTGTGATCCAAAAAAATAATTTTTGGCAGGCATGAGATCAAATTGGCTGCGAGAAATTTGTAAATTCACTGGCTGCTGCACAGCTGACCAACCAAAGAGAAAAGGATGTTTCTGCAAGAAATCTCTGCAAGAAATCTCACAAGCAAATTCACCAAATTAAAACACGAGGCTGAAAAAAAACTGAACACGGCTGTTGCTCATTTGCTATCTGATGGTAAATAAATAAGATTTAGAGCATCTCTGAACTGCTTCAGCACATCCTCATAATTAAACGACAGGATGAGTCAAAAAAAATCAGCCGGCAACTAACAAACTATAGTTACACCATTTAGCAGCTGTAGTAATGAACTCCAGAACGACCCATAAGACCCTAAACTGTTACAAATCACTGTTAAAAAATAATGTTTCATGGTGTGATAAGGTTGTGGTTGAGGTCTGGTTAGGTTTAGGCACAAAAAACCACTTGGTTAGGTGGGTTAGATCACTTGAAACATGGAACCTTCGTCGTCATGGCAACAGTAAACACCACAACGTTATGGTTTCTTTAAAAAATGTCCAGACTTGCAGTTGGAAACAGGAAGTGAACAGCTGTCTCCTGCAGCAAGGTCCACTTTTTTTCCCATCCGGCCTCCTCTTAATGAGGCCAAATCATCAAGTCACCTCATAACGACGTCATCATAATTACTACGGCGGCAAGATGGCGTAAACGTAACTATAGGTTGTTTTTGCCAGCTCGAGTTTTAGTCCTATACTGTAGATTTCCTTGTGAGGGCGGGCTGGCTCAACAGTGTGCTGAGTCAAAGCATGACTTTTACACTGGTAAAGTACATTTTTACATTTATTCACTTGGCAGACTCTTTTAGCAACTTACAAACGAGGTACAATCCAAGCAACAGTAGATCAAGAGGAAGCCTTTGAGAATAAACGCTTTGGCGCTCAAGTTTTACATTCCATCTGATACAAGAGACACAAGACTTGCAGATGCAAGAAGTGAAATATACAGTCCAGAGAGTAAGTATTTGGACTGTTACCATCTTTTGTTGTTCCGGTCTCTGAGTCAGCACATTCAGTTTTGAAATAAAATAATGGATATTACATTAAAATGCCAAGTCTCAACTTTAATTTGAGTAGGTTTACACTAATAAAGAAAGAGATCTGTGTGGGAGATATAGTCCTTACTTACTGTCTGGACTGTAAGTGCCTGGCAGATTAGCAAAAGTCAAGTGAGAAGCTGCTGACGTACAAGCTGTTGTAAAAGTAACCTCAGTTTATGCCTCTCATGTATTAGTGTTACATTCAAGTCACAGAGTTAATGACAAGATAAACACTTACTAAAAACCCAGAAGGTCGTATAAAAACACTCATTCACTTTCTATCTGACACAGCAACCAGCATTAGTGATGAAGACGCTATCACCTCAACTCCAAGAAGATCCTGGTTTGTTGGATCCATATTCACAAAACATACTGAGGCTGAAAGTAGCTCCTAAAAGGCAGAGTCGGGAGAAACTCAATGAAAAATGAGGGGTGTATCAGTCCTAACTTTAGGGCTCCTGAGTTTTTGGACTAAAGGTGACTGTATACTCCTTCAGACATGCCCATTAAACCCCCTTCCTGCCCCCCTGCACCTTTCCGACATTTTCTTTCTGTAACTTTCCCAAACAGACAAGCCGACATTTACACTTCACACAGTGACTGGCCAGTTCTGCAAGGGTGAAAAAGGAGTCAGGGGTTTTAACTTCTCTCTCTAGCTCTCCTTTTTCATTCCTGACGCAACTATTTATGACACTTTCCATGTGAACAAACGAGTGCAACACCATGACCGCCTTCCAATAGAGACTGTCTGAAAATACACACCATTATCTCCGTATTTAAACAATGTTGCGTCTCCTTTCTGTGACGCTCGGCTTTCCACTTCACCTTTGAGTGAAGCTGTTCGGTACAATTGATTTGTGGTCGGACAACACATCGTAAGCACCAGTTCTAAGCGATTAAGACTATTTAAGAAAACATTTTAGCGCTAACAGCAAGTCTGAGAGAAGTTAGTCTAGACGATTCCTGAGTCATCGAGACCTGCTCACAATCAGTTAGCCGCTGCAGGTAATGAGCCTCATTGGGCCAGAGTTTTGGAGAAATTTAACAATAATAAGCTCTTAAAAGGATAATTAGATGGCGGTTGAGTTTAAAAAAAAAAAGGATCCAGTCAGCTCACAAACAAATCCAGACAATCCAATAACACAGAAGATGCTGGTTTGTACAACTCGGCACTACTGGGAAAAATACAGTTAACAGGGCTGATTAACTTTAAGTAACTTTAAGCCATTTGTCAGAATTATTCATCAAACTGAAAATGTGCTCTTCAACCTCCAATTTGTAAAAGTGTAATTTAAATAATCACCAATAAATAAATAAAGCTGATCTCACGGCCGTTGATGGATTACCCGGTGAAACTGGGTCTATATGCAGAATTATTTACTTGATCGACTCACAATATATCAAGATGCAGATGGTTGTTTCAACAGCATTTAAATTACCATATTTCAATATCTAATTATGACATAATCCACCTTAAAATATATGAATTGAAACAATGGTTATATGTAGCCACGACATCTTTAAAAAAAACGTCGCTTTTCCAACAAACTGAGACTATTTTTAACCGTGATGTCTGGAAGTCTTTCCACCTGCAGATAACCAGGATGTTGCTTAGGGGGAAATTGTTGTTCATTACAGGACACAGTTACACCAGAGACCTGTTGATGCTGTAGCAATTACCTGGTTCCTGACAGAGGTCAATCAAAGTTCTAAATTAGGTAATGTCCCATCAGGATAATAAGGTTAACGTGTGCCAATTAACCAGACACTGAAGGGACGAAACACCGGATTGAACCAGACCGACAAACATCCAAAACATTGTAGGAAAACAGAACGAAAAGGCTGCAAAGTTTGACTCATCAAGGGGAAATAATTGATTTGCAAAAGCAGCTTTAGCATATTTGGCTGTTCATCCTTAATGTTGCGACGTTCGAGCCCTTTGGCGACGAATTAAACTCAGAATACATCATCTGGATTATATAAAACGCTGTTACTCATCCTCACCCTCTTTACACAACACAACTTGTAAAATATGCAAAACATCCTGCATTACAGATATAAAGCCAGACGCACCGCCATATGTTTGATCTCTCAGGTCTTTAGGCTCCAGCACACATCTACACGCAACATCTTCCCCAGTGTTTGAGACTTGGCATCCAGCGTGGTGTCTCACAGTCATGTGGATTAAAATCAAGAAAACGCGCTTGCTCTGCTCTCTGACTCTTGACTTCTTTTTCATACATCTTTTAACCGGTGTTATTTCTGACATCTGTGATGATGGACATTGACTCGTTGTGGGACATATTATGTCATAGATCAAAAACATGAATAAGCCGGTCGTCGGAGTGCGATTTTCTGTTATTATGAAAATTACACGAATGGTTTCATTTCTTGACACCAGCTGTGCAGGTTTTTACATCTTTTAGTCATTGTCATCATGCTTAAATATGGATGTCTTCTTTGTGCTGGAACCTGTATAGTTTTTTTTTTATACCGGCTGAAACTGTTTCTCTACCCTTCAGAGATCTTGTCCCACTGGGCCGACATGTACTCTTACGTTGTGCATGTCAGATCCATATGCTGCACTCACGCCATGTTGACAGGATGGGAAGAACATGATGGGAGCCTTCATATATCATTCCAAGATGGCGGTTCCCATTGCTTGATTGCTTGTACTGTTGCTTGAGCTTGAGCTTGAGGTTTCACTATTGACTTAGACGCCTAAATGTCTAGAAATCTGAGAAAACATCATCTGTTAATGTCGTCCACATGATGTGCCTGTAAACCTCCAGCGAGAGGACTCTGTGCTCAGGCTTTGTGTTTTTGTAGACTGGACTGAAGTAGCTATTTTGCCCAGTTACATATGTTTTAGTGGGCCATTAACAAGGTAAACCAGATATAAACAAACTGTGTAAGTTTGTCCATTGTGTAGTCCGTCAGCTCTCACATCACATCATATATATATAGATATTTATATATGAAGTTACCAGGATGTGCAGATAAGTCAGTTTAAAAAGTGCATAAATGCATAAAATCTTACAGAATTTTATACATTATATGGCAAACACAGGATCTTGCATCCTTCAACCCCACATATATACTGAACAGGTTACTTTAGGTTGAACTTCCAGCTTCAAATACATATGATGTGATTTAGTTTTGTCTTTTAAGCTCTAAAGGATGCTGTTGCCAAAATGTCAGGTTAAGGAAAAGTCAGCGCCGCATAACTATCAAAGAGCTCCTGCTTCTTCTTTGCAATGTACACACACACACACACACACACACACACATATAGCTATTGAATATATATTGAATTTTATTTACATTGCCAGTGATGGTGACACTACTGTAGTTCTTCCTCTTGTGCCAAGTGAGACATACAAGTTTCTATCAAATCCGAAATTCTCCTTATCTCCTACTTGTGCTGTTATTCCAACTAGAAAGCTGATGTAAGTAGTTTTTCTCACTCGGCTGCTTTTCCTTAAAGTCTGTAGAATATGATGAGAACAAGGTATTAAAGGCAAACTTGGCTGTTTGGCAGAAATACTTTCAGCAGTCAGACAAGGTTTCTGCTACTTGTCAGATATACAAATAATAATTATAAAAATCACTGTTTTATATGATAATATATAATATAAAACAACCAAATAATGGCTACCTTTAGTATGGATGGGAAAAAGCAGGTGAAACAGTGAATTGTCCCATATTAGCTCTGCTATGTGGCTACTATTAGCAAGTACAGTAGGACACATGTACTGTAGTATATGTGGCGTACTGTGATTTGCAAGTCAAAAGACGTCTCTGTGTTTTGGTGAAGACTGGATTAAACTAACAATGTTTAAACATTCAGGTCACATAATTTAGATTATATTTCAATGTGTAGTTAGAAGCTGCTTTACAGTGATAAATGGTTGTTGAAATACTGTGGATTTATTCAACCTTTGCAATCAAATTTGACTTTTTAACCTTGACGCCTGCAAATCATCCAAGTTAATGCTCGGTCAGCTCACAGAAACAGTTATTTAAAGCCAATAAAAGCTCTCTTACTTCTATCTATATTGCATTTTCTTTCAGTTCACCTTTTAGGAACATTTCAACCCCCCCCCCCCCCGCTGTCACAGACACTCCTTTAGAGCTGCTGTCAGCATCAGAATCCAACAACAAAAACAGTCCAGAGTCCAGAGAAAGCTTCACTGCAGCACAGACGCATGCAGTCAGCTCGGCCTTTATAGTCCCAGCTAGTGCAGCCTCTGCCGCTCTTTTTGCTGCAGTCCCTCAGTGCAGAACTCGAGCTCTACCAGTGTGATTCGACTCTGACAACACGCTCAAAAAAAAATGTGAAGTAATCCATAAGGTCCCCTGCGTGTACAAACTGGGAAGTTGTTTTGGCTAACCGAAAATGCAGCAACTCCAACAGCTGAGTGAGCAGCAATACGCTCCCGAGAGACAAACACATGAAAAGCGGCCAAACTCGCCCCCTTGTAGTTTCTTTCACCATCAGCTGACGTGAAAAAAAAAAAATACATCAGAGGATAGTGGAGGTAAACTCAGCTAAACTATAGTGATACAGAGAACGTGAGAATTTCATGCTAGACTGATGAATAAATGCAGAAATAAAGTCGTTTGGTTTTCTTTTGCTGTGGTTGTTCACACGGATGTGATTTAGTTGGTCTTGTTAGTAATGACCTAATGACCTTTTTTTTTTTAACTATCTCAAGAATTGTAGCTTATTTTCAGCTATAATTAATGGGAAAATAGTTTGAATGCATCTCTAATGAATCACATACTTGAAATAATACATCTGGGATCCTTTTTACATGTTTGGTCATCAAGGTAACCGTGGATACAGACACTCAAATACTAGGTTTATACTGTGGAGTCTATAGTAGAGCTGCAACAATTAGCCAATTAATTGAGTAGTTCAACTATTTTTGTATTTTTTTAAGCAAAAATGCCAAATATTTGCCGCTTTTAGCTTCTCAGATGTGATGATTTAGTGCTTTTTGTCATCAAACATGACGGTAATCTGGTTTTCTTTGGGTTTTGGACAGTTGGTCAAACAAAACAAGACATATGACACCTTTGACCTTTGACTGGGAAATTATAACAGGCATTCCTCATTATTTTCTAACATTACCAAGACAAAGCGCAATTAATCGATTACTATGGAAAATAAGCGGCAGATTAATCGATAATGAAAGTGATGGTTAGTTGCAGCGTCAGTCTATAGGAACAAGATCAAGATGCCACAAAAAAAACTGGAAGTGCATTTCCTTTCTAAAATATATTCTAAAATGAATTAATTACCAAACATTTTCCTGTACATTAGTGATGCAGTTGCTCCGTTACTTTCTTCCTTTGTAAATCTTCTTGCCTCCCTTTTTTTTTAAAAAAACACAACAACTGTTCAACTGTAAGCAGAAAAGGGGGCCCTCCTATGATCTTGACCCACATCCAATTTCTAATAAATGAACAAGAAGCAACTTATTCGCCCAATTAACAGACCCTGCAAAGTGCTCATCAATTCAACCCCCACACAGAAAATGAAGGGAGTGATTTTTACATCTACTGTAAGCAAAGAAAGCTACTGTACTGTTTGTTACACCGTCGAGTCTGTGAGAGTTTCTCAACATCACAGTTGGTTTGTTGCTTTGTTTGCTGCTAATATGGAAGCCTGGATGTCTTCACAACGAATTAATAAACTCCTGTTTGCCTCTAGAAGACCAGAACAGCCCACTAATATAATATAATATAATATAATATAATATAATATAATATAATATAATATAATATAATATAATATAATATAATATAATATAATATAATATAATATAATATAATGTATAATGTAGGCTGAGTGCTGCATTTGGTCAACTACTTGTTTTCTTTTCCTTTCAATTAGATGAATGCACTCGTTCTGATTGTATGGGGGGTGTTGGCCACCAAACACACACACACACACACACACACACACACACACACACACACACACACACACTCTCCCTCTCATTTCATTTCACTTCGTTTCCCTTTTAATTTAAACCTTTATTGTCCCAGAAGGTTTTTTTTTTTTTTTGTTTGTTTCTCGACAGGATTTATGATGAAAAACATACAATAATAAAACTGAATAAACCGCACAATAAAGCACACTGCGGCGTGACATATACAGACCAAAAAAAAACAATAGCTCCATATAGTCCTATAAAATGTTGATTATCAATGGAAAATATGACGCCCTTGCACAGATTGAAAGCAGCATCATCTTGTCTGCAAATTAAGCAGTTAAAGTGCAGTGGGGATAAAGTAATCCCTTATTCTTTTACTCTTGAATTTTTTGGCACTCTGAGATGTTACCCAGAGGGCTCGCACACCGCCCTCGGTGGGGCTGACCGGGACAAAGCAGGAGCGGCATCAGCTTTCCTCGCCATATGTTTCTCAGGGTTGAGTCAGTTGTTTTTTCCCCACGCTGCACGCTTGTAACCTTCCTGGCTACTTTTCACCGAGCTCACTAATCTGTTCTTATTGCTAAAGGCTGCGGAGCCAAGCAACGATTCAAAAGGTTCAAAAAGTATTTAATGAAACTCCAGTGAAACGACGTTTAATTTGATAATTTCCTGCAGAAGACACAAACTGCTGTTGCATCTTCCTACAGATTTGTTGTGTTTTTTTTTCCTCAGATATTTTGCCCACCAATTCAATTTTCTCGCCTTTTATCACAGTAGGTTCTCAAAGCGGGTTGAGACCTTGTCCTTAGTTTTTAAAGCAACTGATGAATCCGCCTCATCGCAGGGGCTCCAAACGATCAACATAAAGGCTGTTTCTACTGCAAAAATATTTTAAAAAATGACCTAACTTGACCCCCCCAAAAAAACTTGATAAAAATGTCTATCTACATACTGGCTGTGGTTAGTCATTAGTGTTAAGAAACTACAAGCTTGGAGAAAGAACATAACCCTGAGGGAGGCAGAGGAGAAGAGATCTGTCAGTAAGAGAGTCATTTACAGGAGCTGCTCTGCGAGCAAGCGAGGCTGGAAAGAAAGCTGCAGAGAGAAAGAGAGAGAGAGAGAGAGAGAGATTCACTTCACACGTCTTCACACTTCAGACTTATCAAGCCAGTTAGAAGACATCGAAAATCAAATTAGTTACAGCCGACAGCTTTGTTTCAGCAAAAGTAATACATTTCGAGATATTGACTCGAGCGAGGCATCCTAAGATGTAGATTATTTGATGCTTTTTTTTTTTCCTCCCTCCCTTTTTTTTTTGTCTTCTTCCTCAAGTAAAAAAGTCAAAATGCATCTAATTGGGTGTTAACAGTCAGCGCCCGACTCTGCAGCTCCGAGCAGGTTTTAGCCTCTTTTGGTTCGCTGTTTTGGTTTCCCGCTTGAACAAAGACTGCAGCAGCCGTTTCCAGTAAACAAAAAATCAGACAAGCCAGAGCGCTCACGCTAACTGTCTAGCATCAAACGACAGACACGACATAAACAAGCCACTGGTGAGGAAAGTGGAACATCGAGCTTCTAAAGAGTCAGATGTTTGTTTGGTTTGTTGTTTTTTTTTGTTTTTTTTTAGATGAGATCAAACCAGAACTCAAAGGAGAGTGAATAATTAAATTAATCAGAAACATAATTTGGGGTTCTCATGTTGCTGTGTGTCAGCTGGATGTGTAACTGTTTCCTAACACATTAGCATTTTATAAGCCGATGGTATGTCAGAGATGTGTCTCTGTGAAAATTTGTTATGGATTTCTTCTACCAAAACAGCCAAAAAAATGATTTCATAAAAGCTCCGAGAAACGTGCGAGCTTTGTTACAATTAAACCAGATTGAAGCGTTTCAATAGACAGCTTACCTTCTTCTAGTCTAGCGAGGCTAAAAAGGGTTTGTTTTGATCAAAAACAACAGATGAGATGAATCGTTCTCTTCTTACTGAGACATCTTTCTGATTTTCAAGCTAAAAATATATGAAAGCTGATCTAATGACATCGTCAAAGAGGAAACACGTGCGTTTCTCTTATGTTTCTATATTCATAGGAAGAAAAGGTGGCACTCCGTCATAAGAGAACAGTAAATGAATGGCCTCATGTGTTTATTCAAAGTCAACAGGCTGATAAATCTGCTGACATGTTTTGGCATAAAGCTTCTTCAGAGCATCAACTCATGATATTGATACCTTTATTCTGGAGAGTAGAGACACTTCTTCTATGGTTTAATGTGTAACAGAGCTGCTGCTGACCTATATGTTCTCCATTAATTGGTTAATTGTCTTCAAATGTCTTTTGTTTTGTCCGCTGAACTGTCTAAAAACCCAAAGATATTCAGTTTATTATCATGTAATATCACATTTGAGAAGCTGGAAACATTCAGCATTTTGCTGAAAAAAAAACTAAAACGTTTATTCGACTGTCAAAATAGTTGCCGATCAATTTTCTATTGATCAGCTAATTGATTCATGAACTAAATGTTGCCCCTAGTACTTGACATGTATGTGTGTATATATATGTATACATGTGGTATGTCTGTTATTGTGTTTGTGATGTAAGTTATGTTATATCTTTGTGAGTACTGTTGATGTATTTTATGTTTGTGTAAAAAATCGTTGCAGCTCCAGCAGCACAAATGTCACAAAATTGTGAAAAATGCTCATCACAGCTTCCCTGAGCCATCTCCAGATTACTCACTCTGTCCAACCAACAATCCAAAGCCCAAAGATTTTCATTTGATGACAATAAAAAAATGGAGAAAAGCAGGAAATACTCAAATTTCAGAAGATGCAACCGGTGAATGATTGCGTTTATACTAAATAAATCTGTTATTGTTGATTACATACAAAATACATGTTTTTTTTTTTTTTTTGCCAGAATCATCCATAATATAATCTAACGTCAAGGTTCAGGAGTTTGAGAAAGAAAAAAAATCAAAAGTCTCATGAATAGTTTGTTAATGTGTTTGAACAGGTTGATCTGCTTCAGTTGCCTCTCAGCATATTTTTCAGGCTAAAATCTTGTTTTAAAAAACTGAGCTTGCAAGATATAGTCTGTTTTTTTTTTGTTTTTTTTTGCCTGACCACTATTCATCTGAGAGTTTATCCTGTGGGTTTTGAAAAATTCATTCCCACTATGGGTTGGGCTATTTCCTTAACTCTTCAACAAAACTCTCCCTCAGCTGCAGTGCAAAAAAAAACAAAAAACAAAACAAAAAGCCATAAAACTATGAGATGTTCACATGGCAACAAGACAATACATCCTTTATTTGGTTGCGACACAGTGTACCAAAAACTTCTAAACTGTAATGTGTTTTAATTTGACTTTACTGAGGAGCAATTTCCAAGCTATCCAGCAAGCCATGTTTAATGGACATCCAAACCCATCTTCAGCGGGCTAATGCAACCCAACGACATCTTTAATGACATAATGCAAACCAATGCCGTCTTTGATTAAATAATGCAAATGTAATGTTTCGTTCTGTAATAGAATAATGTAGCATAAATTCGTTACTTAATGGAATTACGGTAGCTGCAGCGATCACTTGTCTGATGAGCTAATGCTGACTGAAGGAGGAGGAGATCCCTGGTGGTAATGGCAGAGGATGGCGACTGTTCGAGGGGGGGGGGGGATTAAACAAGGTTGTCTGTGTTTCCCCTTCTGTTTTTGTCACTGTCTTTCTGTTTGTCTCCATCTGTCCTCTGTCACATTTTCAGTCTCAGTCTGGCTCGCTGGCTGTTTGTCTTTTCTTGTCTTTCTGGTCCCCTTCCTCTCCCATCCACCCTCCCCAGGAAGCTTTTCCACTGCGGTTTTTTTTTTTTTTAGAGACAAAAAAGTTGGAAATTTCCAACTTATACAAACTGTGACACACACGCAGAGACACTCACACAGCATCCAGACCTCCACTGAAGGTCGTGTCACAGATTGAATGTTCCCTACTTTTAAAGATAAATCAATCTTCCATTAATGGAGATGGTGTGTGTGTGTGTGTGTGTGTGTGTGTGTGTGTGTGTCTGTCTCTCTCTCTATCTGTGTGTGTGTGTGTGTGTAGAGGCCTAAAAGTTCTGTGAAAATCTGTGAATATCTGTGTGAGCTTAAGACCCACTGCTGTATTAAAAGCTATGGATGTATGTGGGTTTTGCAGATATATATGTGTGTGTGTGTGTGTGTGTGTGTGTGTGTGTGTGTGTGTGTGTGCGCTCACTCAGACACTCAGATTGCTGATCAATAGCTGTGATTGAAGGGCCCATTAGCCATCGGAAGCAATAGAGACAGCATCACTCCACATGACAAACTCTATGAGCATGCACACACACAAATATACACACACACACACACACACACACACACACACACACACACACACTCTCCATATGACAGGTAACGAATGAAAAGCTCCAGTATGATGAATATATGTTCCCCATAAACACATAAACACATTTTATGACCTGCGCCGGCTCCGGCCACACACATTTTGTTTTTTTTATGACGAACAGAGTCATAGTTTATAAATATGCAAACGTAACATGAAAGGTACAGTGCGGTATGTTCCCAGTTTTCTCTCATGGGTGATATGTAGCAAAAAATTAACACTGCTGTCATGTGGAAAAGTAATATCAGTGATGAGAGAAGTGTTCAGCTCCCTTACTGAAGTAAAAATAGAAAAACAGCAGCGTAAACATGCATTTATACATAAGCAAGGCTGCAACTAATGATTATTTTCCATTGTCGAGTCATTCTTTTGTTAGAAATAGTGAAGAATACATGTTATAATTTTCCATAATCAAAGGAGACGTCTTGTTTTGTTTGATCAACAGTCCAAAACCTCTAAAAATCATCATGTTTGACAAAGAAAGCATCAAATCATCACATTTGAGAAACTGAAACCTGCAAATATTTGGTATTTCTGCTTGAAAAAATGACTAAAATGATTATTCCATTATCAAAAAAGCAGCCGATTAATTTTCTGTTGGCCGAGTGATCGATTAATAATCATTGCAACTCTGTACATTATAAGTATCATCAGGAAAACGTACTTAAAATATCAAAAATAAAAGTAATAATTATGCAAAATAGTCAGTTTCAGAGAGTTAAATTGTGGAGCCCCAAAAAATTGATAATGTGCACGAGATAATAATCTTTTCTCTTGAACTTCAGGATAAAACACTTATTATTTGGAGGATTTCTGTGGCTCTTCTGTTAGTTTTATTGCAGGACGATTTACATCTTAATCCTTCTAAAAGTGCATTTAAACCGTGTGACAATGATTGTGTAAGTTTATTGTTTATGTCACACTGTGTGAGACGACTGTAATAAAACCTTGGTCTCAATCTGTGTCAGATTATCAGTGTGAAGCTGTCAGACTGACTGTGTGATGAGTTGTAGCGCTACGACGTAAAGCAGAAGTGCGTCATCCACCTGCAGCTCTGATGTCATCTTGTTTTTGTGTGCGCCACGGACTTATTAAGGAGATCAAATGTGTTTTTTTTCCCCCTCTGAACTTTATTCCATAACCGCATTTACGCAAATGTCACGCCGCCCAGTTGACTCAGTGTTGTTACTTGTCATATTCTGATTGGTTTCTCTGTCGTCGTGGGTTGTAGCAGCAGTCACATTGTCAGGATTTTGCCTCAGGCTTTCTTTTGGTCGCCGAAGCTCCACATCGGTCGTCGGTGGACGTCTCACAGTGAAATCTAGGACACCGTTTCTTTCACGACTGTCAGCTTTCATCTCAGACGTCCCCAAAAAAAAACCTTTTACTAGTAGATGGTGCCTAAACGTAAAACCCAGCATACATACTGTAGCTTTACATAACTCCAACCTCCATATATCTAATCTTTAATCTGTAGTAATGCATCATATTTCACAGGTTAATCACATATTTTGTGTGTAAAATGTAAAGTAAAATCTAGCAACAGCTGTTAAATAAATGTATTCAAGCACAAAGTGGAATATTTGGAATATAATGTTCAAGTACCTGAAAGTTGTACTTCAGTACAGTAGTAGTTGAGTAAATGTATTTAATTACTTGCTTCCACTTCAAAACGTTGACAGAGACTTATACAGAGATAAAAAATCTGTTTGTTTCTGTTTGTTTCTAAAGAGACGTTTTGGCAAGAAATACAGATTTAGTCAAAGAGAACGAAGCTTCGGCTGAATATAATTGACTGAGACAGCTGTCAATCAAACCGTCGGCACTCAAAATCCTCAGAGCTCACTGTTCTTGGTTTTATTTGAAACAAAAATATGAGAACATTTGCGAAAGAAACAGAATTGGCGAAGCAACTTCCCTCGTTGTTTTCTTTCTTTTCAACTTAATTAGGTGAGTTCTGGAGCCTAATCAATAGTTTCTCACAATAACTCTTCACTTTCTATTACCTGAGGACTGCTGGATACTATGCTGATCAGTTCCTTTATGCAGCAGAAAGACTTTTGGATGCTTATCAACATAAGATCAGGGTTAAAACAAATCAAATCTGGGTATTTTTTCCCATTAAAACTCATTATAATATGAAAAGGAAGACTTATATATCGTGTTACTGGTGCGATGACTCACCACAAAGACACACAATACAAGAAATGAGACGACTTAATGAGACTTTAACTTCTTTTTCTTTCTTCCTTTCTATCTATCTGTCTCTCTCTCTCTGTCTCTCTCTCTCTCTGTGTGCAGGAGGAAGGAGACTCCAGTTTCTACTGCGAGCTGTGCGATAAGCAGTACGTGAGACATCAACAGTACGACAACCACATCAACTCCTACGACCACCACCACAAGCAGGTGAGTCAGAGCTCCTTAACGAGGCACCCAGAGGTCTGCTTTATCCTGCCACACACAACACCTTAAACCCTCCTGACCAAGGTCATGGATTTGTTCCACCTCAGAGCTCTCCCCCGCTCCGGTTTCTGTTTCACAACACAACACAACACACACTGTGGTCGACAAAATCACACAAACACATGAATTGTAGCACTTCTGCTGATTGATTTTTATCACTGATATGTTAACACCCACTCAGAAAAACAGATTTTTTATGAATACATTCATTAAACGGTTGAACCAGATTCTTCTAGACCATCATAATATGTTAGCGTGATCATCGTGGATACTGGATTAGGGCAATATTGGTTATTTTATCGGTTTCTCAATTGATTTTCCATTGATTTTCTGTAATGATATATCAATAACTTGACATACATAATGTCACATTTTGTCAATCCTATTTACATATATGAATTAAGGTAGACTAAATATTAGGAATATTGATTTATTGATTTTGGTTGTTAAGTTAAGGCAAACAAATTATGAAAGAAATAAAATAATAATAATGATTAATTAACAGACACAGTACATATGCACATCAAGCACAACATATATTCACCTACACATTCTGCAAACATATGTATACACTTATACATGATTTTATGTAAAACTGAAGACAATAATACACCAAAGTGTTTAAACAGCGTCAACTTAACGAACAAATGAAAGCATTGACAAAAATGGTGTCGGCCACCTTACCACACACAAAAGTTCCATTATTTGAAGCTACAGAATTCAGACGATAACTTAACAAGTAATTATACATATACATATAAACACGTGTTGATTCACAACTGTCACAAGAAGTGATTTATAATGTATGTAGACTGTGATGGGATATCAAACATATATAACGTATATTTGTGTATTACATTACTTTAAAACAATTATTAAGATTTCCTTATTGTACTACACATTTTTAGGTCCTCAAGATCGTTCCTGATGTTCGCTACGGTGGCCCTGAGGTGCAAAACACTTCAGAAATCACATTCAAGTCCTACTTTTAAAACGTGCGTTTAGGGTCCAAAGGGACATTTTGACATCGTGACATGTTGAAAGCATATTGACAATAACATCATATTAATACTCTTTGTTCAAATATCCCAGTATTTTTCAGTCTCTTCTTCCATCCTTGTAAACTCAGTTTAAAATTTGTATATTAACACTATTGAGAAGAAAGAAATTCTACCCAATCAAAACATTTTTGTGAAATGTTGTTGTTGTTTTGCATCTCAGGGCCACCGAAGATCCACTTTTATTGAAATGAGTGAAATTATTTAAACATAAATATTCTTTTAAGTTGACATTTGCTGCCTCTTTTTTTTACAAACATGTTTAACATATTTGATGGCAACACATTTTTACACACTTTAAAAGTTATTTGTGCAATACTATAATCAATCAGGTCATTGATTCAATCACCCAATACAGCCTCCAAATAACCACAAAATAAATCAACAACATAATAATTGTTGTGAAGGTTGTTGTATTAGACTGCAGCAGTGTTTTTATCCATATCAACTACTCCCATTATTATTTGAAGGAGAAGCTTTTTGTTAATGAAAAAAGAAAAAAAACATGATATAATCTATCTTGTACGATGTCTCGCTCGATGTTTTGTTATTATTTGCTGCAACAAAGCTGTAATTAATTTGTATATCTTATAACTGACTGAAGAAGTCTAATTGTATCAATTATGAGCGCTAATTGTTATGAGGATTAGAAAAAACCCAACTAGGGCATCTTCATTACAATGCTTTCAATAAAGCAAAAAAAAAACCAACCCCATTAATGATGACAGTTATCTAGGGCGTCATTCTAGGTTAAAATCAATAGTATATATGCCACTGATTACATAATAGCACTCAGTTTATCAATAATGCAAAGTGATAACTTAAAAAATGGAGTCGACTTGTCACTTTCCTGTGATATTTCTTCTTGTCTTGTCGTTTTCAGTCTAATGTAAAACCAGTTTGTTTTTCCATGTTGGGATATGGAGGAAGGCGACTGAGAACTTGCAGCTGTTTGGGTGTTTAGAAAATTATAGGCGCTGGGAGGAATGTATTTACTGCAATTATCATTTGTTCACTTGCGAGCGATGAAAGAGGCATAATATTTTTCACAGTTAGCTGTGTGTCAGAGTTATTAGGTTTACTTGAGGATGCGGAGCATTTAGGGTATATTGTTTAAGACTGTAACTCTTGAAGGAAACGCAGCTGCACACACACACACACACACACACACACACACACACACACACGCACTGTCACTAAGCTGCCCGTCTTTTAGTTCACGGTCAGTCATGCTCCCATCTTCTTTTGGAAATGAAGCCGTTCGCTGAGAGGCGACGTCACACGGCGCTTGATTCGCCGGCGTGACGGATGCAACGAGACAGACTGAGAAAAACAACCGTATGCAGTTTATCTGCTTAAAGAGGCTGTACGTTATTCTAATTGAATATATAGTTTATACAGTTAGAGCCACAAGTAGTAGAGAGGTGACAGGTAGAGTTTGCTCTGCTGACAGGAGACAATGAGTATGAGGTGAAAGTGCTGCTATATTAAAGGTTTACATCAATATGAGATGAACTGTGCCCTCCTATCTGACACTTTAACCACGTAGTGACAGTTTTATGTCAAATCTTATCTGTTTAAGTACAAACTGTCAGCCAATGTGGAAGCAACAACGTCTCTCTAGAAATACAAAGTCGGTCTTTTTTTCAGTCATTATGGTCTCGATCTCTAAATAAGTGTCCTGGTGGTCATTTTGATGTCTGCCATGTGAGTGTTGATTGACAGCTGTGATTGACAGCTGGCTCACCACCGAGTCGAACTATTGTCACAGTATTTCAGTAAGTTTTAATGTGACTTGATACCTGCCCTGTTAGCACAATTTAGCTAAAGTAGCTAACGTTAGCCCAAGTGTTTGTTTTGGTCTGAGGTAGCAGGACGTGTTTCCAGAGCGTGAAACTCCTTATTTAGAAGGTCCTGGCTCCAAACGGAAAACATGACGCCGACCAAAAGCTGCAACTCTGAGCTTCAAACCAGCTTCGATCCAAACCAATGAGTGATGTCACACCTCTCTATGTCCACATTGATATACAGTCTACAAGTGAAACACTGCTACGGTGTTTAATAACTGTGACTGGAGATACTCTTCATCCCCTCCTCTTGAGAAACTGACCCGGACCTCGTGTCCAAGACGTATATTAAGGCTAAGATGATCGTAAATTCCATCTTACACACCTTATTAGGCTTAAAAGGTGTTTCCCAAAAGCATCGTAACGGAAAACGCTCTTAGAAATTATCGTAGATTAATTAGTGACTCCTTGAGCATCGTAAGAAGCTCCAGAACTTGCAGGAAGAACCAAAAACTACATGTTTGATTGAAGTTTTCATTGTTTTTGTGCATTTTTTAAGTCTCTACTTTGTTCATGAACACTGATGTTCTTTGTTAAGTGGCATTTGATGATAATTGAATGAAACTAAACTAAACTAAATCAACAAATAAATTCAATAATTGATCTGCCAGTTTATATCATCCTCCTTTCCCTCTTCTCGTATAATATCTTCATCTCCTCTGGCAGAAATGTCACTTCCCCGTTGGTATATTTATAGCTTCCATATCTTCTCTTTTCCTTTTTCATTTGTATGTTTTTCTCACGCTTACATACAGCAGATCTTAAACAGAAATAATGACAGTATGACGCATGTTCATGAAACTGCTTCATTTCAGTTTTAATATGATCTTCAGCGTAACATCTGCCTCCAGCAATCAATCAAAGTTTACTTTCTTAAACCAACTTTCCACCCAGTAACATGAATCATAAAGACTGTTTACTGCACATTAAGCATCATTTTCATACTGAATACCGAGTATAAAACATTTATTTGTGTCTTTTATAACATTTAAACTTTGCGATGTTGTGTATTTTCGTTACATAGCTTACAGACGGTTCTCAGATTGAGCTGGGTCGTCCATTTGGTATCAGCAATGTCAACTAACTTCATCACCCCAGTGAACCGCAATTACCTGCAATTTCAGTACATTATATCAGCTCAGATAATGCTCGTTTAATGGGATTAGCCGCTGACATTTTCACTTATAACAGCATCAGTAAAGGAGAATTACCTTCTTAAATGAGACACTGGATGATATTTCAGATTTGAAATATGCAGTGTCTTAACAGAAAGAAAAAAAAAGAGGAAATCTGTGCTGTTGAAGCAGTTCTTTATGCTGAAAATATAGTCTCTAGAATTTAAGGGATTTCTTCTGCCTCATGCGTTATTATCCTTTTTATATCTACATGGATCAGAGTGGATTACCTCGCTTATACATCTTCTCAGCTAAACATAAATATTGTTTAGTCAGTCAGTGTTTGGGGGAATACACTGGAGACTTTTTTAAAATTTTTTATCTTTGTCAACCTTGTAATAAATTTAACTTTATTACTCCAACAAACAGGAGAATCTGTAAGCTAATAGGAACTGAAATCAGCGGGTTTCAGTTACTGTATGAGTGTTATTCTGAGTGGTAATGAAGTTGTAGTTATTGGAGAATAATCCATACCGATCAGAATGCTTGTTTGTGTGGTATTGAACCAGAAAAAAATGTGATATGATCTTGTGATCACCAAACTGAGAGGTCAGTTATCAGTTAGCTGGTTAATTATGTGTGATATAATCTATAGAGTCTGTCTTTCCAGGAAAAACCACACAATAGGTCGTAATTTCAGCTGTTCAAAAATGACACATAGTTACGTTTGAGTGACAGTTTCCATCTAGCAGCTGTAGTAATTACGACCTGGAGCAGCAGTGAAGGTCAGATGACGTACTGTATATAAATGTCGACACATTTCCAGGCTCAGGGGAGCGGGTTGGGCGGACAGAGGCATTAACCCAACTTTAGTCACCAAACCCTGAGGAATAGTGTCGGGCTCTGAAGACAATTTGACACAGTGGCCAAACTGTGTAATTACAACTTTCGCATAACATAACTGAACATAATTGAGGACGCTCTTAGAAATGATCGTAGATTAACGAGTGACTCCTTGAGCAAAGTGTTTCTAAATGTATGCCATATCTAATAGGCACATTTTTGCATGAACAAAAAACCCAAGTACAACCCCCTAGGCACACCTTTCTAGTTAATGGACCTAATATGGCGTCACCCATGTCTCTTCTTGGACAACGATTGGCCTGAAGCCACATGACCATATATCCAACCCATCTTTGTAGATGCCCCATTGGCTGATATGTGTCTGGATGTAGCCTATATGGTTGGTTGTCTTTATATTTTTTTTTTTTACCTTCTAACTTTTTTATGCCCAACTTACTTTATTTAAATGTTGTTTGTAATGTGTTTTATGATGACCCTGATGAAGGTCGCAAGCCAAAACGCGTCGGTCAACTAATAAAGTTGTTCTTCATGCTACAAGTGTTGCTGGAGGTCTCATCTTTCTCGACTCCTCGAGCATCTTAAGAAGCTCCAGAACTTGCAGGAAGAACCAGAAACTACATGTTTGATTGAAGTTCTCTTTGTTTTTTAGTCTCTACTTTGTTCATGAACACTGATGTTCTTTGTTAAGTGGCATTTGATGTAAATTGAGTGATGATGATGATAATGATGTTTAAATTAGAGAGTGAAACTAAATCAACACACACACACATAAATTCAGTAATTGATCTGCCAGTTTATATCATCCTCCTTTCCCTTTTCTTGTATAATAACTTCATCTCTTCTGGCTGAAATGTCACTTCCCCGCTGGTATATTTTTAGCTTCTCTTTTCCTTTTCATTTATATGTTTTTCTCACGCTTACATACAGCAGATCTTATACAGAAATAATGACAGTATGACGCATGTTCATGAAACTGCTTCATTTCAGTTTTCATATGATCTTCATCATGACATCCGCCTCCAGAAATCAATCAAAGTTTCACTTTCTTAAACTTCTGAACAAACTGTGTAATTACAACCTCCTGGTCGGTGATGTGATGCAAACTGAGCCAAAGATCGTTTTCCCTGCACATAATAATTGGAAAAGCAGCTGTTGTCAAACTGTGAATGAATGTTTATGAGCGAAATGACTCGTTTGATTTGACAGATTCTGATCCATTTGGTGTGATAACATTTGGAAAGTCTAAAAGAGCTGCATGTTAGCCGGCTCGGCCAGCGGAAGTCTCGGTTGCGCTGGAGAAGGACTCCTGTGCTCTATGGGCGTAAAATGCACCATTAAGCAACTTTCATAGGATTGACTGGGCGCCATATTTGAACGCGGTTCTCCTTAATACATCCATGTTTGTAACAGGAGACTGTTTGCTTCCTGTTTCCAAATGCACGATCGTCCCCCAACCTTAACCCTGTGGTTATTATTGTAGCCATGACGACGAAGACTAACTTTAAGGATGAAATAACTTTAACCCACACCTAAATCTAATCAGATCTTAACCACAGCGTTGTCATCGTCATAAAACATCGTTATTTTTGAACAGTGATTTGTTTTGTAAATCTCAGACAGATGTTGTCCTGCTGATTAGAAAACGCTCCTAGAACCCGTTCTTGAGTCACGATGTCAAACAACATATTTCATCGTTTAATTTCTAACCAAAGCTGCATATAAGTCCAAACAACCTGCCGCTAAATTAAACGTGCCTTTATACATCTTGTATTCATCTGATTGTCAACAATGTTATTTTTGTTCTATGTACAAATAATCACATCTTATAACTCTAAAGTAGGCAAGTCTACTGTTATGATGTTGCTTTGCAGAGAGGTTTGTTGTTGTCTACTGTGAGGTTTTCCTGTCATTTTGTCCGGCCGTCATACTGTATGTATCTTCTAAGAATTCCTGAGGCGAGTTTGACTTACAAAAAAAATATACAGCATCTGTCTTCCTGCCCGCCTCTTTGTCCCTCTGTGTGTTTGTATCTTTTTTGTCCTCCTGCCTCTGTGTTTTATCTGTCTGTCTATTTCGGTCTGTTTATCTATTTGTCGGTTTCTCTGCCGGCCTCGCTGTCTGTCTGTCTGTTGTCATCTGTCTGTCTGCGATATGAACCCACCGCTATATTATTATTATTATTATTATTTGTGACACACACTCAGACACAAACACGCACACACACACACAGTATCAGTATCTCCGGCTTGCAGACAGCTCGCAGACAGAGCTCAGTAAGTGAATTAAGCTGGTCTGGACTCTACTAAAGCTGACACTGGTTGGCTTAGTAAGGACACACACACACACACATATACACACAACTTTATACTTACACACAGAGCAGATAAAGAATTGCAGAGCGAACAGATAAACTCCCACACACATACTATACACAGAAACTAAATGCTATATGATCAATTTAAACACATAATTTTACAATTTTTTTTTTTCTCTCTTGACCTCCTAATTCTTCCTGACTGTTTCTACTAACTTTTAATAATGAAAATATAACCGTGCTTGTCCTCCTCCTGAAGCGCCTGAAGGAGCTGAAACAGAGGGAGTTTTACAGAGCGCTGGCCTGCAGGAGGCAGAGGAGACGCAGGGAGGAGAAGAGAGAGGAGAGAGCGCTGAGGAGACTCCATCAACATGAGGAGAGGAGGACAGGAGAGTGGTGAGGAAAACACACTTCTACGCAGTAATTTAATATTTATTTGTTGTCTATTATATCTGTCCTCAGGGGCGTCATGCAGTCAGCTTTTTTTTGAGGCGGTATAATGCACATGTTAATATTCACACTAAACCAAACTGTTACCAGTATTTACCTGCTTTGGCTAGTATATATATGATCAAACCACCTCCCTATCAGTAACTATAGAGCTATAATTGACTGACATGTATTAACACTATATTGCATTTGAATGCAATATTGAATAAGAAAATGTAAGTGAACAGGCTTTAAACTCAGGGGTAATGTTAGCTGGTTAGCGAGCCAGCACTGTTAATTATTTAAGTAAAGAAAGCTCACAAACGTGTAGCTGCTGTTTTTACTGACATTATTTAGCTCTTGACTCTTCTTATGTCCATCGCTGTTTATTATTTCAGTGCTGAAAATTTGTTTTGACCAAAAAAAACCCCAATAATTTAATAGCAAAGGACAACAAGCTAACACTAATGTTAATTACTTGTGGGTTTATAGTTAAAACCACTGATGCTAAAGTCACTTTAGCTTTAATTAAGGAAATTGTAAAGCTTTAAGTAATTAACATAACTGCAGTTTGCACTGATTCTACACGACTTCCACAGCTGCAGCTGAGCGGCTCTACGAGCTCCGCTGCTAACACGTAGCGCTTCTAGCTGGAAGGAACCAAGTCTGTGTGTAGCAGGGAGGGTTTAATACGAATAAAAACCCTCAGGAGGTGGTAGAGACCAAAAACAGAGCTATAAAAGAGTGAATATTGGACTTACATTCACTGCTCACCCCATTCTTCTCTTGATATCAGCAGTTTAGGTTTTATTTTATGTGGAGAAAAAGAGTGGAGAGCAAATTCCCCTAATTGTCACACATCCCAAAATAACAAATCAAACCATCATGCTTTCAGGGTTGTCTTGACGTGGCACAACTCAACCTCCAAGGTGTGTCGTATCAGCAGCTGATTACAAGGAACCCCTGAGTGTGATACCAGTAGCTACAGGTTTCCATCCAAATGTTTAAACGAATCTCCAGAAAATGCAGAAACTGCTGTTGGACAAATATTTGGAGTTGAAGATAAACAGCTGGTGGCTGCTTAATTTGCCAGTTGGGGGCTATTAAACCATCGCAGGAGAAGCAGGTGTTATTTTTCGTCTCTTCAGCGGACGTTTAAATCACAGGTTTCATGTCATAATTTATTCACTAAGTCTTTTTCCATCGCACTTGTCACATTATTTTATTTTACACCAACTTTTCTTCCTCATCTAAATGTAAAAACTTACTTAAACTTACCTCACAATAAAAACAGATGGGATGAAAATGCATCTAGTTCTGATCCTCACATCTCTTCCTTCCTGTGTCCTAATCTACTCAAACTTAACTTCTCATAACATCTCAAAGGTTTCACTAAAAGCTTCACTGATGTCACAGATTTTCCGAACGCCCAGAGTAAGTTCGTCACTCTCACCCTCGTGTGTTTACACTTTTTCGACTCGTCATCGCAGGAGAAGCGCAGGTGTTACTAACGCCGTTAGCAATGGCTCCGTTGCCATGACAGTGCGACAGCGAGCCAGCGTGCACGACAGCAGGACCCCTGAAACTGAAGCAGCTAAATGGAATTTAGCCATCATTAATTTTATTTACACCTGAGCTTTTCCTACTGTGACATGTCAAGAATGTCTGCTGTGAAAAGGGTCTATTTATTCAAAACAGACAGACAGACACTTTTTTTTTTTTTTTTTAGCTGTTTCATGTCCTCTCTCCGTCTAATTACAGTGTGTTCTGTGCAGGAAATATTAACATGCTTGAGACGGGTGATCCATTACAGTGAACACCCTGCTGTGTTAATGTTTGTGAAAGTTATTTTACAGCTGTGTGTTAATGGTGCCGAAAAATCTACATATCGCTCTTGTGTGTTCATGTGCTGGTGGGAGGCGTCGACATCTGGGACTCTCAAGTGGGCTGCCAAATAGAGTTGAACTCACGTGCCGTTTGTCTTTAAAATAAATGAATAAATAAATGAATAAAATTAAAAAAAAAACAAAAAACACCCTGTAATACAAATTATAAACAAACACTGAGGTCTAGAAACAGATGATGTGGATTTTTGGCTGCTTCTTGCTGAAAACATGTTATGATGAGAGTTCATCTGGCGAACTACCAAACAGAGAATTTGGTTTCTCAAAATATAGCACATGAATGCACAATTTGAGCTCAGAGCTGCGAGTCATAACCTGATGAAGATGCCCACGCAAAAAAAAAAAGAAACGTAGGTCTCCGCCAGAAAATAGTCCCTGGAGACAAGATGAGAACATTCACGACTTTTTTAAAACATCCATCCATGAAGGTTAGAATTTAAATGTAGGATTTTATTTTATTTTTTAAAAAAAACACCTCATGTCCTGACTGACATGTTTGTTTCACAGTTATTGTTCAAGATGAAAAAAAAAAGAAAAGACAGATCACTAACTAGCTCCCTGGTTACAGCGAGCGTTGGCACAGCAACCAATAAATTGCTCCTTGCTGTGCTTAAAGGGGATTATCAGCATGGCGATAAAGTGTCTCTGACCAATCGCGTCGAGCAGCTGAACCCACTCACTGCATGGAAAGTCGTGTATCGGTATCGGCTGTCACTGCCATTTTTTAGATTTGCAACAATGCAGTTTGGCTCCTGGCAAAAAGGCAGAGAGAGAGGAAAGCATGACCAAATTGATTTTCAGCTGGATTTCAGCTCCTCTCGCCCTCCTCACCGCTGCTCCCTTGTCTCCTCTCCTCTCCCCTTCGCTCCTTTCTTCCTCTCCTTTTATCCTGTCCTCCTCTACTTTTGTCCTGCCGCCTCCTTTCCTTATCATTTCCTCTCCTTTCATCCTCTCCTCCCATCTGTTTCCTCTTCTTTTCTCCTCTCTTTTCATTTGTTCATCTCCTCATTTCTCCTCACTGCTCTGCCTCTTTTTTTCCTCTCCTCTCCTTTTGTTCTTTACATTTCTTTCATACTCTCCTCCTGATTTCCTCCTCTCACTGTCTTTTCTCCTCTTTTCTCCTCAATCATTCCTTTCATGCTTTTGTCCTCTCCTCCCCTCTTCATTTGTTCCCTCATCTTCCCACTCTCCTCTCTTCCTCTTTTCATGTTTCCTTTTGTCCTCTCCTCTCCTCCTTCATTCCTCTCCTTTCACCCTCTCCTCCCTCTCTTCATTTGTTTCTTCTTCTCTTCCTCCTAATCTATTTTCTTTTGTCCTCTGTTCCCCCTTGTTTCCTCCTCTGCTCCCTTTTCCTCTCATCCTTCTTCTTTTTGTCCTTCTTTTCATCTCTTCTCTTTCATCCTCTCCTCCTTAATTCCCTTCTTTTCATCCTCTCTCCTCAGTGCTCCTGGTTCCGGTCCCATGTTCAGGTCCACCACCGTGGCGGTCGACCCAGCCAGTCAAACCAGACCAGACTTCATGCAGAACTGGGCCGACATCCGTACAAGCAGCACACTGGGAGCAAGTAAGAACTCTTATCTTCTTAAAAGGCGTGTACTGCGCCGCTTAAATACTTTATGAGCATGTGTTTGGTTTTGGTGACGAGGATATCACTCTTGATATTCAGGGATTAAACAGAGCGTGGTCTGCTGCAGTGATGCTGAAATATCCTGATCGACAGCAGACTCGGGCAGCTATGAACATCTATGTACATGCAAAACGCACACAGATGAGACGTTGTGGTTTAGGGGAGGAAGCCATATCAAAACAGGAACAAGTCCCGAGCAATTAAAACTGCTTTAAGGGCTCAAACATTTACAACAGCAGCAGGATCGATTCGTTTTAATGGAATCGCCACAAACTGAATTTTATGTCATAAATCAGAGTTTTAAACCTTGGTGAACTTTGAGACTCAAGGTCCTGCTGTTGACCAATAACAAACCGTGTTGACGGTGCTGACCTTTAGGGAATCGAGAGTCCAAAATAGAAGAAGCTATCATTTTAGCTGCAACACACTACAGTAACTCCAGTATTATATAACGCTGCTCTGCCAAAGTGCTTCACAAAAGAGGTGCAGCATGAGGTTTGTAGTCAATCATGAGGCTGGAGTGGAGGGAACAGAACAAATACATGGTGGTAATGCTTTCTTTTATAGGTCTGTAACTTCCTAATAATTTCCCATTTAGTTACCAACTACTAATTACTATGTATGGTCATTTAATTGGGAATCAATAGGGATTCAGTTGGTCCACTTCCAATTACTGTAATTGGCACTCCCAGCCTGAAGATCAGACGCTTGTAGAGTCAGTAACATCTTTTAAATCACTTCTTATAACATATCTTTTTTTACTACCTTTAGTTCCAATATGTTTTATCTGTTCTATATGATTATTTCATCCTTTGTACCTTAATTAATGGGTATTTTACCAATTCTCTGTACATTTAGTGGGCGGATTTTATTTAATTTTACTGTGCTGAATTGTTTTATTTGGGTTCTCCCATGTAAAGCACTTTGTAACTTTCTTTATAAATAAAGTTCATTATAATAATTTAATAATAATAATAATAATTACAATTAGAGAAGGTGCCTTTTAGTCAGGTGGACATGCAAAATGTGATTTTGTCTACTGGTAAGTGTATAATTATGAATGGATATTTTAGCACAGCTAATCTTTCAGGGTCATTTCCATTCAACCTATAATTAGTACCAAATAAAATTTTTTCTTCTCAGTAAATGCTTTCCAAAATTGTTAGGAAATTTCGGCTTGTTTTACCGCCGTGTTAACTCCTTGCCCGGTTAGTGTGGAGACACATAGTCAATATGTCACCAAGTTTCAAGCACAAACCCATTTAATGAAAATACACAGATTAATTTAGCTTTGCCACTTTCTCTGAGACGAAACTGCACAAACTACACTTTTACTTCTGTACTTTAATTATTTCAGTGGCAGCACTGCAAATACTACAACTACCACTCCTATTACTTCTACTAATAATTGCACTAATGATTGTATCCTTTTAGTGATATATTATTTTTCAATATATGCCAAATAACATTACAGTTGCCAGTTTATTCGGTACACCCACCCAAGATTTACAGTCAATACTTTTTCCATCTCATTTATATCAGTGAGGACAGACTAAAGATGAAAACAACATTTCTAACCCAAAAAGTTTCAAACTACAAGTCAGATTTATACTAATGGAGTAATGTAATCTCTTTTCGGTTATATATCAGTGTTTTTTTGCATTGACTGTGTGGTTCAGTCTTTTAATTGTACATTACTCTGGTAACTTTTGTCCTTTAATAATTGTTAATGTATACAATAGATCATGTCGGACCCCTGGACGACCAGCAACTGCGTCAGTAGAAGCTAAAGGGGATCCTCATAACAATAAACAATAAATGTCTTGAGTAAAAAGGAATATTATAACCTTCATAAAGGGAGGATTTACTGCAGAGTCATTGTATTACACCGCTTTACTTTTAGCGAGGTGTACCTAATAAAGATGTACAGTATATAAAAGCCTGTCTGTGAATATGCAGCTGTATAAGAATGGCTTTGGGATAATATTTTCCACTTAAATTTGTCATTCGGCTTGAATTTGTTCTGATTCAGGAGGTGATATCAGCTCTATCTCAAGTGGATTTTAGGGTGAAAGATAAATTTTAATTAAAAAAAAAAAAAAAAAAAAAAGAAAGAATAATCTGAAATTTAGCAGCATCATTCCTGGTGTTTCAAAGAGACAATCAATTGTCACCCTGTCTCCTCTGTGAATATGTACTCAGTAAAGTTTTATTTTCTCATTTTAAAGTTGAGACCGATGGAAAAGTTCAACAACTCCATTTAAAGTCGACTTTCTCCGAGTGCTAAATGTATTTCACATTTAGTGTTGGAAGAGTAATAATTCATTTGAGGGCTTCCCTTCAAAAAAAAAAAAAAAAAAACTCCCAATATTTAATGAAAGGGGTTTCTGGTTTGAGAGGAAGGCACATTATGGATTTCTTTTAAAGTTATAAGTCATCTTAAGACCTCCACCACTCAAGAATTGTCTGAATCATCTGCCACACTGACGCACAGACAGATGAATGTCTGGCAGCACGTTTTGCTTCTAAAATGGATATGCAAAAAATGGATATTACATGTTGGAATAAAAACCTTAATCTTAATTTTTTTTCCCCTTTTGAGTGAGCCACACATTCATCACTCTGCTTATGTTTTTCTTAAGTCCATCCTACACCCATAAATCACATTCAGATGTGTTGAAAGCCACAAAAGAACACAGGAGAGAAGCCAAAATGCTGAATAAATGCATAAGGAGCTTACTATATAAAAATTAATGCTATTCTTCTACATCTGTACCATCCTACTCTGTTCTTTATTGCCAGGCTAGGCAGATAATTCTGTTATGTTTTACATGTAAATGAAACCGGTGCCAGCTGCTATAATCTTTTCTGCTCTCCTCTCTCTCCCCTCCATCTAGAGACTCAAACCCCGCTGATCCAGCCTTTCCTTCCTCTGGACCCTGCACTGGAAACCAGACTCCTGAATAACACACAGTGGGAATACAACCAGCTAGACTCCAACAGCAACGCTGATACTGCTGCTGCTGCTGCTGCTGCTGCTGGAACCTGCATCCTCAACAAGACCCAACTGGACTACAATGACCTGACTGCCGCTGCCGCCGCCGTTACGTCCAACAACATCATGAGCACGAACGCTGATAACACAGATATCAACACTTCTACCAAAACCAGACACTTTAACAAGATCCCTTGGGCTCATAATTATTTAAGCAACACCTTTACACCCAAAAACATCCCAATAACTGCCACTAACACCACCACTAATGGTTCTATTTTCAAGAAAACCACTACCACCAGTGAGAACAGAGCAATGTGCGGAGCTTCAGACGCCCAGTCCGTCCCCGGCAGAGTCCGTCCCGTTTCCTTCTCGCTGCCCAAGAGGAGCTGCGTCCTTCTCCACCAATCGGCTGCCGTCTTCATCCAAGCCGGACGGGGCTCAGGCTTGTCGGGGAAGCACGAAGGTGTGACAGCAGTGAAAGATCAGGGGGACAAAATCACAGATCAGCAGCTCAAATCTCCAGTATCTGCAGATACTGATGTTGTTAGTGTGGATCACTGGGACACTGGAAACCAGTGCGGTGTGGATGGTAAAACTGCAATCCAGCACTCCGAGGCTGCAGCCAGTATGTCTACCGAGAGGGGAACTGGAGGCCTCTCTGGGACTGCAGCCCAGCTTTCTTTATGTAATCGCAATGTGATCAGGGTTGAGGACTCTGTTATCAGTGGGAACGGAGCCCAGATCTCCTTATGTAATGACAACAGCACTGGAGCCCAAGTAGTCGGCAATGAAAGTAGGACTGGAGCTCATCTTTATTTAAACAGTGGGATACCGGGACAGATTTCTGACAGTGTCGGTGAAGTTGTGGCCCAAGATCTGGATTTAAATTTGGACAATCAGACAGAGTCAGACCCTACCGAAGAACTGCTTTGTCCCGCTACAAATGAGCTCCAAAAATCAATTTCTGGTGTTTTAAATGAGCCCAAAGAGTCTTCGGTTCAGCCTCAGGCCAAAGACTTGAAGTCCTCTTCATCAAACTGGGCTAAAGATTCAAATTCTTTGCCTCCAGGTCGTCCCAAAGAACCGTTTTGTCGTGTCCTGAGCCGAGACGGCAGCAGGGTTCTTCTCTGGCCGTCGGAGATGGTCAGTTACACCAAAACTTCACCATCCATCTCCTACAGCGTCAACCCTCTACTGTATGACTTCAGAGCACATAACCGGGCCAAGGAAGGGGGTGATGAAAAGAAGGGAGGGCTGGAGGAAGGGAGGGAGAGAATAAAGCCATCTGTGATCAAACAACCCAACTGCCAACAGAGGCAGGAAGATATGGAGGGAGGAAGGGAGGTGAAGATAGATGAAAGGGAAGAGGAGGATGAAGGAGGACAGGCAGGAAATCCTATGGAACCTGTAGCCCATTGTAGCGGCAGCGACGCAGTTCCGGATCGCTCTGGCTGCCGTGATGAAAGTGCTTTAAAATTCGTTCCCGTTACTGCAGAATGCCACCTTGCGCTAGGCCTTCAAAAACCAGGGAAGAGGAGGAGGAGGAGGAAGAGACGGGGAGGGGTGAGGAGAGGAATGAGGAAGAGGGCGAGGAGGAAACGAGGAGAAGAGACAGACAGAAAGGATTCGGAAAGAGGGAGAAGGATGATAAGTGGTCTTTCTATGAATCAGATGTTTGAAGGGAGAGCAGAGCAGGGGTTGAAAAGAGAGGGCACGGAAAAAGAGGAGAGGAGGGAAAAAGCGCTATTAAGTAATCTCGCAGAGCATCGGCTAGTAGGAGGCAGAGAAAAGAGGATGAGGGCAGAAGAGAGAAGGATAAGAGGAGATCAGACGGAACGAGAGAGGGCAGGTAGAAATGACGTGAAGAGACGAGAGCTATTAAGTAATCTTCCTGTGAATCGGTGTAATCGGTGTAACCAGCTGTGTCTGCAGGTGAAAAGGGAGGCCAGCCAGCATCAATCCCAGCAATCAGCCTCCGGGTGGGGCCAGGGGCTCAGAAAGCTCCTCTGCAGGGGTGCAGCATGTAACTCAGTGATTAGCCCCGTCCCTGGGTCTGTTATAGAGACACCATGCTGTCCTGCAATTATGCCCGACCCTGCTCAGAATGGCAGAGAGACGGCGGAGATACACAAAAATACACAAACAGGGAAAGAGGAAGGGCAGAGAGATGAGGAGCAAAGGAATCTGAGGAAGACAGAGATAAGAGCTGCTCAGGATGCTAAGGAAAACGTGTGTAACCTGACGATTAGCGGCGTTTCTTTTCCCTGTCGAGACGCAGCACGTGAGACAGAAATTTGTCTTGTTCCTTCACCTCACAGGGAAACAGCATGTGATTCAGCGATTAGCCTTGTCCCTGCTTCCTTTAGTGAAACAGCGTGTAGTCAAAGACAAACAATACCTGCAGGACACAGCAATCCCGTTTTAGGCCCGGCCCCACGCTGCTCTGCACAACAGACAGAAACAGAACCGCGAATTAGATCGGCCTGCGCAGACATGACCCTCCCCGGCGATGCAATTTCAAAGGAAGTGATGTCAAAGAGAGCAGTAACAGCCGGCAAGAGGAAAAGGGAATCGCCGGAGGCCGGGGTGACACCGAGGAAGAAACGGAAACGAGGAAGGAGACAAACGAGGAGGGCTTGTGCACAGAGACAGCAGAGGGCTTGTGTCGAGTTGATCTCTGACCTTGGCGTAGATGAAGCGTGTTGTACGCAGAAGAGAAACACGGAGGCACCTAAACCCGACAGCAACCAGACTGAGACTCTTTTGGACGACATAGCAGAGTGCAGTCCAAAGGATGACAACACTAACTGCCTTTCACTTCACCGGATGAAACACTGTCTGTGTCATGACGCTAATAGCCGGGAGGAAACATTTAGCTGTAACACCTCTGACAAACTCAATAACTGTTGCAGCTGTGATGACAGCGAAGGCGGCAACGCTAATGACTGCCTCAGCTCCGGAGCCGAGGAAAAGAGGAAGTGCCGGACTGAGAAATCTGTCAGTGACTGTCACACCTGTAACACACCTAGCAGCTACAGCGAGCGGAGTGAAAACGGCAAAAGGGACGATAAACATGATGAATCCGGCGTCTGCACGGCTGCAATCAGCAACACTAATGATGATCCTCGCTACAAAGGCCGGGATCAGACTCCCGGTCACACGGACAAACTTTACTCAGCTAACAGGAGTGATAAACCTACCTGTGACACCACTGACTCACCTGTGGACTCATTCACTTGTAGCATCAATGACACGCATGCTGATCACTGTCAATGTAAAAACAAGCACGCTGACAACACTGACAAAACAACCGCTTTTTGTGAGAAAACGGCAGCCTGTAACATCACAAACAAGTGCAGCGGCGGCTGTAACTGTAAAACAAATGACACGTGTAATCACAATTACGGTTATAACCGCACAAACAACCAAAGTGAGGATGATAAAACCAAACCCGAGTGTCGCACTCGACACAAAAGCCGCCTCTCTGATTCAGCGATTGATTACAAATCCTGCAGCGGTATTGATCAGACGGACAGGAATGGCGGTGACGATATTGACAGTGTTCGGTGTAATCACTTTAACAGTAATCATGTCACTGATTGTGATCGCTGTGGTAATGTTGTTGATAACTATAGCTCCAGAAACGGAGCGGACGTCGCTCCGCTGATGCGAGCTGAGCAAAAGGAGGAGGAAAGAGATACGGAGAAAGAGCGACAGGAGGAGGAGGAGAGACAGATGGAGAGGAAGAGGGTGAAAGAGAAGCGAGAGGAGTGGGAGAAGGAGTGGGTGAGGAGAAAAGAGAGAGAGAAGGAGGAGAGGGAGAGGAGGAAGGAGAGAGAGATAGATTTTGAGCATCTCTACCCGGAAAAGAGGCCTTGTTTCCCCCACGCTCTCCCTCCACAATGCATCCCCCTGCACGCTCCTCTCCTCCTCCCGCCGTCCCTCTCCTCCTCCTCTTCTTTCTCCTTCCATCACACCATCATCCAGCACCACCTCTCCCTCCTCCCGCCACCGTCTCACCTCCCCGTCCCCTCTTACCCTCACCTCCTTCCTTCCTTCTCCCCCCATCTCTCCCCTCTCGCTCTTAATCCACCTCCCGCTCCTCCACCACCGCCGCCACCTCCTCCTCCTCCTCCCCCTCATCTCCCTCCCTCTTTCTACGCTTCGTCCCACATCCCTCTCCTGGATGCACCCGGTCCGTATCCCTTAGCAACGCCATTTCACCCAGTGCAGAGTCACCACCCGTCTCTGTATCCCCCGCCCCATCCTGCAGTTTTGCCCTTACAGGTGTTGTTCTAGAAAATTTATTTTAGAATGAAGCAAAGAAACAGACTCATCTTCACATTTTCCAAAGAGAGAGAGAGTTGTCAGGGTGGGTGAAAGCAGCTTTTACGTGTCATTACCCGCATATTCGACGGCGAGGACGAAACACGAGGGATAACAGTTTCAGGAAGACAAAGTAGAAAAACAAAACCAATCTTTCTTAAAGCCAACCTCCGGCAACCTCATCACCCCCCCCCCCCCCCCGTCCAAACACTCCAAGCACTGATTCACACATCTGAAAAAATTATGGCTTTGAATGAATTATCTTCATCAGTCGCAATCCTGCTCAAAATGAGCCTCAGGTGTGCAGCCAGCGGGATCATGGCGGGGATACACAGCTGGGCTCGTTTCCCTTGGCAGAAATCATTCGTTGCTCCTGTTTTGCATTTTAAACCGATGATTTGCTTGCAAGGCATGTTGGGAATTTCAAACTATGGTTTTTGTGACTTTAAAGGACAAATCCACCCTTGTAGACTCTCAGATATCTTCAGTCTGTGATCATAAATGCAGGACTCTTTTTTTTCCTCATTATATTTTACTTGGTGATTTCCTACATTTCCCAGAATGACTTTCAAAACAGATGAGAACTTGTTATTGAGAGCTAGCCTCTGTCAGGAAGTGTATTTTCCCTGTCGAGAGCTTCTTCCATCAGTATTTTTTTAAATGCTAAAGCATGTTTCTGGGATATCCATTGAAACATTGAAATAAATAAATAGTAAAATTCAAACACATCATCATTTTAACTAAGATAAAACAAATATTGATAACAGAACATGAGAGCTGTGTTTACATCCAGTTGCAGAGACTGTAATTACAAGCAGTCGAGTAGAAACGGATGTATTAAGTCAAGTCAGGTCAGTTTGATTTGTGTAGCACCTTTGATACACAATGGCAGTTCAAGGTGCCAAACATCAGAGTGAAAGCAATTTATCAACATGATAAAAATCATTTTAAAGCTTTAAAATACAGAAATACAACAACCCAAAATCAACCACACACACACACATTCACACAAAAAAAAAAGATTAAGAAACTAAGGAGTGTGTTTTGCCCCCTAAACTTTACTCAAAGACTGCACTTATGAAATGTCACACCAGCCAGTGTATTCTGTGTCATTTCATGTCATATTCTGATTGATTTGTCTGTAGATGTGAGTCATAGCAGCAGTCGTGCTGTGAGAATTTGGTCCTAAATATCAGACATTTATTGAATGACTTCGGTAGCCGAAGCTCCGGTCGGTGGACGAGTCTCACAGAGCGATTTAGGACCAACGTTTTTGGATTGACGACCGATGATTTCACCAAACTTCTTTTACGATTGTCAACTTTCTGCTCAGACAGCCCAAAATTTGTCCTTTACATGGAGAAACTTCTTTCCCTGTATACATGAAGTCAGACATTTCCTTTCATCTCATTACATGATGAGATCATTTACCGTCATATTTCTTGTTTTACTGACAACCTATTAAGTAACATGAATCTGTACACATGGCAGAGAGTGATCAGAAAACTGGATAATGTTTAACACGACACATTATTCCTGTTTCTAACCTCTATCCAGGTTTTCTACCTGGATAGAGGTTATACTCGTTAACACGTCAACACACTCAGTGATGGATGGACGGACTAACAGTACAAGGCTAACTACTGGCCTCACCATTGCTAGTATAAACGCTACACACTGACTGAATGCAGCAGCAGCTACAGACTCTCTCTCGAGGGAGCTGTAGTTAGCTGAATGCAAACAAAAGACTTGTTATTGTCTCTACAGTGTGTTAAAATTATGAAGTGTTTGGATTTTACTTTCCCAGTGCATCAATAAATATCCATTTAGCTTAGAATGTAGAAAAACGCCCTCAATGAGAATTTAAATGAAGAATAAATGAAAGAAAGCTCTCTGTAGCGATGAGCATAACTTTAAAAGAGAAGCCCTTTCTGCATCCAAAGTGTAGCTGTGTCCCGGTCCATACCACATACTCATTCTAAGCATATTTTGAATGCATCACAGAGATACACAAAGACGTCTGTACGCAGACTACATCTGCTTGGTTTTCGAGTGTCATTGATGGACACTATTGTCCCGTAACGCACCGCACAAAAGGAAATTGAGTAGCTGCTCCCAGCTGGAAAAAATCAATTTCAATGGCAAAACTGCTTCAGGAACGCCTCACAAAATAAGAAAAAATGAGTATAAAATCTTTGGAGGAACATTTTGATTTCTACTTGTGAGGTTTAATTGACATTGACATTTTAAAGTGGCAGTTTGATTGATGTTCAATGGGCTAAATCTTGTGTCGTTTTCTACTAAATTGATTTTTTTTGTATACCGACTGAAAAAAAGAGTAAATTACTGAAAATTACCGTAGCATATACTGTGTACTGTGAGTTTGTTGTATGGACTTGGATCTTATTGCTCCACACATGTGTTCTGATGCTGTCATAAAGAGTATTAAGTAGTATCTCAGCCTCTGATGCAGTGTATTTATCCCTGTTTGGCTGCTGAGAGTCAGTGCAAAATGTTAAGTTTAGAAATAAGCCTTTGCTCTTTGATTTTGAGGCTCTGACACCGACGCCCTGACCTTTACTCTTGACGTTTTAGACTGTTGATTTTCTGCCATCCTTACTCCATCGCAGCTGTGCTAAAAATATCCCGGCACGGCAGATAACTTTACATTCAGTGACTCATCCAAAACAAATGGAAAGTGATGTCATGTAACGGGACCATGTCCCCCGACGGAGGCGGATGAGGAGTTGTGATGAAATCTGAGAGGATGTGAGGGTTTTGATTGTCAGGTAATCAGAAAACAATCTTTTTTATATATATATTAAAAACGTAGTCACTCAATGGCTTCTTGTTGCGGTTTGACAGGTGATTTTCCCACACAAATGCAGTCGTGCATTCATCCACTTAAATGCAGGAAGTTCAAAGCGTTTCCTTCCTCGCGGCACTTTTCTATCTGAATAGCCCCTCAGGGTGGATTTTTCCTTTTAAAGCTAAGGGTTAGGTCAAAGCCACGGTGTGAATAAGTGCGGATCAGCTCCTTCTTCTTTGTTCTTCTTTGTCAAATGTTCTCTTTTCAGTAGCGCTTTGTGTCATCAAGTGCAGCAGAAATACCTCACAATTAGCAGAACGTGACTGTGCTGCACCTTGGTAGCTCCGGAGAGCCGTTCCTAACACCTCCGCACTTTCAGAGGTGTGTACAACGGGAGTTAGTAACACATTGTTTACTCAGACGCTTTCTCACATTCCTCTGAAGTTGAACATCTGGCTGCGATGGCTTCGGGGCATAACTGGCAGCGCTTATCCGTCTCAGCTACTATAGATTATTCTGGTCTCAGCAGCGATGACAAACAAACAAAGATGAATAATAAAAAAAAAATGCATAAAAAAAAAACTTAGACTGTAAGAAGCAGCTTTTGTGAGCATTCGCTGTCAAATATTTTGGTTTGCATTGATACCTGAAGCCCGGACACACACAGTTCAATCGTTACAGTTTCTAGTCGCACTCCTGCCAGCTCTGCTAGCTTTCCCAGAGGTCTTCAGTAAATAGCTGCTGATTCCAAACCAGATGATCTCCAGTATGTCGGGCATGTCGCCATGGTGACACTATGACGCCCATGGTGACATACTTTTGCAGCTTTTGCTTCCTCAGAAGAGTTTATGAACAGAGATGATGTGAGACTTCTCTTCTACTTCTTTCTTCTACAGCTAGAACACACCTGAATCATATTTAGCTGATGTGACGACACATACGGCAACATGTTTCTCTCCCTGTAGCTCCGGACCACGAGGGGTTTGAAACCATATGTTCTATACGACTGTAGGTTTTATTTATTACGAGCACTTGTGATAAATCTGTGTAAATTAGAGAAGAAGAAGAAGAAGAAAAAAAGAAGCTATTATTAGATGTATTTTTGTAGAGAAACCTCAGTTGAATGAGGCACAGGTTTTGTATCATGTAACTCTGATGCTATTTAGGAAATGAACCCACTTAATTTGTCCTCTTGTTAAGCTGTTGTACATACGTATGTTCCGGTAATCAATTAATTGGTTTCATAGGCCACAGTTTTCTCTCAGTTTTGTCAGCATCTGCTCTATACAGAAATGTCTTGAGATCCTGGTAAACTAATATTTGTAATCTAATTTCAGCACTCATAGCCACAGATATTATCCCTGCTAATATAATAGATCTAGTAAATCCATTGAGAAAAACAAATTACTCTGAAAATGGAAATAAATCAGTAGACTTGATATCAAAGTGTCTTGTTGTCAGTGTTTTTTTTCTTTTTAAAGAGAAGAAAAGAATCACTTGAAAATGACTTTCATAATAAAAAAAAAACCCCTCCTCCATTATGAGCAGACAAATCTGTGAATCGATACCTCTTACCGCCACATTCCTGTAATTTCCCCTGTGTGTAAAATAATAAAGTGAAAGACAAAAAAAGAGTTCAGAGCTTATTCAGAGAATATTTTAGTCACTTTTCAGAATGAAAAGGGGATTTTAAACCTGGACAAAAAAAAGGATACAAGAGAGCTCAGACGCTACTCCCCGGGCTGATCAGATGCTTTGGGACTGAGACCTTGTGTGTGTGTGTGTGTTATTTGTAAATGTGTGTGTGTGTCTCCAGAAGGCCCACAGACAGCTGGGCCCATCATGTTCAATGACTAAAATAGCGTCAAAACTCAACATGTTCAACACCTGGGGCTGTGTGAGTGTGTTTTACATGTGTTCGTTATTTCTATCAGTATAAATATAAGTGTGTGTGTGTGTGTGTGTGTGTTTAGGCTAATTAAGTAACAGACTCAGTGAGTGTGACAAGTCAAGTTCACTTCATAACCGAATCAATGGCTCTCAGTAATTTGCTTCGGTGACCTTTAAAAACCAACAAAAAAAAGCCTTTTGACATTAAAACTTGACTGTGTGGAATTAGTTTCAAAAAAAGTGTCTGTGTGATCTTTGTGCCCTGAACTCAAGCTTCTTATGCTCTTTGTGATTTTTATTTTATTTTTTTATTTTTCTTCATATACGCTCTCTCCCGGAAAGGTTGATGGATGTCTCGACTCAGGCAAGCACTTTAGGGTTAGCGAGTTAATAGTCCTCCTCGGTGCATCGGCGGCGGTGCATTATGGTTTTGCTTTCCTTTGCTTCGAACCGCAGAAATTACTCAACAACGTGTTAAGAAAAAAAAAAACCTCAGAAGTGGCTTATTGTGTACTTCATCAGGGCCAGAGAGACAAAAGGTCTTCAGAAACACGTCCGTTAATGAGCCATTGTGGCTGCCGTCACTCTCCTCGGGCTTAACGAGAAACAAAATACGTTGAAAGATTGATGATATTTCCTTACAAAAATAACTATGAAATGATTTATGTAGCAGAGGAGCTCCAGGGTAGACAGCAGGAGAAATATCTGAAGAATATTGCTGGTTTTTAAGTTCAAAAATCCCAAAAATCAGAGACGACGAAGGAAGACAAATTCTGATAAAGAGTAAAATTATATTAATGTACAATATATTTAAGAAAAGGAGAGAAAAAACAGACACATTTGTTAAGAACTAGATAAAAAGATTGCTTTGTTTCACCTATAAAACCACATTTTCATGTGAATGCAGCAACACTACCTGCCATGTAATTATTTTAATGGTTTGTAGATGTCATGCTGCAGCTCCAGAGAAGCAGGAAATACTCATTTCTGGTCAATCAGTGAGTTCTGGATGACAGTCAAATGTGAAATTTGTGTCAAACATCTTATTTAAATGTATATTTGTATATAATGCAAAGGCATTTCTGTAAATAGACTGCATTTATATAGCGCTCTTATCCAAAGCGCTTTACAATTTGCCTCTCATTCCTGCTCGCGCGCCGATGGCAGCGATATACATGCGAGGTGCTGGTCTCAACATCAGGAGCAATTTGGAGTTCAGTGTCTTTCCCAAGGACACCGAGACATGTGGACAGGAGGAGCCGGAAACAGCCGACCCTGTGATTAGCGGACGACCCGCTCTACCATTTATACTGCAAAGCTGCTTATTTTCTGTGTGTGTGTGTGTGTGTGTGTGTGTGTGTGTGTGTGTGTGTGTGAGCATGGTCAACATCACCAGCGGCAGCGAGCTTTAGAATTAACTCTGAGCTCACTAAACTATGTTTTGGGAAAACTTAAACCTCATTCAGACAGGATTTATTCCTCCAGGGGAGGTGGAGTGATTTTAACATTACGTGCTGTGGTCAGTGATTCTAATCTAGTAATTATTACCCCTCCCCAGTAATAATTACTGCTGGAATCACCTACTGTTGTTTTTTTTTTTTTTTTGACAAACTCTCTGGTCCTTTTGTAATTTAAATCCCATCTAGAGTGATGTCCTTATATATTAAAGTGGATCTCTGAGTTTTTTCCCTCCACAACAAAAATAATGTTTTCCAGTCTGGTAGATGGAAACATGCAAAAAACAACATATAGGCCTTTCTGGGAACCAGTATGATGAAACATAAATCCATCAAGGGAGCGAGACCCCATAAAAGCTCATCAAACAGGCTGTCATAATGTCAGCTGGTTTGAGCCCTGTTTTTAGCTTATATTTGTTTACATTTTTACATTTTGGCAAATTGACGCCATTAAAAGTATCCCGAATCAGCTATATCCATGGATGTACAGACGACTATCGCTGGATTACTTTGATACTGAGGGAAAAGGCAAGTTCTGAAGCGTCTTTATGGTATGATAAATATAACCATTAACACCTCTATTACTGCTATAAGTTATATAAGTAATACATAACATCAAATTAAAGTCCTATTAATTTCCTCACCTGATTGATGTTCATGTTCAGGTTGTTTTTATGCATCATGGCTCATGGTCTGCTTCTGTTTTGTGCCTACATGTAATAATTATGGATTTGGTGTTAACATCACCAATTCTCAACGAGTGTCGACTACCGGAGCTCACCTAACGATTCAGCGCGTTCAGTTCAGCATCTTCTCTCATCATTTCTGCCCCTCGTCCTTTTTTCTTTGCTGCAACAACCGAGAAATAACAAACGCAGACACAAAATCAGACATATTAAGTGATTTTTGAATATCATCACTGACCTGTTAAAATCACAGTGACACTGCATTTTAAAAGCTCCAACTTGCTTCTCTTAAGTTGATGTAATTCCTCTCGAGTGAAGGATTTGGTGGCAGCATCGCATGGTGAGAATAAAATTAAAGACAGAATGACTGTTAGACATTATCTACTATCTTTTAAGCTAGTAAAGGAGCATGTAATTCCTCTTTTGCTGGTTCTTAGACCATTTCCAGCTTTGGAGATTTACATGTAACTGCTAATATTTGCACACTTTTACCAAATACAACTGTAAATGCAGGAATTTTGCTTGTAAAACCGTTGTGGTATCATTACATTAACTTCAGGGATATATGGTGGATCCTTGAGGCGTCAGTCTTCCTGTGTGTGGTTGCACCGACACACTATGGATGGTTGGTAATGGCTGTGCAGGACGGGCGAACATTTCCTCTCGCAGGAAGTGAAGATTCAAAGAGCCCGAAAACCGCAGGGAAGCAACAGAAAGCAATAACATTTGTTCTAACATTTTTGATCGCTCCTGCTACTTGTGCAGAAATGGGTCACGGCTGCCAGAGACGCATCAAACATCTTGTAGTCGTCTGAGTCAGTGGAATCTCTGATGGGCCTTTTTCACCACGCTGTCAACATCGTTCTCCGATTTCAAAGCTGACAATGTTTTAGTGCTGAAGAACTAAAAAGTTTTTTAGCCTTTCCACTTTTCTGCTCATTTATGATGACTGATTGCGTCTCACTTCTCGCCCGGAGTCAGTGTTTTTTTTTTCTTCCTTTTTGTTGCTGCCCCTGTTTAGGTGAAACAAAAGGTTATTTCCGACTGAATACCTCTCCACGGTGCTTTCCTCGCTCGCTATGTAAAGTGATTCATCATCTATAATCAGCCCAACAACTGTGGCATCTTCTGTGAGCTTAAACAATTTTACAGACTAATCCTGGGATACACAAACGATTGTGTGAGGAAAATACAGCAGAGGGGAGAGAGAGAGAGAGAGAAAGCAGCCTTGAGCAGCTCCTGTGCTCAATAACCAAGTGTTTTTGAGCTACCCTGACCACCTATTTTCTTTCCCACAAGAAGCCTAAACCCCAATTACACAAAGTCTGCCTCGCATTCAAATACAGAGTTTCGGGGGGTACAATTGATTTGACATTGAGCTGCGGTCCAAAAAAAAGAGGAATCACTACGAGGATCTTGATTTGGTCGTGATCGACTAAAACCGTTCGACTGAGGAAATGTGTCTGAAACAAACCAGGTAGGCGTGAGAGGGTGTTTTTCTTCAGTAATTTGATGTTTTTTGGGGTTTTTTTTTTTTAGAGAAAAGGATGATGAGATGGTGAGACATCCTAAGAGGATACAGGAATGGAATAAAATTAAAGACAGACGGCAATTTCTGAATTTAGCGAGGTATTTACTAAAGATGTAAATGAACCAGCTGCAGTTAGTGCTTCTAAATAAGGGCATTTTCAAACCTATAGTTAGTTTGCTCTGGTCCAAATCAGTGGATGAGATGGTAAACTTGACGTTTGGTTCCCTGGCAGACCGGCCCCCAACAATTGGTCGAACATCAGCCACCAGTGCACCATCCTTGTGGTACTATTTGCTCTTGTCTGACTCCCTGGTGATTAGAGGTGGCTGTGGAGTACACAATATTCATACTCAAGTACGCGTACAAGTAATTGTCTCAGGCAGGCTCGAGTAGTCTACAGCTTCTTGTTCCTTCCTGTCTTTCTCCTCCACTGTTCCCTCAACAACCTGGCTTGACTAGACGATGACATAAGGAGCGAGGGAGAGATGATTACAATTAATTGGGTGGAGTATTGACATAGATTATAAATTCAGATCCAGAATTGTTGGAATTCCCTGAGAAAGACGTGCAAAAAGCTGCACAGTTTAAACAATACCAAATAGTTGTTTATTCAATTAATGCATGGAGCTGTTTGGATACTAACTAACTATTCGGTTCATACAGATTTCAAGTATCCAAATATTGATGATGACTATTCCATGAGGTGTTTACACAGTTAAGAGATCACCTGTTTGTTTTATATTAATGTCCAGAGAGGAGTAATAGATCTGTGTATGTGACAGGGTGATTAAATCAAGGGTGTGCTTGTTTCCTTTCTTGAATTCACACAGCTGCTCACGTGCATGATTACTGGACAGCAGCACCAAACAGTTTGAACACACTGTAGGTGGAGAAAGGTCTGGAGAAGGCTACATGAAGGCCGTACGTTACCCCACAGATAGTAATAACAGTAATCCATATCATGTATATATTGTAAAAGCTACCACATACCTGAAAATAAATGTAGGACAACTTTGTTTCCTGTTGTTGGAAAAGAAATCTATTTTTTTCTCTGTACCAGGCTAATATATAAGCTGGCATACATTTTAGCACAGTAGAGCTACAGATGTAACCTATCCTACAGCCTTTTCACACGTTTATCAAGGGAACCCTTAAATTTTAATAATATTATGATTTAATAGGGACTTAGGTCACACACTGCTTAGCAAACGCTAACATTAGCTAGTTAACATTAGAATAGTCAGCCAAAGTTGCGACAGCTTTAGGGAACTATACTAGGCTACAAAAACAATGTCAGATAGCTTGTGCTACGCTATCTGGCATGAGGCCTTGATTGCTCGGGCGTGTCGATTTGTTCTGTACAACATCAGGAGGATCAGACTCCTCCTGTCTGAGCATGCAGCACAACTTCTCACACAAGCTCCTGTAATATCAAGCATTGACTATTGCAACTCCTTACTGGCAGGCCTCCCACATGTCCAAACCTCTGCAGATGATCCAGAACACGGTGGCACGTCTGGTTTTCAACCAGACCAAAACAGCACGTCACTACGCTGTTCATGTCCCTCCACTGGCTCCCAGTTGTTGCCCACGTCAAATTCAACACTTTGACGTTTGCTTACAAAACAGCAACTAAAACGACTCCCACCAACTTGAACTCCTCATCCAGGTCTACGCTCCCTCCCGCTTGCTACGCTCTGCCAATGAAAGTTGCCTAGTACTAAAACCACATCAGGGCGCGACGTCGCTAGCAAGACTCTTCTCTGTTGTAGTTCGACCGCGTTGGAACGAGTTGCCAAACTCTGTTCAGTCCGCAGAGTCCTTCTCAATCTTTAAGAAAAAGCTAAAGACCCTCAGCTCTTTCACGAACACCCCCGTACTACCCTGATGGACTTATAAATAAAAGAACAACAACAAAAAAACCATTACCTGCTTCTATGCACACTGTTCATTACCTCTATGCTCCACCTTCGTCCTCTCAGACCTGAACTTAGTTTCATGGCTCATACTCACCTTGTTCTCTCCAGACTAGATCCTTGCTTGTGTTGTATTAACCCTCGTGTCGCTTTGGATAAAAGCGTCTACCAAATGAAATTGTAAGATTGTAGCATTGTAACAAACTGCAACCAGTTACGGGATCCATTTAGCTCAAACTTGCAGAGTACCCCTATAGTTTGTTTACATCGAGGTCGGATCACGTTCCCTCCTCAAATGAACCACTCTAGAGTTAATATCTGCCCAGACTGGGACCACTTCCTCAGTACGGTTGTTTTGAACCGCACCTGAGTACATTTACTATGTTCAGATCTGCCCAAATGAATCATACCAAAAGGGAAAATTCAACAAGACTAAACAGCCTGAAGATCTGATGCTGGGCTGCTTTGTTGTGTGTTTCTCATATCTGGAAAGTAAGTGAGAGTTCAAAGGAAGCACTTTCTGCTGCTGAACTTTAAATATTGCTTGAAAAGAAGACACTTTTGGAAATGCAAGCGTATATTGATTCTGGAGGAGGAACGTTATACTGTATGTGAAGAAATAACAGTTGATGTCAGCTCAACAAAAACATCAGTGATTGAATGAGGTTTGATTTTTTGGTAAAACTAATTTAACTCGATTATTTCTGTTAACAGATGACAAATAATCATTTCACTTTGTAATGCATTTCTCTCTCACTCACAGTTTTGATTTGGTTATAGTCTCTCTTTCTTTTTTGTGTGTCCGATAAAACATCCGCAGACGTTACAGCTGCTTTTCCCAGACATTCAATTTCAGTTTACTCTGCTGCAGTGGTCAGTCTGCAGTGATAAATCAGGTGCAGCCCCTTTTGTTATTGCACCTATTTTCTTGAACAGAAACGCCTTAAAATACAAGTTGCATTAGACCCAAAATTTTCAACAGTGCTGATTTTCTTGCAACTGTTTAATGCCTTAAAAAAGAGCCTCATGTCTTCTTTGTGAAACACTTTTAAAGTCTTTTTAGAATAACAGGAGCAAATGATTTGTTTAAACACAATTTGACAATATAAAAAGACAGCCACACTTGTAGCAACACACTTCAATCACATCCCAGATGTTTCTACAACTGTTAAAACTCAACTCCCTCAAGCTTAAACATCTAGAACCACGTCGACACTCGTGTTTTAGCTGTAACATCTTTGCTTTATTGTATTTGCCGGCGTCTCACAGCCATGAAATGAAAGATATCACAGACTGTCACACCATGAAACTGAAGTAAAAAGCGTGTGTTTTAATCATACTTCAGCGATGAAATGCTGATGCACTTCCTGGCTGCGGTTTCTGAGTGGCTGCCAGCGCTGTCAGCACAGGTGGCGATCACGCCGGCCAGCAGCAGAGGAAGCAGCAGTGGAGTGATTACGGTTCAGGAACTGAAGTGCATGAACTCGCCCAGAACGGAGAGCAGCATGTCGGTTCAGTGAAGCTTCAAGTCGGACAATCGGTCTGAAAGGTTTCCCCCATAATACTGATTGTCATACTGTTAAATTACATCACAGGTAGGTTGACAGGTCTTGATATTTCCTGAGTACTTTATAATATGGTTTTAAGAAACAAACACGCTGCCTTCATCTTGCAGTCAAAGTCGCTCAGTTACTGTTGTGGCTCTTAAGTGCTGGAAGTGATTTTCTTGTCACAAACGCTGCACTGTACGCTGTCGCCGTCACTTTTAATAAACTGCAGCCACACTGACAATTTAGTTTGTACAAACTGGCAGATGAAGGAGCTGTGAAACCTGGATGTTGTTATTTTAACAGCATCCTTTTAAAAAGATTGTTTTTTTTTCCCTTTAACATCCCAGATCCTGGTTTTTGTAGTGATGCTGACTTTTGTTGCTGGCATCTGGTGATACAGCAACACTGTTAGTCCAACAAGGCAAGTATCTACAAAAATAAATACATACCAAGACTGTAAAAATACAAAATATCTAGTTTCCTTCGTGAGAAAATCAGTTGTCATCTTTAGGTTTTTACGGTATGGATGCTGATCGGATGACAGACAGTCTTTCAGTATTTGATATTTGCGCTAATGAAATAATCCTGCATCTGTTCATATGACTGTCAGATGTAAACAAGCATAATGATTAATGGCACAACACCTGATTCTCCCAGAGAAGTATTTTTTCCTGATATGAGACCGACTGGAATGTAATGACACCTATCAGTGTAATGATTCATGAAATTACTAATTTGGATGGTTAGTAAGGCCGTGTTTAGGCACTCGATGAGAAAACACAGCTCCTTCATTCACTTTTATGAGGATCTGGCAAAAAGATGCACCACGTTAGCCAAAAAATAGTAATTTTCAGTAAGTGCACATGCCCAGTAGATTACTTTATAATGAAAATAGCATAGTTCCACCATCAGAAACCTCTGCAGTGTTTAGATAAACCTTGAAATCTTTGTATTTATTACTCAAACTGGACTTCCTGCAGCACTTCTGCACTAATGTTTTTAATGCAATACCATTTATGGTCTGAATACCTGGTAAAAGATAATTTCAGTAACCCAGACAAAAGAAAAGAAACAACTTCAGCATCACTTGAAAAACCTCAGTCCAACAATAGCTTTTTGATTAGTTCATCAATGGAAAATTAATTAAGTTACTTTTAAGCAAAAATGCCAAAACTCTCTGTTTAAAGCTTCTCCAATGTGAGTATTTGCTGGTTTTCTTTGTTTGACTTCATTGTAAACTGAATGTTGTTGGTTTTTGGACTTTTGGTTGGACAAAACAATTGCAAACTCATTATTTTCTGCCACTAAAGCCACATAAACCAGACCAAAATATAATCAAATTATGAATTATTAATAGATTAACTGTGAAAACAACCAATTCTGAAAACAATAAGCAGCTTTCGTCCGTCTTAACAGCTTTACATTTCTAAAAAAGCCAGAAAATCTTCACTTTCACTGTGTGTGTGTGTGTGTGTGTGTATTTTTTTTCTTTCTTTTTTTCAGGCTCCCAAACCTTTCAGTCTCTCCCTCTCTGTCTGGTGGTCACATATAAAAATGATTTTCCATACTCGACTCAGCGGTCAGCCAACACTCACAGCAACGTGTACGGTCAAGACACGCTTCTGCCTTCAATTCAGCTTCTCAGGCAATGCGGGGACTTTAACTAATGTGCTCAAATCTCCTTGATGCAGCTGATCTGAACAGGAGAATAAATACCTGACCTATGAAGCATGATACATTTTAATCTGTGTATATATAAACAACATATTTCGTTATTTCTTTTCAGCCTTAAAAATTACTTAACGGTCCATTGGTTTAACTATTAAGGCGCCACACTGAAGGAAACCCTTCTCTGTTTATATATATATATATATATATATAAAATTTAGAGATACACACACACACAAACACACAAATCCACACAGAGGCTATTTTGGCAGTCAGCCCCTCTTAAAGCCGTAATCCATAGTGATTGAACTGTGACATCTGAGCTAAAGCTTTACAGATGACAGTGCTGAGCTCTGTCTCTCATTTAAGTGCTGTTCATTCATCAGCTTTTCCCCCTTCAGACGAGCCACAAAGAGAAAAAAAAAAAAAAGAAAATAAGAAAAGATTGGGGAGGTGATTCTGAGCCTGCAGTTGTGGTGAAAATGGATCTGTCCTTTAAGTGTAAGAAAAAAATAATTGAGATGAGATGTCGGATAGTCAGGAATAGATTTGTGAACGCGGCTAGTTGCTCCCTAGAAACATCAGCGAGTGTGACATCTGTGCAGCTCCGCGATGTTAATGATGACTTATAAAACGGATACTCCTTGTCCCCGGCTCTGACTGGCTGAGTTGGAGCCGTTGTTAAATACCCAATAAATGCACACCTGTGACCGCATAAATGTTAATTTAAATGTTAATGCGCCAAAAGAAGATTCACCGCGTTCACTTATTACGGATGGATAAGAAAGAAAGAAGGGGGGGGGGGTTTCATTTATGGAGCATTTGCTTCAGCCTTGTTTTGTTAAAGAAATAACAACCAAGATGGTGTGAGTATTCACATCTCCAGCTCAGCCTCTCGAGCTTTTGCATTGCTTCAAGCAGCATCACATTAACAGTGAAAAAAGGGGGGACTGTGGATGTATTAAGACCAGCGTCGCTATAGAGCTATATTTCACGGCTTCCTGCCTTTTGTTGCTTTGCTGAAATGAATGTGATCTGGATGTCAGAAGCTCAAACAATCATTACATGAATCCACAAAGTCGGGTCTTCTTTTCACCGTCTGTGGCGCAGCGCTGCAAAGTGTCGGCTGTTGACATCACTGATTAGAGGTTTCGGTCTCTGGACTCTTAGCTGAGGGGGAGAACTGCGCACCACCTCCTCCTCAATTACATCAAAACATAGAGCCGAAGAGGAGAGCAGGAGAGGAGATGTAGGGGGGGGGGGGGGGGGGGAAGGAGAGAGGAGACCGGAGGAGCAGAAAATTAAAGAATAAGCCACGAGAGGCCACAGTGGTTGAAGAAGAAAAGTCTTTGTCTTTTTAAAATCCTGCTAGCTGATTTAAGATCAGAGTAAAGCAAGCTGTCAAGTAGCTTATTGCTTCTTTTATTGCTTTGATAAAATAGTGGTAACGCCAGTGTCATAAAAGGGACTGCAGTATAATAAATGATCAAACTTAAAAGCTGCAGTATTTTCATTTATGCATATAAGTGTAAAGTTTTCTTCTAATCCCTCCTGTTAACTAATGTAAGAGCAGCGACAGACTGAGGTGGAGAACTGCACCATAAGTCTTCCAAATTAAACGACACAGTGCGTCGTCGGTCCACGAACAACACATACAAGCGTTTTCTGATCTGACGCCCCTTTCAAAAACTGTTACACATCACTGTTAAAATATAAATGCATTTATGATGTATATACACAATGATTAAACCTGCATTAACTGGTCACATGTGAGCACAGACTGTCATCAGCTTTTAAGTTATGTTGAACTTGTTAGCAAACAGTTGCTTATTTACACATCTGGCAGTTACGGAGCAACATTATTATTCATTTAGAGTCGTGTTTCTGTCAGCGACGTTTCCAGGACATTTTGACTGGGGTGGCCAAGATGGGACACAGAGCTAGTGTGTGTGGGAGGTGGCCTATAGCGAACCTGAATGAACAGCAGGTGATTAATATGTTTAAATATAGATGTTTAATGCATTGCATTGCTTCAACCTATGCACAAATAAGTCATAACTGAATTCCAAAAGCATCCACTAATGTTTGTACTCGTTTTTACATTCAATAATACAGCATTAAACTAAAGGTGCCATGCTGACGAACCACAACAAGTAAAACTAATATTACAACCTAGAACAGCACTAACATGCAGCTACCATTCTATTCAGTTTTCTATTTCATGTAGATTACATTTTCCCTTCAACCTATTGTAGTTTATAGGAAGCAGCTGATATTTAAACATGTCTATTTAATTAATTATGGTATCTATTCTTGTATGAATGTATTTATTTGCACAATGGAGGGGCGGGCGGTGGGGAGGGGGTTAATGTGTATGTGATAAATAAAACTTGAGTTGACTTGGTCAGGAACAGTTCCCCTGTAGTAAAGTAAATACTGTATATGTTACAGGTTCAGGATGAAGCTCTGGGTCCAAACTGGTGCAAAACATATTTAAAACATTAGTCAGCAATGTTATTCATATCACTGTGGCGTTAACTCGGCTTGCATCAGCTCTACTATCTCTGAACTGTGAACGTCACTCTAATAGCTTCAGCTTACAGTCCTGCTTTAAACTTCTCAATGGACTTCATGAACTTTAAACACAATGCTACAAATACCTACATGTGTAAAGTGCACCTGAACATTTTCTACACAATACAGAAACACATACATAGATGTCTCTTACTCAGTTTAACGTCACACCTTTAAATGTGTTTACTGAATGACCTCGACTGTCCAACAAGGTCTGGGAAACGCAATGAACTCGCTTTCCAGCCTACATCTCTACAGACTCACAGGTTTAACTCTGCTGGTTAACTGTTAACTGTATTCTAGCAATAATCTCACACTTACACACTCTAAACACAAATAATATTAACTTCATGACACAGTAAAATGCTTTTAAACAAAATTGAACAACTGCGGTGGGTGTACATGAACTAAACATTTCAAAGGCTTTGTTGCATCAAAATGGCCACTAATGCTATCTATTAACACACATTAGACTGTGAATTACATATGCTAATTGCTAATGCTAATCACTAGTGTGAAACGCTAATGGTTCCAGCACATACACACATCCCGGTCCCACTTGTACATTCAAATTCACATTGTATGGGACCCCAGACCAGTGTCCAGGCCAGCTTTGTCACCATAACAGTCCTGTTATACTTTTCTTACCTGTGCAAAACATATTTAAAACAGCTGTCAGCATATTATTCATATCATCATGACGTTAGTGCAGCTTGCAGTCACTGTGACCGGCGTCCTGACAGCCAGCACGTACTTTTGATTTCGAGATCTGCTTTTTTCTGACTCATGATCAAAAGTCTGCTGACTACAGATCAGCTCTCACAGCCTCAGTCATACTGTTACTATAGTAGGAGGAAATGGCAAACTGGCTCCATATCAGCTGATCTGCTGTCATCATTGACTGACCAGCGTTTGTCCCGCCTTATTGTGTTAATGAAGTTGACCAGTGACCTATTAGATCTGGGGTGGCCAGTGAGATTTCAGTCCACCTGGTAAAGTCCAATACTCACTCTCTTTACCAACTCCTGAAGTAAACATCTGTCTCTTTAGCTGCTAAATGCTCCACTATGTTCACCAGCTAGTCTAAAGCTAACTGTGTCTGTTTGTCGTTTGGTGCTGAGCAGGTAGTGAACAGCGGCTTTTTAAAGGTTTTTGTCTAAAAACAGCTTCTTCCTGTGGCAGAGAACGACGCTATGAGAGCGCTGAGAGTGAACCAAAATAGTAAAGTTGCAGCCGGACAGATAAACAATGATGTTATAACAATGTTATAAAAAATATTGATTATAGCTGCTTTAAGGTTTGATTATGTTTAGGCACAAAAAACACTTTGTAAGGTTTAGGAAAAGATCATGTTTTGGATTCAAGTAAGTATGTTAAGTTTAGGAAAACATTAGATTAAAATTACTAATTCGGTGAAGTTAGGGGATCTTTGTCGTCATGGTTACAATAATAACTACGTGGTTAATGTTAGGAGACAATCGCAATGTTAACTTGCAGTTAGAAACAGGAACTGAACAGTGATCTCCTGTATTAAAATCTGATGTTTTGTTGAAGTTTTCTAGCTCTCAGGTTTGCTTCTGCATCGTGCAGTCCACCGAACATGTGCATTTGTATTTTTCCTGCTTGCTGCATCCTACTCTTCCCATAGATATTACATCGGGATGACGCCGCACACTTTAAAAATCACTTTTCTAGGAATAATAATTAACCTTGTTTGCGGTTCGAGGTGTCCTGTTGAAAGTTATATAGACGTATCTTTGGGGAAAAAGATGATTTGTTGCTGTTCTGTGAGTGGACACTGGGACAAACTGGCAGAAAACCTCCTCCATGTGCAGAGACTTTGTCACTCTAACATCATCCTATTTCCTCTGCTTCCATCATAATACTGACACTTAAATCACACTTTGTCTTGGATTGTGAACATATGTCTTTTTGGGTTACTTGCTGAAACAACTACAGTCTTTTTTTTTTCGCTTGGAAGGACAGTCTCCAACTGCAGCATGGTACTGAATGCATGAAAAATGAGAGAAATATGTTTCGCCCGACATGAAAAGCTTACATGAAGCACAGTGAGTACATAAAGTCAGAGGTCTGGCAGTGAAATTGCAAAGAGCAAAGTCAGAGTGTGGAGGCTGAGCTGGTGGATCAAAGTGTCTATTTACCTCCAACTCCAGTGACCTTAAATCCCAACACATGCCAAGAAGGTTTCCACTGTCAGGGAAGTTTTCATTTTAAATCAAAGGTTAAACTCATATGAATCCATAAAGTCAGTCTCTTCCTCCTCCTCAACCAAGAATTTAGGTGTCTAACTGTAACTCAGGATGTTTGACACGTCAGTTCGATGTGTATTGTTCCAAATAAATGAACATATTGTGTCTGATTCATGCTGTTGCTGCCTAATCCTTTTTGTGATGGAGGGATTTAATGTGATTGATTAGATGATTGACAGAAAATTAAACTAGCAAGCAACTATTCTCATAATTGATAAGTCATTTGCTGCTTTTCTCTGTTTTATATGACTGTTAACTGAAAATCTTTTGGTTTTAGTTGGACAAAACAAGCTATTTGAAGACAACTTCAGTTCTGGGGAGTTGTGATTTTCATTATTTTCTGACATTTTATATATGAAGTGATTTGCCAACAAAACTGAGAGAGGTGAATCAATAATAAAAATGATTATCAAGTTGTAAACCTACATGATTTATATCCACAGACAATAAGCAATGTTGCCAAATATACAGACAGTAGAATAAGAACAAGAGAAATGTAAATGTCACCACAAAAAAACAAGAACAAGAAGAAGAACATGGAGAATTCAACATGTGCTGATGACATTTATGTGATACAGCTGAAAGCTCCAGAACAGCAACTAAATGGACGTTGTGGTGAGATTCTTTTGTCAAATGTCAAACAAAGCTAACAGTCTTGTTGTTTACGCTGCTGCAGGTACGACACCATTAGATTAACAGTTTTATTTACACTGGCTGGTTGGTAAAATCTCAGATTACACATTGATAAAGCAGAAAAAAACATCTGATTGCCAATTAAGAAAATATTTGATATTATTTGTCATTTTAAATATTTTTGTATGATACATTTTAAGTTAAAGAAAACAAGCCAGATAAATCCTCTGGTAGGATTCTTTCCTCTATTTCCAATAAACATTGATTTATTTTATACATCTGTTCAGTGCAACAGAGACAATATGTTGTATTAAAGAAATCCTGAAACAAGGAAACCTGCAGTAATATACTGTATCCAAGTTCAGTAACTGTTCTCCTCGATGACAGACTATAAAGGGCAAGACTGGTGATATTCTATATTTTTCAGAAAAAGAAAAACCAACAGTGAAACGATCCTCCTGACAAGTGTCGTCTGTGTGGTCGAAGCCTGATAGCTCTTATTTCTGGGTCCACTGGCTGACATGTTCCTTCATTACCATGAACATGACAGATATAGTTTATTTTGAGTCAGTCCCACGTACGCTGTCCTGCTGCCGGAAACACTCACTAGAGCACAAAATGTGTATTAATCCGCAGCTGAAAATAGTCCCAATTAAACACACTATTTACTCATGTTTGAGTGACGTTTGATAAAAACTATAATGCCCAGGAAATTTATGAGCCTTATTATAAAGAAATAGAATTGATGTGTGTTATATTTGTGAGTTGTTTTCAAATATTTACGTCTTCAGGAGGAACCGACAGTTGGGGCTGAGTGCCACAGAGCAGGGTGTTAAGAGACAGACTAACAAACTGTCAGTTTTGATGTTTTCATGGGATTTGTTGCAACACAGTCTCACATCTAAATGTGTAATAGCTACTTTGGTCAACAGCACAAAATGTATTAGTTTCATAATAATGGCTCTAAAATTTTGAGACGCCTATGTTTTTTTTTTTTGGCCTGTTCTTCTCTGCGTCCACGTCACGTGACTGGCAAGTTTTTGTCTAGAAAAAAAAGGAAACCGTAATACAAGGACACTGAGGAAAATACTTCAGGGCTGTGGGTCCTTCATCCAGCCAATCACAAAGCTTCAAATTCTGCATTTCAAGTTGAATTCATCCCTGAGGCTCTAAAATCTACATTTTTTTAATGAAAGAACATCATCAGTTACATAAAACAGCATAAATAAGATAACAGCTCAGATAACTACACAATGCAAAGACAATGATTCAAACGACATGCAACTACGTGGTTTCAGCGATAGCTGCGACCGTAGCAACCACCATAGCAACGATAGAAAGCTTGAAAAAATCTGAAAAAACTAAGCATCATATACATTCACTGAACTGAGATAATGAAAATAAAATGCACATTTCTCACTAGAAATGCTATCAAAATGCATTTTAATGCCGAATTGCATTTTCCATTGAGAATAAAAGGAATGGCAGCTGTTTGTATTTTTTTTCAGACAGAAATTTGACAGTCACATGACGTGGACGCTGGCCAACAGAAAAGAACAGGCAGAGCTTTGAGTCCGAGCTCAAAGAGGATCTTGACACTGTCACATGATCTGCCTGTGTTCCCGAGATATTGCAACAACTAGTTGTGTATCTGCACCTGCAAACAAGCCTAAGTAACAAATCAAACCCATCAATTCCCAGGCAACCAACATAGTGATTGCCCAACATAGTCTTCCTTGTAGTGGAGGGCAGCTTTCATAGGACTATAAAAAGTACCTGAGTGCCTATTTTATTGATTTTGTGGAGTGGAAGGAGTGATTTGGTGGATCTGTTCTCCCAAGATGAAAAAGGAGACTGTGAGTTGAAGAGAAAGTATTAGAGGAGGAGGACAACCTAGAAAAAATGGAGGAAAGTTCCTTGTGACTTCTCTCATGCAAAGGTGACGCCACCTTCCCCATACGCCAGCCACAGCAGCACAGTAGTCTGAATCTTGCCCTGATCGGTTTGCAGTCCCACAGTCTATTGTCACAGGGGGACAAGAGAGAGGGAGATGTAACTTCTGCACAACAAAAAAGGGCTAAAAAGTAATGTTTTTGTTGTAAGTAATGTGGGATACCGTTTGGAATGATTTACTGATCATCCAACAGCTAGCGTTAGCGTAGCCTCATTAACTGCACGCAGCACTCCAGAAAGTCCCGACCTCAGCTGCACGATTCACACATCCTCCAGTTCTGAGCTCAACTATCATCAGGTGACTCTTGAACAGCTCAGCAAGCTAAGAACACACATGTGAAGAAGACAACAAGCCCCGTTTCTCCTCCTCTGGAGCCGTCTTGTCAGCTGATCACAGAGACCGCACTGATATCAACCCTCCATTAATCCCGATAATACAGCAAACACACCAACTCTCAAGTGTAAAAGAGTGTTAGTGCACTTGGTGACTAATATAATAATAATTTATAATCAAATTATAATCCCTTACACTACAAATTACTGAAAAAAGTAATGACGTGTTACTGCTTGTGGGGAGTTCAAGGTATTTAATCTGCGGTCAACACTTCTGGATAAAGTAGTCAGTAAAAAAAAACAGTGAAACAAGAAAAAGTTGCATTCTGTTTTCTTTGTAGAGATATCACTGATGTTATTATTTAATAAGGAGACTGGTGTAGAACTAAAACTAAATTAAAAGTGTTTGTTATTATCCTGCGGATAGAAATCTGGACAGTTTTAGCTCTTTTTGGTCCAAGTAAGCCTTGGATTATTTTGAAGGGAACCTGTGTACTTGTCATTTCTTTCAATGACAGCACTTCTAAACCGGAGTGTGCTGTGTTTATTTCTGGTTACAACCAACCTTGTGGTGAAGTGTGGCAGGAAGAGAGAGAGACAGAGAGAGAGAAAAGATTTATGTGGTACTTTGCAACAGCTCCTAACACGATTCAGCCAATCAGAGCTGAGAGCCACAACTAACCACTATATCAGAGAGAGTTAATGGCATGCGGAAGATGGAAGGACGGAGTACTATGAGGCATGAAGAGGAGAACACATTATATTAAGTGTAGGGGAGGAGGAGGAGGAGGAGGAGGAGAAGGTGCTGGAGAAAGAAGAAAATGGTGAGGATGGAAGGAGGAAAGTGAAAGATGAGGAGGAGGAGGAGGAGGAGGAGGAGGAGACGGAGCGTGAGATGTTCTGCTGTCTCCACCAGCAGCGGGTCCAACAGCACACACAGCAAAACTCTCCCAGTCCACTGCCAGATAAATAGCTTCACACACACACACACACACACACACACACACACACACACACACACACACACTCCAAACTAAATAAATAGCTTTATACTCAGCAACAGCCAAAGTGGGTCAGACATCAAAGTAGCCACTCGAAAAGCTGCTGGAGCTGTCGACACACACAAACACACACACACACACACGGGCACGCACACACTTGCTTACTCCAAATTGCTACTTGAACTGTCTACAAACACACACACACACACACACACATTTGGAAACACGCGCTTGTGCTTACTCCAAATTGCCACACTCTTCTCCTCTCTTTCCCCTCACTCTTCTTCTTCTCCTTTTTTTTTCTTCTTCTTCTTCTCTTCACACACATACACACACACATACAGCCTTTTGCGTCTTGTAAATTGCAGCGAGCGGGTGCCATGGATGACTAAATAACAGCAATCAGGAAGTCTGAGTGCTGAGGGACAAAGGCCGCCGTCCACTTTAGACAGATACACACTGTCACACACCTTCAGCGGCAAGGACAGTGTCCGTTTTCCAAGGATCGGCCGACGGGAGGTCAAGTGATGGCAGATATTGTATCAACACATGTTGAGTAGAAATTCAAGCTCCGGGAATCAATATTTTATAGATTATTGTTGAATCCGACGACTGTATGATGTGAACGGGAGCACTCGGAGTGAGGATCTGCAGCTTTTCAGCCTCTTTGCGCTCATTGTTTTGGTTTTACAGCACATTTACTCACTGTTTTCTTCAAACCAGCTCTCATAAACTCTCTCTACTCTACCTGCCCAGCATCAAACAGCAGACATACAAAGTTAGAAACTAGCTGGCGATGAAAGTGGAGTATAATGTTGGCTAAAAGGAGAGTTAATAACAGACTTAAATTCATCAGGTGATGGTTGCTCTGTATCTGCTGCACATGTAAATACACAGTTGTTTGCTGAAACGTCAGCAACAATAACTTAAAAAGTCCACAATATTTCAGGCGTGTATGTCAGTCAGATTGTTTTTGAAGTTTTTCTTCACCCAGTTGGCCAAAAATTGATTAATTCTGGAGTAGACTGAAAATGCAAAAGTAGTTTTTCTGCAACATACTGTTCACAAAGGATGCTACTAGCAATGATTTCCGCGATCGATTAATCTGCCGGTTATTTTCTGCGTTAAATCGTGTGTCTCTGGAGGTGCACGCTACTTGTTTTGTGATGGTGATGTGAATGTGATACTGCATTGCCTACATGTAACCTGTTCTCTGGTCTCTCTTGAGAGATTTTGATCTCAATGAGATTTCCTAAATAAATATACGTTAGCTAAATGATTATGTCTCCATGTTTCCTGAAGCACACACAGATAATTGGATAGTTTTATCCAACGAAACATCCAAAACTCAAATAAAACAAAGAAAAACATATAATAACCAGAACTGATATGATGGTTGAAAAGATAGACATTATTTAGGAAGTCAAAAGCATTAAAACTGACAATTCTTGGTCTAAGTTTCCTGATATCAGACAGATTTGGTCTAAAGGTCCAAGTGTAATTGAGCTAAAATAATGAATTGACTGGTTGACTGACATAAAATTAATCTGCAACAATTTTGTTAATTGATTCAAAGTTTTAGTCATTTGTCGAGCAAAATGTCAAACATTCTCTGCTTCTGGCAGGATTTGCTGCTTTTCACTGTTTCATATCACCGTTAATTGAATATGTTTAAGTTTTGGACTGTTGGTTGAACAAAACAAGCAATCTGAGGACATGATTTCTGCTCCGGGAAATTGTGAACATTTCAGACTTTTTTATAAACTAAATGATGGATTGAAAAACTAACAGATTAATCATGAAAACAACTGTTAGTTGCAGGCATTAAGCGTAAATTGGATAGTAAAGACTTTATGGCTCAGTCATGTCTTGTATCTTCTGGAAGACTGTTCCTGTGTTGTACACCACTGTAACTTCTTTATATCTAGTTTGGACTCTTGCTACAGTTATCAGACCGAGAGCAGCAGCAACAGCAGTAACATTTCAAACAGATGAAGTTGCCTGAGACTTTTTGGAGGAGAGATGGGAGGAAAAAAGTTAATCCAACCTGCTTAAAAAACACATCTTAAAGACCATAAATCTTAAGGTTTTTTTCTGTGTTTAGATTATAGTACATAGATTTTGTTATTGACTTGATGTTGCTTTATATTCTGACTTGGCTTTTGGTTTTCAACAACTGTGGAGGGAGGAAATGGAGTGAACAATTAATGTGCTTGATATACCACAAAGTTACTTTCAGGGCAGTTAAAAAAAACACGAGAAACACTTAAAAAAAAATCCTAAATTGCATTAATCATGGAAACATAAAATCATAATTTATGCTCTAATTAACAGTGCAGCTCTAATTTGAATCACAAACATCAACTTGTCCTTAAATAACCCTCTGTAGTTACTCCACTCCCCTGTATTTGCACATTTAATAAGTTGTGCGTTCATTGAAGTCAGACTTTGTGTTGACTCTACGAGTGCGTCTACAGTACATTTCTGAATTTATCTCCCGCAAGCACAGGCATCCCATAACACAAGCAGGGAGTGATTTATTGTAGCAGGCAGCCAGAGTTTTCATTGTCAGGAGGTTGGTAATAGCAGCCAATTGAAGAGTGAAAGAAACATTGTGTTGCTTTGAGTAGGAACTATAGCGAGGAACGCCGTGGGAATGTGCTGTTCTTTTCTGTCACCCTCCTCAAACCGCCCTGCATCCAACGCCGGAGTGCAGCACACCTCCACAGAATCTGGACTCATTCATTCCTCCCATACAACTGGCTGACAGCCTCACACTCACACTGTTAATTGTGTTATACAAAATCAAGGATATTAATTAAATGAGTGTCTTCAATCTGATTTTCAGTGGGATCTGGGTCTTCTACAAGGGTGTAGATGGTGCGTGGGTAGAATACAAAATAGTACAATTGTATATTATATGAGAACATTTTTCCAAAAATATATACTGCATAGATTTGTTTAAACTTATTTTCTTTTATTTTAAGATTATGTCAGGTATTATGGAAGACATTATGAACCTTTTCTCCTTGATTAAGTTTTTTTGAGTATTGCAAATTCATATTTATTGATGTTTAAAGAGGACTTATCATGCACATTTCAAGGTCTATATTTATATTCTGGGGCTCTACTAGAATAACTTTGCATGATTTACAGTTAAAAAAAACTCCTTATTTATCTTCTACTGGTCCTTTATTCAGCCCCTCAGTTCAGCCTCTGTCTGAGGCTGTTTTAGCTCCTGTCTCTTTAAGGCACGCCTCCCAGTGAGCCCACTCTGTTCTGATTGGCTATCCTAAGCTGCGTCTCAGCCAAGAGGATAGCTCCCGGCCTGAAAAGTGAAGCCAATGCAGAAGTGCCTTAAATCTGCATTCTTTCTAGTAGCCATCAGGGGGCGACTCCACTGGTTGCAAAAATAAGTCCAATTGTATGGAAGTCTATGGGAAAATGACCCTACTTCTGACTTGATTTATTACCTCAGTGAAGACTTTCCTAATGAGTTTATGGTCTCAATCGCTAGTTTCAGGTCTTCTTCTATACAGCATGATGTTCATTTTGTAAATTATGCTCCCATTTACAGTAAAATAGATGATAAAACAGCGTATGCTTTAGGGCGTGGCTACGTTGTGATTGACAAGTTGCTTTCACGGCGACAACGTTGATTACATAATGTAACCATGTTGTAACCTTAGAGCATAGACGTAGCTGCTGCTACTTCACAGTGTTTTCAGTTCATGGAAGTTAATCGTAACATTTTCGTTGCCTAAAAGAAGTCTTGTTTAGCTTTGGTTGTGATAAAAGACCCTCTAAGGAGTCGGATGTTCAGTTTTTCCAGTAAGTTTTAATAGTTTCAGGCCTTTTTTTCGCTCGCGGAAATTAGCATTAGCATTACTGCTGTTAACCACAGATTGTAAATGCACAATGCTAACCAAGCTAGCAGCTAGCGCTATGGTCAGCTCAACCCTCTCATCCAAATATCATCACTTCTGGCTCCAAAAATCAAACATGGCGACGGTCAAACCCAAGATGGCAGTTCACAAACCAATGGGTGACGTCATGGTGACTATGTCCATATTTCTTTACAGTCTAAGGTTTCTGCAGACTTCCACCAGCTCTGTAAAGAAACAGTAGTAGAAAGATTTTCATCTCTTGTTCTCGCCCGAATCAAATCCGAAATATGCGAGTGGACAACACGAACAACCCCTGGAACAACCTTATCAACAAAGGCTACCAACGGACAGCCACTTGCACGAACAATCTGACGTCAGTTTGATGGGGAAATAGAGGTAACTTTGTAAACAAAGCATTCAGAGCAGGCTGGAGCCCTGGCTATCGGAAACTGTTTCATTTACCCTTCGCCCTGACCACCTAGGAAAGCATCACCTCAGCCATAAACCGAGGCTCCCACAGTTCACCTACAGTGGCCCACAGGGTACAGCAGTCGCACTCGAGCGTGAACATATTGTATGACAACTCAATGAATAAAATGGCTGCAGTAATGACTCGGGTGAGGTGGCGGCTCCACTCGACTAGTTGTGCAGTTTTATTACTGCGAAGAGAAGAAGATTTACCAAAACAGGTGAAGGTGGAGCTGAGCAACAGTTAGAGCTGCAGGAGATGGAAAACATGAACACTGCTGATCAGAATCTCAAACATGTGGCCTTGTGGCTTTATAACAGACAGACATGTCAACTTAATGCTCTCATTAAAGGGTCATTTTCATTCCAAAGCAATTTAAAATTTAAAATATAATTAGATATACACTACAGCGACTTCTGGAGTCGTTTTTGTGGGAGAATTTAACTTCTGCATCTAAAAAAAGCCAAGCTGGAAGTGACATAACAGAAGGGAGAACAATAAGAAATGAATGGATCTCAATGCCTTTTGACACTGAAGAGGTTGTAAATGTTTATTCATACACATATGACAGACCACAGCCTTGTAATTATGAGCCTGCTAGGCGTCCAAGAGACCAGGAACAGGCCAGGTTTAGAAGGAATAACAGTCAGAGGAGAGAAATTGAGTTGTGGTGTGAGGAGAACCAGTGGAGAACTGGTCAGCTCTCTTGGTGAGTGACCAGCTTATAGCTTATAGATATACTGCATACACATATATAGCTATGGACATAAGCTAATGATATCCAACACTGTGTTCACCTCATAACATTGTAAAGTTTGCTATCATGTATCAGGCTATAACAAAACTAGATTGGTTGTCTAATCCTGGCAGGAGTATTGATACTTACCCATAACAGGAACTAATGCGCTGGTATCAGCTTGTATCAGTCATATCTCACATTGTGTAATATAGGAGAGGGAGAGTGAGGCATATTGAGAGAGGGAGAGAGAGAGGGGGCAGAGAGGTAAACAGTTTTCTGATAAACATTTTGTTTGATAGGTGCTTGTGTAGGAAATACCAGCCCATGGCCTTAGCTATAGAGAATATGTGCTGCAGGGATGTTGATGCCCTCTGGGCCCTGATGGAAAATCTCTCCTACAGACCTGATACACTGTGCCTGACACTGCACCCACGCTTTGAAGCATGCTGTCTGAATCCCTTTGTGCAACAGATAGCCTACATGAACTTCAGGCAGAAGCATGGCCCTCTCCAGGCCAGCAGACATGAGTATGTGTAGGGCAGAAATAATCTATTACTCTGTGGAGTTCCTGCAATTGTCTGATTTTCTGTACAATTAGAATAAAAGCCTTGTGGACCAAGATAATAAAGCACATATTGATGCTGAGTGTTCAGCAGGTTTCTAAACCTAGAAGTCATTGATTTTAAATCATATACTTGATCTTTTTAAAATAGAATAACAGTACATAGTACAGTATTTATATGTAGATAAATATCAAATTGGAGACAATATTAAAACATAAATATTTTGCTGTTTGTCTATTACAATGATGTTAATAATAAGTATCAATATTGATATTGTGTTCCTATCCCCAGGCAATGCCGCTACACAGCTTACAGGCAGGTTGTCCGCTGGGCCAGCACATTAGGAAACCCTTAGCTACCTGCATGTGTTGTGTCTGCCATCAGAAGACAGTTTCCAGAGGAAGGAGGAATTTACAAAGGATTTGAATGGCCTTAATTGGGTGGCAATAAAAATTAATCACAATCACAAAGTGTTTTACTGTGTAAAAATACTTTTTATGAAGTTTAGATCAGATATATATATCAAACAGATCTGCATTAATGGTTAGGCCTGCAAGCAGCAGAAGTCTAAGGCTAATAACAAACATGTCCTATATAAATATACTATTTATGTATTCTTACATTCATGAATTGCAGTTAAGACAATAAGTCTCATTCTGTACCACAAACGTAAACTAAGAGTTAAAACCAAAACTCAAAACACAAGATTGGAACTTTTTAAAATATGTATGTGGATGTACTAAATGTACAGTATATGATCAAAAGAAAAATATACCAATTGACCCATTTCAAACTAGAAAGCATACTTCCAACTAAAGCTGAATCAATCCTCAATTAGATATTTTATTTATAGAAAACGTTTTAATTTGCATCTGGCTCTACATGAAAATACACACGGAAAACCATGAGACGTGTATTTTATAAGTATAATAAGCAAAGGTAAATAGTAAAAAAAAAAAAAGACTCTTATGCAACATTGAGAAAACTTAAAAAACAAAACAAAAAATTAGTCATTCAAACATCTGTGCTGGTTTCACACTAACGTCTTGTGTTAAATGCTGTGTAAGATACAGGCAGAATCTGGAAAAGGGGGGCAAGTGTAGTGGAAGTATCCCACTCTTAGAGACTCCATGAGGGCCGATGTACATGCTGGGGGAGGGAAACAAATGTTTAGATCACATTCAGTGACATTAAAGTTGACTCATGGACTGACTGATGGCGATGGTCAAACTCAAAGCTTCAAAACAGCAGTCCACTAACCAATGGGTGATGTAACAGTCACTACGTCCATATTTTTTTACAGTCTATGGGTAGCACCCAAGCCCCGTAGGAACAGCACTGGGCTTTGAAGACAATTTGACCTGGAATTACAACATGCGGGTCCAATGGGCCCAGAAAGTGTTTGTCCTGCACACAAGCATGGGAAAAGTCCAGTTCTTTTTATACATCCATGGTAGCACCCCACATTACAGTGTATTAGTGTGTTAGTATTGTTAAGTTAGCCAGGAAAGTCAAAGTTAAAGCTATATCAGTATGATGAAACACTACATGCGATTTTGGTTGATTAAAATGACTGAAGTGTCACTTAGGCTTTACTCAGCTTACTTGTTTACACTTTAGATTAGGGGGATGCAAAAGCACTTGTAAATGACTTATAAATGATTTAGTTGTAAATTAACATGTCATTTAGAAGTGATGAGGATGATAGAAAGAAAGTAGTTGGGGATGGTCTAGAGCTAACACAACCCCTGTTCACCTGTATGAGGAGCTACACTGTCAGGTCACAACATGTGTAGGTTCACCTTATTCCACCCCTACAGACCCACAAACTAATGATTTATTCATGAATATTTCATAATTAACTAATCATTTATAGATGACTTACAAGATATTTGTGATGTCAACATAATATTAATTAGTCATTTACAAAGGTATATGAATGTTTTGTTCATGATTAGCTCATCATTAACTAATGTCTTATAAATGAATTACTACTGATCATTATTATAAAGTGTTACCAAATATACATACAGTACATATACACATCCGCATATAGTATCTAATAGTATTGTTGGCTACGGACACTTAGGGCCTGTACTACGAAGCAAGTTCAACATATCCAGGATATCTTTTTGTTAGCTGGCTTCACTGAGCCTAACGCTGGCTGTCCATGATAACCAGTACAACCAAGCTGGCTATCAACCAGCTCACTCAGCTCTGGTTTTTCCAGCTACGAGCGCATGTATGTGAAAGAAACGGGGTTGTTAATTACGAGGGACATCATCAGAACCATGGAAGAAGTACTGAATATGATATGAGGTGAAACGGTGATACAAAGGACCTGCAGAAAAAAAATCAGTTTTAGGGACAGCAAAAAGACATTCAACAAAGTGAAATGTAAATGAGCCTGTAATCATACAACAGAATAAGAAGATGTGGAGACAGAAAGCAGACCTGAGAGGTCTGGATGGTTCATAATGTAGCAGCAGATCAGAAATGTATTTTGGCCCTAAACCATTCAGTGCTTTACAAACAATAGCAGTAGTTTAAGATCATTTTTTGACAAAAGTAGGCTAAAAGACATGTAGATGTTATTATATATGACTTAAGTATAGAGAGTATTTTTCTTTATTTAGTTGGATGATGAAGAAACCATTCTGAATGTCATGCACATAAAAAAAAGTAATGCCAAACTGTTTCTGCTACAGAAGCAAAGACTGGAAATGACTGATGAGGTCTATCTGACTGAAATTTTGCATTTATAATAATGGGAGCCAATTAACAGCGTGTGGATTATTTTTCTTATAAAACAGTCTTTCGTTTATATTTCCAGTTATCATCACACAGTTGTCTCATGTTATTCTGAGCTGCAGTGATGGAATCAGAGTGTAAAATCATCCACACTCTCAGCTGTCACTCCGCGGAGAAAATTAACTTTGCACAATTAAATTGCAGCTAAAATCATCATTATGTGTTTAGTGTGGTAAATGATCTCTCCATTTGTTAGAAGCTCTGTTTTAAAACCAGAAGAGAAATAGAAAGCCTGGAAAAATGAAATGTTTCCACTTACTTTACTTGTCACTTAAACTCAGGACTTTTATTGGTGTAAATAGCCACATTGGCCATTCTACCCTGGGTACAAATAGCACTGTTGGCTACTGACACCTGGGTGTTATAGCATTTTGCCTAAATATTATATAGGGACTGACTGAAACGGCTAAACTGCTGTATGATGGCTTCTCCTTGATAGGACGGACTACTCAGCCACCTTTCTGGACCCTTGGGTAGCAAACCGTATAACACACCTCACCATCATCACCATGGTTTGAGCAACTTCTCTGCTGCCATTACTGTTGAAATGCAGGGAGAAGAGAAGCTGTAGAGAAAGGATGTGCAGTCACAAGTTGTACATATGTGAACAATCCCAGAAGTAAAGACAACATATAGAAAATTTGCAAAACCTAATTTTTCATGTGTAATGTTGACGCAACGCTGCCACCCTGTAACTAAAAAGTGCCATTAGTCATAGACAGCCATTCAAATATTCCCGATCTATTAGACATAATTAATTGCTCTCTAGAGAGGCATTTCCCCAGACGCACTTGAAACAGCTCTAGTAAAGCCCCTACTTAAAAAAAACAACCTTAACTCTTTTGTATTGAGTAACTATAGACCCATTTCCAACCTGCCTTTCCTAAGTAAAATACTGGAAAAGTCAGTGTTTAAACAGTTGGATGAGTTCCAATAACATTCATGATTGGCATTGGCAACAGCATTGGTAAAAAGGACCAATGATGAGTGAAGTAGATAAGAAAAATGTATCTATTCTGATACTTCTTGACATAACTGAAGTATTCGACACAGTAGATCACAAAATTCATCTAGACAGACTTGAACAATGGATTGGTCTAAAACGTACAGCTCTACATTGGTTTAACACATACCTCACTGCCTCAGTGACCATGTCTCTGGAAAGCATGATAGCCTTTTTGGTATTCCACAAGATTCAATTCTTGGTCCTTTATTATTTTGTTTATATATGCTACCATTTGGTAAAATGATTGGTTATCATGGTGTGAATTATCATTGTTATGCTGATGACACTCAGTTGTATTTATCTGTAACGCCAGATGACTCTGATGCACTGAATACCGTTATAAATTGCCTCTCCAGCATGGAACAGTGAATGAAATTCTCGTAATTGGTACAGATGAACAGAGACAAAAGATTTTTAGCAAACTTGTAAGTCTGGCACCACAGAACAAGTTGGAAGTAAAGAACCTGGGTGTTATTGTTGATTCTGAGTTAGATTTTAATTCACACATAAACAATGTTACAAAGATTCCCTTTTATCACCTATTTAGAGTTAGACTGTAATGCACTTTATTCTGGATTACTGAGAAAAACAAAACATTGATAGGCTGCAGCTCCTACAAAATTCAGCAGCCAGAGTTTTAACAAGAACCAGGAAAAGAGATCACATTACTCCAGTTTTAGCATCGTTACACTGGCTGCTTGTGTCACTGGGGATAGATTTTAAAATTCTTTTACTTGTTTTTAAGGCTCTTAATGGTTCAGCACCTTCATATATTTCTGATTGCTTATTTGAGTATGTTCCAAACTGTCCCCTTAGGTCGTGTAGTGCCGACTTGCTAAATGTTCCAAAAATTAACTATAAAAAGTTTGGTGAAGCAGCCATCTGTGTTTATGCAACAAAAGTTTGGAACATACTCCCACCACAAATTAAACAAGTAACTTCTATTGATAGTTTTAAGAAACAGCTGAAGATCTGTTTTTATGATCTTGCTTTTAATTATTTTTTAACATCACTGTTTTTATTTCATACCTATTTTATAACTTTTATATTTTTTTTTTATTCTTTTTTTAATTGTTTTCTTATTGTTTTATTGCTTTATTATTTGAATTTTGAATTTGAATTGCTCCTCATGTCTTCTTTTAATACCTGTCTTTGATTTTATTTTCCTCCTGTAAAGCACTTTGAGCTGCATTTTATGTATGTAAGGTGCTGTACAAATAAAGTTTATTATTTATTAATAATAAATTCAATAAATGCTTAGTTCCCAGTTTATTAGGTACACCAAGCTAAAATTAAAGCAGTCTAATAAAACAGCCCTGCAATAAATTCTTCATAAAGGTTACAGTATTTGATTCTGTTGATTTGTAATGTGTAACACTGAGTGATGTCTCTTATGTTTTGTTTGTCCAATTTTTATCATTGAGGTTTGGACTGCTGTGTTAGACTATATTAGTTTTAGCCATCATACTCATTCTTTCACCATCACATAATATTTACCTGTTGTACATCCCAAGGAAGGAGAACCCGGTGTGCTTTGGTGCAAAGTGCAGGAAGAGGGAGTGAAATGCCTCCATTGAAAAGATCTGATGCTGTTGGGACAACTGCTGAACATCTGGAGCTGTAGTGTAGTGGAAGAGCTGTGGCTGTAATGCTGGTAGCTACACTCTCCAGGTTTAATTGCTACAGTTGATCCTGCATAAACACATATTTTGTTCTGATTTTAATAGAACTGTCTATATATGCATTTATTACATAGACTGACAAGGTCTGATTATATGATCACTATCAGGTGTGATTTGTATAACACCTTTTTTCATGCATTTTGACTCTTAATCTTGAAGAAGGCTGTTGGGCTGAAATACCAGATATAAAACATGATGATTCATACATGATGGAGCTGGAGAATTTAACTCATTTTTAAGTACAGATTTTGGTGTGTCTTAGCACATTTTGGGTTATATATTGATAGGACCAAAATAAACCAAACACCAACAAGCACACCAAAGATTGAACCTCTAAACATTTTCAGCCACACGCTGTACACAGTATGTTGTTCCAGGTTCCAGCCGCTCTTTGATCCTTGCTTCTCCCTCCAGAGGTGAATGTGCACAGCGGGTAAACACAGGAGTGCCGTGTTCATGAATGTCCTGAACATGGTTGACCTTGCTTTGCCAATTGGCCTCCATCACATCTGGATCTCCATTAGGAGTGGAAGCTGCAGTCCAGTAGAGGTGGTTGGTAACAGCTGGCCTCCACAGCTTCAGGTCCTCACACTGTTTCTCCTTTGCAGCAGCATCCACTGCTTTCCCTAGACCTGTCTCAGAAAAGAAACACAAAATGTTAAGAAAGAAAATTTAATTATAAAGAATTTTTATCAATATGCCAGAGGTCAAAGAAATAGCTTGTTCTGTCTGGACACAACTCCTCCCACACCCACTTGGCAACCTAAAGCGTGCGACACAACACATTAAATTATAATAAGTAAATTTACTTTTAGCTGTAAATATCGTCAGGGCCAAGATTGTCTTTACCTGCCGATTTCTGTCTGTCACGACGGCCGACACTTGCATGTGTTGCTCGACACCTCCGAGCTCCGTTAGAAACATCCGGTCATATCACTAACTGTGTTACATCAGACAACTGATATGCGTGTCTGAAAACGTTAACATGTCTGGACACATTCAGATCCAAAACCTTGTTAATTCTGTCCTCGATCAAAGAGTAGGTGTCATATTTGGCACAAAGGCGAGGAGAGTCTGACCTATGAATGTCAAAAACAGTTCAATTCAGATGTTAAAGCACAAAAACTGACACATTAAATTATACTATATATGCAAATATTGTTTTGATCTCTTTTCTATATCAGTGATACAAGTCGAAGTGTACTACCTGCAGTCATGAGAGGATTAGCTCAACCCCATCTCATTCAGTTCTCTTACCTGCTCATTCTGCCAGGCCTGCACAACGGTGGGGATTGTATACAGGTGTTTAATGCGGAAGAAGGTGCCGGCACTGATGCGCTTAAGTCCAAACAGATTCAGCATCCTTATGGTCTGGGTGGCCATGCAACCGTAAAAGCGGATGGCCCCACTCAGTAAGAGGTTGCAGGCAGTCGTGTTTCGGTGCAGCATTGGCTGGTTCTGCCAATAACGCCCATAAACACACATGTTGCACAGACCTAAGAGAACTCTTAACAGTCATAAATAAACTATACCATAAAATAATAAAGTATATAAATTAATAAAACAAATAAATCAACAAAAATTAACATACAGATTATGATACAACTTTATTTTTTTATCAGTAGAGTTCACAAATATCCTCTTAGCTGATTTATTTTTATATAAATTCCCTCCGTGTTCCCTCCCTCCTCCATCCTGCTGCTCCACGTTTCCCCGGGTTTCCCCATAACAGGAAGGACAAATGGTAAACAAGGACATCAGCTGGCTTTGGCACACAATCAGCAGCATTGAAAAAAGAAAAAAAACACTTATTATTTCTGACTATGACAGTTTGGTGATACACATAATCTAAAATTAAAAAGAAGTCTTACTTGACATCAGGGTGAGATTCCTGCAGTGGCTATTTTGATGGTTCCTCGTCAGATTGTGCAACCTGCACAAACACAACAATTTACCATGATGATAAATGTTGAAAAGCAATATAAAACTACTGAAATAAGACCAACTCACTATGTCACAACTGCTCAGACTCACTACCACTGACTACTGCACACTGAGCTGAGGCAGAGCCGAGGAGACCGACGCCCTCTTGTTACGTAATATGATGCGTATGTGATATTTTAGGATATTTTTAGGCCACTTTTTCCTCTAAATGAGTGCCCTTATATCTTGTAAAACATATTAAATTCTGCACTAACTAACTGTAACTTTTCAAATAGTAATTTTCAGACAAGATTAAGTATTAGTTTAAAAAAAAAACCCTTTTAAAGTTTCCCATCTGTTGTACATAATTATTAGTTATTTATTAGAGCTATCTTTTTTGTAGTTTTTGCTCTGTGTTATCTGTTTTTAATATACACTCAGGTTTTAAATTATTGGTCTCTTTTGTAATATTATTTTGTGACTGGTGATTTGTGTTTTTTATGTACCATTTTGACCTTTACTTTGAAGATTATGTGTGTGCAGCATCCTTTCGAGGTGGCCATCTACTATATGTACTTCTTGAAGGGAACCTATTATGCTTTTCCTTATTTTCAGTCATATATATATATATATATATATATAGTTTACAATGTCAGATGTTCATATCAAACATGGCCAAAGTGTCAAATAATGAGGTAAAGCTATGTATTAATAATTCCCTGGCTTGTGACAGATTTCTTTATATGGTCATCTGCTCCACACACAGCGGGCATTTTTTCATTGTTTTGGTGGTAGTCACACTGTAAAACTCTCATCTCCTGATGTAGACTGTGATGAGTCAAACTACTATCTCCAAGGTCAACTTACTTCAAAGATTTTGTTTCAGTGTTGGGATGACAGAAGACAAAACATACATAATATCTACTCAGGCATGTTTCTTTTAGTATGTATACTTTAATGTTAAGGCTGCAGCTAACAATTATTTTCATTATCAATTAATCTGGTGATTATTTTCTCAATTAATAGATGTATTGTTTAGTTTATAAAGTGTCATAAAACCAAATATAAACCAAAATATATTCAGTTTATTATTATGTATGAAAAGGAAAAGCATGAAATCCTCATATTTGAGGATCTGAAACCAGCAAACGCATGGCATTTTTGCAAAAAAAAAGAAAAAGAAAAAGATGACTGAACAATTATTCAGTTACTGAAATAGTTTCCAATTAATTTTCTGTTGATCAACAAATCGATTTATCGTTTCAGGTCTATGTCATTTACATCAACATTTGTAGCTACATATAGCAATACAAGTATAAAAAATCAACATGTCAACATCTAGTTTCTGCCAGAGGTGTTACTTAGACTTTCCTGACTTCACTTGGACTTGAGCCTTTTGATTTGAAAATATGTGATACCTTTCCTAAAACCCAAAGATGAAAAAGTATGTTATTTAAAAAGTGTGCCACAAATCAATTAATTTCCCTTCGTTTCCGTAATAAACTAATGTTGATGCTATTCATTCCCATTGAGCTGACACTTAATTACTCAGATCCACTTTGTTTCAACCAGTCCAACAGCATCCAACAGCATCCACTGAGCGCCAGTTTGAAAACAAATATACCAACGATAATGTCGTTTGCGTACAAAAACTATGCGGTGGTCACCCAAAAACAAATTGAAGTATGCAAAACACGTGGGTTGAAAATTACAGACGGAGACGCAACAACTTCCAATTTCATTTGAATTTAACGTTGCACTAAGAACAGTAAGTCGAGGCTAATATTAATATAGCTAGCGAGCTGATGCTTAGCTAACGTTAGCTGAACAGATAAGTAACTTCAATCATAACTACAATCAATAAGGCTGGAAACTCACAGTTTGCATACACAGCAATCCGTTGCGTTCACCACAGCACCCCCCCTAAGTACCACAGGCTCCGTTTCAGCCATTGAACAGCAATGATCTGTTTAAACAGACAAGAGTGTTGCAGGTTCCCTCCTCGACTCGTACTTTGATGTTGACCCGAAACAAGATGACAAATAGGCTTTTAAATTAGATGGGCACACGCTGCAATCTGCTAACGTTACTGCATCAACTTCACAAGGTAACGTAATGTTACCTCCTTTATTGAAAATGAATGATTTCCACCTTATTGCTGTGTATGCGATCCAGTCTTTTGCGCCTGAGCACTAGACACAGTCAGTGCATCCAAGATTGATACATGGCTGGCTAGGCAGTAGGTAGTCATACTCGTGTCTTATAAAATCAATAAACAATCAGAAATGTCTAATGTTAGCTTTCTATACTCTAGAGACAAAGTTGATAATTACAAATTCACAATGAAATTAAGAATATGAGTAATAAATCTGCAGTTCATGTAGGGCTATGAAGCATTTTCTGACATCTGTTTAATATGCTTACCGCTTACAGATCTGAAGAATACCAGATGAACAAAAGCATCACAAATTAACCACAACAGCCTTCAGTCTCACAGTTCATGGACGCCCGTGTAGGACAGTAGAGTTTTCTGCACTTTCTGACAGTAGTTGACAGTAAGTTACAGCCCAGTGTGTCACAGAACATTGACATCAAAAGCAGAGAACGTCGCTGCAGAGATACTTTCAAAATTGGAAACTCAGTTGAGCAACACAGACCCTGTTCGTCACCGTGGACATCTGGTGTGACCAAAAGATGAAGGGACTCCTTGGTGTCACTGTGCAACGTATAGAGAGAGATGCAGAAAATATACAGCTAAAGTCCAATCTCTTAGCCTGTGGCTGCTTCAAAGGCTCACACACAGCCGAAAGAATCTGTGAGTAATTTGAGGCTACATGTGATGAGTACAACATTACAGATAAATTTGACTATAAGGGACATGCGGAAAGCATTCACGGTGTGCTTCCCCGTTGAACAAGAAGATGAAGTACATGATGAGGATTATCTTGATGACCCAGAGTTCTGTCATGACCTAACTTTGGAAGATCAGCAAACAGTAGATGCTGCTACGGCAAAAAACCAGCTCTTTGTGGGAGACTGAACAAAACAAAAGTGACAACTCCATCTCTTTCAAAGTTATCAAAACTCAGCTCATTGCTGCACACGAGCGCAACGTTCAAAGATGTTTTTGATGCTAAATTTGGGGAACAAAGAGGCATCCCTGCTGCTGTCAATACAAGATGGAACTCGACACTGCAGCGAGTGAGGGCAGTTCTTCAATGTGATCTTCTAAAGCTCCGTCACGTTCTAGAAAAGGTTCGGCACGCAGAGTTGTCGTTCACAGCACGGGAGTGGAATCTGTTGAAGGAGTTGGTGGACATCTTGAAGCCGTTTGGAGAAGCAACAGATTTGATACTCACAATCAGTTCTGTTGTTCCCTCTGTCCTGTCCCTGAATCACCACCTTAACAAGCCTCAAGTCTGTGTCTTGAGCGGCCTGGTCAGAAGTTGCCTGAACAAAAGATTTCTTGGAATCTTCATCACTGTGAAAACGACCAGGACGTAAGATGGAATCACTGCCCCCTTTTCAGATCCAGTCTACCTCAAAGCAGCTGTTTCTCTGATGTGGGTGGAGCACCATGTGTTGGTCAATCATGAGGTAAATGTTAAAGGTAAATATTATTGAGTTTAATGTAATTTCTGTTGTTTTTTTTTTTTAACATGTTTTGTCAGAACTGATCCTGCAAAATACTGCAGAGACTGAGCAACCTGTGCCTCTTGTTGAGAGGACTTTGGACCAGGGGAAGGGCTGTTTGCTGCATACCATAAGAGTCAGATGAAGGATGTTGGGACCACTCCAGCACTACAGCTGAGTCACTACCTTTACATATCCAAAGGACAAAACGCCCTTTTGTTCTGGGCAATGAACATGAAGGCTTTTCCTTCACTGTTCTGATTGGCCATCAGGGTCTTGGCCGTGCCTGCATTCAGTGCTCCAGCGGAGCAAGTTTTTAGCAATGGTGGCGTCATACTGCGGCCTCATCATGCACAAATGACTGACAGACTTTTGGCAAATTTGGTCTATTGCAAAGGCAATGCATCATAGGGCCTTGAGATGACAGAAAAAGCACAACCCTGTGGGTGAATGAAACTGTTTATGCATCTGTTATGTTTCTCCCTCTCTCATTTAGACAAAAAAACATAAAACATGTGACAAATGTCTTAAAAATTTGGGAAGAGAAAGTTATAGACATTGTTCCAATATGAGATAAGTTAAATACAACAAGACAGGACAGAAGCATACAAAATCCATCCTGTTGCGGTACTGGTAAGTAGTGCTATATGCTAGGAAAGTACAATGTCAGTACTTTTTTATGATTAAGTTCAGTCACACTTGTTTTAACAAACTTGTTTATCTGATTGAGGTCAAATGAAGCCCTGTGAATTATACTCTGAGCCACAAGGTGTAGCCTATTGCCACTGATGAAATGTTTGTGATAACTGGTCAGTTTGAACCCTTTCTTTTGTATGTAAAGATATTTATTTCCATCTGTCAGCATATACCTGAAGAAGGTCATTGACCAAAACATTGTATATATTAAAGTATCTTTATTGAGCAAGTGAAGACAGTGTCCCTTCTTCTCTTTAACTTGTTTTAACTAATAAATAGAATTTTTTAAAAAGCATTCATGATTTGTATAAATTTAATATATTATTACTCTGTTGTTAAAATGGCATCACATTTGGTGAAGAGCGCATTATGACTTGTTTAGGACTCAAAACTCAAAGTTTAGGACTTGGGACTTGAGTGCAAAGACTTTAGACTTACTTGTGACTTGAAAAACAGCGACTTGGTCCCACCTCTGCTTTCTGCTGTTCAAAACTAACCTGCAGCCTCTTTTTTAACCAGACCTTAAAGGCAATGAATTTATTCCATTAATCTAATATACATGACTCAAACCACACTCCTGCTTGAATCTATAAAGGTTTGCGAACAGGTTCTCGGTGTGGAAGTTTATAATTTAACACAGATATTAGAATATAACAAACCAATATGTGTGAGTCACCAGCACCTCTGTGACACCGTCTCGACCGAACCTGAATATTACAGGCTTGCAGTATTAGCATTTGCTGCACAGCTGTTGTACTGTTGCATTATACATTAGACTGAACGGGTATTCATATTATTGTGTCCACCCCCCTGTAGCAGTGCTTCCCTGCTGTTCCGCACTATTGAGGCAGTAATTGCACAATCTCTTTACAAAGCTTTACACTGTGTGCACAACCTTATATTACCCCTGCATTTGCTCACTGTGCCATTTTACAGCCTCAGGACTTATGCATAATGCTCTGTAACTCTTATGACTTACTTGAGAAGTTTATGCAACTTTCTGCTTTCATCAGCGGTATTCAAAACCGGACAGAGCTTCAGTCAGTCTGTGCAGTATTCCAGTTCTCCCCATACACTGAACTCTCACTATAGATCCCCCGCTTTAGTATGCTGTACGCCATGCTAAAATAATTACTGAGCGAATGTATAATTTCTCTAAATTATTTATAAGTGTATTTATAATTAACCATCGCTCATAACCTATAGCTCTGCCTAATTTTACCCGCTCAGTGACATGTTATTTTGTACTGCTGCTATGCCACCAACATGAATTTTCTGCAATTTTACAATAAATTCAAAACACATTTCCTCCAAACAAATCCGATGACTCCTCTCTCTCTCTCTCGGCTCCATCTGTCTCCTCTCCTCCCAGCTCCTGACATCCTCTGTGACTCCTTGTCTCCTTTTTTTCTATTTTCTCTATCATCGCCTTCTGTTGTCTTGCAACCACTTGAACCATGACCGACATTGTCCTAGTGTTGTCATGACAACAATATGCAGAAGTTTAAGTGTTGCTAATTGCTCCGCAGATATATATTTTTTGCATGCTGTTAGGTGTCTCCTCTCTCTCTGCTGGCTGTGCTGCAGCCCCTCTGTGTCTTTAACCTCGAGTACTTTCTCACTCATGTTCTCACACTGATGTTGCACTTCGGCGATGACAAAAGATTGGAGTCTGCACTGACAAAAATCAATGGCTAATGAGCCGTGAAATTCTTTTATTCCTTTTTTGGAGTTTTATAATTTTCTGTTGCCACTTAGTGCTTTTTTTTTTTTTTTTTTTGCTTTGAGAGTTTGATGTTTTTTAAGAAAGCTATTTAGAGGCATGATTGTAATTACTGCAGTACAGCAGACACTGATGTAATATCTGAATAGTTCAGAACACTGCATGTGTTTGGAAAAGATGCCCATTAAGTAAATGAAAGTGACTAATTTTCTAAGATACTTGGAAAGACTCTATTTTGGTAGAATATCAGTTCAGGAGTAGTCAACAATGTCTTTGATTTCAGAAGTTGTTAGGAATGATACAGTATCTCTAAGGTTGTTTTTTTTCATAGATGGATAGAGCTGATGGATAATTGTCTATCATCATGTAGCTAATCAAGAACCATTTAGACAGACAAATCCAGTCTCACTGTGGTAACGATGTATGTGTTTGTTACCTGATGGTCAAATTTATTTATAAAGCACGTCGACCAAAGTGCTGTACAGACCAGAGCAGGAAGCTAAAATCACAAACACAAAGAAACAAAGACGTAAACAAGGCACACATCTCATAGACACAAACCAAAAATCAGCCACATCTAGAAGAGTCAAACACTAGTGAAGGTGCATTTAAAAAAAATTAATAAAAGGAACAGACAACAAAGTTTAGGTTAACAATATCTCCTCTGTTGCACTAACCAACATCTGTTAACTGGAAGAAAATTAGTCGACCAACGTCGACTAATCTGCAATTATTTTATTTTTCAAGCAAAAATGCCTGGTTCAGGTCGTCCCAGTGGCCCAATCAGTTTGATTCCCAGCCAGAGGACCTATGTTGCATGTCACACCCCCTGCTTCCTGTCTCTCTACACTTACTCTCAAATAAAGAGAAAAAAAATAATCTTTTGCCTAGTTCTAGTACCTGTTCTTTGTCTAATGTGATTGTACCTCACTATTGCAATTTGAAAATCACCTTGGGTTTTAATGGATATAACATAATGATTAACAAACGTTAATTATCATTCATACAGCGATACATTTTGTAAAATAAATGGCTTATTTGGACAGTAAAGGTTAAACGTGGGATATTCTTAGTGAAAACTAGTCGATGGTGAGAAAATGAATCGGCAACAATTTGCAAAAATGACAAACAGTTCTTGGTTCCTACTTCTTAAATGTGTTTTTCCTATAATAATAATAATAATATAATAATAATAAATGTTAGTTCCTAAAAATGTGGCAAATCCTGATACTGATGGTGAATTTAATACTTAACTGAAAAGCTGATTCATCAAACCATTTCCTCAAAGTCTTCCAGGAAACTGTAATGCTCACTTTTTACAATTTTCTGACTAACTGAGAAAATAATCAACAGAATAATCGTTAACAAGCACAACCGTATGTAACAAAGAATATGGTTGCAATGCAGCCAAACAAAGACAAAAAAGCTAAGCAAAAATAAGGAAGTATGTATTGAAATCAATGGACAAAAAACATACAGTATCTTTATACAGGTCTAGTTGTTACTGGTCTATACCAACCCTGTGCATTTTTTAAATCTGATTTGAATCTGACTTCATGTGTGCCAAAAAAAGTTCACTGTCCAAACATAAAACCACCAAAAAGCTTCTATTTTTACATTTTAAACAAACATTCAACAATCATTCAGGGAAAAATATCTATCAAAGAACAGGCAGGAGTGGAAACTCCTCTCGTGACAGTTGCCTCAGCAGAGTACAAAGCTGCCACATGACAAGTTGTTTTTTTGAGTAAAGCACACAAGTCTCACTTTTATTGACAGGAAAAACAAAGACTAGAAATGCTCTTATGTCCTGCTTCTATACTGCTGCAAACCTGAAGCAAGTTCACTCTCTTACGCTGGAGGTTTGACAAAGTGCTCTGGAGAAGGAAAAGAAGAAGAAGAGGAGGCAGATGGAGAGAAAATTAATCCAAAAATGTGTCACTTCTCCTCAAAGTCTGCTTTCTAGGAAGCTCAATGTGAACTAAAATATGAAACACAACACTTTATACAGATTGAAATGTTGTCACAGATTTACATGAAGTGATATCTGTTTTGTTTGCTTATCAGGATTTACATATTTGGCCGCATCTCCCGTTTTCAACTACACCTTAAAAGGCAGGAAATGATACGTTTGTAACGCTGAGGAACGAGGAATAAGCTGATCGATAGCAGAACTTATCCTTTCTTTGCATGTGCTTGCATTTTCAGAGTGAATCTCCAACACAGAAAAAAAATGAACCAGACCCAGAATGGCAGCACATCAGATTTCTGCCTCACATGCACCAAACCAGTGCTCTTTCCATGGCAACCGTATCAGTGGCTGTTTGGCAGCCGCCTGCAGTGTACCAACCAAATGACAAATCAACAATGTTGATTCCATCACTTCCACTGAAATGCCTTACATTCTGTGTATGTGTGTGTGTGTGTGTGTGTTGTCTGTGTGTCTGTCCACCAAGATCGTCTGTCCACCAAGATATGTCCACTGTCGATCAAAACAGAGCTGAGAAAATAAAAACCAGAATGCTAAGTGGGCCTGAGGGATAAAAAAAAAAACATTGAGAGTGTAGGTTTTCTTTCAGCTTTGACAGGAAATACACAATCTGGATCACACAGACTGAATGGATCTCTGTTCCCCCCTCGTTATCGTCACTACACAAAGAAGAGAGATACATATAGTAGAACAGCATGCTGGTAAGAGAAATAAATGTAAATCATTACTAATAGACCAAGACATTGTTAAAGGGGGCATATCATGCACATTTCCAGGTCTGTAATTTTATTCTGGGGCTCTACTGGAATATCTTTGCATGATTTACAGTTAAAAAAAAAAACAACTCCTTATTTAACTTAATAATGGTCCTTTATGCAGCCCCTCAGCTCAGCCTCTGTCTGAAACAGGCTGTTTTAGCTCTTGACTCTGTAAAGTCTCCCTCACAATGAGCCCACTCTGTTCTGATTACCTTTCAGAGGCTACGTAAACAAACAATAGTAATCGGATTTTGCTTCTGTTTCTCGTTTTTTTTTAACTCAAAATATGAACTTCTCAAATACATCTGTACACGCTTGAGCTGGAATCTGATTTAAAATCTGCAAGTGGACAATGTGTCAGTAGAGATAACATTGTAAACAAAGCTTTTGACTTTTTGGCTTTTGACTTGAAGGTGTCAGTTTTACATACGTTCACCTCAAGTTTTGGAACTTTGACCATGTTTAACGTCATACTGACATCATAACAGTAAAAAAAAATAACAGAAAATCACACAAAGCAAATTAAACTGCTTATTTAAAGGTTGTCCAGTGGCTGAACTTCGCACCTTGCTGTAGTGATGTAGAACTGTACTAAAGGGTGTGTCGGTACATCGTGACATCATCGTTTGGTTCTAGTTGGAGTTGCAACAGACTTGAAACTTTCAACCAGAGAGAGCAGTGAAATGCTGCTTTTTAGACGGATGTATAATTACTCTAATCTTCAACCGTTTTGATAATCAACTCATTGTTAATATAACTTTATATTTCAGCCCACAATTTCACAAAAATCTAGCCCTATTCTCATTTTATTTTGTCATAATTTATTTTACTTTAGCTGTATTTATGTATTTTAAATCATGTTGTCTGTTGATATTGTGTTCCTGCTGCTTGTCCTCATCATTTTCCAGTATTATCAATTATCTTGTATTGTTTTTAACACTAAGTGATGAAGTGAAACATAATTTTCTACAATATGGACAATAAAGTTTCTAACAAACCAACTAATTAACTAAGTAACTAAACTGAAATACCAAACATCGTCTTGTTCCAACTTCTCAAAAGTGAGAATTTGATACTTTTCTCTGTTTAATATCATTGCCAGTTGAATATCTTTGGAAGCTGGGAACTGTTGATGGGCATTTTTTCAACATTTTCTGGCATTTTATAGACTAAATGATTAACCAATTGATCATAAAAAAATCATTAGCAGATTTATTGATATTGAAAATAATCATTAGTTGCATCCCTTATCCTAAAATCTGACAAATCCTGATATTTTTGGTGCTTGCAGTACTTTATCGAATAGCTGATTCATCATGCTATGTCCTCGGAGTCTCTTGACATTAAAACAAACAAACTGTCTCGTCTAAATAGTTCAGATTTTGTTGCAGTGTCAGCGTCGACTCGCCTGAAATCGACCACTCAGCTCTAACTTACTGCAAGTCTTCAAGCCTCTGCTATGGCTGACAATCACAGCAGCAGCTCATTAGCAGAGAAGCTGCTGATTGGAAACGACACCCTGAACGGTCAGTTGACTGGTAGGTGGGAAAGAAACACTGAGATGTGAATCGTTAAAACTATAGCTGACGGACTTTAAAGTGGGAAAAAAGACATACCGTATAACCTCCCAGATGTGTTTCGCTCATTGTTCACCAGGTAATTATACCATATAAAAACTGCAGGGGTGTGAAAGATGGTTGTTTCCTTTAATGAAACAATAAAACACGTCATAAATATGCTCCATAATGTTACACAGTCAGATATATGGTTATTAAAGCATTAAAAGGTTAAATTCATAGGTGAATGGGATGGTTTTGACCCAATTAAAACTGTGTTTTAATTAATCTCAAACAGGCTTATAAAACTCAAAACAACAAATAAAAATTCAGTTGGTGTGATTTAAGCATACAGTATGCACACAACTCCCACTGAGGCAAGTTTCTAGTCAGAATCAAAACATTTGTAGGAAAATCATCGCTGCAATGGCAGGAACAAGGTTGAACAATCAGTTTTTCAGTCATTATTGTTGTCATTAGAGGTGTGAGATATGCAACATGTAAAGAGACAATATAGATGTGTGTACCCATCTTTATACTCATATATACTGTGCAGCCACTCCCACAGTAGCTGCCATACAGTCTGATTTAAGACGTTAATCTAAACATTGTAATGTGAGAGTGACGGGAGCCTGTGTGTGCGTTCTGCCCAGGAAAGGTCAAAAGGTCAGGAGTGTCAGAGCAGCGCTGAGGACGAGGAGGTTTTATTCCTGCGGAAATCCCACTTCAGACTGTGAAATCAGGATAATAACGCCGCTGTCTGCGAGGGGCTGCTTCTGTCTCCGTTATCTGCAGCCAATGTTTGGATCTATTATCTGGCGACCGATCTCTGACCTTCTTAATGAGAGACGGCTCCACGCTGTAATATGTTAATGATCTCCGGACTTATCAGTTAAAGGACTGCTATTAAACACCTTTATATGTTGACTTGTTTTCTTGACACTGTCAATCTGTCATGGTGCTGTCATGACCTGTGTTTGACCTTCATCATTGAGAACCGCTGTTAATGGCGGGTTCGGGGCTTTTTACAGTATACGTCTCAATGAACTGAAAGGAGGATTTTTATTTAAAATATGTCATACAATCTTTGCGTGAACAGCCACGATAATAAAGATTGTAAAGGCTTTTTGACCTGTTTACATATTAGCGTCTCATGATATCATCCTTACATGCATCTTTGAATATCATAATGTATGCCTGTGCCTCGTAACCAATGAAATGCTTTTCAACAATATACGCATGATATGTGCAGATAGCTGACAGGAACAATCTCCTATTTGTCCAGAGTATTAAAGGCATATATCCTTTGAGGAGAGAAGTTGGTAGATAGATTTTGAGTTTCCAGCGGAGCTCTTTGATGGATTTTCTGACATTTTTTGCTGTTACTGTTTTTGTATTTTTTATTTTGCTTTTGTGCTGAATAAATCCAAGTAGATCATCTTGATCTCCTGAAAGACAGAAACTTCTCATTTTTGAACCTCTACATTTTCTCTAATGTGTTAGTAGTGCTAATTTGGATCTCTCATGAGAGGAACCAGTCTTAGAAGGGTTAGAACAGGAGCCAACGTATCGGGGTAAAGCCTAGAACGAGGGGCGTACCTGCCCTGGTGCTGGGGCTCTCTGTCAGATACTAATGGACTTCTAGGAGAAGAGACCTCTTTAACACATACTGATTTCACTGATAATGATAATTTATTGTGTTATTATTTTATCCATAGATTAGAAACACTGGAAGATGGTACTCATTCTCGCTCCCCTGGTGCGCTACTACATTTGTGTAAATCCTTGACAAAGTGATACGCAGGAGATGGTGTAGTCGTCCTAGTAACTAGAGCTGCACGCCAGTACTTGTGAACAGTTAAATGGCACCAAACCAATAGGAACAGCACTTCACTGGACCGCGGTCTAAGCTCCTAAACAGTTCCCCAATTGACATGCTAGATTTTGGAGTCCATCAGTACTAGCTAACAACAACATTACTTAATTAACTTGCTGTACATTTTTAAATGAAATGATAGTTTATGATAGTTTGATTGGTTGAGATTGGTGCTGATGACAATGGTGATGACTACAAAGATGAATGTGACGCTTATGACTCATTTGCTGGTAAATATATTGAAAATTTGGTTTGTCTGCACCTTAACTGTGTCTGTTTGCAGTTTGGTGCTGAGCAGGTAGTGTACAGTGGCTTTTTAGAGCTTTTTCTCTGAAAACAGCTGTCTACTGCAGCTGAAAACGACGCTATGAGAGCGATGAGAGTGAACCAAAACAGTAAAGTTGCAGCTGGACAGACAAACAATGAGCTGAAACTCACTATAAAGCTCCTTAAAGCTGTTTTGAGCTGCAGAGTTGCTGATAATTCTCACATTACACACTGACAGCTCATATATTGTTATTATTACAAAGACTAAGTGTCAACCTAGTATATGGCTGGATATGGGTCAATGTGTTACAGGGATAGTCAATGTTAGTGTCTATAATGTGAATTACTGGATATTAAATGTTCATCTGCAATTTTCTGTAGTGGTCCCAGTAATATTTGTTGTTAAAGTATACTGAAGTAGCATATCACATGACATGGTTAATCTACGTTTGAGTACAAAAAAAATGTTATAAATACATTTGCAAGAACAATTCTTTACACTCATATCTTAACATATTAACTCGTTTTAATTGTAATTATAACTATGCTAATTATCTGTTAACTCCCCCCTGCTCTTTCATCTGTTTCTATCTGCGGATGTCTCTTGTTTTTTTATGACTCACTCTGCATCGAGTGTTTTGTCAGAGTGATTGTTATTTCGGGTGCTTCAACTGTGCGCTCTCCCTCATGTCTCTCGGCACATGGAGAGCTGTTTTCTCTCCTGCTCTGCTGTCTGCTGACTGTTACACTGTGTAACCAGATGTTTGATTTGAAAGAGAACTTATAATGAAGCAAATGACACCCAGTAATAGTAAATGGTAGAGTTTATTAATTATTCAGTATATTATACAGTTTATGCACACTGTAAAAAGGGCTTCAGTGGTGCTGCCTATATTACTCTACTTTAAAATGTACATTTCTTCTGCTAAATTAATTTTCCTTTCTATGTGCGTTTGATTAAGTTACACATATGTAAGTAAAAACTGCAACAATTTTTAACAACTCATTATTTTGTAAAATTAAATTGACTTTTATTACGCTTGGCGATAAATTGATTTCAAGTGCTTATGTCAAACGTTATGGTCATGACCCGCCTACTCATGCAACACCAGAACTAGTCTTTTTGACCAGATTTTGTAAGGAATTAAACTCCAGGCAAGACAAGTAAGTATACAATTTGTATCAGTTCCTTTACCAAGTCGGACATCACAATTAAAGTGGTTATTTGCTCTTCTCGTGTCCACTGCTTTGACGGGCTCACGGCTGATTTATGTGTCGCCCTCAAGTGGGAAGATCCGGGTCTGAAAAATGAGGCCAATGCGACTTAAATCTGCGTTCTCTCTAATGGCCAGCAGGGGGCGACTCCACTGGTTGCAAAAAGAAGGAAGTCCAAAAGAAATTGACCCTACTTCTCCCTTGATTTATTACCTCAGTAAACACTTTCTTAATGAGTTTGTGGTCTCAAGCATTGTCTATCTTGACTCAACAATTCCCAAACACGACAGATTCTTGTAAGTATCTCCTAATGAAAAATGAATCCCAAAGCACCGCTTCTTAAAACACTATCCTGATTTAATAAAAGCTTTTGGACCAGTGGTAGCTTTCTGTACAATGAGATGTGAGACCAAACACAGCTACTTTAAATGGATTGTGAGGCATACTGGCAGCTTTAAGAACATACAGTAGGGTTCAAGGATCCTACTTTAAGTCTATCCATGGCTGCAGATGTGCCTGCTATGAGTGTTGTAAGTGTACTAGTAACATCAGCGCCATTAGATGTTCTGCCTGCAGATGTTCAGGAGTCAATCAGGTGTCTTATCTCCTTGTCAGTCTCAGGTAAAGCTGGCTAACATGGTCACTGTCCAGGGAACCAGATACTCTAATGGTATGAGAGGCAGAGATTGTACAGATTGCCTTACTTGGAAAAACATTTCATCTTAAAAACACAATTTCCTGGTGTGATGAATATGGCGGAGGGGAAGGGGCAAGCCGGCACTGGTAACTGAGAGGCCGGTGGTGGGAAATGAGAAGGTGACTATTCATTCAATCAAGGTGGTAACTCATGCGTCTAACCTAGCAACCTGCTGGATTGCCTACTGGGTTGGCTGGTCATTAGCTTCCAAGGGCTGGTAACTAGCATGCTGGGGCTAGCAACCTGTTAAATCAGCCCAGCCACTCATGTCTGCAGTAGAATAAAACGGGGACATATCATGCACATTTCTGTGTCCATATTTTTATTTTTGGGCTCTACTGAAATATCTTTGCATGCTTCACAGTTGACAAAGCTTTTATTTGTCATATACTGACCTTTCATGAAGCTCTTACGCTCCTGTAGCTTTGGCCAAGAAACATTTACAGCACATAATTCACCCTGAAAGCACAACATGTAACTTTTACTCTTATTTCTGATTAACAATGTGTTGTATTTCACTTGTTTGATATGTTTTAATTTAGGCACTTTAGGCATCTTCCATAAATCATGTCATAATTAAGGATACCACAAAATTGATATTGATCTTCTAATTTAACTCTTTGCTATAAAATGAACGTTTCCAAAAAAAATTTAAATACTCCTTTTAAATGCCAAATCTAATTGAAATCTCTTGTTTTCTGAGAACTGCTGTATGCTTTTTGTTTGTGTAATAATTGGAAGTAGCAGGCTAAAAAAAAAATCAAAGTAGACTAGAGACAATGCTGCACACGGCATGTAACACCATCTACACACAAACAATTAGATGTTTATGTAGCCTTTGAATAGATGTACTTGCACACATCATGTTCAGTAGCTGCAAAGCTTTTTAAAAATCTGGACAAAATCTCAAATTAAGAATTCTTATAGAATAATTTAAATGTTTATACTGAACTCTACAGATGTGATATGTTTTGCTCTGATGAAACTGAAACATTACCTGAAGTAGATAACATAAAATCTAATTTATTGGTATCTTTCATCAACAAATGAGACCGTTTGTCTTCATTATTGTGTTCTGTCTGCATGTTGTACAGCGAACAGCAGAGCTCGACATGCAACAGAACCTTAAAATGCACAGCATGAAGATTTATGTGAGGCCGAATCGGTGGTGCATCATCATTGAAGGCATCCCAGTGCTTACTGATGTGGACAACGTGGCTGCCTTCTTTTTGGCCTGACATACGCTCTGAACCTGGAGTAACCTTCAAAACTGTCCAAAACCTTTGAAGTTGTTCAAAGACTGTTTGTGGGACTGGAAACACTACGGCCAAAGCCAATTTCCAGGTTCATGAGCCTCAAAAACAAGTTACTGAACCCGACAGCTCTTAGCCTGCTACTCAGGAAAGGCTGTTGGTTATTTGTGTTCAAGACCATTAAATGTTTGCGTGATTCCTGTTAATGTTAAGTCTGGTTTTAGTGGTTCTACATTGTGTAAAGTTGACTGATGTCAGATTTGTCGCATATGCCCGTCTGTCCTGTAGTCTTTGTTGCTAGAGTTGTTTCATGGGGATGGGTGGTGTCCACTTGCATATCTTGGATCAGATTTCAGCTCAAACGTTCTCAGGTGTATTTGAGAAGTTGTCGTTTTAAGTAAAGAAGGAGAAAAAGAAGTTAAATCCTGATGCTGTTGTTTGTTTGTGTAGCCTCCGGAGCTGGAGGAAGTTTGCAGAGTAACAAAAGGAATTTTTCTGAGAGTTTTGACCTGTTATATGGAGTTTGGTTTATGAAAACAATTTGTACTGCTAATGTTAAATAAATAATGCATCAACATGCTCTTAAAATTCTCTTTCTTTCTGTTTATTTGTTAAATCAGTAATGTGTCAATGCTTTCAGATATTTGAAGGATTAGATTTGAAAAGAGAAAGTTAATGTTTAGGTTCATACAACTCACAATAAGTTTTTGTTTAAATTTGCTATTTATTGACTGTTTCTTAGAGGCTCTACTCAGTTTCTCACATACAGTCAAATGCATATTAGTGAGTTTAACCAACTCAAAATATGCAGAAGTTCACCCAACTCCTAAAAAATGTTAAGAAAATGGTGCCTCATTTTTGAAAAAAGATGTTTTGGTTGTTTTTTTGTTTTATCAAAGTAACAGTTGCTGAGCATGATCTACAGCATGTAAAGCTGAACATATTCTGTATTTTATTGGCGCATGTGTATTAAAAGAATACATGATATAATTGGTGTTTAATAATATAGAAATAGTAGGATGATTAATAATGATATAGGTTAATGATAGAGATAAATTAGTCAAGAGATTAATCACAGTTTTTTCTTTTGTCAATATCTGGGTGTATATTAATGTATATTTCAGGCATTCAGCACTTGTTTGTGTTTTTTGGCCTTTTAGAAAATATATATTTATATTTCTTTCAAGCTGATGTTTTTCATTAAAAGTAAAAGCAGTAAAGGCACAGCTGGGCGTGTTAGCAAATCTATCAACATTTAGAGTAATCTTTGTTGAAAATATTGTTGCAAACTGATTATAAAAATGTGTCTCTCCTTATCATGTTAGGATGAAGACAATCAAGCTCCTGCAAGATACTGGTTGGTATTTTACCCTCTCCAGGTGCTATTTGTATGAGTTCATCTGAGTGTGAGCAACTGATGGCAGAGTCTTCATTTGAATAAGTTAAACTGTGTCTTATATATAATCCTGGATGGTCATTGAGAAACACTGCTAGTCTGTTTGTGTCAAAATTTTTGCTTTTGAATGGGGTCACTGGTCCTGTATCTGTCTTCTTCTTCTTCATCATCACAGTCAGACAGATTAGCGCTTTGAACATGATCATTAGAACCGGGAAGGCTACCATCAGTTTGTTTTTGCACATTTTGGTCAGTGTTTTTATTATAATTATCTATATTGCAGGGTTTTCCACTAGTGCATACAATGTCCAGCTGAGTGAAAATAGTAGCCAGCTGGGAACTGGGAAGGAGGAGGACTGCTGCTGCTGCTGATGATGATCAAACATGAGCAAAAGTTGTCTATCACACATTGTTAAGGCTGTAATCTGTGTGTGTGGCTTAAAACTGGATAAAAAGTCGATTTATGAGCAAAATATACAACATAGGTCCAGTTGTTTTTTAGACATTATAATGCAGGAAAGCTACGTATACCTTTCAGCGGCATGACTGACGTTAAAAGCGATATATAGAGTAGGCGGGCAAGACAAATGAGTTCTAAAACACTCCACGTCAATAAATCAGTGTGATACAATCAGCATGAAAAACAGCTCACAATAACAAAAAGCCATGTGAGTTTTGTTTTCCTGGAAAGAAGCAGAAAACCATTTGGACTCACAAACCCTGCAAATTTGAGGGCTCATTGCCTTCCCTGCTCACTCCTCGTGTGACTGACAAGCACACGAATCTGGTGAGACGGTGGTGAGTCGACCTCGGATCCTCTCGGGGAGAAATTTTTGTACATTTTAAAGTTAAATGCATCGATCTGGTGCACTTTGAGAGCCAAGATCTTTGTGCTCTAAGTAAACAATTTAATCATGAGCACATTGGTTGTATAGATATGAACGGTGACGACACGGCAAATATAACTATTAAAACTATTTTCTGACATAGTTTTGCGTTTGCTACTTATCTCTGCTGAAAACAGGATGACAAAAACAATTAGAGCTGCAATAATTAGTCGATCTGTTACTATTTTGATAACTAAATAAAAAATTTTTAAGGAAAAATGCCAAAAATATTTGATGCAGCTTCTCAAACATGAGGATTTAAAGCTTTTTATGTGTCATATATGATAGTAAACTGAATATATTTGGATTTTGGACTGTTGATTGGACAAAATATGACATCTTGTCATGAAGGTGAGTGGAGCAGGTGGAGCCAAACGCAGACGATGGCAGGCAGGCAGGCAGGATCAGATGCAGAAATATTTAATTAAATAATTCAAAAAAGAGACACTGAGACACAGGAACATCAACCATGACCCCAGGAACAAACACAGCACGAAAGAAGACGACTCGACAAAGACCAAACTGAAAACTGGACTACAAATACACGGTGTGATTGCAAACGAGACACAGGTGAAGGAAACGAGACACAGGTGAAACACATGAGATAATCAAACACAGGAAGCAGACACAAGGAGAAATATTTCAAAACAGACAACAGGTGACACAACACACGGGCAGACTGGGAGCAGATAAACTGGGGGAGACACTAGGAGCAGGGCTGGGCAGGTGAGAGGAGGTGCACATAAACACAGGAGGAAACACACAAGGGAAACAGAGAAAAAAACAAAACCAGGCAACATAAATGCAACACTGAAAACTCAAGAGAACAAAATACACAAAGAGTCCAAAAACCACAGAAAAAGTCCCAGTAGGACGTGACACATCTGAAGACATCAGCATGTGCTCTAAGAAATTATAACCAACCTTTATAACTAGTTTCTGACATTGTATTGTGTTCACTACTTATTTCTTCTGAAAATATGGACAAAAAATTGTGCTCAAGGATGAATCAGTTAGTCAATAGAAAATGAATCAGTAACTGTTTTTATGACCAAATAATCATTTTATAAGGAAAAATGAAAAAGGTTGCAGCTTCTCAAATGATGATTCTAAGCTCTTTTGTGTGTCATACATAATAGTAAACTGAATATATTTGGATTTGGACAAAATGTGACATTTGAAGACTTGTGTTCTGCTTGTTTCACAGGAGGACAAAACATCAGTTAATGCAGGGTTAATGTTTTGTGCCGCTGTGCTCAGAGATAGCAGAGTTGAACAAAAATTTTTAAAAAAGGTCTGTTTAATTGCATTTACTGAGACTTCCAGGGAGTCAATGAACATGCTGTTAGCTCCGTCAGTCACTACCGGATACCCGGACAGTGGCTGGTGTGAGAGGTCAAAGAACCAACCACAGTATTCTCCTTCCACTACATCCGAAAGCCTGCCAATCCCACACACCCGATCAACAAAACTTACTTCTTGGACATAAAGGCTCAATGAACAGTCTTGAATGGCAGCGGATGACACACAGGAACCCCGACAACATAATTTAACAGTCATTTAATTCCAAATAACTTGTTATAAAGTGTAGCAGAGTTTCATGTAGGAGGGAAAAAAGTACTTCGCAAGGTCATAAACCACATGAAATTGCAAACATTCAGAATGTGTGTCCTTGAAAGAAATGTACCTTACAAATATCAATAACTATCTCTTCAGCAGTTTGTGCTGATAAACATGGATGTTGATCTCGATGCCCCATTCTTTCATCTAGAAATATCTAACTCTGAACAGAAAATGGAAGAGTACTTATATATTTGTATAGTATTACTGATTAAGTTATTATAGTCACCTGGAGCTGGAAAAGCAGATATGTAAGGAAGGCAGACTGGAGGTTAAGAACTGTATTGTATTGTTTTGTGGCATTGTGTTGGATATTTGTGCACTTGAACTGAACAGGACTGACTAGATCCTCTCGAGTCAGATAGTTTTGTCAGTGTTTCGTCACTTTGGGACAGAAATACAGGCTTGAACAGGCATGAAAGATAATGGGTAGTACATTGGGATAGCTACACCTTGTGAATAGAACTGAAGGTTAGATGATGACGTGTTGCAAAACATAACTAAAGAATTTGTCTAAACATGAAAGATCTGATTTTTTGAGCCAAATGTGCTGGTAACCATCGCCGTCTATCCCAACATCTCCTTATTGTATTAGTAAGAAAATGGAAAGTTCTTGCTATTTGTTAAATATCAGTGATCAAAGTAAACATGACTGCGTAGATGGTAATAAATAATAATTTGAAACAATCGCCGCAGTAATCACCTTTTGGACTCTGGCTGAGGGCTGTAGTGATTTAGTTTGTGATGTTTTGTTCGGTGATGATGGTGCACATGACGCACTCTTGAGTGGAAGAGGATTGACAGGCGTATGTGATACAGAGTACGATGCCTGCCATATCAAATTTACCAGTGTGTCCGTCCTGAAGTCACAGTGAACACCATCTTGACACCATATGAAAAACAAAAGTAGTGTAAGTATATGTAAGAAATATTAATTATAGTACAGATAGACAATATGAGCAACATGAATTACAACATATTTAGCACACTTGTCACATAATAGATAGAAAGCTTCTGTTGAGAAGCAGCGGATATTGAGCCACTCGATGGTGTTCTTCTTTAAGATGGAGTTGGTGCTCCAGAGGAACGTCTCCATGATGGAAAGGAAAATCCAACACAAAAAGCGAGGAAGAAGAAACAACTGTTACATCACAGCGGACACCAGAAAGCCTATCTGGGTTCAACGATACAAAGCAGCTTATAGAAGAGATGTGAAATCTGTGAAAGCTACATCAGGAGTGAGAAGGAGGGTCATCAGTTTGGTATATTTCCCTTCACGAAGCATCAGCGTCTCCCCCAGATTTAGACATGAAGCCGAAGCTGAACCGGCCCTCTGGTATGGCAACATAGCTGTCTACAAAGGATCTCAAATGCAAGTCACTAATGACAAGGACGAAGTGAAATAGAAGATAACATGTTGTTCATCAATGCCTAAAAAATATTAAAATACTAATGTGTTTTTCAGGTTTTTCAACACACTGGACATATAAATAATCAGAGCATCTTTATAAAGTGTCAGAGACAAGTATAGTCTTTTTTCTTTTTCATTGGATCAGTTTTTGTCTGCGTAAACAGTTTTGTGCACGTAACCATTGATCTCAGACTCATGGTGCAACCCACACAGTCCTTGGCTGGAAAAAAACAAAAAGGGACATAACATGTCAAGAAAGAAGTGCATTAAACATAGTACACATGGCAGCATATAGTTTCAATTTCAAGGTTTCTGCTGGCATTTTTGGGGCTTCTAATGGTTTGTACTGTGTATGCTCACAATGCAAGTCGTGTTGATACAGGATAGAAACCATCGGCACAGATACTGCAGCACTTATTAAATTACACTCCTCTGTGTCTGTTAGACTGTGTCTGCTTATTCAGTAATCAACATATGCAGATGTTGTTGTTGCAAGAGAGACATAAATACTGAGCAATGCAGTCTTGCCAAAATTACCAGTAATAAACCCTAACCCCTTAGGGTCAGGGTTAAGGTTAAGGTCAGGGGTTAGGGTTTATTACTGGGGTTTTGGGAACACACGTTGTTCATAGCGCCGACCACTGACTGTATATAAACATAGACACCATGACAGCTCCCTAAAAGTGAAGCTAAAACATCTGGATCACCCCTGCTGCAGTGTAGGTCATGAGTCCATGTTAGCGGATGGGACATGAGCCAAACTCGAAAATCAAAGTTCACGTCAAATAAATTTTTCCCAAAGATGGTTTCTGTTATTTTAAGTAGTTCTTATCACTCTGATGTATGTCAAAATGCTCATTTTTCTGATGTTTGTTTTTAATTAGTTATTTAATGACATAAAAAGGGGGTGTGACATCATGATTGACAGCTGTGACAGCCGCTCAAACCTCTGGACGGCTGAGGGGGCATGTCCCACAGGTCGTCATCCCGCCGCCAAACTCTACTGCGCTGACTCCGACTCCAAACAACATCACACAAGCAAGATGGCAGCTTCCGGAAAGGAGATATTTTGTTGCGAACCTCTGTCTGCTGCATCAACTTCCTGCGTTTTATACGTTCACATCCACCCTGAACAACTTCTAACAACTTCAGTTTGGTATTTAAATGTAGAGTTTCATTCCTTTTGAACAAAACTTACTTGTAAACATAATCCAGGCAGTGATTTTGTTTGCTAATGCAACATAATTGGGAAACGATTTAGTCATCTATAGTTCTAGGAGACAGGATTGTACTGTCTGAGTTTCTCATTTTAGGTGGTAAAATCGATTCTCACAGACTAGAAATTAAAAAAAAACCTGCTTTTGTCTTCCTCTGTGACAAATCAAGGACACAATGTTTAAAAAATTACCAGAAGTTCTGAGTGTTGCACAACACATATACATGAACCGCATGTGTGTGATATGAATCGAGATACATCTGGAAACTTTTAAATAATGACGCTAATTACACTAATGATGGTGAATTAGATGATATTCAGTTGATTTCTTGTGTTGATGTTTCCGAATTGTTAAAGCATGTAGATAATTAGTGTTTCTATTTAACAACCATGACCTCCCTGTTTGTGTTTGCTTGCTTGATGAAAATCCCTTGTGGGACTGAAACTCATAATTTTCACTCTTTTCATCTGGGAGTACTTAATTCTTCTTTTCAACCTGACATATAAACACGGCAGCTCACAAATGCCCTAAAGTCACTCCTCCCAGTAGTTGACTCGTAACAAAGGCTAATTTAAAATTAAGAAAAGTTAATTATTTTTTCTGTTAAAGGTCTTCCCTTTCCACGAGATTCTCTGTTTGTTGCTGTCGAGTTGCGGCGGCGCTGCTGGCGGCGACGCGACGCGACTCTCTGCTGTGTTTAATTTTTTTCTTCTTCTTCTCCTGCAGTGTTTTCTTAGGATCTGCGGACGTTTGCCTCATCTCACAGCCAAATGCTGCCATGGCAACAGCGAGGGTTCAAATCCCACCTCTTCCTCCTCCTTCTCTCCTTTCGATCCAATCTTCTCTCCCAGTGAAACCATTAAATTATCAATCCACAACCCCCTCAGGGTTCATATCTCCGCCTCATCTTGCGCTCTCCCTCTCTCTGTCAATATTTACAGAGTTTCTCATAGACTCTCTCAGGTAATAGTGTCTTATTCCCAAAGCTCTGCACGGTGCAAACATGAACAAACACACACACACACACACACACACACACACACACACACACACACACAGAGAGAGAGGCAGTGTGAAATGGCCATTCCATCTAAATGAGTGCAATTCAGCTAACTGTCCCTACTGACTGCTACAACCGCCTGCCTCTGCATGAGTGTGTGTGTGTGCAGCTTGTTCATGTGTATTCTCCCTCATATATATATATATATATGTGTGTGTGTGCGTGTGCACTCAGGTATGTACTTCTGTGTGTGTGTGTGTGTGTGTGTGCTACACTGATAGCTCGCTGTCCCTTCAGGTAATCTCATGGTTGAGAAGAGAGAGAGAGATATAAAAGGGGAAAAAGAAATATTCTGTGAGAGAAAAATAAAGAGAGACATCCCTGCTGTAATAACGAGAAATATCTAAGATGACAATAAATATGTATATGCTTATACATGTATGCATGTACAGATGAAAATATTCACCTTCCTCTCCAGTTTCCTGTTTCACAGCCCAGATTTGCTGCTTCTTTAGCGGTTGTTAGTGGTTTAATATCAGTTTACGTCCTCTTTCTGGACACATAAAACATCCTTGTATTTAGGGCTGTAACTATGGATTTATTTTGTTTAGTATACAAAACGCCTATCACAGTTTTCTTTCTTCAAATTGCTTCTTTTGTCCCAAAATTCAAAGATATTCACTTTACTATCACATGTTTGCAGGTTTTGTATTCAACACATGTAGAGACAGAAAATGAGACGTTTGTAGTTTAACAGGCAGGAAAGATACAGTGCAGAAGGATTTACTGACCATCCAACAGCTAGCGTTAGCTTAGCCTCACTGATGGCACACAGCAGTCCCGACCTCAGCTGCACGATTCACACAACCTCCAATTCTTAGCTAAACTAGCATCATAACTCTAAATAAGTCTTAAAACATTAGTCTGAAATTAATTATGATGTAAATTAACATTAACTCTTCTATCTGACCTCCACAGTCTGAGGAGACGCGTTAACCCAGCAGGAACTACTTGCTAGCTTATGATTTAATCAATCAAGTTCCATAATTTCTTTCATTCTAAGCAGAATAAAAGCATAATTTAAACTCATAAAAAAATCAGAAACACTTGATACTGTAAAAATGGAATTTCAGCTAGGAAACATACCGTAGCACCTAACGTTAGCTAGCAAGAGATCAGCGGGGTGGCGGCTCACCATCAGCCTCGTGAAAGCAGATCGCTCAGTCTTTAGCGGTACCCGGTCGGTCAGAATGCCGTCAAAACATGAATTTCTTCTTAAGTGTCATTTTCTTTGTAGAACAGCTGATGATAACAGCACAGCTCCAGACAGACGGCTAAGCAGGGCATAACTGCTTTATGTCGGATAGTGACAAACGGAGACTTTAATGATTTTAAGGATATATGTCGGATTTATGAGCTGGACAGAGGAGATTTTTTTCGGTGCCTACAGATCCGTATCTTTTAAAAATAATTGAGGTATTTATTGATGCATACAACTCAAAAAAACACCAAAGGCATTGTAGGTAGACTATACAAGGCTATCACTTCAATGAATAAATCCTCAACAGATTACATAAAGGAACTAAACATGGTAATAACTGAGGACATGTGGGCTAAAGCATGGCTAAACCCAGTCTACTACTACAAGTTCATTTTTTTGGAGAGACTTTTGCTGGAAAACTCTGACCTGTTTCTTTATTACCCCTTACCAAAAATCAAAATCAAGTGGGATACGACACTTTTGCTGGAGGGAGTGTGGATCAGATTCAGATCAGACCATGCTCATATTTTCTGGTCATGCCCGTATGTTCAGCCTTTTTGGAAGGGAAATTTAGTATCAGAGATTCTGGACCTGGACACTGATTTCTCTTTCAACAAGCTATACCTCAGACATATCCCTCAAGGTCTTAAAGTAAAAGCAACATATATCTCTTAAAGATATTTATGGTTGCAAGTAAAAAAAAACAATAACTAAATGCTGGCTTCAGAAGAATCCCCCCCCCACCATCGCTGCCCTCGTTAGTATAATCAACTCTATCCGCCTGATGGAGAAAATGACTTTCACTCTTCGACTTCAAAAAGAGAAGGGGGGATGCATACTGGAACAAATGGGACTGTTACTACCAAATAGACATCGAGTGGTCATATCTCTCTGTATCTTCCTGACACTTTTTGTGTACTGTTGTGCCCCAGACCTCCCCATTTCTGTTTTCTTGTTGTAAAAACTGAAAAAATAAAAGTGAAAATAAAAAAAAATAAAAATAAAAAATAAAAAAGAAAAGGAAAGACCTGTCTGAACTCAATTTCTCAGAAAAGTTAAGTTTAGTAGATTATAACCTGTATTATAATTGTGTATGATGACTATATTTTCAAGGTACAGACTGCTTTTCCAGGATTTCTTCAACATAATGTCTTTCTTGGTAAAAGCATCCCGACAGTGAGATATTTTTTCCATAAATTACACTGTTATATGTTGGTTTTACAAGTGAGGCAGCACCACATGAATGGCTTTTTGCTTTTAGCTTGTTTTTTTTTTTAATTTCCAAATTTAACACCTTTTAATTGTATTTAAATGTCTCTTTACATCACCTTGTGTTGCTTTTATACTCTGTCTTGATGCCTTTTATGCTCTATATAAAGCACCTTGAATTGCCTCATTGTTGAAATGTGTTATATAGATAAACTTCCCTTTGCTTTTGGATTCGTCTGTACGGTAGACACATGATTGTTGGAAAAAAAAATGTATTTCACATTCACTTTTAGGTTTTGACCATATAGTGTGTATAGTTGCCATACTGTACATGCAAATGAACCTGCAGAATATTGCAAACACACGTTGAAATGCACACGTACGAGTGTGTAACAGAGATTCACCCTCTCTGCAGTTACGTACGGGGACAGAAACGGCGAGTGAAGCTTGTGAAAATGATATCTCAACATGTTAAATATTTAAATCCCCAATAGTTTCACAGCTGGTGCCAGCAGATAGCGAAATCTAACATGCAATATGGTGTAGGCTCACACACACACACACACAGATATAGATTTATCTATATATACTTCATACATGAGAAGATATTACAGAATGTTTACATCAGCAGACTTTAATGAATATTTATGACGATTTAACAACCACAGTGACCTCTTGAAAGAAAGCGCATTCGTCGCTGAGTTATCCGAGCAGCTGTTTCAAACTCATGTTGACGAATAAACAACATGAACATTTAAAAAGTTTTATTAAACAGACTGAATAGAATGTAAAGACTTATCTTACCTGAACACGCTGTGAGAAATGATTTTCAGTCTCTGTTCTTTTTTTTTAATCTCTCAGTCTCTTTATGCCACTGTTATTCTGTCATTCTCTCCTTTCCATTTTTTTTTTTTATTACATTTGCTCTCACACTGTATTAATGTGATTCTAAAATCACTGGTGCCTAAGAAAATGATTATACAGGCCAGTACCGAATGAGAGCAGACAGTTTGATGGCAACAAGTCAACCGTATTGAACATCAGCTTGTCTGTGTCTATATTAAAACATGGCAGATGACAATTATAGTACAAGTGCCTAAATCTGAGGCAGCTGTCAAAAACAACAGGATGAAGGTAATTTTTAGACGGCGGGGAACATGACAAAACTCTCCTGCCAGCTGCATGATGAGCTGCGTGATGGCCTCACCGAGAGAGGTCCGAATTAATTACATAAGAAATTCTAAAATCTCTTTGATGTGGTGTTGTGACACGGCTGAAGGTTTTTTTTCGGTGGCAGCAGGTAGCTCTGAGTCTGCAGCAGCAGCGTGACCAGTCAAATCCGCATTAATTAAATGAGCTGCTGGCTCTGCTGCTGCTGCTGCTGCTGCCCGCTCTGCCAGCAACAGAACAGCTGATGAGCAGAACCTGATCACGGATCAATGCTCAGGCCTCTGTAGTGAGGCAGGAACGGGACCAAGACTCCGGACTAAGCCGTGACTGACTTAATTCCAGTTACACGACTGATCAGTTTGACAGCCTTGCAGTGACAAGAAAGAGAAAGCCAAGGACAAGGCCGAATATACCCACTGCACTTAAGTAACTCTTGTACGGAGGTAAAGCTTTGCTGAGCTCACCGCTATGGGTTGAACTTCTGACCACACACATGATCACAGCTAGTTGTGATCTGCACAGACGTGACCACATCCAGCTGTGACGCAGCACTATATTATAGTGCATCGCTACATGCAGAGAGTGTGCTGAGAGAGAGTAGTCAACTGTAGTTGGCAGCACAAGAGAAGATATTTGCCTCTTTGCTTTGATGACTCAGAACACCGTGATTTCTTCACCTGAAGCAGCTATAGTCTATATTTTTTTATAATAACAATGTGTGAAATGACAGTGTGTAATGTCAGAGGGCTTTATGGCGAGTTTCAGCTCATTGTTTAGCTGTCCAGCTGCAGCTTTATTGTTTTGGTTCACTCTCATAATGTCGTTTTTGGCCGCAGAAGGCAGCTGTTTTCAGAGAAAAATCTCTTAAAAACTCACTGTACACTACCTGCTCAGCACCAAACGGCAAACAGACACAGTTAGTGACTAGCTGGTGACCATAGTGGAGCATTTAGAGGCTAAAGAGCCAGATATTTCCCTCAGGAGTTAGTAGAGAGTATAAACAGAGCTAAAAGAGGGTGAATACTGGACTTAACATTCACCAGGTGGACAGAAACATGACTCCAAATGAATGATAATGTTGCTCCGTAACTGCTGGATGAAGAAATAAGCAACTGTTTGCTAACAAGATCAATATATTAACTTAACAGGCGATGATATGTCAGCACTGTGCTCACAACATGTCTCTGATTGGGATAAAAAGCTGAATTTTTTTGCACCTTTTTGCAAATGCACCTTGCCTGCTGAATCATGAATCTAAAAGCACAAACATGTATATTTAGTCCATCTTACATTTCATCAGTTATCATCAGTTCTTGTATTCCTGGCACTTAATGTTCCTGTGTGTTAATTCATGGAGTGATAAAAATAACATAAAATAACAAAAAATAAAAGGTTTAAAAGTTTCTGGACAACGATTTCAAATTCAAAAGTGAGAAGCCTAAAACCAGCTCCGGAAGGTCTTTTGGGGATCGAAAATAACCTGCTGAAGAAAAACAACTTTACAAAACAGTTTCAGAGGTTTATCCATAATTGCGATGGGTTCTGATAAACTAAAGCATAGCGGTTTGTTGATTTGTCTGTTGTAATCTCCCGGAACATGTCATGACCATTAGTAATAAATGCACCCTGTAATGGAAACCATTACTAACCACTGCTAAAAGATGTAGTGCAAACCATTAGATTAAACCCACTGAAACCACTATGCAAACGGGCCTAATGGGTAATGAAGGTTTTTAATGGTTTGTAATGTTTCAGTAACCGTGGAAATCACAAAGGTTCATGTGAGGGTTTTCTGATGTTTTCTTTTTTCAGGTTAAGTCTTTAAAAAGTTAATTACAGAGCTACAAAATAACTCCGGGAACACAGCGAACATTACAGATTGACATTTAACAGTCTATGGGATGCAGAGGTTGACTTTTTCCTTTAATTTGCTGCTGAGATGACTGGAAATAGGCTTACGTTCACCCACTCATGTACCATACCTGTCAACATTAGGCTTTGAACATAAGGGAGATTTCCGGGACCCCACCTGACTATAATTTTTACATTATAAAGGGTTTCCTCTCTCGGCTCCAGAAGATCTTAATCACCAGGTGCCTTTTCTGCCTGCCCCGCTGTAATCGAACTGACGGTTGATGTGTTCTTTGTGGTTTCTTGGGCGCGCTTATGTTTAACAGACCTAACATGCTGGTTATGCCTTTTGTCAGGAAAGGGAAAATAGTCTCCCAAGTACTTAAATATTAACACATTTTTTTCTGGAGTCTCACCTGTTTCTTTAAGGTAAAGTCACTGATGTCGACAACCTTTTAACAGCTTAAGAAAACATGTTAATAGAGCCTGTTTTAAATGATCTGTAAATCCTTTTATAGCAGGTCTTTGACTTTTGTTAGTGTGGATGCCCTTTAGTGTACATTTGGATCTGCATTTGGATATTTTGCAGACAGATTGTGCCTTCAAAGATATTTACTAGAACAGTTATTCATCTAGATACAGGTGTAAGTCCTTTACCAGTTTTCCTGCGTTGGATTTGTTCATGTCTCTCCACCTGTTCTGCTTCTATGTGTTTCTGTTTGCTCCTTAAACTTTTGTCTTTCAATCTTGAATCTTCTTCTTTACTTTCTCCTTGTTTTTCTTTCAACATCATTACATCCCGCAAATCTTCCTCACTTCTGTCTCCTCTCTCCTTTCTTCACTCGCTCTGAAAATGTGTAAAAAACAACCTTCCTTTTAAAAGTCTTGACAGCATGATGCAAAACTTAAACTTGTATGATGTTAATTACAGTAATTGTGGACAAATAATAAACAGTGGGAATGCATCAGCAGTCAAGCTATCCAAACTATAAAGCTACATTAAAGTCCATGTAAAGCAACAATAAATATGTATTCTGAGTTTGTCACATCACAGAAAAATAGTGTAATTAACCACCCAGCCAGATTTGAATGATTAAAAAAGTATATAAAGTTAGCTTTCAAAATTATGGAAAAATGAGCAGTATTCTCTGCTCTGAAACACCCGGGGCGTTTTTAGGTTTAAGGAAAGCAACACGGATGATATTTTAAAAATTAAGTAACGTTAGGAGCCACTGTTTAATTCGGCGCATATTTTGTAGGTAAATTAGGGCTTGTTTCAGTAAAAATTTGACTCAAATGAGTCGTTAACAAGCGATCCATCACCAACCATCGTTATGTTAAATTGTTGTTTTTTTTCCCAGTGGAGTTCAAAGCACTTAATGCTACTCATAGCTCTGCTGAAACGTCCTTTGCGGCTTCATTGTGGCCGTCGCACTTAGAGCAAAAGCCTTTAACGCCGTTCTTTCTGGTGAAGTGCTGCCCAGCGAATGCTCTCCTTGTGGCCGGGGACCTCCCAGCCGCAGAGTTGATGCTAAAGCCGAAAAAAAATCAGAAGATTATCATCGAAAAACATTTCAGAATTCAAAAAATATCTCCGTGAAATAAAATAATAAGATTCCAAGTGTATTCATACATTCATATTTTATTATAAGCTTGCTTTTTTTTAATGACTTTTCTATTTTTCAGTTTCAAAGTTTTAAAATACAAGTGTTTCTTTTTTCACTTCAGGTTTTGTTTTGATGCCAAAACTTAAAGTCACTGTTTCGGCTCGATAAACCTCCTCCTCTGAATGCAGACTTTGTCGCTATATATTGACATTATCTGATTTCCTTGTTTCCCCACAGTTATTACAACCGACAGTCACTTGAATGGAAATATAAGTTGTTTTGGGCCGATGGAAATTATGACCTATTGTGTTGTTTTTCTTAGGAAGGAAGATAATTTGAACCATTGTTGCTTCACTATCGGTATGAAACCTGAAGAGAGTCTGCAACCCAAATAATATTTTAGCACATAAATTCGCTTGCCAGGTATATAAAATCACTATTTCACCACAGGTGTGTCTCTGCCGGAGACTTTAGAGATGATTTAGGTTCCATCGGGCGCTGAGTGAGGTGACCGGCGGGCCAGACTAAAGTTGGTGTAGTCGTTTACATCACCCGGAGTCACGGGAGGTGCAGGCGGTGACGCCAGCGTATATCCAAACGACTGCAGAGGAATGTCTGTTTAACACACACACACACACACACACACACACACACGTACAGTATGAACACACACGTGGACACACACTAACACTAGCACACACAGCTAATCTCTACCCCTCACACACACACACACACACACACACACACACACACACACACACACATAAAACTCCTCATTCTCTATTCCAGTAGCTTGCCGTCTGGAACTTATCGATGCCCAATCAATATTTCCTGATCGATTGACCCTATCACCATGGCAACCACCATTTAGCCCACTATCTTGGGCCATTCATTATAAAAGCCATTAAGCCCTGTGTGCATGTGTGTGTGCGTGTGTGTGTGTGTGTGTGTGTGTGTGTGTGTGTGTGTGTGAGTTATTGCTACCATTAGAGAAAGAAAGAGGCTCCTGCTGTCTGTAAACTATGCTTACAGAATCACAACACTGAATTTTAGCAGCAGCTACTTCATGCTGGACGCACCACAGAGGCATGTTTTATAGTGAATACAGAAAATCGGAGGCCTTGAGTCTCTCACCTCTCACTGAGGGCGACGGGGTCCGACGTGAATTCACTATTATTTGACAAAGTTAAATCCACACTGTCAACGGAGGTTTCAACATTTGTGTGTGTCTTCATTTTTTTCTGTGCTCCTCTCGCTGGTTTGAGGTGGGAGGGACCGTGTTCTTCCATCTTCCAATCAGATTTTAATCATTTAGGAACGTTAATTTTAACAACACTTATTGAATTGTCCTCTTATGTTGCCAGGGAGACGCCGTTGTCAATCACATCTGATCAAACCACACACACACACACCCACACGCAGTCCTAAAGAAGCACGTTAGCTGCGTTTTTAACTGTTGCATGATTATAACAATCCTGTCACCTTGAAATTATGTTTATATATGACTAAACTGTAACAGCAAATATGATTTGCTAGAAATGTAACGCTGGCTGAATTACATTTTTTCTCAACATGATGGGAAAATGTCGTCAATTAATGTATTTGGCAAGTTGCAGAAATGTTGATATTGAACGTAAGAGTTCAATAGAAGGTTCAGAGACAACAGTTCTTTTTTTCTACCAAAATGTACAATCTTGCAGTATTACAGTATCTTTTCACTAGTAGTAATTACAGTAATATTAAACTTTATTAGCATATGTTTAGAGACTGGCAGGACTTGGTTAAGGCACAGATTGTGGTCTTGGTTTAATACAGTGCAGTGACTTGAATTACAACATATTTATCAACAGTCTTTCATTAAACCCACACCAAACCACACGCAGACCTCAGGATGTGAACCCGGGTCTCTGGTGTCGGAGTCCTGTGTCTTGTACGCCCCCCCTCCCCCCCATCCACACCGAACACCTTCCTCTGACTACAGTGTGATGTATAAATGTAGCGTTAAAATGCTGCCTGTGAACATAATTCAGGCAGCGATTAACTTTGCTAACACAACATAAATTGGGGAAACAATTAAGCTGTAAACATAATTTCCAGGCGACAGAGCTGCTTGAAGTTATAACTAAGGAGTTTTTTTTGTAACTTGCTCTTTTAGTAACAAATATTTTATGTTAAAGAAAAACACTTGATATACTGATTATGTCAACGGCGTCATACCGTTTCTCTGACATAGCGTCAGAGAAACACTGATTTTTAACGTGAAACTGCTTCATACAGTGTTTTTACCGGTTTTAATCACTGAGTCTGTTTGTTTTAGAGAGGAGTTGTTGTAACAATGAAGACAACAACTCCCATGATCCCACACTACTTCACGACATCATCAAACTCCATTTTATTGTTGTTATTGTTTTGATTGAGAAACCCCATATGCACATTTCGTGCATTCAAAGACAAATATTCTAGTTTCAAACATCTTTAAGATGAATTTCTGACAGTTCATTGCCTCTATTAAGTTTTTTAACTAGTTTTAAGGTTAAATTGTGTTTTATAGTCGCTATATTTTTATGCTAGAAAACTTATGACAAGCCAAAAAAGGCTGATACCGCTTTAAGACAACATGTAAACTGATCCTCTTCTGTCATTTATCCTCATGTTCACTGTGTTGTTTCAGGTACAAAAAATAAAGAGCCAGAAACATCAAACTGAGCCGTATATATCAAGCTTACTGTACACGCACAGCGAGATAGGAGTAATGAGGTCCACATGCCCATACGCATTGATTATCACATTGTTAATGCATGTGATTGATTCATTTCACTGTCACTCATGTTTGGCTTGTGGTTTTAACCTACAGTTTTTGTCAGTGCTTGCAGACCTTCAAAACAGGAAGTCTATTAACATAATTGATACGGCACTCTGACATTTTCACTATACTTTGAGTGTGCAATGTGCAGCGCTAATTGGCCTGCTAAACCCTTGTCAAATTCTGCCTGCCACTACAGATCAGTGAGTATCACACCGTGGAGAATACAGGATGGTCAAATAACTCACTATGCAACAGAAGACACACTAAAATGCAGTGTTAGAAACGCTTCTCTTCCTCACTTCTTTCTGCCTTCTCCTCTTCCTTCAGTCTTTCTTTTTTTTTATTTGCCAGTTCCACATGTTTTTTTGCAGCCCTGCTAGCAAACGGGTCTACAGATGTCACTGTCAGTTGTTCTGTCTGTCTGTCACGCTTCAGTCCAGAGCGAGATGTCCCCCCCCCCCCCCAAAAAAAAAAACAGATTGCCATTAAATTTGCTCTGAGTATTCAGTCTCCAGAGAATGATTCCTAATAATATCGGTGCCCTCCTGACCGCCGGAGCATCGGGCCAAAATTTCCACTTGTACACAAAAAAAAATTTTTTAATTGAATGGCCAGATTGCCTTGACATTTACTCAGCTCATTCATGACTTATTTTCACACTCAGTGAGCTGTCCTGTAGTACCGACCTCAAGGAAAAAAACTACTTTTCTTACTACTGTTAAGGCTCAAATAATAGCGAACTCATCACGGTAATGTTCATTTCCATTTCTTTTGCTGGCAGGTGAGATATGTCCGTCTGAATTCCACCTGAATGTGAGCCTGATTCCTTCCTCGCCACAATGATGTAAGTTACCACAACATGAAATGCTACAATTGGTCCAAATCACAAGCGGTCTGTTGATTTGGCCATTTTAATCTGGAGAAGTTGAGGTAATTTAGCAAAATTGCGAGCTCAATTACTTATTGTGATTGCAAAATTTCCTGGAGGGACTGAATGAAATAGGATCTTTCGTTATTTGCACAGTATTCTTCTGTATTGTATGTATAGTGACAACATATAGAAAGTAAAAGATTCTCTTTATTTGTGGCATTCATAAGTCATGCAAGATGGACTTGAGTCTGACAAAAAAAAGCTTCAGTAACCATTTAGATGAAGCTTTGGCTCCTAACATGAATCAAGCCTTATGAGCAAACAGAAGCGACGGGTGTAATTTGGTCAGAGCATGACGTCGCCCAAAAATAGATACCAACTGGTGACAAAATAGTCCTTCGACCCCAAAATGATCCTGTAAGAACAGATTTTTAAATATCACTTCAAGGCAGAAGTGTGTGATTCAGAGGGGAGAGGGGGAGGTGAAGAATAAAAAAAAAAAGCCTGGATTGGCCTGTTTTTCTCTCTCTAACACACTCCTTTACTCCTCTTAATGCTGACTGAATAGAGAGCCACAGTCAAACCAGAACTTCTGGATTCGGTTCCAGAAGTAAGAAAACCTCGTTAAAAATCCCTTTGACTTTTGTAACTCTGCTAATAACTAAAAATCCAGGCTCGGAACAGAGCTTTTCTCAACACTACATCATGCGGCTTCCTTCATATGTTTAGATAAGGACGAGACTTTCTGAAATTTAATATCGTAGTTTATTCAATATTTATGTTTCTTTTTTATCAGCCTTTAAAGATCACTGTTTCCCATAAGTCCTGGACGTTTGCAGGCTAAAGCTCATAGCACGACAGAGCAGACGAGTCCATTAGCGAGTGGAGTCACCCGTTGGTTTGCATTGGAGCCGGTTTCTAAGTTGCAGCATCATCTTTTCCGTTTGGAGCCAGGACCTTCAAAATAAAGAGTGCGGGGTGTTGCCGTTCATGCTCTGGAAACACGCCCCGCTACCTTGGACTGAAGCTAACGCTAGCTAGTGGCGTACGCTTGGGCTAACGTTGGCTACTACCAGGTATCTTATCACGTAACATTAAACCCACTAAAATATTGTGACCATAGACTGTATATAAAGATGGACGTCATGACAGCTCCCCAAAAGTGAAGCCAAAACGTCTAGATCGCCCCCTGGTGGCTGGCTGCGGTATAGGTCATAAGTCCCGCCCCCTCCATGTTAGCGGATGGGACATGAGCCAAACTAAAAAATCAAAGTACACGTCAAATAAATTTTTCTCAAAGATGGTTTCTGTCATTTCAGGTAGTTCTTATCATGCTGATGTTTGTTCAAGTGCTCATTTGTTTTTATTTAGTTATTTGACGATATAGAAAGGGGGTCTGACGTCATGATTGACGGCGGTGACAGCCGCTCTCAAACCTCCGTCAGGCAGTGGGGCGGCGGAGGGGGCGTGTTCTGTGGGCCGTCACCCCGCCGCCCGACTCTACTGCGCGGCTCCAAATGACGTCAAAAAAGCAAGATGGCCGCTCGCGGAAAGGAGATATTTTGGCTTCAGTTTTGCATAGCGGTAGGAAGTGGCGGTGCGTCATTTTCAAATCTTATTAACATAGAAATAATTTCCAAAATGACCACCAGCACACTTATTAGAGGGCCTGAATTAAGCGATTGAGACCATAATGACTTGTTGAAAAAAATGATTGACTTAGTATTTCTAGAGAGAAGTTGACGCTTTTTGAATGAGAGTCAGTTGGAGCATCTAGTGGCCATCGATGGCATTGCACTTCGCAACCTCAAGCCGTGGTAGTCGCCGCTTAGTTCAGACATGTCTGTAATAACAGCAGAGGAGCGAACGCCGTACAAGTCTTTACACAGCACAGATTACTACGAGGAAGCTGAGAAATTACTTTAAAAATTACTTCTTTAATGGCAGCTGTTAGTTTTTTGATGAAAACATGAACTTTGTTGAAATGACAAAGGTTTCCTGACAGCAAGTGCTGTAGTGAAGCCGAGTGGGCTTAGAATATGGAAATAAATATAGTTTCATTATAATGAAGACTTCATGATACAAGTATTGTGTGTTTATGAAACCCTTGACATGTGGGTTGGGGGGGTGGGGGGGGTGGGGAGGGGGCATTGAGTGTGTATGTGTGTGTGAGAGAGAGAAAGAGATGGCATTTAGTCTCACCAGCAGATAAGGCCAACTGGACAAGTTGGCAGAGACAGAGGAGAGAGAGAGTGTATATGTGTGTGTGTGTGTGTGTGTGTGTGTGTGTGTGTGTGTGTGTGTGTGGCTCAGTGGGAGCTTGTCATGCCCAGTTGTCTATGTCCGGCAGATTTCTACTCCCCATGGGAGACACACAAACACACACTCACGCAGTCACACACACACACACACACACAGTGCCCTTCTTGCTGACACTGCTTTTTAATATTTCACTACATGCAGGGCTAGCCATATGCTGCCCTGTCATTCACCTACACACACACACACACACACACACACACACACACACACACACACACACATACACAGAAATATGAGCACTTGCACGTACACATGCAGCAGAATTTTTTTGCATTACTGTATCTGTGAAGACACTTAATGTCATTGAAAACTTCTCCCAAAACTGTCACCTCTGTTGTCCTCAACACTAACTTCAAATAAAATCCTAAAATGCTTCAATTTAACTGCGTTTCAGCGTCATTGTGAGGACACTCGGCAGTGACGGGAAACTACTCGCACTCACAAAAACACACACACACACACACACACACACTCCTACATTTTTTTTTTGCTCTGCAGATTTGCTGTTGCATTTTTTCCAGTTTGGTTCGTTTATGTTCACTTTGCCCAATTACCAGTAAACCAGAGCTTGTAAACAACAGTAAAAAAAAGCTCCTGTGCTCGGCAAAAAAAGAAAAACTGCTCATTTTAAGATTTTGGCAGTGGGGAGGAGGAACCTCTTGCCATAATATCCTGAAGAGGAAACAGCTCAATACGAGCATCAGTCCAGACTCAAGTGTTTGGGTTCCTCAAGCTGCTGTCTGTCAGACGCCAACATCACTTTATTTACATTCATGAACTATGCGTTAAAGCTGTTTTCTGTTGTCAGTTTGCATTTTATTTCTACTGTCAACAAGTTTCAGCGTCATAGTTCCCAACTGCAACATGAAAATATGTCTTTTTCTTTCCGTTTTGGCCTTAAATGCACACCAAGCCACCATTTTTCACACCCTAACATGAAGCTTTTTGAAAGAACACTAGAGATAGTGTGGATAAATCCAAAAAAGCACTCTGGTTTTAGCGTGGGCAGGGAAACTGCTGACGTACGCCTGCTCAGACATGGTTGGAGGCAGCGTGACAGTAAAGACGGCATTGCAATCACACTACATAGTCGTAATTAACCTCCATTTATTTTATCAGACGACTTTGTGATGATAAAGAAGTGATTTGATAGCAACATACAGACCCTGAATCCAGGTTTACATGTACATCAGTGACATATGACGTAATGATGCACAGCTGGATCAATGAGCGTTTGTACAAAAACTGCTAAATATTATTTTCATTCTTGTGGAGCTCTGAGGTGCAGTAGAAATGTAATCTTCCATATCATCACTGTTGTCTTTTTTTCTACAGGCTACATTTAAAACACAATGTTGGTCCCTTTACTCACTTCACTCCTCTTATTAACAACATTACTGTCCGCTCCTTCTTCATTTTACCCTTGTGATTTATCTTTTTTTGTTTGTTTTCCTTTTGACTGTCAATTTTTTTTGATACGACTCAGCAAGACTTTCTAGTGCGCCAGAACTTTGTGGTAATTGTTACATTTTAAATAAATACTACAACCCGGGCAACTCTGACTCTGACTCTTTGAAATTATATTTACATACTACTATGTTCTTTCCTCAATTACACTGTATGAGAAAAAGTCCTGAGTGTGGTTTGGTTTAGGCAACAAAACTTTGGTTGAAGTTTTATAATAACGATGTATGAAATGACAATTTATAATGTCAGAGGTGTTTCAGCTTGTTGTTTAGCTGTCCGGCTGCAGCTTTACTGTTTTGGTTCACTCTCAAAGCTCTCATAGCGTCGTTTTTGGCTGCAGCAGGCTCTAAAAGGCCACTGTGCACTACCTGCTCATCACCAAACGGCAAACAGACACAGTTAGCGACTAACTGATGAACATAACGGAACGTTTAGCGGCTAAAGAGTCAGATAGAGCAAAAACAGAGCTGAAAGAGAGTGAATATTAGGCTTAAATTCACCAGGTGGACAGAAACACGACTCCAAATGATTGATAATGTTGCTCCGTAACTGCTCGATGTGGAAATAAGCAACTGTTTGCTAACAAGTTCAACATATCAACTTTAAAGGTGATGATATGTCAGTTTTATGTTCACTACTTGCTTCCGCAGCCCCCGAGCAGCAAAAAAAATCAGTTAATGCAGGTTTAAGATTGGTGAAAAATTGCGGTTTTGGTTAAATGTTATTAAATAAACATGTCAGGTCTCGTGTTTAAAGTCACTTTTTATGTATTAAACCAAAATCATGATCTTACCCTAACCTTCACTAAGTGCTGCCAGTGCCTAAACATAACCATACATAACTTAAATAATGCTACAGTCACTACCAGCGGATATTATATTGTAAAATTGGCAAAAAAAAAAAAATCACGTTACCTTTTTGCAGCTTGCCATACATGTTCATTAACATTTCCTATTTATGTGACAGAAAAACTTCAGGCAGCATTATGTTCCCTTCAAAATGTTGCTGTTGCAGTTTAATAGTAAAACACCATCATTTCTTGGAGAAATGGTTGATCTGAGTCATTTCAAATAAACAACTTCAGCTCTTTAGAAGCTTTCAAACCGCTATTTAAAGAGGGTTCATGGTATCTACTAATGGCTAATGTGTCCTTTATAAGCAGAATGTTCCAATATTTGTTTTGATCACCTCCGTCATGATGATGGTTTTAAAGTAAAACTGAAAGCTTGAAAGAGCAGAACTCTTTATTTCATTATTTGTAGAAATCTCTTAATGTCTTAATGGTTTTTTTTAATAGTAGCTGAACTCCTGGTTTCTGAAAGCTCATTTACTCAAGTACTGTACTTAAGTACAATTTTGAGGTACTTGTACTTTATTTGAGTATTTCCACTCTACACCACTATACTTTTCTGTGGGGATATTGTACTTTCTACTCCGCTACATTTAGTTATTTTATAGATTAAAATTTTACATAAAATATATATTTTGTTATTCTAACTGTTGTTTAATTTTCTGCTCTTTTCTTTTTAAAGTGTGTTATGCACTTTGAGCTACATTTGTGAGAAAAAGGTGCTTATATATATATATATATAAAAGTGTATTATAAAACATCATCATGATTATTATCATTATTATTAAAAACACATATGATACACTTGCAGTACTATTACTATTAATGTACCCAAAGTATCTAAGAATGGCTCAACATTGATGAACTACAACATTAATTTGTTCTTACTTGTATTTGTTAGTGATAAAAACATAATACACTATAAAAGAAAGTTACTTTTGATACTTTGAGTATATTTTGCTGATAATACTTCTGTACTTTTACTTGAGCAACATTTTGAATTCAGGATTTTTACTTGTAATGGAGCATTTTTATACTGAATACTTCTTCTACTACTGCATGAATATACAGATAAATGATTAAAAAAAATGAGGCGCATATATGAGTAATACGACCAGAGGGAAGCAAAGAAAGACTGAAAGAAAAAAGCAATAAAACAAGATGAGAGAAGCTGAACGTCAGGAGGAAATACCACTCATCCAAAGTCAAAGTTTGGTCTCACCAGAAGTGCTAACGCTGGAAGTAAATGTTTTAAGTTCCTGAGTGACTTCTGAGCTTTTTTTTTTTTTTCTGGGTTGAATGAATTATTGATATAAGGTCAAGTCAGTATGAGATTATACTAAGAGATGGTGGGGAATCTGTGAGCTTAAAACAGAATACCAAAGCTTCGGTGTGTATGTTTGCACTGATGGCAGGGTGCACCTTTTCCTCTCTTTTCCCTTCACTCCTGTAAAACAAATTAAACTGTAATAACCTTTAAACATTTCCACTGTTTGTACTTATGTGTAACAAGATAAATATGATCACAGAGGGGATTAAACTGGGGAGGGATTCGCTGTATATATATATATATATATATATATATATATATATATATATATATATATATATATATGAGTGTGCGTGTGTGTGTTTGTTAGAGTAGAATGACTTGGTTGACAAGGTCAGAGCAGTGTGTGGTGTCAGTGCGAGAGGCTGACAGGTGCTTTAGATGGAAGAATATAAGCCTTTAGATCTTTATGGAGCAGTCAGTTAGTCGTGCCTATAGAGTCAGAACCAAAGACGGCAAAGCTGCATTAAGCTGCTATTTATTCAGGACACAGGCACAACTCAGGCCCCACTTGCACTTGACATTTCAAGTGTCTCGTTTCCAGATGTACTCCACAAATACGCATCTATTGGTCAGGTCCCAAATTTGACTGCAATACGTCTTGGTTTTACTGAGCAACATTGCAAAAAAGGAATCGGCTCTCTGAAGCTGTAACTGACAAAAAATCCAGAGGAAGAATAACTTGTGCACTTCAGCAGTTTGCTACAACAATTAGTTATTAATCAGCAACTAATTTGATAATGGAACAATCATATTAGTCATTTTGTTAAGCAGAGATGCCAAATATGTTCCAACACGTTCTCACTCCCAACTCGTCACATATGGACGCTTGGTCAGGACCCCCTGGCGTCACGTTTTAACACACGGGGTACCCTTTTAGCGTCATTTTTCAATGCACAGTGTCACAGCAGTCACTGTTAAAAAATAATTATGTTTTATGGTGTGACAACGCTGTGGTTCAGGTCTGGTTAGGTTTAGGCACAAAAACCAACCGGTTAGGGTTAAGAAAAAATCATAGTTTGGGTTGAAATAAAAAATAATATAAAAACAGCGAGGTGGTCTCGAACCATGCTCTGTGCTGACTCTGACACAACATTACAACATTACAAGCCATCCATCGACACCTCCACCTCCTAATCAGAAAGTAAGTCAGCTTATAAACATGTCATGTGAAGTAAGTTACATCACATCAGAAATGTTGATATGCTCTGTATTACAGATGTTGAAATGCACATATTCACGTATCTGTGGTTTGCAGAAATGTACAATGCTAACGTTTTATTCTGGCGAGCAGGCTGTAATTTGTCACCTTATATAGACGTCATCGGTCTCATAGCGTCTATTTCAGATGTTGTGGGAGTTCAACAGAAGTCTAGCCTGTGCGTTAAAAAGTGACGCCACGGGGCCCTGACCAAGCGTCGATATGTGATGAGTCGGGAGTGAGAACAGGCTGTATGTGCTGGTTTCAGCTTCTCAGATGTGAAGATTTGAAGCTTTACTGTGTCACACAAGATAGTAAACTGAATTTCTTTGGATTTTGGACTGTTGAGCAGACATGTGAAGACATATATTTGAAATTATAACATTTTTCACTATTTTCTGACATTATATTAAATGAGAAAATAATGCAATGTGAAAATAATTGTCAGTTGCAGCTCTATAGTTATAACAATAACAGTTTATCTTAGCTAGCTACAGATCATTTAGTGATTGCACTGATCAGATAAACACTAACAGCTCGGTGCACCTTCTGTATGATCATATGCACTGAGATCACTGGAGACACTTTTATCTGTCTCAAGTAACGAAGAATGATTAATTTCAGTGTAACTTCAACTGCCGTTATCACAGAGGACAGACTGTGTGTGCGTATTTACACAGTAAACAGTAGAAATACAGCGTTCATGGTACAAAGTAATCGACCAGGAACATGTGCTTGCATGTATGTGAGCTCCGACCTCCTTGCTGGATGATACTTCATTGTGGTCCAGCAAAAAGCTTTTTGAAAACCTTTTCAACTTTTCAGCTTTGCTTTTCTTCTCAGCGACCTTATTCAGATGAACCGGGGGGCTTCGTTCTTTCATGCAGTGCTATTGTCTATTTGAACGCAGCCAAAGACTAAACGGGATCAAACTTCCTTATAATCACCAATGTGCACCATCTTCATCCACTTTCAAATCTAAATTAATAACCTTTTTCTCTTTCTCATCACCTCTCATGACTCTTTCTTCTTCACTTTTATTTCCTTTAACACATTTTCACAAATTTGTTCACTTTAATGGGTTTTATTATCCTCTGCTGGAAAACGTTGTTCTAATGACTTTAATGATTAATCAATTATGCTGATAAATTTTAAGATTAAATGACAAATCGTTTCAGCTCTGTAATGCATTTCCTTATTCTGCTTAACTTTGAGTCGTCTCTGTTTGAAGATGCTCCCGTTAATGTTTTAGTTGTGGAACTCATATCTGCTGCAGGTATTCAAACCCAAACGGCAACCATGACAACTGAGCGGTGATATAACTTCTGCTTGTGCCTGTGAGTTAAATAAATATAATATGAACTAATATCTTCCCAGAACCATAAAATAAACTGCTCACGATGCAGATATTAAATCTTTGCGGTGCAACAGAACATCTAAAATCGTCTCCGTTCCGTCTGTATTTCCTCGTCTTCGGTTGAACCTGAGAGGAAGGAAAATCAGTCACAAATACTGTAGTTTATGTTTTAGTGGAAGGAAACTTGTTATTTCTTCACGTCCGCACCTCCCACACAGTTCTGTTCACCTGCTGGGAAGTCCTAACAGGTGAGGACAGCTGAGCAGCACACTAAATCCTCAGAGGGAGGATTTAGTGTGCTGCTCAGGTGTGATTTAACCTACAAGGTTAAGAGAGTTTATAAAAGGCTTTTAGTTTCACTCCTAGAAGTAGAACTAAATATGTTTCACTTAGAGAATTTTGAGACAGTCAGGACTGACAAAGCTTGATAAATATGGACCCAAAATACATATTTTATACACAATATGATCAGTAATGCAACCTGAGTGATGTTCAGGTCTCCAATCTGTGTTTATTCTTGTTTTATATTAGTTATAAACTGTTGTTTTTCAAGCATACATAATGTCCCCCTCATTCATTTGGATTTGTTGTAGATTATCCTGCATTTTATTCAATGTATTCACAAGATTTTTTATCTGCAAGGTTAGGAAATTCATTTTGTTTGGGTTCTTTTCCCCCCTTCAGTCTCGCCTGCTTTGCTTTTTGTGAGGGACACTGAATTTCATGACCTCTAAGTGAGCACTTAGAGACATTCTGCTCCAAATTAGGGCTAGCTGAACCAACATTACATCCGAATAAGTCAGTATTGACTTATTGAATATTGATTTTGATCATTAAACACACCATCTTTGAATAGATTTTCAATAAATGCCCAATAACCCCAGTTTGCAGGTTGTCAAGAAAGTTTGGATTACATGTAAATTTCACAGTGTCTCTAAATGGACAATACAAATAAACCTAAATTTACACAAGTTGGTGCTGCTACTGTTCCCATGTTTTAATATGTTAAGTATTTCCACATGTGACATCTGTCTGTGTAGTATGAATACTTCAACACTTTTAGTTTTTGAGATAACACCTTGCAAACATTCCTTCCGTAGACTTTCTGTTTTTGGACTTTTTGTATTTTGGGGTTTTTGGTTTTGTTTGTTGCAGATGAGAGATTGTAGTGTTGTTTGGGTTGTGTTGATTCATGTTTATCCTGTGGCGGTTCTATGCAGGTTGGTTTATTATGAAGAGTTTTGTGTTTTCTGGGTTTTTTGCTGTGTTCTCCTCTATGTTCCTTTGCCTGCTTTGCCCATCTATACACCTGCCCTGTATTATAAATAAACCTTTGAACATTTGAGCTGTATTTTATGAAAACCACGTGGTTCTTATGGCGTGCTGACACTTGTTGTTGTTGACAGTATTTACAACAGTGAATAAACAACAGATGAGACAAATTATACAACTTCAAGGTGTTTCTTTTAAAACCACGTATCACTTTATTAACATTTTAAATGAATGATGATAAACACTTCTGCACAACTAGAAAGTAATAGAGAAAAAACCCCAAAGCATGGAGCACATTCAGGTAATTAAACATTCACAAGTCATTTAAAAAGTAAATACACAAGAAGTGCAGTCTGTCTAAACGTTGTGCACAAATAAAGACATAAAACAAAAAATATCAACATGCTCCTCTAACTGTTGCATGTGAAAAGATGTTGGGAAGCTTGAACTGGAAAAATTATATGGTTTAAGAACAATGGGACAGTTTTAGTGGGTGTATATCTGTAGGGAGCAGCCTGACAAGAATCTGATGGTTTGGTACAGTATTATTATTATTATTATTATTATTATTATTAGTATTATTATTATTATCATTATTATATAGCACATCCATTCTTTGGTGTTGCATCCATCCAGGGATTACACGCTACTACACAGACAGCAGTGGGACATTATCTAAATAAAATTAAGTCGTTTGGAGACGTTGGCATATAAAACAAAGTAAAAATTAATTCGGTAATTTGGAAATCAGGAAAACAATATGAGCAAAAACTCCAAATCATCAAGATTGGTCAATAAGTCAGAAAGAATCGATCACAGGCTTAATGAAAATGTATATACTAATAAAATAGCATTTTTTTGTTTGATGTTGTGATTGGATGGCATGGTACCAAATCATTATTATGACAAAAGTCAGGGCATGTAGCACAATTCAAATTGATTGGAAATGTGATGTATTTTGCCAATGCGACCAAGCAAAGCAAAAAGGACTCACCTACTGATTAACTGGATGAAGATGAATGAAAAATCATCCTCCGCTGTCCAGACACACAATGTGCCAACTACTCTACTGTAGAGAGCTGCTGCCAGCTGCTGCAACAATAGTGTGATTGCTTGCAGTCACCACACTAATTATCAGTCTTGACCTACAGTATTACATACATATATATATATATGCTGACACTCACACAGTTTAGACATGGGGATGAAAGGACTGTTTTTAGTACAGTCACACAAATTAAGAGATATTACAGCACTGTAATGTAAAGCTGCCTGTTCTCTTTTACTCAGCATCTACTAATCATCACTGTCTGTCTCTCACCCCTCGTCTCCCTCATCTGGTGACCCCCCAGTGTTCTGTTCATTTTTGTTATATAAATAGATAAATGGGCAAAAACATTCAATTAAATCAAATCCTAAAGGATTTGGGGTCGAAAAGATGTTTGACGAGATAGGAAACAAGAAAAATGAGACATTTCTGCAACCCTTTCTGGCTGTTTACAATTATTTGCTGTTTTATTGTGAAATAAAGTTTTACCTGTGAGGAAGCTTTGCCAGAGTGTCAAGGAAGGTGATAAGAGACAGACTCAGAGGCTACCAAATGAAATTGAGCAAAATCAAACTCACCTTCACACAGCTATACTGACATCCTCTTTCATTTCTGCTCACTCACAAACTAACATCTCTCTCTTTAAATAGGCCCTGAAATCTATCTAAGCAGAACCATATTTCTATCAGGGGTGTCCTTTCCCTTAGACCAACAACTGTTGTATGACAGTGTCAATTGTACCAGTTAACATCGTTTACACACAAATCAACCACAACATTGTTCCTTACCATAAACCAAAATAAGTACAAATAGCATAAATACAAAACCAAACAGTTAACTAAATAAAAAACTCCCGCCATACTTGGTATAACCCATGACATCACTGGTGATGTCAACAAGATCTTAAAATCAGGAAGTGGTTCAGTGCGTCCCCCTTTTGTCTCCTGGAAAGCATGGAGGGTGAGTATGATAGGTTATAACCCAAGCAAACAATAAATAATGACCTTAAATACTTTTCTGTCTGGATTAAACCACCAATGCAGATGTAAATGTAACAAAACAATGCTAAACACAAACAAAATGCAATGTGACTTGCTAAACAAACGAATGACAAGTGGGGCAAGAAATACAAAGTGAAATGGGGACAAAATGGTCTCGTCCACTTTTTCACAGCCTCTAAAAACAAATAAAACAATCCTAGAACTACTTTCCTCCTTTGATCTTAAGATTTGATATATTTGATACTGAAATAGTCAAAACTAGGAAAAATTAAGCTAAATAGTTTGGTTTTAGATATAAATAGCTTGACTGAACCAGTGAACTTTGTTACTATTGAACATACTGTATGTTTGTATGGTAAGTCCTTCATATACTTTAATTTGTTGTCATTTATCTTTCTTCTTCAGCTCAACAAGACCAAATAAATTAAATTGCTCACAACTTCAAACTAGGGCTCCACTAACGATTATCTTGTTTTGTCCGACCAACAGTCCCAAACCTGAAGATATTCAATTGACAGTGATGTAACACAGAGAAAAGCAGCAAATCTGCATATTTGAGAAGCTGAAATTGACACATTTTTGGTATTTTTTCTTTAAAAAAATCATGAAACAATTATATAAAATTAAGATATAATTGCTGATTAATTTTATTCTGATAAACCTTATCAACTAAACATTGTAGCTCTACTTCAATCCCTGCCCTTATAACATTTTTGACATTTTTACTTGGCCTTAAACTAATCAAAAGTTCACATTCATGTGTTTGGTGCACATCTAGGACTAAATCACTTGTCTCACCAGAAAGCAAGCATTGTATTGATATGTCAGATAAATAGTTACATTTTGTATTTTAAAAAATCACTTACACATTTCATTGTGAAGTCCTTGTTAACTCAGTTCACAATGTTCACAGTGTAGTAATTAATACCCTATTTTCAGGAGCTTGGGGACCCTCCCACAGACAAAGGGGTTAGAGGATGGTAGTGAGACTGCTGCAGCTTGGCAGTGGGACAGTCTAATGGATGCTGCACTCCAGGGGCAGACTAATCGAGCGCTGCCCCGTTGTTGCAGTAAACCTGACTGCCACTATAGGTGGCACAGTCTGCACGCCGGCCTCTGCCCCTTCTGCAGAAGAATCCAGGGTGAGCCGGCCACGCAGGAAGAGGCCCTGGGAGAGTCTGGATTTCATGAGGGAACAGAGGGAGAGAGAGGCGATAGCAAGAGGAGAGGGAAAGGGCAGCAACAGAAAAAGTGCAGCTGTTTGAGAAGCTGGTTGATAAATTCTAAATAAATGAACATATACAACACATGTGCACACACACTCACACACACATACACACAAACACACACACACATATATGTATTTCTAGTGAACATGACGGTTTACTGTCTAGATGTAATCATGTTCACCCAAACATGCAGGCAGTTCTGCAGGAGCAGTAAGCCGGGCAGCAAGCCTTCCTCGGAGACCGTTCCTCAACAGCTCCCTCTCATTGGCTTCTGCGTTGTCTGTGTCATCCTTGCTGTCACCTGGGCCTTCCTCCTCCTCCTCCTTCTCCTCCTCCTCCTCCTCCAGGATATCACCTGCTGCCACACAAATGTTGTAGAGGATGCAGCAGGCAGCAATTTCCTTCGGGGCAAACAGAGGCCGGATCTCCAGGGCCCTCAAGAGGATGGAGCGCCAGCGTGTTTTCAAGACCCCAAAGGTGCGCTCAATAATGTTTCTTGCTCTTGCCTGGTGCCTGTTATACCAGGCTTAAACTTAGCCTGTTAATCAAAGTTCATGTAGAAAATATATGGTGTATTTCAAAATGACCAAAGTAAGAATTTGCTGTGTGTGTGTTAATGTTCTTACTTGCCACAGGCTGGCGGTATGGTGTCATAATAGCAACAGGACGCTGTGGGCATGGGTATCCTCCATCTATTAGTGGAAAGTACCCAGCTGGTGGATACATGGGGGATCTGCATAGGACATGCGCATCATGTACAGATCCTGGATTTCCAATGTACACATCTATAAATGCGCCCTTGGCATCACAGATGCCCTGCAGTATCACAGAGGGAAAAAGTTTTCTATTTCAGTAAAACTTCTTCTGTGGCTCTGCGGGAGGAAGAATCCTGATGTGGTACCCATTGATGGCACCGGCAGCACAGCAGAATACCTCATGGCGAGCAAGGCGAACAAAGCCGGCCCCCACCTCCTCTATCTCCTCTGGTTTGAGGAAGTGATAGCCTTGTGGAGGATGGTCAACGTTTCCTCCACGACGTAACGGACGGTCCTTCAAACTGTGGCTAGTGGCATGGCAAAGATGTCTGCAGTTACCCTGTACGAGGCTCCATAGGCAATCTAGTAGACGGTAGCCAGCACCTCAATGTCATGGCTCCGTCCATGGGCTTTTTGCTGGGGTTTGTTGGAAAAAATAGGCAATAAATGACAAGTGCAAAGCAAAAGAATCATCTTTGAAGCCAACATGTTACACGCTGTGCTGTATAAATAGGTAGAGGTCTGTCTGCAATGAGGTGATGAGTAAAGTTTGCGGACCTCCTTCATAAGGTAGTTTATTCATTAACGCTTATTGTAACACTTTAATTGTCTAAAATTAAAAGCCTCTTTCCACTTTTATTCAAATACAAACACAAATAATTTTGCTGCCTCAACAAATATAGACACAAATACAAATACTGGGCCCTCCGTACATCCCTAATGTCTATGCTGTTCCTGGATAGCCTGAAGACTGGTTTCATGTCCGCTCCAGAAAAGGACATGGCGAGGATAGGGCTCATGGGTATTCATTGTTCATACCTTTGTTAGGGATTTTGGTCCTGTTAAAAAGAGAGAAATCTCTTTTATTAATAGATTGTTTATTAATTGTTATATTTATTATGCATTTATTGCTTATTTATGTGTTTTTACTATTTAATATTTATTCACCTGCGTTCCTAATATGAATTGTCTGTGTGAAAGGTAGGCTTTCAACCTAGTAATGCCACCATCTCAGTTTTCCCTCCCTCTGCCTCTCTCTGGCAGACACACACACTAGCCTGGAGACTATTGTCTTTTTAAGAGCAGATATATAGAGGCAGCACACAGATCTCACTCTTGATGCATTTTGTCCCATGTGGCTAGGGGAACAGGCTCGTCTCCTGGAAGGTATGTTTTAAAGTTGACTTTGTTAAACCTTGATGGAACATTTTTTGAAGACTTTTACTGATCAGTTTTACCTCTTCGCTACAGGCACTTTTAACAACCTGTTGCCCAGGCCCTGCAGGCTGGATAACCTGCTTTGAAGGTATGACTAGTAGCTTGTCTTAACGCTAGATGACACATGGCAGTAGGTGATTTTAACACTTGTAACACATTTTTTTATATATAGGTAGCTGTTGTACCGGAGCTCATCACAGTGAAGGCATTGGAGGTTGATAATGCCACTGAGGTAAGAGTTACCTTGTAGTTTCAGTCATTCAGTGTGTATATATTGGCTGTGATGTATAATTTTGGTTTATATTATACTGCAGTTGCTTGAGATAGCACTGACCCTGGATCCAGATCTGGGTTGCCAGATACTATGTAGTTTGTAGGTAGGTCTAGATGAAGCTAATTGAGTCTAATAAAACAACCTTGCAATAAATGTTATCCTCAGCAAGGTTAATAAGTTGTTATGTAATCTGTTTTTGAGAGGTGTTTGTCCATCTCATATATATATGAATGAGGATTTAATATTAGAAACACCTCATTATAACCCAGTACAGTTCAACAGCACCACAAACTACAGCTGACACAAAAAAATAAATGAAACCTCTCTAATAAAGACTTTATACAATATTACACGTCATTAGTTTTTATCTAGGTGTACCAATTGAACTGTCGCGTCTACATGTAAATGGGTAGACTGGTTAACAAAAAAGCATAATAATTAGACAAACGTACAAAGTTATAGAGACATGCTAGATTGGTGCGTCTCCTCTCCATCCTCCGCCGCCATCCTCGCTCTCCTTTGACGGATTTGCCTCCTCAGTCGGGCAGCCTCTTCTTCAGCGTCTTTGTAAAGTGTACTGATGAAAATGGCAAACCAGCCTCTGATCCATTTCAATATGATCTGTCTAATTTTCCACAAACTTTTTCCCGCCACTGGCTGCTTTTATATGTAGGCTACAGATCTTGGAACACAAAATATATACATATTCATATTTTTTTTTAAATGAAAACAACAAGAGGCAGGGTTGTGTTCATCATATTTCGTTTTATTGTAAACATACATTACAGTGACGATAACCGGAGTAGACACGTACACCTATATGTGTAGGATATGTGTCTGTATGATTTAAGATAAAGGAGCTGTGATAATTTATATATGACCATCATCTCTGTTTTCACAACTCAGATAACACTGGACCCTATGAGACTGTTAGATAGCACTATCTGTGCTTTCGGGTGATTTATTCAAAAACTGTGAGTCCTATGTTAATGGAAGTAACATTGGATGAGAGAGGAATAGTTTGTCTACATTTCTTTGTATAAATTGTGTTTGTTGAGTGTAAGATATGGGAGTAAGATCATAATATGTTAAGCTTTTTGATCAAATTTGAAGTGCGTGTCACTCATGACATCACGCACTCTGACTCTGAACATTCCGCGCAATACACACTAATGTAAAAAATCTGACGAGGGCGGAAAATTTCATGAAACTTGAACTGTGATTGTGTAAAAACCATAAAAGATATGAAAAAGCTGAACACAAGGTTAACAGCTGAAAGTCTTGTGACCAGTTTAAAGGTGAAATGAAGTCTCTAGCTGAAAGTATGTGGAGGTAGAATTAAAGTGGAGTGGGTTGAAGAGGATTTGAACTGTCTGTCCATTTATTTTAATGGCAGAAATTTTTTGAAAAAAAAGCTTAATATTTTAAAAAGTATAAAGGTAAAAAAAAAAAGGGTTTTTAAACTATTTATATGAAAACTTCACACTGATTGTCTATTCAAAAACTGTGCAATGTGCCAGTATATAAAAACTAAAACTCCACTGACCGTTGAAGTTCCTTCTTGACTTTGGAAAGAGACGTTTGACCAATAAAAAAAATAATAAAAAAAAAGAATTCAAGGTCCACTTGACCTTGTAGTTCGACGCTTTGGTCATATGACAGCTCCATCCACTGATGAAGACCTCGAGATGCACTTGAAAGCTTTGGAAAAGCTGGTGAGTGGACCTCGAGTTAAGATTTTTGTCCGATCACATACAGATCTTGTGGGTGGTGAAGTGGATCATTGGTTAGCACTTTTCCTGGGTGTGCATGTGTGTTTTCTCTCCCAGCAGTTTCATCCCACAGCTTAAAGACATGCAGGTCAGGTGAACTGGGGAATCTGAGTCCTCCAAATTAAGCCCCCTTTTCGACCAAAAATTCAAGGTACTTTGAACCAGAGGAGTCTCAAGAACTAAACTTGGAACTAAAAGTCCTGTTTGTGTTTCTACCACATCTCAGGAACCAGGTAGATCATGCAAATTAGACCCAAAAAATGAGCGGCACTTGAAAGGCAGCATTCACACATGAGAAAAAAAAAACACAGATTGGTCCTGTTGTTCTTTGTATTTACTGCTGCATTAGTTGGATGTAACGAAAGAATGAAATACCAGCTAACGTCACAAACCGACACGCCGACCCAGCTCTTCATTTTAATAATAGAAAACTATAAACAATACATTATTTTTGACTGCAGTAGGACTTTAAAGGTTAGAGAACACACGCTGCGCCCCACACAGGATCAACTGGGATGGATAGACGAATGTAGTTTTTGTTTCCTATTATTCCAACCATCTCTACAGCAGTCTGAACCGCTAAATAACCTCTGGCACGACCCAGCGTGTGCTACTACAGAGTGGGAGAACTGCAAAACTCAAACAAGGCCTGAAATAAAGACTGGAAATGTAACGTGGCAGTTTCAACAGCTTATTTATTGAGCTTTCACTTTTAGCCTATTTACTGAGCCTTCACTTCTAGCCTCTGCTCTCTCTGCAGCTTTGACTGATGGCTGTAGAAATGATGGAGAAAGGAATTAGAAAACTCTCAGCTTGCCTCCTCCACTCCTAGTGAGGCCAAATAAATCAGGCAGTCACGGTAAATGACACAAGCTTGTCATAAAACTTGACTCCAGTTGGAGACTTTGCCTCCTGTCATGTGCATTTAATCTGATTTTATTTTTATGTTCCTCTCTAATAGCAATGCAACATTGCAAGCGAGTAACCACCAAGGGAGACAATAACAATAATGCCTCCCTCTGGCTCTTGCTGTCACAGTATTGCCTCCCGTCGGGTTGCGCTGTATTCACTCTGCTTAAAATTCAAACATTCTGTCTTGACATACCAGACTCTTTTATTGAAGTGTTAATAAAATTCTAATCAATTTTTTTGTTATTAGAGGAGACCTGCCAGAGAAAAAAAAAAAAAAACACACAGAGAATGTATACAGTTGTTTCAAAGAGAGAGAGAGAGCTGAAATATTTGGTCGACATTCAGAATGGAAATATATTTTTGTTAGTTTGAAGGACTTGTTTGACATTTGGGAAAATATGCTTATTTGTTTTGTTGCAGAGTTCAGTTCAAAGGATCAATACCACCATCGTATCTGTCAGCGACTTAGCTTAGCTTAGCATAAATACTGAAAACACTGTCAAAAGTTAACAAAATCCACCTGCCAACAGCCTTAAAGTAGAGCTGCAACTGTTATTTTCATTATTGATTAATCTGCAGATTATTTTCACGATTAATCATTTTGTCTATAAAATGTCAGAAAACAGTAAAAATGCCCGTGACATCTGCAAATGTTTTGTTTTTGTGCAATCAACAGTCCAAACACCAAAGATATTCAGTTTATTATCATGTTTGACACACAAAAGGGTCAAATTCTCACATTGAAGAAGCTGCAACCACCAAATTTTTGTCATTTTTTTTAAGGATAAATGGCTACAATGATTATTCAATTACCAAAATAGTTGCAGGTTAATTTTCTGTCGATTGATTTATAGACTAATCTTTGCAGCTCTACTCTAAAGCTCACTAATTAATTAAAAAAAAAGAAAGGTTGACCATGAAAACGATGACTGGACTGTTAATGGACGTGTTTATTTGGCCTGAGGGAAGTACGATACCTACAGTATGTGTTTGATTTACAATGAAATAGTTGTCATAGTGAAGAGTGGTGATGTTAAATGCTACTACAACACCAAAAATGCCCATTTTGAACAAAACTACCCCAAAAACACAGATGTAAGAACCACAAAACTAAACCAGTTGAAGTTGGCAGAATAATTGCAGATAAGAACTCATTAATGAACACTTGCACCAGTGTCTCCACCTGGACATCACACCTTTTAAGGACTTGGTTACACAATTCAGGTGTCACTTCTTACAATAATGCTGTTAATTTACACTGAAATATTATGTAATGCAGCCTTACTGGACCTTTCAGATGAAGGGAATTTGGTAAGTGGCATTAGTATGTTTGTCTAAACTGTTGCATTGATGTGCTATGTAATAAAATCAGATGTTGTATGTAAGTAGATGTTATCTGTCACTTCATGACCACATTTTTAAAAATCTGCCACTGAAAAAGCTCCTGTTGCCTTTTGACATCTCTCAGTTGTTTTAGGACCTTTGGGTCTGCCTTCACAAGACGTTTAGAAATTCCAGACGTGATACAGTTTCATGGTTCCCACTGGTATGTGAGTCAATATTCACCACTGTTGTCACAAGATGTGTGTACTGTACCTCTATCTGTGTGTGTGTGTGTGTGTGTGTGTGTGTGTGTGTGTGTGTGTGTGTGGGCACCTGGTTATGTTTTAAATGGGGCAGCAAACTTGGAAAGATACATATTTGGCAGCGAGGTCTGGGGGTCCTCCAGAAAAAAAAATTGTAATTTAAAACAAATTTCCTGAATTTCCACACCACCTAACCTCTTGGATTAACCTAAAAACCTATTATTGGCAATCGCAAAAAAAGTTTCAGAGCATCAGAGCAATGGTCTGAATAACTCGCTGCTGCTCTGTCTTGTCTGTCTGTGCGCTGTCAGTGTCCTCTTTTCACCCCATGACGTTATAAGTTATGTTTCAGTTTTCACGTGACGTGTGGCATGAAAGCATGTGTCAATTGCTTGAGTCTCACGGTTAATGTGTGAGAGCTGGCAGAGCTGTTACGACTCTGATTCGGCTCCCTCGTGATCATCCCATCTGCACAGCCTGTCCAATCAGCGAGCTGACGGTAGATTGGCAGGCTGGCAAATGTTTTTTTTTTTGTAGACAGTCAGACTCCTGTTTGGACTGACAAATTGTGATTGACAGCCAAAGCATGCTGTGGCAACGATCGGTGATGGATTTGATTGAACCAACTCAAAGGGTGGTCCAAAAAAATGTTTTTATTACTTGTTTTTGTCAGTTGAGGAAAATAGTAAAATGATACAGGCTGTTTAAATATAATCACCTGATTGTGGGGATTATGTGATAAGCTTATTTTTAAAAAGACAAAGCAAAACCATAACTTTGCTTCCCCTAATTGAATAATGGGGATGCATTTGCTCCACTTGCTCCTTTGCTCAGTCACCTATGTATGTGTGTGTGTGTGTGTGTGTGTGTGTTTCCTGTGTCAGTGAGCCTGTCCTCCCTCTATATGAGCTGAATTTATGGTCCATATTTTATCATATTTATCACACTCATAACACTACAACTAACCTCGACTGACTTTGATAACTCCGCATGGTACTTATGACTTGTGTGTGTGTGTGTGTGTGTCAGTGTGTCTGTGTGTGTGTGTGTGTGTGTGTGTGTGCATAAGACAGAGTTTGACTTTCAGAGCATCTGCTGGGTGCGGACATGGCAGGGGGGCACAGGTGGTATATTGTTTGTACCCACACACACTGATGAAGCTCACAGATGCTGACCTTGTAAGAGGCCAGACTCCTGGACTGTCAGCACTTGTCACACACACACACACACACACACACACACACACACACACACACACATGAAGACGAGGTGCCCATTTACTCAGGGCTTGTCAGAGGCTGCCATCTTTCCCAATGGGGGTATGTGTGCTGCCAGTGAGGGAGAAAGGGGGGGGGGGGTCGAGGTGGGAGTATTGATGAATAATGCTGCAGGTAATGAGATGGGTGATGATGGGGACAGAAACCCGAGCAGCCAGGAACTTGTTTATATGTTCTTTGCTGTCTTATAACTTCTTGAATTATTTGTGAAATTGGTGCAGAGATAAAACCTCACACACAGAGGCGAGAGTGAAAGCCACGATGCAGGAAGAGTATTCACACCAACCCAGCAGGGTTACGATCCTTAAGGTGCTCTCAAGATAAGCGCTGCATCACGCTGTGCGCTGCGAGAAAGCTGAGATCCCAGCATTTACCGTGATTTCTCACCAAAATCCTCTCCTGAAACAAATATCTCCTGATTATCAACTTCTCAGCCTGCAGGTGTTTGTTTAATTAATTTATTTATTTTGCTAAAATATCAGCTTACAGCTCTTCTGTGTGAAAAAACAACAACTTTAAAACCCTTAAAGTGCAGGTCAGTAATTCATCAGGTGGAGCATCCGGAGAAGACAGCTGTAATGTCACAACGACATCCTCGTTTGATGCTATTGTGTGTCTGTAGCTGAAATAATCATTTAAATTGTCCGTCCATCGACAGAAAACCAATGTTTTCTGTTTTGATAAAAGATTTCAAGTCATTTTACAAGCAAAAACATTCAGTAGTTCCTTTTGTGATAGTAAACTGAATATTTTGGGGGGTTTCGGACTGTTGTTCAGACAAAATCAATTTGAAGATGTCACATTGTACTTTAGGAAATTGCTCTTGAGAGAAATTTTGTCTGTTTTATGAAAGAAAAAACTAAAGAACACGTTAAACAAACACATCAGTTGTTAAATTTTAGCAATCTGATTTTGTGGCTGCTCGGCAAGATGTGTTTTTTATTTCATGCTGTTTCTCGGGCCACACCAACAGTAGACGGGAACCATGGCAGTGAAGAATTGCAGCATTAACTTTTTTTGCATAAAAGTATCACAATAAAAAATGAGAATATGAACCATTTATAAACCATTTCTTGATGAATTGACCACAATGTCTCCTTTTTTAAAATTGAACTAGCAGGTTTCTCAGGAGAAAAAAATGCAACAAGTCCTCCGAATTAAATGACCCAATACATCGTTTGACCACATGACTCCAAAGCGAGACATTTTCTAATCTGGTGCCTCTATCGGCAGTAAACAGCAGAACGACATAATTTATCTGTGCTTTCCGAAACCGTTACAAATCACTGTTAAAAATAAAGATGTTTTATGATGTGACAGCACTATGGTTAAAGTCTGTAAATTGGTTAGGTTAAGGGAAAGATTGTGGTTTCAGATTAAAACAATCACTTTGTTAAGGTTAGAGAAACATAGTGTGGGTTAAACTTACCACTTCCTTAAAGTTCGGTGACCTTCGTCATCATGGCTACAAGGTTAGGTGATGATTGTAGTTGCATTTTATAGTTGCAAACAGGAAACAAACAGTTAATGCTTCCATCCACCCTCCCTCCTCCTCCGAATGTGGTAATTTGTTGACATATACAGACAACTGCACCACTGCTCCAGGTCATAATTATGGCATCTGTCACTCAATTGTAACTATAGGTCGTTTTTTGGGAGAGTGACATTGCGACTTATTGTGTTGTTTTTCTTGGAGAGGACAGTCTCGAAAAGTAATATATACCCAGAAAGTAATCATCTAAAAACCACTAGAAAACATTCAAATCTCGCATCCAACCAACTGGAATGGAAGGCGAGTGAATTACTGCTGTGTTACAAATGATGAAATATTCATTAGGTATTCAGTTGCACTTTGACTTTGGGAGAAAATCTCTTGCCTTAAGAAGTTTCCAACATATCAGGTGTACCTTGTGTGCATGGAGATCCTGTCATGTACCTGAACGTCTGTACTTCTCTTGCAGTGACAAGCTCAAAGACGGACCATGTACACTGCCTGTCATGAGCAGCAGAGTAGAAATTACACTGAATCCCAGTTGTGGATTGAGACTTTTAAACATGTTTTTGTATATTTCCCTTAACTTTATTATAATTTCAAACTTATGTGCATAATGTGACTTCTGTCTGCCCTCTCTTTTGTACCCCGTAGCTACACGTCAATCTTACTGGGAACTGCCTCCTATCTGAAAGCACCTTTTATACCACAAGAGCAACTGAAATAATTTTTATTATGCTCGATATAAACCAGACATGTTAATTACACTCTTGGTTACAGTCGAGGTTCAAAATTACAGCCCATCAAGAGGAAAATGGCAGTAAAGTTTGTCTTTGGCAGATAAATCAGTCAGGGTCAGCCGGAGCACTGACTGACTGTAAAAGTCTCTGTTATATTCAGTCTTTGTCAAACGTTGCAGACTATTAGATATCTCTCAGTCTGTAATTAAAGTAAAACAACAACCCTGTATTAAACTTCTGTTTCCCTCCTGTATGGATGTTATCTAATGTTGGTAATGTTGATTCCCCTTAAAGTAATGTTTTGCAGAGCGCTTACATCCGTGGTGTGAGTTACAGTAAGTGGCCAAGGTTCAATTATATTTAGCTGTTAAGTCCAGTTAAACCTGCATTTACCTATTTTTAGCCACTAGGGGGCAGCAGAAAGAAGCTGTGAACACAACACTGACATATCATCACCTTTTAAGTTGATATGTTGAACTTATTAGCAAACAGTTGCTCATTTCCACATCCAGCAGTTACCGAGCAACATTATCATTCATTAGGAGTCATGTTTTCTGTCCACCTGGTGAGTGTAAGTCCAATATTCACTCTCTTTTAGCTCTGTTTTTGCTCTCTAACATCTCCTGAGGGAAATATCTGGCTCTTTAGCTGTAGCGTTTGACAGCTGGGATACCCGGAGCACAATGGGTTACAATAAACAAATGAGTGCAAATGGATTTGGCAAGCTTCCCTTAGCCAATAGCGATCATTAAAAAATGCAGAGATCGACTCTGATATAGATCCCACAGATCGGCTCTGGATGTAAAGCTCTGGGAGCTGCCCGGTCCAACCCCTGCTGGCTACTGAGCTGCTCTGATGGAGCAGCTGGAGGTTAAATATCTCAGTCAAAGCAATCCAAAACAATTGGTTTTATGAAGAACACATAAACAAGTGGAGATTAAAAAAAAAAACAACATAATGGATTTAATGTTTTGTCTACCTCTGGCTGGACATTTTAACGTTTCCCTGTAGGAGAGTAGGAATAATCAGCCACTGTATTAGCTCCTCTGGGGACCCACAGTTGCTTACATTTATTTTAAAAACATAGAAAAATAACATTTCTAGGACATACTGTATACAAACGCAGGAGAACCATGTAATATTATTTCTCTCGGTGCCCAGGGTCATACTTTTCAAAAGGCATGTTCCCCTGTCTGCACATATTGATACTGAGAGCTACAGAAAAAGCCATAGCACACCAACCTTGAGTTTCTGTAGGGAAAAAAAACACACTCAGAATAGGCTGAAAGAGATAGAAATTGATTTTATGTACTATTATGACTGCTTGCCCCCTCACTGCGAAACTTCTGCTGCTGTCATAAGCTCAGCTGGTGACTGAGAATGAGAATGAAGCTCAGAAACAACAAAGGAAGAGTCAATGGCCAATTAGTTAACTGCAATTATGTGGCTCAGTGGTTCAGTGAAACCTGTTTCCTGAGAGTCAGTCTTCATGTCATAATCTAGACCAAAGAAAACCATTTTATAGTCTATGATTCAGCATTTATGTCTTTCAGCTGTCATAATATAGGAATATTAATAATAAATTTGTATTTATTAACTCTAAGGCCTATAAATACTGCTATGCAAATGCTAACATGACTCAAGAGTATGTCTCTATATTTCCTTATAGTCAACAAATCTCATGTGCAGAACCAAAACCAACAACGAATTGATCTACTCACAAGTATTGTATGTCTATCCAAAGCCTGATATATCTTATTCCTCTGTGCTATAGAGCTCCGTTGTTGTCTAAAAACTGCTCTGGGTGACAAAAGATTACAGTCACACACGGCTCCAAAGACTAATAACAGCGATCATGTTTTCAGTCTCCAGAGAGTAGTTCTGTGTAAGGTGGACGTCAGTACACATGCGCAGGAGCTTCACAAGCATGTTGTGCTACATTTCACAACTTCTGGGCTTTGATGTCGCTCTTTTGTTTTGTCCTCGCGGAGCTCCGCAGAAGAAAAGAATTTCAAATGTCTTCAGATATCAGCATGAAATTTCGACAATCTCTTTCTTTATATTGCTCCTCTGATTACCCGCGACAAGAGCGGCTGTCACACTGAGGTAGTCAGTGACTGTGATCACTCAGCAGTCATTAGCAGCTGCGGCAGGTACACTCGCGGAAGTGACTTCTTCTCTTTTTGTGACAGTTCAATTTGCAGCATTTGCATCTCGCGCCTACACTCGATAAATTTAATATCAAGATGCGTTCGCTATAAATGACATCATTTCAGTGCTTCTGCTTTTGTGTTGGCGTGTACGGTCATGTTTCATTATGTAACTGATTAATATGTGTTCAGACAAATCAGACAGGTGATCTAAAAAAAAAAAAGTATAAAGTGAAACACTGTTGTTTTACCATCATGATTTTCTGTTATTTTCATACTGTTAGAATGTTTTGTATCTGTGTTAAACGTGGTCAAAGGTCCAAAACTTGAGGTGAATGTATGTAAAATTTGCAAAGTTATCTCTGCTGTACTTCCCCATTGAAACTGACATCAGATCATCACACATGCAAACAAACTCTGTAGCCTTTGTTGTTATCTTGATTTGTTGTTAAGGTTGTTCTACGGGTTTCGGATCAGATTTTGACACAAACATGTACAGATACATTTGAGAAGTAAACATTTCGAGGAAGAACGAGAAAAAGAAGTGAAATCCTACTACTATTTTTTGTTTATGTAGTCTCTTGAGTTGCTGGAAGTTTGCCGAGGGGCAGCTTCTGGAGACAAACTAATCTGAACAGAGTGGGTTCATCAGGAGGGGGGGTCTTAAAGAGACAGGAGCTAAAACAGCCTGTTTCAGACAGAGGCTGAACTGAGAGGCTGCATAAAACACCAGTATAAGATAAACAAGCAGGTTTTTTTTAACTATAAATCATGCAAAGATATTCCAGTAGAGCCCCAGAATATAAATATGGACCTGGAAATGTGCAGAATATGTCACCTTCAGCAAATTCAGTTCCAATCAAAGCATGTATCAAATACATGACTACCAAACTCCTCCTATCCAGAATCTTAATACACTAAAAGACCTTCAATATTCCATTATTTATTATAACTAATCCCACATCATACAGCTCAGCATAACAACAAACCAGGGAGGACAGGTTTCTCACAAGCAATTATCAGACATTTTGTACAGACAATCATTCACAAATCACACACAGTCAACAGGTGACTGAACAAGCAATAAAGGCAAAATTGGGGAAATTCCAAATTCATTCACGGCCCAGCAGTCTCTGTCGCTGCTTACCGTGTGTGTGTGTGGACAGCAGCTAGAACACAACAGCTTCATTGTCCAGGCAAACAAAGCACAGTGTGTAAATTAAACTCCATAAATTCAAGTTCAAGTTTAGTTTATTGTCATTCCTCTCCTTACAGGTTATGCAAAAAGCAGGGACGAAATATAATGCACCTGTGGGCCATAATGCAATACATCAAAACAACATCTCATCAACACCCCGACCGAAATTCAGCAACTACACAGCGAGGAGGTAAATGTACACAATGATGGCGGGACATTTAAACATCAGTAAAGACACCAGCAAGCCAAGACAGACAGACAGTGTATCTGACTTAAGTTATTTGAAGATGACGTCTGATATTTTTATTTCCTTCACGGTGGCGAAATGGTAAATATCCATTTACAATAATAGTTTCCTCCTGCATTTGTTGCTGCAATACTAAATTTGTGCACTTTGACAGAAGTCCTCATTTCCACCTTGATTCAACGCTAGCAAACTCAGTAACTGATGTTAGCAAATGCTGTAAAACTAGCTAACTGTCTATTTTCTTTGAAATGTGAAAAGTCCCGACCAGTCACCTGACAGTGGACGCATCTGAATGTTTGACACTACTTTGTCTCGACTTTAGCGGCGTAATATCACTTTTCACCACACAGGCTGACTTACATTTACCAGCCATTACAACCAGTGGGGTGCGCTGTTTCACTTCACTTTAGAAAACTCAATAGAGAGAAGAATGGAAGCCCATTAGATGAAAATAAAAATACACAGAAAAAGAGTAACACCTGCACCTTTACTCCGAAGCCACAGTTTTAGTTTCACTTCACATGGACAACATTTCGATCCAAGTCGGATCAAAACGTCCATTTTTAAGTCAACTGTGGCTTTGGAGTAAGTAGATGAGCGTTACTCTTTTCCCATTGATGCTGTCTTTCAATAGTCCTGCACCTACATGATGTGAGTATAATTACACCCCTTGAGATACTAAATCAGAATTTCAGCTTTTTAAGTTTGTCCAAAAAAAAAAGTTTTGATAATGTCGAGGTCAGGGAATAATTATTTTGTAATCAGAAGAAAAGTGCACATAAAAAATTTATATATATTGGCCTCTGTGGCAGAGATCTTTGGGTCCACTCAGTTTCTAGTATTTTATATTAAATCTAATTGGCTCTGATAGGGTCTTGTTGCATTGATGTGGGCCTCAGATCTGCAGAATGTAACTCAGTACATTTACTCAGGTATTGAACTTATGTCCTATTTTGAGGTAGTCGTACTTTGCTTGAGTATTACCATTTTACAATACTTTCTACTCATAGTAAATGCAGTAAAATAGACATTTGAAAGGCAAATATTGTACTTTAACCCCACACACACACCCCACACAGGGGTTTTCAATTACTCTTGCTGATTAGACCTCTAGTCAGGTATAAGTTGTGCGGAGCTTCACTGGGAATTTATGTGTTTTCACCAAATCTATGTACTAATAAGAATGATAACAAGGTAAACTATCCCAACGGGTGCAACAAAATCTGCAGGGGGTTGAAGGAGATGCCCACAGAGTCCTGAGAAGAGCTCTAATTTCACCAGTGAAAAACACCTGAGTCCGACGAATATATATGATCATCTTAAAGAATATGATGCATCATTATTGATTAAACTACCAAACCATATAATAGGTTGTTAGAATTTGCTCTATCTCAACCAGCTACAACATCAAAATGCTGCAGTGATATATAAACACCGACAGGGTCTGCTCTGCATAATGAGTACTTTAACTTTTGATACTTAGAGAATATATTTTTTTTGATAATCATTCAAGTAATATTTGTAATGCAAGACTTTAACTTGTGATTGAGTATTTTTTAACACTGTGGTATTTCTATACTTTTACTGAAGTAATCATCTAAATATATCTTCCACCACTGCAGGTTTATGTGTCAATATGTCATATATAAATTATGCTATTTCCCTACTGGATCCAGGTTGACATTCTATCAGCATTGATCGTGCGGTGGATTGTAATCATCACGGGAGAAAAACATGTTTTTTTTGAGGTGAGAGAGAGAGTGCTTGAAGAGTGAAGTAAAATGACATGTATTGCTGCTTTTTCCGACTGCGGCTGCTAATTATTTTGGTGGCTCATCGTGCTGCTGTTGCTGCCAGCAGAGGTGAGACAAAGTGATTTTTTTTTGTAAGTAACAAGTCTCGAGTCTTGGTAATGAAATCCTGAGTCAACACAGACAAGTCCAAGTTGTTGTTTCAAGTCCTGAACAAGTCATTATGTTCCCCTTAGAGTTTGCTGCGCATCATTTTGGGGGAGTTTGGGGAGGATATCAAGTCATTCTACTCGTAGGCCATGACATGACACGGCAAATAAAAGAGCGAGACACTAAAACTGTGCTGAACTCATCTATTAACAAAAAAATGTAAGTAAAATTTCAAGAGAGGTGAGATTTGGAAGTCAGTGAGGTCAGTTGTGTAATGTGGATGTTAGTGGGAGAGAGTCTCTCTGACAGGAGTGAGGTAATGGTTTTTATAGTGGCTGGGAGCGTTGGTGTGACCAGCTCTGCCCACCAGTTACCTGCAAGTCATTAGATGCATGACTCAAGGTCTGACATGAGTCCACACCCAGGCGGCAACTACCATAACTCGAGGCTGTAGCCAAATCAAAAGTACGTTAAAGTGCAATGCCACCGACGGCCACTAGATGCAACGGGTCCTCTAATTGGTGGTGGTCGTTTTAGGAATTATTGCTCCCTTATTAAGATTTGAAGACTTGTAGTAGCTTTGATGTCTGCCGTGTGGTCATTGATTACGATCCTTGCCCTGTTAGCACAATTTAGCTAAAGTAGCTAACGTTAATCCAAGTGTGCAGCGCTCAGTGTTCCTTGTAAACTAACATTCAGCTTCGGTCCGAGGTAGCCAGACGTGTTTCCAGAGCGTGAAAGACAACACCCTGCACTCCTTATTTGGAAGGTCCTGGCTTCAAACCAGTGCAAACCAGTAGGTGACGTCACACCTCGCTACACCCATTTTTTTTAATGTACAGTCTGTGGTCCACACCTCTGGCTGCCTGTGTTTGCATTCTCTCTCTATAAGGGTCTGCTCAGGTCAACAACATTTTGAATCTTTGGTCTAATTATCAAAATTTGGGACACATTAAAACTTCTACTCTGCTGGACTCCACAGTAAAAACACATAGGAAGAGCAAAGGTAGCAGTCGGTGATAACACACACGTCTGTATGCTGCGGTTAGATAGACGCTCAGCGGGTTTATCAGTCTGCGTTTAATCTCGACCTCATCGGGGAGCTCGGACAGAAAATGTCTTTTTATCACCTGTTGTGATGCAACACGTGACGTTCCACTAAAAGAAGAAGCATGTCATCCAATAACATACGCACACACACACGCACACACACACACACACATACATGAATGCTCACACAGATACAAATGCAAAGACTGCCTCCCACACATCCATTACACACACACACACAATCAATGAAGAAGTACATTCACATCACACAAGGGAAGAGATGGGAGACACTGAACTGAAACACACACTTTCTCTCTCTCTCTCTCTTCCTCTCTCCCTCTCTCACTCACACACACACACACACACACCATTGGGAGTTTGATCGCCTCTCTATGTCAAATCAGTGCATTCCTTATTAACGGCCTTTTTCTTCTCTTTCCTCCTGCTTTCTCTCCTTTCTTTTTTCCTCTCTTTTCTTCCTCCCTTTTTCCTCTTTCCTCGCCTCCCCTTCCTTCCCCCTTCCTCTCCTCTCCTCTCCTCTCCTCTCCCTCTCTCCCTCCCACTCCTCTGTCAGAGAGCAGATCTGCCTGAATAATTTCTTCCCCCTGGACCAGCTCTGCTCTTTAATTCATGAGCCAGAGTGCGAGAGAGAGAGAGAAAGAGAGAGAGAGAGAGTGTGTGTGTGTGTGTGTGTGTGTGAGTGAGTGGGATTGTGTCAGAGAATATGTGTGTGTGTGTGTGTGTGTGTATTTGTGTGTCAGCAAGTGAGAGAACAAAAAAGAGCTAGTGACAGAAAGTGTGACACTGTCTGTGTGTGTGTAAGCAGAGTTTTTGTGTGTGTGTGTGTGTGTGTGTGTGTGTGTGTGTGGAAAATCTAGAAAATGTAATTGCGGTGTTTTGAGGTTCCTGCATCCGTGTGTGTGTGTTTGTACGTGCGTGTGCGTGCGTGGTGACACCATGTATACCAACATACATGCACAAAGCCTCTGCGTGTGTGTGTGTGTGTGTGTGTGTGTGTGTGTGTGTGATCTTCTTCAACCACAGAAAGTCTATTTTTAACTTCAGGATGAAACTGGCTCAGAGTCATTTAGAACTGACTCCCCTGAATGAATCACTTGCTTCCATTCAACATTAAGCTGCTTCCACTTCTGCTTAGATGAATCATTTACTTCTTTGCCACTTTCAAAATTAATCTTTTAGCGCTTTTTTTTTTTTTTTTTTTTGAACGCTTCCAAATTAATTATTTGGTTTATTTCAGTTGTTCTAAATTGGGCCATTTAGCTGATTGCAAATCTTAACTGAAACGCTCAGATCATTAAAGCAAGAGTTCATTTCAACTCTAATCAAAATAGTTTTAAGTTGAGCTGAGCGCCGTTCGCACGAGACGTGACTGGACTTCAGAAAAGGATGATTCCCTTTATTTATTCAAAGTTTCAGAAACAGTTTATGTATGTTAATTATCAACGCTTCCATGTTGCTTTAATAAAAAACAAAAGCATATTAAAATGCAGGCATGCCTGCGAGGCTCCGACAAGCTGTGAATGACAGCAGGTGAAATGTTCATCTGTATTGTTTTATTGGCAATAACAAGAGCCTCAGTCATGGATGTGAACCTGATTTACAGGTTTCATTTCAAGCCGCAATAAATTTGTCTCCACTGTCTGAAATTCCTCTGTTAATATTTCAGAAACACAGTTTATTAAGTCCTTAAATCGTAACAATTTGTCGAGCAAACGTGACATGACTCTTAACTCTAATAGTGCTGAGTTTTACTGCCAGCAATCATCTGCCTGGTAGATGTAGAAATTTTTTTTTTTTTTTTTCCTCTTTTTTCTCCAAGTGGTAGATGTCTAATTTTGGAATGAACATCTTCATTTCTTATTTAAGAGAAGAATTCTAATTATTTCTGGCATTTTATAATCTGCGAACACCCGACAATCATAATCTGGAGCAAGTGGACTGAGAATTAAATCAAACAAAAACATGATTTTCTTGTAGAGGCTGTTACAATATTTATTCCATGTAATACTTTTTTTCCCCACTTACTGTTGCATCTTATAAACATTTCCTCTCTCGAATCCATCCGCAAAGGTGCTGAGCGGTTTTTGGTGCATGATCCTCGACTGTGTCTTTTGGTATCAATAATGAAGGAGGGCTGAATTCAACAGTGAGACAACATATACATTTTTAATGTGAAGACATTTAGTTATCTGTCAAACATAATCTAATCTAGAAGAGATCTCTTACAGTCTTGACTTGTGGCTGATGTGGAGGGATACCCCCCTTAATGAAATTAATCACAAATTAGTTGTTTAAATGTATGCATACTGTAACACTTTGTCGCCTGACGGTCAGAATGAATCGCCTTCTTTCACTTCATTATTCAGTCTGACATCATGTTCGTTTTTCGCCGTACATGTCCAGTCATTTCCAATTAACACAAACACTGCTGGAGCTATTAGTGGGAGCAGTTAATATGTCGTTGTTCATGTCAGTAGCAGAATAATTGATTGATAGATTTCACTTTAGTTTAAGAAAATTTTTCTGCATGCAAAGGTTTCACATAACTATCAAAACACAACATTTAACAAGCTCCATTCGATAGCTGTTCTGGAGCACATGATCTTCATCAGCAGATGGAGTTTTCCCAGCTGTCATAGAATTGTAGACTTTCAAATTGAATTTTTTGAGCACTTTAAAGGGGACATAACATGATTTTCTGTCATTTATATAGTGATATAATGTTGGATGTTAGATGTTAAACATGGTCAAAGTTCCAAAACTTGAGGTGAACGTATGTAAAAATGTCACCTTCAAGTCAAAAGTCAGGGCTTCAGCCTGCTCTGAACGCTTCATTTGCAAAGGTACCTCTACTTCCCCATCAAACTGACGTCAGGTTGTTCAGACATGCCCACAACCGGCCGTCTGTTCCGTAGTCTTTGTTGCTAAGGTTGTTCCATGTGTCGTTCACATTGTCCACTCGCATATTTCAGATCGGATTTCAGCTTGAACATGTACGGATGTATTTGAGAAGTTTCCATTTCAAGTAAAGAACGAGAAAGAGAGGTGAAATCTGACTATTGTTGTTTGTTTACAGAGCTGGAGGAAGTCTGTCGAGGGACAGCTTCCAAAAGCTAACCAATCAGAACTGAGTGGGCTCATGGGGGCCATAGAGAGACAGGAGCCTGTTTCAGACAGAGGCTGAACTGAGGGGCTGCATAAAGGATAAGGGATAAGATAAATAAGGAGTTTTTTAAACTCTAAATCATGCAAAGATATTCCAGTTGAGCCCCAGAATATAAATATAGACCCGTAAATGTACATGTTATGTCCTCTTTAAGGACTTCTTGTCCATGTTAGCTTAAAATTGAAGTGCTAAATTCACCTCATGACCTTGGGAAACCGCAGCTGAGAAAACATTTAAGTGGCTGTTTTGGGGGTTTTTGATTATGTCACATGATCTTTCAGAGCTGTCATCTCAATTAGTCAACTTACAACAACCTGGAGGCTACAGCTGCATCTTATCCACACTTGATGCTATTTTCATGACAATCTGTAAGTCACTATTTTTCTGGCTCTGGTGCAGGAAGATGAAGTCCAAATTCTTAATCCCATCTACTGGGGTGTGCTCCAACACCCGACGGTGCTGCAGCACGGATGTGATTTCAAAACTCTATTTCAATTCAGCACACAAAAACGCTTATGCTGACTTCAATCAATGGCTTCTGCTGCAATTAAACAAAATACCACATGTACCGACAACACTGTGAGCGACACAAGGTAATTAACACTTCATCACATGGTTTTGTGATAGCTGAATCCAAATAGAGAAAGGTAGCGTGCTGTCTGTGCAAACACTTAAAAGCTGTCAGAGGATGAAGTTAAAGTTTACCACAGCATCTCCACCACCTGCTGCTGTTTGAATATCAGCTGAGATGAGATTTAACATCATACCCGCCACCTCACATGCTGCCCGCACTCCATTTAAGTGGGTTTTTCTTACACTTGCCAGTCGGTAATAATAAGAACACCAGACTTATTTGAATCAGGCAAAACATTTCGATTTTTTTCCCCAATGCAATATCACTAATTCAGCTTTTTGTAGCTTCTTATATAACACCTTACACAAATATTCAGCATTAGAAGCATCTTTTATGCTATTACCCTCCACTTTAATGCTCTCATTGTCTCCAGTTATAAGCCAGTGTACCACCAATCCCCATTTTTCTGTGAGTGACTCAGTGCAGTTCTCTTCAATCTTTATTGTCCCCTGAGATGAATATGGTTAGCAGACGGAGTTAACAATAAAATGATGAAATAGAAAGGCACAATAAATTTAAAAAAAAAAAAAAAAAAAAAGCTTTGTAGGAATGCAACAAGTAAAAATCACAAAAAAATAACCAGCAGTTTTATACCACACAGACAAGCATGAGCTGATAAAACCCTGCAGGGAGTCAATAGCTGAATATACTGCAATAAAATAACTCAGTCATCAATGCTGCTGGTGCCTCCACCAAAATGAATTGGTGGTAGCACTTATGACTGGCAGTAATAAGGTTTACAAACAGTTTTATTCAATTGTGAGAAGGCGTCTACACTTGTTTTTTTGTAGAGATTGAATAATTGGACAGCTAGTTAAAGAAAAAACATCATGCATTGCTGGGTCCGTCCTGTTGTTTGGTGCTTAGTTTTTCCTGTGATAACTGTAGATATTATGAGATAATTCCTTTGCAGCTACAATGGAATAAAAAAAGAAAAAAACTACAAATGCAGCAGCAAATGTTTTCACTTATCTGAAACATCAACAGTGGGCTAAACATCCCGTTTTTGGTGTCAGGATTATTGAGCAAAACGCTCCTTTCTAGACTCCTCGTTCTGCAAAGACTTTCAACCGTCACACAGGGAGAAAGAAATCCACCAAGAGATGAGGAATACACAACAATCTCTCCACCGACAGTAGCCTCAAGGGACCGGAGTACAATGCAGCCAGCAGACGAGTTGTGTTATCAGTAAAGGCATACGATTCTCCCTTTTTCTCGGATGAAAAAAACCTGTTCTCTTGCTGTCAGTATCACTCCTGCTGCTGCTATTGCTCATTACCTGAACATAAAACACAAAGCTAAATACAACAAGTTCACACCTGTTCTCTCGGGGTTATAGAAGTCATTGTGGGAAATGCAGGAAATCATCTAAAGTAAATGTAGAAAAGGCAGGCTGAGGGATTCTCTGAAAAGGAAGAAAAAAAAAAAGGAAATTACAACAACTACAGCACAAAATAACTCCTGAATTGGAAGAAGCATCACAGACTGATGAGATCTCAGCGGTGTGCAGGTAAAAAGCCGGTGAGGTGACGGGAGGTCTGGGTCTTTATACAGCAATACACTCTGTTTCCATCCAGAGTGAAGTTTTATTATTTTCTTTTAGAGCAGGTAGTTACCTGGGTGGGCCTGGTTGGAGGCAATCTTTCCTGCCCTTTTTTGCGCCCCTGGTGTCGTGCAGCTCCTTGATGGGAAGCAGCTGACAGCCGATGACCTGCTCAGCAGTCAGCAGTGCAGACAAGGTGCTGCAGTTTGTCCTTGGAAGCAGGAGGAGGCCGAGCCAGACAGAATACCAGGATGCTTTTGATTATTGCCTCAGTAAAATTGGACTGGAGAAGGTTGTGTGGTGTCAAGTTTTCTCAGATGCCACGGGAAGATCGACTGTTGTGCTTTGCTAATTAGGCAGGAGATGTTTTCTTTCCATCTGCAGGCGTTAGTGGATTCAAGTGCATTCATGTGTGTGCTTGTGTTTCTCTCTCTGTGTGTGTGTGTACATGACATGCATGCCCTCTGCAGAAAAGATCGATGTTTCTATGAATATGAAGAAGGTGGTTATAGGGAAAAATGGTCTTGCAGCAGATATAGTGATTTATTAGACTGCTCTCACACAGACAAAGATCCTCTCAGAGAGGGAAAAAGAGGGAGTGGGAGCAAGAAAAAGAGAGAAACACTGAGAGAAAGTTTGCTCGAGGCAATATTACCCGCCTCTGTTGTCTTAAAATCTAGCCTTCAGCCATGCAGTCAGGAGTTGTGTCAATATAGGTTATTATATACGCACGCACGCATTCGCCGGCTAACTGAGCTGCACGGTGGAAGGTGCCATGCATGACAAACATGTCATAAATAAGTATCCTTCACATCAGATGAAATAAAACGAAGCAACATCAGAGAATGTGAGCAGAGAAGATGCGAACACAAGGCTTGATAACAGGTTTTCAGCCAAGGATCCGATTACTAGAGTAAATTCATTGTCTCACTCTGGGACTCATTAAAGCACACTACTAGTACTGTCATTATATGGGCACCCAAACTGAGTAAATGTTGTCCCTTACCCTCGAAAAACCAAGCCTCATTAAAACACATGAGAGCAAATGAGAGCCCAAAAGGAGCAGGCGTGTGTGACCCATTTTGGCTCGTAACGGCGCGGTAGTTTGCCGTACGACACACACACACACGCACACATCCCGAGCACTGAACTAGCTGACTAACTGAGACAGGATGTGGATGCAGGCCACACATGTCAAATGCGCCAGATGAAATCACATTAGTAACTTAAATGAAATCTAATTAAATCAAGTTGAATCAGCAGCCGAAGCGGTAAATCCCCTGCTGGTTGGCTCTACGCCCTGCTGCCATGACAGGATCTCACGACTCTGGTTATAAAAGGGGGGTTTTCTTCTTAGTAGGAGTTCAAACACAAAAGACTGCGGCCCTGCTGTTGTTCCTCTTCTTCCTCTTCTTCTTTTGCTTTTTCCTAATTTCTCCCCCAAAGCGTTTGGAGCTCAGAGACCAGTCAAACTACAGCAGTCAAGCTTTTCCAGCTGAAATCTCATCCAACAAGCAATAAAAGACATACCAGGAGTGTTTTGATGGACTGATGGTCTATTCTATCAAACTATTAAATAGAGGCAAAATGCTATTAAAACAGTCTTATGTCCATTGGCCAGATGGTGGCTCTGTAACGACCTTTTTATGTTTGTAAACCATCAACAATAGAAACACAATTATTGTTCATGATTTCCTTGCACATGCTGAATCACCAACATCAGCTTCTGCCATACTGTATTTTGCACAAATGTTACTTTTCCTAACGTTGTAATAGTGTTTAATTTACTAAATACATTCATCCAATCATCCCCAACTTCAGCATGCAGGCAGCATCTCAGGACTCCCATGATTCAAGCCACAATTTTTGACTTATTTGATAATTTCTTGATCCCTTTTTCTTTTTAAGACAACATTTCTTACCCTTGTTCTCCCTCAGATATCAAGCCTGTGCTTTCTAAGGGTATATGTTGGAATTTTGGTCATACTTGACCACTTAACTGGTCAGTACCTCTCTCATCTGTTACGTCTCGTCTCCACCAGCAGATATTACAACACTGACACCTGGTGGGTAAATACTGAAACTGCAATGAAACAGAGGAGGGCCACTTGCTTTAACTTTGGAAAAAGGTGCAGACAATATATATAAAGCATATTTTATTATGATGAAGATCTTTTTCTGGCACATCAATCATATAGATGGATCTTCCTTCACATTGTGACATTTCACTATGAATGTACCTGATTTTAAATCTAGTAAATTCCTTTTAATTACATAATCTATATGCTCTTTTATCCTCTATGTGAAATTATTGCCTATCAGTGTTGTCTGTGTTGTTTTAATTGCTGCGAGGCTCTTTGGATTGCAATGTCAGTCTGCCGCTTTAGTCCAGACTTAAATATCTCATCAACTTATGGAAGGTTTGCCATGAACATTGGTTGACATTCATGGTCCCTGGAGGACTTCGGTGATCACTGACTTTTAATCCAGCACCACCAGCAGGTCCAGGTTTTCACTTATTCTGTGAAACATCTCAACATCCACTAGATATATTGGCACAAAAATGCCATTCAGACATTGATGGTACCCAGTCGATGAATCCTGATGGAGACTTTTCCTTTAGCGCCTCCATGAGGTTGACATCTCTGGTTCAGATAGTGAAATATCTCAACCACTGTTGGACGGATTTCCATGAAATTTGGTACAAACATTCACATCCTCAGAATTAATTGTAATCACTTCAGAATCAGAATCGACGTTATTGGCCGAGTGTGTTTATGCATACAAGGAATTTGTCTCCGGTTTCTAGCCCGTAAAAGTAACCCGTTTTTATAAACAGGATACAAATAGTTCAAAGATGTGAAAGAGTGCTGAAATAAATATTGTATGGTAAAAAAGTGATGTTACTTTATATACAGTACTTACAGTAGGTGGTTATATACAGTATATACAGCCTGCTCAAATATATATTTAACAGTAATGAATGATATGTAGGCTTCATGTTATTGCACATTTTGTTCTTTAAACTAAAATAAATATATATAATTTGTAGGTACAGTGGGTATTATAATGTTAGAGAGTTATTGCACAGTGACTGAATTAACTGTTCATCAGAGTGACAGCGTGTGGGAAGAAACTGTTCTCGTGTCTGGTTGTTTTTGTGTATAGTGCTCTACCAGAAGGTGTAGCGCCTACCAGAAGGGAGAAGTTGGAACAGGTTATGTCCAGGGTTCTTTTTTAATTTAGTACCATCAACAAGTAAACATTTTAATTTGTCCAATACTTTGGTTTATGACTAAATACTTGCATAACTGATTACATTTATATCAGCCTCATCTGTAATTTGTCTTTTGGGCAACTTAGCAAATGTTAACATGCTTAGACCCTAACTTAAAATAATAACCATTGTAAACATATCAATCTATATCAATGCCTGTTAGCATCAGCACAATGCTCAAAGTACTGATGTTACGTACAGTGTCACAGCTTAGCATGGCTGGGCTGTAGTCTTGTTTTTATGCTGTCTTCTTAGGCAAGTCTCTCTTGAATAAGATATTTTAAATTCAGTTACAGTTTTACTTGGTTAAACAAAGGTTTAAGAGAATAAAAGTTGCAGATGCTACAAAACAAAATAGAAGAAAAAGTAGACAAGAAAAGGCAGAATTTGCAATACTGTCTTGATAGAGGTAAAATCAGTAGGGAAGAAACTGCACACTCAAAACAAAAAACAATTATTTTAAATTCTGACTTTAAATTAGTTCTATTGGTGTGTCCTGGGATGTTCAAATGATTTAATATTTCACCAAAAATAAAAGATTAGATAAAAAGTCCAAAAACTTAAAACAGATTTGTGTATCAGAACTTTGTTTTTTCTTATTTCCTCTCCCATTAATCATCTCACGGCCCCTCAGATTTATCTGGTGACCCTTTGGAGGGGCCCGACCCCTAGGTTGGGAACCACGGGACTAAACTAGCTAACTGTATATAAAGTAGTTGAAACTAGCTCCACCTCCAGCAGCTACAACATTAACATGCTGCTCTAACACTGATGCTTCAGTATTAATAATCTAATGATGTCATATATAATAATATATCAGTCAGAGGGACCAAACCACTACTTTTACTGCAATACTTTAACTACATCACGCTCATAATACTTATGTACTTTTGCTTAAGTGGGATTTTTCATGCAGGTCTTTTACTTGTAATGGAGTATTTTTACATTGCTGTTTTAGTACTTTTACTTAAAGGTATAATATGCATGATCTTCTAAAAAAACAATGTTTAGACTCATACAAAAGTAATCTCACCCTCTCAATCACTAGAAGTGTGTGGCAGTGTATGAATATAAGAGACTCTGCCCTCTGCCTGTATTTTCTTATTTTCCTATTATTTTGCTGTGTTCAGGATGTTTCTAGGCGTCTATCTTTGGGCAGTGGGTGTGTAGCCCACAGCCAATAACAGCCTGCAAGGTGTGAGGTCGGGACTTTTAGTGTAGCAAACAGATTACATCGTTGTCTCCGTCTCTCTCCTCTGCTCTGCTCTGCTCTCTGTCTCTGTGTCATGGATGTATAAGGAGCTGCAGGTCTGTGTGTCTGCTTGACTGAGGGCCGGGCAGAGCAACACACACGCAGAGCAGAGAGGCCACAACAGGATGCATTCACACAAAATCCGGCAATGCGGCACCTTCCTGCAGGGTTGTACGGATGTGTGGGTGTGTTTATATGTGCTTTAGAATGTAACCGCCATGAAACAATCAGAAAATAACATTTATTTCTCTGATTCACAGCTTTGTTCTCACCAGCACTGCTTCCTCTCTTCATTCACTCTCTAGCTTGCTCAACCACTGCTGCTCTCTCTATCTCTCGCTGCTCATTGAGACAGGGAGGAGGGTCCAACTTTGAATGCTGTGTGTTTACAAACAGAATCTGACAAAATTGATATGAAAATGAATACTTCTTACGTCACTGTGGGTTTTAGTTATCTGGATAACTCATTGTTATCATATGTATATACATTGTGTAGATTTGTTATCATATGTATATAGTCAGCAGCCATACCAACATGTACCCTGTTTCTGCTGAATGACTGAGGCTATGCAGGCGCGGGCTTGGTTAGCTCTTGGATGGGAGACCTCTTGGGCAAAAACTAAGTTGCTGCTGGGAGTGGTGTTGGTGGGCCAGTGCACCCCAGTGCAGTGATGGGAACACTGCTGTAGGAGATGCTGTCCTTCAGATGAGACGTTAATCTGAGGTCCTGACTCACTGTGGTCATTAAAGATCCCATGGCACTCATCACAAAGAGTGGGGGGCTCCCCAGCATCCTGGCAAAGTTCCCAACCTGGCCCTCTCCATCTGGCCACCTAATCATCCCTTAGTGTAGTTGGCTCGATGATTCCCTCCCTCTCCACCTCAAGCTGATGTGTGGTGACCCTTTTGGAGCAAAATGGCTGCTGTGCGTCACTCACGTGGGCGCTACACATTGGTGGTGGTTGAGGTGAGTTTCCCCCCCCTTTCACTGTGAAGCACTTTGGGTATCAAGATAAAGCCCTATATAAATGTGATCCATTATTATTATTATTATTATTATTATACACATTGTGTAGATGATTCAGGTATCAATATTTAGTACACTCAATTCTGACATCCATGGACAATCATGCACTTTACTACCACAGCAATATCCACCTGACCATTATATTATTTTTGGTCTATTTATTTTTAATATTAGAGTTAGTCTGTTTAGTTATTATATATAATTTAGCCTTAGATTGCGTTTGTTTCTTTTACCTTTTTTACCTCATTGTTGGCTGCTGTAACATTTCAATTTCCCTTTGGGATTAATAAAGTATCTGTCTGTCCGTCTGTCTGTATACTAAGATAACTTTGATTCTCTGTAGACTACAGTACCCGTCATGCCGCTCGCCATGCGTGATGACGTCATAGCACATCAACAACTCACATGTGGCCTAAGCGCGCCGTTGCTGTGCCGCGTTAGCAACAACTGGGTTATGTGGAGCTGGCTTCCCAACTGAAACCTCACATCAAAATAAATATTACACCGCTACAAGCGCTTTGTACACGGCTAAACCTGAGCCAACATGCCTCCGAAGAAACCCGCCCCGGCCGCGGGAAGTAAAAAAACTCAAGAGAAGAAAAAGGAAAAGATAATTGAGGTAAAGAAAAACACGAGTTAGCACGTCGGCGTTTAGCTTTAGCTGAGGAGCTAACGTAACACACGTAGGCTGGCTAACACAGGAGCTGACAAGTTGACGTTTGCTAAAGTTACACTGGTATCTGGAAAAGTGTCAGCGTTTCTCAAATGTTCAGTATTCGTTTTGGTGTCCTTGCCTTATAAACTAAAGCGTTAATCACTATAATTCAATCATTAGCCTGCCAGCTGTTAGGAGGCCCACTTAGTTCATCTTTGACATGCATGTAGCAGGCGGACAAGCTGCTAGCAGGGCCGTGCCGCCTCAATAAGTGACCACACTTGTACTAGTGAGGTTTATATATGTCCCTTAAAGTCAGTGGCTAAAGTCAGAAGCGTTAACATAACGTTTTTATAACGTATTGTATGATAAGCGTGGTTGTCCTTAAACATAAGCGGGCGGTGGGCCTGTTTCTGACGGGCCCGACAGGACAGATGAAGGACCAAATATGAGCCAATACATAAGTTTCTATGTTATTCTTAACCTAATATATGTTTTATTAAAAGTAGCAGTGCTGTTAATGTCTACTTTACTCGTTAATAACCAACAGTTGATCCCAGTAGCTATAAGAACAGCCGTCACATCCTTCTCTCAAAACCGGCTCGTCAGTGTTGGCCGCTGTTGTGCACAGAGAGGCACAGATTGTACTGTTACTGTTTGTGAAGATACCAGATTGATAATCTGTGTAGTTAGATGTTTTGAACTTGTTACAAAGAACTTGTAGTAACTTCAAATGATGCCTTGTGCAACAATTCATAAAAGAGAATGTTTGATGTCACCTCACTGACAGAGTTGGAAAATATCTTTCACTTGTCTGAGTTTACAACAGGTCTGTGGTAACACTGTATGTACATTTCATTGCCTGTTGCTTAAAGGATAGGTTCACAATTTCTCAAGTCTGTTTTAAAACAACAGTCAGGTGCCAAAGTGAACACTGAAAGAGGTTTTCCTTGCTGTAATAATTCCTCCTATTTATACTGGCTATAAAAAGATCCCCTTCAAATGTGCTTTAAATGTAAGTGATGGAGGCCAAAATCCACAGTGTGTCCACACAGTCATTTTGTGCAAAAACACGTTTAAAAGTTGATCTGAAGCTTATATGAGGCCTCAGCAGTCTGAGTTAGTCAGATCAAGAGGATATCTGCCACATTTACAGTCTTTTTAGCATCAAATTCCCTCTTTGTTTCCTCGGACAGTGTTTCCCTGTTAAGCTGTAGTGGAAGTATAGTAACAAAAAGAGGACTAAAAACACTGTAAAGTTGAAAGATATCTACTTGATTTGACTCATTTGGACGGGCACCTGACCATTGTTTCAATATAGATTTGAAAAATTGTGACCCTGTCCTTAAATCTGTGGGAACCAGTGGCCTTGGTGCTTCGTACCACAGACAGTTAAGGGAGGTCAGAAAGTTTTGAGAGACAGACTAACACACATTGATGGTTATAGTCTCAGCAGGGATTTTGTTGACAATAAGAAAAACAAAGAATAACGCCAGTCATAACTTTCAATTTCAACAACTGTGTTAATCTAGAAGTGCAAGTAAATTTCATCACATAATTTGTGCAGTGTGTGTAAATATATTCTGAATTTCAAAACAGCTCCTCTTGGATAATTGTCAGCGCAGTGTTTCCTGACAAGTCAAACAGGAAAACACTTGACTGATTATAGCTCTGCCTCCTCTTAAAGACTTAAACAATTGCTGGAACAGATTGTTGTTGACCCAGTATTTGTTGTTGTTGCCATCTTAAGAGTTGACAGATTATAGCAATGAGATGTAATGAATGCTACTTGCAGGGTTGTTGTTTTTTTTTTTGCTCATATTACCCAGAAAAGTATTGGAGCTTTAAAAAGCTCAAATCAAATGCAGTTTTACCTGAAATCTCTTTGTAACCTCCAACGTGTCACCATGTTGGTGGTAAAATAACTGAGTCATCCTACTAGAGGCCCCGACACACTGTATGATAACAGCATGTCACGTTGTGCAAAATGGGTCTAATAAAACCATAATCTGTTTATAATGGCATCTGAACAATGTCAACTTTGAAGCAGGTTACAGTTTGTTTTTTTTTAACTTCATTCAGTAATGACAGTGTTGCATCAGCCTGTGTGTTTTGCCATTTTTATTCTGTATTCAAGAGCTGCAACAAGCGGTCAACAAAGGGAAAATTAATCGCCAACTATTTTTATAATCAATCGTTTTGAGTCATTTGACAAAAAAGCTTCTTAAATGTGAAAGTTTTCTGGTTTATTTAGTCTTCTTTGACTAAATAAAATAAACTGAGTATCTGTGGGTTATGGACTGGTCAGTTATGGTTGAGGTAAAAAGAAGACATTTGAGGACGTTTTCACCATTTTGGACATTTTATAGACCAAACGACAAATCGATTAATCAAGAAAATAACTGATGGATTAATAGACAATGAAAATAATTGTTAGTTGCAGCCCTACTGTCTTCCTGTATTTGCTTGTAGACTTGCAGTCACCTTGTGAGAACTTTGACGCCGTTTGTGTCTGTCACCAAAGCTCTCATGTGTCTCTCAGTGTAATGTAGAAACATTGTTCTGGATTAATAACAGCCAAAGATTTCCCCACGTTTCTGACATGATCGTCAGCTTTCATCTGGGACAGCCCAAAACCACACTGTGTGTTAAGCTCTGTGCTGATACATTGACATGTTTTTGTTTTTTTTTTCCCAGGACAAGACATTTGGCTTGAAGAACAAGAAAGGAGCCAAACAACAGAAGTTCATCAAGAACGTTACTCACCAAGTCAAATATGGACAACAAAGTGCCAGACAGGTGAGGAAGAAACTCCTCTTTCTCCATCTTCTCATACCTCTCACTATCTTATGCTTGAATTGTCTGAATTCTTCTCCTAATAATTTTAAATGTCAGCTGTTAAAAAAAAAAAAAGAAAAAGACGATTGAATGTTAACTAGAGTTGAGCGTACTATCTGTCAGGTGTTTGTGGTCACCTGTCTGCACGGTGGAGATACCGCTAAGGATCGGAAACATTTGCCACTCATAGAAGATCAAATAGTTTTTAAATATATCTTCTATCTTTGTGTGTTTTTTTTAATTGCCCAGACTGAGGCAGATAAGACCAACAAGAAGTCTGATAAGAAGAAAGAGTTGGATGAACTGAATGAGCTGTTCAAACCTGTAGTTGCTGCCCAGAAAGTCAGCAAAGGTAAATAACACACAATCAAGAAAGATGAACTATTTTTTAATCTTGCTAATCTTTTATTTCAGTTGTTCATGTCTATAATTATTCACTCTTCTCTCTCCGTAGGTGTCGACCCGAAGTCAGTGCTGTGTGCGTTCTTCAAGCAGGGCCAGTGTACTAAAGGTGACAAGTGCAAGTTCAGCCATGACTTGTCTATGGAGCGGAAATGTGAGAAGAGAAGCGTCTACGTGGATGAAAGAGATGAAGACCTGGAGAAAGGTTAGTGCGTTGTGACATTTATATTGTTATGTCATACAGCTGAGAGATTTCCTCATGATTGTAAGTTTAGAAAAATTGTAACAATTGATATAATGGCCCCTCGATGGCTGAAATAAATGAATAAGTAGGCTATCTTATAAAAATGTCAGCAGTTTTGGGAATGGCTCACCATTTAATATTACAATAGCATGAATCATAAGCATACTTAATGGTGGCTCTGTCATTATACGATGTTGTATTTCTGTTGATATTAATGAAAAGAAACTTGTTATTTGAAATGATAGTAAAGCCTTAGTTACATGAGACAGAGCTCATAACATCTCAAACTTAATAAACCACTTGAACAACAGTCGTTCCTGTAAACATCAAGGAAACTTTTGTTTATTAGGGTTCGAACCCCGAAGGAGTAGAACCCTTCTGTGTTTGTGCTGGTTTATTATTATTATTATTGTTATTGTTATTATTGTTTTATTCTGCGGCGGCTCAAATTGCTGTGAGCTGGAATGAGCAAAAACCTTGAAACTTGGCCCAATAACTGGAAATGATGTGCATGTGCTTCCCAAGAAATATGAGCCCAATCGGCCAGATGGTGACGCTGTAATTAAAGCCCAAAAATTCAATCTTGCAAAGACCACGCACAAAAAAGACTCTTGGACTATAAAAGTGCGCCATGATGGATTTTTTTGCTAATTTGCATAACGTGAAAAACAGTAATGTGACATCTACTTTTTGGATTTTGACTCAATCAACACCAAATGTGGTATACTTGGTCCAAAAACATGGCCGCCATCAACCACAATATCTTTGGGTGGTGCTCAGAGAATATTGGCCATAACTCATTCACCATTTGTCCAATCATCATAAATCTTGTACATAACTTCAGTCCATGGTTGGCAATAGGTCTGTTAAAGGATTTTGAGCCCAACCTATAGGTGGCGTCACAAACAGAACTTCAGAACTTCACCATAATTGGCATGCATGCTCTGGTATTAACCAAAATCTGAAGTGCCTTGTTGATTGGTGCACGTGAGCATGGCCTATCACATGTTACTACCTAACTAACATAACTCAATCCTGATTAAACTCACTGAAGACATTCTGCACGATCATCCTGAACACACACACACAGTTTCATTCACATCCAATAAAGGGAGGACGAATGGTGGAACTGTGAGTGTGCAGTTATTGAAATGCTGCAGGCTTTGTGATGATGAAACAAGTGTGTGATTGGTCTCACTACTTCTTTAAACAGAATTAAACTAGCTGAAGTGACTTTGCTCACCTTTGTGAAGCCTGAATCTGAAATGTAATTTTGGCGAGTTGCTTCCCTCTGTTGAGCACAAAAAGGTTTAAACCCGTAAATCGCCGCTTGCAGCTGTATTTTTATTGTTTTTTTGTAAAATTTGTTGAACAACACTGTCTGAACTGCTCACTTCTGTGACCTGTGATTAACATGAGGTCTGTTGTGTTTCTGTTAAGACACTATGGAGAACTGGGATGAGAAGAAACTGGAGGAAGTGGTCAACAAAAAACACGGAGAGGCCGAGAAGAAGAAAGCCAAAACACAGATCGTAAGTCTGTTCTGATCAATGAATGAAGTTGGGAAAGATGAAGAGGTAGATGAATGGAGGGAAACAGCATTTATCATTTTCATTTGATGGAAAAATTGTAATCTGACTGTTGTGATTGAAATTGTAAATGGAAAAATTAAATCATGTTACAGACATGAAGACAGAGAAGGAAATGAGATGAAAGATAAATATGGTGTTCAGGAAGTGTGGAGATGAGGCTTCAGATTAGAAAAGGGGGAAAAAGGAAGCACAACAAATTCTATAAGAGCGACTGTGAAATAGGGTTGGGCGATGGCGGGGGGTACAAGATTAGATGAATCATTACACAAATCTCTGACCTGTGATGTCCTGTTATTGCTGGCGGCATCCACAGTCGGGCCAGAGTCCAGAGAATTAAAGCCTAACTGGCCATTAACTTGGTCACCTGCGAAGCCTCAGAAAACACTCAGATTAGGGTCATTTAAAATGTCAGAAGCGGTTAGGAGTTTCCATCAGGGATGGATTCAGTTGAATTACCAACCATATGGACCCAGTCAGTTAAAGTTAAGATTCAGCCTGTTCAATAAAGTAACAATAGAAGATGCTGTCTGTCTGTTTTCTCTTCCCCTTCTAAAGGTTAACTACTGTTTTTGTCTTCTGCAGGTGTGTAAGTACTTCCTGGAGGCCATAGAGAATAATAAATACGGCTGGTTCTGGGTGTGTCCAGGAGGGGGCGATAACTGCATGTACCGGCACGCCCTGCCGCCCGGCTTTGTACTGAAAAAAGACAAGAAGAAGGAGGAGAAAGAGGAGGAGATCTCGTTGGAGGAACTGATAGAGAGTGAGGTAAGGATGGACGCTTTAACGACGGGCAGTTCAGAGATACGGGTGACATCATGGAGGTCCGTGGAGAACTGGGGGTGTGCACAAATGATTACAGGAGGGGGGTTTGTGTACATTAATTCATTAACGCAGGTTAGCTGTTGCCTCAGAAAGCTCCAGGTTTCTAGTGGGCAGTGTAACAGTTACTGATAGTATTTGACTTAATTAAGTTTTTAGCTGACTAGAGACATCGGTACTAGTATTTATCAAGTAAGTGACTTTATTTCTTTTGCACTTTTAAAAACACAAAACAAAGTGCTTTACAAATATACAGAAAAATATAATGTGATAAACTTCAGTAAAACAATCTGAAGATGAGTTGATAACAACGCTGTTCTATACAGACAGACCAGAAACACAAGAAAGATCATTGATCAGTCAAAAACAACAAATAAATCTAATCTGATAGGGACCAGTTAGATGTTACCAAATGTAACCAGATGTCAGATTTTTTCGCCTAAAAGACGAGAACCCTCCAACATGGCTGCCAGACGAGGTCTGACGTCAATCTGACTCTAAGTACTCTGACTGATTTTACCCTGGAAGCTCTCTTGTCTCTCCATGTCCTGACATCTCTCTGGCTCTCTCCTAGCGTGCAGCTCTGGGTATCAACGTGACTCGGATCACCCTGGAGACTTTCCTGGCTTGGAAGAAGAGGAAAAGGCAGGAGAAGGTTGGAATATGTTCTATTAACATCTGCATTACCAGATTTTTTTTTATATTCAGGACATTGTCACATAAGTTTTTATCATGACTAACTGGCTGCTGTTGGTTTAACAGGTGGATAAAGCGAGAGAGGAGATGGAGAAGAAGAAGGCTGACTTTAAGGCTGGAAAATCGCTAGTGGTGAGTTTGGCTCCAAAAGTGATGCTGAAGCAGGCGTTTCCAGAGTAAAACATGATTAAATGAAATCGCTCGTGTCTGTAGGTGAGCGGCCGTGAGGTGTTTGAGTTCCGTCCAGAGCTGGTCAACGACGACGACGACGAGGCTGATGACACTCGATATGCCAACAAAGAAGATGAAGACGAAGAGGAAGAGGTAATCATGAAATTATCAACACTTTTCTAGTGTATTTGTGGCACACACTCGCTGAATATGTTGGACACTGTTAGAGGGAGACTCCCTGCCTTCTGAGACGACGCTTCTCCTCGTCCTCAATGGTTATTTAGTTTGGCTTTGTCTGACTTCCTATTGATTTGTGCTCCACAGTCACTGGAAGTGAGATGTCTCAAAACAGTATTTGTGCACCACTTCAGTTGGTGGCTAATATAGTTTGCACCATTGATATACAGTATCTGCAGAAAAGAAACATTATAAATTAGAGCTGCTTGTTTTGGTCAGAAGAGGAGAAGACACTGGGAAACAGTGATCAACATTTTCTGATGTTTCATAAACCAAACTACTAATTTTCTAATAAATAAAGAAATTTAGAGATGGATAATCAATCTTCTCTAAATCATGACGTGTTCCATTTTCATTTCAGATCGATACTACAGAGATCCAGGACATAGACTTATCCCGCTTTGTTCCACAAGAGGTCGACAACACAGGCATTACCGTAGCGTCCACGGACCGTTTCACTTCAAGGAATAAGACTCAGCCGACGGGAGAGGACAACGGTAAGAAAAACTCACTGATTACAAAACGTGATTTCTGCCTCATTACCTCCTCAGTGCCTGTCAGTCAGTTCTACAACTATCAGTAATTATCTAATACATCATCTTCAAATCATCACTTAAAAGACGAAAAATTACATGAAACATAATTTAAAAAAAAAAAACCTCTTCCTGTCTGTCTCTGTATTTTTCTTCTTTCCTGCTTCTTCCATCTTCTTCTCTATTCCCTCTCTTCGCCCTGTCTGCAGAGGAACAGTCAAACGGAGCTTGTGGCGGCGGCAGCGGCGGCAGCGCCGAGGCCAACGGGCTGTCGGGCGCCGAGGGAGGCGGGGAGGACGGCGAAGAGGAAGAGGAGGTCCCGGTGGACGAAAACCTGTTCACGGGAGAAGATCTAGAGGAACTGGACGAGGAACTCAACACACTGGCACTGGAAGACTGAGAGGGAGCGCGTGAGAAGGGAGGGAGCCGGAGATGGAAGCTAGGACGGACTAAAGTGACTTAAGGATGGACTGATGGATGCATGGAGCTAAACAACAAAGACACCCGATGTTTGAATGATTTTAAAATGACAGAGACTCCAGTAATAAAGCCTGACTATATAATGACATCACTGCCTGTCTCTGCCCCCTCTGTTTTCTGTATCGCTCCTCTCTCACACCCCCCCACCGTGTCTTCAGGTTGTCTCCATTGGGTGTCAGATTTCCTCAGCAGGGCCAAATAGGGTTTACCAGGGCCAACTCCACATGAATGTTGCTCGTCTGAATTTCCATTTAAAAAGACTTTGGCTGCTGTTGTGCACTTTCTGTTGCTCGACGAGCTCGCTGGATTTACGTTGGAACAAATTTTATTTAGGAATAAATTAGGCTTAAAGTGCTTTTCTACCCAATCACAGTCAAATATTGAATATAGTGATTTGCAGAGTGACACGTTACAAGAGCTTGAAAATGAAAGCACTGTACTTAAAAAGATTGTACTGTGGGAAAAGGTTTCAATAAAGTGATTATTATTGGTGGATGTTTGAGGAAAATGTAAATGGAGGTTTTTACAAAGCAGGAAATGAACAGGAGTGATTCTGTTGTAAGAAATTCAGTCTGTTCAGAGCTTCACCGGTTCTCACCAAAATCAAAGTCAAATTGTTTAACGGCCTTCGCACTTTTTCTTGTCAAATTCTAGTGAAAAATTGTTGTATTCAGCTGAAGTTAAAGCCCTATTCTTGTGTTTAATGGTAAATTCATGGAACTTTCTAAAAAAGAAGAGTTAGCTTCTGAAATGTTGGCCCTATTTCTGAGACCAGATTAGCGCTATTATTAAGCCCCAGCAGGGAAACCAAATAATCCCATTGCCAGCCCAGTATTGTAAATAACATTCTCATGAGATGCCTCCAGGAGAAATAAAATATTACTGTGCATCCATTGTGTGTCTTCTTCTTGGATGATGCCGAGTGCCAGGTTATATTTGTAACTGTACACATTTTTCTGCTCTTTATGTTTTAAAGGTTGTTTATCATGATAGTCTATGCAGGCTAAACACATTATGCAGCTGATCCCAATAACACAAACTGAACCATTTAATAATAGTCCAGTATTCATTTTTTATATGCCCACAATCCATCCTCTCGTCCCTCAGAAGCTACCAGAGTGTGACATGAATTTTCTCTTCACTGATTCATTTGCATGTTTTAATGCGAACACACTCATGTTTCAACACTACTGTTGCTGTCAAAATGTCTGTTTGCACCATTAAAAGGCTGCAAACCAGTGTGCTCCAGTCTCTTCTATCTGTAGTTTGCTGTCACTGATCTGACTCAGCTGCACATTGCTGCTTACTTGCTTAAAAATGGCATCAATGTAATTTAATAGGCAGCTTGTTATGCGTCTGATCAACTCTACATCTTACAGGCTTTTATCCCAGTAATACAAAATGAAAAGTGATTTGTTGTTCACCACTAAAAATAAGCGAAACACACATCATCAAGAGATGAAAGCAAAACAAGAAATGATAAATTTAGGTGCAGCAGGAAAATAATCAGAAATTCATTTTAAGTCGTTCGGGGAGCGTTCAGGTGATCGAGCAGACCAGATAACGGTACAAGGTGCTCTAACAGTTATTATCTTTGACATTTCAAATCATAGAAATGTGTGTTTGTGTTTTTTAAAATGGACAACAGTCCTGTCACTCATCAGGATGCTACAAAATACAAGACAATACAAGCTGAACAGTGTGTTGAATCCATTTTTATTTTTACCGAGACAAAAAAAAAAAAAAAAAAAAAAAAGCTCACAGTCAGTCTGATAAACACCTTTGATCTGAGCTCAACATTGGATTACAAGGCATACCATATGAGAGAAAATAGAAAGAGCCAGATCAGAACTAAAAAAAAAAATTAAAAAAGAAACCGTCTAGATCCAGCTTGAGGAATCTAAATGTTCAGCTTATCAACAGGCAGCAGCCTCCTGCCCACAATACGAAAACGCTGCCAACCACCCAAACTACATGTAACGTGGCTTTTTTTAACTTAAAATACAGTAGTCTGTTAATCATGTGGTGCTACTGACAAGAACCAAAAGCAGTGTCAAAGTTGAAATTATGCACTTAAAAAAAAAAAAAAAAGCATAAAAACATGACACTGACCACAACTATACATACATGGACTTAACTGTTCACAGACTGTATATATGAGGTTCAACTTCAGTAGTGGATGCTATGGTGCACATGTTTAAAATCAGTGGGTCACAGCAAGGTCTCTGACCAGAAGTAAGGTCAGACAGTTGTCAAAAGGTCGTGTCAGAGGTCGGGGAGAAGGTCTTGATGTCTGTCGGTCGGTCAGGTCAGGTGTCATTGTGTCATGACAACAGTCGCCTGGGGAACAAGAAGCTCAAGAGTTATTCACGAGAACAGAAAACAGAAACTTGTTGACATCTTTACGACAGACAAACAAGCTAGAGCTGTCATTAAAAAAAACAGTGAGTACACAGTCACAGGTGTATGAAGAGGGAAGAACTCCCACACACTGTCTACTGCAAATGCAAATAAAGCAATTTTCACTGAGGAATGACATTATTTTAGAAAGTTTATGACAGGCTTCGTATTTTGTGTGCTGAAAGCGCATCATAATGTACGTCTTACACCCTGTAATGAAAGAGGAATAGTGGGGTTACAGTTGTAGAGTGTCAACGGTACTGTTCAGCTCTCAGACATGCTCGTGTCCGTCGTCCCTGAGCAGACATTGATGCGGTGCATTTTTACAAACGGAGGGTCACGAGTCTGCATGTTCTTTCAGCCAAGAGGAAGACTCCGATACACTCAGCTGGAGGGTCCAGTGGACGTATATTATACATAAACTTAAGGTCTATGGAGTTGAGCAGAAGTTCACGCTACTATTTCACCATGAAGGATTAGAGAGTATTATAAGATATGTATGTTCTCCACTCAGAGCTCCAGCTCTTACCTTCTAGCAGAGTCAAAGTTCCCAAGAGCAGGTTGAACATGTAATGTAGATGTTGGCCATGAGGGTTATGCAATATGTCGCCATTATCAGTAGGTGTGTGTATGTGTACAGGCAAACCGTGCATGTGTATGGAAGCCATGGACTGTTAAGATGCTATGCAGTATGTATGATTTTATTTTATCTTCTGTGGAACCGCAGGACGGAGTCCAGAACTAAATTTCCCTACAGGGGCATTAAAAGTATATCTTATCTTATCTAGAAGTAATATCTGTAATAATCTGGTGGGAGTCTCACTGGAACTGAAACTTGCAGACTCCTGGCCCTCCGCAGTGCACCGACTGTCTGCTTTTGCTCCAAAGCAATACCTGGCTTTATGTATTATTTATATGTGACACCAGCAGACGATGCAAAGCAGTATGTTATATGTTAGTCATAGTAAGTGCGTCCTTCAGATACAGTTAGATAGGGGGGGTTTATTTTGGGTTAGATTTAGTTTTCTTTAACTGAAACTGGTTTAGATGGAGAGAAGATGTTTTTATTTTTAAATTATGCATATTCCACTGCGTTTCTATCATCACACGGTTGCAGTGAGGTGTCGCTTGATTGTACAGCAGGATAAATTCAAACAGTCTCCTTTGACTGTGTCACAGACAGCGAATTAGTTTGTACAACATGTCAAATGAACTGCAGACTTTTTGATGTTTGTTAACAAATTCTTTACCGGTTCCTCAGTCAGCGCTTCTACCTGACACAAACTGGTGTTGCAGAAATGTGCCTTCTCTGCTCTCTGTGTGCTTGTGCGAATTGACAAATGCTTGAGAACGAAACGTCTGGTTAATTATTCAGATTATTCCCTGCAGGAGGAAACGCGGCACTTACCGGTCATCTCCGTCACACGCTCCTAGTAGGTACGGGGACGTTTGTGAGATTCCTCTCTGGGAGGATCGGCCAGCATCACCTTCATCTTTACCCCGTTGACGATCCGACCGTGGAGTGCCGCCATGGCCTCGTCTGCACACTGAGAGAGAGAGAGAGAGAGAGAGAGAGAGAGAGAGAGAGAGAGAGAGAGAGAGAGACGAGAGACGAGCATACAGAGGGATGATGAAGAGGCAGCTTTATTTAGGGAGGAAGACTAGGTTTGACACTCGCTCAGCCTGCTCCACTGTCTCCCTCCACACTGTATTTACTCAGACACACCAAATCACATCATGTGTCACCCTTTTCTCTTCCATTTCCTATGTTTTCAACTTCTTTTCCTTCAGTATCCAGGACGTTTCCCATCAGTTCAGAGTCTCACCTGTTTGTCTGAGTACTTCATGTATCCGACCTTCCTCCCTGGAACCAGATGGACTTCAATAAGGGAACCGAAGCGACTAAAGAGGCAGACAGAGAGGAGACACAGTAGGAAGAAAGAAACATTTAACGTGCAGCAGAAACATTTGTTAATGCTGATTCTCTGGAGCATTACTGTGATAGCAGCATTACATTCTCATTTAAGAGCACTTAGCTGGATGTTCTCATCCAGAACGATTCGCAGAGACTGAACTTAGAGTCATGATTGAATGAACCCTTCACCTCCCGGCTAATGGACGATCAGTCTTACCATTTGGCCATTGTTTTATGTATTATGTGACATATATATATTATACAGCGTGTATATTTAACTCATCAGCACATTTTCACTGTGTTATTATTATTATTATTATTATTATTAAGTACAATTATGAGTCACTGCATGGGTCATTTACCAGAACACATCCTCTAGCACATCCATAGGCAGCGGGGAGGGGCTGAACACGACGAACAAGCGCTCCTTTGCCTTGCTGTCGGGTGGCGCGAGCTTCTTCAGAGGAGGCAGGTTGACGTCTGTCTGAATCCGAGAAATTGAGGAGACAGTCGGGTAACCCTGGAAGATACAAACAAACATTTTTAATGTTTTCACGGTACGGTGATCAGTGTGCAAATAAGACTTTTTGCAGGTTTTTCTTAATCTTCACATCCAGTGTTTTTGGTCGCTTCAATACTGGTTCAATAAATGTCTTAAATGCAGGAGAAATGTGCAGGAAGTAGGCTAGTGTAATACAAGTTTGTCAATCAGGCATTGATTTAACGTGCTATATATTTATGTGAGAACTTACAGGAGGTTTCATTACTTGGCTGGTGGACGGTCCGTTCCACACTGCAGACATCATCTGGGCTGCTACAAACTGCATGGCCATTCGACCTACAGGACTACACACACAAAAAACCAAACACACTGACTGTTTAAATGTGTTTATCGATGGTTCATAGTGAGACTAGAAGTGATACGGACAGAAATAGAGTCTCTCACTTACACATCTAATCTCTAGTGTCAGATACAGAATGCAGTACTTCTGTGTACAACACTGAGCAGAAACTGTTTGTGTCCCTAGATTTTTATTTTAGCATTTTTAAGACACTTTTACTCAACATTTGTACTGCATGCTAGCAAATAAGAAGTCAATCTGTGTCACAAAGACTTTATAAAAGTGTACAGTCAGTGACATTTAGTTGACTCCAACTAGACCTGCTTTTGGTCCCAATTTCTTCATTAATGCATGTTAATATATTCACTTTAAAAAAGACATGAAGCTTTTTACCATACTGCAGACTAAGATAAATGTTGATGTGTATATACATGCATAAATGTGTGTGTGTGTACCTGCTGCGATCCTCTCCATCATCGACAAAATTGACTGCCAGTCTGTTGCCTGGTGGGTATTCAAACCCATTTAGCTTTTCCTTGGCGTAAACAGCGGATCCGAGGTTACTGTAGCGAATCAAAGCATGACCTGGAGGCACAAATACAACAATAAGCTGCTTTTCTCTGTTGACTATCATTAAAAACATGTTCAACTGTTGGACAGATTAGCAGAAAATGTGTAACAGTCATTTTCTGTTATTTTTTAATCATATTATAGCTTTCACACCTGTAGTTTGCTTCCTTTGGTCTGAACCTGTCTTTTAGTTTTGCTCTGATTCGTGTTCACACTCTTTGTTCATGTTGTGAAAAAGTAAATGACATAAACCAAGAGGCAACTCTTTCATTGAACATTTTGGTGATGTCATCATCAAAACTGGGTGATGCCAGGCTGCACCAGCTTTCACACCCGCCTAAATGAACTGAACTAACCAGAGTTTGTCTGAACTAAGCCAAACTGTTTCAGTGTGAAAGCACCCTAAAGAGGTAATTATGTTCTTATACTTTGTGTTTGACTGCTAACCTTTGCTCATCCCGTAAGCGTCTCTCTGCAGCTCACAGTACTCCATGCCAGGAATGATGTCAAACAGAGCAAAGATTTGCTCTTGGGTAAGCGCAGCCCGTGTTGACATCATCAGGCAGCGCGTGAAGTCACCGGAGCGATAGTCCATGACTGGGTAGTTTCCAGGATCAGCTGTACAGAAAGAGGAACAACAGGATCAATAAAAAGACACAGACAAATGATGTAAAGGACTCCTGAATGTGTTCCTTTCAAAGACCACAAAGTCTACAGTTTTTGCTACACAAGATTTGCATCATTTTATAGTCATTTTTTTCCTCTGAAGGTTAATGTTGCATGAGAGAAATACTGAAATAAAATAATCCTCTTAGCTGGTTAGACTTTGAACCTGCTCATTCACATCTTGAATCTTATTTCTCCCCAAAAGTCAAAGTTTGTTTCTCTTCACAAAAACCTACAACAACTGCAGCTATGAGTGCACCATTGATTTGAATGAGAAGTAACGCAAAAAAAAAAAGTTTTTCATCTTAGTTGGAAAACAACAATATTCCTTTTTCCTTCTTGTTGGTCTTCTTTTAAATGAGCGCACAAATTGCGATGTGATTGTTCTGTGTACCCATGCAAATGGTGAATACTTCATAACACACTTGAACTTGAACACTTAGCTGCTTGAATTTCTATTTTGGCTGTAAATTATTTCAATTATAGTTATTATTCTTTTGGGGTCACCAACAGTGATTCATCCTGTAGAGTTCTTCTTCTTCTTCTTTTGAGGCCCAACAAACATGTTAAATGCATTTCCTTCTTTGTAAAAAGTTTGCAAAGCCAAATTTTTTTTTTTTTTTTTTAAATCTGAAACCTTCATTGTTTATATCTGTGTTTACTTGCTAGCTGTCTTCTTCCCTGCCTTTGATGGCGCATTGCTGCACTTCTTTGTACGCTACCACCACCTGTAGATCAGTGAATAGTGTGAAACTACTCATAAAAACACCACTGGGTATCTTTTAATGATAGCGACTAATACTTATTTTGAATAGTCCCACAATACATCCAAGTGTGACCTTTAATATACATGATAAAGTTCTAATAATAATCCCAAATGAAGACAAAAAATGCAGGCGACTGCGTACCCATTGGGAAGGCATACTGGTTCATGGAGTCAGCACCGCTCATGTAATCACCTCTGGCTGTTCCCCCGGTGTACTCTTCTGTTGTTGAAGCCTTGGTGCGAGGTTCAGCAAGGATGGCCCTGTAAGCTAATAACACCGACAACAACGTCCACAGCGGTAAGCAGCCATCATGGCTAGAAACATACCTCACATTCTGTTAACTGTATACCAGTTCACTTATGAGTGTGAAGAAATTAGAGTCTCTCCTTGCTACTTCTTCTATAAATAGCGAGTCATTAACACAGTTCAGCACAGTCTTACTTTTGTCGCAGTTCTCTATGGCGACGGCGGCTTGGGAGGGTTTGTAGTATCTCACATAGCCCAGACCTTTACTTTCCCCTGTGAACTTATTCTTGATGATCACACAATATTCAATATCTCCATACTCCTGAAGGAGAGACAAAGAAGCAACAAACAGGGTTCAAAACATTTTTATTCTTGCTTCTAAACTGGTTATTTGAGATTATAAATCATTATTTAATGTCTCTAGTTGGGGAAAGATGTCAATAGTAGCCGGTATAGTGTATTTTAGGGTACCTGCGAGGTTTAATCTGTCTCGCTGTATATGTTTAGATAAAAGAGAAAGTATGAGACAAAGTGAGAGGTGGGTGTAGTTACCTTGAATGTGTTTTTGAGATCCTCCTCTGAGAACGTTTTGGGGATCATGACGAAGATCCTGGTCAGCTCTTCATCTTCTACGTCTCTGTGTCTCGTTGAAGACCGTGACTGGGCGATAAAAACCTAAACAACCAATCGGACAAAGAAAAATAAATGTTAGAAATAATTGTAACAACGGCAGCACAATAACACATTCAGAAATTCAATTCAAAAGGAGACTGTTGTTGGTGAAGAATGTGGATCACGTCTGTCGTAAAACAACAGTCAGGTGTCCATTTGAACAGTGAAAGAGGTTTTCTTCGCGGCAAAAAAACATTTAAAAAGGTTATCCGAAGCTTATATGAGGCTTCAGCAGTCTGAGTTAGTCATTTCAAGTAGGTATGTGCCACATTTACAGTCTTTTTAGCATCTAAATTCCCTCTTTGTGTTTCCTCGGACAGTGTTTCCCTGTTGAGCTGCGGTGGAAGTATAGTAACAAAAAGAGTGACTTTGACACTAAAAAGACTGTAATGTTGACAGATATCAACTTGATTTGACTCATTTGGACGCTGAAGCTTCATATTAGCTTCAGATAAACTTTTAAATACATTTTTGCACAGAAGGAGGACTGTGGATTTTGTCTCCCATCACTTATATTGTAAGTGCATTATGAAGGGTTCTTCTAATAGTCAGTATGAACAGGAGGAACGATTACAGCAAAAAAAACATGATTCAATGTTCATTTGTGCTCCTGACTGTTGCTTTAAGACAAACTTGAAATACTGTGAACCTGTCCTTTAACACAGGACTCGCTCTCCAACGTAGCTAACACCACTTGTGTAGCATATTGGTAAGCTATTAGCATATCTCCTGGTAAAAATTGTCTCTTACAAAGTGTAAACCACAAATTTACATCGTTTGTTTCAGCTAGCCCATCTCTCTAACCGTTACCTTGATAGGTTTAGTGCCGTCCATCAGCACTTTGCCGTGCATTTCCTCCATGGCCAGGCAGGCCTGCGAGGACTTGGAGAACTTCACATAGCAGATACCTTTTGACTCCTTTGTCTGCTTATCTTTAACCACCCAAACCCCCTGGATGTCCCCAAAGACGGAGAAACTGTCCCTAAGTTCATCTTCGGTTATGGACCGACTGGTGACGACGAACAGCCGGCTGTTGGGAGGGTCATCCAGGTTTTCGGTGCCTTGTTTTGTTGGGTACTCCTCCATCTTTGCTGCCTGCTGCCTGTAGCCGTTGGTGCTACCTTTAAATGCTCCCCGGAACTTCCTGTTTCAGTCCGGAACTTTTTCGCTAATCAAAACATGCAGCACTGAAATAAAAACAAAAAACAGCTACTATTTCTAGTGTTTAATATTTAGTTATTTGTTTATTTTCTAGTGTTTGACTATTTTTGACTCCATACGTTGTGTAAGAGGCCATGTCGTTCACACATAAGCCTAGATATTTAACTTTTGGCACACACTTTCCAGAGGTAACACAAAATAAGTTTCAAGGAAAAGTTGCATTAGCAGTGGTGGAAAGTAACTTTTACCTCTAAACTTCTTACATGGTTTCAATTCAATAAATGTTCAAATGATCCGATGTTTCACCAAAAATCATTAGAGAAAAAGTTCAAAAACTGAAAACAGATTTGTGTATCAGAACCTTGTTTTTTCTTCTGTCCTCTCCCATTAATCATCTCACGACCCCTCAGATTTATCTGGTGACCCTTTGAATGGGCCCCACCCCTAGGTTGGGAACCACTGGACTAAACTAGTTAATACTGCACTTTTACTGATGCAGGATTTGTCATGCAAGACTTGCTTGTAATGAAGTATTTTTACATTGCCGTATTGGTACTTTTATGTAGGTAAAGGATATGAGTACTTCTTCCACCACTGATGTTATTGAGTTTAGGCAATTATATCACATGAACGTTATAATTCCCACATCTCTGAAGGTATCAGTGGAGTAGATAGTGAGCGGTTACTGCCATCTACTGTACAGGAGATATAAAAGCTGAGGCACCACCCGGTGCTGCACAATCAATGTTACAAAAGGATGCTGCAGAGACGTTTTGTAAGAGTTGAGATTTAAAAAAAAAAAAATCATTAAAAAAAAAAAATTCACCTGAATATCTGAACAGTGGGCTGTCTAGGCCTGTTGCATGATATTTTACAGTAGGTTACCGTAGAAAAATTGTGTTTAATATAATAGCCTAATAATATTTAAGTAATATAATGTAGGCTACGTCTGTGCCAACGATTAAATATATGAATTGAGTATGTATAAAATAACAAAATGTATTTTATTTATTAAAAGTAAATAAATATGTATCGCAGGGGCGGTGGGTAATGTAGCCTATTAGGGTCGGACAGCCTCACCCGCCGCCTATGACGTATAGTAGGTTATATGTAAATTATAGTACGTCACAGACTCACGTAATACATCCATAAAACTGTCAGCTGATCATACGGCATCACAGGCTTGTGACTGGTATGTCGAGTAGTGGGTGGTGGGGGTCTCAGGAATTTTCTATATATATGCCACCATATGCTGTGTGTGTGTGTGTGTGTGTGTGTGTGTGTGTGTGTGTGTGTGTGTGTGTGTACACCAAACAGGTTATAGGCTTGACAGACAGATAAATATGAACATTATGTAATTATAAACATAAAACGTTTGGTAACAAGTGTGACATGAAGATTCTCCTCTGTACAGATGTGAAGTCTGACGGTCTAAATATTTGATAGATACATGATTTAATGTCTATTTCTGCTCCTGTTCTCTTGCATTTTGAGTATTGATTGGTGTTTTTACTTTATTCCTTTATTTGTTTGATCATTACAAAATACATTTTTAATAAAATATTTAAAGATTTGATATGTACCCAGAGTCATTCACATATATATTACAAAAACAAACCTGCACACATTGATTTAAAGTAAATACACATTTTTGCAGGAGAGGCAGGAATCTAAAAGCTTAAACCGAGACATCTCCCAAAAACTCAAGACAAGATAAACAGAATTACATTGAATAAAAATCTCTGAAAAGAGATTTGAATGAGTTTGACCAGTCATTTGATTTATGGTCAGCATGTTAAGCACCAGGTAGTGGTCCACCTGCTATCGGTTGAATTTCTATGTAAATTAATAATATTGGAGATTACAGAATAAACACTGCTTTGATTTTCACAAGGTCATTTTCATATGTCTATAACTATCATACAGAACACTGTGACTGAGTGGATACAAGCTTGAGTAGATTGATCTGAGAACATTTTATTAAGTCAGGATCATATCTAACAGGATGTAACTGTTTCTGTGACTTCCTGTATGTTCTTTGAAAGCTGCAGGAAACTGTCTGACTTGACTGCAGTTTTTTGTCACCGCCCCCTGCTGCTGCCGCCTGATCTTGTCCACTTTCCAGGAGAGGCGCAGTTCACCTCGAATTTGCCTGTTGAATGACCCTGTTAAGGACAAACTTCCTTCCCTTCCCTTCCCATTCACTGCCAGCATGTTCAATGTCTAGTTGATACAATTTTTAAAATTTTTTTGCCAACAATCTGCAACTGCATTAAGAAAATGACAGTAACAGATTGTGAAGCAAAGTCTATTTATTACTCTACGGTACTTAGCAGAATTAAGAGTTATGGTAGTACAAAAAAATCTACCAAGTCACCCCGGTTGAACTTGAAAACTGAAGGTGCCTTTGAGTTTGTGTTGTCAACTTTAAGGAGCAGCTAAAGACATTCCTGTGTAGACTTGCATTTGTTTATTTTTATTGAATTCAATCTCTTATATTATGTCTTTATTTCAAGTCCTCCTAATGTATTTTTATGTTAGTACATTGAGACATCTACTCTAGGTGAAATGCTTTATGTACGAACTTTTACTTTACTATTACTAAAGTACTACTTCACATTTAGTATTATTGAACTACTATAAGATAGACTATAGTTAAAATATTCCCTCTGCCTGTTTTTAAAGGCTAGTTACAGTTAGGCCTGAATGCTAGTTGTCTGAAGTTATTGTTTGTGAAATGTGAATGAATGTCTCTGCTGACTTGACCATCCCATTCATATTAAGGATAATTTACCCACCCATTTAAAAAGTTTAAATGTTTTATGCCAACAGTTATATCCAAAACACAAAGACCCCAACTTAAAGGGGTATTTTGTTGGAACTGGAATATAATTGAAAGTTTCTGTACAGCTAAAATGATGTTATCTACAATAATAGTAAAGAAATGTACATTTGATGTAGGTATGTATTTCCTTATAAGGCTACTCCAGCAGGTGCTTTTTGTCCCAGTGTGGATGCTAGGGAATGCGACCAGATGCGGGGCAGTACCAAAACAGACTCTTCGCCTCACTTCCTTGGATCCTTGTCTCCTTTCCTACGTAGCGAACAAATAACCGGTGACCTTTTATAATTGATATTTGAGGTATGAAAGGTTGTCAGTGTGTATATGTGCCTTTCATCCTGGAAAACAAACACTTTACGTTAAAACAAGTTAACAACTATAAGATTTGAATATCAGGAGAGGACACATCTCTTTGTAGAAATGAGACTGGATGGGAGTACGTCACGATTAAGAGGAAATCGCCCGGCACGTGATTGAACGGTGACGTCAAAAGCCGGTGCCTCTAAAGTGAAGTGACCTTCTTTACGACCGACAGAAACTGTTCATCGGTCTGGAGAGGCGGTTTTAACCCACCCCTGAGTGATTTTAATCCGTCGCATTTTCATCAAAAGGTAAATTTTATTCTTCCCATTGAACTGTTAAAGCAAGTAGAGAGTGTGTTTGCGATTTTTATTGTTCAAAAATGATGCTTAAATTAGAACCGGAGAGATAAAAAGGGAGATGCTGATAACGTTAGCGCCCATTGTGGTGAATAGCGCGGTTGCCCTTTTTGCGTAAACTGAAGGGCTTTATTAACCTAGCCTGTTATTCAGTGGTAATGCAATAATTACGTTATAGATTGAATAGAGGTTGGTAAGTGTATATAAAATCGCCAGGTGTTGCTAGTAATCTGTAAAGGTGGCAGTTTAAGGTTGAAGGCGTTAATCTGACACCGACATTGAAGCATCCTTGACAGCCAACCCCACTAGCGGGGATATACAGGCCAAGATAACCGCGGATTTTAGCTCACAGTACCCTATCAAATAAAAAAAACAAAACAAAAAACAAAAACAAACGTGAGCGTAAATACAACAATAGCTGCTGTGCTGCATATGAAAGCTGCTTTTATTTTTTTATGGTGGAAAGTACTGAATGTCATTGATTTGCTTCTTGTGAAGGAGAATGAAAAGGCCGTTAATAAAATGACCGTTAGTTGCGCGTTAGCTGTTTTGTAAATTAACGTTATTTATCTGTTTCAAATGCAACTGAAACTTGTGCTTGTATCAATTACTGAACGCCACGTCTGTCAGTCTTGTCTGCACTGCAGTCACGTTAGGTCACGTTCGGTCAGTCTAACCGCTCGTTTTCCCAGGGTGTTGCACCGAAAATTGATACCCCTCTTAATCTATTCCCCCTAAGGACTTTAAAAGTTTGATTACGACTTTATTTCAAGCAAAAATAAGCTTCTTAACAGTGAAAGTGTTCATTCTTCACAGATGGAAGTCAAGCTGATTTTGCAGTAATTGGCTTTAACACCGCTAACGCTTCCTCATCGGTAATTTGAGAGCAGAACGAGGAACGGAGACACATTTTTTCATAAAACCCACCGGTCTTCTGCTCAGTCTAGTACATTAAAGTTAACGTCAGCTCTTTTAAACTCTTGTATTGGCTGCACTGTAACAGCGACACATTAAATCTATCCTGTGATTAACTTAACACAAACGGTATTTACTCTGAAAGATGGCCGCTTTTCTTGCGTTGTAACCCCGGGCTGCGAGACGTTATTAACGGTAATATAACGTTTAACCGCTAGGCTAACAGGTTCGATGAGCGCTGTTTTCTTGTCAGGTTACCTTCAAATGACCCCAGCAGGAGTTTGCCAGGACACAGAGGGGAAATGTCATAACTAGTCTGAAAGCAAAGTAAAGAAAGAAAGCGGTGCTACAGGCGCAGACAAAGTTATCACCTTAAACGACCTTCACAAGATGGCGCCGGTCAAACTTGTCATAACCAAGGTCTATGAATAGAAGCAGTTTTATTTATGGATCGAAATTCATACATGTATCTTTACTGTTGTCAGTAATTAATTTAGAATAACTACGTACTGTAAACTTCCTCTTTCCTCTCCCATTAATCATCTCATGACCCCTCAATGACCCCTTGGACTGTATATACTGTACATAAAGTAGTTGAAACTAGCTCCATCACCCGCAGCTACAACAGTAACATGCTGCTGTAACACTGATGCTTCTGTATTTATAATGTAATGATGTCATTTATAATAATATATCAGTCAGAGGGACCAAACCACTACTTTTACTGCAATACTTAAACTACATCAAACTTTTTCTCTCTGCCTGTGTGTTTCTCCAGCTGACTATGGGAGACGTTGCCAAGGGAAAGAAGACTTTTGTCCAGAAGTGTGCTCAGTGCCACACAGTAGAGAACGGGGGCAAGCACAAGGTGGGCCCCAACCTGTGGGGTCTGTTCGGACGTAAGACCGGGCAGGCGGAGGGCTACTCGTACACGGACGCCAACAAGAGCAAAGGTCAGTTCAGTGGTACTTAGATGTGACTCCTACTTGATATAAAATTAAGATGGGAGCAGGGCTACAAAATTAGCACCAGCCGAATGCAGGTAAAATATGGAAGTGGCTTCACTCAGCAGCCAAAAAACAATGGCTGGTAAAATTTGAGCTGACATAAAAATATTTGACATATTGTGAGTAGTAATAGTACACAACTACAAAGTGAGGAATGTCTCTAAAATAAAATGAAGCTAAAATGAAGCTAGTGCAAAGCAGAGATAGTTAAATTAATATATAACTGCCCCTTACAAAAATGCAGACATGATTAGAGTCAGTTAATCGATTGGTTAGATTAATCACCAACTATTGTGATAATCAATTAATCATTTTGAATCATTTTTATAAGGAAAAAAGTCAAAATTCTTTGATTGCAGCTCCTTAAATGTGAAAATTTCTGGTTTCTTTAGTCTTCTATGACAGTAAACTGAATGTCTTTGGGTTGTGGAAAAGACATTTGAGGACGTTATCGTAGGCTTGGGGAAACCATGATCAACATTTTTTTTTTTGACATTTTGTAGACCAAACAACTACTCGATTGAACGAGAAAATAATAGACAGATTCATCCATAATGAAAATAAGTTGCAGCCCTGTGAATGATACATTTCATGCATTTAATTAATTGAAGTGTGTCAAATAAAACTGAACTTTATGTTCAAGGCTGTAACTAATGATTATTGTCTTCAAATATTTTCTAACCAACAGTTCAAAAACTCAAAGTTCTTCTATTTACATAATAAGATAAGATACTGAAACAGAAAAGTCACATAATCCTCTCATTTGAGATTCTGAACTTAGCAAATCTTTACAATTGTGGTTGCTATATGACTTAAATTATCAATCAATTATCAAAAATGTAGTTGAATAGTTTTCTATCCATAAGTTGAGCAACTAATCATCTCAGCACATTATCAGTTCTATACATAAAGCTTTGAAAGGTTGCGTACAGGTGGAACTTTGACCCCTATTATCTGACTGTGTAATCTATCTAATCTCTCATCGCTGATCACATGTCTTTTCTCAGGTATCGTGTGGAACGATAACACCTTGATGGAGTACCTGGAGAACCCCAAGAAGTACATTCCTGGAACCAAAATGATCTTCGCCGGCATCAAGAAGAAGGGAGAGCGCCAAGACCTCGTCGCATACCTTAAATCAGCAACATCATGAAGTTGACATAAATATCAGAATATTTAATGTCATTTTATTGTGTTTTTTTTTTGTTTATGTTTAGGCTTGCACTTGCTAATTATATGATTTTATGTTTAGACATTTGTACGAAGGTTAATTTATGTCGTCCGGAGGTTTGAAAAATGGTACTTCTTGTGAGCTGTTCACAGAAAGCTCCGCTTTCTTTTAAAGGTCAAGGTGCGAGCAAACGTACAAGTGGCCAAACATAAAACTACAGTCATCTTTTTTTTGTTTGTTTCTGTTCTTTGACTCAAATAAGGAAAAGAACAAAACAAAAAAAACTAATCACATTATTTAAAAATGCTAGCTTCGATAGGTTGCCTGACCTGTCACTCATTCTGTTTTCCATGACAACATGTGTCTGGCACTTTCTACTAGCCGGACCATCCACCATCAACCTCATTTTTAACTATAACTAAAAAAAAAAAGTGGTCTAATACCCATGAAATCAGTGAAACAGGGTGGAAATCTTGAGATTTTTTGGTGGTTAACTGGTACTGACACTGAATCTGCTCTCAGCTTTCATCCTAACTGGAGTTTCTGAGCTGTTTTTAGGAGTAGCACATGAGCACAGGGTGAATTTTCAGCACTGCTCTTCAAGATTACCACAGATCTTTTCTCTCCTGTCTATCCTTATATCTTACCAGTCAGAAACTACAATTTTCCATGAATGCTTTGGGAATTTAGGTGCAGACTGAACATTTTGTCCTCTTAAACTTCTGGATAAAACCTCTTGTTGCGTTCCAGATCTCCTGACAGAGCCTTATCTGTCAGATTACTGAAGCAGCCCCTCTATGCTCCTCTTTTTACTCCCCTGCTAGTCATCAGACTCTATATGAGTTTTTTAAAAAGTTGTGCTAAGAGTGAAACACTGTTATCTGCCTCCTTTTATAGCTACAGGGTATAAATATGTACCAATGCCTTGAAAAACACCACCATGCTGAGATCCCAGCTGGCATCCAATCGCCAATGCCGAACAATGTTCTAGAGGTATTGATCTTATAGAAAAAACTTATCAATCGCACCACCTGGGGTGAAGGAAGATTTTGTTATTTACCTGGTTTCACAGGCCTGAAAGAGTATGTTTTAACTTATTTTACTGTAATCCGACATAGTGAAGCTGTAAAATATTGTCAGGGGGCTGCTTTGCTGTCAGTATAGGCGCAGCAATATACTGTATGCACATAAATTATAATATAATGTGGTAGCTATGTTGTGTGGTTGTGGACAGGATGGTTGAAGGATCAATAAAAAGAAAACGTCCAGAAATGTAAACATGGCTGGTGTGTCTTCATTTCAAGGTGTTGATTTTTGTTCTGTCACGATCAGACACAGTTTAACAGAAGCTCATATTTTGGTATTAAGAGGACAACAAAACTAAAAGATTGTTCTTTAATGGTAAGAACACAGAAGCCAAAAAAAACCAAAAACATAAATAACTGGTAAAAGCTGAGCTACAAGTTTTATGCATTGGTGAAGAATAAGCAGACAACTTTGCTGCATTTATCTTATTAAACTTCTAGTTACATTTATTTGTAATTTAAACTGTAAAACATGCAGTTGGAAAAACTGGCAAATTGTCCAACAAATCATTAGAACATCAAGTAAAAAATATGGAATATGTAAAGTGGTGTGTTAAAACCTGAAGGCAATAATGATTTAAATATGTTCAAAGTGCAAATCACTGACTGAAAGTGACTTTTATGGCTTTTTGTGTCTCAGTCAGCTTTGTTAAACTTCCTCATTTTGACCTGTAAATATAAGATTTGCTGCGGTGAAGCAAATCTGATCTCGTGATTCTTTAAACAGAACAAATCTTAAAATGTTTACTATCTAAATAATGTCTGAATAGTAGAGAGAAGATTAAATCTCTACTACTAACCAGTCAAAGTGGCTTTTTCTGCCCTCTGTCCTGTGTAAATACAATCAGCAAAAAGTTGATTTCATCACTTCTGGCTGAGTTGGACTTTACTCCGAGGGCCACACTCGATCATATACTGACTATGTTATATAATCCTCCGCTGCTCATGAAGTCTTTCTAGGAACTGAGCTAGCTGAGGGCGGCCTGAGTCCTGCTGCATGTCGTGTTTCTTGTTGGTCAAAGGTCAGTTTGCATCAGAGACATGACTGGATCTGTCCTCAAACAACCTGCCTGCTTACAGAAGCAGGAGGACATTTAAACTCCGGAGGATATAATTAAGACACAGCTGTTGAGGATTATTAAATTCCTCCTACTTATATCCTGATTTTATATATTTACACTTACTATACCCGTTTTTTCCATATTGAACATATTTTACACATGATCGGTATCTAAATGTAACTTTTAGAGCTTTATTTAAATTGATTGATGCCATAATGTGCATGGAAAATGTTATTGTTTATTAGTTTATAACATTTTTAATGCAGCTAATGGTTATCACATTCATTTCTAAATGTTTGTTCCTTCTCTGGTATCTTTTCCACCTGTGTAATGTAAAGAAAGGTGAGGCACATAACTGCTCCAAGGACAGACTCATAAGTGTTTAGTGACATCTGGTGGTCATACTGGTGAGCTATACAATAAAAAAAGCATTTTGTAACTGGTACCTTTTGTAATGAAGGACAGAAGAATGCAGGTCTTATAACTGGCATATCAGGATATAGGACCCAGAGGCAATTTAGTAATAGTAGTAATTAATTTTAATCCTTTTTGCACAACATGTTCTTTCTTTTCATATGAGAATAAACCATTTTTAAATAAGCCAAATAAACACAGAGAATGAATACGTACATGTAAATTATTTCAATTGGAACGAGCTCTAAACCTGTAAGCTTTTTACTGATTTCCTTACAGACAAAGGGGGTCATTAAGAGGAGCATCTTAGTGAGTAATTAGATGTACAAGGAACAAGGAAATGTTTTTAAAATAAATACATCTGAAAAGACGTTGATACCGATGAAATTGTCATCCTGTATCAAGAGGGAGTCGTTTGAGTAAATTGAAAGTTTGCATAGAAGAAGAAAATCCTTAAAACAGACTGTCATAGATGACATCTAGAGGCTACAGGAGGAGAAGACTAGCTGCAGGAGGTTGGAGACAGGAGGAGCAGAGGAAGAGGAAGATCTGGGTCAGAGGAAGGTGGAGACATTATCAGGTTTACAGCAGCAGTCAGGTGTCGGACCCCCCCAGTCGGGAATCCGGTGATCCCTGCTGGTCGAAGTGGGTGTTTCACAACAGTGAAATGCATGTAACCAAGGACAAAAGCAAAGTGATGTAATTGCACTAATTACCAAACAAAAACCTTTAAAGTTATACAACATATACAATAAGATGTGTTTTACATCGTGAGCTGTGGCAGTTTGGTTGGCAGGAGAGAAAACTACAACATGTAATTGGACATTATTGTACGTCTATTGGCACAAAAATGGGACTTAATCTGATAAATTTCCAGGTGCGTCACAGGAACCAAAGTGTTGTAACGTCGTATGACTCAGATTTGAAACAACATGTGCTTGTGGTGTCAGGCACGGTACTCCAGGGCCTCCCTTTAAAGATATAAATACAGCTGACATATGACCCAAATGCAGGATTATGGGTGACAAACAGCTGTGTGTGTGTGTGTGTGTCTGCGTGTGTGTGTGTGTGTGTGTGTGTGTGTTCTCAGTGGCTCACAAGACTGATAGCACAGTTGGCAAAGACCATGCAGAGACCTCAGTGTACATCTGAGTTCACGTGAGGCGTTACGAGGCCAAAATATTATTATCACAGGTTTGTTTCAGGGTTAAAATGGGAAAGGTCAGTGCTGCTTTGTTCCCCCGGGCAGTCTGACTACTGAATGAAGATAATAAAACCTCTGACTCTTTTTTTAATGACAATATTTGCACAAATTCATGCACCTTGTGTCCACAAGCCACTCCCAGTATTCACTCCCATTATTTACAGGATGTATTTCATGTGTATGTGACAGATGAAAACCTTGAAACCTGAACCTGAATTATCTGAATCAGTGTTCTTCAATCCAAATACACACATATGTATTCACAGTCTTTAAAGGAAGCAGCATCAATTTGTTGTTTTAGATGAGGTAGGATGTTCTTGTATGTGTGTCCGTACTGTTGTTATTCACTGCAGTGAATAATTAATTCATTAAATATGTCTGTATTTCTGTCAACCTGATGTTGATGTGTCATTCATGATTTGTTTACTACCTGAGGAGAAATGCAGGTTCATTATATTTTCCTTTGTGTTGGTTAAAATGTGTTAAGAGTATACTGATGATTTAGAGGAACAGGATATAACACCGCCAGAATAATAAATATATATATATAAAAAGCATGGTGTTGTGTGGTCATTTTAGCACTGCAGTTACATATTTCAGCCACCAGAGAGCTCTGTTGTCTACAGTTTTGTCCAGTTTTGGCCAAAATCATTTTGCTGAACAGTGTTTTTCAGTGATGGCAGCACAGAGGACTCTTTGTTACTTTATTTAACTACTAAAATTAGGGATTTTTTTTTATAAATATTTCTGGCTTTCATTTTCCATTAGCCTATAACTGTCATTTTAAGCTTTTCCAAATTGTACATTTTCCATTTTACTTAAAGCATAACATAAAAAATAAATAAATATGTTCCCTTTTATATTGCCATTTTAAATGTAAAGATCCCCTTCAGACATATAGTACTCTATTACTATTACTTACTTGGAACAATAAAATGCCATCGCACAATACTCATTTGAGGTCTCAATGTCTGATTTAATTTTTTTTCCCTTCCTTTACCTTTTTAAGAATGAATCAAAGCCAGACTTTTATTAAAGGATGGGTTCACAGTTTTTCAAGTCTGTCTTCAAACAACAGTCACGAACCCAAATGAACATTGAAACAGGTTTTTCTTTCTCTAATCATTCCTCCTGTTCCTACTAGCTATTAAAAGATCCCTTCATAATGCACTTACAATGTGAGTGATGGGGGACAAAATCAGTCCTCCTTCTGTGCAAAAATGTATTTAAAAGTTTATCTGAAGCTAATATGAAACTTCAGTCGTCCAAATGAGTCAAATCAAATAGATATCTTTCAACGTTACAGTCTTTTTAGTGCCAAAGTCCCCCATACCTTATTGTTGTGAGTAATTGCAGGTGAGCATTAGTCGTCAAATGTAAAACACCTGCTGTGACATCACTGGATGGGGTGTGGCCAGAATCGCAGCATGCATCAAAGTTTGAAACTACAGAGAGCAGGTTTGTTAGGTTATGTAATTCAGCACCAGTTTACCTTTCAACATGACGGACAGTGTTATTTATGAACTAATATAACGGTGCATAATTCTGATTTATCCTGAAGTTGTTAAAGCTGCAGCGTCAGAGTCTTTCTGGCTGTGAAGCAGGATTGTGGTCTGAACATGGCTGCCATGCACCGACGGGTGAAGATAAAACCCCCTTCAGTGTTTCTGTTCCCAAACATTCCTGATATATTCGGATGACCCTCCTGGGAATTTTCCCATCAGTCCCTGTTCCAAACTGGACTTTTTCCATGGGAACCAGGCAGGATTTTTTTTTTGTTTTGTTTGCCCCTTTCTCTAACTATACACTGTTTCTCAGAAGCCTGTCTGTCTACTGTCTAGATGTCGGTCTGTCCATCTCTGAATGTCTCTTATGTGCATCTCTGTCGGTCAGAAATTAAATTCTAAGTATCTTCCGGTGATGTAAGGTATCACAGGCACGTTTTTTTCATAATGTGTGTGCACAGATTATAAATTCTTACCCTCGAACTTCACAAATCACTTAGTTTGTTGCCTCAAACAAGTGTTGAATTATTGTAGCAGTGAAAACTGAAGTTACAGGCTGTTGTAGTTTTAGAGCGTTATGTTTAAATATATAGGTGCCCATGAAATACATAATTCATCCCATTTAATCCATACAGTACAGTTTTGATGCTGCAATGGTTAGTTTTAGCAATGTGAGCAAATGTTTTGTTTTTTCCCCATCTATCTTTAGCTGTTGGCTGCACATGTGTCAATGCGTGATGCAAAATAAACCAAGTTTTCAGATTGTAGATAATCTTCTGGCTTGACCGCTGTCTTGTGTGGATTTTGGACCGAGATGCAGGGAAATACTTGAGGTTTTCATATTTTAAATACGATGTTGTGTTTCTGCTCCATTAATCATGTCACACAAGTGATTGATTTGAGAAAATAATTTATTTGAAGTTACAAATTGCTAATTCATATCCATTTAGCCTCCTCACTGAACCTGCATCTTAAACAAACAAACGCTGTGAATGAACTTGGTTTGAAGTGTTACTGAGCAAAAGCAAGAGTAGTTTTGTAAATTGTGCTTTTAGAGACTTTTCCACATGTATCACATAACATAATATAACAAATAAAGAAAAAAAAAACTGCAGGGACGATGCACCAGCAGTTCAAGCAGTGACAAAAGTACTTTACATTAAGGCAGCTGTTTGATTAAATACATATTAGCAATAGGTTTCAACTTTCAACAACAACAACCTGCAGAGGTACAAACAGTCCAGAGAGTTGCTGCATGTTGGAAATCAAACTGGTGAGTACTTCCAGGCTAATGTGTTTCTTTGTTCTGTTTCCACCCTATAAACAACACTGTGAATGTTATCTGTGTGTTGCAGCATTTAGAGAAAGAACAGACTAACAGTGCCAAGTTTTTGCAAAGTTTTTTTTTTAAACTTGTGTAACATTCACATTATTAAACTGGAATAATAAATACAAAACGAATACAGAAGAAATATTCAACAATTTTAAATCACACTGATCACTTGATAATATGTAGTCTGCTGTGCTGTTAAGCGACTGCACAGTCTATATTTCAGATTATAGAGATTGTTGTCCACTGTGCTCATAGCCAGAATGAGATATTGCCACAATACAATAAAGTATAGAGACTCACCGCTGGTCATCCAAACTGACTACGGTGTCTCACACACGATACGGTGTACACATGGTGAAAATATTCCGGTGGCAAGATGCCATCTGATGCATTTAAGCTTCACATTCTCATCCACTGATGAAATGGTTTGGACTAACGTCTCTATCAACCAGACACTCCTGCAGTTAAAACTTAAACAAGCTCAAGACGGGTTAGACTCTTAGGATATACAGCAGCCTATAAGTGACAAGCAAAAGTTTTCTTTGGTATCAGTTTCACAGAATTATGGCAGTTTTTGTTGCGGAACGTTGAAGTCGACGCTCTCGGACGAGTGAGCGGAGTTTCCACGGTTTCCGCAGGTATAACGCTGGTCGCTGGAGGCATCTAATGGCTCTGAACACCTTCAGTGTCGTAACTCCCACAGATATAAGGCTCAGTTGTTAATTTCCTGGGTAGATTCAAGGGCTGTAAACCATCAGAACAACCACTAAATAACAGGCATTGCTACAGCTTGTCAACAGTAGAACAAAACTAGACGAAGGATAGAAGTTATCCAGTTAGTTTTTGGCCACTTAAACTTTCATAATCTATTAATATATATATATATATATATATAAATGTTTGCTTAAAGTTGCAGCATCTGACTCATATTTGTCATTTCTGCCCCGGTATGCCATGATGTGAACCTCTGACATTAACTATGAGCTGCGATCAGAAGACGTTTGAGAAAGAGAAAAGGATTATGCAGCCGTATAAAGTTGAAAGCTTCTCATAAAGTAAAAGTGAATCTTTGGCATTACTGTACATTTATCATCCGTTCGAGTGACGTATTTGGCAACAAGGCACTTAGGTTGAGTACACTTAAAACATGATGGTGGATTCAGCTTGTTAGACTGCTGTACTTCCTTCAAACTTCAAATATTTAAAACAGTGTTTCTCAATTTTTTTTATATCAAAGGACCCCTAAACTGAAACAAAAGTCTGAGAAATACTTGTTCACTTGTGTTTAGTCTTTCTGCTCATACAGGTTTCCTGTAGGGGGACATTAATTCCCTGACCTGCTTAACCCTTTAGGAGAAGAAGGAGTGTACTTCCCCTTTAAACTGTCTGTGTGTAATGTCAGTCAGTTCCATAGAAGGGAATGTTTACTTCTTTATCAACCTCATTAACAATATGCCTCTTGAGAGGATGAATTTGATTAATATCATTGTAGAAATTGAGTAGAATTGAGAAGCATTTGGCTCCGAATGAGGGGAGATCGATGCCAACTGGGTCAAAGTGGCACTAATTCCAGAGACTCTCCCTGTTTGGCTTCAGACAGCAGGTTAAAGGGTATAAAAGCTTTTGGAAGACAGCAAATGGGTTGGTCTGTTTTTCCCTCTCCAGGAAAATGGAGGCAGGCCAATGTTCTGGTTTTTCCTACTAATTACATGCAGAGGACCCCAAATGACAAACAATTATTGTGTGCGTATCCAGAGCCTGATATATCTCATTCCTCTGTGCCGTAGACCTCTGCTGCTGTCACCCAAAAACTATTAAAAACACGTCAATGAGCCAAAGCGCTGCGCTGCGTGACATGATCTTTGTCCCCGAAGAGCTGTAGTTTTTTTTAGAGTTGACTCCAAAGACCAATAACAGTGTCAAGTTTGCACATTCAAAACGCATCAACACACTCTGCTGCAAATCTGACGAGCTTCAGTCCGGTCAGTGTCTTCGTGTCAGCCGTCAGGAATTTAATGTCATCTTCAAGTTCTCCATTTGTGTCTTTTCTTAAGGCCACCATATATCAGAAGAAGCGGTTTGTTTTAATGACAGTGAGAACAAAACAGACAGGATTAAATGGAGGTTTTGTGTAGTGATATGTATCATTTGCATGTGATATTGTGAATAAAAAGGTCATACATGTGTGTGAGTAGTTAAATTTGTCCGTTTCTGCCTTATTTCTAAACGGCAAGGTCGTCAGCTCTCGTTCGGCTGCTTGTTCCGCTGGTTTTGCTTAATCTGCGTTTGTCTTTCTGATAGAGCCCTCCATTTTGGATCTGAGGGCAGCTGATCTCCCTGGTCCCAGGGTTGTAGCAGCCAATGTCGGCCCTCAGGTATTCGTCGTCTTGGATCTGACCGTTGCCGGTCTTCTGCCATGCGGGTGAGTAGGAGTTCATCTGGAGGAAATTTTCGTCTTCCGCAGAGGAGGCCATTTTGTGCTTCTCGGTGGCCATGTTGTCTGAGTTTTGTTGGTCAGCTAAGCGGTGGTTGGGGAAAGGGAGTGACAGGAAGTGCGAGGAGCCAGTCACACATTGGTTGAAATCTGGAGGCGGCGTTGATGGTGGCGGAGGAGACAGAGAGAGCTGCCGAGCCGGCGAAGCATTGGCGGGAGTGACGGTCCTCCTGGAGAAGAGTAATCGCCTGCAACAAAGAGGTTCATACAATTTTTACCATAAAGAATTAGATTAATAGTGAATATGAACGGTGAAAGAGGTTTTCCTCGCTGTAATCATTCCTCCTGTTCATCTGTTCATACCGGCTATTAAAAGATCCTCTTCAAACGTGCTTTCAATATAAGTGATGGAGGCCAAAATCCTCAGTGTGTCCACACAGTCATTTTGTGCAAAAACGGATTTAAAAGTTGATGTGAAGCTTATATGAGGCTTCAGCAGTCTGAGTTAGTCATATCAAGTGGATATCTGCTACATTTATAGTCTTTTTAGCATCAAATTCCCTCTTTGTGTTTCCCTGTTGAGCTGCGGTGGAAGTATAGTAACAAAAAGAGGGACTTTGGCACTAAAAAGACTGTAACATTGAAAGATATCTACTTGATTTGACTCATTTGGACGCTGAAGCTTTATATTAGCTTCAGATAAACTTTTAAATACATTTATGCACAGAAGGAGGACTGTGGATTTTCTGTGCATTATGAAGGGATCTTCTAATGGTCAGTATGAACAGGAGGAATGATTATGGCAAGAAAAAATCTGTTTCAATGTTAATTTGGGCTCCTGACTGTTGTTTTAAGACAGACTTGGAAAACTGTGAACCTGTCCTTTAACTGCACCATGAGCTACAGTACGAGGTTGTGAAACGATGGTATGCATAACTGTAGAACCCATATGTGAGGCTGATATTAAGTTGTAAAAGTATTTGAAGTTGGCTAATCATACTCAGAAGACGTGGGCAGTCATGTCTCAGGTCAGCAGGCTATTTGTCTCACACAGTTTGGTCTTAAAGGTTATTGACAGGAAGTAAAAGCTGAATCACTGAAGGCTTAAAATAGTTACAGGACTCGTAACTGTAGGAAATGTACTTCTTAAGATGTTGCAAGAGCTTTGTTTTTTTATCCTATTTGAAAAAAACTAATACAAAGAGCTTCTCCACCTAAATAAGCAATACAAATCCTTATATTTCTATAGCCCACACGTGAATACCTTTCACTCTTTACTAATAACATGAACCCAAAACACCACAACATAACCATATCCCCTTCCTTAAACTGGGAGCATGTGACAAAGTAATAATCGGAATATAAAAGTTCACTCACTCTGGTTTTGCATCTTTAAACTAGACTGTAGCAGTTTACAGACACATTAAAGTCCACTTCCTCTCAAAAATGAGTTTTGCTTATTGTTACTTCACTTGGATGTTTGAGCTTCACTGTGCAGAGTCTGTTTTCACATTCATCTGCTGAAGGTGCTCACGTTTCACCTTAAATGTGAGTTAAAGACGTGTGTACATACGAACAGGATTTGTGACATCACAACAAGTCTGGAGCCAATCATGGTCCAGTATTTTATTTATACAAGTGTGATGTTGAAACTGAGAATGTGCAGCCAGTGCACGTACATTAAGAATAGACTAACTTATGTAAATAAGAGACATCTTGTGTACAGCTGGAAGATGATTTTTTTTTAGTGAGGGAGTAGTTATGCTTTTAATTTAACCAGTTATTATTCAAGACGTCATGCTCTGAGCTTGTATCACAGGTTTTACTGTGTCCAAGCTGCGATAACCCTGATGACTCCTCATGATGAGTAAATTTACCTTCATATGTAAAACCAGTGGAGTCCAATTGCATATTGCCTACGACTGACAGCATACATTTTAAGATTTATTTCCTCCCATTTAAATGTAGCCTCAGTTCTCATCTGTTTCAATCAAGTTTAAAAATCAACTTGAACATTTATATCATCTATTGTAAAAAAAGGACTGATGACAGAAGTGTTGCACTGGTTTAAGGTTAAGGTTGAACACTGCGGGTGTGCAGTCAGACACAAAGAGCACGAGATGAAGAGATCCCATCCAATTAATAGTTTATTGTGAAGTTTGAATATTGAAGATGATTGATAGCTTATTTTCTATATTGACACAGTCAAACAAAGGAGCTGAAGGTCCAGAAAAGGATTCACACCAGAACCTCGTCCTCTTTTATGGGCTGCTCACTTCCTCCTCCCTCCTGCACTGGCAGGTTAACCCTTTCAGTCTCACTCTTCTCAACATCTATGTCTTCATTTTTTTTGAAATGAGATTATTTTTGCTTGGCTGGGAGAGGAAAAAGGTCTGCTGGTGCTTTCAAATAAACAATTCGAACAAAAGGCTGTTTTGTTGTAAAACTCAAATCTCAAAAATGGCAATAAGTGACAATGAACGTTATAATTTTAGATTGTTGTTCAGCAGCAGATATTAGGTCTTGCATTTCAAAGCTTCCTTTAACTAACAGACAACAAACAATTATGAACTTTGACTGATAAATATGTTGGAATATTTATGTCAGATTTGTATCAAAACTACAAGTTGATTTCCATAAGGTAAAAGCACAATCTGAAACTAATGGATGTCTGGAAAATAGTTAAGAATAGTCTATACTTGTGGTCTGTAAGTTGTGCTGACGATGGCTCTTTGGCTGAAATGTTCACTTTTTGTCCCATTTTTCACTGCGTTGCTTTTTGCAGATAGATTCTTTTGCATCTTCCAGTTTTTCATCAGCATGCAGGAAATCTTTTTTATGAAATGTGTCTGGAAAATAGGAAATTACTCTAAAAATCCAGATGCAAATTGACGACATCCAGAAACAGCACCCCTGGTTGGTTTTATTAGTTTGACATATAATGACAGACGACACTCTTATTCTTAAACTAACTGCAGTCATGTTGGTAATATGCAGTTCCCACCTGCAGCAGTGTCTCCATGCCAGGTGATACAGTTCCAGGACACTGAGGACCAGAGAGACCCCCGACACAGCCAACATAAACACTATGAAGACATTTTTCTCTGTTGGTCTGGAGACATAACAGTTGACTGGATGTGGACACGGCCTGGCCTGAGAGAGAGAGAGAGAGAGCAGAGAGAAAACGACTGCAGGTCTGAATACGATGTTTTATAAATTCATTTTAAAATAATGTTTTGATATATATATATTTTTTTACCTGGCAGACATACAGAGGATTGAGGAAGATCCCATACAGGAAGTACTGGAGACAAAGAAACACCACCTGTATGGAGGCCAGTCACAGTCAGCTACATTCATTTATAGTTTTATACGCACGTTTACAGGTTTTTTTCACCGCCTCTTTCTTTTACTTCCCTTCTCTATTTACCTCAGTTTCTGTCAGTATACTTTGGTTCAAATATGACGTCATTATATTAAAATGTTATATAATATCCTGTAATGTCATATATAATTGAATATTTGATTAGAAGATAAGATTCTTGCGTAAGGCAATACAAAGTCATAAAACTATGAAATTATATACATGCAGTACAGAGTACACAGCCATTTTCTTTTTCCAACTGAAATCAAACAGTATACATCATTTTACATCAAAAAATATTAATTAAAATCTATTTTATAGGACCAGTGGGCTGCACAACGCAGAAGCAAACCCCAAAGCTAAAAACTATTTTGGCTTATGCACCGAGTATTTGGTGTTTTTCATTTTTCATTTGACTGATTAAGGCGCCATCTTTGAGTCCGGTATCCAGTTCTTATAATGCATCCATGGTCGCGAGTTTCCCATAAGGTCGATCATCTGGCTAACATGTTAGCAAATGTCTATTTACATCCAGCAGACACAGAGCAACATAAGCAATCATTTTTAGTTGTATATCTTGTAGGGATGTGCAGAGATCCCAGTATTTGTATTTGTACTTGTATTTGTATTTGTATCTGTATTTGTATTTGTTGAGGCAGCAAAATTATTTGTATCTGTATTTGTATTCGAATAAAAGTGGAAAGAGGCTTAAAAATCCTGTTTTTGTTTTTATTACACTTTTAATTTTAGAAAATTATTATGATTACTGAGCTAAAACTTTACTCATCACCTCATTGCAGCCAGACCTATCTATTTGTACACCCATAACACAGACACAGCACACCGTGTAACGTGTAGGGAGGAACTTCAAAGGCAATTATTGATTTTCACTTTTCATTTATTGCCTATTTTTTACACCCTAACTTTGTGGAAAGGAGAAGGGGAACAACAGGTTATGGAGAGGCTTTAAGAGCACTTTGCTTGTGTCAGTAGCTCAACTTTATCTCTGGAGAACACCCCCAACAAATACTTTTTAAAATATTTGTATGAAACAAATATTCGTATAAAACCCACTATTTGTGCTTTGCTGAATAATGTATTTGTATTCAGGCACACCCCTAATATCTTGTCACCTAATGACTTTAAGTCCAATACTAGTTCTACTTTTAGCTCTGGTTTGGTCCTCACCAACTCCTCTTTAGCTGCTAGATGTTCCCCTTGAACCAAACTGTAAATGAACCACAAAACCAAAGCAATGAGCTGAAAGAGGCTAAAATTTGCAGTGGAGTTAATATTAGTATTCACCTCCATGATGCTTCGTATCAGTATACTCAAAACGTAGGTCTGCAGCAGCGCTCCCCTCAGACGGAGTCGACCCGTTATTGGACTTTCTCTTTTTTCCTTTCCTTCGTCCTTCTCTCCTTTCCTTCCGTGATTCTCTCCTCCTCCTTCTCCCCCTCCCGGGTCCTCCTCTCCCCCTCCCCCGTCTCCCCCTTCCTCCTCTCTGCTCCTCTTCTTCTCCTCTCTGCGGACAATGTGCATGGCGTGGCCCATGTAGATCAGACTGGGAGTGGACACAAACACTATCTGGAGCACCTGGGAAGACATCGGGTGAGATTTATAATTAAAAACATTTCAGTTAAAGGTTAATGAAGCAAAATCAAACCTAATTTTTAGATGTTTTCTTGCAGAAAGAGTTACTGTTCATAAATCTCAGATGTAGGAGTTTCTTTGAATGCATCAGTTTATTTTAGATATTTCTGGTAGTGTTAATAGTAAACACACACTGGCCACCTTATTAGGATCACCTGTGCGATTTAATGCAATCCAATACAACAGCTCTGCCATAAATTCTATTTTTACAAAGCTTACACATTTTCAGTTTTTGTTGACATTGTCAGAAAGGTGATTATTCTGCTTTGTGTTTATTATTGATGTTGTAGTGGGTGGTGGTGGTGTACTGGAGTGTATTATATTGGAAACTGCTCCTAATATTTTATCCATCACAGGGGACATATTATGCTTTTTCTGGTTTTCTGTTATTTATATACTGTTATGATGTCAGATGTCATTGCTAAACATGGTTTAAGTTCCAAAACTTGAGGTTAACTTATGTAAAAATGCTCCCTGTTAGTCAAAAAGTTTTCTGAATGCCTTGTTTTTCTTTTCTTGTTGGCACATCGTCCATGCCCATGTGCTGTTTTTTTGTCCGCTCTCATATTTCGGATCGGATTCTGACTCGAACATGTACAGATGTCCAGTATTTGAGAAGTTGACGAGTGAAGAACGAGTCTGTTGCATGGTTTGTTGACGTAGTCTCCTGAACGGCCTGAAGTTGGCCGTTACACAACTTCAGGAAATAACAATCAGAGCAGAGTTGGCTCACCTGGAGGCGGGCCTTAAAGAGACAGGAGCTAAATCAGCCTGTTTCAGACAGAGGCTGAACTGAGGGGCTGCATAAAGGGTCAGTATAAGATAAATAAGGAGTTTTTTGAACTGTAAAACATGCAAAGATATTCCAGTAGAGCCCCATTATTAAATATATAGGCCTGAAAATTTGCATAATATGTCCCTTTAAAATTCATCCTCTGGGAATTGTTGAGTTCTGGATAAAAGCCATGCTGCTAGCCTGCCTAAAAATGATCAGTAATACTATAAAGTATGAGTGTTTACCACCGCAACAGGCCTTTATTTAAGTTGATATTACACCCAAATAACAGCATCAACTATATGTCTCATTCATCTGTATGTTCTCCCTTGCTGCAGACATTAAGGTGTCTTACCCAGTATCGTATATGCGCTATAGGGAATGCTTGGTCATAACAGACGTTCTCGCAACCGGGCTGTTCAGTGTCACAGTCAAAATCTTCCTGTTCGTCACCCCACGATGACTCAGCAGCCGTCCCGAGTACCAGGATACGGAAGATAAACAGGATGGTCAGCCACACCTGTGGAGCAAAAAAACACAAAAAGGTACATCAAGCACACATGTCAAAGAATATGGGAATAAATATGGTATTCAAATAAGGATAATTTTCAATAATCTTGCTTCAAATATGAAATAACTTCTGTGAAAAAAAACATTAATTAATGATTGGTCATCTTATTTTGAGGGAGATTTTTTAGAATATTTTAGACTTAAACAATATCTGAAGCATTTCTAAGATGTATTAAAATGTCGCACATGAACATAAACTTAATATCTGTTTATTATAAGAAGACTCAGACACCAGGGTCTGGAATACCCAAAATAAACAGGATGATGTGGAAATATATTGATGTTTAATTTATATTGAGCGTGTGTATATGTCTGAGGAAGTCTGGAAGACTGGTGCCTCGCTGCTGCCCTGGCATGCAACTTGTGTATAAATGTTTGTGTGTGGTTATGTGTGTGTGTGTTTTTGTGTGATACCTTGCCAATGGAGGTAGAGTGTTCTTGCACTTCCTCAAGGAAGTTTCCCAGCAGGCTCCAGTCGGCCATAATCAATCACAGCTCAGCACAGATTTCTCAGTATCACTCAGCAGGTTTCAAGATTCACCTGAGGAACAGAGCGTATGGGTTTCATAGCTGCGACTGGGTCAGGTGGTGCATTGATTAGTTTATGAGATTAGGTCTTAGGAACTCATGCCTGCTTTATTTCAACAAAATAAGTTATATAAACACACAAATACTCTGTTCATGTTTATGATTTATGTACCCGAAATGTGAAAAAGCAGAGGAAAATTTAAGGAAAGCTCAAAAAGTAAACAACATGTCTTTTTGCTTCATTTTGCAAGTTAATAACTTAGAATATATTTCTGAGAACAGACCAGTGTGACTTGGATTATCGCACACAAAACTTAGAAATGTTCAAACTTACAGTCATTTGCATCCAAATTAGTTTAAATAGTCCAAATAGTTCACAGTAGAGCTGATAAATGTGTTGGATGTGCAATTGTGATATGCTATTAAAGACTCAGGTGCACAGATTTAATTTGTCTCTGATTGACTGTACATGTTGCAAATGGGGACCCTGAAGTAAAAAGATTATATTGTTGTTAAGTTTTTCATGGCAGCTCAAGAGAAGCAAGTAATATTTCTAGAAAATAATCTGCTATTGAACAATTGACGAATACAGTTTGTGCCTATTGTTTAATGTAATGTCGGTTTTTTGCTATGAGTCCTTTTATCATCTTCACCCTATGATCCCTCTCTCCACCCCGGCCCCCGACCCCATTAATAAAAACGTCTATGCCCGTGTCTTAGTTTAGCTTCACTCTCGCTTTCCCACACTCCCCCCTCTGTCTGCCTCTGGGGAAGGAAAACTACGTCTACTGTAAACACTGCTGGTACCACACACACACACACACACACACACACACACAAACACACAAACAGCATTTTATTAATGCATTGTATACTACTACTTCTATTTTTTCTCTGTAAAATACAAACAAGACTAAAAGTTTCTGCTAAGCCGTAATTTCTCAGGGACAGATTTGATACTGGACAGTGATTGGCTCCGAATTGTTTGTGATGTCACAAATCAGATTTAAGATGAGCACAGAGAAACTTTGCCCTCTTGAGCAACTCTGCACATACATCATTCTGCACAGAGAAGCTCGAACATCCGAATGAACAATGAGAGGAAACACATTATTGAGAGGAGGGGTACATTAAACGTCTAATTCACTGCAGCAGAATTAATCACATTGATTTGTTTCATTTTGTCTTTAACCAGAACAAACATCACTGACCATTTCATTTCACTATAGATGCTGTCTTTTCTCTGTCTATGTCATTTAACTTCAACGTGTACTTTTAACCTTCTTAGCATTCGGTTTCTGAACTTTATTTCAGGATCCGCGTCGTATAATAGATGAAGAACTACGATAAGATGAACTTTATCTGCCTGCAGAGAAAAAAGCCATTTAAACCACATCTTAAGAGAACTCGAGAGTCTCGAATCAAAGATACTTTTTAAGTTGTTCTTTTATTTCTTAAATGCCCCTAAGCCTTTAATGCCCCTCCCTTCCTGTTATTGAGAAACCGAAAAACTTTGAAATCACTGTGTGTGTGTGTGTGTGTGTGTGTGTGTGTGTGTGTGTGTGTGTGTATATATGTATGTGTGTGTGTATTTATGTCTTTCACAAGTGCTCCCTGCATCATTAATAACAATATTACTTCCTTGTATAGACTTTCGCCTGACCTTTGTGTGCATATGTGTGTATGAGTCGGTGTGTATGTGTGTGTGTGTGTCTGTGCCCATTATCCAGCACTCAGTATTGTTCTGCATCCTGTCTTGATAACACGCACACACACACACACACACACACACACACACACACACACACACACACACACACACACATACACACACACATACACACACACACACACAATAGGTATACAATAATTAAGGATGGACCACTGACATCACTCAGACCTGAGGATGTTTTTAATCCGATAAAAAATATTTATAACTTACACTATTAATAATCAGCAATGATAAGTATTCATAGGTCAAGAAGATAAAAATGTGAGACATTCATCAAAAAACGGGGGAGTTTAGAAACAAAACCGATAAATAAATCAAGTAAGATTGTTCTAAACAAAATGTCTAATTTAATTTAGATGATTTTCACATTTTTAATGTCGACTTTGACATTAAATTACCTGAGTTGAGTGAATTTTCTTCACTTTAAAGCTTTTCAAACCCACCAAAATAAATCAGTTTTTTTTAAATGTAATTCCTGAAAGTTTATATTTTGGGTTTTAGAAGGTTTTCTGTTTGTTTTATTTATTGTCAATGCATTTTAAAGTGTAATAAATTATAATACAGTGATGAGTTTTACTTTAGATATTATTTGCCAGAATCTTGTTGAAAGAGGGGTTCACAGTTTTTGAAGTCTGTCTTAAATCAACAACACATTTTTCTTGCCATAATCATTTCTCCTGTTCACACTGACCATTAGCAGATCTCATAACGCACTTACAATGTAAGTGATGCGGGCCAAAATCCACAGTCCTCCTTCCATGCAAACATTTATTTAAAAGATTATTTGACGCTAATGCGAAGCTTCAGCCGTCCAAATTAATCAAATCAAGTCAATATCTTTACGGTCGTTTAAGTGCCTAATTTCCTCTTTTTGTTATAATCTTTCCATTACAGCTGAACAGGAAAACGCTGTCCGAGGAAACACAAAGAAGGAATTTGATGCTAAAGACCGTAAATGTGGCAGATATCCATTTTATTTTCCTGACTCAGATTGCTGAAGCCTCATTTAAGCTTCAGATCAACGTTTAGTTTCATTTTAGCCCAAAACTGTGTCTCTGTCCCCCCCAACACTTATATTGTAAGTTCATTATGAAGGTCAATATGAACAGGAAGAATAATTACAGCCAGCAAAACCTGTTTCAATGTTCATTACACCTGTCTGTCCCTGGCTTCCTGAAGGAAAACTGATTTGGTCTTTTATGCAATATCAGATATCAGAAGGGAACTTCTTTCATGATGACATCAGCTCCTTCCTGACCACAGCGTCACACAGTTTAACCTGTAATTGTTTGCTGTCTTTGCACATTTTATTACTGGGGGGGAGGGGGAGGGAGGTCTTTTAAAATTCCTCGACAGTTTGAATGATACATTGGAGAAATTTCACAAATCTGACTCCAACAGAAGTCTGAAAATTCTGTTTCAGAGAAGTTTTCACCCAAACATGAATGAAATTAATCTGATCAGGTGACAAATTGATTCAATGAAGATGCTTGAAATCGGTGATAGTGAATCTGTAAGTGAATACATGGTGACTTTAGCCTAAAAAGAAATGTCTGGAGACCAAGTTGAAGACCTCATGTTGTGTTAAATAATGCACCTCACACTCACACACACACACACACACACACACATGCACACTTTTTTACCTGATTTAGGATAAGTGGGATGTGCAGATTACAGCCTTGAGCAAAGTAGGTAAACTGGCTGCTCTCCTCTTCCTCTTCCTCTCACCAGTTGTTGCTGAGCAAGGCACTTCTCAGTGACCGGCAACAGGAGACGTTTATGTGTGATTTGGTTGCACAGGTCCAGATGTCTTCCAGTGGTCTTACAGTGTATAACAGCGAGTCTCCAGTCTGGAGTGGTGAAGTCCAAGTTTCTGTCTGAACTTGAGGAAGCTTCAGGATCTCAGCAGAGAGTCAGACAGACAGAGAGATGGATAAATGCAAAGAGAAAGAAGGTTGAACTGAGTCAGTTTGAGTTTACAGAGTGACGGTCCAGCAGCAGACAGATCAGAGCACAGTCTGTGTCCAGAGGTCTGAACTGAAAGGAGTGTGAGAGTGTCGTTTGTACCAACCTCCCACCCTGTCCCCCCCCCCCCCCCCCAACCCCTCTCTCTCACTCTCTCTCTCTCCCTCCCTCTGTGTCTCTCTCTCCATCGTCTACATCTCCAGAGGAAGTCGGCCCGGTGCCTCGCTGCCTGCTATTCAACTCTCATGTATGTGCTTGTGTGTGTTTGTGGTGTCTGCCATCTAAAGGAAGTCAGATATTGTATTAGGACACAATGGCTGCAGGTTCCAGTCCTGCCTTCCTATTTGTTACTCTATTCTTCTCTATACGTCTCCCTTTGTCTCCCTCGGTCTCTAATCACTGAGCTAATTGCTGTGACTGTTTGAAAACTTAAAATATAAACGCAGTTCCCACTTTCAAACCACACTGTGCAGCTTGAACACACTTTGTGCCTGAATGTGGTGGATAATTTCCATCCAAGTTCAGCTTGTATTTTTAACAGATTTACAAAAAGTCGGTAAATTAAATTCTTGTGTATTTCTGTCAGCTAGTGTTTATCTCAAGAGGTGATAAGAGCAAATTTTCTGTATCTCTCAGTAAATCATGACAAACATTTTTTTGGCATTTTTGTGGCTTTCTCATTCTTGTTCCCTAATTCCAAAAATCAGCTTCCATCACTCTTCATCACACTTGAGGTATTAAGTTGAATCAACAAGTGTTCAGTCACATTGACAACAACTCACAGTCAGATTTGCTTTACATTTACATTTTCTCAGTTTGCCACATAAACCGTAATTTCTGGAGCTGCTAGAACCACTTTGTACAATCACAAAGCTGCTGATAGTGACTTAATTAAGTTAAAAATGTACAGCGGTAGTGAATTACTGATACTGATCTCCATTGTGGTTTGCATTGTTTTCACTGTAACAAAAAGAAACATTCATGACTTATTTTAACATGTCTTAAAGACACACAGCAAGTTTCCATGATGTATGTTTTCTTAAGTCTGGAGAGTTTGGAGAAGTCATAAACAATGCATGCTGGGAAATCTGCCAATATGCTGATTGTGTTTCTTTAAAAACTTAATTTAACGAGTTTAGTGAAGTCTCAGCAGTTCGTTCATTAAACTCATTTCAAGTCGAAGGAATTCAAGGCAGGTGAACTCGTTTCAGAAGTCAGTTTAGAAATGGTCTGAAAATGAAAACTAGACATTTGAAGTTGAATTAACTTGAAATAAAAACTTAAGTATTTAATGTTTGATGTTTTACAGACAGTGTTAATGGGTGGGAAGCCGGTGAGGGATTGCGTCCTTGTTTGATGCGCTGACTGCATGACTTTGGTAATTCCCTCGACTTTTCCTCAGGCATCATCACATTAGTGGTTTTTGGTTGAAATGCCTCATGTGGTTCATACATTCATGCTCAGGATGAAGTGATGATATTCATAACGGGAGTCCACAAATATAAACAAATACCTGCAGAAGTGACCTAAAGACCTTCCCATCAACCTCAGCAGCACTTTGTGTTTAGTGCTAATTAGCATATGCTAACACCCATAACTAAGAAGGTGAACATGGTCACAGTTATACCTGCTAAATATCAGCATATTAGCATTCAGTAAGTCTCATTTCAGTTCAATGCAACTCCGACTCAGTTCAATTCAGTTATGAATGTATTGAAATCCAAGTGCAGTTCAACTCAGGTCACTTAGATTTGAGTTCAGTTAAGAGTCCTTTGTTTGCCTTTAAATAAAGAAACAATATCACCAAAGTTGGTATGACACACACTTTAAGTGGACGTGCCAGATCACAGCCAGTTCATGACTCTGGGATGACACAGAGGTCAAATATTATGACAGAATAAAGCTCCAGGCTTCTTTAATCAGCATGGAAAGTTTTTAGAGGCTATGTCTTTTTTTTTCCAGAGAACTTGTGATAGTGTCAAATGCGCCCTGGTTTCCTCCGGGGCTTTTATCAGTGTGTGTGTGTGTGTGTGTGTGTGTGTGTTGTTGTGAAGGGTACAGTTCCCCTTGATTCATCTGAAACAGCGGTTTCACCATGTGACAGTAAAAAAACAGACAGGGAGCAAAACCACACAACCAGAAGCAGTTTAGTTTAAGTTTATTGTTGTATGCTGATCGTTATGCTTGAACTGTGAAGTCGTCTGTCCAAATGAACTGTGACCTCCAATCTCATGAAAGTTATTTAATTAGTCATACAGTGATCGTAGCAACGCTCCTCGAGGTCAAACATGAGCAATAAAACACTGGAAAGCTTCACATGCTTTGAAAGCTCACTTCAGTTTTTAATCTTTGGCTATAAAAAAAAAAAGCCTTCCTCTTCAACACATGATCTTCATCAAAGCTGAACTTTTCAACAGAGATTTTCACAAAGTCTGCACAACTTTACAGGATCGACAAAAGGCTTTATCTTCTGTTCCAAACAGCTTCAGGTGATGGGTCGAACTCACAACCACTTCAATGAAACGTTTTGTGGAAGTTTCTGCCATCCTGACCTGAATTTGGGAGAATTTGATCCAACGAACTCATTGACACTCATTTCATTGAACAAGATTTTACAAGATATTTGATGGTGTGTAATTTAACACAAACACCTCGGAGAAATTTGCCCATTTTCTACTGGTTCAGCACAATTTAGCAGTGACATTTCACAAAGAATTGTGTATAATTTCGTTTAATTCTGATAGTGACTCTGATTTCTGAGTATCTTATCAAATTGTCTTTCCAATTCTTATGAAGAAAAGAAAATATACTGACTATCAATGAACGATCTGGAGTTGGATGCAAATCACCCGATTCAAGGGGAATCACATCTTAGTTACATTTTAATTTGAACTATTATAAGAAATATATCATGTTTACCATCAGATGTTGATGAGATTTCAAAGCAGCTACTCAGCATCTCAAACGAAACAAAAAATACTGTCTGTCATAGTTTTGTTTTGCTTCTTATCTTGTAAAACTGCGACAAGTACTTTTATATAACATTGATTTTTATGAGCAGTGCCATTATGAGCCTGGAATATGGCATGAAAATTAATATTTGTATATGTTGTAAAACATGTCTGGAGGCGATCTTTAAACTGTCACAGTTCACAAGCTACAGTAAGTACAAACTCAACCTCAGGGAAGAGTGTCGTTGTTGTAGGGCTGCAACCAACAATTATTTTCTTCATCGATTCATCTTTGGATTATCTTCCTGATTCATCTATTAGTTGTTTTCTCCCAACCAACAGTCCACAACCAGAAGATATTCAGTTTACTGTCAGAGAGGACTCAAGAAACCAGAAAATATTCACATTTAAGAAGCTGGAATGAAAGAATTTTAGCATTTTTTTCTTTAAAAATGACTCAAAACGAAATGATTATCAAAATTGAAACTAATTGACTCCTTGTTGCAGCTCTAGTTTGTAGCGCTGCTTTAAAACTCATTTTATACTTTCATTTGCATTTTTTAAGTAGTTTATGAAGCATATCATGATGCTTTGTGCTATAGCGCTGAAACAATTGTCAATTAATTATTATTTATTATTAGACAATTGACAGGCAATTAAATTACAACAAATGATACATTCAAGTTGTGTATCTGCCAAAAAAATCCAAACATTCTCTGGTTTAAACTTTTGGGATTTGAGGATTTCCTGCCTTTCTTGTAAAATAATATCTTAATGGGCGGGTTCACTATTTTCCAAGTTTGTCTTAAAACAACAGTCTGGTGCCGAAATTAACATTGAAATAGTTTTTTCTTGCTGTAATCATTCCTCCTGTTCATACTGACCATTAGAAGATCCCTTCATAATGCACTTACAATGTAAGTGATGGGGGACAAAATCCACAGTCTTCCTTCTGTGCAAAAATGTATTTAAAAGTTTATCTGAAGCTAATATGAAGCTTCAGTCGTCCAAATGAGTTAAATCAAGTAGATATCCTTCAACTTTACAGTCTTTCTAGTTCCAAAGTCCTTCTTTTTGTTACCTATCCTTTAAGAAATTTGAAGACATGACAAATATACTCATTATTTGCAGCTTTCGTGCTCTATAAATGATGTTAGACAGGTTTATAAACAGCATGTTTATAACGGACTAATAATGGATCATCTCTTGTTCTGTTTTGAAATAAAGAGAGGCTGCATTATGTAGAGACACGAGGAAAGAGTGTGAGCAGACCTCTAGTTCTTGTCATCATCTCCTCTTTAGTTATCAGACCTCACATTCATGTTTGTGTGAATGTGTCTGTGCATGTATCACACCTCTGCTATCATTAAGAAAGATAAAATACCTTCCCTTAAAAGAGCACACACACACACACACACACATGCAAATGTGCACACACTCTGGCTGACCTCCCTGCTTTATTTTTAGGAAGCGCTCCATTGGTGTTGCAGCACACACCAGCTGGGTGGGTTTATCTGAACTTCAGCACCTCCTCTGATACACAGCTGACCGTCACCACAGAGAGAGAGACAGGAAAAGAAGTACGAAGTTGAACTTGACTGAAATTAAAATACTTGATAGAGAGAGAACAGACAAAAACATCCTGTCCACAATGAGCTAATGATTAGTTTGAATATGCAGAACATAAAGTACTGGCGCTCTAATCCTATTTATGTGGCAGGACTTTGGGAAATTTGCTCCTCAAATGACCAGTTTTTTTAATTATTTGTTTGTTTGAGGGGAAAACACATCGTTATACTTTTCTACATGCTCTCCTTCAACTCTCTGCTCTCAACTCTCAAATCCACTCTCCTCATCTAACTAACTTTTATGTATTTTATGTTTCTTCCCTGTCTCTGTTGTTATCAGCAATATTGATGCTCTTGGAAATGTAAAAGTAAAGCTGCACTGTAAAAAAAAAAAAGTTTGTCACAGAAATTTACTGTATTATTTTACAGTTTTTTTTTCTACATTAAGTGTAAATGCCATAAAATCACAGCAAATTATTTTTATTAAAAATATTCACATTCATAAAATAAAAGCTGTAATCTGTAAATTAATATAATGGAATATTGGTGGTCTTGAATGTTAATTACATTGAATTCTATGTAAAAATACAAAAAATAAATCTTGTTACTGAATTAAGGCAACTTTCTGTTTTTTTACAGTAAAACTTTAAATTTCTTGTAAAAAAAAAGTGTAAAAAAAAAAAAAAAAGTAAAAAAAATGCTAAAAAGTCTGGCAGCAAAAGTTGCCAAACACAAACACAAAAACCCTTTCAATATTCTACAGAGAATTTAAATTTTTTTTTACAGATATTAACTGTAGACATTATCTGCATTTTTACAGTCCAACTGTTGTAAAATTAAAAAAATCATTATAAAATGAGCAGAATACGCTGAATGAAACTTAGTAACTCTTTCGTCCACTCTACTGCTGTGTTTTTTTTAGAAATATATATTGTATGGTCTGAATATACGTTCATATTTCTATCTCCAGTGGATTGGAAATGCATTTACTTCTTTAGGGGAGATGTCAATCAAAGACAGTCTATACAGGCCCACACACTCCTAAGTAGAGGTCTAATCAAGCAAAATAGGCAAAAACACCTCTGTGGGTCTATCATTAGGGGCCTTTAAACTGGGAGAAGCAGAAGAACGAGGGACAACAACTAGGGTTTTTGCAGCCTTTTAAATGTTTACTTCATAGTTGTGGTTTCAGGTTGAGTTAACAGCAAAATAACAAACAAAAGAGAACTAAAGCTAATCAACCTAAAATTACCTATTTAAACATAAAGAAACAAAAATACAAATCACTGACATAACTCTTAACAGAAACAGGAGAAAAGATATTAAACAAAAATGCTATCCATCCCTACAGAAACTGGGCTGTTAAATATATTTGCAAAGTTATTTATAATACTGTACATAGAAACATGTTGGCTGGTTGGCAGAGTAGAGAGGAGAGCCTGCAGGAGCTGGGGAAAGCTGGCTTTTAAATCTCGAGCTCTGAGGCCCAAACATTGATGAAACATGATGCCCTTCAGCCTTTAATAATTGATGATTATAATTGAATAATAATTCATTATCATGTTCTTACTGAGAGTTGTTTTATGACCTACAATGATAATAAAAATGTCTTCCATATCAGATGAACACGTCTTTCATTTTCAATTGCAGTGATGCAACAGTGTTTTTTTGTATGGCTGGATCATGTGCAGCTGATTGACAATAATGCATCATGTCTATTTTGAAAATGAAAGCACTTTATTATGTTTTCTTCAGGAAACTCTGAAGAGAAAGTCTGTCATCAATAATTACAAAGATCAATGGCATAGAACCAACAGCAAGCACGCCAAAAGTAGTTACAAAAAATGACCAGCAGGTGTCGCACTGTGTGAACCTCCTCATCAATAGATTTGTACACGCAATGTCTCAAAAAATAAATAGAAATGTGGATATGTTGACAGCTTGACAAAGAACAGGCATCTATAGAAAGGCGTGTGACTAATCTACACAGACAGTGCACATCATATGAAGTGTCAACTATTGTGCAGTAAATCAGTTTGGGACGTCTCATCAGTTCTCATCATCACAGTGGCCTCCATCAGCTGTGATCATGTGGAGCCACTTGATAACTGGCAAAACACACTCAGTGTAATTCTGCAGACCGGTTAGAGATTCATCTGATTCTTCACCTGACAGGAAGGGACTGCTTTATGGCTATTATGATAGGACAAATAATTTCCGCCCTCTAATAACATTTGACATTTGAATGTTGTATTGAGATAGACTTGAAAAAGTCCAAACCTATCCTTCAATCTTCTTAAATTTTAAGAATGCTATAGGAGGGATTCAAGTTTGTTTCCCATACAATATGTTATGTCAACACTGTACTGATAGATATTGACATTTCTGTGAGTGTACTGAGAAGTTACACTGCTTGTCTTGAAGAACTCAGAGACCCCTTGCCGATACACCGGAAGGCTATGAAGGGCCAGAGTGCATCTCATGTTCATGAACATTTTGTTCCTAGACTGAAAATGAAAAAATAATAATTATCACACACACACACAAATAATTATACATCACACAAACATCAAGCACAAAACAGTGTAACATTTCTATCAATGTAATTTCCAAAAAACTACTGACTTGCAGTATTATAAAGTGCTATGCAGTGTTTTGGCATCTGAATAGTCTCAAAACACATGGATCAATCCCTAAAAACTGGACTTCTTGTATCATATTTTGTCATCTCACTGCTACCTGAAGCAACATGCCAACACTAACACAGACCATTTCTGGTCTGAACAGGGTTCAGACAGATTTTCAGTCTGGTTGTTTTGTTTTTTCTTGTTTCACTAGAAAAAATGCCAAAAGTGTGTCAGTTCCAGCTTCACAAATATGCGGATTTGCAGCTTTTCTTTATGTTACATCACTGTGAATTGAATATCTTGGGGTTTGGGACTGTTGGTTGGACAAAACAAGACATCTGAAGAAGTTCCCTTGGGCTTCTGTAAATTACACTAAAATTGGTGTATTTATAGACAACAGAATTAATTGATGAATCAAGAAATAATCATAAGTTAAACCAGTTTAAATTAACGGTAAATTATATATTGCACTTTTCACAGGTGGCATACTTACAGATTTTTACTGTAAACTGCAAAATGTACAACATACTACTTGACACGCTATTGTGTAACTGACCACTAACAGTGAGGACTACAGTGAGTTTCAATCAACAACAACAATGTGGTTAAAGCATGTCTCAGGTTAAAAAAATGAACATATTTCCACTAACTTCTAACCTTTGAATCCAGGCAGGCTTGTGGCATGTTTGCAACAAGGTGGTTGACTAACAAAACATATATACAACTAACTGCATCATTGTTTAATGTCCCCAGAGTACCACATGCTAGAGGATGCGAATAAGTGTGTCATTGCTCTTCAGGAGAAAGATGTTGACAGTTTGGATCGCAGAGTTGTCACTTCTACGAGTCCACGAGTCTACACAGAGAAGGTCTTGGAGGCCACCAAGCTCCCTTACTTACACAGGTACCACACAAACATCATGTAATGAAACCAAGAACAGTAATGTGTTTGTTTCTGCTAATAGACTGTACACTTACATGCAAGTGATTTGACTTACAGGCTCTCAGGGCCCCGTCGTGGCCCCTGGCGGGTCCCCAGCTGTGCCCCCGAGAGCCTTCATTATAAAAGATTGCTTGAATGTTAAACAAATGTATAAATCTGCCCAAAAAATTAAAAATATTGAAGAAATGCAGACAACATCCAAAGGAAATATCTGTATTATTATTATTATTATTATTATTATTATTATTATTATTATTATTATTATTATTATTATTATTATTTACAGTGTGCCTTAATCAACGGCCTCAGAATATGTCTACAATGTATTACTGACATTGTGGGGACATAAATCTGTTTCACAGTCACATTGTGGGGACTGGCCCCCCTTTTTGGGAAAAAAAAGCAAGTCCCCATAACGTAAGTGATTAAATTTTAGGGTTTGTATATGAATGAGACAGTGATTACAGTATTGATGAGAATAACTACCACCATGGAGACTCTGCTCTCTGCTGGTCACTGTGTGATACTACAACAGACAGACTTTGATTTACTGGAGGGTTTAAAGGATCAGGCTGACAATTTTCAATATTTTTCCTTATTGTCAACAAATTGCTCATGTGCAAAGCCAAACCTACAATGAATCAATCCTACTTACACTGTAGATAGATAGATAGATAGATATGTGTGTGTCCAAAGCCTGATATATCTTATTCCTTTGTGCTGTAAACCTCCATTGTTGTCCAAAAACTATTAAAAATGAGCTACATCACTGCTCTGTGTGACATGCTCCTTGTCTCTGAAGAGTGTGGTTACTTTGGTTTGTTTAGAAATGGCTCCAAAGACTAATAAAAAGTCAAATTTTTGCTCACCGGAAAGTATTTCTGTGTCGGGAAGAGGCCCAAGTCTTGACTTTGTACTAAAATTCTGTGTAGTAAATGTCTGAGTCAGAGTCTGATTAATAGATGTAAAGATGAGTGGTGGCCTGTTCCTGACATGGAAATACTTTCCAGAGAGTGAACAACAACATTTTTGTTTGTTATAAACTGGTGAAAAAAAGGTTTACATGCACCCAAATTGCTTTGTTTTGTGTAATTGTTGATATTTCATTATTTTTATAAGTGCTTGGTTGTCAGGTGACTACTCGAGCACTTGAATACTCACTGAATGAAACTCAAGCTTCTCTCTTTTATCATTCTTTAATGATCCTTTTCTTTTTTAAAACAGTTGATCAAAAACATCCACTTTGACAGTATTATATTATTGTGTGTGTGTGTTCACAGCCTCAAGAAAAATGTGAGTAAAAAATGTCACAAGGTTTTAAAACTGTACAGCTGGTCAGAGGATTTAATTTTGTTTTGTCAGTCAGGACTAATAACTTAACGCTGCTCTTTCCCCTCGGCTGTGTAACGCTGTCTGAACATGTCAGCCAGTCGCGTGCCTTTACCTTATCATTCTTCAAGAAGACAGCTCATGTGTGCTCATGGGGCTGGAGGAAGGAGGGGGGGGGGGGGGGGGGGGGGGGGACTCTGGACAGCTGGTCTCTTTTCCAGCATCTCTCCTCCTCCTCCTCCTCTTTCTTTTTGTTGCTCACTCAGACATTGTTTCACTGCAGAGCAAAGCAGACGCTGATCACTGGCTGGATATAAACTCTCTAAATGGATTCTTGTGTGATTTATTTTTCACTGCTCTTCTTTTCTTGACTGCTCATAGAGGAACTAAACAAAACTACTGTGGAGTGACTGATTCCCTGGATTCTGACTGACAGGCTTTTACAGTTTTTAATGTGGACTGTTTGATTAAGGATTAACAGCAGAAACTTAAACTGGCACGGTATGGCTGCTTCATTATTATTATTGTTATTGTTATTGTTATTGTTATTATTATTGTTATTATTATTGTTATTATTATTGTTATTATTATAGCAGTAGTATGAGTATTTTATGTAATTTTATTGTCATTACAATAGTGAAATATTCAAAGAGTTTCATGATTATACTATTAAAAACTCTCTCCTCTCCTCTCCTCTCCTCTCCTCTCCTGTCCTCTCCTCTCCTCTCCTCTCCTCTCCTCTCCTCTCCTCTCCTCTCCAGATGTTGACCCTCTCTGTGCTCCTGCTGCTGCCGTTGCTCCTCGCCTCACCTCCTGTCTCCTCCTCTCCTCTGGTCAAGGTAAACTCAAAGTGTGAATGATTTATTTATTATTAACTTACAAACAAAAATGGCTCAGATAGAATTTCAGTATCTGCACCTCAAAGCTGAAGATGATGTGGGTAATGACGGCATTGATGGTGATGATGATAATGATGATCGAGTTGTTCTCTGGAAGAAGACGAGGTCAAGGTTGAACATTCAAGCTCAACTTGAAAACAAGGTTGTTTTTCTCAGATCCTGACAAGCTGAATTTGGCCAAAAATGTAACATATAATGTTACTTTAACTAATCATTCAAGCATCGCAATAGTCACTGCATTGTGTTTACATGGATTTTAGCTGCATTCCAGTAAACCTGCACAGATTAATGGGCAGGTTCCTATTAAATCCTCACATTGATGTACATACACTTATAAGATAACAGCAAGAGCATCTTCATATATCTTCTGTGGAAAAAACCCAGATGGCTGACAGATATATTGATGACTCTAGGGGAAAAAAACTGTATATCTAGGCAGCTGAAATGTTCCATCCTCCAAAACTGGTGTAAATCCATCACTGATAGTCATTCAGAAAAGACTGATGTTCACCTCTGACTACAGGAAAAGAATATAGAATATCCCCCGGAGTGTGTGTGTGTGTGTGTTTTGGGGGTATAAATGATCTTTTCTTTTTGTTTTGGCTTAAAACCTGTCCGACAGTGAGCTTGTTCTCAGGTATGTGTGTATCTGCTGATTAGGGCTGTCGGCAGCTCATCTCTAATCTCGGCCCTCCAGCTGTAATTCTAGTTTAAACACACTCTGTGTTTCGGTTTGTTCAGACAGTGTCCTCCGCAGCTGTTTTTATCACCTCTGAGTCAAAAACATCTATTAAAGACAATCGAGGTGTGGATTCATACAATGAAAAGTCATCAAAGTCGGCTAAAACTAAATATGAGATGACAAAGACAGCTGCTACATGTAAATCTAAAACTGAAAATAACTTGTGCTGCAGCATTTTGCTGATTTAATGTTTTCTGCAGAGAAATTGTGGATAGTTTTACTGAACTGAAGTGAAAAACGCATGTAAATATGCATGTAAATAACAATTTTTAACACAAAATGTCATTGTCTGAAATATAAAATAGCTGGTCTCAACTTTTTTTTTTAAAAAAACCTTCCAGGAAGTATTAAAACCAAAACTACCAGCATGCAGAAAACTCACTGAAAGTAAACATAATTTAATGAAAATTGAAAACAAATATTCAAAATCCTCTCAGGCATTTCAGCCCATGACTTTAAGATCCTGTGGGGAAACTCACGGAAAGAAATTGTTCAGAAGAGAGAATAATGTGAAGGAAAAGATGAATGTAAAAGTGAGAGTGAGGGAGGAAAACAGAAGAGAGACCGAGAGGAGGAAAGATTCAGAGCGAGGAAGACAAATTGCTCAACAACCAAACAGGGTCAGACATGAACTCATAATTGCACCTAAAACACAACCGTGCATGTGTGCGTGTGTGTGTGCATGTGTGTGTGGTTTGCTCCAGTTGTCTGGTCGCTAACAGCAGGTTTGCAGTGCAGCAGATGTCAGCTGGAGAACCAACGGGTGACAGATGTGCTATCTATTGTGTGTGCGCTCTTGTGCATCTTTGTGTGGAATAATTTGAGTTTTTCGGCCGTGGGACTGATCTGACATTTGGCTGATCTTCACTTCTTCAACATTTAGTCTCAGGTTCATGTTAGAGGAAGAGTTGGAGTCAGCCTTGAGGTTACAATAGTTGAGTTCAGAAACATGTGTCTGGTTCTCTGACCTGTAAATGGAGGAATGTGTGCAATGCATTTTTGGGAGGATTTACATCTCTAATCTGAAGCCTGTGCGTGTTTGTGTGAGTGTGTTGAACTGTGTTTCTACGGAGAGCCAAAGTGTTCAAAATTCATCAAACTCATTTCATTTTCCTTTATTTAACCAGGTCAGAGTCTCGTTGAGATCAAAATCTCTTTTTCAAGAGAGACCTGGCTGAGAGGGTGATAAACATTGTTACAATGAAAAACAAAACACATGAACAGACAAAGAAACTGTCACATTACAAGCAAGTAAACTCAATATATGTTAAAATGCAGTAAAAAAAAAAAAGGAGACAAAATCCAGTTAAAATGCATAAACAGGTATGAATTTTCAAAACTACCTAAAGTAAGAATGATACATTTAAAAGCAACTACAATTAAATAAATAAATAAGACATTATGAAATAAATAATCATATGAATAAATATATTATAATATAGCCATGAAACTGTGAAAGTTATTTCAATATGCCATTTTTCATCATAATAATGAGCTGGATTTTGAAAATATGTTTGATTATTTTACAATTTCATGATAATATTTTTTGATTTGTCTGTGTTTATCCATATGATTATTTATCTATTTAATTTTGGACACTTTGGGGCTCTATATTATTATCACCTTGGTTATCATTCCTTCATTTCCTTCTGTATTACTGTGTAAAACACACATGAGAAAGTGATATTACTTATGATGCTGAGAGCAAGAAGAGAGCTGCGATAGGAACACTTTCTATATTTTATGACCTACACCTGCAGGTCAGAAAACACTTTTATTTGAAATATGAAACCAAAATCAACATCGAAGTCCAAAGAGTCTGCTAAATTTTGTTGACCTACTACATCGTTTTTGTCAATGTTGCATCGTTTTTTAGTCTAGTAGGTTGTTGTAACATCTTCATGTGCTTTTACATTTAATTTCATTTTCACATGGTGGGTCAGGTGACTGGGTTTTGTTTAAAACTTAATGGTCTGACCCTTCATGTTACTTTCCTTAATGGACTCTGCTGATGTCATCACATCCTCTGATCTCAGTGATGAAGTTACTGAGTGAAGTTTTATCATAATTGTCAGGAATGATGACCAAAGCACAAAAATAAGATGAAGATTTTTTTCAAAATGACCTCTACTGCTGGCCAGCTGCCTCAACAATGAATGTGCGTGTGTGTCTCTGTGTGTTGATTCATTGTCATTCAAAACAGCATGTGTCTCTCCCAGTGGGAGGTTAAAGGTCACCATCTGGAGTCTGGAACACACACACACACACACATAGGCTGTGTCCGAAATCACTCCCTATTTACTATATAGTGCACTACATTTACCCTCCACCATTTTATTTGAGTGTCTGAATGCTGAGTGTGTAAATGTATCCACCGTATAGTGCCCTCAAAAAAATTAGTGTACATGTCATGGACACTACTTTCTGCTAACAATCCCACAATGCAATGCTCCACATTTTAAAGATGTGAAAACTACCCTCACGTGACTCTACAGCTAATAGTGCTGACACTAGGGGTGTGCCCGAATACAAATACATTATTTGGCAAAGCACAAATAGTGTTTTTTTTTTTTTTTACGAATATTTCTTTCATACAAATATTTCATACAGCCTTACTCGTATATGCCATTTCTTTGTTTCTATTAACTATATAAAATCGAAATACCATGAAAATGCAGTGACAATAAACTAAATAAATTCTCTCCTTCTATTTTGTGTGTGTGTGTGTGTGTGTGTGTGTGTGTGTGTGTGTGTGTGTGTGTGTGTGTGTGTGTCTGTGTGTGTGTGTGTGTGTGTGTGTGTGTGTGTCAGGAGCAGTCAGTGTGTGCCAGGACTTCCTGCGGTGCAGGTAGAGAGTGTGTTTCCACTGACAGAGGAGAACCAGTGTGTCGCTGTTTACAGGTAAAATTACTGATTGATTTCTACACTCGTTGCACCTTTATTTAACTAATTATGACTTGATTTCTGTTCTCTCAGGTCTAAAATCACATTGTAGTGACTAAAAATTTTGCCTTAATTACCTTTTATAGAAATTCATCTGTTTCTCTTTAAAAATTTAAAAAATTCTCTTTAAAATTAAAATGATGATCTTTATAAATGTGTATAACATTTTTAAAGGGGACACATACTGCACATTTGCAGATCTATATATTTATTCTGGGGCTCTACTGGAATATCTGCATGATTTACAGTTCAAAAAAACTCCTTATTTATCTTATACTGGCCTTCATGAAACAGGCTGTTTTAGCTTCTGTCTCTTTAAGGCCCAACTCATGGTCTGATTGGTTATCTCCTCCAAACTGCCGCTCAGCAGACATCCACCGGTGATGGAGGCCACGTAGACAAATCATGACACAAACCATAGTAGCAGGATTTCACTACTTTTTCTCATTCTTTACTCTAAATGTCAACTTCTCAAATACATCTGTACATGTTCGAACCCAAATCTGAAATATGAAAGCGGACAATGTGAACAACTCATGGAGCAACCTTAGCAACAAAGGCTACTGAATGGACGGCCATTTATGCCCTGGATTTTGACTTGCAGGGAGCATTTCTACATATGTTGACCTCAAGTTTTGGAACTTTGACCACATACAGTAGATGTCCAACATCTTAACAGTATATAAATAACAGAAAATCACAAAAAGCACATTATGTTTGAGAAATATGTTTCTCTTATAAATTTATATTTTGAGTAAATAAAGCTGCAACAATGTCCACTTCTTTTGAGTTTTGCGCCTTATGCTGTTTCCACATAATTCCACAATTTCATGTCTCTTTTCTAGTCGTAGTAGAAGTGGATATTCCCTGCGTTGTGCTCTGCAGGCCGTATGTGAGACGTTTCTGGTCTTTTTTCTCTGCAGCAGTGTGATGTGTCAGAGCACTGGGTGTGTGGCAGTAATGGCAGATCCTACAGAAACCACTGCGAGCTGCACAGAGACGCCTGCATCACCCAGACCAAGATACATGCGGATCACAGAGGACACTGTCTGGGTCCGTACACACAAACACGCTCTTTAAAAAAAAACATGTGTTTATGTGAGTTGTGACTGTATTCTGTGTGTTTTTATTTGCAGAGAAACCAACAAAGAAAGGTGGTGTGAGTCCCAGTAAGTCTGCAAAACATGAACATGAACACCACAAAAACATGACTTTTAATTAATTAATGAGTTTTTCAGAGTATTTTCAGAGTTTAAGGCATTCAGAGAGCTCACATTGCAGCCATGTTGTTGTGCCTGCTCGTGCTTGCAGTCGTGTGTTTCCTGCCTGATCGTGATTGGCTGAGAGAGAGAGTGATCCAGTGGATTCAGGAGGAGGTGGAGTCTGATAACTTGGCCTCAAATGTGTCTTCGGCGCATGATCTGCTGCAAACATACTTTCAGGTCAGACCTGTTCACGTCCTCTTACTCTCACTGTTTTGTGTGACTTGCTTACAAATCACATGAATATATTCTATTGGAAAATAACTGAGAAATGTTTTTTTTAAATATTGTTTGTTTAACTCTGTGTTTGTGTGTTACAGATGTACGATAACGGGGATTTACAGCTTGATTCAAAAGAGTTCCTGAGCTTCCTAAAACATAATGACACTGCCCTCAACCTCACATACTCTAATACTGTGGAGACTAACCTGCTACTGAGGTTTGGACTGAGAATTTCATTTCTTTTAATTTTCTACTAAAAAAAAGTGCATATTTTGTGAATAAATCCTTGTAATCAACATCCATTAAGTTCTCTTTCTGTCTCTCAGGTCTCTGTGTGTCGATGCTTTGATTGAGCTGTCAGATGAAAATGCAGACTGGAAGCTGAGTTTAAATGAGTTTATCAACTGTCTGACTCCCAGTTACCATCCACCTGAGAGAAGTAATCACACACACACACACACACACACACACACACGCACACACACACACACACACACATGCACGCAAAAACACAAACACCCGTATCATCCCTGTTATCCCTGAAGAATCCATATATGAACAGTAATCCTGATAGTTGAGAAATACTTTTCACTTGTATAAAAACCTTTCTTGCTTCCAGAGCCTTGAGAAAATCATAGATAATGTTTGGTAAAATTCCAACATTATAATAAAAATAATAATAAAGTTGGTTTATAAAGCACTGAAAAAAGAAAAAAGTGAGTTTTCAAAAGCAACTTAAAGGAAAAAAGTGTGAGATTCTCAGACAGGTTGTTCCATAATAATTGTGCCCTGACAGAAAAAGCTCTGTCTCCTTTAAAGGTTCAGTGTGTAGAATTAAGTGGCATCTAGCAGAACAGACTTAGCAGAAATGGAATATAGTATTCATATATATGTTTCTATTAGTGTATAATCACCTGAAAATAAGAATTTTTGTGTTTTCGTTACCTTAGAATGAGCCCTTTATATCTACATAGGAAGTGGGTCCTCTGCCACGGAGCCACCATGTTGCACCGCCATGTTTCTACAGTAGCCCCGAGTGGACGAACCAAAGGCTCTAGAGAGGGCTTTTCACGTTTTTTTGCAAGTTTTGGAAGAAGGGTGGAGTGGTGGTATTCAGTTGGTTGCAATCTGCAGCCTCACTGGTAGAGGGCACTAAATCCTACACACTGATCCTTTAAGTCCTCAACCTTGCATTAGTGAACAGCTAGGAGGTTCCTTCCTGAGGACTGCGTGCATGTCGATAAGGGGAGGGTAACTTAAATGCAACGAGCAGGATCTTAAAATCATTTCTAACATGAACTGGCAGCCAATGTACGAACATCAAAACAAGAGTAATATGGTCTCTTTTCTTGGTCTGTCGTAGAAGTCTGGCTGCTGCATTTTGTGCAATTTGTGAACTGATTTCTGTTTTATGCCAGCTAAGAGGCCTTTGCAGTAATCTAATTGTGAAGAAATGAAAGCATGTACAATGGATACATTAAACATTAAAAACATTAAAAAAAATATTTAAATCCAGTCTGAATCTGACAAATTAAATCGTTAGAGACACATTTGGTTCGGACAGTATAGAAAATTTGGTTAAACACATCAATATCTGATTATCTTTTCAGATTACAATTTTGTTTTTATTATATGTCTGTTTACCCTCTTGGTTTGTGTGTGTGTGTGTGTGTGTGTGTGTGTGTGTAGAGTGTGCTCTGGAGGATGAAGTGTTCGAGGACGGAGCTGAGACTCAGCTGGAGTGCAACAAGTGTGTGTGTGCCTGTGGGAACTGGGTCTGCACCGCTCTGACCTGCAACGGTGAGAATACACACGCCACAACACTCTGACATTCACAAATCAATCCACATGTAGACACACTCACACACTATTATACACATGTTTATCACATGATCTTCTGTATATTCCAGCAGAGCATCAGGTCGAGGAGGATGTGAAGGACGGAGGAGAAGAAGAGGAGATGACGGAGGAGGAGTGGAGCAGGAGAGTGGCTGAACTCAACGCGTTACAGGTGGACGGTCGACACTGAACTGCTGTGTTGGAGAAATGTAATAAAATACTTATTACTTTCCCTCAATTAACATAAGATTACTGTCCTCAATACTCACCACTTTACTTTTAGGTTGCTTTCAGAATGTCATTCAAATGCCTGCCGACACAATTTGTGCCTGAAACATAATTTAACATAAAGTCATGACATTTGAACACAATAATAATGTTGGTCCGCCCTTGAATGTGATACCAAGAAGAATTTTATTTCATTTTCAAAGGATGATGACACAACTTTGAGAAAAAAGTAAAGCTGATGGATTCCCCATAGGTCAAATTTTAACCCAGTGATTTTTAATTTATTTTAAAATGAACTTCTTTTATTGTTCAGCACAAAGGGAATGAGAGATACTTCCTTCTTATTTTGAAAATGTTGTGATGACGATTTCCTTTCTGCGAGTTAATTTTCATAGTTTGTGGAAATAAAGACCAATCAAGCCGTGTCTAGAAATAAGCGAACGTCCTCTTTTACCTCCTCTTCCAGGAGACCTTCGCCATGGAAACCTGAGGTCACACTCACTGCACCCCAACCGGCCAATCAGCAGCCAGATAAGAGGAACAGCTGATATAATCACAAACCTCTGCAGTATCAAGCTGAATCAGATTTGTATACAGACAGATTTTTTATAGTGTTACCATATCAATATGAAATATCAGCACTTCTATGTCTCAGCCAAACATACAGAAGGTTTTACTTTTTACTTAAACTTTGTTTCGTATGACTCTGTTTCTATTTTATCGTTTTTAGGATATTTAAATCTGTTAAAACTTTGAATTTTTTGTATTTAAGAATAAATATTTAAAGCATGACTTTTACATATAATTCAAGCCCTTAAAACGAGTTCACACAATACTGATTAAGCCTGTCACCACCAGGTAAATCTCGCTGTATTTCACAGTTTACTGGAGTTTTTAAATATGGCGTCTTGTGGCAGACTCAGTCCTCAGTGCTCTCCAACCACGTCATGTTGCGTTGCGGTTTTAAACTTTTAAAATTTGAGTCACTTTAGAAAATGTTTGTTAAATTCCTTTTAGAGGCCGGTCAAAGACTAATTATTCAGGGTTCTGGGTTCATTGTGAGATTGTTAATGAGATGCTGTATTTTGTATGTTCCGAAAGCTATTTTTTAACTTGTTGCTCTAATAAACTCTTCTGGTTTGAAATGTTTACACTGTGTAACAAATTCATTGTAAAATCCTTCAAGACATTAATAGAAAAGTAGAAACTCCCACTTTATTAGATTATTTATTTATTATTAACGACAAATTCTAAGTAAATTGATTAAATAATGATCAAAAGCAATAAATAGATAGATAAATAAATTATAATAATGCAATAAATAAGAACAACTTTATCAGTGCAGTGTACACAGATAACTGAAAAATGTCAAAAGAACAAAAGTTTGAAGATTTTTCAGGATTTAAAAACAGACTGATAAACAAAAACTAAACATTAGCTGTGTCCCAATTCAGGGGCTGTATTTGGAAACCAAATGTGTCACAGCGGCGCGACCGAGGCCGTCCCGTTTCAAAGACTCCTTCAAATGCAGCTGAGAAACGTAGCCTTCTTTTCCCCAATTCTGAGGATGCAACAGCTGGATCCTTCACGGCCCAACCTCTCCCAAAATTCACTGCATGCTGGCGATGATTGGATTTTTTCCGAAAAAGAGAATGGTGTCTGCGACTCGAACAGCGGCCAATGATTACTCTTTTAAATGTAAGTCTTGAATTTTAACTCACTCGATTAGATAATGATACAAAACTTAAAACCTCAAATTTACTACTCAACCTGATTATTTTTTAATATTAAAGTAAGGTTAAGGTTATTTTCAATATAAAATGATACTGTCAAAGTTAAATGACATTAGCTGTATAAACAACGTTAACTAACTGTTGTTAATTAGCTAATGTTAACATTACTGTTGTACGCAGCTTAACCAATCTTAATTTACCATGGTGCTCTCTCAGCCTCATATACATCACGCGCCAACGCTAACGGTGAAGCATCTCCATCCTCTTCCTCTAATAAATGGTGAAAAAAAAACAAAGAAAAAAATATATAAAATTAAAATTTCTGGCTCCATTTCTACTAGCTGTGTCTCCATTGTCAACTGCAGCTGTCAAGGTTGCTAGGCGACAGGAGCGGTGCATTGTGGGGCAAAGGTAAGGGTGGGAACAGCTGGTAAATCCTCTGTAGACCCGACCTGGTCTAAGAAGGACACGCCTTTGTAGACCACGTCCTTCGAAGGATGCAGCCCCTGAATTGGGACGCAGCTATTGGGCAGTGATCAATAAGGCCTCCAAACAGGCTCCTCCCCTCTGATAGAAAGACATGCCCCTTCAATATAATTGGTTAGTGCAGTGGCAACATTGCGGTCCTCCCCCGCGGTTTGGAGTGATTGGTTCGGTCCGTAGTAGAAGCTGCCCGGCTGGAACGGACCACTGTGGCTGACCGGAGGGGGAGGAGGAGGAGCAGACAGGTAGGAGCTGTATGGCGGAGGCTGGGTGCAGTAGGAGAGGGCAGGAGGTACGTGGTGCATTCTGGGACTTGGAGTGAAAGGAGAAGTCAGAGAGGTCACCTGACCCAGGAAGGATGGCTCATTGGTCCAGAGAGAGGAGGAAAAGGATCTACAATCTGGAGAGAAAGAAAGATTTTTAAAGTTGATTTAAATGTATTTTTTTTTATGAAGACAGTTTTATTATTTTTTTCCCATTTTTCCATAGTTCTAAAAGTAAATTTACTACCAAAATTTTTAAAATCCTACAGCTTTAAAATAAAAAAATATGGATTGCAGTGCCTCTCCTCTCGTACCTGATGATGCTGCGCTGCTGCAGGATGATCTGAAAGCTCCTGTTTTCACCTCCTTCTGCCTCTGTCCTGAGAGACAGGAGGAAATGAAAAAAGTAAGAATGACTGAAAGCTCGGGGAGGAAAAAAACAAACATGTGAACATATGATTTTTTCTGTTGTGTACTAACGTCTCGGCAGCCGAGGTCCATCCACAGTGACCTTGATGGCGCTGCGTAGTGTGGCGATCTGAGGGGGCAAGGTCAGTACGTTGATTGAAAGGGTGAAAGTCTTGCCTGGAAAAAATAACACAAAAAGACACATTTACAGGTGAATTAAAACAATTTAAAGAGATTTAACAAATGGTTTGATACAGATAGTTGGAGGGGCCCTGATTATTTCTGTTTATATTGTGCTCAAATGTTGCATATATGTAAATAAAGTTGTTAAATTACCACAAACTAACTGACACACAGTAAACATGGGACCAGGTGGGAGTACTGGTTGGTCTCGTGTGATATTAATGGGAACTTGGAGGTGACAAGGTTCATCTAGTCCACAATGCAGAGGGTGGGAGGTGAGTAGTTGGGGTCCACAGGGGCCCAACAGCAAAGTTTTGCTTTGGGGTTAATTTAATCATACTTTACATATTTTAATGTATTTATGTATTTTAATGTCTGTTGATATTGTATCCCTGCCGCTTGTCCTCTATCTTGTATTACCAGTTATCCTGTATGGTTTTTAAGTGAAGACCTTTTGATGTTGAACCTCCAATATGGTGTCTCTTTTCTCATAACATCCAAATACAGGATGTGAATCAAACATCGCTTCAGTCTCTCTACCTCTCCCGCTGCGACCTATGAAGCGGAGGTCATTAAAGTGAGCGTATCCTTGCTTCATGGTCGCTGTGGCGTTGCGTAGCTCGGCGCTGCTGTTGTTGTCGTTGCCAGCCATCAATGTGACAACCACGCCGTCTGGCACGTCGTTGCCCAGAGAAACCACCTGGAGGACGGAGAAACGTTAGGACTGGTCCTTTAACTTTGTGAAAGGGGGGTAGGGTTTGTGTAGTCAGCCTTGAAGGCAAAAACTGGAGGCAAAAAGTATCTTTTAAGCAAGTGTTGATTAGATGGATAGATGATTGCTCACAGTGAAGGTTCTGGGCAGGGTCTTGTTACACCTCCAGTGATGCGGCAGGCTACTGCAGAGGAAGTTCGGGCTGTCGGTCTGCACCAGGCCTCTGGGTGGCGCTGTGCTGCGCTGGTGGAGGAACCTCGCCTCCTGGTCATCCAGTTGGCGGTTGGTGGGCGATGGTAGTGGCCGACGCTTCACCACAGAATCTGACAGGGAACAATCGACAAAGATGGTTTTTCCAAAGGGTTTTGGGTGGCATGATTTAAAACCTTTCATACTAACATTTAATCCAGATAAATATCAAACTTTCTTTTGCATAAGAGAGAGCCTCTCTATAATATATAGGTATTTTCCTGTAGGATCCAAAACTGAGCAAATCTGATTTTGTTGTGTAGGGAAACTACACAATCCATGGATGTATCATAAGAACTTCTTAAAATACATTCATGCCTTGTCTACAGAGAAATGTAGAATAAGTGTGATAAAACTCACAAATTCAAATGTTGATAGACTGGATTATAAAATTATGTAATTTAGTAGAAATTATGACCTGAGTTTTACAAAAGATATAACGTAACAAATCACATAAATTAATACCTCGGGCTGAAACCCTGATTGTTATTTGTGTTACTGGTCATTAACAATCGTATCAAGCTAATTTAAATGTTGAATTAATATAGTATTGATATGGATATTGATACAATTATAGCTGCTAAACCCGGTGTAATTAACATATCGCTTAGTTACTGGGTGTTTTCTGCCTTCATCCCTCTTCCACTATATATTATATATATATTACTATATATTTGTTCAAAAATACAGCGATAAATATATTATTAATCAAGGGTGAGAGGACGTTTTTGATACCAAACGGCAGAAAACTACAACTACCAGTGTTCCGCGGCGCTGCCGAGATCGATAAACGTCATCAAATCGCGCCGAATAGTGAACCAAACGAAAAAGTATCAACAACAGCAGCAACAGCGGCAGCGTTTTCCTGAACGAGTCTGGTGAGTATTCAGACTTATTTTGAGCTCTGTCTCTGGTTTTCTGTGGTTCTCCTCCTCTTCCTCCTCCTCCTGCTGCTCCTGTCCGCCTTTTTGTTTCATGCATTGTGTTTTATTCACCGCAGTGTTTGAATAGGAGGGAACTGCGCTGTATTATCATTCAGATTTCACTGCCGGAGGGGAAGTTACTGCGGTCACACCACCTGTCCTGTGTGTGTGTGTGTGTGTGTGTGTGTGTGTGTGTGTGTGTGTGTGTGTGTGTGTGTGTGTGTGTGTGTGTGTGTGTGTGTGTGTGTGTGTGTGTGTGTGTTGATTCGCCTCAAATCTATTCTGCTATCTTGTTATTTTAGGCTCTATTATGCAGAGCTGAATAGTTTGTTATTCTCCCCAAAAATGGCGTTACCAGCATCTATAATAGTGGTGGAAAGTAACTAAGTACATTTACTCAAGCACAATTTTGTAGTATTTCTAGTATTTCAATGTGATGCTACTTTATACTACATTTATTTGACAGCTTTAGTTACTTTTCAGTTGAAGATTTGACACAATGGATAATATAACAAGCTTTTAAAATACAACACATTGTTAAAGATGAAACCATTGGTTTCCAACCTTTTTGGCTTTTGACGTCTTACAAAAAGCAGTGTGTAGTCGGGGTCACATTTCACATGTCTATGAGTTGTTAACAGCTCCACCAAATAGTGATTTTTCCCTCTAAACTTCTCACATGCTTTCATTTCAATAAATGTTCAAATGATCCAATATTTAGATCAGAGAAAAAGTCCAAAAACTGAAAACAGATTTGTGTATCAGAACTTTGTTTTTTCTTCTTTCCTCTCTCATTAATCATCTCACGACCCCTCAGATTTATCTGCTGACCCTTCGGAGGGGCCCGACCCCTAGGTTGGGAACCACTAGACTAAACTAGCTAACTGTATATAAAGTAGTTGAAACTAGCTCCACCTCCAGCAGCTACAACAGTAACATGCTGCTCTAACACTGATGCTTCACTATTAATAATCTAATGATGTCATATATAATAATATATCAGTCAGAGGGACCAAACCACTACTTTTACTGCAATACTTTAACTACATCAAGCTCATAATACTTATGTACTTTTACTTAAGCAGGATTTTTCATGCAGGACTTTTACTTGTAATGTAGTATTTTTACATTGTTGTATTGATACTTTTACTAAAAGGATCCGAATACTTCTTCCACCTCTGTAGAACAGTCTTTTGTGTTCAATGACCAATATATTTGTGTGTGGAGGTCGAATATTGATCTTGACATTTCTCAATTTGCTTATAGATAACATGCTGTTTATATTTACAAAAATGAGTCTAGACATGCAAAATATTTTTAGAAAGAAGATCAGACACAGAATATGTACATGAGGTGTGATGGTGAGTTAAAAGGCTTCTTCAGTTCATTTTAATTTCTGGTTTAATGCAGCTTTATTTCATTGTTGTGTTTTATGTCTTAAGGTAGATGAGGTTATGAGCAGTCCCATGGCTGGCTCCACCGCCTCCAGTTCTAAAGACCGTCCTGCATCCAGGACCAGCTTCATCCCAGAGCTACAGAGCATGATGTAAGACACACACACACACACACACACACACACACACACACACACACACACACACACACCTGCTTTCTCTGTGAAACTGACAAATGAGAGTAGACTCACCCCAGTACAGCATCGGGCTGGTGCTGCTGAACAGACTGTTGGAAGCCATGGCAGCCTGTTAAACCAGTAACAGAGCCACAATAATTACACTGGGAAGTGTTTTGGCTCATGATGCAAAAAACAAACAGCCTCAAGGACATACAGGAAACACAGATGATGTAAAAACAGTCCACAACACTTCAAATTATGTTACAAACCATATAATAAAAGGGAAATATTGTTATGCTCAGTGAAATAGAACTAGTTCACAAGTATGTTAAAGAAATCTTACAATAACATCATTCATAATCAGTGCACATATAAGATATCAGCAGTAGACTTTCAGGTCACTAAAAATGACAAATAACTAACTGATAGAAGAGCTACAGCTGTGCAAACAAATGTTCACTAACATTCCTGAAATATGAAACAGTTTAGCAGCAGCAGGCAGTGTGATGGTCAGTGGACAATAAAGCTGATAAACATGGAATCTGAAGAAGAAGAAGAAGAGGAAAGACCAAAAAAAACTTTATTTCCTGAAATAATAAGAAAATGAATTTGCTTAGAGATTGTAAATGAACTGAAAATCAAAATCTAAAATGAAAGAAAAAAGGAAGAAGAAGATAAAAGATGGTGGTATAACTGCTTACTTTTAGTGTTTTAAATAAACGCAGCTTTCCCTTTTTTTAAATAACTTAAAATATTTCAGTTAAATATGTTGGTATGTAGTTTACAGATAATCTTAACACAATACATATTTGCAAAGTGCGGAGAACCCCCCCCCCCCACGGAAGTGTTTTTATCTCACGAATTCAACCTTTCTGTTAGTTTTTCTAAAGAAACCACACGCATGTGTGGCCTGCCACTGGTGTGAGTGTGTGTGTGTGTGTGTGTGTGTGTGTTTGTTTTTGGGGTACTCACCTTGCGTTGTGTGTTTGCTCTCGAGATGTGTTGTTGGTGGTCAGAGAGGTTGAAACCCAACTAAACCCCAAAACCTAAACCAACGCTAAACCTGAAGCCAACCTCCGAACCTGAGGCCAACCTTCCCACAACCCCAAACCACTCACCTCTGTGATTGACAGCTGCAGCCAGCCAATCACAGCACATGGGTGGGGGGGGCAGGGGCGGGTGGATAGGAGGGGGGTGGGGGGTGGGGGGTGTTGTGGTGAATGTATGGAGAGACACAATAGGAGGAGAGACAGAGAAGGAATGAGTGAAGGAATGAGCTTCAGGATGTGGGTTCAGGTGAGTCTGTCATCATGGAAGTGGCTTCTCTGGATGCAAATTGAGGTTTGACCAAACTGTGGTCAAACCGTGTGTGAGGCCCCCTGGACCTCACCTGTGTGTGTGTGTGTGTGTGTGTGTGTGTGTTTGTGTGTGAGGGCAGGAGAGAGCGAAAGATAGAAAAAAAGAATGAGATAGATGGAGAAAGACATGTACGTATATGTTTGTATGAACTGCATTTATTTGGACAGCAACAAAAGTTGACGTTTTTAAGACATGAGGTGTTACAGCGACTGTGAGGATGCAGCCTTGACTTAAATTTTTATTGTTATTTTTAATATCAATGTGCACGTTCTCCTGTTTTGAGGTGCTTAGTTTTAGGCAGATAGAATAACTTTATCGATTACTCTATTTATTTATCTATAAAATGTCATAAAATTGTATAAAAATTCCTGTCGTAGTTTTTTTAATTTAAGCCCACGGTGACATCTTGTTTTGTCCAACAGTCAAAAATCCAAAGAAATTCAGTTCATCATCACATGACATAGAAAAGCTTTAGATACTCATGTTTGAGAAGCTGCAACCAGCAGATATTTGGCATTTCTCTTTAATAAATGACTAAACCGATTATTTGAATATCAAAATAGTTGCCGCTTAATTTTCTGTCGCTTGACGTATCAATTAATCGCTTAATTGTTGTAGCTCTATTTTCGATACTTGTGGTGATACAATACTTTAGTCTCAGAAGTACAGATACCAAAATTCTACTTTTTCTATACTATATATTCAAATCAGGCAGAAGTTGCACTATGTATTCTTCAAGAATCTCCACACCACAGTTCATTCTCACAGTTTATTAAGTGCAACTTGGTTATTTCTATTGTATAGGTAAATTAAATAACCCATATATATATTTACATATAAATAAATGTCTACATTGCTTCTATTTAAGGACCTTAATGCTTGATGTTTGTTATATTGATGCAGTTTTATAATCTGGCAGCAGTTTGACTGAAATAAATTGATGAGAAGTGAGAAGTGAGCATTAACATGAACATCCAAGTAAAAAGATGACACAGCACTATTTGATTAGCAGGCGATCTCTTGGAGCTGTGGTGCAAAATCACCACATCAGTGAATGTTTAGCACCTGCGATGCTGCACAAATAAATCCAAACAAAGAGCTTTGAAGGTTCTTAATGAGCAACAACTTTGTAACGATTAGCAGCTCATTAACACCTGCAGTCTGACTGCGTCTCTCAGAGGATTCACTGGAAATACAGCTCGGCTCTGCAGTACTGTGTGTGTGTTTGTGTGTGTGTGTGTGTCAGTCAGGTATTCCTCATGTTATGGGGACAAAAAGCAAGTCCCCTTAACGTAAATCATGAATTTTAGGGTGAAGGTAAGTTTAGGGTGATGTTAAGGTTAGGATACGTCTCCAGGAAATTAATGCAAGTCAATGTACCTTCCTCTGTAGTGATGGAAACATGACTGTGTGTGTGTGTGTGTCAGGTTCGCTCTGGGAGATGCTCGCAGGCCTCTGCACGAGACAGCAGCTCTGGTGGAGGACATTGTGCACACGCAGCTCATTACTATGGTAACCTACACTTGTCTTGACATAATAGTAGAAGAAAAAAATGAGTAAAGTCAGAAGGAAATATTTATTAAGGCCACAATCAACTGTAAATATAACGTTTTAATCAGATTTTACTACAGAATAATTTGTAAGTCTGTGGCTGTCATTTTCCTTTATATCAAACTCCTCTTACAATCTCATCCTTTGAAAGTTCCTGACAGATATCTTTTATTTGCATGACACAACACTGATAAAAAAAAACTCTACTATCTACACAGATTTCTATGTGGTATCAATTGAAAGACTTAAATCCACATTTATAACAGGATTTCTTTATACTTTTCTATATATGACTATATATGAATGAGAACAGGTTGTTTGTTAACATTGTTACTGTGACTTCAGGAGAACAGCAGCTGCCTATAAACCATAGATGTCTTATTACATCTGATGCGGTTCTAACGGCCAGATGTTCTTCTTTCTGAACATTTGTGTAACTAACACTGTGATGCTAATTGGGTTTATTTATTAGCTGCATCAGGCCTGCGAGGGGGCGTCTCTTCGTGGGTCGAGGGTCATCTCAGTGGAGGACATCTTGTTCCTGATGAGGAGAGACAAGGTAACTAAACACACAAAAAGCTCCTGAAAATATGCTTAAGACACAATTTAACGGAAAAATCGCTCTTGCTGCTCATAAACTCTAACTTAGAAATAATATTTTGTAGTTATTGACATGAATGACTTTTATTGATTTCCTCTCCTTTCTGTCTCTTGTTCTCTTTCTCTCCGTCTGTCTGTCCTCTGTCTCTCGACCAGAGGAAGGTGGCACGGTTATTAAAATACCTCCAGTTTAGAGATTATAAATCCAAACTACTCAAAACTCTTGAGGATGACGACATGCAACAGGACACAAGTGTGTACAAACTCACACATACACACATATGAGTCTGTTGCTACCTGACGCATGTTTGCTGTGTGTTTACATATTGATTTACTGGACATTTTCTCAGGTGGTGCAGGTGCTGCTGGTGGTGTTGCCGGTGGTAACCAGCGGAGGCAACGACTGGCCCAGGATTTCCTGGTGTGGTTGGATCAGACGGGCGAGCTCCTGTCATTGGCCGATCGACAGGAAGTAGACCCCGTCAAACAGGAGCGGATGGAGGTCAGAGGTCATCATGATGTCTTCACAGGTCGGTTTTTATTGAAGACAGTGATTATTATTATTTTATTAACTGTGTATGTGTCGTGTGTCTCTGTATCTTCAGCGTTTAGAGCGTCAGACTCGAGCTATGGACCAGGCTCAGTACTCCGAGTTCAGTGAGAGTCGACAGCTGAGCTTCGGTAAGATTTTTAAAGTCCCCCTTTTCTTAAAAATGTGTTTCACTTGTTACTTCACCTGGATGTTTTAGCTTCACTGTGCAGAGGTGGACACTAGAAATTAGTTTTCACATTCATCTATTGAAGGGGGGAAAGTTTCTCTGTGGATTTGTAACATCACAGCTAGTTTGGAGACAGTCGTGGTCTGGTATTCAACTTCTGCAACTGTTTTGTGGAAGCTTGAAGCCTCCACAGTGCACATATACTAATGAGAATGGACTTTACAGTGAAGTAGGGGACATCCTGTGTCCAGCAGTTAAACTTTTTGAAATAGAAAAATATCTCAGATTCTTGATTTTTTTCAATGAGAGAGAAGGAGGAGATGTCATTTTAAGAAGTTTTAAATTGGTATTGAATTGAATTTTGTTAAGTAAGAATCATATCAGACACAAATTAAAGCAGAGTTTTGTGCGTCTGGAGGGGATCTTTTAGGGCTCACATTTCTGCGTTTTGCCTCTTCAGGTTAGGCTAACCTATTGTTGCTAACTTTGGAGCTAACCTCATTCACTTGAGAATTTAGTCGGACATATCGACCAACTAATCGACCAGTCGACCAGGAGACTACAGCCCTAGGATCTTTAAACAAGTGATTTCATCTCTTTCTAATAAAGGATAATGACAGAAGAAAAAACTAATACAGACACCAAAACTTGTGGTCCTGCAAATTACAAAAAAAAATCTTAATAGAACTGATAAAACAAGGACTCAATGATTTTGACTTGTGTAGTTTCAAAGTTAGTATTCTTCTTCAATGATGATGCAGGTGCAGGCTGAATGGAGATTAATTTCATTAAAAATGTTTCAACATGTTGGGAATCAGTTGTGTAGTTTTAGCATTTTAAACAACACAGAGCTCATTTAATTTCTTGCTTTTATGTGTCTTGTTTTGTTTGTTTTTGTGTGTAAATGTGAGTCCAGCTAAGAAAGCGTCCAAGTTTCGAGACTGGTTGGACTGCAGCAGCCTGGAGCTGAAACCCAACAGCATCGCCATGGAGATACTGTCCTACTTGGCCTATGAGACGGTTGCCCAGGTAACGTGTTAACTAATGATCCTGTGACTGTCTCCTCTCTACTTTAAAACATTTCTGTCATTAAAACCATCTCCTGTCATTCTCTGTCTCTAGATTGTAGACTTGTCTCTGTTGGTGAAGCAGGAAATGGCCGCGAAGACCAATCCTATCAGTCATGTGATCTCTGCCAGCTACATCCATTATAGCACAAACACTGAGGTACACACACACACACACACACACACACGTAATTCTCTTAAATGCTGTTGTTTTCAGTCACTTAAACCAGGGCTTTGGAGCCCACAGTTGTGTTTTATGTTAGTACACCACATCCTTTTTTTCTTCTTTACCAGGTAAAGAAGGATCCAGACTCACCTGAGGCTACTCCTCCCTCCACTCCAGGCTCCTCCCACTCCGCTAAGCCCCTCCAACAAGGTAACGGCAGTCTGGACGGCCGAGCAAGACAGAGGAAACGCAAGAAGGTGTGTGTGCGCCTGCTGCAGTCCTATTTATGAAATATTGGTTGTAGGGCTGCATGTGACGACTGTTTTCTTTATCAGTTATTTTCTCTATTAATCGTTTAGTCTATGAAATGTTAAAAATTGTGCAAAAAAATTGCATTTACAATTTCTCAGAGGCCACAGGTATGTTCAGTCTGCTTGTTTTGTCTGACTAACAGTCTAATTATTATGTTCAGATATTTAATTTACTGTCATATATGACAAGGAAAGACACATTTTAGAAGCTGGAACCATCAAATGTTTTGCATTTTTGTTTGAAAAATTATTGAAACAATTAATCAATCATCAAAACAGCTCTGTTAAATGACTAATACAGCTCTAATTAGTTATTCCTAGGTTTTATTGATGTCACACTGGCATATAAATATACTGACCTTGATGTCAGGAGACACTAAGTTCTGTTATATGATAAAAACAATGGAGGCTTCTGCCACAGTAGTCAGTTTGTAACCTCAAATTATGTGTAATTGATGTAATAGTAGAGTGTCAGCTCCTCCTCAGTTTGTTAAAATCCCACATTCCCAGAAACCGAGGACGTGACCTCAGTGTGTCCTGAACAGTGTCGTATTAAAACCGTGTGGTGTGTTTCAGAGCTGTCCGGCTACAGTGGAACCTCCCAGCGGAGCCATCCAGCCCTGTCACATCAGAGAGGCTATTAGAAGATACAACTACAAACACACAGTAAGTACAAACACGCACACACACACACACAGCTTGGGTTTGGGTGTTTTCAGGTCTGTCTTAATACAACTCATCATGTGTACATTGAGTATTATTGTCGCTGTAATTATTCCTCCTCTCCATACTGGCCGTGAATTGATCTCTTCCTAAATTTACAAAATCTTCAGTCCTCATTCTGTCCAAAGATGCATCCCAAAGCTAATACGAGGCTTCAGCCGTCTGCGTTTGTCAAATCAAGTCTTCATCCTGTGTGTAGGTTTATCTCTACTGTTCCATACTGGCGACAAACCTGCATGTGATGGTTCAGCAAGGAAACCAAAGATTTTGTACTGGAAAGATGCTCAGTTTATTTGCTGAAGTCTCGTATGAGCTTCGGGTAAACCTTGAAATGCTTTTCTGCACAGAATGAGGACTGTGGATTTTATCCGACATCTTTTATAGTGTAGTTCAGTGTCAATATGGACAGGATAGATGATTAGAGCACCAGTGACTCCTGCATTAAGACACTTAAAAAAATCTGTCCTTTAAAACACACCTAATTTAAGTTACAGCGAAACATGACTGATACATTAAATCCTTTTTCTTTCTGTCAGAGCTCATACTGGAGGAGTGGGATGGCCTTCCTCGCCTGCTGAGGATGCAACACACACCTTTTCTTACACCTACCTGTACACACAATTGTTTTTTTTTTTTGTTTTGTCCAATCATTTTAATAACTTTCAGTAAGCCTGTCCTGTTTTTTTTTAACTAGCTTTGTATCTGTAGTTTATTTATTTTTATATCGTCTTCTGTTGTGAAGCACTTTGTGACGACTCATCCAGAAAGTTGCTTTATAAATAAAATTTTCCATGCCAACAGTATGACCTATCAGATTATAACTTTCAGCGCACACAATCCAGAAAGAATTACAATATTTCTTCAAAACTAAATGAAGAATGTAAATTTTGAGTTCTTACACGGCAGGGAAAATCCAGCTACAGTCACACAAAGAAACTACCTTGCGACCTTGCGAAGGAATTTAATAAAAGGTATTAAGTTTATTTTCCTTGAATGTGTTCAGGTTTGGCCAATATAGCTTCACATCATAATGTCACAGTGAAGTTGACCTTTTGGATATAAAATGTCATCACTTCACCATTTTATCCTATTAGACATTGTGTGAAACTTTGTTATAATTAGCGTATGAATTATTGAATTATGGCCAAAAATGTGTTTTGTGAGGTCACAGTGATCTTGACCTTTAACCACCAAAATCTAACAAGTTCATCCTCGAGTCCAAATCCCCTCAAGGCGTTACTGAGATATCACGTTCACAAGAATGGGACAGATGTACGGTCAATCTGTCGCCAGCACAGAGCCATAAAAACATTTTCTCACTTACATCTAGTGATATGAAGTCATACAGATAGTTTCAAATAAGTTCTAAGGATTTCCTTTACAACACGGTTGATGTTTTTGGATGTTTCTGCTTCTCAAATGTAGTTTTTTCAATGCTCTAACCATCAAATGAAAAGCAATTCATCACTTTGTTTAGATGTGATGTTTCACATTTGAAACATCACATCTAAACAATCTGCATGTCTGGATGAAAATGACTTTTCTGACCCTTGAAACTTTACTGCTACACAAACCAAAAACACCTTTACAAGATAAGACAAGATACTTACTGCAAGGTTGTTGTTGTTGAAAAAAAAAACTTTAATGGTCACTATTACAGAAAACACAAGGGAATACTGAGCATGCTCAAAACTCAGCGTGTGACATCACTGCAACATGAGCAACATGAAGGCGGGGCTTGTTTCTGGAATTGCCGCAATAATCAGAAAACGACAAAGTTTCGATTCGACGACTTAAGAGGGCGGAAAAGAGGAAACTCGTATTTCTCTGTATTTGTTTCTCAGAATGGCTGTGAGCTTGATATCAACGTCTCCATGGTGTGTGTGTGCGTGTGTGTGTGTAGCATGAACGTGTGATTAGATTGTGTGTCGCTCAGTATTTCTGAGCACTATTAATTAATGCCTCCCGCTCCATGAGCAGCTCTCCGTATCTCTGCTGAAGTTCTCTCTCTCTCTCCATCTGCCTCTCCACGTCCTCCCGCAAAGCCTAAAAAAAAAAAATCAGTGATCATTCATATAAGTTTCTATCATCGTTCTTAACCATCTATGAAAAAAACACTGCAACAGCTAAATCTCACAGTGATAATTAGTTCTTTCTCCATACCAACAATTTTTTATATATTATCAGAGTTCTGGATGTCAAACAATCACTTAAATACACACTTATATTGTAAATATATCTTAAATATATTACCGCTTGTCTCCGGGGAATTGCAGTATCTTCTTGTTTCTTCAGCTGAGTGAAGGTCTGGAGCTCTGTGGCTGCCTGCTCCACCTAGTGGACACAGCAAGTATAACACCATCATCATCATCTCCACAGTACAATATTTCATTACGGTGCCTTAGATATGACTATTAACCACAGCCTGCAGAGAAACTGTTTACAACCTTGTCAAAGACCGATTATCAGTTCACTCCATATTCGGTCGATATTTACTATTTTTACATTAGTAAAAAAAAGTTCTGCAACTGCACTTTCTAACCCGAACAGCTGATCTGTGGCATAATAAAGTATGTGGCACGCATATGAATAAGGAAGTTCTGCAGTTGAGAAAATGCAGTGCTAAAGGAAAGGGCTGTCTGAGGGCTGAATATAGTCTACACTTAAACTGATATTAATTTTTTTGGTGGCTAAAATATGTTTTGCTGCTGCCGGTACTCCTGCCTGCTGCTCCAAACTGGGAGCGTGCCGACCCAAATATACTGCAGGTAATATGCTGACTATTGAGAAGTACCTCAAACAACCTGCAGATAATTCATCACTATGAGCTGCACCTCTGACATTACTAATTAAATTTCATATATTGTTATATTGATCAAGGTCATCTTAAGCTATAATATGCAGTAAATAACATGTCAATGGCTGGTGAACTCCAACAAAACTGACTGCAATGAGTAAAAACTTAGGTTAATGTGCTTGTTGAGAATCACAACATCTCACACAATGGCCTTTAGTTAACTGGAGAAGAATAACACGTTTCCCTCTTCAGATGTAATATGGCTGTGCACACCACATACGCCAAGACCGAAGAACAAATCATTCTACAGGAAGCCCTGATAAAGACTTCAGTACCTGTTCCCAGAGTTCACCGTGCTGCTTCAGTAGCCCCAGCGCTCTGGACTGAAACCCTCCGAGGAGGATTTTGAGTTTCTTCTCCAGTTTAGCTGCTTTCCGAGCCTCTGCTGTCATGTGACCACGGTTCACCTGAGGAGAACAGACAGGACAGAGCACATAGTTTTTTGTTTTTATAAACATCTAAGTCTGGGTTTCTGACACATTTAGTCTCAGAGAGTTTTAACAGATGCAGCTGTTTCAAAAAGAACAAATCTGTGTCTGTTATCAGTCTTCATGTGTCTGTGTGTTTCCTCACATCTAGTTTCTTCTCCAGGCTTTCGATTCGGTCTTTCTTTGATGCCAGGTTAGCTCTGGTGTATCTGTTCTGACTGGGCAGATAGAGCACCTGTAGGAAGAGAGAGAGGCAGAGCAGATGAAATAACATTTATTGACAAAAAGGTAGTTTTCATATGAGGAGAAACGTGGCTAAAAGTGGTTTATCTGCTGTTACTGATGCTCACCTGTCCGTAGCATTCCTCCCACACCTGGCTGTAGGCCTCCATGCTGAGATCACCGTGGCCCATTCCTGACTTCACCACCTCCATTTCTCCTGCCAGTATCAGCTTAGCCTGTTAATTCACATGTCACACAGGTTATACTCTTATTAGATACTGATCAATGTCACAGTCTTTAACACACCTTACACATTGTTATGATCAAACTAGAGCTGCAATGATTAGTAAATTAGTCAGTTGATATCAATCATTTAAGTCATTTTTTCAGCAAATATGCCAAAAAATGTGATAATTTAATGCTTTTCTTTATCATACATGATAGTAAACTGAATATTTGGGGTTTGGACTGTTAGATGGTCAAAACAAGACAAGATTTAAAAGACGTCTCTTTGACTCTGGGAAAACAAAATTTTAACTAAATCGTAACATTTTACAGACAAAGCAATTCATCAAGAAAATAATTGATAATGAAGATAATCCTTAGTTGCAGTAAAACATCAGTGTGTGTTACCTGCTCCATCTCCTCTGTGCTGACAGGCTTGTAGGCGTGCGTTTCCAGGTACGCTATGTGTGAGGCGTTATTCGACGTGGAGGCGGGGCCTCTGGCCTTGCCGCGCTGCAGTTGGCTGCCTGCGTTAGCTGATGGGTGGTGCAGGCAGTCATGGTGTAGCATGGTGATCATTTCCTGTTTGATCAGCTCCTCTGCCAGCTGGAGGTCGGAGAGGGGCTCCATGGAGCCCGGACGCAGGACGGACTCGTTTACCTGGAGACATGAGCAGGAACAAACTGACATCATCATGTTAACACAAACAAAAGCTTTAAAAAAACAAATAAACAAACTGTGTCTTAAATGCCAAGACTTAGAATTTCTGCTTTTGTTAAACCTTTTTAATGTAAGTTTATTTATTTAGGTTTTATTTAGTTTATTCATTATACTTAACAGCTACCAAGACTGCATGAGAAAGCTTGACAGCTGTGTCGTCTTATGCTGGAGCTGAAATGTTTCCCCGATAGGCTTTATACGCCGCTGCTTAAATTTCACATTGTTCATAACAATCAAGTTAGCTGACTGAAGCTAGCGGTGAGCAAACAGGAACACGGCCCACCAGAGACCTCCAGAGCCCTTCTGCTGTCAAAAGCTCCTGGTAAAGTGAATAAAACTATCTGGAACAATTCTATGGTAGTTTTAAGTTATTCCACTGCAGGCGTGCCTGAATATACGAGTCCTGACGTTGTGGGCTCCGCGCACGCACAAAAAGCACAGCTGCTGAAAAATGTCCTCGAGGCTGTGGCAGCTAATTTTTAACAGCTTTTAGGAACTTGAGTTTATCACTGAAAAATGCAAACGCAGGTTTCTGCTGCCTGTGATTTGAACAAGACTGATTGGATACACTGATGAAATCTTAACATGATATAACTTGAACGTGAACTTGATCAAACCATCTATAAGTGTGTCTGTTACCTCAGTAGGTCTGGGGAGACTCCTTTGAACAGAAGTGTGTCGCAGCTTCAGCTCCTTCTCTCTCTCTGCATCCCGCTGAGCCTGTTACACACACACACATACATATATACATACACACACACACACACACACACACACACACACACACACACACACACACACACACACACACAGTAAACCTGAGTGTGACATGCTCTATGTGAACTACATGAGTACACATTCTGAACTGGGGTTTATGCATTTTACATGAAGTTCTGCACTCAAGAGACTCATCCTCTACATCACTACAGCCTCGCGTGTCTTTGTATGCGGCACACCCACCTGTTTGCGTGCCTGTATGTCGGCCGCATCCTCTATGAACCCGGTCTCTGTCTCAGTTTCTTCAAGTTCTTTCTCTGCGTTTTCGGGAAGGACGATCTCAAAATCATTTTTGGGAACAGGAAGTGACATCAGGCCTTGTCTCAGCTGCTGCAGGCTTTCCCTTTGCTGTGTGTGGTGGCGGGGGAGAGAAAGACAGCAGTAAGTTTGTAGGTATTTTATTTTCTTAATTTGTATTTTCCATGTAATTAGTGTTGTTTTAATTACACAACGTCTACTTTTTAAAAAACGTTTATTAGAATTTGTGATTTGTTTATGCAGGTTCTGTTTTGTTTGAATACATTTATTACTTATGACAGTGTATGACATTAGAAAATCTGTTCAGTTGTTATTTCTTAGAAATGACCTCAAATGGAAAAGCAGCCGACTTCACTTTATTTTACAAAACATTTTTAGTGTTTAAATTGATGTTTACATTTCATATATTCAGAACTGAGTGACAGTGTGTGTTTACCATGTGTTTAGCGAATGCAGGGTCAGCCAGTTGCTCCTCACTGTTAATATTCAGTTTGTCTCTCAGCGGTGTGCGGCCCGGGGTCAAACCTGGGGTCCCGGCCCCTCGTGGGGTCATCACTCCTCCGGCTTGAGGGGTCATGCCCTCCGACCCTTGACCTGCTCCAGGAGTTCTGATAGAGATGAAAAGACCACAAATATTATTATTTACAGTTAAAACTGGTTAGTTTGTTGCATGTGGTTATATCAGAATAAATGTGAGCGTGTTACCTGAATGGGGTGCTGAGTACAGTGTTGGGTGTTTGTATCTGCTGGCGCTGAGGTGTCACTCCGCTGAAATCGCTCTCATGAAGCGGGGTGTTGAGTCCTCCCTTCAGCGGAGTGTCGATGTTGGTCAGAGCCATCAGGTTCTGTGCTTCCTGAAAAAAAATACAAACACACAGGTGCAAAGTTTTTAACAGAGAAAAACAGTAATGATCTGAATTTAAACTCTTTATGATAAATACTCGAGTCTCACTTGATACTGATCATGTGTGCCCGTGTTACCTGCAGTATCCGGTCCTGCACAGCAGGGGTGCGGGGGGTACGTAGTCCTGTTGCCATGGTGTTGGTGACGCTGTACTCTGACAGGAGGGTGGAGGAGGCGGAGTTGCCGCTTTCGCTCTCCTCTGCAGCTTGACGGGCGACCTCACTGGCAACACCCAGCTTGACGACTTCCTCAAGCTCAGCATCACTGATCTATAAGAAAAGTTTAATTAAATATAAATAAATAACAGGTTGCAGAGAACATTACTAAGAACATACAGAGGGGGTTTACCTCCTCTTCATGAATGTACAAAGACAAGAGTGAAAAAAAAGAGAGATTGGAGGAAAACAACAAAGAACTGGAGTTCTTGATGAATCCTGGGATCAAACTACAGCAAAGCTCCCTATGTAAGTGATAATTAAAGTAGAGTATTAAAGGCTACTCCAGCTGGAAGGATGTTTATCAGGATAAAAGTACAAACCTCTCCCAACACAATGTGTCCTTACAACTACCTGCTGTGTAACAGTAACAGACCAGTTTGTATGAGCTCCACTGGTCTGAGGAGATATATCAGATATTAAAGTAAAAGATGTACATGTGCACCAGTCGCTGTGCGGTGGTTTACCTGGGGTGCGGGTAAAACCAGTTTGGAGCGTTTCTTGGTGAACTCGGCCACTCCGCTGGTCTGCAGGATGGCAGACGGCAGATCACTTTCTTTCTTCTTCTTGATCTTCTGTTTATCTTTCTTCCTGTCTCTTTCCTCACGTTCGCTACAGACAAACACAGACAGAAAAGCAAAACGTTTTACGAATGAAAACTGTGAGGTCAGACGGTGTGTATTTGTATTTAGTGTCTGTAAATAGTGTCTTTAGTGTCTCTTGTTGCTTAGTCATGCTTACTAGGTGTGTGTATTTAACTTTACCATCATGTTTGTGCACAAAGTGGAACCGCATTTAAATGAGGGTGTTATTTATTGGTAATTTATAAAGTGTTTGTGTGTTTTATACTGTAAATATAAGATTTAATATTACTGACTTGCGTAGTTCTCCATCCAGGTGCTGCTGCCTGAGTCGTTTGAAGTTTGGCTCCAGAGCGTCATACTGCTCCATGCTGGTGTCATAGAAACCCTTAAAGTAAACAAAAGTAAACAATTAATAACTTACAACATGATGTCGAGCTCAAAGACTCTGTGCTGATGTTGTGGATTCTGTTAAAATGAGCAGAACAATGAATAATAATTACTGCTGTGGGTTTCTTTTCGAATGGGATTTCAGCATTGTAGTCCACTCCTCTCTTCTTCTTCCTCTTCTTCTGAACATCGATTCCTGCTGCTCTCAGCTCTCTGCGCTTCTGCAGAGCAGCCAACCGTCTGCAGCAGAAAATGAGGAAAAACTCAATTATGCCTTCTTTTTTTTGTACTTGTCAGCAACTTTGTAGGCTTTCCCATCCCTAGAGCTTCAACTAAGAACATCAGGCATGAGAAAATATTCTAATTAACATAAAAAATAACTTAATTATGTCATGGCTATCTAAATAATTATACAAAAAGACCCAGGGAATACCCCCAAATTAACAAAACAGTGGATCAACCAAAAACTTAAATGTTTAACTAACCTGGCAAATTCATACATCAAGCCAACAAATGAATGGAAAACGAGTAATGAAAACTGTGTAATTGTAAATACAGCCTGTGTGTTTGTGTGTGTATGAACTTAGTTCAACCTGGCTTCCTCCAGCTGTTTCTCTCTGGCCTTCCTCTTGGCTTTCTTGCCCTGGGTGTTGGCCAGTCGAGCCCTGGCCTCTGACAGCATCTCCAGCTCATCTACAGATAGTGAGACAAACAAAAACACAAAACTCATTTATTTAGTTAGAAAACATACAAAGCAATATTGTTAATATGAAGCTACCGTCTCTTACAGCAAAGTGCATGCTTGGATGGAATTAAAAAATAAATCATTAAAGCATTCTTCCATTAAAAAGAAAAGTAACAGTCCATTACTGTACCTTCATCCATGTCCACAGGGTCAGGTCTGGCAGGTTTAGTTTCAGGATTAGGGTCGATCTCTCCTGGTTTTAACTTCCTGGGGTCCTCTCCCACCTCCTCCTCATTGTCTCTTTGCGCTGCTTTGTCTCTAAACACATACAAAAACAAGAACCATGTGAACACAGAAATACATGCACAGGTAAATCATATGATGAAGCTCAAGCTTGTGTTAAATACTTCTGTATTTGGCATCTAATAAATGATGTGTTGTGGGTGAACCTCTACTTGAATCTTTTGGAAGTTGATATCTAGAAATTCTTAAGGGATTGTGCTTATGTGCGAGTGAGATATCAGTTCTTTAGAAAGTTCTCGTGCTGAGCTGCAGCACATCCGTGGACAGGATTGAAGTATAAGTGAAATAAAATCTACATGGGCTGTAAGTTTATGAATCATGCTGTTATGTCTTATTTACAAATGTCTTAACATTATAAGTGCTAAGCATATGTAGTGTATAGATGTGTGTCAGCTCATATAAAACCGTACAGCAGGTATTCATAGTGCTCCAGACACTGGGCAGCAGTGCGTCCTATGATAGGAGCGATGGTCCTCCACTGAGTCGGCATCAGCTTGGCCAAATGAAGCAGCTTCTCCTCCTCTTCTCTGGACCATTCTGTTTTCTTGATGCTGGGATCCAGCCACTCGTACCTGTAGGCAGACACAAAGCAAACTTGAGACAATATAGTTCAACAAACACACAGCAGATGATTGAGAAAGCTGTCTCTTTAAGCTCTTCTTTTATGAATGTCAGTTAATTACATCAACTGCAAGCTAAAAATTGTTACTACTGTTAAAAGCTACGTCCTCTGGGCTTCTTGCATTCACCTGAGTGAAGGTAATATTATAAGAAAATGACTGCAGGGTAACTACTGTTGTTCCCATCACATTTGTGTCCAAAGTATCAGACTCACCATCTTGCTTTACACTGTTTAGCAGACTTGCGGTGCAGTAGGGAGGCAATACGGGACCACTGGTTTTTCCCATATTTCATCACCGCTGCCTTGAGGATCTCATCCTAGATAAAGACGCAGACACACATAAACTCTTAACATCGTCTTACCGAGTATTTTATGCAAACCTATCGTACAATTAAGTCTAACTTCATGTTGTAAACGGTGATGTCTACAAAGAGATACCTTCTATGATCACGATCAGATAACACCGTTGCCACTCTAACTTAAAGGACAGGTTCACAATTTTTCAAGTCTGCCTTAAAACAGGTGTGTATATGAGCACAGAGAGAGGTTTCATTCATTTAATCATTCCTAATGTTCATACTGGCTATTAAAAAATGCATTTTCAAATGCACTTTCAATGTAAGTGATGGGGACCAAAATCCACAGAGTGCCCACACAGACATTTTGTGTAAAAACGTATTTACAAGTTTATCTGAAGCTTTTATGAGATTTCAGCGGTCTGACTTAGTCATATCAAGTGGACATCTGCCACATTTACAGTCTTTTTAGCATAAAATGCGGTGGAAGAATAGTAAAAAAAAAAGAGACTTTGGCACTAAAAAGACTAACGTTGAAAGATATCTACTTGATTTGACTCATTTGGACGGTTGAAGCTTCATATTAACCTCAGTTAAAACTTTTGTGCATAGTAACTTACACCATAGCACACACTTATGAAGGGATCTTCTAATGGTCAGTATGAACAGGAGAAATGATTACAGCAAGAAAAACCTATTCAAATCTTCATTTGGGCACCTGACTATTCTTTTAGGACAGATTTGAAAAACTGTGAATCCGTCCTTTGACGTCTTGCAGCCTGTCTGCAGTAATGTTTGCTAATGACATATCTAACAATTATTAAATACGTAACATTGCACTTTAATTATGTTGTTTGTTGTTTTCGTGTACACAGCTTTACACAAGCGGTAGTAAAACTATTTGGACATAGCTGGCAGCAACAACAAAACCAAACTTGCTTAAGCGGGCTAAATCTCGTTAAGTTAGCAGCTAGCTTCATGCTAACGCAGACCCATAGGTTTACTACTGGTGGTTAGCATCATGCAAACGCAGCTAGCCATGTAAACACGTACCTCAGTGTTGCGCCAAACGCCTCCTTTTATCATAATTCGCGGCATCTTGGCGGCTTGTTTCTCTCTCCTCCTTCAGTAAAAAAATATAACGGATTCACAGCCAGTTATGAAGATAACTGGTGTTCACTATTTACACTTCACTACACAAAACCTCACAGCCAGCGCAGAACGAGCACGACCGTGAACCACACCGGAAACTCAACTGGTCCACCGCAATGCAATATGGGTAAGAAGGCAGCAGTTGGTGTTACATCGAAATCTGTATCCCCATCGCTTTTTCTATCCCCTTACCTCAACCTGAGCCCAAATTTGTACCCGTCCCCCAACAAGTTGTTTGTTTTCTGTGATACTTAATCTCAACTCAACCCCGTTTTATCTCTAAAAACGCTATAAACACTCTAAAAACTATAACTAAACTAAACACCAACAACATAGGCCAACGGTACGCGGGAGACTGTTTGAATGGGAAACAGACTTCGACGTAACACCTGCAGACAACGTGTTTTCAACATGTGATTCGTTTTCAGGCTTTTTACACAAATATATAGATAAACACCTCTAAATGTACAGACAAGAGAGGAATTTCAATTATTAAATTAAATTTTTAAAAATAGACTTATATTTTGGTGTTTACACTATTCCAATAAACCACAACAGTATTTTAACTATATTGAAGGCACAATTTATTTGTTTATTTGGTTGACGATGCACTAGGAATTTTATACATGTTAAAAAACACCGTTTACACAACTATGCTCATCAAGCTGCCTGTTACTGCCATTCAGCATCATTTAGTTATTTAGCATCAGTTGCAATAGCACCGTCTGGTGGTTGTAGAATAAACCTGCCAATGCATTTGCTTTAGACCTACGCAGTAATAAAAATACAGTTTACATAGAATATATGGACCAAGGATGGGCAATTGGGTGCTTTCGAGACTGCAGGGTTTCATTTCAATTAAACCCTCTACCTGCTGTCACCTCTCAAAAGCACTCCATTTGCAATCTCATAGGCCTATTATTTTACCATGATTTTACAGTTAAGTGCTGCTTTTAGCCTATTTGCCTATAGTTTCTCTGTGTGGAGGTTAAACGTTAACCAGCAGATACTAGAGGATCGTCTAAAATCCCCATCTGTATAACCTAGAAGCCCCTTAAACAGCATATGAACTGAATAAATACATTTAAAGGCTTAACTGAATGTGATCCTTTTATGTCCATTTTCAGATTGTTCTCAATCAAAAAATGATTTAGTGCAGATTTCAATTGTGCTTTGGGGATTACTGCCTGACATCATGGCCTACTATGTTCGTCACTGCATTAGGCAAAGTGGTTTCAGTGGTACAGTCATAATGTGACCTTGGCTTGAACTAGTCACTCTTATAAACTCTTCAGGCAAGGTACATCCACCTCCAGCCCAACCGATATTTTTGGCCTTTTTTAGCTTTACGCAGATATATGGTGTCGGTATTGGTATATGTCAGTAAATAAATACAAGCACAGTCAAAATACTGTATGTTTGAGGTGATGTACAGTAGAAACAGTGTCTCCATTACAAATATTGGCCTCAAGAATCCAGTGTTGGGGTCTTGTCTGTATATTCGATGCCTGAATAAACACTAAAGATCAGCCAGACATCTGGTGCAATGATGTTTTTATTTCAACTTGGTTTCTGAGGTACATATTTACTGATTTCACACAAATGATACCTGGCTACATGTATGTTCTTCACACGTTAGCACGACACAGAGAACACTTACATCAACATGACAACAGACATGCACAAACAAGGCAGGGACGGGAGTTAGCGCTGGTGGCTAACTGCACCGACCAACCATTGGCCAGAACACAAAGAACCAACCAATCACAATGGGTGATATCACTGACTTGACGGGGGGAGGAGGGGGCGTAGGGGTGAGGAGAGGACGAGGGGAGAGAGAGAGAGGAGGAGGACGATGGGGGGGATGACGAGGAAGAAAAGATGAGGAGAGGAACTAAAGGAGAATAAAAGGAGGGGAGGAGAGCAGAGGGGCTAATACCTAAAATATTAAGACGAATCGTAACACTGAGCACCATAATAAACAATAAATAATATTTTCAGTATTGACAATAAATAACAATCTCAGAAATAACATTATTATCCCTTTTCAATAACATATATCCTTAAATCTGATATAAGTTGCACACTTTCCCATCAAATAGTATGATTTACCTTACTGCAGTGGACACACACACACACACTCTCACACACTCACACACACACATCTTTTCCGTTCTCTCTTTTACTTCAGTTCTGTCCAGTGTTACGAGAGCAATACTGTAGGACCAGGGACACAGGGTCATCTAAAGATGATTTAAAGGTGATGCTTAGCTCGCTGGGGGGTCACATGCAGACTGATATGTACAACTGTAAACTCCCGCAGTCCCACCCACCCTCTCTTAATCCCCCCACGACATCTTTCCGCTTCTCTTTCCTTCTTTTTTCTTACCTTTTTTCCACCTTAACACATCTTTACCATCCCTGTCCTTCTCACTTCCCCCCCATTTAATTACCAATCCCCTGAACCCTGATCTTTCTTCCCTCTTTCACCCCAGTCTCCCCTCCTTTTCTCCCCTCTTTTTTTTGAAATTTGTCTACTTCAGGTCCCCAGCGTCTCCCTGGATGGTCTTTTTGATGCGGAGGAGCATCGTGGTCAGCCACTGGTCCAGACGGGACACCGAGTCGAACTCCTTGACGGCCTCTGTGAACGCCTCGCTGTTCTGCTCCTCGTGAGCTTCTAGGAGTTTCTGTTGTGACAAAACGTAAACACGATCCAATACATAAAACTTAATAAAATACTCGGATTGTAGGTTAAAAGCAAACCTGATAATAAAAACTCTATGAATATTTTGTGGCTATTGTTAAGTGAACTAGAAAAGCAGGGACGACACTGGACTCCTGAGCAGGCCATGGCATTCAGATGAACCAGTGGGGCCAGTGTAGGTTAGCCTGAGCAGATAAACTGTAGATATAAGGTCGGATTAAAGTGAAAGTAGGATTTAAAGCTTCATCAGAGGACTGATATCCACTGCAGGGCCTGGTTATAGGTAAAACCTCATTTAACATTAATACTAGGCTTCTATATGTATGCTCACCCAACTTTAGGCACGTTAAACTACGTGTATTAACAACATTTAGCTTATCTATAAATCATCTTTAAATCAATGAAGTGTTAATCTGAGCTGAGCATGTGTTACATTTACAAAATGTTAGAACAGAAATGGAGAGAAACTGAAAAAAAAGGAGATTTACCTTTAACAGTTTGAGCTCTCTTGAGTCTGAGAAGGCTGGAAACATCTCCTCATACTTCTCTATGGCCAACTGAAACACAAACATGCACACAAAAATGTATTAATGCAGTATTCAGTCTCCCTGTTTTGCTACTTACATTTACAACTAAGGTCACCTTTCAAAACCTGTAAATATGTAATCTTATGATAACAGATCATCATGTATGTGACATATACTCATATTCAGTAGTGTGTGTGTGTGTGTGTGTGTGTGTGTGTGTGTGTGTTACCTTGGCATTCAGTTCGTCCACTATGAAATGACACAGTGAAGCCTTGAAGAAATACTCTTTAGCGTTGTACTTTAACAGAGGATTGTCCATGGTGCTCATAGCGACCTGAAACACACACACTTATTGACTTTTAAAGCTGCATGTAATCACATATGATGTTCTTTATATTCATTCTGTATATTCATCAACTATTCTAAATGCTTTGATTGTGAATCAGCAAAAACTGTTCTTCATTAAAAAAGTCATCATTTTAATTTTCTTATGGGCGTTCATATTTTTTACAGTGTGATTGGTGTTTTAATTCGTGTTGTCGTTTTACTCGCTTGCTCTGCTTTTACATATCTTCTAACACTTTGTAAATGTGTTCAGAAAGGAGCTATATGAATTTAAAGAAATATTGTAATTATAACCTTATCCATGCTATTACACTTCACAAAGCAACACTACCAAATAAACAGTCTCAAAAATAACCATTAAAGGTGAGTCAACAACAAGAAAACTGAACATTAAGAGTATTTAAGTAACATATTTTGAAGCGATATTGTCTTGGTTTTGCACTACTTTGCACAGATGTTATAAACTCAGCTGTTACCTGTTCGTAGATTTCAATAGCTTTCTGGTACTGCTCCAGCTGAGCGCTGTAGTGTCCGACCTTCAGGAGACATTTGTTGGCTGAGCTGAAACACACAAACAAAGCACAAAGAAAAATGAGTTAACAGATAATTAACAGATAATGTTTGTACCACTGTTGTTTCCATCAGGCTGATCTTTCATACAGAAGCCTAATTCAGACAATGGATAATGTATTAGCCGAAAAAATGGTGACTTTACAACACCCTCATAAACCCATAGGAGTGGCTGTCAGCATTATTCATTGGTCACCTCGTAATATTACAGAGTTAAACCTTCAAGTGCGACTCACTACACCAGTGTTTATAATATCTGTTGCATTGTCACCATTGCATTTAATAATGGCACAACAAATGTCAACAGTACCGAAATCTGACTGATTATGAGACTGATTTCTGTCATTTTATACTCTTATAATATCAGATTTCTATGTTAAACATGGTCAAACATACAAAACTTGACAAAAAACGTGAACGTATGTACAAATGCTCCCTCTAAGTCAAAAGCCAGGGCTTCAACCTTGGCTGAAGGGCTGCATAAAGAGCTATTTTCAGATAAATAAGGAGTTCTTTTGAACTGTAAGTCATGCAAAGATATTCCAGTAGAGCCACAGAATAAAAATATAGATCTGGAAGTGTGCATGTTATGTCCTCTTTAACCATATATATGTTTATACGGTTCAGCTTTTACTGCAGGTCCAGATTTACCTGTTAGATTCTTCTCCTTTATAGTAATCGGCTGCCTGTTCATAGTGGGCAATGGCCTGAAAACAAATATATATATATATATGACATATACATAACATATTTTTTAAAAATCTGATGAATTCTATACCAACTAAACACACTAACAAACTTTGCAGGAATAAACACAGGAAGCAGAGATAAATGATTTTGTTTCTTACCTTCTCAATGTCAACCAGCTCGGACTCGTATATCTCCGCTATAGTGATGTGATGTTTGGCTGCGATGGTAAACCGACCCTGTAATCACAAACACACAAACACACACACTTGAAATACATCATTCAAAGATAAGAATGATTGTCACAGGAAGACGTTCAGAGCTTACCATGTCAGTGTAGATGTCAATGGCCTGATTTAGACAGTTGATGGCCTCTGGAAGGAGACAGATAAGGTGGTAAGGAGGGTTTGTTATAAATACAAGGAAACTGTTCAACTAACAGGAAGGACTTATAGAAGAGAAAAAGAGTCCACTGAAGCCTTCTGAGTCTACTAAGTCAAATTAAAACTCTTCCATTTCCATTCCCTCCCCGTGTGACTACTAACCTGCTAACCCACAGTATTTTATTAAGCTCATCGCTGGGAGCCGGGAGGGCTGTTGCAACATAACCCAGATATCAGTTTTCCTAGAGCAACCCAGGGACCCACTTTAATCTTCTAACAATACCACCTCAGGGTTCTGAATCCAAATGTGAAGTGCAGAGATACAGAGGCTTTCCCTCATTTTTACACTGACATGCTGGTCTTATAGTTATAAAAGAAGAAGGAGGCGGTGACTTACAGTAACACTTAATATAACAACGATTAATAATGTTACTACACTCGTTAGACTATATAGGAAAACATGACATCACATTTTCTGATCATGTTTAGAGGCTTAAAATGTGTCTTAGAATATAAGAGAAAATGCAGATTACTGTAAATAAACTACTTTCACGACCTGCGTTTCCTCTCTCTGCCCTCTTTCTGTGTCTGCTTTGCCCTTGTCTCAATACATTTGCTGTATTATTGGATAAAGTGAAACAAAAACTCATTAAAACTAAGTCAACGAGCTATCTTCAACATCTCTACTGTGTTCTGGTGTTCATCATGTTCACTCCAAACAGCCTCATCCTCTCACAGACTTTAAATGTCCAGTATGTAATTTTCTGCCTTTCTCTCTATCAAAACAATAACAAAAGGCGGAGTTTGATGATGTCATGAAGTAGTGTGGGATCATGGGAGTTGTTGTCTTCATTGTTAAACAACCAGCTTCTCCCAGCTTGGATTCCTTCAGTGTTCGTTGTTCAGGGGTTTTTTAGCAGGAGCCGAATTATCCGCAGAGGTCTCCTCATCTCCAGAACAAAACAAAATACTGAATAAAGCAGTTTCACGTTAAAAATCAGTGTTTCTCTGACGGGGAGGGGCTTCAAGCCGAGCTGCCACTAACATTTACTCAGCTTATTTCTCTGATAAGATCCAGATGTCCGATGACTAAAATCCTCTGGTTCATCCGGTTAAAAGATATACTTAAAGATGACCAAGATCTAAAAAGTGCATCATAAAAATGTGTCTTAAAACTGGATAAAAAGTTCATTTATGACGGCTTCTGGCAGACAACCATTATGCTGACGGGGATATGACGCCATTGACTGCCGACCCAATGAAACGGACCGCTACCTTGACTGAAATTACGTATTTCTCTGGGTTTGAACATTGTTGGAAACATTTGGGATGATGTAAGTACACAACTCAACAAAATATATATAACACAGGTCCAGTCGTTTTTAGACATTTTAATGTGTAAAAGTCACATATTGGGCCTTTTCATGATAATTATGAAAGCTAGAGCTGCAACTAACATTATTGATTCATCTGCTTATTATTTTCTTGATTAATAGTTTTGCCTATAAATTGTCAACTCAAGTGCATTTTTATTCATAAGCCAAATATCAGGAATCACAAATTTGCCTCAGGGGGTTTTACAATCTGTAGAGCATACGACATCCTCTATCCTTAGACCCTCGGTTTGAATAAGGAAAAACTCCTCTAAAGACCCTGTTAATGGGGAAAAAATGGAAGAAACCTGAAGAAGAGCAACAGAGGAGGACAGACAACAGTCTAACAGTCCAAAATCCAAAGATATTTTGTTTCTATCCTTTATGATACAGAAAAGCTTCAAATCTTCATATTTGAGAAACTGCAATCAGGTGATGTTTAGCATTTTACTAAAATACTGACATGATTATTTGATTATCAGAATAGTTGCCGATTTATTTTCTGTCATCAACCAATTGATCAATCGACTTGTTGCAGCTCTAAAACTTCAAGTTTAGTGATGAAGAGTAGACAACTGAAGAAAATGAGAAGGAGACACTTTTAGTGAGCCAAAAACAGGAGTAATTGTTATATGTGTAATGAGAAATCAAATGTTTAGACACGTTAGCTTGCACTTAAAAGTGTTTTACATCTGCGTTACTAAAGTTGGGAACAGACCTGATGAAACCTGCGAGGAACAAACAAAGACACACACAAGGACAAACATACTGAACAACTGAGTAAATACAGAAGACAGACCGCAAAATGAATGAATGAAAAGAGGATTACAATGAAGAACTGTGTCACAATTTCACCAATAATCACATGAAATTTGATTAAAACAAAGAGAAACTGAAAAAGGGCAACAAGGACTGTAAACTCTGAACTCTGAACAACTCTCCTTTTGCTTTTTGCCTTTGCTATCTCACCTGCTAACAGTTGTGATGCTGATTGTCCCGTTTCTACTCTTAAAAGTATCATAACGGGAACTTTTAGCTGTTGTTTTCTTAGCAACAACTAGATCAGGAATCCTTAAACAACACACACTCTCTGATTTTATCTCCTAACTGTGAACAGCAGCTGGAACAGACCGGATGTCACTCGGGCCATCTCGGTCTGATAAGGAGTGATGTCCAACTTTTTATAATCTTTATTTTACCAATAAAACCTCAATGAGATTAAAAGTCTCTTTTGCAATAAGACAAGCAGCAATGTAAAGTTTCAGACGAACAACGAAAAAACAAGTAGTACAGAGAAATCTATCACAACATCTTGTTAATCAATATAAATAATAAATAAAAAGAAGGTAAAACAACCTTAAAACAGACTAGAACTGGACTGAGAAACAGCAGCAATTTGAAGCATTAAAAACCTCCCAGCGAACACCCCGACACTGGCAGATAAATGATGACGCAGAGTTCCTGCAGCAAAGCTTTAAATCTGCCCAGAGAAACCAGTGACTGTAATAGGGAGCAGCATACATAAAAGCTCTTTTTACCAAACTCCCCTCGAACCTTCAGTACAGTCAGCAAAAAGATGCTTTTAACTCTAATCAGCCCAATAATCTACTTTATCTGATTTAGAAACACGATGGAAGGAAACAACATGAGATAAGCTACACCTGAAATATTTCTCTAGTGGTTGCATGAAACTACTCCTCATCTTTAACATTGTTGGAGGATCTGAGACAGAAAGCTGCATTTGCTTGGGTACCGGTACTGTGTGTGTGTGTGTGTGTTAGTGTGTGTGTGAGGCGGCGTCGCTCACCCTGTGGGTCGGCCTTCTTGTAGGCGTTGCCGGCGTCGACGAAGCTCGTGGCGGAGTCCAGTTTGTTCTGAAGCTGCATGTGGAGCCGAGCAGCCTGACAGAACGCGTTCCCCGCAGCTACACACACACACAAACACACACACACACACACACACACACACACACACACACACACACACATCGAGTTTGAGTGTTAAATTCATGCAAATTAAATTCATTTTCTAGTTGCTCTAAACCTGCATGTGACAAATCATTCCTGTTAAGATTTTCAGGTGTTTTTTCTCACGAATCTATCGGTGATTTAGCGTGTCGACACACATCAGGCAGCGTGACCGAATTCAAAACACACATCAAAACAGCTAAATTCTGCTCAGCGTGAGCTATTATTGGCTCCTCTGCCCTATCTAGATCACACATTGATTTCTGCAGCGATGAATATTCCACTTATTGGTCCACAAAGTGCTAAATGTTCATCTATGAATCAACTATATATGTGTGTGTATTTAAAAGCTTTTATTGCTGTTCACGGTAATCTAAAACTTTCTGCAGGCTGTTGAATCATTTATATGCTGTGTGGGTGTTTTTATGCGGGAGTTTGTTTATTTGTGCTCAGATTTATGTGTGTAGTGGTGCAGTATGAGTCTGTGATATACGTGTGTGTGTGTGTGTGTCACCTACCACTCCAGTTCTTTGCCATCTTAAACATGTTGGCTGCTCTGGCGTACATTTCGCAGGCGTCCTCCACCTTATGGTTTCCCCTATAAAACACACACACACACACAAAGATACATAAAACATTAATCATTTCCTTTGCATTTTTTTTCTAATTTTATAACCTCTCCATGAGATCATATTTTAGGGATGTTGCAACACACTCTGACATTTAAGTCCAGTTATTTTAAACCAGCATGCAGGGTTTTCCAGGCGGCTGAGACTGTTCACCTCTAAATTCAGTATTTTCTCCTCTACAGTATCTGATTTTGCATCCTGATGAAACTAAAATGAGTTCTGTTTCATATTTTGCTCATGTTCATCGGGGTGTCTGTATCTTATCTACTGTATATCTGATTAGCGGCCCTGTGAGAGCAGCTTGAACTAGTTCACACAGTGTTTACACTCACATGGGACACAACACCAGAAGAAACACACAGAGGACGACGAATCAAGCAGCCGGTGTCAACGGAGCCGGTTAAAAATTCATCATTTTGGTATAGAAATGCATTTTCAATTGCCATAAAAGATTTTATCTGTTTAATGTGACACTTTGTTAACATTTTATTATTAAAATAGATAAGGTTAATGTCTACTAGGGTGGCAACTAATGATTATTGTCATTGTTGATTAATCTGTTGGTCCATAAAATATCAAATGGTGAAAATGATGTCTTCAAATGTCTTTTTTTTTTGCCCACAACCCAAAGATATTTAATTTACTGTCACAAAACTAAAGAAACCACATTTGAGAAACTGGAATCAGAGAATTTGAGATTTTTTCTTAATAATAACTAATAGCTTATCAGAATAGCTGGTAATTAATTTCATTGTTGGCAACTAATTGATTAATCAACTAATAGATATACTTTAGTTAAAGGAAGCTGCTGTCACTTTGGGTGCAACAGTTAGCATCTCACAGGGAAATATTTAAGGATCCACTGCTGTAAAAAGACATCAAATATATTAAAACCTGTTAGGACAAAAAAAGAGAAAAAGATACAAACACAGTCTGAGGCTTGTAAACTACAACAAACAAGATTTCAATCCAATAAGGATCTTTAAGATGGAAATATTATCTGTTTGATAAATAAAGTTTGTGAGCCTCCTGTGTGGAGGATATTGTTTTCATTATTGACCTTTGGTGGCTTTTTTGCATCTACCTTCTCCCCTTTAAGATTTCTACAAGAAAGCAGGACATCGTTTATAAAAGATGTCAGATAAGTGCTAAATAAATGTCACATGGTTTCTACATTTGTGTTAAACACCTACAGAGGTTGCAGACGTTTAAAAACAGCACAGTGTTCATTAATAACACCTGTAGCTGCACCAGGCATCAGAGCTAAATTGTTAGTTTTCACCAATGAAATTAAACTTATCTTTTCTGATAACATGAACACAGAAATGATAGTTGTAAGGTGAATATACACACATTTGTGGATGGTGGTGCTGCAGATCTACAATCTGCCACAAAAACAAAACAAAACAAAACAAAAAAAAAACCACAAAATGACCCCAATTGACTTTCCTTCATCTCTTAACTTGGGGCTGAGGCTCATTAAAAAAATACACGCTGGTGCTCATGAGGGGCAAACAGATGTGACCTGGTTCAGTTCTCACACTGCCTGACTACACAACATATAATCATGTTATTGAGCTGCATCATTGATTCCAATATGTGGACGAATATTAAAGGTAAAGGTGGTAAAAGTGACAGACAGTATGATGGCGGAAGAAATTATGTAGCGCCAAGCTTAAAGCAATTACAGCTAAATAAAATGAGTTTGGGTTTAAAAAATCATACTGATCAATTTTGGGCTGTTTGACAGTTTGCATCATCTGTTACTGATCCTGATGTTACATCTATGTTCAAGATCTGCAACAGTTGAAGATTGATTCATTGCTTTTTTCGAGCAAACTTCTCACACGCAAAGATTTGTAGGTTTCTTTTTGATTTGTAGTTGTAAATCAAATATCTTCGGGAGTTGACCTGCTGGTCGGACATAGCAGGCAGTTTGAGGACATCACCTTCTGTATTTTCTGATGTTTTATAGATTTAATAATTAATCGATTAATTGAAAACATCATTGCTTGTTTCAGCTCTATCTATCTTTTTCTTTTTTAAATTAATTTTTTTACTTAATTCCACTACATTTATTTATAATTCATGTGTATAAACATGGAAAAATAAGATTAGAAAATGTGAGATATTACATATAGGGTAGCCAACAGTGGAATGATGAAGCAGTTAGACGATTAATCTCTCTTTTAAAAGGGACCACTTTAGAATGAGCACTCTATCGATCAATAATCTATCTATCTATCTATCTATCTATCTATCTATCTATCTATCTATCTATCAGGTTACATCACCACTTCCTTCATATTCCAGTGTTTCCATTTTACTTATAAACATCACACACATGTAGGCCACCAGTCCACTCCCATCCCCTACCACACACACACACACACACACACACACACACACACACACACACACACACACACACACACACACACACACACACACAAAAAGGACAGGCCCCCGCATCACCACATCGCCACCGACTGCTTCCCTGCTAGGAGCCCCACAGACACACACCGCCCTGACTGCGCTGCTCTCCCCGCCTCACTGCATCTCTGGCCCGGCCACACGCTCCATCCGAGCCCCGCTCACATCCCGCAGCAGCAGTAGCAGGATGAGGAGGAGGAGGAGAAGGAGGAGGAGGAGGAGGAGGAGGCGATGTACCACGTTTACATTTCTCTTGCGTGACAGGCCACGGCACGCAGGCCACATTATCTGTGATGACAGCTCATATTTTCTTACTTACAGCTGTAGAAAAAGACGCATCCTTGAATAAATCTATGAGAAGGACACAATGTCACTGCGAAAGTTACCAGCTGCTATAAGGATGTATAGAATAGATCATGGGGATATTATAGTGATGAAACACAAAGCTCATTATTGAGCATTGCAGACACGTTGTGGGGAATATTATGATGCAGAAATAAGTCTGTTATCATCGTGATTTCTCCGTGAGGAAAAGCTTTGGTGGGCCCTGCGTGCAGGAATCCCTCCCCCCATACCAAAATGACACACACAGAGAGAGTAAACAGAGGCAGGCAGAGAATAATGACAGCATCCTTTACCCGAACATCCCACCGAGGAAGGATCCGGACGCTTTGACCTTTTTGTCGGCTTCAGCCATCAGCTGCATGGCCTCCTTCTCTTTGCCGGAGTTGTCCATGGCGAGCTGGGTCTGCCGCTGGAGGAGGGATGGGAGGAAAACAGGCCGATGTTCCGCAGTGGACGGAGAGGAGGAGAGCAGAGGAGATGAAGCGGGAGTACGTCTCTGCTGGTGCTGATGCTGATGCTGAGAGGCTGCAGATCCTCCTCTACGGCGAGTGAGCAGGGTCATCCGCAGCTCACTGCCGCCATCTGCTGGAAAGGATGGGGGAAAAAAACCCTGGCCTGCTGGTTTGAACACAAATTAAAGGATAGATTCACATTTTTAAAAGTCTTTAAACAATAGTCAGGAGCCCAGATGAACATTGAGACAGATTTTCTGTCTGTAATCATTCATCCTGTTCATACTGACCATTAGAAGATCCCTTAAAATACGATGTAAGTGATGGGGGGGGCATGCAAAAATGTATTTAAAGTTTATCTGAAGGTAATATGAGGCTTCTGCCATCCAAATTAGTCAAATCATGTAGATATCTTCCACAATTACAGTTTTTTTAGTACAAATTTCCCTCTTTGTGTTTCGACATGCAGTGTTTTCCTGTTCGGCTGCAGTGGAAAGATCGTAACAAAAAGAGGGAATTTGGCACTAAAAGACAGTTGTTTTTGGATTACTTTACTGTTTTCACTCTTACCGCTCATCGGTGTCATTTATTGTCACAATTGGCAGCTGTTTTCATTCAAAACACTCTAAACTGCTGCAGCTGCAAATGAAGTCAATGAGAGTGGACCAAATGTGCCATAAAACCAGAACAATGAGCCCCCCCCCCGTGTTCTTCATATGAATGTCCTGTGCCACATAATATCATAATATACTTTAATTTGATTCATTGTTAATATAAGAATATTGATTTGAGCAGCTTTAAGGTACATTTGATAAGAGAAATAAATGAGCCAATTTAATTGATTAATTAATAGAAATTAACTTCACACATTTGGTATTTTTTGACTAGATTTTGAACATGTAGTTTGTTGAGTCAGAACAATATTGAGCATAAGTTGAACCACAGAGGGTTGCGTTAAAGTGCAGATATATGAAAATACACTCTTCAAAGTAAATATCAAGACTAATAAAACAATGCAAACATGTTACGTGAGTGAGCTGAAAACGATGACAGGTAAATATATTAATAGATAAATAAACAGGCCAGTTATACAAGGATAAAAAACACAACAGTAGTCTGTGAACTGTATGCTGTATTTAGTTCATGAAATTTCTGTATTGTCAGTTAGATCAAAAAGGCTGAAACTTCTCTGTAGTTCCAGCAAATCAACTCTTCTTCGTGCCAACAACAAAAACACAACAGACCATCTCTCAGCTTGAAAAAAACCTCCTCCACGTTCCTCCACGATGACAGCAGAACAATGCTTCTCTGTAAGAGCCCACATTATCAGCCTCTCACACAAAATCACAGCAACATTTTGTGAACAGACACGAATACAGCGGGTCTGTCTTGATGTGGTTGACAACAGTAATGATTCGTTATATGTCTGATCAGCTCGTCTTCCTACAACATGTTGAGCTCAGACAGCTGAGATGTTAAACTACAGTACAACAACTTATTATGGAGGAGAAAGCTGAATCACGACTGCTTCTGAAGTCATATATACATTATATTGTACTCCACTTAATCTCTATTCTCTGAATTATCACTAATGTGCTTTATTTTTCTCATCAAATCCATCAGAAACATCCGACTATGTGTCATCTGACCAGGAACAATAAACACATAACAACTTAATTCTTAGATCAAATATTTTTAATAGTTTTTCACTCGGTCTTAAAATAGCATTCAGTAAAATCAGTGAACAATTCAACCGGTGGACGATAAAGCATGCTCAGTTTAATCACGTGCTCGGTGCATTCAACAAGGCATTTTGCCGGAGAACCTTGAGCCACTTTGCAGACACAAACATGATAATTTTGACCTGATGTAGTCGCAGGATAGTGAGGTACCTGACTGTGAATATTAACGCACCGAGTAAGCTGCTGAGTCTAAAATATTGCCATTAAAATTGCAGTGTAGGCTACCTTTATGAGGTCAGGTACAGACGTGATCATCCAATCAATCAGCGGTGGCTTGTGTTTGAATAAAAGGTTCCCCTTCCAAAAAGGTTGTTGAACGCAGCTTTTAAGCCATAGTTGTGTAAGTTCAGAGGAAAAAAAACAAACAAACAAACAAAAAAACATGGAAAATGTACCAACATTTCTGGAAGATCACTGTACAAAGAGTGACAAGCTCCATTCATTTTACATTTATACAAAAAAAGACTATGCACTCTGAAACTACTTAGTAATAAATTACGTTCTTGGTCCTTAATTATCATGAAAATGACAATTCAGAAATAAACAGATCAATGATAACTATGTTAAAACAACCTTTTCACGTGGAAATAAATAAATAAATCATGCAGGGGGCAACAGACTCTGAGGCTCTTCCACCTCTCACATCAATCTGTCAGACCAGTGAACTGATGGGATGTTGTGTTGCTACTGGTGAGAGAAAACTCTGATCCGTTTTTTTGAAACTAAAAACAGGTGAATGCATAAAAACTTATCACACAATCCCACAATCCGTCTGTGTGAATCCTCTCCCCTCCTTTAAACAGTATAGAAGAAGCACGTTGATCCAAACAGTCATTCTATTAAATATATTTGTAAAGACTTAGTCAGAAATTCCCCCGTTGTCTCCAAAAACAGAGAGTAAATAAATAAATCAGTGAATAAATAAATAAATAAATAAGTAGATAAATGAATAAGATAAATGCATGATTAAAATCCATTATTTAATGACTTAAAGGAAAAGGAAGGTGTTATTCTATCTTGTTCTTATTGTCAAAAAAAATCTCATGAAAAGATCAAAACCAACAAAGTGTGTCGATACTTTCCCATTCGTTTCCTTCAACAGCTGGGCCTTGTAGTTTTCAGCAAATCTTACTCAAACAGGTGTAAATAGCTCATTTCTCGGGGACTATTTTCAGCAGCGAATTAATACACATTTAGTGCTCTAGTGAGTAAAATATTGGCCTGATTATATAAGACGACCGCCTCTTTTCCAACAGCTGATTTTGCAAAAAAAATCAACTGTTGGACAAGTTTTCCTGAGATACTATTAATCCTTGAAGCCTTTTCTCTTGTAAAAGTGAAATAAACGTAAAATCAGTCACACACTCATACTCTCTCCTGTCAGGCTGTTGGAAAGTTGTCACAATCATCTATTTAGCATTTATGAAAGTGTCTTTGTGAGAACTTCATCATCTGTGACAGCTGCAGCCTCATTCTCAGCTGCTTGACAGATGATTCAGTCCTCGGTGTATTTCTGCAGTAAAGATGTCAGAAGACGCTTTGGACTCTTTTTTTTTTTTTTTTATTCATCATGAAGTGAAAATCTTCACCTTCCTGCCGATCTGTCGATGCGGGAATTTAAATGTGTGAAAACAGGAATCAATTAGGAAACGTTGTCGAGGCAGTGAGCGAGAAGCAGCCCGTCTCTGTCAGACATTTATAACAGTCAAATTACACAGAAAGCTAAATCCATCCCATCAAATCCAGGCCATCCTCTCTTTAAGGAATTACCTTCCTGCCTTCTGGTCAGACGTACAGATTTCGAACAACTCTGTACAACAGGTTCAAGTTTTCATAAATCCCGTGTGCAATAAGTGCTCTTCATCCTAACACATTATAAAACAGCTTAGCACTTCATTTATTTCCTTGCTGTTAACACACATCTTATTGTCTGAATTGCATGTGAAGCACCAGCACTTTTACATCATGTCTTTTGTTGTCTTGCTGTGTTTTTTGATTGTGTTTTGATGCCGCCTTGCTGCAAAAAGAATTTCCTCTTGTGGGAGAATAAAGATTTGAACTGAACTGAATTTATTTCCTCCGTGCCAGAAAAACACGTTAAACTGAGCAAACAAAAACACTTTTAGGTGTGACTAACCTCGAAAAGATTCACTATGAAGGAACTCGGAAACTCTCTCTTTAAAGCTTAGTAACATTAAGGTTACAAACAACCCAGCCAGTGTTCAAATGTAATTTCCCAGATGAAATAAAGTCTCATAATGAGGTTTTCCTGCATGTGTTCATCGTACTAAAGGAACATGTCACCCAGTGCAACAGTTTGGCTCTTTGATTGTGTGTTTTTAATAGTTTTTTGGACAACAAAGGAGCTGTATGGTGCAGAGGAATAAGATATATCAAGGTTTTAAACTACCAAACACAGCTAAATCCTTTAAAAAAACAAACACTGTGTGTATTTTCCCACATCAGTTCATTGGGTGTGTGTGTGTGTTCTTCTCTGTGTGTCCTTCAGTAGACAGTAAGCAGTGATCCTGTTATTAGTTTTAGCGTATTAGTGTCGATTCTGACTGATTTCTGAGACTGACTGCAGAAAAGATCACATGTAGAAGTTGTTATATTCACCATCATCGCTGACAGACTACAAAGAGGTTAAAATAGCAGCTCAGAAATGAGTCGTCTCTGCCGAAAAATATGGTGTTTGGATGCAAAGAGGGGATTTTTTTGATTTTTTTTAGTAGTTGTTAACCTTCACTCCATGCAAAATGGAGCCTTGAGTCTGATGTATAGATAGATAGATAGATAGATAGATAGATAGATAGATAGATAGATAGATAGATCATGCAGTACAGACAAGTTTGGGTTTCAGTTGTCTGTCAAAATAACTGATGACAGAAAATAAGACTAAATGAATCTGAATTAAACGCTGAAGTACAGCAAAGTGCATGCTCGGATGGAATTAAAAAATAAATCGTTAAAGCATTCTTCCATTAAAAAGAAAAGTAACAGTCTTTATAATCTGGATTCTGTGTCTCCGTCTCTGCTTCTATCGACTCCCTTCACTATCCTTTCATCAGTGTTTCCCTCTGGTTCTTTTCTTACTTCCTTTTATTTCGATCCTTTCGCTTCTTTGATTCACTTCACAGATCGATTCTTCTTCGTATTCTCTCGCTGCTTTCCGCGTTTTTCTCTTCGTCGCCTCCCTCAGTCTTCCTCCGACAGAGTTTCGTGAGGGGTCGACGGTCGGGACTTGCTGTGACCTCTAACCTCTGGCTTCCTGTCCTGCAGGAAGTCTTCGATCTCTCCGGGCAAACACTGGAACTTCTCCTGAAACTCGGCCTCCACGGCCCCCTGCAGCTGGAGAAAAAGACGAAAACTGTGACTCACAGCAGCCACGTTTCAATCCAAATGTAGAGTAAGTCTGAAAACAGCAGTCAGGTGTCTATGTGAAAACTGAAATAGGTTTTTCTCACTGTAGTCATTCTTCCTGCTATTATTGTCCATTAAAAGGTCCCTTCCTGATGTGCTTACAATGGAGGTGATGGGGGACCAAATCCAAAATCCAAAAGTATTCAAAGTATATCTGAAGCTAATATGAGGCTTCAGCAGACTGAGTTGGTCACATCAAGCAGATTTTAGTCTAAAATTCCTTATTTGTGTTTCCTTGTTGAGCTGTGGTGAAAGTATAGTAAGAAAAAGAAGGAATTTTGTACTAAAAAGACTTTAACTTTGGAAGATATCCACTTTATTTGACAATTTTGGATAGTTTAAGACTTATATTAGCTTCAGATAAACTTTTAAACAAGTACTGTGGATTTCGTCCTTCATCACTTACACTGGATGTGCATTTGGAGGAAATCTTTTAATGCTCCGTATGAACAGGAGGAATGATTACGGCAGGAAAAAATCTGTTTCAATGTTCACTTGGACACCTGCCCGTTGTTTTAAGACTTTGACTTTTAAGAAAATGTGAACCTCTTATTTAACTTTAATTTCCAGAAAGAAATTGTGAATTAATCAACTAGTGCTATGCAAATAGGGTCATCGAGATAAACAATTGAGGGCGCTAATTTTTCAGTTGGGTGCCGTCGAACTGTTGCAGAAGAAGAAAGCGCCACAAAATGATGTAATTAAAACAGTCAAACTCAAATGTTTTTGTCCGCTGATATTTTTCGTCTCGTCCATGGAAGCTTGAGTGGAGCTTTAAATCGTCACAATACGTTCATTAAGTCTGTTTCCATTGCACTTTCTCTAATCTTGCTTTTATCGTTTCCAAATTGTAAATGTGAATAAAAACAGGTGGATGAAAAACCCACATACTGATTACAGATCGCTTCAGATTCATTGCCCTGTGAGGGTTTCTTCAGCTCGTACCATAACTGGATACTGAAGCTAAAAAGTTCTGATTACGTAAACACAGAATCAGTGAGATACATCCGTGATGAATCAGCTCCCAGTCAAAAACAGCACAGACATTCGCCTTGTTTAGGTGCCACTGTAGAGACAGATGGGCTGTACATATGGAAATGCAACCAGCTGTTGTCAGCCATTACTGCCAACAGTTGAACAGCTCCAACATGGCTGCCAGAGGGCATGTTACATCACTCAAACACGCCGCACGTCGACGTCAGCGCTGATCCTAAAACTGTGTGGGTGCGAAAGCAAAAAACAGCAGCAGCTTGGAGCCCCACGTATAAGAAATCTCTTTCTGTGTCAAGCGTGAAGAATGCAGAGTAGTAGGTGGTGTATTTCACAGAGGTGAAACAAGTAATAAATTAATTTCATAATGAACAGAAAGAGGCAATGATGGGAGGCTGAATACGCTGTTTAAATATGCTTTTTACCTTTGGTTTCTGGTCTTGAATCTCCTGCAGCAGCTCATTGTGTTGTTCCACCAGCTGATCGTGGCGCTTCGCCTGCGTCTCCTCGAGCTGGAGACAGACAGAAAAAGAGTGTGAAGAGGCGTTTTATGACTGCAGAGAGTCAGAGAAGACGGTGTTGCATCCATAAAAGTTTCATCATCCTCTATGCATTATTCAATCTATAGAAAAGCCGATCAGAAACTCTTTGTGCTGCTATAACCCAGATTCTTCATCCTCCGCTCACCCGTTTTATGTTCTGGACGACTTCATTGACGTAGGATTTATTGATCTCCATCTTCTCCCTGGGAAGACACAGACAGATGGGTTGAGCTCCGTTGGTTCTGGGCTAAATATTTTTCTCTTTTGATAAGATTAGCAAACATTATCGGTGCATGAAGTAAATGAAAGAGCTACAGCAGGTATCTAGGGGGAGATGGTGGGGGTGTTTATGGATCGTACTCCTCGGCCAGATGTTTCTCTTTGGTCTTCGCCTGGTTGATCTTCTCTGTTCTCCTTCGATCCATCTGTCTCTTCAACTCTTTCTTCTCTCTGAAGCAGCAGGAAAAACATTGGAATGAATAATCAGAGAGATGATTTGGTATAAAAAAGTTTTTCTAACTTGGATCTGCAGCAGGTAGAAATGTTCTACAAGGGATCTGCCCAAAGTATCAAATTTGATGTATTATATTGAACGAATTTAAAAGATTTACACCTCTTATAATAAAACCATAACAGAATAATAGCCTCAAATCAGAAATGTATGATGAATATGAATAGTGTACGCACATTTTGACATCTTCTGCAAAATGTCCTTCCAGTCACTTCTAATCCAAAGCCATTCAAAATATATATATTTACAGCTTTGCTTAGTTTATTGGCATCTGTCTTTTTTCCTCAGACATACATGAGATACTCTGCAGAGATCCATCTGCCACAGCCTGAAACTGCTTAAGAGAAACGCTCTTCAACGGCTGTACGGCCGTTATGAAAGAAGCCGTTCACAGTGTAATTCTTTGTGTGATTCCTCGCAGAGATTAAAGACCCAACAAATGTGATGTAATTTCAGCCCCAGATTTTCATCTTACTTGTCGCAGATGTCTTTGAGTTTCTTCATCTGGGCGTTGTGACTCTCCTCAGCCAGACTGCTCAGTCGCTCTGTCAGCTGGAGAAGAAAAAAGGAGCTCATGTTGGTTCATGTTCAAAAACATAATGGGACAAGTTAACACAGAGCCAGAGGAGCATAAAACAAATTACTTAAATTCTAAACGTAAAACATACTGTATAACCTCATTTTAGAGCAGGGAATCTTAGCTTTTTGATTTCTTGATTGTAATTATATTGTTTTTCCATATATCATCATTCAGTTGCACTTATTGGGGACATCAAAACTGACTGGTGTAAAGGTCAGGGGTCATCAGCAGCTGTTTCTGTTAGACTTTACCGTTTTGATATGTTCTCTCTGTAGATATTTCTGACTGTAGTACTGTTCCTGCCTCAGAGCCAGAAGCTGCTGCTGCTGCTCGTCTTTCAGCTGCTGGAGGCGGTCGTCTTTCTCGCTGTCCGAACATGAACCCCTGATGAGCACAAACACAAATAAATACCCCACCATGCATCGTACAAAAACACAGGAAAACAAATAGATTAGTGATGAATTGCAGACTTTTACATAACAATAATAATAAGATCTCACCACATACTGGTGCATCTTTATTCCATATAGTTGAAATATCTTGACAGTCTGTACAACGATATGATATTTTTCATGTTTAGTAAGAAAACGCGTACCTGCTCTTGCTGCACTGTCTGGCTGTCTTCTTGTATTTGTTGTTGAATTCTCGGAGGAGCTCTGAGGTTTTCTTCTGGTGTCTCCTCACTAACTCCTTCAGCTCCTTAAACTGACGTCTCTGCTCCTTCTGGTAAAGCTTGGACTGCTGCAGACTCTCTATGGTGCACACTGGGACATCTGCTCACACAGGTTAGGATACAGGATGTGTTATAATTGATCTAGATAATTAGTAAAACTGACTTTTCATTATAAAATTCGGGTTTTGCGGTTATTGCTGAAGAGTTTCATAGGACACAGAGGAGAAAACTGAATGTAATGGGCACCATATAGATGTGTGCATATGAATGTAGGCCACTGTAGGCTCATCTGTTCTATACTAAATTCTGGATGTTGTTATTTTTACTGTTGTCTGTTTTTTGCCGTTTTGTGCGGGTGTGTGAATTATTTTTGAGTGCACTGTGTTGTGGTTTCATGATTCATGTTTTACCATGTCAACATAAAAAAATTGACTTAATTTATTGTATATGACTTTTATTCCCTTAAAGTCTTAACAAGTTGGTTTTCCGACTCATTTAAACTTAAAGTAAAAACATCTCAGTCATGACTGAGTTGTAAGATATTTGAAGCAGCTGTTAGCCACATTTCCAATAAATGTCAAAGCACGTTTAAGTCAGATTAGATAGTAAAAAACATATTTAAAAGCAAGATATCTATTTTTTTAATATGAGGATTATTATGAGTCACTTTGATCTTGCATTTGGAAGTTAAACTAGTCAACTGATATCACATTTATGGTTGGAACTAATTACCTAAATGACTTGAATATGCTTGATCATTCTGTACTAAATGAATCGCCAGTTTGGGTTTGACTCACTGTACTTCTTTCAATAAATACACATTTGAAATAATAATGGTGCATTTGATATTGTTGAGAGTCTTTAGAAAGATATACTTCACCTGGATGTGATAGATGAAGTTCATGTGTGTGTTTCTACACTTTTTGTAAGAATCAGTTCTACCTGATTTATGACAATCACTGACCTATCAAAACACTTAAAACCAGATCTTCAGTCTTTGCTGCTGGTTTGGCTGCATCTAAGATACAAAGAGAAGATAGCAACATCATTAACAACAATAACATTTATAATAGTATTTCTTAGCATTTGAAAATTTTTTAAACTTTAAACTTTGGGCACCCTTTGTATTCTAGGACATTTTTAAATTACTATGTGGAGTCTTTCCATGTTAATAAATGATTGCTACCTGTTGTAGCTGCTTGCTGATTGGCTGCGGAGGCTTTGGGCGTCGTGGCGATGGGCGTGTGTCCTGCGGGGCCGGACGCGAGGCTGAGTCCATTCTCCAGCGGCGCTGACTTCTGATCGTTCTTACGCTCTGCACAGCTGTCGGCTTCATCCTGAATATAGAGAATTACAGTCATAAATGAAGCTTTCAAGACAAAGACTAGAGACGCTAGAAAGAGGACTGACCTCGGTCTGTGTGTCTTCCTCTCCGTCCTCCAGCGTCAGAGCCGCCAGCTGTTTGGACCTCTGCTCCAGAAGGTTGACATATCGAATGGGGTTGGACAGAGCCTCTATTACATCTAGAGAGGAAATATATAGAAATAGACACTTACAGAGCTGCTAGCTGTGCATCAGAAGGTCTGTATGGACATAGTTAATACATTTGAAGTTGGAACAGTTGTGTATATAGCAGCTGTAGAAGTTATACTTTTTGTAGCTGGCGGCTCAAAAATGTTTTTTTACTCAAACACAGGAAGATTTTTTTTTGTCGTTGTTGCCAAATGTAAAGGACTGATGTCTGGTCAGAGGTTAGGAACACAAGAGTTTAAATGCATGAAAGGAGCTCCAATTGTTTGAGAAACTACTTTAGCACATTGACATAATGGACAATATATAGACAGTCTCTATCTTGCACAAGACTGAGAGAATAAAGTCTTCATAGATGCAATAATGCTCATCACCCCAAAAATGTGTTTGCATTGTGCCAGATTTAAAAAACTAGGCAAGAGAGAAGGAATTATTTAAATCAAAATGGTTTACTCTGTTGAAATCATGATTGTGCTCAAGAAAATTGTTCAACATCTATCTTTTATGTAGTGTTGAGTATTCATGAGTTGAAAGCTGGGGTGCATGAACGTGTTTTGTAAATTTCACGGCTGTCTGCATCTTTGAATTTTATATTTTTTGTGTACAAGAGGAAATTTTAGCCTCAACATCAGAGCAAAAAAACGTACAATACGTTTTTAAACAACGTGGACCACGAATATCCACAGCAAAGTTCATGGAGGTCTGACCGTGAGACACCTCGTCAAAGGTCAAAGTGTTGTGAAGGAGAAAGTTTGACTTGACAGTAGTTTATACCTGCAAAGGTGTCTGGGACGTAGTCTTTGACTTCAATGTAGACAAACACAGCCGGTAGAATCAGAGACTGATTTTTCTCATTTCTCAGGCCGATATAACGATATCCTTCAAAGAAAACATGAACACATGAAGTCTGACGTAATCATCGTTGGGGTTAGTTAAGATAAACAAGATGTTGAAAGACTCTGGTGAGTTCACACCCAACATGTAGTCAGTACAATCACGCAGAGCAAGATTACTAAGAAAATTACCAGTTATTTCATTTAAAGTGGTGTATAACATTTTATCAAAGCAGCAGCGCCTCTGCAAGTTGTTTTAATGGGTTTTTGTGGGAGGCAGGATGTGTCTCCCAGTAGGCAAAGCAAGCAGAAGAAGCCAGCAGAAAAGACAGCAGCAGCTGCTGAATAATGTGACAAATACATCAGCGGATTTAGAGTCTACACGGGTGTTAAATGAGACAGGAAAAGAAATATGCAGATATTATCCTTTCAAGTTAGGGATTAAAGTAATAATGTGTGACATTTGCATGTAAAGAAATGTCCATTATTCTACTGTCTACCACATTTTGGCATAATACAACCATTTTCCTCATGATTCAGGAAGGCTTTTACACTTTTAAACAGTAGTCTAATGAGTATTCTGGCATAGTGCTGCATTTACACAAGCAAAATCCACTTTTTTTTTGGAATAATAGAAGAAAAACTAGTGTGTAGAGTTATAGAAAGTGAAACTGACAGAAAAAAACTAAACTAAACTAGGTACCTGGTCTTATGGCAGACACTGGGATAATTCGATGACCAATAAACTTCCCTCCTTCCTCAAACGCAGCGATTCTCAGAGAAGCCAGAGTAGGAAGAATCACCTGTCAGAGTCAGACCATTAAAAGGCAGATTATGGTAGAAAAGCATTAGATTCTCCCTCCTGTTTCTCTGCAGGTATCTCACCTTTTTGAACATGATAGGCTCTTCGTCCCACACTGGGTTGATGGCGTTGTTGTTCTGAGAGGTTTTGGTCTTCAGCGCTTTCCTCCTGGTGTCCACAGGAAGTCCAAACATCTCCACCTCCACGTACACACCCACCCTACGTTCAGTCAGGAACTGACCTGAAATCACCTAAAACAAAACAGAGAGAAACATGTCTCAGCGAATAAATACACACATGTAGTACAGCAGTGAGAATTCATAACAAACTAATTGGTTTATCCTAGAGGACTGCAGAAAAATACAAGTATACAGTCAAAATGTGTTGCCTTAAAGCCACTATATGTAGTATTTGAACATTTCTGACTTTGGTGACTCCTACTGGAAACTATTGTAGCTGTACCTTCACAGAGAGGGTGTTAGCTACGATGCCGTCCACTGTGTTTTCTGTAAAAGGGTCAAAGTGTTTGTCTGGCCGCCTCATGAACTCAGGCTTCAGTCTGTAGCCGCTCCGACCGTTGTACTCAAACATGAAGAGATTCAGCTGCATGGACAAATCTGGAAGACAGGGATGATGGTAGCTTTAAGGCTGATTTATGGGAGGTTGCTGGACACTTTTGATAAGAAATGACACAGACACCGTCTTACTTTGTTGCGCAATGTGATTGGGTAGTGTTACTAACATCGCCATGGAGATTGTAGTTTTCACTGAACTTCCTTGTTGATATTTTGGTCTGTAACTTTAGATAACTTGTAACATCCTTGTTTAATTAGCTTGATTAATTTAGCTAGCTCACCAAAGCATAAATTGAAAATGTTGCACGACTCTTTAATTTCTGTCGAGCCACATTTATCAAAAGTGTCGAGTGATGTACCATAAATCAGCCTTTAGAGTTGTTGAGAAGTAAAGTAGAAGGGGTTATGTTGGGGTTTTGGTTGATTGATTCATCAGTACAAACAGAAAGAAATCAGGTTTGTTAAAAGTTAAAAGTACAAGACTGTGACTGCGTAGAAAAAATTTTGAGTCCAAAAAGAAATGCAGCACAAAACATGATGTCACTAATGGGGTTTAATTGAAGTTTTGATGTTCAACTTTGAAATCAATAAATACATTTAGGAGCTTGAATCATGGCAGTTTGTGGATCAATTTGGGGATCAGTTAAGGAAATATGGCACATTGTTTTCAGTGGGTAATATTTACATTTGACCTAATGTACCAAAAAGAAAGTTGAAATATTTAGAACCACTGACTTCAACATAACCTGTTGGTGTTGATAAATTATCCAGGTGAGTACTGTATCTTTGTTTAAAGGTGCAGATTTAAAACAGTGAAAAATATACAGTTTTTTACCTATAGTTTGGTAGTTGAGAGCCACCAGCTGACATCCAGCGTTCCAGAAAAGTTGAGGCATGAAGTTGGACGAGTCAACTCTGGTTCCTTTTGGATAGATACGACTCAACTGGGATTTATTATATCTGGTTGATGCAAAGTTAAGGACAGTTATAGAGTGAGTTCGTTCACTTTTATCCCCTTGTCATCTTCCAATTGCACATGACCAAAAGAAAACCGTCACTCATAACATCATATAAACATATACTTAATTTCAGGTAACAAATGTTACTATAGATATTACTACAGCTGCTAAAACACTTTTATCTATCATATTTATTAAACTTTAATGTATTATATCTATTATACACTGGTATAGACACTGGTAACTGCAATTATTGAAAATAATATTAAAAGTCACTCATTGACTGAGACAGATTTTGAAGGTGTTTTCTTTTTCTTTTTAAGCATCAGAAGAGGAAGAAGAACACAAAGAAGAAGCGGTTGCCATGGTACGGTGTAACTGTGGTAACTGTTGCCAAGGATACTCTACAAACTCCACTGGCGACTTTGTGAGGTGCTCCAAAGCTTTGGTCTCCACAAAAGACGACATGTTGTAACAGCGGGCTGCCTCTACACACACACACCCACACACACAAACACACACACACACACATTTTCCAGATACCAATTATCTCGGTAACTACATGATTCTCTTTTGACATCAATTTGAATGTCTTTCTTCCTTTTGGTGGTTTTTAGATCTTGTTGGTAAAATGCAAGGACACATGTCTTGAGTTAAAACATTATATTGATCAAAAATACACTTTTATATCTTATTTTTTTTACTCCTAAGCTTGTCGTTTCAAGAAAGAAATAATAATAAGATCAATGACTGGAAACATGCTACTCTAATTACTACTTAATTTTCATCAGATTATCCTTAAGATGTGAAATGTACAGACAAATCCTGAGGCATTAAATGATACTGAAGGACACCAGAAAGAACAATTTAGAGCAAATCATTCAGACAACCAGAGTGTGTCTCAGTGTGTCAAACTACTGGGTTCTGATCTGCTTTTCTTACTCTTGGAGGCTTCAAAGGAGTTGAACTTGGTTGGTTGGACGTAGTTTACCAGAGTCGACATTTCCTCTGTTGCCACGGCTTCCCGCTCTGCTGAACCCTGACATAAACAATGACAGGAAAAGGGAAGTTTGGGTCTAAATATTCACCGATCCAAATCAGCGAGCTGGGTTAAACGGTGCAACACAAGGTGTCTGCAAGTTCAATTTAAGACCTTTTGAACACCACATATTATGCAGTTTAATACTTGTTTCAGGATCATACCAGACAAAGATATGAAAGTATGGAAAACCAGAATGGATGATATGGCCTTCAAGTACTTCCCAGCAGTATAATTCTTAATGATATAATTGATTGATATAATGTGTCCTGGACAGAAATAAGTGGTTGAAAATGGATAAATGGGTTAACTGATGAATAATGATTAATGCATTTAAGTTCTTTTAAGTTTTTGCCAAAATAAACACTATGTGTGAGCTTCAGCTACAGCACAATCTACTGTTGAAACAATCTCTCCTTTAGTTTATAGGTGTATAATGTCTCCAATTTTATAACTTTATAACATTAGTGCCTACTGCAGGAAAGAGATATAATAGAGATATAATACTTTTTAAGGCCTTTTAAAGAATTAGAAAACTAATTTCAACGGTTTTTAAGGCTGTTCAAGATCCGCAGATACCCTGCACACAGGTCAGATACACAGTTTTCATTGTTTTGGTCCTGAACTCCAACGAATTTTAGTCAGGAGTTTTCAGCATGTAGTAACAAAAAAACAGCTTCATCATCATTGAAACTTAACAGTAACACCAACGTAACATAAAAACAATAGTAAACAGCAAAACCAACACACACACACACACTAACCTCCTCTCACTATCACACTCCCACAACCAGCCTTTTCTTTTCAGTTTTTTTGCTGTCTGTTTTCTCTATAATGAATTCCATCTAGTCTGTTTAAAGTCTGTTTAATTCCTTTCTTTTCTTTCAATGTGAATGGTGACATTTTTATCTCCAGTTTGTGATTCTGTTTCTTTTTGTATTTGCCACCAAATTTTCCAGCTTATCTGTTTGTGAAGATAAATCGAGACTGAATCGAGCCAGTAAACAATAAGTCGTGGCTTGTATGCTTAAAGCTGAGGCGTACTGTGAACACGGGAAGGACAAGGAAACAAAACAGCTCCGACACAACACATTAAGAATAAACAACAACAAACAGCGATGACACCATAAGACGACTTAACAGCGACACACTGCAGTGACGACGGCGAAATTAAAACGACAACAAGAAGCAGCGAGAGTCAAATATAATAAAACCGCCTCGATGGTAAAACAATGAGAATAAACAACACTTGTTAACGAATGGAGACAAGCAGTGAGGGTGACTGACCCACAGCCACTAACCTTTTTACCATCATCATCTTCATCATCATCATCTTCCTCACTCTCAGCTTCCATCTCTGTTAAAATTGAAGTTAAACAAGTCTTCATCTTTGGTTGTTCTCTCTGTCATCGCTTCTTTTTTTTTTTTTTCCCAAATATCAAAGACCAGTTTAAAAGCATCAGCATAGTTATGATCACACTCATGTCATTCTAACATTTATTGTGCATTTTTAATATCATTTCACCACATTAAATTGAGGTTACATTTACATTATTAATGTTTTATGTGATATTTTTAATGTATCAAAAGAGGAGAAGAAGTAAAAATGTTAAAATCACTTTATGAAAAGTGTTTGATATGCAGTAACACCTCAGTTAATGACAACTCATGGTTGCTGGTTGTCATAGTAACATGCTTTGTGGCTTGCAGTGGCTAGTTTTTCAGGTGCTCAGCAGAAGGGAGGGGCTCCATGATAAAAAAAAAAAAAAAAAATCTTAAGGACGGGTGCAGTGCAGTAAAAAAAAAAACTTTTGGGAACCACTGTAGTACATCATCAGTGACTCAGACATGAAGAACTGTCCTTTTAACAACACATGTATGTGCAGACGAGGTTTGTAGCATCATAGAAACACTTAAGTTTAATGAGAGCAACCATAAAGCTCACCAGGATAGATTTAGCTGATCATTAGCCAGCTCTTATTCAGAACATCATCTACACTCTATAACACGGTGCTTTACTGTTTTTTTTTTTTATTAATGAACAATAATGTTTCTTTGTTTTTAAAGAAATTGTCTGAAGCTGTCTATCAAACATTAAAATCAATCCACAAATAAACCAACAGTAGATATTCACACACAATATCTGAGTGATGCAGCAAACTGAAATTTGTGATTTGTAGCACAAAAAACAAACAAGAGTATAAACCAGATAGATGCCTTTAGTTTTGTAAACAAGCAGCTGCTTTAAATTCTCACATTCAGCCCACTCAAGCGTCCACTGACTAAAGGGTCACGGCCGGTGTATGAGTGTCTACTTCAGCACAGATCGTCTGCTCTTTGTGTACAGCCGGGCTTTTAGCAGACAAGAGCGATGGCCTACGTGGCGGACTCGAGCCTGTTTTTAGGATTTGCATATCAGACGTGTCAATAAGGTTCCCTAATTCACCCCCCCCCCCCCCCCTCCCGACCTCACCCTCCTCACCCTCCTCACCCTCCCCGCTCTGCTGTTTAATTGCTGCTCTGGGCTTCCGACCTCATCTGGGATGTCCTGCTCATTACTGAGACCTCCCAGATGAGGTGCAGAGGAGCGCAGAGGAAAATATCAGCATGAGGGGAACAAGTTGCTTCGTCATCATAGAAATTATAGCTGAGTAATTTGAGGTGTCATCTGACAGGCGATCCGAATGCGACAAATTCATAAAACCGTGTATATGAAAACCATATGACCCAACTTTTTTGGTGGTTTTCAGCCTGTGGTATTAGCCCAAATTTTTCCTGCCACTCTCTCTAAATCTGTTAAAAAAAAAAAGGCACAAAAATGATCTTGGTGATCTGAATTTCTATTAACCTATCACACTCACTGCGGCACTGAAGCTGCAGTGCTTTCATTGATTTGGTGGTGACTCATGGTTGTGAAGACCTACGTCTCAAATATGTGAAAACAGCTCAAAAGATACACAAAAACACCAATAACCCTTTGGTGCCAACATTTTTTCAGCCATATGCAGCCGTTGTAGCTTCTGAAACCACAGAATAATTATTGTCCCTTATTTAATTGATTTGAATATCAGGTGTCACAGCTGAACACATTTCACATATATTTCAAGGCTGTAAAAAGTCCTTTTGTCTTTGTGTGTGTGTGTCTTACCTCCTGTGTTGTTGCTAGGAGATACTGGTTCGTTGCTCTGATTGGCAGGCTGGTCCGTCAGTCTCTTGGTGTCGGTGTTATTGGGCGGTTTGTGAGATTTCTTGTTCTTGATGAGAATTTTGCCCATCAGCTCCTGAGGACTGGGTAGGGGGACACCTGACTCCAGCTACACACACACACACACACACACACACACACACACACACACACACACACACACACACACACACGCTCATACAGCCAATGGATATGACAGTATAGCTGCTAGCTGCAGCTACCTAATAAACATGAAATTAACGGTTATTTAGCAGTTACTGCAATCTTCTGACATAACATTTGTCCTGTGTGTGTGTGTGTGTGTGTGTGTGTGTGTGTGTGTGTGTGTGTGAGGGAGTGTGTGTGTGTGTTCTTACAGGATATTTGTCCAGGGGGTCGATCAACAGAGCTTCTCCAAAGATAGATTGACAATATTCAGCCATCTTAGCCTGCTGCTTCAAACTACAAGATAGAACATAAACATAACAGATATTTTAACAAATCACAGACATTTCTGTATCATTTTATACACCAGCTGATAAGTAACAAGGAATTGTAATAATGAAATGCCAGAGATAAGCTCAAGCAATTTATTTATCAACCGGAGAGCGCTGACATCTTTATTTTTCAACTGTAAAAATGTAGCACAGTGAACATATCTTGGTCACAATTATTTTATAATCAAATCCTTATCAAACTTTTTAAACTTCCTGTAAAAAGGAATGTTGTTAGTGTCCAAATATAGTCAGTGTTAATCAAGCTCTAATAGATCTTTATATTATAAAGCTAGTTAAGCATCTTACATTGTAACCTCTTTGTACAAATAGATAAACACAATAGAAATGAGAGAGAGAGATTCTCACGAGTCCACGTGATTTTCAAAAGACAGTATGACGGGGAAAGGTGAGGTCTTGAAGGCGCACTCTGCGATGGCTTCAATCACTTCCTGGAAAATAACAAATAAAATCAGCACATCAATAGTAACAGCGACTGTAACTACAACATGAGACATTCAAAATTTGCTCTTTTGGGGGAAACTTTGCTGTTTTGGCTGAAGCACCTGATGTGTACTCACCTTGAAGGGGATTTCTGATGTCATGGTGAACCCGTGTGTGATCACAGGTTCCTCCTCATTAGTTCGTCCTTTCCACACATCTAATTCCACACAACGGCATCCGGCCAGGAGAACCTGCCTGTACATCTCCACCGAGGAGCTCCCTGCCAGCTGGCCCGCTGAAACACATTTAACCTCTTTAACGACCTGCTTAAGCCAGTTGTAAGCGGGAGCATCACGCAGTAATGAGTAAAAGCAACTGGAGATGATTGGAAAGGTTCGGGGACACCAGTGACACCACAAACTAAAAACTCCCGACCTCCCATAAGGTTAGGCCTAGAGGTCTGGAGTTTTATACATGTTGACAAGATGTAGAAGGTTTATGATGTTCTGCACAGTTCTGGTATAAAGCATGTCCTTATTATTGTTATTCAAATATGACTCATTTTGTTTGTGTTTTAGCCACATGCTAAACAAACACATTTCCAGAAACTAGAAGGTGTCACTTGTTAAATGAAGCCTAATACATGCATCATGGCCTCACAGTTCTTCTGTTATAAGCTTTTCCATTTGGCCAAATAGGTGAAAATTCTATAAAAAGGGTGGATGTTAAGGGGTTAAATATAAAGTTATCTCTCCAAGACTACATGGACAATGATTACTGCTGGTTGGATAAAGAAAATAGAAGAACACAGTCTTTTAATGAGTTTATTTGTTCTGAGCAGAGAGGAAAAGCTTTAAAGCCTCGGACAAACAATGGACAACAAATTCAATGGTCAGTTTTTACATTCTGTAAAACATCTTCCTCTCTGCTACTGGGCAATTAGGGAACTTGCATATATAATACGGAGGCAGAGGAGGTACAATAGGCTTATGATCCCCCTAAAAAAATCCAAGACATGACCCAAACCAGCTCTCAGGTTGTCCCTTTCTGGTTTAAAATTTGTATTGGAGCCAAAAATGGTGAGTTTTAACCACATTGTCTGTTTCATTGAGTCCTTTTGTGTCCATTCAGGATCAGATTTTTTTTAAAGGATGATCACTGGTTCTAGTAACATAGTCAAGGGTCCTTTCAGGTTAGATAGTGACAACTGCACACCAGGTGTTTAGCGGAGGTGATACAATGATCTACAGAGGACGATCATGTTGAGATATTTTAGATGAGGCTGGAGTCAAAATAAAGCCGAGCATGATGGTCTGTGTTCTTGATGGTTTGTATCACATGAATAAATAGCTGAACATTAGCATCAGTCCAGACTGTGCTTTGGAGGCAAGCGTATAGTAGTGTGTGTGTGTGTGTACCTGTCAGATATGTGTTATGTGATGAGTTGATGAAGTAGTGAGACAGCGGAAAGCTCATATCTTCAGACTGATCCAGTTTTTCCGGTGGGATGACGCCGTTCTCATCACTGGATAGATAACTAGTGAACGCCTGGAGGGAGATGACACCTGCGCAACACACACACACACACACGCACACACACACACGCACACAAAATTATGAGGAGGAGGACAGTTATCAATATGAATGAGTACATCTGCCAAATGTTAGAAAAACATTAAAGAAAATAGAATTTGTGTTTAATCTTCCTGATTGAAATGATCTGCCATGTTTCCTTGCTGTAAACATTTTATACATCCTCAAGTGCCCCTTTAAGCCTCTTTCTTAACATCTTATTGGTTTTGTAATATTTTGGATCTGAAAAATACATATTATTAAACTTGACAACAGTTCAGTCATGCCCAACAAGTCCTATAATCTAAACAACATTGCCTTCGACCCGTGTAAGTGCTTTTTTGGTCTGCTGCCTCTATGCTTGAGTTTCAGCAAATAAAAGCACTCGGTTCAGGTTAAGTCACACCGCCTCTCACTTTTGCTCCTCAGCTGTTTGAACAAATGACCAAGGACATGTTTTTTAACAGGAAAAAGACAGTCTCCTCATGTCTGATGGGAATCTTTTGAGCTAGAAGTTGAGCAACATATTAATATTTACAGCTTGTTTCACAAAGAAATCACATTTTTTGATCTTGATATACAAAAAAATCAAATGAAAAAGTCCAAATGAACACTAAAGCAATTGATTCTGGCCAAATGATCAGTTGGGGAGATATACAACAGGATTTGCCACATCTAAAGATACTGATTCCTGAAAAAAAGTCTATTAGATATCAGGATGTTTAAGTTTTTCCTACATATATGTGTATTGTTGACAAGCACCAGTAACGTACCAATACAAGGACCAACATGTAAATGATCTAAATATAAAAAGTGTCAGTTTTCGTCAGTTTTCAGAAGTGGTGAATCAGAAGAGAAAAGACAGAAGAACTCATACTTGTGTTGACGGATTACATTATGTTGCAGATGGAAAAAAAAAAAAAAATTATGCAACATCATGCTGGATTCAAAGTAGATGCCAAATCATCTTTTTGGCAGGATCCAACACAAATGTGAGCACCTTGAGTGCCTGTTTTAGCAGTTTCAACTCTGTGTGGGTGGATTATTTTGATATCAACTCTTGTACACACACACACAAGTGCATATTGGTAACAAACGCAGCTGACTAGCTAATGGCATCTTCAGCTATTTAGGAATATTAAAATCTCAGTGTGACCCCGAGGCTAAAAGGGCAACATCTGTCCTTGTGTGAGTTTTTTTTTACCTTGTTTCAGCAGCTCCTGGTCATGTTGGTACCTCTCAATCAGACTGTGTGTCTGCGCGGGGCGAAGAGGCGGGTAGAGGATTTCGTTCAGCCTCGGGTCTCTCTGCTTGTTGTTGATGAAGTCTGTCATCTGGTCGACTGACAGCGACCCGTCATTCGCTCCTCTATGGTGCACAGCGGGGTCGGAGATGAGGTTAGAGGGCATGGTATATCTACGGCTACTCAAAACATTTTACATCTGCCACATTTACAGCCTTCAAGAGTGTCAAAATATGTTGTATCACAGCGCATATTTTTATTTGAGGAGTGGCAGCCAACACTTCAAGGCAAAAAAACACTTGTACAAACATACTTAAGTGCCTTGAGTGATTTAAACCTACATCAATCTTAAAAGTTAAGTAGTTAGTAGTAAAAGTTCATTTACTTACTGGTTCCAAAGCTAAAACACATTGTTTTGACAAATAAATAGATCTATTTCATTACCCAGTTACGAAAATCTATTTTTAAGAGCTGAAATATTTAGTCAGTTAGTTGATAAATGATAAATTGTATGAGGATTTGATCATCAAGTCATGTTCAGACAACATGATTTGAAGACTCTGGGAACTTGTGATGTATATTTGTCATCATTTTCTGAAATTTTATAGACTAGTTATTTGAATAAAATCATTAATAGATTAATAAAAATGACAAGAATCATTAATTGCAGCCTGATTTTGAACATACAGCACTAAACTTGATCAATTAAAGCGATTAACACTCGCAGGTTAACGATACGGTCGTTATCTCGCTCCTTCTTTGTTCATAAGTGGGACAGAAGATGAATCATTATTCATCGTTCTTCCCGTATCAAAGAACGCAGCCTGAAGCAAATAACAAAAGACATAAAAAGGCTCGTTTTGTAAAGCGTCTTCCTCCCAATTAAAACATCTCGAGTGTAGTTCAGGTGAACGATTTTTTCTGAATACTTACTGCAGTTTAAAGATGTTGCCGAGCTCCGGACGAGGACACAGACAGTCTAAAAAACTCCTGTAAACTTCCAGAGTAAAGTCCTCCAGTTTGACGCTGTCGCCCTGTCAAATATATAAGACGCAGAGTTTAACACAAAGACATTTTTTACATTTATAACAACTGAAATTGGCAGTGTGCATGACTTTGAGTGTCCAGCATCTTCCTAAACCTTAAAAAATCATCAATTTTCTCCTCATCTTTCATTTATTTCTCCATCAAAATGAATCTTTCTATGCTCAGAGACTCAGTGTGCACGGATAAATCTGACTCTCGCTTTTTCCACTGGTTGCTTAAAAACTTGATGACCCAGATATTTGAGCTCATTTCACCTCACCATGCACTGTGAGTCATTCTGGACAAAAAAGCACCAGAAAGAACACCTCAACTGTAAATAGAAAAATGGAGGAAAAAGGGGAAGGATAAAGCTTAAAAGGATGTGTCTGTGTGTGTCGTATATATGTAGTTATACGAAGTGAAGGCAAAAGCTTTACACAGTTTTCTCTACACTGTATCAAGCAAAAGGTCTGTATCCTCGCCATAAAACTCTATTTTCTGCCGCTAATAACAGAAGAAACATATGTGAAGTGTGTACCCGTCCGTAAGGCAGTCTGCAGTTCTCCAAGGCATTCTCTACTTTCTTCCTGTCTGATGAAAACAGCCGACCGATGCTGCAATGAACAGTGACATCACACCGTTATCAGCTCATCCTTAACAACAGCACGCCACCAATCCAAAACCTACATTTTTTACTTCTTAAAATATCTCCTCCTGACTCCCCTCCTCTATTTATAATATCCCCAAATTTACTCCTGTAACTACTCCAAATATCCTGCTCTAACTTTACAAAACACAATCCCCCCCAAAAACTCTTGGTCTACCAAAATTTCACCCAATAATTTGCAGTGTGTTTCTCAACATCCCCTCGAATGTTGAAACCATCTCGGCATCCTTAAAACGTCTAATCCACTGTCGACTTCCAGGATATATCATCTGACCTTAATTCAGCTCTTGGTTTGCTACTAAAATACCGCTTTCCTTCATAACTGTATTATCCATCTCATGCGCCAGCAGTAGTTGATTACCAGGTCAGTGCTGAATTAAGCACCTTCCTGAATCCTGTCCCTGTTTTTGCTTTCCCAAGTGCACATGGAATTAAGTTTATTTTTGGAAGCAAGGGACAGAAAAGAGCAAAGTTTAAGTTTGTTCATGTCTCTGCAGATTTCTTCAAGCTATTTCTTCACTTTCTCTAACACGTGCCTCAAACTTAACATTCAATTAGAGCCATTTACTGAAAGATTAGAAGGGTAATAATAATCATCAGGAACTCACTTCTTGACAGGAATTCTCCCCTCTGTGTTCAGCTGGAGGGTTAACCTGACGTACCTGAAACAAAAAGAGAACAACTGTTTTTTTTTCCGCCTCCCGGGTCAAAGGCTCCCAAGGTCCACAGACCTCAAGGGTGTGACAATATGAGACTAATTATTGTAATCGTAGACTTCAATTATTCTCCTTCAGTCTTCCCACTTACAGTTGAGACAGACAGCAACATTTGTTGGAGGTCTTGAGTAAAAAAATCTATATTCAAGCCATCTGTTTGGTCTCCTTGTTGCATTTATCCTGAAGATCAGAGTTATTCTGAGAAGAACTACATGGAGCAGTATCTCTGGTGCCATTAATGTTGAGAAAATTTGGTGCAGCCTCATTCAAAATTCAGTTTTCACCATAGCAACCTGCACTCTTTTAGCACCCTTTATATAAGAGTTTGGGAATTTTGTATGATTTTATGCTTTCAGCCTTGAAACCAGCTTTGAGGAGCTAAATATAACTTGCTTGTCATTTTACAGACATAGATTAGTAGACATATAGTAGATGTCACCGTAGCGGCATTAATCTTGAACCAAACTTACTTGAAAATTGAAATAACTTCATGAATTCATATGAAGTAAAAAATAGATCCCATTAAGACTAACAGTAGATTTCTATAATAACTTTAAAGGTTAACTAACAATGCATTAGTCAGAGCATATTTCAGATGTAAATCTTTCAAAATGGGTCACAAATGTATAGTTTCAGTAAAAAAAACAAACGAATGACTTCCATAAAACAGCTGGGCACTGCAGTTTTTAGCAAATGTTACTCAAACATGAGTGAATAGAACATTTTTTTGCGGATTATTCTCAACAGCAGATTAACTCACATTTGATGCTCTAGTGAGTGTTTACTGCAGCCGGACGGTGTATGTGGGTTTCACTCAAAATAAACTGCAGTATGTGCTCATAGCAATGAAGGAACATGTCACCCGGCGCAGCGGTGTGACTCACTGATGTGTTTTTAATAGGTTTTGGACAACAGCAGAGGTCTGTGGCACAGAGGGATAAGATATATCAGACTTTCTGGCTACACAGACGATCGTTAGTAGATCAAGTCACTGTAGGTTTTGGTCTTTTCTTGGAATGTGATGACAATAAGAAAAGTAAAGAATATCACCAGACTTATACTTTAAATAGACTGAAGACAAAGTGTGCTTAAAGTGTGTGTATTCATGTTTTGTGTATGTGTGTGTGTGTGTGTGTGTGTGTGTGTGTGTTTGTGTGTGTCTTCACTCACGCTTTCAGCAGACTTTGGTCTCTGTTGAGATTGTAGCTCAGGAGGTTGGAAGACAGAGAAAACAGTTCCTCACACCACACCTACCAAAATCACACACTCCATCATCATCATCATCATCATCATCATCATCCTCTTCCTCCTCCTCACCAGTCCCTGACATCATCACTGTACCTTCGCTTCTTCCTCCTGCGTCGCTATGAAGTTGAGCTGGTTGACGTTTACATGGTCTGAAGCCGTAACCACGGTAACCATGCGGTTCTCGAGCCGGCCAACCAGGTTTCCAACATCCAGCAGCTCCCGCAGCTTGGCCTCCTATTGGACGATACAGAATGTCGGCTTAAACGGAGGCATGCCGGAGGCACACGGAGGTGACAGAGGGAGGTTGAGGCTGTTTGGGACAGTTTGTTTGCTTCTCGTTTATCAAAAATAAACATCTGCTCTTAAGGTGACAGCATGATATATCTCACAGACAGTTAAAGTTTATATCCAGTGTGAAATGTTATATATATTTGCTGCATGTTACGTAGTGGCAAGGATGGCTGCAGGTAGTGTGGTTGAAACTGTGGTAATGCTTCTCTTTGAGGATGATCAGGTAAATATTAGGTGGTACAACATAAAAAAAAAATGTTTAAACTGCTGTTTGTTTGGTTGAATGTTACCTCACTGAGGCTAAACTTTAACTTCATCTTTGGACAGCTTGCAAGAGTTGGCAAAGACAGTACAACAGTTTTCTTTTTTTTTTCCCACTTGAACTCAGTCATGACAAGCCATGATAACCATGTTGTTTATCATGCTGAGAGTAAACATGGCATGTTGTTTCTTGGCTGAATCAGCCGTCCGTAAGTTGGCACAAGTGGCGTGTGCTATTTCATGTGGAAACTCTGCTGATCCGGTGCAAAAACTGGCGATGTCTTGGGATTTGGAGCACACACACGATTTACCCTGGACTATCCATCATGCACCATAATATATTATTATGCAACACACTGCGTTTATTTACTCATGAATGTGTAAAATCTCAGACACCTTTCATGTGATTTTGTCAAAACCTTGACAAACGAATATCTGCAGCATTCTGGCTTTCGAAATACGGCTGTTTGGCCCATTTGGGAACTACAGCTCAAAATATGGCAACATGTAGTCCATCCATCCATCCATTTTCTATACCACTTATCCTCTAGAGGGTCGCAGGGGAGCTGGAGCCAATTTCAGCTGACACTGGGCGAGAGGCAGCTTACACCCCGGACAGGTCAACAGTCAATCACAGGTCTCACATATAGTAAAGAGACAGACAACCATTTACACTCACATTCACACCTACAGACAATTTAGAGTCATCAGTTAACCTAATCTGCATGTTTTTGGTCTCATAGTGAATACCCCAAATACATTCTGATCATGAAATAGCAATTAAATCTACAACTGTTGGTGTAATGTTAAATGAATCTTGGTGGCCGTGGTAGATTACTTTTATTAGTGGACCTAATTCTAATAAATTGGACTTTTCACTCTTGGCTTTTATTTTATAGTGGAATTAAAACAGGCCTCTCTTAATGTACATATCATACTCCATCGCAGTTTCCTGCTTTACCTTATCCTTTAAGGTTTGTTGATTTAATTTTAATAATCTGGTGTGTGGTCACAGCCATTTTAATTCCTTCCTCTGCCAAATCTGAAAAAGACTTCCTGGGGAGGAGTCATCGAGCTTCTAGGAGCTTTTCCTCCAACACAGCGGCCAATGTGATGACATGTACGCCTGTTTCTTGGCAACAAAATATATGCAGAGGTAGTGGAGGAGCAGAGGGTGGAGATTATTTAAGATTTGTGATGCATCTGCCTTAAAACAGCAGCAGTAAAATAAATAAAACGTTAACACAACAGCAGACAAACACTGTGAAAGGATAAAAAAATGTGATTATAATTGAATAAGTAAAACATCAGTTGCTTCGCTGCGTAAGAGGAGCTGTTATCGAGTGAGAGGTCACTAAGAGGTTACAGAGAAGCAGTTAGTGAGTAGAAAGAGGTCTCTAAGGGGAGAGGTAACGCAGGCAGGAGATGGTGTAAACCTTTCACTGAGAGGTGAAGAGGAGGTGAACGGAGGCAGAGAGGTGATGGTACCTTTGGTGTTTTGGTGCTTCTTCCCGTTCTGACATCTTTTATGTGGGTCAAGTCCAACAACTCTGTCTCCTGAAGGAAACACACACACACACACATACACACAACACAAGCACACACAGAGTCAGCTAGGAGGTATGTGCACCATCCTGTTTCCTGCTAAGGATTTAAACCCACCCGGAGAGAAAGTGTGCATGTGTGTGTGTGTGTTGACAATAAATGATCACATGCTGTGTATATGCTGGCTCTCTGCAATTCCTATTCAAAGTCTTATGACTGTACATATGCAGTTTTTATTTATGTGTGTTTTTACATTCACATTCACTGTACAGCATACATATCCAGTTAATGATTTATGTACATACTATACTTGTTTGCCAGTATTATAACAAGCTGTGGTTAAACTGTTGACAGAGACAAATGGTCATGGTATATTTCAAATGTTAACTTTGACTCAGACTGACTCAAATCCCAAATTTTGATGACTCGATCTGAATACTGATGCTAGTTAATAATATAGGCCTATGAGTATGATGTGTATGAGTATTTGTCCGTATACAGTATGTATGTGTGCTCAACCTTGTTTTGGTCCGTCCAGTAGAGGTAAAATCCATGTGGATCCACGTGCAGAGTCACTGGAGTCACAGTTGACAGATCCTTGATAGGAAGAACAAAAAAAACACATTATAAATCACAATAAAAGCAAACAGTTTTCAAACAGCAAATAATTGCTGCACTATAGAATACATTAAAAAATGTAACGTCCATAGAAAATACTACTTTATGTAACAAATCCCATCTCACAATGCAGTGGACAAGGGAGTGATCTTTGGACACAGTGTATTCGAAATCACTCCGTATTTACTATGTAGTGCATTATATTTACTGTCCACTATTTTATTTGAGTGTAAATGCATTCACCACCCCATTAACATACAACAGGGAGGCAAAATATTAGGAACACCTTTCAATATAATGCATCCCAGTATACCACCACCACCCACTACGAAACATAAACATAAAGTAGAATTATCACCTTTCTGACAATGTCAACAAAAACTGAAAATGTATAAGCTTCATAAAAGTAGAATTTATGGCAGAGTTGTTGTGCTGGTTTGCATTAGATCCTAATAAAGTGGCCGGTGAGTAAATATAGTTCCCTTAAAAATGCCAAAATGGAATTTTAGAGATTTGTTTTGATTATATAAATTATATTATACAATATTTTTTGTACCTGAATCAAGTAGCTTTTCAGTTTCAGGCAACTGGTCTCAAATGATATGTCTAGATTCGAAGATTAGAAGTTATTAGTTAACAAGGTTTCATGTGAGAGGTCAAATATAAGATTTAGCCACTGTACAGAGGCAGTAGTCCAATCAAAATAAACATAGTATTTTATGTATTTTAGGCTTGTGACAAAATATTAAAAATAAAACAGGATCCAGGGTGGAGCCCTGAGGTACCCCACAGCTGATGCTGTCTTTAATATTGAAAAAACAGGTAAAGTTAAAACTGATATCTGTAATTTTCCATCTGTTCAGAGTAGAGCATATAAAGGAATCAGGTAAGCTGAATCTATTTACTGAAGTGATGAGGTTAGTTTTCAACATTTTAGTGATATATTAAAGACGCCATCCAGTTTTTTGTTTATGGATAGATACGATAATGATAAAAATTACTTAAAAGCATCAAGAATTAATTCCTAAATGACAACGTAGTTCATTTTTCAGTGCACTCCAAATTATCCAAATGAGTGTTTTCAGATCCTCCAAGGTAAGGTTTTGGGAAATTAACTATAATCAATGTAAGTGAAAAGATTGTGGCAAATAAATGACTGTTATGATAAAGATATGCAACTAACACAATCGGTTAAAGGAAATGGCAAGACTGTTTAATAAACCAAAAACAATGTTGACTGTTAAAGGGAGAAGGGATGTGAGCTGGGGTCTCCATTGTGTGATGAGACTCTTCTTCACACTGAACAAAAACATGCAGTTAGTTTTTTGAAACTGTTGGAACAAACAGCCAGTGCCGTCATATTTCTGGAGGCAACCGTATCATTAAAGATATTACAGCTTTTAGCTTTAGCAAGGAGCATCTCGTTCCATGTAAAATGCTGTTATCGTGCTGTGTAGAGAAGAAAATGTAAATTCATTTTGGGATTATTTAAGATTACAAATAGTAGAAATGTCCACATTTTCCCTATATTGACACTCCCATGACCAGTTCCAGGTCTACAGCTGCCATTTTATCCCAACAACATCTTGGTGGACCCAGTCTGCTAAAATATTTGTTTAGATGTCAGTGCGCATAAAGTTTGGTATATTTCGTTGCATATTTGGAAAGGTCATGTATTCTGCTGCCTGATCTCCTCCCCTCATAGTAAGGCAGACTACATTCAGAAGAATAAAAACTAGAAGAAAAAGCTTGGAAGATGGTTAACTAAAGCTCTGTCACTCGTTGGCATAGCAACGAATTCTATTTTTCATAAAGCTCTGCTCTACATGTTGAAGAAATTCGAATATCAAAAAAAACACACACACACACACACACACACAAGCCTCAGTCATGGTGTATAGATCCAACGTTACCATGGATCGGTTCATCCGTAAGTATGATTCATGATATCATATGGATCAATAGATTGATTCATACACACACACACACACACACACACACACACACACACACACACACACACACACACATATATACATACACACGACCAAACAAACATCCATTCTTTCTCACACACAGATCAGATCTGTTTAGGTGGTGGTAACCATGCCAGTTACCATAGCAACCGGACAGCACGTTTCTCATTGTCAGGGCTCCGTACTTCAGCATACCAACACACACACACACAGACACACAGACACACACACACACACACCCTGCGCACGCACATACACACACTCAAACACACACACACACACACACACAAGCAGACACAACTCCACAAATACCTACAATTATGTGTTTGACTGTGTCTTTCTTGACTGCGACTGTCTTTTATACACATTTAAACGCCCGCACAGCGCAGTAAAGGCATACAAATAGATTTCATGCCAACAGGTGGCAATACATTATAATTGTATTTCTCTCTCTCTCTCTCTTTCTCTCTCTCTCTCTCTCTCTTTCACACACACACACACACTTCTCTCTGTCTCGCTGGCATCTAATCCACAGGTACTTACTGCCAAAGCTCAATCAACAAATGAATAGTAAACACATCTGACAACATGGCACACATCCTCCTCTTCCTCCTCCTTTTCTCTCCCTCCAATTCTATTCAAACAGATTTGATCCATCTGATAATGATCATTTTCCTACATTGCCAAAACAGATGTATATAGTGCAAAAACAAAAAAATAAACCAAAAAATTGAATGAAATGAAAAAAAGCATAAGAATAATAAAGGATTGTATTGAGTGCTTCTTACCTCGTCCCATTTAGTGAAGTTGCTTCCGTTCCTCAGCGTGTGAGAGACAGAGGGAGGCTGGAGTTTCAATGCATGGACCCCCGGCTGAGCACTCGCCATGGCTTCACACACATTAACACACACACATACACACACAGACGCTCTCACACACACACTCTCACACACACACACACACACAAACTACAGATGCTCAGGCTCAGACACTGAGACTCTGCATCTCTGTCATGTCCGAGCCCAAACTCCTCAGAAGTCAGGCAGAGATGCTCGGCTGCAGCAGCATCCTCTCCACCTCAGATTTTTCCTTATTTTGTCTGCACTTATTTTGTCTTCTCTTCCCTTTATCTTCCTTTTTTTTTTTAAATTTCAGTCCCTCTTCTTCTCTCTCCTCTTACTATCTGCTCTGTCTCCTTCCTCTCTCCTCTCTTTTTCTTATCCCTCCCTCTTCTCTTCTTCCTCCCTCCCTCTCCTTGTCTCCCCCTCTCTCCTCTGTTGGTGCTGCATCTCACAGAGAGACAGACTGAAACAGATGCCTTTGTGGGAGACAGGATACATGTGTGTGTGTGTGTGTGTGTATATGTGTGTGTCCATGTGTGTGTGTGTGTGCGTGCACTGCCTCCACAAATTGACTCATCGGTGACATGCGCACAATGGCAGCTTCCCACAGATGGGGGAGGGATAAGAGAGGGAGAACAGGAGCGACGGAGAGAGAGAAAGAGAGAGAGGTAGAGAGAAAGAAAGACGAGAGTGGGAGAGATGGAGAGAAATCAAAAGAGAAGAAGAGAAAGAGAAGGTGTAGTGAGAGGGAAAGGGAAAGAGAGTGGGTGATTTAGTGCATGGTGAATCAAACCAAACTAGGATTACGGTCAAATGAGGCCAATTTTGAACATTAAATGGCCAAAAGTATGCGGACAGCCATGTGTGATTGTTTAATATGTCATTCCATTTGCAAAACTGGCGTTAATCTGCTGCTATAACAGCCTTCAATCCTCTAGACGGGATTCCCACAAGATGTTGCTGCAGGGATTTACCTCTGGTCAGCATTAGCGGGGTCGGACATTGATGTTGGTCTGGCTCACAGTCGGCATCAAGTTATCATAAAGGATGGATGGGGTTGAGGTCAGTTCAGTTCTTCTACACCAAACTGGGAAAACCATTTCTCCACCTGGCTCTGTAAACAGAGTTAAACAGGAAATGACTTTCCCCAAATTATTTACACAAAGTTATAAAATATCATTTTACACTGTGACATTATGATTAATGTTAGTTGGAACTACAAAAGTACACAAAAAGCACATTACAAGGGTGTCCACATATTTTTGGCCATATAGTGTATTTAAAAATACATATTTTGGCATTAGATTTTTATGTTTACTAATGCTACTAATTATAACAGAGGAAGGAAGAGAGTGGGCGAGACAGTGGAGATTTAATAACTGAATATTGGAATGATGTTGTAAAAACATGAAACGGTGAAAGACAAACAGGCAGAAAGAAATGACAACGTGTCCCTAAATGAAAAAAAAGGAACTGGCAGTTTTGTTGTAAATAAGAGAACATGGTGTGTAATAATTCAGAGGAATAAGAGGCAAATAAAGACATTTAAGGATTACATTACAGGTAATGTATGTAATATCTGCCCTTGCTGCGGATTAAAACCGAGTCCTACTGTGTAAAACACTCTCAGTAAAACATGTCGTTAAGTGTTTGCAGAGCAGCAGACGACATAAATACAAATAAAATTCTCATTAAATTGCATCGTTATCGATTTCACAGAGATGTCTGTGGAAAAAGGTTTCAAGATGACACATTTCTCTCTGATTGTGGAGCTGCAACAAATGATTATTTACTGTTTCCATTTGAAGTATTTCTTTGGTAGAAAATCAGATCTGATGAAAACTTTTCACAAGGAGGTCCATCAATGAACCGACTAACAGAGACACTGTTTCTGATTGAAGCCAAAGTAAAACCAGGATGTAAAGAAATGATTAAAATACTCAGAGTCAAAATGATGGAAAAATAAAATTTATACTTTCAAAATCACAATGAGCAGTCAAAATGATGAGATAATAACCTACAAACTTACGTGCTCATAATCTTGATTTAGCATGAGTATTGTTTTTGCTTTTTATAACATTTAATCTTGTTTTCCTGTTGAAAATGGGCTTCCATATTCTCCAAGATAAGAAGGAAATCTCAGAGACAGATCCAAAACCACAAATAAAACCATCGTTATGACTGGAGGTAAAGGAGAAATAAAGTAATCTGAGTGAACTGTTGCTCTAATCTGATATCATTTTTCATTTAATGATTGATCATTATGTCAATAAAATTCCTAAAATTCACATCACATCTCCACAATTTTCCCAAAACCAGAGATATTCAATTTACAGCGACATAAAACTGATTAAAGAACATGCACATCCTCATATTTGAATATCTGGAACCAGAAAATCATTATCCTGTCTATCTAAATGGTTATTAGATCACCAAAACTGTTGTTGATTAACTTTAAATTAAAAAAGAGACTATTATAGAGAAAAAAAGACTATTATAGAGAAAAACAATGATGCATACTGGAACAACAACAATGAAATGTAGTTCTCCTCTTTTTCATCCAACCTCCTTTTGAGTGCCATTAGTGTTTGAGCATAAAGACACAAAAAGACAACACTAACACACGTGGAAAACATTGATTCGTACACATCCAGACACAAGAAGATACAGGCATTCTCCTGGTGCCACAGCGCGACCTTTTAACCTCACAAACAGATATAGTACATTAGATTTTTGATATACACTCTTTCAAGGCCCACTTTACCATCCTGCAGCCTCCTACACACTCACACTTCACTGCATGAACAGACACGTGCAGAGACTAATGTTGCCATGATACTGTTGGTCAGATAGAGCCAAATTTATCAGCAAATATCCAAAATTAACATATTGTTTTTTACACAAACTTGGCACAAAACCAGAAGACGGATATAGCAAAAAGACAATGTTCATGATCGATGTTATCTGTCATCACCGGATCATAATTATGGAAGATTATTACAAGCGATTTTGAATTTTCAGGGGAAAAAAAAGGTGTAAATGTGGTTTAGTCCGGAGAACACTCCAGGATGGTTCACATAAGCTCTTTGCTTCAGTAAACACTGGGGAAGCGCTGAGCAATTTTACGGCTGTCAGCACAAAAGAACAGTTAAGGTGCCGTGTGTTGCACCTCGGTGAGATGAGATGGAGGCATCGAGGAGCTCTCGCAGCAGGGGTGGGAGGTTTTGTCTCGGATGGAGTCAGTTCAGGATCTTCCTGCTGAATTTGCATACAGAAAGTTCGGTGAACAGCGTAAACATACAATACCATCGGTAGTTAAGTACTTCCTGCCAGACATTATCTGGTTTTCTTCTCTACATCAATAAATTAAGACTGAATATTACCCTCGCAGAGTGTGAATTTTGTCTATAAGGAGAAGCACCACGAGGGTTCAGACCGTCAGACATTTGTACAGTAAATGAATCCTCAGTTTAATTATGTGATTAAGCCTCATCATCTGTAAATTTAACATACAACATTTGTTACAAAGGAGCAGATTGCTTAGAACTTCTTTTCAGATGGATTTTATATCTCTGTGTGCACAAAATTTGTTGTGTTTCTTGCTGCAAGATGACAGCTTTTCACAATCGCTAACAGTAAACAAGGATGTCCTGCGACAAAGATGGTTCAGAATATGTTTCTGGAAGGTGAGTCTCTCTATGGAAGTAATAGAAACAATACACAGTTAAACTACAGATCGCTGGATTTTTCTATAGTTTTTCCTTTTTTTTCTATATGAAACACAAAAGCTGAAAATAATGAGCCCAATATCATTAATTAAAAAAAGAGAAATTGCAATTAGATGTCACAGAGTTTGGACAGCGGCATTTGCTGTAGTTGTGTTTCAATGTAACGGATGATTATAATCCATATGTGAGTGTAATTCCTTTCATTTTTATTTCCAAACACTTGCTTTCGCCAACCATCTAAAAAACAAGGTGTGTTTACAACCTGTATCATCATCTGACTGAATGTTGTTCACCCTGATAGACTCCATTCTAGTGATGTCACCAAATATCAGAGATATCACAGCAGATTTTGCCAATCATCATAACATATGATTGGCAAAACTACAAAATTAAGACCCAGACTGTTCAGCAGGTTTTTTTTTTCCTCCCAAAAAACTGTTTTCTAACTGGTCGCACACTGTATTACTAACAGAAACCTTCTGACGGAAACACACACGCAAATGTTTCCACACATGCACACACACACGACTCAAGACACTCCTACTGCCCACACACTGGCACTCACACAGACAGAGGCACACACGTGCACACACACACAAACAAGCACATGCACTAACACACACACACACACACTTGCACACACCCCAATCTTCACCAGCAGATCTCCGTGTTGGGAGCTTATATAAGGGAGAGTGGGAGGCTGAGAGCTATTTCAGGACCAGAAAAAGACGTAAGTGTGTGTGTGTGTGTGGCTATAGTACCCATACGGGTTTGTATGTGTGTGTTGATGTGTGTAGGACTGCTGTAAGGACTATAAGGACTCTGATTCAGTGGGTTTCATAACCAGTCAAGTTTGAAGTGAAGTTTGGCTCAGAACCTCTGGCAGCTCAGAGAGTCTCTGTGCCTACGACGCGTTCAGTCACACCCCGGAGCTGCCGGTATTTAAAGGCAGCGATCCCACAGAGCTGCGTAGCAACTGGAAAGTGCCTACATGTTTACTTGTTGTAGCCTCAGACGTGTCAAGTGCACCCGGATGTTGTGGCAGCAGCATCCTTTCTCCCACAGCTCTGATAAGAGGCTTTCCAAAGCCTTCTTGTAATTGCAGCTTTCTCCTCAAAAAAAAAAAAAAAAAAAAGCCCTCTGAATTTCCGGAAATCTCTGGGAAAGGTTTTAAAGGGTCTGTTCACTACTTGATGTTGAAGAACTAATACTTACAAACCTGTCCACAGGGTTTACTGTAGGTCTTTCAGAGTAAAGGGGACACAGTCTCTTGAAAAATACATGATGCATTCTGAGTTTTTGTTCAGTGGTGTGAGCAGCACAAACTGTATTTCATTCAGCTCCATCATATCGAGGTGCAGGTGTATGACTCCAAGCTGCATTAACCCAGAACAATCTGCATAAATATTCACATCCAGAAGGGTAAGAAAGAAGTCAAGAGATGGCGTTCATTCCATCACTTTTAGTCCAGACTGAAACCAATAGTGGATAGATCGCCATATAATTTTGTACAAACATTCATGGTCCCCAAACGATGAATCCTAATGACTATGATGATCTGCTGTAAGACAGGATCAGGAAGAAGAGGCCAGAGACAGACTTTCAGGATCAGGATTGTCAATGACCACAACATCAAAGAGACATACCAACAAGTCCTCCAAATGAAATGACAAAATACATCGTCCACACACTCATAAGTGACACATTTTCTGATCTGACGTCATCGACAGGACGACATTGTTCGTCTGTACCTTCCAAAACCCATTACAAATCCCTGTTTCGAATACACAATTGTTTTCTGAGTTGCTGTGGTTAAGGTTTAGGGTTCGGTACATCTTGGTTAGCGTTGGGGAACAACAGCGGTCATGGTTCAAAGAAACAAATGTTGACTGTCAGTAAGAAACAGGAAATGAAAAGCAGTCGCCCGTCTGAAAGTCAGAGGCATTGTTGACCCATCCATCCATCATGACCTCCTCTCTCCGCTGACTTTGCTGCTCTATAATTACATCACAGTACTTCCTCTTTTTAATCCCGACAGACAAGAGTCATAACTCCAACGAGGACTTTCCCACTTGAGCATAAACATCTGTTGTTTTGGGGTAAAAAAACAAAAAAACAAATGTGGAAGGAACCGGAAACCTTGCACATTGTTGGTCACTTGTTCTATTATTTGCAACGTTTTTGTCAGAAGACCTTCATTAGATAAGATCAAGACCAGGAGCTCTGATGAAAGTCTTGATCGACTGAAAATCAATCAACAACTGTTTTGATAATCGATTAATACTTTTTGAGTCATTTTCTTAAGAAAAAACACCCAAATTTTCTTGTGCCAGCTTCTCAAATGTGAATATTTTCTGGTAGTAAACTAATATCTTTGGGTTGTTGACTGTTGGACGGGACAAAAACAACATTTAAGGTCTTTGGGAAACAGTCATCAACATTTTTCACCCTTTTCTGACATTTTATAGACCAAAGGACTAATTATCAATGAATTGAGAAAATAATCACCAGATTAATCTATCACAGTCTTCCAAATAAACGTACAAAAATAGGTGAGTACAAGTGAAAGACAGTGTGGGAGATTTCTGGCTCCTTTTAAAAAGCCAGACAGAGAGTTGGAAGTGGGAAACATCTAAGACAGAGGTAGCGCTGTGAAAGTGCAGACTTCCTGATCGGCTGGTTTGAGCATCCGTGCCCACCGTTTCACACTCGTCTTCTTGTTTTATGCTCGGTGAGATAAACCGGATGACGAAGACGCTGTCGAGCAGAGCTATGCTTTCTTTAGCTCTGGACGAGAGACAGGATTCTCACACTTGATGCAGGACTGACTGAAACAGTGAACTGTAGCCAGAGGGCCGTGCTGACACGAGTATACAGATCCAAAGTTTGTCCTTGTTAGTGTGATTCAGCCTGTCTGTGGTTTTCTGGAGAGCTGGTCTGTGAAGTGTGAAGACACACTCAGCTGCTCTCGCCTCCATCACTAAATCATCTGTATCACTGTTACACTCTTGTTCTTGCAGTTTTGAAAAGCTAGCCTCATTTTCTCAAAAGAAGGGATGGTCTCTTGAGATCTAAATCTTTTTTTTTTTCAAGTGTGTCTTGTCAAACATGGCAGCACAATTTTGTTACAGAATACCAACACAGAAATGTTTTGAACATGCAGAGTTTTGGCCAAAACAGTTTCCACTCTGTTGTGACAAAGAAAGCATGCAATTTGCCTGCAGCATTGCACCAGTCAATAAACCATGTTGGACCATATTGACTGACACCAAAATCCTTAGATGGAAGCCGCCCATAGTTGATATTTTGCACAGATACTCAATGCCTTTAATTATGAACATTATCAGGACAAGCAAGCAAACAGTGACTCTTTGTTTCACTTGTAAAAGAATTGTATTCCTGTCAAGGTGAAACAGTCTCCAAACTAAGGTTCAACTCACAATTCTAAACACATAAATTTGAGGTTTATTTACACGTAATTGGAGATGTTGTGCATCTCTCACTTGAACATTACTGCCTATCCTCAGATTCAACAAAAACTCTGAATCAAAAGCGTTAAAAACTAAGATTTAGTTGTCTACTGTAAATCGCTGTATTTAGTATTTAGTATTTAGTATTTAGTATGTTAAATGTGCTGAGAAAATATCTTGCTGCAACTTTTCACACATCTTAATACTGCTGATGGAATATACTGTATGACTAAATCCAATATTCAGTATTTATCTAATATACATAAGTTTAACATTTCAGTAGATTTAATAGTACGACATGATGTGCTGTAGCGTGTCTGTAATCCTGGTCTGAGCTGTGACTTTCACATAATGGACCAGCAGATAAAAATCTATGAATTTTACATTTAATCTATTTAAACTCCAAGAGGCGAGTGGAAGTTATTCACTGAGATGAGGGCATTGCTTCTATTTCAATAGGAGCAAGGGAGATGATTATGCTAACAGGATTTCAAATTACTATGATGCCTACTATGATTTTAGAACACGGAAGAATTTCTGAAGGACGACTGATGGCTTTACAAAGTGGCCAGAAGAGCTAAAACCCAAGTTTGAAACATTTTATTCAATTCAATTTTCAATTCAATTTTATTTAAAGAGCAGAATCACCACGCAGCATGGTCCAAACACACTTTACAGTTAAAAAGAACAACATACAGCAATCAATTAACAATAATAACAATTAAAAGTGGAACAACCACATTAAAAACATCAATGTTAAATAGATGTTAAAAGGAGATGGGCCCGACAAGTTGTAGTGAATGCACTTAACAGTTAAGAAGGACAACATACAGTAATCAATGTACAATAATAAAAAAATGAATCAACCACATTAAAAACATCAATGTTAAATAGATGTTAAAGGGTGATTGGCCCGGCTGTAACGTAGTGAATAAAGGTTTTCAGTCTAGATTTAAAGATTTCTACTGAACGTGCTTCTTTAACATGTAATGGAAGGCCGTTCCAGAGATACGGGGCACGGTAGGAAAATGCTCTGAAGCCAACTGATTTTTTGTTAAACGAAGGAACGACCAGGAGACCAGCACTGAGAGAGCGCAGAGGGCGTACTGGTATATATGGAGTAATTAGCTCTGATAGGTAAGGTGGTGCAAGTCCATGCAAACATCTCCTAAAGTTCTACAGTAATGATTGCTGGACTATACTGACCATACTGTGCTCTCATACGCAAGATTGAGTACATCAGAGATATTTTTCAGCTTCAATTTATACATCAGTTCTTTATAGTTTACTGACAGTGAATCAAAAGTGCACAAATAAAAACTGATGTTTGTCACCGATGATCATGTGTAGCTTGATAAAGTACAGGATCACGACTGGGAGCTTGGAAAGAACAGAAGGGTTTGATTTGTTTTAAGCTTTTATGTCTGAGGCAATACTAATTAAAAAGTTTTTTTTTTCCACAAACACTTCATGAAAAGCCTGTGGGGCATCACCCAGTACCTCCAAATTATACACTTCCAATTTCTGTTATCAAATATGGACTTAAGTTTCTATCCTTTGAAAAAAAAAGCACCAGAACTTCTGTAAACAGTCATTTAATGAGCGTAGGTATCAATTTGTTCCCAGTGATGGATATCTCATTTTAGAATGAGACTCTTTAAATTATTCAGTGAAGAGATAATGATCAGACATCCCACACGAGGCCACAAAAACAACTCGCGCAAGCCTGACAGTCATCGGCACACTGTGGGTAATGAAACAGCATCACCCGAGCGGTGCTGGAAATTGCAGGGAAAAAAAGTGGAAGAGTTGAAAAGGTTACGCGGCAACGTTTTCCCTCATCATTCTAGTTTCCTCAAGGGTAAAATAAAAAGCGGAGTCTGATACAACCACCAAAGGATTTCAGCAAAAAAAAAGGTCCAGAAGTAGCTAGTCTACTCTCCGAGCCTCTAAATAACCTGAAGATTATTGTGTTTATTGATCCTGAGACTAGAAAGACTTGAAAGGAGCGTCGCCGCATCTGTGCCTCTTTTAATAATCCTAACAGCACAAAGGGAAATGAGCAGGATTCAGATAAAATTGCTCCACCTGAGCAACCATATAGAGTTGTGCTCAATCGACAATAGTTACTCAGTTTAAGTTATGTATTAAAACACAAACTTCTCCTGGTTCCAGCTTCTCAAGTGTGTCAATTTGAAGACATGACCTTGCACTCTTTATCAGGGACAGTGCACATTATTCAACATAAATGTCATGTAGATGTGGCAGGTTGATGTCACTGAGCACATTTTCTATATTTTCTGAGGATTCATTGAAACAAATTAATGACAGATTAGTCAATAATAGAGGTGACACTAATGATATTTTCATCTGCCAGTTTATTTTAAATTAATTTTGTCTTCAAAATGTCAGAAAATGAAAAAATTACCATCAGTTTCAAGGTGACTTCTTAAAGGTGCAGTGTGGAGAATTTAGTGGCATCTAGCGGAACAAAATATATTATAAGTATGTTTTAATTAGTGTATAATCACCTGAAAATAAGAATCATTGTGTTTTTATTACCTTAGAATGAGCCCTTTTTAGGGAGCAGGTTCTCTTCCATGGAGCCTGCCATGTTGCACCACCATGTTTCTACAGGAGCCCAGAAGGGACAAACCAAACACAGGCTCTAGAGAGGACTTTTTGCATGTTTTGCAGCCACCGTAGTTGGTTGCAATCTACAACCTCACCGCTAGATGCCACTAAATATTTCACACTGGTCCTTTAAAATGTCTCCTTTTGTAACTAACAGTCCAAAAGCCAAAATTTTATAATATAAAACAGAGAAAAGCAGCAAATTTCAGAAATTGGACCAAGCAATTTTTCCCCAATTTTGCTTGAAAAAGTGACTAATGAGTAACTACAAATAAATCGCAACCTATTTGATGAGTCAGGACCACCACCTGGACCAGGATCAAGATGATCTTGTGCAGCACTGGTGGAATATGATATCATTTTTATCCTCATTGTTTTCTATCTTCTGACCTATTCGTTCTGATGATTATCACATGGATAAATATTCATTGGATCTCATAAGATTAAATGTTTAACTTTTTTCCCTAAGAAAAAAAACAGCCCTTCATCCAAAACACACACACACAAACACACAAACACAAACACACACAGTCTTAGGTCACTTTTGGGGACATTACATAGATTTACATTAATTTCCAGTGACCCCAAAATAACCTTTTTCCCAATTGTTAACTGGTCTTTAGTCTGAAATTTATCCCTGAAAGAAGCCTATATCAGACCCACACACACAAACACACACACACACAAACATACAAACACACACACACACACACACGCACGCACGCACAACATCAAAGCAAATTTTCTTTTTTAATCAATAAATCATTGGTTTACAAAACTGACAATCATGTGACGATGATTAGGATGACATTGCAACATCTTGATTGAAAAACTAAGAAAAAATAGAAGCTCTTGCCAGATCAGTTGATATACGTGACGTGAGTATGTGTGTGTATGTGTGTGTGTGTGTGTGTGTGCGTGTGTGTGTGTGGATGGTTTGTGTTTGCCGTTTCCATCTCTGTACATATGTCTCTATTTCAGTCCAGTGGCAGAGCTGCTGTTAGGCATTTCTGTAGTGTTGCAGTAAACCATCTGCGACCTCGGTTGGTTTCCGTGCATCATTGCCATGGCGACTCATAAATGGTTGTCACAGCTGCTTGGTTTCAGTCCTCCCGGCGATCGTCCACCTGTCCCGTCTGGCTTTTGCCACGGCTGATCAGTGTCTCTGCGGCGACATTTCGCTGCTTTTGTTCTTGCTTTCTGGGTGTTTCCTGGTGTGGTTGTCATGGTGATCTGGTGTTCAGCACCTGCACAGTCTTGCGGCCGTAGTGCCAGTAGCTATAACCCGACACTGCTGTTGTCACTGCTGTAACATACCTGCAATACAAAATAATACATGTTATAAATCACAAAACAGTTTTATTTTTGCAGCACACCGTGTTATTATTGTTTTGTGTTAGGAGCAATCAATCATTCTCCTGTAGTTAGTTATAATTATTTTTTCATTTTCTGATAGATTTAAAAAAATATTTATTAAATTTGCATTTAAATTGTGCTGTTAAATTGCGTTTAAAATGTGTAGAATTTGAAAATGTGTGACTTTTGCACCCTGCAGTGGTAGAAAAATGTATAAAATGTAAAAATTAGGTTTAATTTATTTAAGAATTAATCTATGATTTAGTATACAAATTAGTATACAAATAATATTAATGGGTACATTTAACGATAATTGTATTACTTTGTCACTACTTGTTTATTTTCAATTGCATAATTTAAATGCAAGTTTTTATAAATATATAAATTTGATGCAATCATTTATAATTAAGGACTGGAAAAAAGGCTTATGACGTCAAATCAATCATTCTCCAGTAGTTATAGTTCATTTTCTGATTTAAAAAACTATTTATTAAATTTGCATTTACATTGTGCTTTTGATTTTACGTGTAGAATTTGAGAATATGTGACTTTTGCACCCTTCAGTGGTAAAAAACCCCCAAAAACCCCCAAATTTTACAACGTCTTTTTAAAAATCGGGTTTAACTTATCTGTAATTTAAGAAATAGAATACAAATAATATTAATTGGTACATTTAATGACAATTGTATTACTTTGTCTCTATTTGTTTATTATCATCTGCATAATTTAAATTTTTATAAATATATAAATTTGACGCAATTATATTATATTACTAAGGACTGGAAAAAGGCTTTAATTATTACGATATCAAACATAGATTTCATATATATAAATGTGTAAAAATCCCGATTATCAGGATTATGAAAATTAAGCGTAAATGTACAACAACCAGACAAAGAACAATTCCAGCCGTGTCAGTCGGTTCAACAGTCTGCTCAAGTACATTTGCATGAAAATGTAGGTTACTATGACAATAAAATGTTTGTCCTGAGTCTGATGTTTTACTCCAGCTCCAGTCAGAGTTGTAGAATGAAATGAGTCAGAACACTTAACCTGAACAAGCCGCTGGAACAAACAGTATTTATGTGCTTGACATTGATGAAACCATTTGCGTTTAGAAACCCTTTGTAGGATAAACATTTTTTTCTAGTTATAACCACTGCGCTGCCGGGAACCAAAGTACATTATGGATATTAGGATCAAGAGGATGAGGCCGGTGTGTGTGTATAATGTAATGTACATGTAATATGCTGAATGTGCGTTTACCATAAACACTGCAGCAGGACACTGTCTGAAAACTGGAAAACCGGAGCTGCCAGAGAAGCTGCGACCAGAAGGAGCTGGATGGCTGTGTTCACCTAAACAAATAAATACAAATTACACACAGAATCACACTCATTTGTCTGCATATGTAACAAATAAAAATTAGCTCGTTATTTTTGGGTGAACATATGACAAGAGTTGTGGCTGGTTCACAGATTAAAACAGCTGTTTTTGGCAGCTATAAAACTGCTCCTGTCAGCCAACATTTTCCCCAAAACTGTATTCAATGCAGTCAAATTTATCAAAATAAGTTATGAAGATTTTTTTCAGCAAACCCAACACTGAACACTTTGGGCACTCTGATCCGTAGTCTGTTAGTTTTTGCCCAACAGACGTCTGCTGCAGACTTTCCTCTCTTGTGGATTGAAAGCAATGACTTTTTTGTAGATCATTTCCACCAGCACTTTCAAATCTGTTGGTTTGGGCTATTTCCTGGATAAAGTGCTTGTAATAATTACATGCTCAGCAATAATCAGTTTACTGGGAGTGATCAAACTGTGAATTTGATTATGATATTTGCATAGTTTGAAATGCTTTCAGTTCTGCAGGAACCTGTGTTGTACAGATGTTTTTTTTCAATTATCAGTCTTCCACCTGCAAAATGATTTTTAAATGCTGGAAAAGATAAGATACAAGAAACCATGTCTGTGTGTAGATGATGTAATGCATTGTGCCAGAGTTTCAGTTACTGCATCTGGTGCAGCATCATCAGACTCGTCGTGCACAGCTTGTAAATAGAGATGCACCGATACTGATCAGTGTATCGGTCTGATACTGACTGAAATAGCTGGATCTGGTATCTGATGCTGTTATTTTAATAAATAACAATTCAGTAAATTTATATCTATGTATTTGTTTTGCTTTACAAAGTTAGGAAAGCAAAGTTTAAGTCAAGCCTGATGTTGCCTTACGCATAAAAGAATGATCTCAGTCTCTTCCACAGCTTACATACATACAGCTTCTTAATTAAACACCAGTATTGGTATCAGCTGATACCCAAAGCCCAGGTATCAGCATCGGGACTGAAAAAGTCGGATCGGTGCATCCCTAGTTGTAAAGGTCCAAAAAACTAAAACTAAAACAAAAAAAAAACTCAGTATATCCTGTGTATGCGAGGCTCCATTCTTTCTAAATCTTCACTTTAATACAACAGTGAACAAAATGTTCAAAGTCCAGAGTAGAGTGAGAGTGGGCGGTTTGTGTCTCACCTTGCTGAAGAGTGTGGGTTTGAGCTGTGCTGTGGTGTAGCAGGGGTTAAAAAACTTACTAAGGGTCACCTGCAGAAAAAAAAAGAGGAAAAGATTGTAAAGTACCTTTATTTGCCTTCCTGAATCATAATAGTCATGGTAATCCAGATAAAACTTTTTTATCTCTGGCAGGTCTTGTACCAAATACCCTTAAGTGTTAAAATTCTATTAAATAAACAAAAATACTGGCGCTTGTAGAGTGAAATGAATGAAATGTGTCTCACCGGTGGAGGTACAGTCTTGTATCTGACCCAGAAGACAGCAGCTATCAAACCAATGTCTCTGAAAATCACTAAAGCTGTCAGTGGAGCTACAACAGAAGAAGAAAAAAAAATGTAATTATCTTGTAATATTGTGTAATCATCACTAGAGCAGAGTTGCAAAGTGTGAGGAGCTATTTTAGGTGCCTCTGGTTCCAAGAAGTAAAAGTTTATTTGTCCCACAGACGACATTACGTGAGTCCCAGTTTGAGCTCTTCTACAGTTCAACATGAAACTCTCCCAGTTCAATCATCGGTACAAAAGATGAACAACTGAACAATATCTGATTCTTTGATATAAAGTTGAAGGTAAAAGACTGTAAAATTTGGCGTAAAAGTTAACTACGACTCCCAAGGTGCTTTTTGGCAAGAAACAGCCAATCACAGAGCTTAACGCTGCTAATGGTGGGCGGAAGATTACGTTGTTTAGAAAACTGGTTTTACAATCAGCAGCGTGAATAAGTTCACTTTTAATTTCTGGGTCACTTTTGAGTGAATTTAGCAACTATGGTGCCTCTGACTGGCTTCTCCATAGTGATGGCCGCAGAGGCTCATGGGTACTGTAGTACTTTTAGCCTTCTGCAAAGCCAAAATCACTGATAAAACGTGCTTTCTCAGGAATGAAGGTGAAATACTTTGAACTGGTGGTCATAATATAAACCTAGAGGAACGTTACATTATCCAGGAGAGTCCTGAGTTTGTAGATTAAATAATATTGAGGATATAATTTAAAGAGAAACGTATGAAATGCAATGAAATGTGACTACAGAATGAGGAACAACACCTCTGGAACCAGCAGCCTCTTCTTCCACTTCACAACTCTACTGTAACATAAAATACAAAAACAAGGAAAAACAACACTAAAAGGAATTGCAGCAATGATCATTACTTGTTTTGTTTTTTTACACACTGAAATTAGAGTTTATGGGAAAAGAGAAAACACACACACACACACACACACACACACACACACACACACACACAATCTTCTACCTGGTATAATTTCAGCATAGGTGAGGCTGACATATAAAATACTGATGAGAATTTTATCAGCCAGTGGGTCGAGAGCGCTGCCCAGTGCAGATTTCTGAGTGGGCCACGTTCTGGCGATGTAACCATCCAACTGAGTTTGACAGAAAGACAGACAGAGAGACAGACAGACAGAGAGGAAGAGACAACAAACTTTAATAAGTGGTTTTTTTTATTTTTAAAAGTCTGAAATGTAAATGTGGCAAACTTCTAGTTTTAATATAGGCCAATAACAACCCATCAGACATTAATCTGCTTGGGGTCAAGGCCACCTTAATCATCATGTAATGTGAGAAGAGCAGAACTGGTCATCTAAGGTGAGTTTTCAGGGTCATTATGGAGCCTTTTGTTAATCATTTTGTAGGCCGACTTGTAATATGTCTGGTTGAATGAGCCGATTTGTCGCTTTAACTAATGTCAAGACAAAAATTAACATTGGGTAGAGACAGACCAGTACAAAATCATATTTCTAAAAAAATTATCTTAATGTGGGTATTGTGTTTCTAGATAGAATATCAATGTGAAATCAAACATTGTAAACATAAACTGTTAATGGGAGTATAATGGGACCAGTCAATATGAACAGATGATAATGGACTGATTAGACAACGGTCTAATCTGTGTACGAGGTCTGCAGACTGGAAAAAAGCTACGCAACGAGTATTTTAGTGAAAGTGTGGTATCTGCATTATTACCAAGTCAGTAGCTCCTGCCAGGGTAAACAGAGCCAGACTGAGGTGAAAGTGCTGCTGGATGATCAGGTGACCCAGCAGCGGAGCCAGCGAAATCCGACACACGCACAACAGGTTGGGGATTGTCCACGGGTTCTCGTACTGCGGACAAAAACAGATTAGATACATGTGTTATACTTCACAGAATGACAGAGACGCACAATAGCATCAACCTGAACCCATTTCAGCAACATGTCTCCATTAATCAACAGAGACTGATGTGACTAATATCAGTTGTATCGACCTACTTTTCAAGGTGGTGCTTCTGATTAGATTAATTAATAGAAGGAACTTAGAGGCTGAAATTTTCAGTTTCGCAAACAAAATTAAAAATTAAATGAGCACAGCTTCAGGGATGTGCCGACTGTGATTATCATAGGTAAAAATACATGATAAACAGTATTATCATGTATAATAGTATTTCCTGAAATCCTGTTAGTACTAAAGTGTAGTTTAATGGCTTCACATCATGATCGCCTTGGATTTTATTCACTTGACATTTGTCTGTATGTTGCAGCTTTGTTGGACTCTGCATAAGAAATAACATCAAAAATTGTTTCAACTTTGTAAAAAAAAAAAAATTAGGTTATTCAAAGTTTAAAGACAGTTGTCTGGAAATGACTTTAAATGCAGCTCAGTGTCTCATGTTTTGGAAATTCATTAATTTTTCCTGATGAAATTGATCGATTGATTCCTGGGGTGCAAGAACTGTGTAGTAAGTGTTTTATGCTGGATCTGAACTGTTCAATAATTTATTAAAAGGAAAAGAAACACACACAGATTATAATAATGGTTATACTGGGGTCTTACTTTTGGTTATACTAAGCAGTCTTGTTTCACTCCACTACATTTATTTCAAAACTGCACTATACTATATACTAGATTTGACCTATTTTACATACAAAACCAATAATCAGTTTGACATATCATTGATTAAACTACCAAACATATATGTAAGGCTGCAACTAATCAATATTTACATCATCGATTAAACTGCTTATTTTTTTGGTTCATGTTTGGTCTATAAAACAAACAGACTTATTGATGATTGCCTGCTGGAACTGTTTGGTGGATCTGAAAATCTGAACCATCCAAAAAATGTTTTCACACTAGAAACAAACCAAACCATGGTTCAGTTTGATCCGGACTGAGACCGCCTCTTTTTGTTAGGCCAAGGTTCGGCTGTTTGGTCCAGGAGAAGTTTCACACCTGTAATTTTGGTTTGGATCAAACTGAAAAGTTTGAAAGTCTGAACAAACACCCCGGTCTACCTCCGGCTGTGGCTCAGGAGGTGGAGCAGGTCGTCCACTAATTGGAAGATCAGTGGTTCGAACCCCGGCTCCTCCAGTCCGCATGTCGAAGTGTCCTTTGGCAAGATACTGAACCCCAAACTGCTTCCAAAGGCTGTGGTAGTGAATTATTAGATTCTCCTCCTGATGACACCTGACACCTCGCACGGCAGCGTCTGCCATTAGTGAATGTGGCCTGTAGTGTAAAGTGCTTTGAGTGGTTGGAAGACTAGAAAGGCGCCAGTTCATTTACCATCCCATTTATAAAACGTCACAATATGTGAAAAATCACAACCTCTCACAAACAACTTCCTAAAACTCAACATGAGGTCCTTAAACATGCATTTTAGTTCCATCTAGTTTCATCCCCAAACTACTCAGTTTACTGTCATGTAAGATGAAGAGAAGTAGCAAATGCTCACATTTAAGAAGCTCTAATCAGTTGAAAATTATTTAAAACTAAAATTAAAACTACAAAAAATATCAATATGGGTGATTAATTTTCAGTTGGTTGATTCATTGCTTAAACAACTTATTGTTTCAGCTCTAATATTAAGTATTCTGGTTAAGGTCGAGCCTGACACACTACTATATTATAATTATATTTATATGTTGATGCTTCGATATAAACAATCCACCGATATATTTTAATAAACCACTGCGCACTGCATATACTGTGTACTCCATTTCACTTCATCCTCCTCTCTTCAATTTAAACCTGTAGCAGCTCTTCTCACCTAGAATATATAGGCAATAAACCTGGTTCTGGTTCTGATGTCATATAATAATAATAATCAGTCAGAGGGACCAAACCAGTACTTTTATACTACCTATATATATATATATTAACTACATTTTGCTGCTAATAACTTATGTACTTCTACATAAGTAGGATTACTCATACAGGACTTTTGGACTAATAGAGTATTTTGGTATCTTGTAGCTCGGTGCTCACCAGCTCTTTGAACTTGAACAGTCCTTGTCCCGGTACCGGGGCGGCTTCAGCCCGGTCCGCCGCAGGTGGGCTGACCGGCGTCTCCTCATGCTTTCCGCTGCAAAGCCCTCGAGCTCCTGATGACAACAGGGACCGGAAACTAGCCGCTGACGACCTCTCGTGACCTCCCCGGTACAGTAGTGTGGTTCCGTGCGCGTGCCACGGTGTCGGTTTGACCTGCTGGAGAATCCCGGGCCAGCACGCGACCCGGCTGTCCGTCCCTCTAAGCCCGGATATCCACGAGCCGGTCACCTGCGGCTGTATGGACCTCGGCCCCCCGGTGACAGGTGTGTGTCTGTGCCGCCATGACGCACCCTCGAGCCAACACGCACCCGCACACCGCGCGGACACAAACCAGCGAACATCCCTCCGAAAACACATCATCATAACGCTCACGAGCCTCCCGTTACCGACCTGCTGGCCTCGTGCCTCATGTCCCCGTTGTCATAGTGGTGAAATTTCAGGTTTCTGACGGTCAGAGCCGACGGAGTCACAGCGCAAGCCAGCAGGCTGCCATGATGCCGTAAACAAATACGGCGTGTCGTAAAGTGCCGGTGACACATTCACTAACATTTTGTAAATAGATGATTTGGAGATTAAGATAAGTCGCATATTTAATAGCAAAAGCAAGAGAAAGAGACCAGAAGTAATCCTTTAAAATAGTCTTCACATGAATATTGTAAAATTTATAATAATATTATTTAATAATAAATAACTTTTTAGATCTTTGCTGGTAATAAAAAAGTATTTTATGTATTTCACAACCTGGTTCATTGCCAAGTAGGTTTGCACAAACAAGGAATTTGCCTTGGTGTTGCCAGTTAAAATATACACAAAATTAAGTAATACTAAATAATATTTTAAAAAAAGAAAGAAATTTACAATAAAAAATATGTAAAATATATTCAAAGTGAGAGGAGCTGTACAGGTTTAAATTTAAAATTGAAGAGAATTAGATGAATTGTACAAAATATTGACCAGAAATGTGCAAATGGTCATAGTAAAACAGTGTGCCATTAATAATAATAATAATAATAATAATAATACAAGTTGTGTTAATGTAAGGCACCATGTTACATCTAAAATCACAGATGTGTAAATATAGGATTATGACATTGTACGTTAATATAACTTGTAATGTTCATGGGTGGGATTGAGGTCCTGGGCCTTGTTGATGAGGCAGCTGCAGTCGGGCAGAAACTGTTCTTGTGGCGGGACATTTTGGTCCTGATAGACCTCAACCTCTTGCTGGAGGGGAGCATTTCAAAAAGTTAATGTTCGGGGTTGAAGGGTCGACCATGATCGTACCTGCTCGCCTCAGTGTCCTTTGGTATTTTTATTCAAAACTACAAGTATTTTTAAATCAGTGCCACACCCATTGTAATAATAGTGTAAAAACAACAAAACGCTGGACTTTACAGGAAAATAAAATTATTTATTAACTCAATTAATACAATTTTGTGTTAACTTATAAAGTGAATTCCATACAAAAAATAAACAAACTGTAGATGAAACAGAACATTTATGAAAGCGCACAGACAAAAATGAGAAACATATAATGTAAACTTTTATCTTTTTAGATGAACATACTGTAGCCTGACCAACAGTGAGTTGTTGAGATACTAATAACTCAATGTTTCAGTTAGAAAAACAAACAAAAAACCCCCAATATATTCCCTTTTTCTTTTTTACATAAATGCACATTTTTGGATAGGATCCCTTACATTTGTTCTTCAAAGACTTATAACCAAGATATTTGGCATTTCTGTACTGCAATTTCTTGTTTCTTATTTGCCGACACCGATACAATATATCAGGAGTGAGCTAATATAAGTCGATATATTAGAACAATTCTTACTTTCTTACTCAAAAACATCTAATGTCACAGTCAACTGTTCACTTAACTACTCACTGATGTAATTAAATTACTTCCATTTTAACAGTATTGTGACATTATGGCTGTAGTAGTTACACAATCTGTGCAGCCTGTGAGTTGTTGTGGTTATACAGTCTATTACCTCTCCAGCGAGACACAGTGTAGCCTACTGGTCGCTGGTTTCATCACTCAGTGGTCTGGATAGTGGGCTCCCCATCAGTTTTTATTTCTTTTCTATAGAGAGATACCCTGTGTGTTGATCCTCAGCTATGACCTTGCTGCGAGGTCTGCAGGTAGAGACAGGTGTGTATTGTGACTCTGTTGTAGTTGTCAGTGGTCAGATAGTCTGCAGCTGGTACAGCTTGGGTCCTTTCTTCAACAGGAAACCCTGTTCATTCAGAGAACTCACCAGACCTTGAAAGTCCATCACCTGGTAGGAATAAATCAATGACTGAATAAACGATCACACACACATATGATGGTACTGTTTTTAGTGAAACATCAGGTTTTACAGCGTGAAAAACACTGACTGAAGGCCTGAATTATTAAGCAACTACAGTATGTGGTTGGAAGAGACACGATTACCTGTATTCTACAGACAATGACAACAGACAAAAGGTGAATATTTGTGGGGAAGCTCCTCTACATAACCTTCAAAGCTTCTTGTAAGTAATAACCAATAAGGAACGAACAAAAAGCTCACCATCTGTGATGAAGTGTTGAGACAATTGTAGTTTTTTAAGGAGATATTTACAGCTTTTAGTGGGATTGTTGTTGCTAAACCAACATTCCAGTCTGAACGTTCACTGAAATAGTTTCTCTTGTCTGCTGCACTGGTTTGTAAATGTATTATATATTTTTAAAACATTCTCTTTTATGACAATCTTTGTGTGACTCCATCTCTCTGTCATTTCCTTAGAAGAAGTTCATTGACTCCTAATGCCTTATATTTATAAGTAGTAGTATTGTTTCTCAGGTGGAGCTGATCTGCAACCGTGTATAATGTGGTGTCTCTGTACGTCATAAGTGTTTCTAATTCAATATTGTAACATGTTTATTTTATTTTCTTTCACAGCTGGTTGATGGCTCCATCCTCTGTCAGTCCTGCTACTTAAGTGTGTCCCTTTTAAGTCGTTCTTCATTTGAAACTACTGCATAAGTAGCTGCTGCCTTAGAAAAGGAGATTTTAGCTTCACACAGTTTGTAATACAAATTACATGGATATGTTTGAGCCATTCATGTCCTGTATGTAAATCTGAGCCGCTGTGTCGTTACCTTGTCTGTGAAATATACATGTGTGTATCTGAGCTCTTTCACCTTTATGTTCAGTTTGTTGGCCACAGCTCGAAGCGTCTGCAGGTCAAACTGCGTTTCGTTGGTCTTCTGAGCGTGTGCGTGCAGTGCGTTGACCAGTCGTTTTCCGGCGCCGCGCTGACTCATGCCTGATCCATGCTGAGAGCGCTCAAAGTCCAGATTGCCCAAACCATCTGAATATGTATCAGCTAGACTGCAAAACACAAACAACACACGGAGGGAGAGAGAGAAATTTACCCTGATAGAAGACTATAAAGCTGCACAATTAAGAAATCATCATGATTTTGTTACTATATGTGAACAGTTATTAGTTCCATAAAGGTATGCATACACTTGCATACCTTTATAGAAAGTGTAATTTGCAGTGTAAATGCATGTGTGCTAGTTTTTTATTGTAGTAGTCATATGGCAAAAAAGAGGAGGCAGACTGAGAAAAAATTAAAACATATGAATGTGTGTCTGATAAGAGACCCTGGAAACTTGACTGAAGTCATTTTTACCAACTTTACACTAAGATATACACAAATAAACACTCACACTCAATAGATTTTAACCACACAGTGTATAAAATTGTTACCTCTGCAAATTCAAGTCTCCTCTCTACATTTTTCTAGAAGTGACACATACGCATGATTAATCCTGTCATGTTACCTGTGTTTCATGATCTCTACCACATCCTCAGCATCACTCTTAGTAGCTGTTTCTCTGAGCTCCAGCCTTGCTCTTGCCTGCACAAAAACACAATATAAACTTTGGGACACTGGTGGGAAATCGGTTCCTTTTGTTAGACACTCATCAACAGTTTTGCTAAAGAGTTTGCTGTAGCCTGAAACTATGGCAGAAATCTATCTATCTAGTGTCACATTTTGAAGGTGTGAGACACTAAAGACACAGAAATGTACCTCAGTTAGTCTAATTAAAGACTCCAGTTGTCGGGTGGTGATGGGCGTGGCGTCAGCAGAGTGTGCCTGAGATCTCAGCGACAGGTAGAAGTCCTGGAGGATTTGCGCCGCTTCGGGAGAGAGCGACGGATGAACATACTGACGAGCGTAGCTGATGTACTTCCTTAACAAGCATGCTGGGATGGGGTCGGCAATTTCACCTGCAGGGATCTTGAAACATACACATACGTTTTTTGGTTTTTTTTGACGAGCAGGTACTAATCTGCTCCCTGTGTGTAGACTTTGTATTGCCCATGTTTACCTGCAAACGTTCAGACAGCGGCATGTCTGAGTGTTCTAGTAGGATGGAGGTCTCCAGTTCACTGTTGTTTCTGGTTACTGTGGCGCTGCTGGTTCTGCCTTTTCCTGCCCTGTTTGCCATGACGTGCTCTGATAGGCGGCGGTCATGTGACTCGTCTGGGATGTCCAGGAGGAGGAAGACGACATCGAAGCGAGAGAGTAAAGCTGAGCCCATTCTAAGTACAAGAACGATACTGTGAAACACTTTTATATTTACACATATACACAGTGTATCTGTACATATTTACACAACATAGTGCATCTGTCTAGATGTATTAACACATTGCTGATGTTGATTCCACTGACTGACTAACAAATTGTACAATGTGGGATGTTTTATGACTTTTAAATGAGTAATAAAGTGATGCAGTAACTATGTTGCCTTTAAATGTGAGTTTGGAGAAGATCTGCCTGTGGGGTCAGCAGTAATGTAGCTATGGAACACTATTAGGTAACTGAATGACTGATGACCAAACTTACTTCAGATTCTCAGAGACAGTCTTGCCTCTGTTGTAATGTCCTCCGACAGGGTTTGCAGCAGCTAAGACTGAGGTTCTGGCAGGAAGAGAGGAAACTATTCCAGCCTTAGCCAGACTTACAGACTGCTGCTCCATGGCTTCTAACAGAGCCTGCTGCTGGTTGCCCAACTTATCAAACTCGTCAATGCAGCACAGACCTAAAAAGCAGAAAGTGAGAGTCTGAGTGCTCGCAGCCCTGACAGGCAGTGGGAGCTAACGCTGTGTGGAGAGCGTGGATCTCCAATTCTGTTGATTTCTCAGGTTTCAGCTCGAGTGTCTTTTTATTCCTCTGTGAGTCGAGACGTTTTTCTGACACCTCGGGCCTTTCGACAACAATGAGACACCGAGAGGCTGTTCTGCACCGGGGAAAAGAAGTGAAGGACTATTTTTTAAAACTGTTTTAGGAGAGGCAGGTTAACCTTGAAACCAAAAAGTGATTCAACATGAAATCTTCTGTAAAAAAAAATCCAATTCAATCAGTGATATTAAAGCAAGTATTTTTTAATCAGCTGTTGAAAGTACATTTTAATGTTTTTTTAGTGTGTAAAGTACAGTATTTGGGCTGAGATCACTTCACACAAGTATCTACAACTGGTGTCATAAATAGGCCACCTTAATAAATCAATATACATTATATATTCATACACAAGAGAGGCACAAACACACTTTCCTACCTTGGTCAGCCAGCACCAAGGCTCCAGCCTCCAGAGCATAATCCCCTGTTCCCGAATCTCGGGATAAACTCACTGTTAATCCTAAAGAAATAAACATTAAATATTAAATTCCCCAATTGACTATGTTGCTGCAGATCTGAATAACTGTCCAGAGTGTAATCACCACCTGCATATATAACAGAATATATGAGAGAGAAGTACTGTAAGACAATTTACCTGCAGTGCTGGTACTGTTGCCACATACATAGATTCCTCTAGGAGCCACATTGCACACTGCCTACACACACACACACACACAGAGCACACATACATACAGTATGTTAGTATTAGAAAGAAAGTAGAAGTGCAAGTCGAAGAACAACATCTCACTGCTTCAGAAAGTATAAATGAATGAGCATGTCAAGTAAAAGAAATGAGTGACTCTGTGTTAAGTGTTCACTCAGTGTCACCTGTAACATCTGACTCTTTCCCATGCCGGGGTCTCCCACCATCAGGATGTGTGGGTCTCCTCTGACTGGGACGCTGTTCTTATCTACGTGTTTCTGTCTGCCTCCAAACAATATCAAGGCCAGAGCAGCTTTCACCACCTGGAGACACACAAGAACACAGGATGTTAAACTCAACCTAGATGTCAATATTACTATATAAACCACTTTTAACAAATCAAGATTTGCTGTATTTAACCAAATCATTGAGGAAATATTCTCAGTCTTGTCAAAAGTGCAGTGCGTCTCTGAACTCACCAGATGGCCGTAGATAACAGGACACAAAGAGCTGAAAAAGGCGAGGAGAGCGAAGGTGTTAGTGATGTTATTATGCGCTAGTGCGACTGTGTTAAAACATGAGTAAAAGTCTACAGCCACAGCAGCAGCCTGTGAGGATGTAATGTTCCTCACACACTAGAAAATATAACTACTAGATGAATGAAACATGACACATTTCCTGTTCCGTCATCTTTATCACTAGTGGGACAAACAGCTCAGCTGTACATCGACAGACCAGAGTCAGCTGTGTTTAGTCAGCATCAGGTCTACTGAACTCAACAGTGCAACTCACAGAGAAATAATTCATCTTTTATCTGAAGAATGAACAGGAAAATCACTTTGCAGTATAATTGTATGTAGTAACTATCTTACTGCACTATAAGTCTCAGCAGGTCAGGCTGGGACTGGATCTCCTGGATGGCATACAGCTCTTTCAAACTGAACTCTTCCCCCCCAGAACGATCTTCAAGTGACCCTCTTGACCCCGGACCTCTTGATTTGGACTGCTGACCTAAACATTCATTCATTCATTCAGGAAATAGCATCTTATTGACTTGTTACATTTAAGTCATTCAAATCCAACTTGATAAAAAAAAGACAATAAAAACCTTTAGTATTGCTGACTGAAGTGGCATCAAGGTAGAGGAGGAACATACACTGATCTTTATTCCCCCTGTAACTGCCTGCACACAAAACATACACAGTCAGATATTGTGCTTGGTGCATGTTTGTGTTGTAGCCACAATTTATCTACAAAAATTCAGACCATTCTCCATAAATGAATGCCTAGAAGCACATAGTACAACAACAAAATCATACAACTGACAGCCACAGCTGGTCATACATACAGTATATAGTTTATATATTTTTAAATCTCATTTAGTACCATGGAACAGAAATTTACTTGTGTTTGTGTGTGTTTGTTTAACTTCCTACCCTGGTTAGAGTCGTTGGTAACTCTTACTATCCCTGTCACCGTAACAGTGTCTCCAGGGACGCAGCTATCGCAGAGGTCGGAGGTCAGGTGACATTCCACGGTTCGTGGGATTCGTCCAGCCTCCCTCTGCTCTCCGCCCATCAACTCCTGCACCCTGCAGGGACATGAAAAAAATTGATTTTAAGTGTGTTGTGGATAATTTATTCTCATACAGTATAATTCAACATGTCAGTAACCGTCCAGTACCTCATTAAAACAGCTAACTGAGCAGTTTACTTCAGTTGCACATCATTGTTGACCAAAAATGTTTTAAGAAACCGTCTAAAAACTTACTTGATGATCTGCCAGTCCACAGTCTGTGTGAGGGGAGAACTCCGGCAGGGGACGAAGGAACGACCGCGACAGTCCGGCTGGCCACACTATGAGAGAACACACACACATTAGATTCAACAAAGTTCATATATAATGTAAAATACGTTGATACATATGTATACAAGTGTGAGCTGGAGGTATCTGTGTTTGTGCGTGCATACCTTGGTGGGTGCAGCATATTTCCCATGCTGCAACGCCAGAGACAGTGTGTTCGAGCAGGTCATGCACCTGAAGGCCAGCCTAGTACACTGAGGTCTGATATTGCTCACTCTGACCACCGTTCCCCTCACGCACACCAGCAGCCCGTACACACTGGCACGCAACATCCGCAACGGAGTCAACGGTTCGTAGTTATACAGCCTGTGGAAGATTTACACAAATAAAGTCATCTTCATTCAGCAGGTGTCGAGCAAACAACTTGTCGCGCTTCCCTGTGTGTGCTACCTCGCGCTAATGTGAGGGATGTTGATGATCGGTGTAGCTACAGGAAGCTCTTCCCCTTGTAGCTCAGCAGCTTGTTTCTCCAAATCTACAGTCAACACCTGAAAACACACACACACACAGACATACTATCAGTCTGGTATTTGATCTGTCAGTGGAGCAGTCACACACTTTGTGTCCTCACAGATGAACATTTCAGTTCTCCAGTTTCCAAAGTAGCTTTAACTTCTCTGACAGCATACTGCACGTGTACCTGGTGAATGGCCACTCCCAAACAGCTGAGGATGATCTCCGGTTGTTCTTTCAGCTCTGTGGTTAGTTCAGGAAGCGCTTCACGCACCCTCTTGTCTCCAATCAAATCTGCATAATCCACTAGCACACTCCCCTGACGCTCAATCTCATCCTGTATGCAGACACACACACACACACACAGGAATTTAAACACTGTATCATAATGAGAGATGTTAACACTAATATTAAACAAGTACACAAGCAAACAAACAGGCAGACTGACCTTGTCATAAAGGTGAATCTTAGATGTGAAATATTTCTCAAACACTTTAATCTTCTTCACACTGGGTGAGCTCTCTATGAATCCTGCACCTAAAAAGACATCAAAACGTCACATCACCATGGTGACTATATGTAAATCATGTCAACACTATGCATTATCATCATGTGAAAGAGACGTATGAACACACTGATACCGTCAGTGAAGTAAAGCATCCATCCTTTGTAGGGACATAAATCATCTAGAGTGGTCTGACAAAGGACTGAAGAGGCAGAAAGGCAGTTAGGGTTGTGAATCGTGACACATATTGTTGCAGTTTTTCATGTACATCTTCATTTTCATGAGTTGAAATGTTAGTGAATATTAGATGCTAATATTTATAATGTCTTCAGATCATATAAAATGAAAGGTTATATCCTGTTTAAGAGGCTGTGAGTGGATTTTTTTAATATTTTTGCAAATATTTATGTCTTTCCTAGATTTTCTTCAAAGTTAATATGTTAGATATTATGTGCATGTGGAGCTAACCTCTCTGAGTGCTATAGATTCCCGATCCTCCTCCACCTGACGATCCTCCTCTCCAAGGTCTACTCCTCCATCCTCCTCTCCATCCTCCACCACCTCCTCTCCATCCACCACCACCTCCTCTCCATCCTCCACCACCACCACCACCACCACCTCTTCCTCCTCCTCTCCATCCTCCTCCGCTTCCTCTCGATCCACCGCTGCCTCCTCTCCATCCTCCTCCACCTCCTCTCCATCCACTACTACTACCACCACCACTTCCTCCTCCTCCTCCTCCTCTCCCACCCCTCCATGACCCTCTCCTGGATTGCTCTCCACTCATTCCTAAAACAGAGCAAAAAGGAGCGACAGAGAAAGGATGGGTAAGCACATACAAAAAGAGAGAAAGTACAAATTTAGTGGTAATTTATTATCTTAAAGCAATTTTAGTCATATACATTTATTTTACCAGTCAGGCATATGATACCAACCACAGTGAGTTGATGTATCCATGAAAAGTTATCTGCTAGCTACTAGCTTACAGTACTTGGCTGATGATTTCTTTCTCATCCAGGTACCAAAGCAGAGACACTGACATTAACTTTACTGCTCTAATAAACTGTCTTCTCCGGTCTTTCTCCAAAAGTTCTGAACTCCATGTAAAAAACTGTGAATTTAACGTCACTGTCATTTTAATATAATTGTGCTGAATGAATTTAAGCCTTCAAACAAATCCTTAACACATACGAAGCACTCGACATATCGGCAATAAGAAGGCAAACCGTTACAGTTATTAACGTTACCATCAATATCAGTCTTGGCAGAAAGACTGCGGAGATATAAGTTATATAAATTAAACACTGAAGTTTGTAGGAACAAAATGCCTCACAGTGTACTACAGTAGTTAGATATATGCCGACGTCAGACACAAGTCTTCCTTAAATATGCTAAATTCAAGTCTGCTTTAACGTTAATGAGTTTGTTTTGATTTTGGTCTGTTTGTTATCAGTTACGTTTTACAAAATGTTCCACTGAAACCCAAAGAAACTAACGTTACTGTGATACAAACCTTTCGTTTTGCCTTCACGTTAAATGAAATAGTCTGACAATAAATTAAAGTCGATAACTAACTCAAAACGTTGACCGAGTTGTTTTTATTAAACATGCTGAAAGTTCCCTCCACTGACGTCAAGCTTCTTCTTCTTCGTCTATTATTTGCGGCAGCTCAGGCTCTGGAGCGTGTCACTGCCCTCCAGAGGACACCGACGCTACTGCAGATTAAAATATAATACAACCTTGAAACCAACAAAAAACAAACAAAAAAACATATAAATATTATTTTGCGTAATGTAAGTTGTTTATGGATAAAAGTATCTGTACTTTCTGAAATAGCACTAAAAGTTCCAACAAATGATGAAGCTATATAGTAAAATTTGTCCTCACAGGTGGTTGAACAGTCCAAACCCCATCTGCCATCATGAGATGCTGCTACTGGTCTTTCTGCCTGTCTGACAGCGGTAAGTTAATTCAGAACCGGTTAATTTAGCTCAATAAAAATATGTTTCCATGGGAAGAATGTAAATTGTAGTCTTCACCATTGAGAATAGTGTCTCGAAACACTTTTTTTTTTGCTTATTAGTATTTGGATTCTGACGATTAAAAAGGCTTTTTTTGCAAGTGATGACTGATATGACTACATATGTTTCTGAAAACTCACTTTTATTGTAAGAATTTCTTATAATCTTTATTTATTGACTTATTTACATTTTCTCATAATTATACATATGTGGGAATGTGTGTGTATTTGGTATTTTATTCTGTTCTTTGCTCCTTTTATGTCTGCCTTGTAAAGCACTTTGTCATTGCTGGTTTTCATAAGTGCTATATAAATAAACTGTTATTATTATTGTTGTTGTTGTTGTTGCTGTCGTTGTTATAAGCTGTGTTCATGTGAATAAATCCAACACTGTTTTGTCGGGTTTTTAACAATGATTAAGACAAATTATTGACTTCTAGTCTACCATTTGTATTCAAATTTAACACTTAAAACATGACATCATGCCTAGTGTATTATAAATAGTTAATTATCAGCTGTATCTCAGAATCAAAAACATTAAACTAACCATTCTGGAAAGTTATTTGCCTCATCATGTAATGCAGCAGACGATCAATCTGTCAGGTAGAATGACTTTGATGAAGACAACATGAGTCTTTGAAGGCATTTATGACAGATAACCTTAAATTAAAGAACAATTATAAATATTTGCTCTTATTTTGCTTTTTTCTACATAATGATAATGAACCTCACAGAAAAAGACACATTTACACAGTCCTCTGCTGCTGTCTTCTGGACAATTAATGTCATTACATTTTTTTAGCTTGTACATCTTCACAGGCTAACACAGATGCTCCCCTTGTGGTTTCAAGGTCCCCACAATAACCTGACATCAAATACATGCATGTATGTCTGTCTTTGTTTATTTCCTCTTCTATTTCTTCACCTTCTTTATCCCTTTTTAACTCTCTCTCTTTCTCTATAACACACCACACATCACATACCTCAACTTGCTACTCTAATGTCATAAACCATATAGGCACTTATTATAAAAACAATTGAGTTCTGAGTTCACAAAAAATCACACACAACAAACTGACAGTGAAGCACAGACTCTTCTTCTCCCCTTAAGTAGGATAAACTGCTGACACTCTGTTCATTCGCTGACATCCATCATATTTCTTACTTATCTCTGTTCATCTGTTCATCAAACGATATTAACGATCCGTTTACACTTTCAAACCAACCTTAAGTGTTAAATTTTGTTTGTTAAATTTTCCAATATATTATGATTGAGCATCTAAAGCAGAAAGCGCAAACGCTCTGACACTGAAACAAAGACAGATGTACAAGAGCGCACACTCATACACTCTCTCAAGGGAGTGGTTTGAAGGGGACAGGAAAGACAGAGCGAACAAGGAGAAAAATCAATACCTGAACTACTGTGGCCTGGAGTAGTTAGTGGTAATAGCAGAGGTCTGAGAGGGATGGACACACACACACACACACACACGAAAAGGGAGACAGATAGTGAAACAGGTTGTTGGTAAGGTCAAAAACAGTTCCTGTGGGGGAAGCAGACAAAGAAATAAAGACAGAGTGAGAAAGAGATATGTCCCCTAATTCTGCCCTATTATTATCTTCACAACACTGAGAAACGAAACAATTCCTCTTCCTCTTCTTGTCCCACCTCTTCATACTTACTGATTTGATCTTTGGGATGACAACTGATGCTTCGTGGAGAGAGAGAGATGTAGGAAACAAAGGCCTAGAAGGGAAGCTGAAGTGCTGACAATCACCACAGAGCGACGGATGTAGAGATGATGAGAAGTAGCGCCATTTGGAGAGGCATTTACTTGATCAGTCAACAGCAAACTTCCCATAAAAATCGATGCAAATTCAAAAACGATTTAGAGATCATTTTTCAAGACAGTTTGTTTTTATCAGCCAGCGTTCGGGACCCCGAGCAGATGGTGAGTCACTGCCGGTGGGTTGTGACACGACAGGAGTATCGGCATGTTTTAAATTAGTCTGGGTGTCAGGGTGAGACACTTCGTTACTTATGTGTGTGCGGACGAGGGGACGAGTTGGCATAAGGTCAAACTGAGTTATTTTCACAGCGGCGAGTCCTCTGTTTTGGATGCTCTGCTTCTTTCCTGAGCTGTTTGGAGACGTTCCACACAATGATTCAATCAGATTCTCACCTGGAGTTTAAGTTTTTGACAGTGCTGCCCCACAGAGTGACCATGATTTTTTTCTTTTTTCCTGTTTAATGCCCACTGACTTAGAGGGTAATGATTTATATCAGATATATAATTTCCTTTTATGCTGAATGTCTCGCTGACTTTGTCTGCAGGTATCAGGTCAAAATTTAAGTTTCAAGTATAAAGTATCAAATTTTACATGGACTATAATCTCTAGTGGCCACACGGCAGCAGAAAAAGAAAGAAAAAAGGAGGATAAAATGGCAAAAAAGTAGTTTATTCTTTATCATCTTGTGATGATGTACATTCAATGACAATATGTTATGTTTGTTTGTTTGTATGTGTCATCACCACTGGGTGTTATGCTCGAATAAAATTCCTGAGTGCAGTAAGATGTGGAGTGCAATATCCTATAGCAATGCGTACAAAATGACTCCCCACAAGTATTGCATTGCACAGCGATCAATTGTGGCTCCAGGAGACCAGCGCAGGTCGATAGGTGCAGGCATGCAGCTGTCACCTGTTTGCTGCGAAGAGAAATTAAGCTGTCAAACCATTTTCTTTTTCATTGTTTTTTAACATCTTTCTCTGCGGCGAGCCATCTATGTAAATATACTGGCAGGAGAGGTTGAGATTGTACAGAAAATACAGTCAAATATGATTTAACTCCAGGGACAAAGTCTGCTAATAGAAATGTGGGAACAGAGAAATGATCAAAGCCAATGGAGCTGGGAGGTCTGATGATGAAGAGATGTGATGCCTGGAGGGAGACAATCCGTCAGTCAGTTTTACTTCTGCAGTATTGCTTGATCAATATTAGTATTTGTAGCTACATTTACCAACGCATTCAAGTGATGACAGAGCAGTTATGATAGTGGCATCTTCCTTATGAGGCCTGGACTTAAAATATTGGTGGAAAAATAGCTCAAATACTTAAAGCTGCACTAATCATAATTTTTATAGCAGAAACATGGGACAATAACAGTAAAAACTGGTTCAAAAAAATAAGGGGGACTATCTGTCAGATGACCACTGGGAGGCGCCAAAGTCAAACATATTCAAATCCTACACATAGTGACTTTAACTGCACCACAATGTTTCATCTACACTTCCACTTCTATATACAGTGGGGAAAACAAGACACTGCATGTAAATAAGACAGCTTTGTAGTTGTTTAACAGAGCTGGGCTAGCGGTTTCTTTTTCCAGCACTGCACCCTGGAATAATCTCATATAGGACATATCTTCCTTTAAAAGATCAAAGAAGTGTATTTCCCAAAAATGGCGGATTATTCCTTCTACTTAACCCCAATCAAATCCCGCTGTAAGAATGCAAAATGAAAGCAAAATTGAGGACGATAATTGTGTGGTTATTTAGACAGCTGTCCTTGATAAACAGCTCACTCAACACAGCACATACACACCACCGAATAAACATGAAAACACTCTCAAAAGTAAGAACTCAACACACACACACAATCTGGAAAAAGCTGCTCTGGAAATTTGCCATCGTTCCCTGTGGACATTTCTGTCTTTTCTAGCGTTTCAGCTATTATCTGAGAGTATATATACATATGCATGGAGATAACGGTAGTGACTTTGAAACACAGACACTGAAACCTGCCTCCTATGGCCCTCAGCTCTTTTCTTAGCTTCACTCTGATGGGAACGTCCAACCCAGTCTCACATCAAAATGTGTAACAGCTACGTCGGTCCACAGCGCAAAACGTATTAGTTTCACAAAATGATGTCAAGGATCAAGGATCGCACAAACTAGTTTCTTTTCATTTCCCTCCAGCCCTCTGCAATTTGAACACAAAATTACTCTGATGACACTTCTTTGCTTTTTACTTTTCTCTTGACACCTGTGTTTAAAAAAAGTGACGCATAATCATCCATCCTTTTCACTCCAAGTGAAAAAGAGCAATTAATGAATTCTGTGACCTCTCTCCTCTCCCCCGCCTCCTGTCTCTCTTTCTGTCTCTCAGCGATGCAAAAGGCCAGACAAATCTCTGACAGTTGTTCTTATTTTGCATTTTTCTATCACCTTTATTTCTCTGTGGTTACACACATACACACACACAAATGTAACCTGTGCATACTGATACACTTGCACATGCATGAAATATCCTGTTACCCATACCAACCTAACACACACGCATATATTAACACAGAGAGAGGGGCTTTTGAAAGAAAATTGAATGTTTAACATTTCTGTGCAAAGTTATATTTCAGTTAAATGTCTTTATTGACACACTGTATGAGTGTGTGTGTGTGTGTGTGTGTGTGTGTGTGTTTTATGACTGCGTATTAGCTCTGAGCCCCAGTGGGTCTGTTTCTTCATCTCAACTAATTTGTGTTTTTATGGCACACTAATGGACCACTAGGAAAGACAGACACACATAAAGTTGACAGTATTGTGTGTGTGTGTGTGTGTGTGTGTGTGTGTGCGGCTGACTGAATGTGCGTGTGTCAACTTAGCCAAAGAGTTTCTTTCATATCATCAGTTTCAAGCGGTGAGGATAGATTGGTTTTAACTGAATATGCGAAATGAGCCCCTGCTAAACTCATTCAATTAGATTTTTACATTTCCCAAGAGGCAACAATTAGCTCACACCAAGTGCCACTTTACAGGTTGCAGATTACAATTGCAGAAGTGGAATGAAATGTTTAATTAGCAGTACACTGCATAGATTCTGGATGAAAATGTAAACATGTTACTCAACGTTATATTCACGTGGTGATGAGGTTGATATTCTTTGCAGACGATTGAATCTGAGAGAATTTGTCATGTAGGGTTGATATTCTTGTTCAAGTTGTATGTGATAATTTCAGGTTAATGGTGAATCCAAGCCATTTTTATCATAGACAGATGCTGTTCTTCTGGTTTGGAGTACCTGGCAGTTAAATACAGGCCTAGCGTAGCTTTAGGCTACCACCTTAGTGCTACAAATTCACAACAGAGCACCTATCCTGAAGCAGCCCATGCAGATTTAAAGGCGGTTCTTCTGAAATTTGAACAACAGATTAAATATGCTACACCAGACAAGGAAAAATACACCAGGCAGGATTTATTATTTTATTATTTCTTATTATTATTTGATATATTTACTGTTAGACTAGGCTCCCACCTCTCGTCCATCCTTACACTCAGCACCGGCTCCCCACAGGTCTGTGTGTTGAGCCCCATCCTCTGCGCCCTCTACACTCATGACTTTGCCCCCATCATATTCACCAAACAGCTCTACAGGAGGTGAAACAGCCTACAGGGATGAAGTCCAAAGACTGACAGTGTCCTGAACTCAAAAAAAACAAAATAAAACAAAAAATTCATAACAGACTCCTGCAAGAACAGTGCAGACCTGGATCCACTATACATCAATGGGGACTGTGTTGAAAGGGTCCCTGCTTTCAGGCTCCCGGACTACCAACACCACTGCAGTAGTCAAGATGGCACGGCAGCAACTCCATTGAGAGTGTGCTGGCGTACCATATCTCTGCGTGCTATGCCAGCTGCTCAGCAGCAGACCAGAGAGCCCTTCAGAGGGTCATCAATACCGCCCAGAAGATCATCGACTGCTCACTGCCCTCTTTGGAGGACTTATTCAGCTCTCACTGCCTCAGTAGAGCAGCCAACAGCAAAACATACTGAAAGACCCATCCCACTCTGGACATCATCTGCTAGACCTGCTGCCCTCTGGAAGACACTTCAGGTCCATCAAATCACAGACAAACAGACTTAAGAACAGCTTCTACTCCAGAGCCAAACACTGACACTGACTGTCTGGGACCTGTGTGACTATACAATATTTACAGTTACATTTGTAGAACATCACACACACTCCAACTGCAACTTTGTTATGTGCATATTCATCACTGCTTTACTTGTATATTGGGTCACTGCAATCCAGCAAATGTGCAGTATCCTGAAGTGCAATATCTCAGCTGCTAATAATTGTTCTTTTTTTATTGTATTGTTTTATATCTTATTGTTTTATAGGTTACAGCAAAATTATATATTTTATTTATATATTTAGAACCTTAAATTAGTTTAGTTCAAACTCTTTTCTGTTTTTTAATTGCTGTTTGTTATGCGTGAATTCACCGTCAGGGTTGCTACTCAATTACATCGTACTCTGTGCAATGACAATGATAAATTCTATTCTATTCTATTCTATTCTAATTTAATAATTTCTTACTAAATATGCTTGTTCGCTGCCTTTCTGAGAGTTATATGAGAGATCGATACCACTCTCATGTCTGTGCGTCATTCAGAGATTAGGCTAACCTATCTTAGCATAAAGACTGGAAGCAGGGGGGAAACCCAGTGTTCACAAATATGCCTACCAGCACTTCTGAGGATCACAACTTAGCACCTGTAGCTCGTTTGTTTAATCAGAACCAGGCTTGTTGTTTCCCCTCGCTTAGTCTTTAATCTCCGAAGTCTCTAATCACCTCTTGACTCCAGCTCAGTACACATATGAGATTGATCTGGATGTTTTTTTTGAAACTTCAAATACCTGTCAGTAGGCTACACCATAACTAGGCTGTTTTGTGTAGTGTCTAGTTGTTACCTTTGCCTAATGGTTTATGTCATCTGTAATGTATTTACTATCATAACACTGTTGTTATTTATGCTCTTTTCTTGTTGCTCTTTGAAAAATAGATTCACTGGTTTATCATTACAAACTCATACTGTGCAGCGCAACTTTATTTTGAATACCTAGTGGAGGTTCAAAGTTTTTATAGATGCCAATTATGCCTGGGAAACATATATAAAATGATGCAAAAAAGATGAAACGGTGCAGCCATTAAGAACATGTGGGTTTGAATATGGCATTCAGTGTAAACATCATACAGCTTCAATGAAGAGCTACAACAAACACAATACTGTAGTATAATGATGGTGTCAGAAAGTGTGGAATAAGATGAGTTTTCCAACCTTAATGTGCATACTTTTGCTGTCTGTTTTTACCTGTTGCTGCTATCAAACTACTCTAATATTTATCTTATTAATATCATAAACACTGTTAACTGTTTACCAGATAATAAAACTGCGAAGCTCATGTCTCTCCAAGACTGTTGTTAATTGGTTTGATCTCTCCCAGTGAAGAGATGAATCAGGAAATCCAATAACAGTGAAATTAGCTACTGCATAATTTATCTACTGCATAATGATAAGACAAAAAATTTCACCCAAAATCAACTAAAACGAGAAAACTGCATGTAAGCAATAAGAATATCAGAAAAAAAATATATGGATAAGAGTTTTAACAAGAATAGACTCTTGTTTAGAATGAAAAAAAAAAGCTTCATGCTCACTCTGAGCTTATTATGAACGCACGGATGTGACAAAGTTTGTATGGTTTTGGGGGATAATCCTTTCGTTTCTCTCTGTAGGTGTCAGGTGATTGACACTAAGCAGAGCGTAACTTAATCCACACGCTGATATGAAACGACTCTACATTGGCACATTGGAATAATGATGAAACAGAAACTCGGACAAAAATAAATTAGTACTTCGTATTTGGTGCAACGGATTACCGAGCTCAGTCAATTTTCATTCTGTGGAAGTTGTTTTTCACACTTTACAAGAATAAATGACTTCTTTTGAAGCTAGAAGAAATGAATCTTGATTTCTCCACCTGCGCTGTGCAGACAACAGCGGGAAGAATATAAAGGGAAGGAGTGACCCGGACGATTGCTATTAACCTGAAATCACAAAAACAAATGATGATCAAAGAGCTTTTACAGAGAAGTTAGACATAATCATAAATAAATAAAATTTAAAAAAGTGTAAAGTGTTATCTTCTCAGGTCACAGCCCAAATCTTCCTAATAGGCTGATTTGTAAAAATCATCACATGAGCCGTGATCAAAAATGCTAATCACATTTTCTAATTATGACTAATCTGTAATGTCTGTAATTAAAACATCAGTTTAGTCAGAATTATGCTATTATTGTAAAATGACTGATAAGAGGCAAAGAGCTGTAATGTAATGATTGAGTTACAGCATGCGTGTATGTGTGGGTTTACAATCTATTCATCACATTAAGGGGACTCACCTCCCATCTAAAAGACTAAAATTCTGTCCTAACAAGGTTTTGCCATTTATTTTAGCGTTAAAGGCTGAAATTTCTGTTACTCCAGATAATCCATATTCTTTACTGTCAACAGTTTTCACAGCAACTGTTTCCTTTGTGGAAAGTAGTCCCTATGACCCCATGAAGACTATTGACAGTTAGGTTGTAATTTGGGTGAATTAACCCTTTAAAAGTTGGTAAAGGTTAAACATATGACCGGGGTAAGATTAGGGTCTTGAAAGGAAGTCGATACAACATCTTTCAAGTTCAGCACTGAATGTTTGTGTGTGTTTTAATAGATGTCGTTTCAAGTCATCTAACAAGGAACAAAAAGCTAATAAATGTTACCAGCACTTGACATAATAACACCAAACACGATGACAGTTTGTTCAAAAATGTAGAGAAAATGTGGGAGCAGTGAGCCATACTTTGAAGAAACACACACAAAAGGAGTTCAGGATCATTCAGGGTCCAACACCTCCTCACCCAGTACATATAAGCATTCATCATTCCAGAAACAACTCGCTCTTTCCTGACAAAACAATCTCAACTTAAAGGTCCATTTACTAGTTTTTAAAGAGCTTTGGTCATTCATCATCATCATCATCATCACGGTCTCATCGTTAGAAACAGTTGAAAGCTCTGAAAACGCTAGCAAGTGGACCTTGAGTTCAGACAATTTTGTCACATGTACAGTTTACAAGGTAAATTATAAACTTCAGTGAAGTAAGTCTGTGTATTATAAGGTTTCAAAGCATATAATAAAAAGAGAAAGTCTATGTCAGTGTTAAGGAACCAAATCAAAGGCAACAATAAGAAAACGTTTCCAATTTTCTGTGTCATTTTGGAGATAATCTCTTTATCCATTTTAATTGATGCTTCAGTTGTTGTTGGGTGAAAAGTCAGCACAGCACATGATCTATAATATCTATTTGTCGTGTGTGAAACTAAGATATCAATAAAAACCTACTGTATTGCTTGGCTGCTGAAGAGATTTAAAGTCTGCTATCCTAAACTGTGCTGCTGCATTGATTTCTCACGCTGAGAGCTGTTATCTCCTGCTAATAAAAACATGCTCGTATTTCCAGCATGTTTCCCTACGTCAACCCAATATTTTAAACCCAACGCTGGAGCTGTATTTTCAAGGTGATGAGAAGCCTATGAGACAGGTGACTGACAGCACACAGGATTACTACAGGTGGAAAGTAATTTGGTTTCAGGTGCAGTATATATTACTGTATGTAGTATTTCTTACAGCCTAGGAATTATATCATATTTAAGTCTAAGGTTGGGGTGGTGAAAGGGCCAAAACATGTTTGACTTTCATGCAGGAGGCAGGAGTTCAACTTCTGTGACACTTGCATGTTACTAACTGAGCCATGTGTCCCAATCCTAACCTTTCTCTCTAATCTTAACCATACCATTGCTACGCTCAGATATTGTAGAAAGCAAGAATTTTAAAAACATTTGCACTGTACATAATCCAGGGTTTTGCAGAATCATCCAACATTGACATTCCTGTCTGGTGATGGGCTGATTTGTAAACATGGATCGACTACAGCAGGAAATTAACTGTGACACTCAAAAACAACAAATGACACAGTGGCTGTGATAGTTACTGTAGCAGATCCTGTCTAATGCCAGTGATATTAGAGTTAGTCTGTCTAGAAAGGTATATCCAACTGTTGCAAAGAGGATGTTGCTGTTCAAGGCTGTCCCCAAAAAATGTATATGAATTGATTATTAATTAATATGACTTGTTTTCCCATTTATGTTGCGTTGGCAAATATAATTGCTGCCTGGATTATGTTCACAGGAAACATTTTAAACACTAAATTTATATACCAGGAAGTAGGCGGAGTGGACGGCGGGCGCACAAAATGCAGGACTCTGGCATCGGACTCTGAGGTTTAGGGCTAGGATTAGGGTTAGGGTTAGGGCCAGGGTTAGGATTAGGGTTAGGGCCAGGGTTAGGGTTAGGGCCAGGGTTAGGATTAGGGTTAGGGCCAGGGTTAGGGTTAGGGCCAGGGTTAGGGTTAGGGTTAGGGCCAGGGTTAGGGTTATGGTTAGGGCCAGGGTTAGGATTAGGGTTAGGGCCAGGGCCAGGGTTAGGATTAGGGTTAGGGCCAGGGTTAGGGTTAGGGCCAGGGTTAGGGTTAGGGTTAGGGTTAGGGCCAGGGTTATGGTTATGGTTAGGGTTAGGGCCAGGGTTAGGATTAGGGTTAGGGCCAGGGTTAGGGTTAGGGCCAGGGTTAGGATTAGGGTTAGGGTTAGGGCCAGGGTTAGGGTTAGGGTTAGGGCCAGGGTTAGGGTTATGGTTAGGGTTAGGGCCAGGGTTAGGATTAGGGTTAGGGCCAGGGTTAGAGTTAGGGCCAGGGTTAGGGTTAGGGTTAGGGCCAGGGTTAGGGTTATGGTTAGGGTTAGGGCCAGGGTTAGGATTAGGGTTAGGGCCAGGGCCAGGGTTAGGATTAGGGTTAGGGCCAGGGTTAGGATTAGGGTTAGGGCCAGGGTTAGAGTTAGGGCCAGGGTTAGGGTTATGGTTAGGGTTAGGGCCAGGGTTAGGATTAGGGTTAGGGCCAGGGCCAGGGTTAGGATTAGGGTTAGGGCCAGGGTTAGGGCAGGGTTAGGGTTAGGGCCAGGGTTAGGGTTAGGGTTAGGGTTATGGTTATGGTTAGGGTTAGGGCCAGGGTTAGGGTTAGGGCCAGGGTTAGGATTAGGGTTAGGGCCAGGGTTAGGGTTAGGGCCAGGGTTAGGGTTAGGGCCAGGATTAGGATTAGGGTTAGGGCCAGGGTTAGGGTTAGGGCCAGGGTTAGGGTTAGGGTTAGGGCCAGGGTTAGGATTAGGGTTAGAGTTAGGGTTAGGGTTAGGGCCAGGGTTAGGGTTAGGGTTAGGGTTATGGTAAGGGTGACCTCCTGAGTCCTGCGTGTAACCCTAACCCTAACCCTTAGTTAAAGATTGTGATTTTGCTTAAATGCTAATAAATGTATTAAGGTTGAAGTCTTTTTCCTGTATAACCAAGAGAAAGATCTTTCCCTAACCTAAACCAAGTGCTGCCACTGTTTAAACACAACTGTAAAAAAGTTTAATAATGCTGTAGGTTACCATGAGTGGACGTTGTACTGCACAGGTGCACTGAACATTTAGTTCAGTGTTAACATATTTGCAATAAAAGCGTAATTTGGCCAGCATTACATTTCCTGCAAAACTCAAGTAACTTCTAGAAGATAAGGTTGTGCTGTTACGCTTTAATTTGAAATTTTCTCTTGAATCCTTTGTGCTGGAAGAATTGTCCTTTGCCATCCAATTGTTTTATGCCATTCAAGGATATCTCATTGTGCTGTAACACATCATGGGTCCCAGCCTCTATGTGGCTTAGTGTAAGTGTGTATCTGTACTGTGTGTGTAGAATTTGTGTGTCTGTGTGTGAGAGAGAAATAAGAAGAGGTGTTTGTCTTTCCAAAGAGCCTTTTGTGTGTCTATACAAGTAACTGAATACACTCTGTGTGTTTGTGTGTGTGTGTGTGTGTGTGTGGGTTTATTTGTGTTGTGATTTCAAGAGGCCCTCTCTTGTCTCTTTCTTGACGGTCTAAACTTGTCAGCTGCTGCACTTAGGCAATGAAAGCCTTTGTTAAAACAAACACTAACTGCAAACTATTTCTGCCCCTGGAAACCATGCTGCCTGTTAGTTGAAGGTAAACACATTGTGGGTGTTTTGTACCAGGAACAAATAGCAGATTTCTCTGCTTAGGGCCTTGAAAACAGCTGGGTATTTTTTTTTGTCTCGGTGACAAAGAAGCAGCCATTTTTTTTGTTTGTTTGTCTGCGGGAATGGCAAGCGAGAGCATTGTCACACTCACTGGCTGCATCTAATTCTACTAACCCCTGTTCCCATTAAAACACTAGTAGCTAATAGCCTCCATCTGTGCCAGCTAACCAGGTCAGGGAGCCCTTGAGAGATCAGTATGTGTGTGTGAGGGTTGCCTTTTGGTCTCTGGGACCAGAGAGTAACAGCACTGCCACCTTCAGGGACCTCTTCCATTACAATAGAGAAGGATAGATGCTGGTTAATGAGCCTGTGGACCGGCACCGATCCCCGGCCTTTACCCAGAGATGCTAACTGAAGGGGAAAGTGACAGCACGGTTCACTTCTCAAGCACAGATTTCACTAAAAGCGACAAGCCATTAGCGTCGTGATTCTATAAATTGTCACATCTGTCGCGAAGTTGTACGGTAGCTGGTTATTTAATGTAAATACGAGTCATTTCATGTGTGAGGCTTTAAAGGTTGGCTGCTGTGACTAAGTGGCAAGGAGCAGGAGTTTTGTTTTGAATGTCTTGAGAACATTTTTCGGTGTTGTCTGGTAAGCCTGCTCCGCATCTCTTCAGGTCTCAGTTCGACACAGAAAATAATGTTTTTCACTAGTTGGTATTTAAATAACATTAATGATGCTGCAAGTTGTTTGAAGGCCTTGCACACCCACACAGGTGTTTTTAATTTCCCTGGCTGATTAGACCGCTAGTCAGGTGGAAGTTGGGTGAAGGGAACTGCATGATGTCATGAAACTTTATGTACTGAAAGAATGATAATGATGTAAGTTGTCCCGCCCTAATGGGTGCAACAAACTCAACAGAAAATGTCTATGAAGAGCAGTCCACACAGTGGCTAATCAGGCATGATAATTAAAAAACGCCTAGATAGATGGATTATGGGTGTGAAGGGGCTTTAAAGTAAATTGAGTTTTGGATGTTACTGCTTTGTGGAGAGCTGTAGGACCTGAGGTAAAATGAGGATGTACGTGATCTCACTTTACCCATAGACTGTATATATAGATAGACATGGCCATTGGTTTGCATTGTAGCTGGTTTGAAGCCCAGAATTGCTGCTTATGGTCAGCAACATCTTTTACATTTGAAGCCAGGACCTTCCAAATAAGGAGTGCAGAGTTTTCAGAGCCTTTCACGCTCTGGAAACACGACGCTACCTCGGACTGAAGCGAAGACTAGCTAGCAGTGCACACTTGGGCTAACATTAACTATGCGAGCTAAATCATAATCAAGTAACATTAAACTGAGTGAAATATTGTGACAATAGTTCGATTCAATGTGAGTCCTGGAGCCGAGGAGAGAAGCAGGTGAGCCAACTGTCAATCACAGCTGTCAATCAACACCCACATGGCAGACATTAAAGTCACTATAAGCCTTCAAATCTTATTAACGGAGCAATTATTTACAAAATGACCACCAGCACACTTATTAGAAGGCCTAAATTTAGAGACTGAGACCATAACGAGTCAATGAAAAAATATTTGACTTGCAAGACATTGATGCTTTTTGAATGGGAGTCAGTTGGAGCCGTCTGGCACTTTAAGGTACGTCCACATTGACTTCAGACTCAAGCTGTGTTGCAGATTGATTTTGCCACATCAAGCATATTTATATTAGTGTGTTATAATGACTTCATATAGCTGGTATTATAAAAAGGAATTCTCTGCTGATAATGCAAAAAAAAATAAAAAAAAATAAAACAGAAGTGACTTTACTTGTATATTCATTGTAATTCCATCAGCCAGCACCTGAATACGAAGCAGACAGCGCTTCCATGAGCGTTAGAAATATTTGTTTCAGGACTTGGGCTTTGTGTTTGAGAAAAGGGGCCAGTAGGCCATGAGAAGAGACATTTTTCAAATGCATTGTTTTCTGAATTCTGTTGAGCATTAGAAAGTTTTGGAAATGACATCTGTGTTTACATTCCTTCTGTCCTTGAATGAGCAGCACAGAGTTTCTTTGGTTTGAATTATTATACTCTAGTGAACTGATTTGGACCCCAGAATAATACCTCCACAGACTGCAACTATGAATAAGGACTTAAACCTGCAGCCTATACATACAAGGAAGTTAGGTGACTGTCCTGTACGATTGACTTTTGTCATTTGCACTTTAACTGTATAAACACAGTAGAAATTAATATCAAATATGCACACATACATTATTTGTACAGCAGCTGAAGCCGTAGCTAACACCTGGAGAGGTGTAAAATCCATCAAATCTAGATTATGATAATATAAGAACACATCAACTCTCAGTTGTTGTCACTTCATAATAACGCCTCACATGCCAAACTTCGTCAGCAGGCGATGAAAGCCTCGGGTGTTTGCCCGACGTAACATTTAATCCAAAAATTCATTAAAAGACTTACTTTAAGGCACGGCTCTGTTTGTCAAAGTTTTTTTTTTATTGTGTTGTACCCAACACTGCTTCTAAATCCCCTTATTTCCCAAAGTTAATGCTGAGGTTTTGAAACTTCTAAAAAGTATTATTATGTATCCAAAAGTTCTGGAATAGCATATGGATTCCTCTGTGCCGTAGAGCTCCGTTGTTGTCCAAAAACAAGCAAAAACATATCCTTCATTACCATGAACATACACACTGTAGTTAATTTTGACTTGAATCCCTCAAACACTGTCCCGCTGCCAGAAACACTGACTAGCACACCAAACTCACTGTGTAAAATAGTCCCCAACAAATGCCCTATTTACTCCTGTTTGATTAAAGTTTGCTAAGAAACTACAGTACCCCGCTGTTTTGACAAATTATTCAGCCTTTTTTAATAAATGAAAGTATAAAGATTCATGTCTTCATGGCGGTTGAGTGCAACAGGCATGCTAATGCACTGTTGGTCTCTTCATGGGATTTGTGAACACTAACAAAAACAAAGAATATTGCCAGCCTTTTCCTTTAAATACATTGATGAGGTGAATCTATATATATATATATTAGTGATATAGATATAACAAAATGTAGGTTAGAAGACTACTTGCAGATATATTTTTCAGACACAAATGTGTCGTACGAAAATGTGGCTTCAACTTAATGTCACAAATGTTGATGATATTTCAAACATTCAGTACATTTTTCATAGGGGTGTAAAGATTAACCGAGAGTCAGAGACCACAGATACGACCCAAATTCTGCACCGCACTCGACACACTGAGAGAAATATCGGTTCCACCATGTTCTGCCTCGTGTTTACATTTGCAGCCTTCAAAATGTGCATTGGTAACACAAAATATGTAGGGAGAACCGCACATCTTGCTATTAATTTATGAGGCCATGTGTGCACTGACAGAAAGGAGTATTCAACACAAGACGAGCAGCTAATGCTACTTCCAACTGACAGCGAACTCCTCTCGGCTGAAGTGGTTCTCAAAGTGGGGTCCTTGAGGCAAAAAGGAGAATAATTCACTATATTTCACTATGATTCCATCCACAAGTAGCACAATAACAGAATGTATGACTATTTAGGTCATGGGTTCATAATCTTTCTGTAATAAAACATCTCAAAGCCAAAATCTTAACAGATGGACAAAATCTGATCTTATCAAACGGGGTCTAATTTCTGTCAGTTTAGGAATCCTTGATGAGAAAAAAAGTTTGAGAACCGCTGAGCTGTTTCATTAAAATACCAAATTCAGAGGGATGACGCTGCCCCAGAGACCGAGGTAAATAATACACAGTCAGCAGCATTTTAGTGACAAATTGCCTCAGCAAAAAGGTTATCCAGTTCCCCAGTGTTGATGTGGCAGAAGACGTACTTTTCCAGAGTGTTTATGATTTAGTAGTTGGAATAACAAATGAAGAAATAATATATTGTTTATTTATTATACAAACGTATCTAAGGAGGGTTGAATCTCCAGTTGCCCTCGATTCAACCTTCATTAAAGAAGTAAAAATATCAGTTTATAATTGCAGCTGAACATATTGAATCGACTTTGTATTGCAATGATAGATGCATATGCAAAAACGATGCATATCATTACAAATATATCTGTATCATTTTTGTATGTATGTGTGTATCTAGATACATATTGAATCACTGGAGATGGAGAGATACACACACCTAATATTTAATTTTTATGCAGCTTTAGTAAGTCCTAAAAACATAAAGACATCTTATTACTTAGATTCTTGTTTCACAGTCTTAAAACCCGTGTTAAAATCCGTGAAGCCTTAATTCTCCACCCTTCATCTCCCGTGTTTTGTTCTGCAGGCTTCCCCTCGTTCCTCTAGTAACGGAGCCGAGGCACGGCGGCTTGTTTCGGCTGCGCGGTGAATCATGAATGCTGACTAAGTCTCTCTTCTTGTTCCACGTTAAGAGTGTCAGACAAATGCACGCGCTAAATGCCTCTTCACTTGTGATCTTAAGTGGTGTGAAGTAGAGGGAACCCCTCACAGAGGCGGATAGCGGTATGAATTATCTGAAATAAGTTGCGTGGTTCCATTCTGTTTGTTTGTGGTTATAGCTTTGAACTGTGCCGGGCTCCTACGGGCTCTCTCTGATACCACCAGTAATGTATTGTTTATGGCACCGGGCCTCAGGCAGACAGAATGATGGATTGAGCCGTTCTGTTTTCTTCTCACAATCCGTCTTCAAAGAAACAAATCGATCTAGAACAGAGAAGTAGGGGGAATGGGGAAAAAAATCACACAAATAGACTTACTTTATGGTGTTTTGATGCTGTGATGTGTTATTTTGTCAGGGAGCATTTTAGGGTTGAAATCAAACTTTACCTTTAGGAGCAGAAAAGAGCAGAGGTTTACATATGTATGAATCTTTAAATGAATGTGTGTGTGATACTGTAATATCGAGTTGGTGCATGTGTGTATATTACAGTGTGTAAGCAGCAGAAGGGAGCTCTTAGTTACAGGAGCAGTGCTGCATTCAGGGTCCCCTTTTTGAAACAAAATGTCAAATATTTTACCCACTCGCCTGTAAGACATTTGACAACTTTTACTCCAATTTTCTGCATTAATATTGATTTATGTTTTTTTTTTTCTCGCAGCACTTTTTCGTGCACAAAACAAATTACTTTTTAGCAGTTAAAGTTCACCAAATGTTCGGTATTTTGTGTGACTGACAGCTTCTTAGCTTGTTTGTTGTTTAATAAAGCATATACCGCTCGGACCCATAAACAGATGAATGTCAAAGTATTTCCTTCAAAAGAGTTTATTTATATATTATAGTGTCCTGTATTATAGCAGTATTATCATTTCAGTTTCACAACTTTTAGGTGCAGTGGAGAGAATTGTAAGGTGAAGTCATTATGCTTGGCCACCTTTAATATATCCCTCAAAAACACAACAGAGACTGCAAAGGTCAGTGGTAATCTGTAAGAACAGAGTCTAGCAGTCATGGCGTTTTTCCATAACACTTCCCAGCAGTCGCATTTCATTTCAACAGTTTGTCCACAACTGTGATGTCTTTTTTCTGTTGATAAAGTCACAGTTTCTGTAGATTGCTCTGTTTTCTATATCAGCCGCACCGGTTATTGTCATTTTCTTGTTTTCTTGTGTGATAAAGAATGACATACCAGAGAAGATGTACTTGAACGGCAAATGGAAACATTTCACAAAATAGGTATTGTAATGTGTTATATTGAACATTAACTTAAGTGACATTATGTGTTCATCTGAGGAAAGCAGAAAGAAACAAAGGAATAAATTGAGATATTTTTCGACAGAGCACATTTGCACATTGTTTGCATCTAGATGGATTTGTATCTGACAATACAGCTGCATAACAGAGAGTATGTTTTGAGAAAGTGTCTGTGGGATGTAGCATTTATTTCAAATAATGTAATCAAGGCTGTAGGATGGATACAGAAGATGTAGTCTGGCAGAATATATTGTTTAGGGTATTATTGTACTTTACTTTAGATATGATCTACCGGTACAACCATCTGTCATAATGTTCCATAAAACTTTGTTCTGATAACATTTTCAAAATCTTTCCAAGAAAAGTAAAAGCTAAGCACTGAAATTAGACTTTTAGGATCCTTCACAGCCTCAGCGTTGAGGTCAATAGTAAAATACAACAGGAACAACAGAACAACAACAAAAAATGCAAAGAGAAAACTAGAAACATGTATAGAGCAGTCACAGTATGGAGAATAAACATATAACATTTTAATTTCAATATTAGAGAAGCTTAAGTAGAAAAATATAAAAAGTATCACTATAAATTAACTGCAAATGTTATTTAGGCAAATAATTTAATCCACAATATGCAGACTTTATATAGCAAACAATAATATACTATATACATGCAGTATAAAGACTAAAAAGCCTGGTCAAATTTCAAAACTAGTGTTCATGGAATATAACAAGCTAGTCAACTTATAACCACTCACATTCCCTGCTGTTACATACGCTGTGGCTCAGCTGCTATACCGCTCATCACCTCTGGAGGGCAGAATTACTCCACAGTAAAATCAAAAATCAACATTTTAATCATTTTTTTCCCTTTACTTTCTTTCTTGATTTTTCCCTCTTTAGTCCCCTGCATCTTTCTTTCTTCTTTTCTTTCTTTTCGACCTCTCCATTGCTCTCTCTCTCTCTTTCTTTCTCCCCTCTCTCTGTGGTGTGCCACCTAACAGTGTCACAGGCTTCACTACTTTACCAATTCCATCAAAAAGCTATTTAACAAACCGCAGACCTGGGCAGCCGTGCCTGCAATGCCTCCACTATACCTTTATTTTCCAATCTCTCTCTCTCTCTCTCTGTCCTCCCACCTTTCTCTCTCTTACTGTCTTTCAATCTGTCTCCCCTTCTTTCTACCATCTCCCTCCACTTTTCCTCAGCATCCCCAATCCCACCTTTCTCTCTGTTTCTTGGTTTCTCTCTCTGTTTTGCTGCTCCTTCTTTCTTTACCCCCCCCCCCCCCCCATCTTCATCTCTGCTCGCTCTTCACCTTTCTCCACTCACCTCTCCTGTGAATTCTGTCACTTTCTCTGTCAGTTCAGTCAATTTATAACAGTTGGCATGAGAGGAAAGAAACCCAAGTTCTCTAACCAAAACCTTTCATGAGCTAGCTGTAGATGAATAAGCAATGAAATACAAACTTAATCAATAACATTATAATCAAATACTACAATCATTGCATTATTTTATTGATACTGTAGATACAGCTGAGCATAAAGGAAATTATATTGAATTTAAGACTGTAATAACCCTTTAAAATGCACCGTTATGCAGTACAAATACAGCAACATGAGCTCATTAGACGTCCTTTACAAGTGTAGGAAAACCTCTCAATACTATCACATGTGCAGTCTATAAGCATAATAAACTACTTTTAGTTGACTTTAATATCATGTTATGTGCTACAAAACTGCTGCTGCAACTGTGATAGACATAGAAACTTGCTGTTCAAAGTAGGATGTAATCAGAAACCCACTAGCCAAAACCAATTTCAAAAATTCAAGGATAAACCTCTTGAGAAGAGCCATCTTGTTCTGAATATTTCAAGATACCTCCTAGCCTACTAAATAAGAAAAGAAACTGTTAATGAAAACGTTTGACAATGAAACATGCACATTAAATTTTTTTGCAGCGAGTTGGTGAGATGATCAATGCCACTCTTATTATTGTATGTTAAGAATGGAGCAAGCTGGAGGTGATTAGCTTAGCTTAGCGTAAATACTGTAAGCAGGGGGAAACAGCTAGCCTGGCTCTGCCTGAAGTTAAAAAAATCTGCGTAGCTGCTCTAAAGTTCACTGTAATATCTTTCTTGTTTTGTTGCATACACAGACATGAATACAATAATGGCAATTTGTGGTTCAAGAGTGAGTTATATGATTTAGCTCAAAATTGCCTCCAGTTTTGCTAAAATAATCAGACGAGAGAGTGATGCCTTTTCATCTTTCTTTCTGCAAGAAAGGGAGTGAGCTTATTTTAAAAATATATTTATAACAATATCTAGATGTTTCATCTCAAGGGGTTTATGCTTGAATTTTTGAAATAAGTATTTACTTCTTATTCTACTCTCTACAGCATTTTTTTCTTGTGTATCACAGCTGTAAAAACAGCAGTAATGTGGGAACATTTTCTACAGGCTAATTTCTAATGGGACATGTTTTTTTAAAATATACAGTACATTTACATATACTTACATATATACAGTATACACCTATATATGTAGTGTATTCAGGCTTTGGCTTGCTGACAGTTAGCATCTCTGCTCCACAGCTGCCCTAAAAGGAAGGAGCTGCTTTCCTCTGCTTCTCCAGCACTGGATTGAGTTTTTTTTTTTTTTTTTTTCAATATTTGTTGATGTATTTTTTGTTGACACAGCGGTTTATGTCTGTGTGGTTTAACTTTCCTCTCGCTGCTGCATGGCTGCATGATGCCAACATTTCCTCCGGCTTCAGGCTGTGCTCTCGGATGTTTTCTGATCCATTTTTCTCGCCCAGAACTGCCAAAGGTAATGAAGCCAGCCGGAGTTGAGTGGTCAATCTGGACAGCATGTAGTTGCCTTTGCAGTTACATTTATGTATTAATATGAGACAGATCAAATAATATAATGCAATGTGAGATATAAAGGGTTATAATAATACTGTAGGCTTATATGAATTTTCTTTTGCTCCTAGAAGGCTCAGTGGTAAGCTCTGCAGTCGTCTTCCACACAAATAGTCAATTTTTGTTTTCTCTTTCCAACTGTTTCCCTGTTTTCTTGTTGCTCTCAGTGCAGTTTTCATCCACATTAATCTTGAGGACCATTCAGTGGTGCTGGGTCACTCTCTGGGTAGCAGTCATTACTCAGAAGTGCACTGTGGTGTGAATATTTTGCTTCCGATTGTGCCAGGTGACACCGCAACCTGTGGAAGATCACTGAAAGTGGATTGTAAAATCAAACGTCTTAGCTGTTATTGTTGCCAAGAGGTTGAATGTTTAGGTGTTTTTTTGAAGACACAGTGTGCAGCATATATTCAGCACAGAGTAGGGTTCATTTTTTTTATTTCTAGAATTTATTATATCCAAGTTTATTGTTCATTTATGTGTGTTTATAACTCAAGACAACGGATCACATGGTGAAACACATGTTCATCACATGCAGAGAGCCGTTTCACATGAGATAAATTCAAATTCAGGCACATGTGGTTTTCGTTTATTCCAAGTAAAACTGACATATGAAAACATAAATTTCAGATGTGGTTCTTTGTACGGGCCAAAAATTGTATTTCATATGGACAGTTATTTTTTGTCTTTGAGAGATCAGTTAACGAAACAGTCCTGACTCACTGAGTGCACTTCCTTGTTTGTACCAGAGCAACTAACCAAACTATCCGTGTAACCAAACCTTAAGCGTTTAAGTGGACCTTGAGTTCACATTGAGGTGTGATACAGCGTTTCACATGTGTTTTTGGACACGTTACATATGGAACCATGACTTTCACATGTTCGGTCAACAAGGAGTTTTAAACAGATCTGGAGGTCTAGGATGTTTCGCCCTTGGAGTGTAACTCTCCTTACGCTATTGTGGGATTATATGCACGTGTGTGTGTGTGTGTGTGTGTGTGTGTGTGTGTGTGTGTTTGTGAAGAGGAGAAGGGGGTGATGTACAACAGGAGGCCTGAGATTGTGCTGAGACAAGGGGGAAATGTCAGGGGCACGGACAGTCTGGACATCCTGGCTGACAGCAGGGTGCAGTTTGTTTTTGGTACTCATCATATCTCTCTCTCTCTCTCCTTTATGCTGTCTCCTCTCCTCTCCTCTCCTCTCCTCTCCTCATCCATCCCTAATTCCTATCCTCTCTCTATAATCTCTACCGCATCTCTGCCTCCTTCCTTCCCTTTTCTCCCCACCTCCCTCCTTCTGTTTCTCTCTCTCTCTCTCTCCTTTTCCTCACCTACAGTGTTGGCTTGAACTAAGCAGCACTGGCAGTAATAGACATTGAATTACAATTAATCCTGCCTCGCTCGATTTGCCAATAGTCACCCTGCTGAGAAGAGAGTATGAAAGAAGGGGTAGGGAGGAGAAGAAAGTAGAGACGAGCGAAGGAGGGGAGACGTGAGGGGAAATATAGTATATGCGAGTCAGAGCGAGAGAAGGATAGAGAGGATAAAGGATACAGTAGCTCCCCTAGTTTTTCTATATTTTTCTATGCTGGATTAGTGTTTGTTTATTTGTCACAGTCATATCACAGTATAACACTTATTTGAATTTGAGAGTGTTGAGAGAGAAAAGGAAAAGACGAAGGAGACGAGAACGGGGGAGAGCATGTGGGATGGGAAAACTACAACATTGTGTGTGTGTGTGTGATGGAGCAAAAACAGAAAAACAAAGTGCTATTTGCTGAGGTAATAGAGACAGAGGATGTAAGTTAAAATGACAGCAAGATTTAGAGGGGGGAAAAGAAAGAAGGGGATAAAGACGTAATGGCGCTCTTCCCTTCAGCAAGCTAGACTCCACCTGGCAAGGTGATGCGGGTAATTCCTTAAACCTCAACCAACCAGCTGTGAGCTGGCTCGTGCACAGCTGGCTGGAGCGTGATCGAAGAGCAGATCTGAGAAAAAACACTGGCAGTTAGGAGAGAGAAGAATAAAGAAAAGAGTGTAATCTGTTCCTGCAATGTGTGAGGCCTGGGAGCTCATCTTCGGTGGCCAGTCTTTTCCACTAAGCTAGTGGTTTCCTGTGGATAAAGGCTTTGGTTGGAGCAGGGAAGCAGAGTGGTTCTGCTTGTGGATGCTGAATTTGTAGCTTTAAACAGGTGGCACATTATTTGCTGGCATTTGGAGAGCAGCGCTGCAGGGCAGCTTTCGCAGGCTTCTGGTTTTCCATGCTCCGGGCGTAGTTTCCTGGGATGGCGATGGGCTTTTCCTGGAAGTTTTTCCTTTTTCTGTGGCTCTCCTCTCCTCTGCACGGGTCTGTTTTGTTGCAGGAGGAGAGCAAACCCAGTCCTGTCCTCGTTTTTTCAGTGTCTAAAATCATTGCACCGAGCAGAGAGCAGAAGCTGAAATGTAACCTTGTTCTCCTCTGTTATTATCACTGTGTTGCTTTTTCAGACAGCCTCTTCTCTGCAGATGAGAGGTTTTGTTGGCTTATTTGCTGTTATGTGCTTTTCGCGGCCGTTATGTCCTCTACATCACTCGCTCTCAACCATGTGTCATCCAGACCCGAGAGTACGCCGCTTTTCATCCCAAGCAATAACTGCAGCAGCTGATTTCTCTGATTAGGACACCTTCGACCAGAGCAGGAAGCAAAGCATGAAATCGTCTGCTGCAGTGTTTGGTTGAAATGAAAACCTGCAGTCTCTTGGGTTTCCATGACACACTGCTCTCATATGGTGGTCTGCCTGTGTTCTCAAACACTGTGATGTTACATCTATAGCTCATGTCAATGTGTACAGACAAGATTTCTGAACATGTTGGTGTATAGTCTCCTCTGAGGTGTCACAGTTCATTTTTTCGACCAGCTGAAGACCCCGAGGTGTTGTCGGCCTGTTTATCAGAGTATTATTTTGTTACTATATGTTGGAATCACTTCGTGTTGCATATTGTAATGCAATGCAGTAGCTGTCTGGCTATCTCACTATTCAACTTCATGTATCTTTTTATTTTCATGGCCACTATGAGGAAGAAGAACTCCACATCACGCTGATGACATTGTTGCCTTAAAAAGTTATGAGTAACATGTTAGCAAACTATTGCCACATAACTTTAGCATTCATTTGGAATTTATTCACCTGATGAAAGTAAATCTAATATTCATTCTTGTCATAGCTTGTTTTAGATCAGTGGTTTGGTCTCCACCAACTCCTTGGAGAAATGGCTCCGGATGTTCCCCTTTCTTCACCAGCTAGTCACTAATTTTCTTCTGTCTTCTGTCTTGTGTAGTTGTTGCTGCTGGAAACAACAATACAATATATGTGCGGTAAACCAAAACTATGAAAAAACTGGCTAAAATGCTCCGTAGGTCCAAAATTTTGGACCTGATCCAAAACAAAGCCAAGGTCAGTAAGATCCAGTACAAATCAGAACTGCAAACAAGCAGCGACATGTAATTTTACCTGCAGATCACAGTTCACATCCAAAAAACACATTTTTTCTCCTGTGATGATTATGATGCACCATGTGATCACAGCTGACAACTATCGAACACCAAATGAGTCATTAATTGCGTTTTTTCGCCGTCGCCAGGTGTGTTTTTGTTAAAAAATGCTGTACAGGATGGCGCAAATTGTTGCAATACGCCGTTTAATAAACGTCATACGCAGGGTGGTGTTGTATATGTTTGCCACCGCCAGGCGCTTATTAAACACTGCCAGGTGTCTCCCTCCCAAAAAGGCACCACCTACTGACCTCTACAGAGCCTCGGGTAGTACAATTTGTCCAAATTAGGGTTTTTCAGGGTAGAGGGAACCACACATGCGTGGATTTGAGAGAACAAGTGAATATGGCATGAAGCAACTTTCTACATAACTGCAAAAGGACACAACGACTGCATGCGAGATCTGCTGTCGGACAACGTCCAAGCTGACACAATTCATAAAGACACAAGCCAGATTTAGAGGCTCACAGCTGTGACTCTTCCGGTTACTGACTGCCATTCAAAATTTAAGCACAGGGTGGAGCAGTTGAGTAAACACTTACGACAAGACAACCTGTGTCTACCGGCTTCACTGAGGGAGAGAGCCACGGGGGGCTGTTTGCCTCTCCGGTACCTGAGCAGTGTCCGCTCTCCTCTGGGGAGGAGCGGCAGGTAAGGGTGTACATTCAGAGGAGATGGAGGAGTAGTAACCCTTCAATAATTAAAACTGGCCAATACCCCTCCTCAATAAAATACGATAAAAGAAAAAAACAAACAATTGCTGTTATAAAGCATAAGGGAGTTGCTGTTTTTTGTGATCATATCCTGCATTTTTGTATAAATCTATATTTTTCACTCTGAGAGTATATATATATATATTTTCAAACAAAACTGTATTGATTTTCACGTCACCAAAGTTTGTTACTCAGTTGTTGCTGAAATCTTAAAGTGCATCACAGAGTGTGTGTTGACAAGACACAGTATGGTGTTCATTTGGAAATGTCATTTTGATTAATGACCCATTTGGCATCCGATAGATAGATCCGATCCGAACATTTTCCAAAACAGGCGTGTGTGTTAATCAGCGGTGAGGCAACAACACGGCAATGAAAGTGAATAATAACGACAGCAGCCCCGTCAGAATTATAAATACAATTTGGTTGACTAGTAATTGTCTTAGAAATAATTGAGATCATATCACAAGTTGTGTAAGTTGCATTTTGGACCACGACTGGCTGCGAAGTTGTGATGTCACAAACCGTTCTCTTAGGTCCACCACTTAAACGAGAGAAACTTTCCACTCTCAGCAGACGTACGTGAAAACAGCCTTCCAGTGTCAAACTCTGCACGTACATCATTCTGCACAGTGAAGCTCAAACATCCGTCTGAACGAACAATAAGCAAAACACATTTTTGGTTGGGGGCGGACTTCAAATAAATGACCGACAGAAAGTAACTTTTGTTTCATTAACCATCACAGTGGCCAGTTTTTGCAGCAGCCTCTGCATTAGGATAAGCAGGAGAAGATTTGCATTCCTTCCTCTCTAAAGCCACACTGTGTTTTTCTCTGTAGATTCTTTTTTTTCTATCTGTTTACACAAACAAGAGGGCTAGTCAAACTTTGCATGCATGCGTTATACAATTGGACGTGGTATGTAAACAAAACAAGCAGCAAAGCAGACATCATAAATTGGAATAAATCATAGTTTAGAGCGGCAGTATGTTTAGTTTCTGGTTTTCTGCCAAAATTCTTCTCTCAAAGCCCAACACGCTGCTTCATTTTCTGTCTGTTGTCTTTGCCTTTACGCTCAAGGAAAATAAAAATAGAAATTCATTATCTTGTCTCATCGTTCACAGGAAACTGTCAGAAGATACAGAAATGACTGCGGTCACACCACATATCATGAAAAAGCGCTGGCTACATCACTGTCATGTAAGCCTCGGTTTTCGATTATATATAATTTAGTATATCTGTGTTTTTCACTTAACCTGCTCAACATAATATGACTTAAAAATAGCAACAAAGGCAAGATAAAACATAAGGGCTTTTTTGTGATGAGTAGTTACAAGTAGACATATTGCTCACAAGCCAAAATAGGATCAAATCCAATGCTTTAGATACATTAATCTGTCCTTATTGTATCTATCATTGTTAAAATCTATGCATCTTTCCTGTATTACATCCCTCAAACCTGCTTTAGCTTGAAGTCTGCAGTGAGAGCAGAAAAATTTCAAGGTTAACATCTCTCAAACACCGGCTTACATGCAGCCAAACAATGAGCCCTGGTTCACCTGATCATAACACGATATTATACAGTGTATACTGAGACTTGGCCCCAAAAGGCTAAAAGCAGCTCTGAAGCCGTTCAACTTAATGACTCTCGTATAGATTCGCGTTCAAGTTATCTGGTCCGGGGATTTCTGTATTTTTCTGTACATACAAACAACAAAAAGATGAAACGACTTTAAAAAAATGTGACACTACAGATGCTTCAGCAGGCGGAAAAATAAACAAGTGTCACTTGAGTTTCAAGATTCATTCTTGACCTTGAAAACAGCAGCTGAGGAAACATTATCACATCAAAATCCACGTAGAGTCAGTGTGATGTACATTAGATGGCGGTCGTGCGGTTCAGGTCCTATCTGATTGGCAGCCACTGGAAGTTGCTTCCCATGTTTTATCAATCCATCTATAATTTTGTCATCCTGTTTTATTCATGCTGTATTTATGTCATTTTTACCATCTGGTCTATTCTGTACACACAAAAATCTTTCTTCTCTGTTGCTCTTCTTGACATTTTTTGAGTTTCTTGAGTTTTTTGGGGGAGTTTTTCCTTATTTGAATGGATTATGTTGCATTGCTGTACAGATTGTAAAGCCCTCTGAGGCTAATTTGTGATATTTGATATTAGACTATATAAATAAAACTGACTTGATTCGACATGTAACAGTTTTGAAGCTTTTGATCATATCAAAAGACCTTCATCATCAGAGTTTGCTCAGTATGATGTAACTTTAAATGTTCAAAATAACATGTTTTTTCTGTAACCGCGGCCGTTGATATTGAAAATAGCATTGTGTTGCAAAAAAACAGCATCGCTGTGTTGCTTGAGGGACCGGTGCGAGGATGAAATACGATCCAAGGAAAGGCTGGTTTGAGTAAATGATGGACTAGTTTGAAGGCTTATTAGATGCCAAATCACTGCACAGCTGTTTATAATACCATGAGGAAGGATTTTACAGCTCTGGAAAGCTACCACGGCAGAAATCATTACATCCTCTGATGCGACGATCACCGAGTATAACCTTTTTGACACTTACCAAGTAATTTACCAGGAATGTGCACTTGCATTTAATTGGAGGGCCAATGCAGCTTCTTGATTGATGACTTCATATTTTGCTGCAGCAAAAATTGAGCAAGGTTCAACAACTTTGCATTTTATTTTTTTTTGTTAGAGCCCTTTGAGTTGGCAGATGGGGTTTCTAAAATTAATCAGCTATGTTTGACATGCAGTGTCTAAATTAGCAATAACAGTGCTGATAATCAGGGAAGTTAGCTATTTATCTTTAATATTAGCTTAATTTTCAGTTTAACTTATAATTAATTGATGTTAATAATTTGCTTTCCTCTCTTTCTTTTTTTTGTTACATTTTTAGAGTTGTTTTTAGAGTTGCATTTTTTCAGCCTTGAATATTTTATTGAAATCCTTTTAAATCATACTTTAAATTACACTCTTTGTACTGACTGACAGCCTGATTAATGATCACACAGCGGCAGGTAGTAAATAGAAACAAAGTCATTCAGTATGAATATTTCATGAAAAGACAAATCCTGAACTTGTGTACATTTTTATATATTTTGAATAATGAAATGTTAGCATTCAGAGAAAGTCATTATGGACTCTTTAATGCACTTCAGCTTGAAGACAGTTTTGTCTGTGTCTGCATCCTCCCCGCAAGGCCGCTTTAGTTTTTTTTTTTTTTCCCTCCACTTTACTGGTGGATTTATACTTGCAGATGTTATCTGTTTGCACTCAAATAAAAGTCAAATGGATAAAGTTTGAGCAGGCCTGGTGGAAAGCTGAAAGGCTTTGAAGAGACGACTCCTCTGATGAACAAAGCAGACAGAGAAAGCAATAAAAAGTGTAGAGCATAAAGTGTAAAGTGACATCAGGTGAAACTTTCATTCCTGGTTTGCAGCCAAAATTGTGCTCTTATAGTCCAAGGTCCACTCTGCTTTTTCTCTTCTCTGCTAAAAGGGTTCTTATACTATGGGTCAGTAAACAAAATGGATTGCGGGCCGATAAATGGTCCCTACATGGCAGGAGTGGGACTATTTTTTCCACAAATTGCTCTGGGTGTCAGAGAAAAAAGAGGTTACACTTCTCATTTAGTTTCTGAGTTTTAAAACTACTGATGCTAAACTGAAACCCTTTTAACTTTTTATTTAGAGAATTGAGGCTCTCTCTCTCACAACAATACAGCACACACACAAGTGCACACACAAGTTTTTATCTAACTCTCAGATTTTGTCAAGTGTGTCAAGTGTTGTCAAGTTAGTTTTACGTGCTTTTTACACACATAGTAGAATTTAAGCTTTACTGTAGACAGAATTTGTGGAGTTTTGCCACAAACTGGGCATGTAGTGTCACATAACTGACAGCAAAGATATTCAATATGAAATGTATTCTTCTCATTATTATAATTACTTTAAATGTTCGTTAATTTTTCATTTATTTGCTTCCTTTTCTCTTCTTTCTTTCTCTTAGTTGTAAATATATAGAATCATACTTATACACGTGTGCCCTGCATAACCACTCTCATCAAATATAACTGATTATATATTATTGTTATTGTTTATATTATTGTTTTGTTTTATCATATTTCCTCCATTGGAAAATACATATTATGTTATAAGTTGTTTGTAAACCATTTTTCTTTGTGTGTACTTTATGTTTGTTACTTGTTACGTACTCACTGTTGCTCAACACCAATAATAAAAAAAGCAAGTGCAACTATTTCACGCTCACAATTTGTTTGGTTAAATTGACACATATGATTTTAACAATGTATTTGGCAAATTGTATTACTTCTATTAATTTCCCATTACTTATTTGATGAGTCGCTTTATTTATTAATCCTTATATAAAAAGTTATAAAGTCAACAGTTTTATTCTCTTTGTTTTGTTATCCAATTATGGAGAACAACTTATAGAAAAATCTCGGCTTCCACTAAAGGCTAGGTTGTGAAATTTTACAAAAGAAACATTTAGCAAAAATAAACAAATAAATAAACAAAAAATAAAACTCAGTACTTCTTCCAGTACAGAAAACACGTCACTGAATTACTCTCACCGTTGGAACCAGAGGCTATTCTCAGCAGAAAGTAGCGCGTTATGTTGTACTTCCTGTATTTTTCCCAGCGTTCCCTGTCCACTCAGTGGTAAACTCACACCCCCTGCTGTCCAACCTGAGCATCCCCAGCTAGATAGCAACAATGGAGAAGTTCTTCAGCATGGATTTTATTTCCATGGATATTACCACCTGGTTACATATCAGTTAAATGTATTTGAAAGCATATCAAAGCTTCTCTCGCTGCTGATGAAACTCAAATCACAAATTTAAAGATAAGCAGACAAAAATAGTCTCTCACAGTCACATTGTGGGAATCTAACTACTCCTCACAAGGTGAACCTTCTATTTTAGGGTTAATACTTGGTTTTTGGATGAGGGCGAGTTTAGGATTATGATTGAAGAGTTCAATATGTTTAAAACAAACCATTTCATATGAGTGGTCCAAAGATGAAACACTTAAAGGCGTACACACTTCGGGCAGTGTCTGCCCAAAGGCATTCATCCACCTGTATGAAGAATGAAAAAAGAGTGATTGACAAAGAAATTAAAGAGGCTATTTTTCTCTCCTTCACACACCAGACTAATCTAGTGTGAAGTGGGCATAAATGTCGGACTGTTGGTTTCCAACCCAGTCACCAGAAGAAAACATTTCTGCAAACCACAGAAACGTTGAATATATATGTTTCAACACGTGAAATACGTATCATATCAACATTTCTACAAACGTAGCATATTAACATTTCTACCTGTTGAATAATGATGTTTCATGGTGTGACAACGCTGTAGTTAAGGTCTGGTTAGGTTTAGGCACAAAGACCACTTGGTTAGGGTTAGGGAAAGATCATGGTTTGGGTTAAAATAAAAATAAAAAATAAAATAAAAACGGTTGATGTCTCACTAAAAAAAGGCCGGTTTTCTCGCCAGAAAAACAGCTGCAAATGTCCTGACGTCTCGCTAAAAATACCTGCTTTTGTCGGTTGAAACGGGAAGCGGACATTGGTTTTGAGGTGGTCTCGAACCGTGTTCTCTGCTGATTTCCAACTTGCTGCCAACAACCTTACTAACCATCCACCTGCCCCTCCTCCTCCTATATAGGAAAGATCAGCTCATATAGATCACATGTGAACTACGTCCCTTTAGAAATGTTGAGATGATACGTATTTTGGAAATGTTGATATTATACATTTTGTTGACATTTTGATATGATACGTTTTGTTGAAATGTTAATATGCCATGTATTTCACGTGTTGAAACGTAGATATTCAACATTTCTATGGTTTGCAGAAACGAGCAATGCCAACGTTTTATTCTGGCGACCAGGCTGTGGTTTCATAAAGTTACAAATGTTGTCAGATTCAGCCTCTTAATTATGTCAGAAAGGAATGGGACGATGTTTCAGATGCTGTCAGATCATTCGACAGATTCTTCTGTTGGAACATACTAGTGCCTTTAGGGTTACTGGTTATGGTATGGTCAGGGTAAATTTCCAGAGAATTCATGTACTGTAAGTACTGTAATGTCCTCTTAAATGACTAAAACAAGTTAGCGTGTGTTTACATCTTACACCTGTGTTTGCAGCAGAAGTAAGTCAAAGTCTAACTCTGGGGGAACAGCAGGGAAATGACGCGTAAGGTGGGATGGACCTGATTTAGGCTGACATGAACAAACTAGTCTTCAGCCTGGACTCGAGACAGATTTCGGCATGAAGCAGTTTCTGGAGGGAGGGGGACACTGCAGGAGACAGCTCTGCCCCCTGCTGTTTCCTCTGACGTGTGGTGAATGAGAAGTGGTCCCATAAGCAGTAAATCCAGGCTTGGGAAGATTTATGTGAAGTGAGTCAAACATTGATGTATTGTGAAGCATTTTATCTTAAACGCCTGAATTTGACTAATACTGATGTGATAATGTTTTCTGGCAGAAAAAGGAGACAAAAGACCCAAACCTGGATTAATTCTGGGGTGAAAAAGTGCTATTTTGACTCATAACATGATTGTAAAATAAGAAGTAATACTCTCTTCTGTCAAAGTCTTATCTGTCTCAATGGTATTATTTATGATTAAACATTGTCTGAACTTGTGCGTGAGAAGAGAAACTTGAGAGTCCCTGTACAATCAAATAAATAAATGTATTTTACTTCTGAAATATGTTGAAATCTGGACCAAAATGCCGATTGTGGTAAACATTAGTTCAAGTATAACATGTAGGAGTTAATGGGAAAATAGCAGAAATGCTCAGAAAAACCCCTGTCTTACAAAATAATAAAATCCTGGATCCACACCAAACACTAATCACTTGTTCCTTGGCGAGAGCAACGTTCTACCAGATTTAATTGAACTCTGTTAACAAGTTTTGGAAATAATATAAGTAACAAACAAATAAATGGGACCAAAAACACAACCTCCTTGGTGGACGTAACAACGTTGGGTAATAGAAGCAGCTTTGGAAACAAACTTTAAAACCATATTCTATAAAATCCTCCTGCTGAAAAACAACTTCAAGATTTTCTTTTTTTTTTTTTTGCTAGTTTTGGCCTTTGCCATTTCTCAAAAAGATACGAAACAAATCAGAACAAACCCGCAACAACCCATCTGAATGAAAGGTCAGATCATGGTTTACCTTGGAAAAGTAAATGGTAATAAGAGATGCAATGAATCTCATCAAATAAACTGCCGGGTTTCTGGTTCCTTTCCAACTTTCTGCTCCCTGAGCTCAAGGTCCTGCCAACTTTTTGTTCTGCTTCATTGAACCTTTCTTGAACTATGTAATCGTGATGGGTTTCAACTTTATTCATTCAGATGTGGTGGGAAACTACAAAAAAACCAAACAAACAAAACCAAATAAAAACATATTACTGCATATCCAACACAAAACAAAAATGAGCCCAGATCCAAAGTGTGTTTATAGTTGAAGTGAACAGGTCATTGGTGCATAAACTAGAGAGAGAGAAAAATCAGAATGAACCCTGACCTGCGGAAGAAGAGCTACCAGTAAACTGCAGCGATGAGCTGAAATTATGTGGAAACACCAGCTTCTGGGGTGCAGCTAGCTCTCTGTCTGCCTGCTGTTTGGCTGCAGCTCTTCCCCTTGTTCTGTTTTCAACCATCATTTTCAACAACATTTCCAATATTGTCAGAAAAAAAGCCCAAAACAATATTTTCTGGAGTTACATAAAGCCCACCAGGTCATAACTGACTAGATACTGGCAATGCTGCACTGTTACATAAGTAATAAGGAAATGAAATGTACTGTAGTATTTTAGTAAGAAATTTCAGTCTTGGAGTGGAAGCACATTTTCCAAACACTGTGATATTTCCTGTCAAGTAAAACAGATCAAGATTTCTTTTTGAACTGCAGACGACTGTAGCGCTGTCACTTTTAATTTGAAATTTAAAGGTGACATATCATGCACATTTCCAGGTCTATATTTATATTCTGGGGCTCTTCTGGAATATCTTTGCATGATTTAGAGTTCAAAAAAATGTCTTATTTATCTTTATGCAGCCCCTCGGTTCAACCTCTGTCTGAAACAGGCCGTTTTAGCTCCTGTCTCCTGATGACCCCACTTTGTTCTGATTGGTCAGCTTCAGAGGCTATGTAACAAACAACAGTAGTAGGGTTAGTAAACTAATTAGTAAACTTCTTTTTCTCATTCTTCACTCGAAATGTAAACTTCTCAAATACATCTGTTTGTCCAATGTGATCCGAAATATGCGAGTGGAGAATATGAACAACCATTTAACAGTGAACCAACCTTAGCAACAAACACTACAGAACCGTCGGCGGTTTGAGGGCATGCATGAACAATCTGACTTCATCATGAGGAGGACATAGAGGTAACTTTACAAACAGAGCAGACTGAAGCCCTGGCTTCTGACTTGCTGCACTGTTTTTATGTTCACCTCAAGTTTTGGTACTTTGATCATGTTTAACATCATAAGAATATAAAAATAACAGAAAATTTAAACTTGAACTTATAGGGGTTTCAAATCAGGCTATATCAAAGATGTGCACACCAAACGCTGAGACCAGAGAGATGAGCAGACAACCAACGGGAGTTTATTTCATTACACGCGAACATACAAAATTCAGAAAATCACCAATGCAGCAGCCTCTTTCAGCTCACACCCAACCCCTATTTATACCAAAACAGACCTTACTTTTGGCACTTTCATGAGCCAAATGATCACTTGGACTTTGACCAGTGGGTGTAGATGTCTCTGCACCATTTGGACATTTCGTAATTTCTGCTGTGTGTCTCCTGTTTGTCTGGTGGCCTAATGCTTTTTGGATAGGTCAATGACTGGCGTAGGTCAAGCCGATCTGGTAAAAGTTTTGTTTTCCCAGAGATTGTAACCAGAACTTTTGAAAACAACTCCTTTAAAGGAGATTGTTTTCACCTATCCATCGGTGTTGTACAACCCTTAGTGTTTTGTGTATTACTTAGTACAATTCCACACGCTCATCATATTTTTGCTTCTACAAAACTATTGTTTTGTAATATTCATTTGTGAAATGCAAGATAAATATGTGAGTGCCATCAAACTTCTCATTTAACTCCGGGCAAGAAAACAAATATGAAAATTTCCCAAAATACTGCACTATTTCTTGGTGGTGGAGGAAATTAGTCAGTCATGCTAAATCGATAATCTGACAGTGGGAACATTTTGTATTCAAGACCATAAATGGAATAATGGTGGATAAACGTGAGGCTGTTAGCTGCCTTTTAAAGATGCAGCTGCAACCATAATGTCACCAGGACAAAAAAGTCTTAAGTAACTTGTTTGGTTGCCACTCAGTGAAGCGCACAAGGTTTCTACAACATTGAGCTTTTATTCATTCAAACAAATTATGTGTTCATTTTCATTTTTGCTAAATAGATTTTTTGTGACACCCATAGAGAATAATCATTCTAAAAGAAATAAAGAACATATATCACAAGCTATATACCTAATGGCAACTCTATCATGCACAAATCACAAATATCTTAACTTTGTGCAAAAGCCTAAAGTAGCAAATAACTAAAAAGCGACAGCAACTTACCAATAAAAACAGCCACATCGGTGTGCTGTGTCTATCCATGTCACCCATTACTGTCTCATTCTCGTGGTTTAGGAGTCTTTATGGATAAAGTAAAACTCTGCCAAAGTCAACAATTTAAAAAATATCGACTTGACTAAAAGATAAGACTTGCATCGAGCCTTCAGTAATGACTGATATGAAGTGGCATCTGTTTTGTATTCAAATAGACCCGCTTATCTGTGGGAACACAAAGTGGAAGACGCAGTAAGTGGCTCAAATGGTAGTTACAACATCAAGTAGAGGAAAATCTATTTAACCTTATGGACCCGATTCACAACGGCAGCAGACGCCTGCCGCTTCCTCAAGAGCCGGGTTTCTTAATGTAGTGATTTATGGCACTTAAGATGTTTAAGGTATACAATATAATGTAACTGTTCAATGTCGGCCCAGAATAACCTATGACAGCACGCAAACACACAAGGAGATTCAGTTTCTCTCAATCTTTTTCTCTAATCCCCCCCCACCCCTCCCACCTCCTCTCACTGTCCCCCTCCATTACTCTCACCCCTCCACTCCTCTTCTCCTTTCATTCCACATCTCTCTCTCTCTCTCTCTCTCCCTCTTCTCTGTCTCTCCGTGGTTCTTTGTCATCCGTCTGCCGCTGTGCCTGAGGTGCCGGGTGCTATTTGGATGATTTAGTCCGAGAGGGAGAGAGGGATTTCATTAGCTGTTTACCTGAGGGCCTCTGGTACCTGTGGTGCTATAAGGCTGCTTTATTAAAAAAAAAAAAAGAAAAAAAAAAAGGCCACATTCAGCTGTAGAGGAGCACAGTGGCTCAGCGGGTTAAGGTTCACTCTGTGCATATGGCCATGGGTTCGAGTCCTTGGAGTGGGTGTGCACCTTTGGGCCTGTGATACCTACAGCAGTGCGAGGATGCTTTATTTATAATCCTAGATTTGACAGGGGAAAAACACCGGGGCTCAGTGGGTTAGGGTGCAATACGTGCTGTGGGTTTGAGTCCTCCGAGAGGGTGAATACGCACCTGTGAGCGTCTGTTGTCTACGGTGCTAGAACATCGGTTTATTGAAAATCTAAACCGCATTGTGAGGGGAGTTCACTTCAGGTTTCGGTGCACAATTTGTGTTCAGGCTCTGAGTTTGTGTCCATTTCAGTGAAAAAAAAAAAAAAAAAAAAAAGATCTATTTCATTAACTACCTGAGGGTCTATGCTGCCAGTGGCACTTCAAGCCTTTTTATTAGTTCTGTTCCAAGTTATTATAGAAAACTTCTGGTTTATTCCAACTATGGCCTTATTTTCAGTTTGACTCAACATTTCTATCAGTTATGATAACAGTGAACAACAAAATTTGACTGATCGTCACCGCTGTCCCCTGAGAATTCTGTTTATATTTACTAGTTTTGAAATAAACATAATGCCACAAGGATTTCTAATGAAGCGTAGCCTGGAAGCTATATACATGGCATACTAATCTCACTGCAACACATTATCCAACACACCCAGTTTACCTCTTACCATTAGATTATCCAGTTCAACTGAATTAAAAAAAAAAATCCTCAAAACTCACTTATATTCCCTCACTTTTTAAAACTGAAAAAGTGTTTGCTGTTTTGTACATTTTTTTTTATTCTCTATTTTGTAAATATAAATCTTGTTGATACTATCATGCCTGTTTGATGCTTTTAATGTGAAGTACTGCCGCCTCCACTGCAGCATCCACCTTCAGGCTCTGAGTCTCTCCTGACAACGTTCAGGGAAGTTAGTATTGTCACTCCCGACTCCCTGCTGTGCTGATGTTTGTGTTTTCTTTTGGGGAGAGACGCCGCTGTACATTTGCATAATAATAATTTATTCCACGTGAGTTGTCTGACTGAACTTCTTTTATTTTTTCTATTAACATAATGAGGAAATGAATACAGTGAATATATCTGCAAAGCTACAAATGTTTATGGTTTGTGGCAACTAGGGGTGTACGTTATTCGGCAAAGCACAAATAGTGGGTTTAATACGAATATTTGTTTCATACAAATATTTTAAAAATTATTTGTTTTTGGGAAGAAAAAAAAAAACAGTTTGCAGGTCGGTTACATCGTTATCTCAGTCTCTCGCCTCTGCTCCACTGTCACATCTATCAGGTCGCAAATGGACTCTCCATAACCTGTTGTCCCCCTTCAAAGTTAGGTTGTTAAGAAATAGGCAATAAATGTAAAATGCAAAGCAAGAATCGCCTTTGAAGTTCTTCTTCATGTTACATGGTGTGCTGTTTTATGAGTGTATAAATAGATAGAGGTCTGTCTGCAATGAGTGGATGAGTAAAGTTTTAGCTCAGTAATCAGCGCAGTCGTCTACGATCTGGGAGACTCCAGTTTGAGACCTGGTGTGGGGACCTCCTTCGTAAAGTAGTTTATTCATAAACATTTATTGTAACACTTTAATTTTCTAAAATTAAAAGCGTAATAAAAACAAAAACAGGATTTTTAAGCCTTTTTTCACTTTTGTTCGAATACAAATACAAATACAAATATTAGGGTTATGTTTGCATTCAGTGTTTCTCATCAAAACACACTCTGTGTATCCTTGAGTGCTAACAAAAGTGTAAAATACACGTATTTTAAGTCCTGCATTGTTTACATCCATGTTTTATAGCTTTTCTTCTTCCCTGCCTTTAGTGGCACATTTCTGCATTTCTTGGTGCATTACAGCCACCTGTAGATCAGTGGAATTTCATTAAACCATTGGCAGGACTTGTGTATCACGTTGTATGTGTGCACTAAACAAAATTAAGACCCAGTCATAAAAAAACTGCTCCATGGCACTACTAGAGATCAGAAACTCCACAGGGTATCTTTAACAATGGGCCAGATTAAGTGATTAAATGAAGTTAAGAACTCACAGAGAATTATTGCCCCAACTGTGCTGTTCCCCTCAGAGCTGTACAGCATCTTTTACCTTGTTTGTTTTGGTTGTAAATAAGGTTTGTCTAATCCGATATGATCCTCTGACTGCTGTTGATTCTTGTCCTGGAGGTATTTCTTTTTAGCTATGTTGCAGCATTCCCAGATCTGAGGTATTACAATGTTAAAGATAACGATAGCGATTGTGTCAAAAGTAGAAAAATAAGCATAAAACCAGGCATTCATAAAGAGTTGTGTTCTGGTTGTGAGTTTAATAGAAAAAAACAACCTCAGAGAAGATTCATTACCTTTTCACTGAGGGCCTTTGCTGCCAGTGTAACTTCAATTTTCCTCTTTATTAGTTCTGCTCGAGCTTATTAAGAAACCACATGGTGAATTATTTCTTACTCACTGGTCATGTCATAACTTAAAGTTCAAGTGATGACTGTGTGAGTTGTGAGGCAGTTTTTTTAAAAATTTTTTTTATCAAGAATCTACATTAGAAAAGCAAACACGGTATAAAATTAGGAATCTGTTTTTCTGAGCACAATTAATCAAACATGGATCTGCAGCGTTTCATAATGAATCAGCAGTATTTGTTCAGCTGTCAACCTGTAGTTAGTGGCAGAATTAATCAAGCTTATCTTTGTAACGTCAGCTTTAATCAACATTGCTTGGCATGTTCTATGGCCTTTGACATCATTTGTATGCTGCAGTCAGCTCTCTGCTTGCAGAGACAGCTGTGGATATAATAGGTCACACACAAAACCCTTCACACACATACACACACACACACACACACACACACACACACACTGGCCCCCGCTGCACATACAGATATATGAATGCACAGATCGCATGTGCAAACATATACTTCATATGTCTGCACACACTCACATAAGCTCTCACACGTGCATATGAATGGGTAACATACAGCTACATAGAGAGCATGTAAACACATTAATCTTTACACCAAACACTAAAAAGACACATAATGCATGAGGGAGGAGTGAAGTTAAGGAGAGTCGGAGGAGGAGGGGGGGTCACACTGCAAACTATACCTGTAGTGTTGCGTGTCTTCTCCAGCTGTGATACATTCAAAGCTTGAACATTTTATGAACAAACAGCCATTTCAATCCCACGAGGATCTTTCTAAAGTCTAAAAATCCTTTGCAGTAATATATATATATATATTGTAAGAAAGCTAGAAGTATGAATACTATCATATGTGAGCAAGTGTAAATGCTGTATAAATCTATAAATACACATCATTGTGAAATAACAGGCCAATCTCAATCAACTGATCAAAAATGATAATATGCATAACCATTTTCATCACCAGCATTACACACATGATCTAAAGAGGGAAATTAGTCATTATGTAATGACTGCCGCTTATGATTTGACTAAATCTTAAAAAAAAGGGCAGAACACTCTTAAATACACAAGGGACATGTACAAAAATACGTCTTTTTTTGCTATATTCAATAAAAATAAAAAAAGAAAGTAAACACAGATTAAGAAATCAATCAATGATAATTTAAATAAAAGGTGGTTTAAGGATAAGTTGAGAAAACTTACATACTGCAGCTTAAAGCTTTTGTCCCCCTGTTCTTACAGTTTAGTCATGCTGTAAAGTCTCTATTCTTCTATTATTCTTCTATTCACCATATATTACCAAATGTTTAGGTTATTGTTTCTTCATAGAGGAGGAGTTGGTCCTTCACGTTTGCTGAATAAAACTTTTACAGTTTATTTGTTTGTTTTTTTAACCTGACAGAGCCATCAGGGCAACATCTGGCTCATGCTTGGATAATATACTTACTACCAGTGCTGGTTAGAAGCCAACTTGCAGCTCTATCTCAGCAGATCTCTCTATTATTTGGTACCTGCTCCCTTTGACACTCTTGAAATAATCTGTGTACATCCCAGTTTGCTTTAATGTGTCTCCAGAAATGAGAAAAAAAAAACACTTTTTATAGGCGTTATCCTTCCACCACCAAAAAGAAACTCGCTATTTCTGTGAGTCTTCCTCTTGGCGTCAGTTTGAAGAGATAACGCTGACTGACAGCAGGCCTGGTGGAAAGGTTGCTTTGGAGGCCCATCACTCTGGGAGAAGCCTCTGAGCTCTACGCTGCCTGAAAACCATCAGCGCTACAATAGGGCGAGCATCCTGGGAGGCCTTTCCCTGCTCGCTGATGCTCCTCTCTCTGCTCCCCACACCTCAACTGACAAAAAAAAAAAAAGGATTTTTCAACACCCACACATACACAAACATACCTGGTAGCTACGGGAGACACAGAGATCACAGGAGGTGAACGGTGTCACAGCTGGAGCTGAAACATCTCTCTTCCGCTCCCTCTTTCTTTTTCCCTCCATCACTCTTGGTGTCATTGCTTACATTTCTCCCCCCCCCCCGACCTTTTCCTGTGACCTTTTCGCCAGACCTCCTCCTGTAATCCTACCACCTGCTACTCTTTCTCTCTGTCTCCTTCCCTTCAGCTTCCTCTTCTTCCTCTCCCTCTTGCAGCTACACCCCCTGTAGCCCCTTTCTGTCAATTTCTCCCTCCCCTCACCCTCATCCACTTGTCATGCCCAAGTACTCCTGTCACCTTTCCGTCTCCCCTCCTCCCCCCAACCATCCCTGCTTTCACCCCTCAGGTCCTTTTCTATCAACCTCTCCCCTCCTTCCTATAACCCCTATCTTGTAGCCTTGAAAACCTCTTGCCTGTCACTTCACCTTCCCTCCCATCTCTTATTTTTCAAACCCTTCCCCATCACCACCGCCACCTCCTGTCAATCTACCTCGTTACATGACCCACTTACAGTAAATCCTGCAAAGCTTCCTCCTCTCACCATCTGTAATATTTCCTCTTTCCCCTCCTACTTTTTCAGTAGGAGGGGTAACACACACACACAAAGATACAGATACACACTGGCACCTGCAGTACGTACAGATGTGCAAGGTTGTGCAGCTATCCTTCTTAGGACATCACATTGACTTCCATTCATTGTAGACAACCTAACCCTAATCCTAACCCTAACCAGGACCGCAGAAATTATGTTTTGCCTCATAAGGACCAGGCTTTGGTCACCATGAGGACTACTGGTCCTGACAAGGTAGGTGTTTATACTGGAAAAGGTCCCAAAGAGGCTTTTACACACACAAACACACACACACACAAACACACCTGCCTGTCTGCTTGACCTACATGCACAACTGTGTCCTACCTTTGCACGTGAAAAGCCACTGGCTAAACACTGACTCTGGTGTCTGATTCTTCTCGACAAGGTCGTGTAATAATGAAACAATGCACGTTTATGGTGCTTCCAGCATATAAAAGCAATTAAAGTTACTGTAAATACATTTTGCATGATGTGACCGACATGAACTCGCCCAGCTGATTCCAGTGCATAGAATGTTGCCACAACATCTGGTAATTCTTTGTGGGGTTAAAGCCCCATCTATCCCATGGATGTATAATAAGAGCTGGATAGGGCGCTGTCGCTCAGCCTTGCAGCCAATATTTCCCAGTGGCCACTCGCGGTATTGCAGCGAAAAATCCCCCTGGAGCCCAAAAAGGATTTTGCTCATAGACCACTATTGTAAAACAGACGTCTGTAAAACTTGACAGGACCCCTCAAACTGCAAACAACGTCAATTATGACTCTCTCTATTATGAACTTTTGATTCATGGAGGTTTTATATTTGTAAAACTTTCCTCAAGCCGAGAAAAGCGATTTAAAAATCTGTGACGTCATCACAATGTACAGTCTATGGGCTTTATATACAACTAAAGTGTTTTCCCAATTATGTTGCATTTGCAAACATAATCACTGCCTGGATTATGTTCACATTTTTTCGAATGCTACTCTTAGCTTCCCGGATCCAAAAGTTCATTCAATTAAGACAACAAAGACCTGACCAGCGAGTTTTTATTTATCCATCAAGGGCCAAGGAACATGTGACTTAGTACAATGTTGTGGCTCATTGATGTCTTTTTAATAGTTGTTGGACAACAACAGAGGACTACAGCACAGAGGAATGAGATGTATCAGACTTTAAATGCACACACAGCACTTATAAGTAGAATCAGTTCATTGTTGGTTTAGCTCTGCACATGAGGTTTGTTGACAATAAAAAAAATATAAAGTTTACAAACTCAAATAAATAACAAACAAACAAACAAACAATGGGGAAATTGTAGCCAGTGTTAAAAGAAACCAGTGTTGACTGTTGAAAGGAGACCGAGTGCAAACCACAGTCTCAGGTGTCAAAGTTAGACACTTTGTTCATCCAATCTTCCACTCCAACCTCCTCCTTAACAAGGGTTTGTTGTGATGTAACACCATCACACTAGTTGTGCTTTTGCTTTTGTGAGAGGACAGTCATTTCCCACATAACCACAAGAGTTTATTTGTAAGGAAATTGTAAAAAAATACGTCATTTTAAACATTTGAACAAACAACCAAAGCTGTCATTTTTCTCGTGTGGACAGGATCTTATAACGCCAGCTTTTAGCCAAAAATAAAAAATATTACTTTGCTTATCTGTTCCAGTGAAAACTAGACAGAAATCTATACAAAACCAGCACCAACATGTGTTATTCATTGTGCTTCCAGTTTGGTTTCAAATTCCCAAGTGTTGCTGTGCACATATTGCAGCCTTTTCATATGAAACTCTGAAAAAGCACCTGGCAAAAAGCACCTAGCTACTCGCCAGCCACTGAGAGCCACTGCAGTCTTTTTCACTGCCAGTCGCCTGTTTGGTTCGAATTTCTCCCCTTTTTTTCCTTTCAGCCATTTGAAACTTTTCAACTCAATTCAGGCTTTCATTCATGTCATACAGCTCTTTTGTGCTGATGTAGGGAGAGGAAAAAAAGAAATGTATTTGAGCGCTGATTCTCTCCTTTTGCCTTTGCCTTTTGTGCGACTGCGACAACAGAGAAGAGGTAAAGATGGAGAGGAGCTAGAGAGGTCATTCACTGCTTTCTTTCACTCAAGAGGAAGGAAAAGGAGGGATGATTATGAGGCCTGGTGGATCTTTTACTTCATTCATTTAGGTATTCAGACAGCATTACAAAAACTTACAAAAACACCATCTTCCATTTGTAATATCAGGTAATATTAGACAGATATACTGTATGGACATAAGTATTTTCCGTAGCAGCCGTCTTTTGCTCGCGCTCGCTATCAAAGGTCACTGTGTGATCATTTAAGAACAGAGATTTTTATTTAATACTGAATAATGAAATAAGTCAGAGACATAGTTTTCTATGTGAGTACAGTATGCACTTACTATGTTAGTACTAATCACGTACTATGTACTCACTATGTGGACAAGAGTATGAGGACAAGATGCGTTTTCCAAGCTGCACGAGGGCGCACAAGGCGAAAAATGAATCAACGCGGACTGAAACGCGTGCAGAACGCCAGAGGTAGGCTTACAAACGGGGGTTGAACATTTCCCCTGCTCCTCACTTGTCGGCATCAGACACCTTACTGAATTTTTCGTCACCTAAAATGTAAGAGGCCGGACTCCGAGGGAGCGGCAAAACAGAGCCATATCACTGGCTGACTGGGCTGGCGGGGTGTGGAGGTGAGTAAAAAAAAAAACACAATTATGAGTATGATTGTATGATTTTGAGATGATACATAAAACAAATCATATAGTCATGAAAATAACACAACTGACAAAGAAATAAAAAAACATTATTTACCAATACCCTGTATAACGTAGTATGTTAATTGACATAACTCTCATTAATTATAATTTGGGTGATCGCCACATAGTACATGCACTCTTTATGTATGTACTGAAGTTTGTTAACATTTCCTTTTTTGCCATTTTTCAAAACTTGCATAGACTAAAGAGTTAGATCCTCCACCTCAGCAGCTATTCTGTCTCCTTGAAATTACAGTGAAGCATAATGAATTTATAACAGCAAATGCATTTTTGTCGACATAATTGCAGGATGTTTTTAATGATTGATCTGCCAGTTTTCAAAATGTTCATAAAGAACTGAGGTATCAGCAAAATATTCAGTCAGTGTTTTTTCCTATAATATCCCTTGGTAGTGACTAAAGCATAATTCAGCTTTTTTTATGGTTATGTTTCAGCGCTCACAGGATTTAGAGTCAGGGAATGATTGTGGTTTGGTTTAATATTGAAAAAGACAAAAGTGACTCAAAACATGAGGCAGGACGTGTTTATAACCAAACCATGTTCTTTCCCTAAGCTTTACCAAAGTGCTTTTGTTGCCTAAACCAAACCACACGCGGGATGTGAACCCTAACAACACGAAGTGTTTACTGCCATGCTAGTGACTCAGCTGGGCTGTAAACCAAACAAAAAAACCCCCAAAGTATTGGACAAAGTGGACTTGATGATGCTGCTACATGAAAAGTCAGAGGATCAGAGTTGTTATAAATCATCCTGAGGGAAGCAGAAATGTCTAAATTGGATGGTAATTTTAAACCATAAATGCCAACCTCATGGACTGGCTGGAGGAAAAGTCAGGGGAACACCAACGTTATTAGGTTACATGTCTGGGAATTATCTTCTTCTGGGAATATTCTTTTTTTTTCTTTATTTTGCAGTAGCCTTTCCACCCTTTGTTGTTTTTATTTAATGAAATTCTGTTAATTTTGTCTTGAGTTTTAGCTTCTCATCTTCTTGTTTACTTTAAATCCATGTACAGCAGAGTATATGTATGTAAAAGTGTGTTTTTCTATGTGTAAATGACATAAAATAAACAAATGTACAAAGTTTTGTGCCAATCCATTAAGTAGATGTTGAATATGTCATTGAATAAGTTAAAGGAAAAGTCAGAAGTCATTAGGATTCATCCTCTGAGGAACATGAATGTCTGAACCAAATTTCATGGTAATCTATCAGAACGCTACTTAGACATTTCACAAAAAACAAACATTCAGTGACATCTGCTGACAATTTTTTGAGTCATGTTAATTGACAAATATCATAAACTTGTTTCGCCAGCTCTCGTTAGAGTCTTGCCCATCACAGGCCACAACATCATATAGACCCAAACCACCCCCCCCCCCCACCTCACTGTCATTGATAATAAGATGTAAACATGACAGGAGGGTTTATGTACTCTTGTAATGTTTTTATATTTAATTGAGTGCTGGGTTGTGAGGCGAGGACATCTAAATCCATTTCTGTCACGGCTGACTGCATCTGTTTGCCTCCTGTCTGTCACGACAACAGACAGAGAACATATAGAGTGTTTGATGTGTAAAACATATATGTTAAAAAGAAAATATAACCTGAGAGTGGAACAAAGTAACAATCTAACATGACTTTTTCAAAATTCTCAGCATCATCATAGGAAGGGTTAAAAAAGGAAAAACTGAATAAAACCTCACAGTTCAGGTTCAGATTCTCTGTTTTGACGTGACCTTTTCGTTTTTTTCACAACAGCTGCATTTTCTTTCTCTTGCAGGGAGCTCAAACAGTTCACAAAGACTAAAAAACAGCGTGAGAAAGAGATTTTTGGGGTGTTTCAGTCGGATTGATTTCCCCCAAGCAAACCTCTTAATAGGTCATCGTTCTCACTCCATAAATCCGATGTGTGTACAGAACCACAAGCGGTCTGTCAAGCTGTAAAAATTATGTGAAAATGAAGGTTTAAAGCATTCAGACGTTAAAGAAGGTTATTATGTTTTTTTTATATAAAGAGATTTTGGGTACATCTATCACACTTTCCTGGCAAAACTCTCCTGGCATACATGCAGAAAAAACCACAGAACAGAGCGCTTATCAACCAAAAGGTGTTGCAAAACTACAAATAACAACAACCTCATTTAACTCAATTTAATCTCATGTTTACAGACAACACAGTACACATGCATGCTTTTTCTGAAGCTTTGACATGCATGCAAACAAGTTTTGGTGGATGTACGCTGTCAAGACGATCAAAACAAAACAGAATGAAAAATTGATTGGATTCAGTTACTTGGTATGTAAACAAAACCAGAGTGACTGTCGCAGTGTTTAAGGAGAAAACAAAAGTGACAGGCGGTTGAAACTCAAGCTGCGCTGCAATTCCCTGTACTGTATGTGTGACAGCAGCACATTGCATGAATGCTATGGGCTGTAAAACATTGTTTATGTTAATGTGTGTGTCCTATACTGTGAGCATATACGTATATAAAGATATAATCATTTGAAACATATCTGTGCACTTTTAAAACGGAACCGAAGCTGTTTCTTCTTCAAAATCACCTTTGTCACTTTCCACGTGTTTGTATGCAGAGTCATGTTCCTCCTCTGTCTGTCCTGTCTGCTGCTCTCTCTCTGCCTCAATGACTCTCAGTCTTTCTGGCTATATGTAAACTACCCAGCATATGCCGGACCGTTTCCACGCTCTACCTCTGTCTGTCTATCTGTCTGTCTGTCTGTCTGTGTTCATGCATAAGACTATGCATGTGTGCGCATCCATGTAGACAAACTACTTATGGAGATCCCGCTGCTCCCCCGTCTCTCATTCTCTCTGTTCTCTGTATGCGCACAGGTTTTTCTATTTGAATGCATCTATATACGCATTCATGTACATCCTTCCATCTTTCTTTCCCCCTCCACAGTGTTACAGCTTACCTGAATATCAATGGTGCCCCACAGTAAAAGCCTTGTACTATATCTCCAAAATGTCAGCTTGTCAGGAAATATAAAATACTGCCTTTGTTTCAGTGTAACCCCAGTGCATTTTTGAGTTTATCAAATTACATTTTTAAGTACTTTAAAAGCAGGATGGTGCCAGAATTAGATAAGAAAATTGAAAGGGATTGCTCAAAGAGACGAACCTACACAGAATTTACCCCAAGTTGGCACTTTTTGGGAGGTGAAAGTGGAAGATCTAGCAGGTCAGGAGTCAGATATTTTTCTCAGGAGCTGGTGGAGACCAAAATCGAGCTAAAAGGACAGCGAATATGGCACGTACACTCTTCATGTGGACAAAAACTCCCAAAAATTCCTAATGATTGCAAATGTTGTGCCATGTCTGTTTTAATGTGTAAACAGGCAAGAGGTTTCTGACATGTTAGCCAGAACAACTATGAGTTGATAATGTTGCAGTTGAGTGTCTGTCAGGTTTAATGGTGTTCCTCTGCCCCCTAGTGGCAAAAATCAAAATCAAAAATTTTGTTATATGGATTTTGCATGATAACGATAGAAATTCGTGTCCATCTGTACAGTAAATTGAAAATATCTTGTAATTTATCTCACTCTCTGTTGATCTTTCGCTTTCCCTCCGTTACATACTGTTGTTACTTGCATTTGTGTGTATTTATATAAAACTGACACTTTTTTAAAAGCTCTTTCTCTCCTTCTCTCGATGTGTTTGTGTGTCTTTATTGAAAAGTGACTTACGTTTTTTTAAAAAAAAGCTGTTTCTCCTCCTCTCCATTTGTTAATAGCGTTCTCTCCCCCTTTCTTTCAGCACGCTGCAGCAGGCTTTTGCTTTTGTGTGCATTGATGTATATATTTCACTACTTTTAAAGGTTCCATATCTGTGCCCATCCCTCCCTCCATCTTCCCTTCCTCCCTCCTCTGCTCTCAGGTGTGTTATTTATGAGTCAGCCTGCTGGCCTGTGAATGTCTTTCTCTCCATTTTATGCTCAACTCCTTCAGAACTCATTAGACTGTGAAGGGCAATCTACCCAATGCTGAAAGAGAGCGAAAGCACCAATTTTTTTCTCTTCTTTTTCTGCTGCCTTACAGCCATTACACACGGACATCTGTTTTTTTGAAGGTGTGTCGCTCTCAGCAGAGGCGGGAAATGGTAGCTGGGACAAAATTGTTCTGGATAACATGGCTGAGCGTTATAAGGAACAACAGTGACAAGAAAAATACTGTTGGGAGTGGAGTTGCTGCTAAGCTAGCTGTCTGAATTGTCTCAGGCGTTGTGTTGACCTCTCGGTCTCTGCTTTTTTAGATTAAAGGTCAATCTCAGTGTGTTAACAAACAGAAGAAAGCTTTTTTAATATGTATTCATTAATTTACTTCACCTGATTCTTATTCAACTTCACACATGACTTTACTTTGCAAATTATATATTGTATATTTATATATTAGTATAAATTCGGGGTCTCAAACAAGAAAAGCTCAGATTAGCAGTCAGATTAAACTCTGTAAAACTGTGTCCCAGGTCAGCCGTCCTTTTAGGTTTAGAAAGAGACATTTTGTTGTCTAGTGAGCTGTTGGTTGCTGTTGGTTAAAGCTAAATATAGAAAAGTTAGGTGCAGGGTTTTTGCAGCCTTGCTAAAAATGAATTATTACTCTTACTTATAATTACTGAAATGAAATAAAAAAATATTTTATGGGCCAGATCTGACAAACAAATGTAAACATGTTGGGGGTCTTATGAAACTGCCTCACGGGCCAAATCTGGCCCCAAGTCCCCTGCTTTACTTACATATATTATTATTTACAGTACATTCAGTCACACAGTCACAACTGCAGCTCATCTGTTAAAAACTGAAAGTTGCAAAGAAATTAAATTATTTCAAGACAATGTGACTGGATTAATAATTCATATTTTAAGTACCGAAACAGCTTAACTGTTAAAAAAAAAAAAAAAACTACAGTTGCTATTTATTCTGCTACACTTTGTCTGTTTTGTGACATTTACCTACTGAGTATGGCACAGTAAATGCCATGGAAAACATGTTTTTTTTTCTCTGCGCTGTAGGTGGAGCACATTTAGCTTTCAGTCTCTCTGATTTACTTACTGTTTGCTAACCCATTAGCCACATCAAACAACCTGTGTTAAACATGTTTCTGAGTCTTTGGAGCAATAAATTCCAAAGCTAAACACATTGTGTGATGTCAGAGGTTGCTAACGTGAAGTGTGTTTCATTATTGAACAGAAACATACTGTCTTGGTTTTATTCCAACATCCTGCTGAGCTAAAACTCAATACCTTGATTTGATGTGTTCAGGTGAGTGGACACAGTGTTCCTGAACCACACACACGCATGTGCACACACACACACATATTCACACACACAAACAAAACACTCATGCATGATTACACACATGATTACAAAAACATACACAAAGGTTTATACACATACAAATAGATAAATATGGCAGCATCTCATACTGTGAGTGAGGCTTTTCTTTACACCTGTTATTAAATGTTCAGTGTGTATGTGTGTGTGTGTGTGTGTGTCTGTGTGTGTGTGTGTGTGTTTTCACCGTATTGAGACAAAGGTCAACTTGTAAGGTGAGAGTGAATCTGGAGAGAGGCTGACAGAGAGAAAAACATGGGGCAGCTTTCCTTGTGGCTCACGCCACAAAGCATCTTGGGATTGGATCTGACCCATGACCACGGTCACCCGCCACCTTCTCTCTTGCCAAGCTTTTGCTCTCTCAACGGTAAACCAAAGCAGAGGAGCTGTACACATTCTGTACACTAACATGTAGGCTTCAGACACCGGTATTGATGGTTTGTGTCAACGTTCTAAGTCTTTAAACACAAATACAAGTATTAATACAAACACAAGTATCAAAAACATAGTTTAGACTATTGTGTGACATGTCAAGTTTGCTCCTAATCTCTGCTGGCTCAGGCTGACTGGACTCTCTCAGTCCTTCCATAGACCAGTCTGCATATGTGGATGGTGCAGATAAAAACACAGCCTCCTCTGCACCAGTCACCTGGGTGAAGAGTGAGACCTGGGAGAGTGGAGGTGTGGGGCTGTACCCAGTCGGCTTAGGGCGCCGTTGGTAGAGGACAGAAGGTATGAAGGTTCCAGGAGTGCTTTAGTAATTTATTTATACAGGAAACAAAACCTGGGATAGTGTGGTGGAGACAGTACGTGCCAGGTTGTCTAAATGGAAATGATTGTTACCCAAGCTGTTGTTCTGGTTGTTTATAACTCGGCACAGGCCGGCTGTCCTCCTTCCACCAAGGGGCCTATAGATGAGCAGTTGCAGAAGGCTCTTGTCAACTTATTCTGGTCAGGGTGGTATTGGACCTGTGCAGGTAATGTTTACTTGCCCACGGCTGCAGTTGGATGATGTCCACAGCATCCGACTGCATGGCACTCAGGCTCTGTCATGGCTGGCATTCTAGCTGTCGTGTGCGTGTCCACCGTGTCTTAGTTCACTGAATATTTCTGTTTACGTTGCGATCGCCACAATAGATTACCACTGTGAGTTGTCTCTGGGTATTATAAACTGCTGTGCATCTGTTTGGCATCTGATAAACCATAAAACCTACATATGTTTTTACTGGACCTTTTGGATAGTACTTCATGTCTCACTGGCACATAGACTTGGTCTGAGTGCCCACTATAGCTGATGCCAGATCTGTATCAAAGTGTTCAATCTGTGCTCTCTGGTAAGGATTAAGGAGTCGAGGTGGGTTGAGGTTTTTGGCCCAGATTTTACCCTGACAGGGTTGGCTGGTATTCCGTGTTCAAGCAGGTAGCTGAACTCTGGTGGAAGATCTTACATGGGACGATAGCCACGAACAGACACATATCTCAGTCCTTTTTCATTTTCGTCAGTTGTTTTGGGTTATTAAGGTTGTAGTTTTAGGGTTTGTAGAAGTTTTTTTCTTTTGAGTTATTTGTTTTTGGATCTAATCGTGGTCTTTAAAATGTTTATACACTGATTAACTTTGTATCAGGGCTGGCTAAACAGGCCATCTGGATATCCAGGAACAATAGAGTATGGTGTGGGTCGTGTGGACCCTGAGCAGATGACTGAAGGCCTGGTGGCATCTCGCCTCAGGGTGAAGCATGTCTATTATCAGGCAGTGGATAGACTGAGGTTCTTCAGCCTCATATATTTGTTGGGACAGTGTGTTAATAGTTGTGCCAGTGGTTAAAGTTTCTATTGTTTCTTCACATGCAAAATTTAGAAAGCATCTCTGTTCATGTGGCATATCCCTCATAGTTAAATAAAGGTCATTTTAAAATTAAATTCTCCTCTCTTCTATCTTCATCTCTCCTGACATCTCTTCCCCTCATCTCTTTTTACCCTCCTCTCAATCCCTCTTTGGTTTCCTCATTTCATTGTCTTCCTCTCCTCCACCTCCTCCCTTCTGCTCACTTTCTCCCTGCTTCTCCTCCTCCTCTTCCTCTCCTCTTGTTTACTTTCCTCTCTTCTCCCCCTCTCTCTCTCCTGCGATCTTGCTACCTTGTTTATATATTTTTTTCCCCTCTTATCTCCTGTCAGGCAGGAAAACAGCCATTTGGGGTCCTGCCGACACCAATTTCCACCACCAGAGCGACACACACAAACACACACACACACCAATTTCCCCTGCCATATAGCCAGACACCCTGCTCTGCCTAATATAGCTCTCAACACAATCTCACATCATCTTCTCATCCCTCCCTCTCTCTCTCTATCATCTGCAGATCCCAGCCGGCTTCTTCCTCCTCTTTACGCTCGTCTCGCTACCTTCCTTCCTCCCTTTCCTCCCTCCTCGACTGTTTTCTTTTCCTTTTTTCTCCTCCTTCTTTCCCTCCTGTTTTTAGTGCCTACACCCCATCGCTTCCAACCCTCCCTCCCCTCCCTCGCCTCCACCATCTATCTATCCATCTGCGGTAATGAGAAAGCAGGGACTGCTCAGCTGGCCTGTTTGTGTGTGTGTATGTGTGTTTATAAGACCATGGGGATTGCATTTCAGATGGGTTCATTTGCCTTGGCACGGCTCTGCTCTGGTTCTTGTCACTCTGTGTGTGTGTGTGTGTGTGTGTGCGGTCTCCCATCTCCTAGGTGATCTCTAATGTCACACACACTCACAGCTTTCCTTCTCTCATCCAATCAATCTCTGTCAGCACGTGTGTGTGTGTGTGTTCGTACGTGTGCAGTTTGCACTTCCTTTAGCCGTTTGTGACAGATATCTAACACAATTTATTGTGTGCACGAGTCAGTCTAAGTAGGGGACACAAAGCGTATGTGTGTGGCTGTTTAGGATGCCAGCGGCAGCAGTCATCCTATGTTCTGCTTGAGACCTGCCAGCAGATCTCTAATGAATCAGAGATCAGTGTGTGTGTGTGTGTGTGTTTGAGTGGCTGTGATTACGTCTGTCAGTTTGAGTGTGTCAGTTTTGTGTGTGTGTGTGTTTGAGTATTTTCAGTAGCAAAGGACAAGTTGTGTTTAATGCCAGCAGTCTTTAACTTTTCCTCACTAACTCAGCTGACAGCCAGCAGCTGAAGGCCTGCTGTGTTTGTGTGTGTGTGCGCCAGTAGAAACAATCCTCTCTGTTGTTGGGTATTAATAGCAACTAGGCTTGCTTAAATTGGTCATAAGTGACACAGGTACGTAATGGAAGCAGCGTGTTTATGTGAAACACAGTGAATACATACGTATACATACAAGGGGACAGAGGGGAATGCTATAGGAGGTGTTTGGAAGTTTCTTTGGAAGTTTTGATACTTTTTCCAGCACAAACCTGATGCCCATTTAATGTAAGCGATTTGTGACCACTGCTTACATGCTGACTGCAAATGTATGGAATATGTTAAAGAGGACATATCATGTTTTTTGTGATTTTCTGTTTATTGTATACTGTTATTATATCAGATGTCTATGTTAAACATGGTCAAAGTTTCAAAACGTAAGCAAAAATGCTGCCTTCAAGTCAAGAGTCAAGGCTTCAGCCTGCTCTGAACGCTATGTTTGCAATGTTACCTTTCCTTCCTCCTCATGATGGTGTCAGATTGCTATCCGTTCCATAGCGTTTGTTGCTAATGTTGTCCCATGGGTTGTTCATGTTGTCCACTTGCATATTTCGGATTGAATTCGGTCTCAAACATGTACTGAGGTATTTCAGCAGTTTATATTTCAAGTAAAGAATGAGAAAAAGAAGTAAAATCCTACTACTACTGTTAGTTTACGTAGCCTCCATAGAGGGCGGCCTTTTTTGAACTGCAAATCATGCATACGTTAAAGATATTCCAATAAAGCCCCAGAATGAAAACATAGACCTGGAAATGTCTATGATACATCCCTTTTAAATGTGTCAAAATTAATGCAAGAAAATATCTCATGTTGCATGTTGCAAATTTGGTGAAACTGGCCCCTGGAGTCACTTTTCTAATAAGTTCATTGTAATTGTAATGAAGCAAAGCTGACTACAAGAATACTCCCCAAATGCATTTTTCATGGAGTTTCCTTTAGTACGGTTTGTGGTCAGCACTCAGTCTCATAACCCTGACAACAACATGCTATTTCCACACCGTGTGCAGCAGTGGTGTAGCATTACACTGGAGTACAGTGATTAGATCACAGCTCAGTGTGGTCAGGTGTTCTCTTTTGTACTTGTGATCTCACCAAGGTGTGATCATAGGTGCGGTTAGAGGTCAAAATGTTGTACATCACTGCAGCAAGAGAAGTTAAACCACCAGAGCTCAGAAAAAAAAAAAAACAGATTTTCATCCACCCACACAAAAACACAGATTGTGGCAGACTCTGGCCTGCTCGTTAAGAGTAATTTATCGCTCATTGTCATGTTCAAGGACACTTTGACATGTCGTTTATTTTTTAATTAGAGAAATTATGACATATAGTGAAAACAAATTTCTTTTTATGGGGACTGTAACATTCAGGTGACAGGTCAGCAGCAACTTGGAACGACAGGAGTCTTGGTTCACTCGCTCTGTCTCACTCAAGGACATTTTTGAGTGACAAACAGGTTCAAGCCTATTTGGTTATGACACCATCACTAGGAAAACTTTTCAGCCACTTCATCTCAGGTGAGACAGGATATCAGACAAAACTTTATTATCTGCTGCTGTGCATGAGAAACCTCACAGTTTGAAATGTTGAATAATCTTCACTGACCCTCAAAAGTTTCACAAAGGTGAGTTTTATCAAGTGGAGACAACACAAGTAAACATGAATAACAGTTTTCTTCTAAGGTTGGTGTTTTTATATAAAATATACATGACAATCATTCAGAAAACAACTATATACAAAGGTAGTTTCATTAGTATAGAAAGTATAGTTTTACTTGTAAATTTGGCAACCAAACTTGATGTTATTTATGCACATTTTAGAAAATAGAAACATTTCAATTTACATTTCAGTTATATGAATGCTAATAAGAGATGCTTTCAACCTTCATACTAGACTACCACAATGTCTGCTTCACCCTGGTGTTTACATAAACTCATCGACCCTCCACACAACCTGAAACCTTTCTGTGTTCGTAAATTCACCAGTTTTCAAGAGAGATTCCAACTGCAGTAAGAGCAAACATAATGTAAATAACATTGAATCAAACTGCTTGTGTAACATGTTTGTCTCAGACATAAATCAACCCTCAATTGTGAATGAAGGTTGTGCTGAAACACTCCCGCTGGACACTGTTTCATATAACTAGAGTGGGAGTTCAGGGAGGTTACACTCATGAGGCTTCAGAGAAGATGGGACATGTGATACTATAATGTGACTTTGACAGAGATGGTGAATGACACGTTTGTAGGGCACAAAAGGTGAAAAGAGACGACAGGAGATGATCGACTTTCCCACAAGGAGAGAATGTAGGTTTGGAGAGCTTCGTACAAAAGTCTCTCCCATCCACGGTGGGGAAGGTGTTTGGTTAGTTCTGACCATCTGGATGCAACATGGAGCAAAATTAAGTGGTGGCATGAGTGCATATATGTCACTGGAAAATCTCTATTGCAGAAAGTCAATATGGGAAACCCAGTTCAGTGAAGGTTTATATTATCCAGTGCCAATGTATTTTTAATTCTCATTTTCTACAACATAAAGTATGTGTGTGGCAACAATGATATTTTTAAATTAATTTAAAGATTGCAGTTAACTCAAGCCACTTCTTGCACTGGCACTGAATATTGGCATTGGACATAAATCATGAGGTGCAGAATGGTTCAGTGGACATACTGGGCATACTGGGCTGGAGCAGACACAAAAGAAGGCAAACAAATGCAGATGCGCTCTATTGAGAGCACAAACTGAGCCAAAGACAAACCTCTTCCAGATGAAAAATGTTTCAAAAATTATCTTTCGGTGCAGTATTAGCAAACTGACAGCTAACTTACATATTGGGCTATTGGTTCATAGCAGTATCCTCACTAAAGATTAACACATTTACATTTATTCATTTGTGCGATGCAAGGTACAAATCAGGTATATTCCAAGCTGCAGTAGAACAAGGAGGAGTCTTCAAGAAATAAGTGAATAAGTGCCTCAACTGACTTCATGTTTGTAGGTGAGTGAACTAACAAATTTTTGAGAAAGCGCTAGTAAAGGATGGGGAGACAGAGAGAAAGAGCATATTAGATGAGTGAATTCAGAAAGGGATTCTGATGACTGAATACATACAAACATTCCTTGACAGCTAACAGCTCCCACTTGTGGAGAATCTGCAGCCTGCTAAATGGGAGTTTGTGAATTTGTGTTTCATAAAGTTGCTCAACCGACTGCAAAAAAACTCTCCAGTGCTCAAATTTTCACACTACATAAAATAAAAAGGTTTTTTTTTAAATTTTGTATTGCATTTGAAGTGTTCAGACTCTACACGGCTCACAAACCTCAGTCTCATCCTGAAGTTGAGCCACAAACAGCCACAGCTTTCTCCCTGCCTCATCGTGTCTTAAAGCCCTGCATTTCGAATGAAATATTGACCTGATTCATGTCATTGTTAAAGAAACGCTCTACTTGCTGGTGAGATGGAGAGCAGCTGCTATATGCGGCTGACGTCAAGGTGAGCGTGACAGAAATCGACAATGTGGGGGGATGGGGGGGGGGGGGGGGCACAGAAATACGCCATACATCACATGCATAAAGTGAAATACAACAAATGCAAAATACTCACATGGGGTGTCAAAATGAGCATTTTAAGTTTGCTCTGTGGATAGTGACAGACTTTCTCAGGTTGAAAACGTGGAATGTTTTATTCACCTACCTTCCCTCCTTGTAGATCACCTTTTCCTGATAAAAATGAGTAGAAGAAAGAGAATTGCTAATGTAATTTACCAGGCTTTGGAGTGTCATTTCTATGCCAGACACACTGTGTGCCCTATGACACACACACACACACGATAATGTGAGTCATTCTCTGATGGGCAGAGTGAGACACCGGCCAGTATAAGACTCTTGGAGAAATAAACCCTGCTAGCAGAAGAAAGGTAGAATCTAACAAGACAAAACAAACACCAGTTCAGGCCTTTGTCTGTTTTCACTGCTCAGTGTCAACTATAATTGACCTCTCTCTCTGATAAGAGACACAAAAATAGAAGAATGGAGAGAAAGAAGCAGGAAACAAAGAAAGAAAGAAACCCAATTTCTTTGAGAACCCCAAAAAGAAAACAAAGGTTAGTGGTCTCCACTCCTGTGCAAATCACAGGTGGAAATCGGGTTTAATATATATATATAGCCACCCCTGGCAAATCAATACACTCCCACGGATGGATTAATGGAAAGCCAAAGCTGAGAGTTAATTCAGTGCACAGGGATAATTGAAATATGAATACACAGTATTTCAAAACACGTAACTAAATCACACTGCAGTTAATTTGGAGCCAAACACATTTTAGTTAGTTTTATAATATGTATTAAAATAAAAAGACATACAATGAATTTTACTTTCACATTTACAGTTGCAGCTGTTGAGTCTTGTCAAAGGAACATTTCTGCTACTTTGTGACAGACAATAACGTTATCTTATCTTATCTTATCTAACCAAATCACATGACCTGTAGTGCACTGTAGAACAGCTTCAAAGGATGCAGCCTTTGCAGGTGTGTCCTTTCATTGGACTGAAAGCTGGTGGGATGAACCTGCATTTTCTCCTCACATAGGGTGATCTTTAGAGGATTCAGCATCATCCCGCAGCTGCCACCTTCAAACAGTTGAGTTTATACAAGGCTTTCATTAATTGCATTTTACAATGACTTTTTTATTCGTCCAGTTGATGTGATGTGTTTACCAGTAAGTGATAACACTGAACAACTGACCAGAACGCAGTAGATTTTGAGATATAGAGAGCTGTGAAGGATGTACCAGCTGTGAGGTCAAAGGCTAAGAAAACGGCAACAAAGACAACCGGTCTATCCCAATACCCACAGTTGTGGTCTTGTGCTTTTAAGTACACGTTCACACGCCGCCAGGTAGTAGGCAAGTGTGTCCTATGTCTGAAATATAAGAAAGAAATATATAGAAATATAATATAACACACTCTACACTTAAGCCATACATGATGGGCACTTCTGCTAATGCTGATTGGAAGTGATATTAAGGGCCAGTTGTATCCGACAACTTTTATCTCAGTATTGTGCAACACCAGTCCAGTTGTTGGTGGTGGTGCGCCAAATAGCTGGTTTTAGGAATGACAATAATCAACAGACGGGAAGAAGTTGAAGTTGTATTTAGTATGAATAGTATTATTAATATTAAAACTCTTGCAGTCTTAACAGGTACTTGGACATTGTGGGACTGGAAATAGGTCACACAAGTAGGGGTGTGCCCGAATACAAATACATTATTCGGCAAAGCACAAATAGTGGGTTTTTTTTACGAATAGTTGTTTCATACAAATATTTCAAAAATTATTTGTTTTCAGGAGGAAAAATAAACCATGTCAAGTACCAGAGTGCAGGTCGGTTACATCGCTATCTCAGTGTCTCTCCTCTGCTCCGCTGTGACGTCCATCAGTAGGTCTCAGTGAGGGGAGTCACATCCACCTGCTATATGACGCGCATTTCCTAATGTGGACATCACTCCCGGAGTTGGGAGTGTTCCCCAGAGATAAAGCTGAGCTACTGACACACGCTTCATGAACACTTATTGTAACACTTTAATTTTCTAAAATTAAAAGCGTAATAAAAACAAAAACAGGATTTTTAAGCATCTGTCCACTTTTATTCGAATACAAATACAAATACAAATAATTTTGCTGCCTCAACAAATACAGATACAAATACAAATACTGGGCTCTCTGCACATCCCTACACACAAGTAGCCCCTTAACTACTTGTAAATACTGCAAGTGTGGGTATTGGGACTGACCCATAATATGTGCATATACAGTATACTTGATGAGGGAATGAGGTGCAGGTGTGTCAGTAGGTTCAGGTGATGGCTGAGGCAAGACCACAATCAGGACATTTGATAGACAGATGGGAAAGAGCAGCTTTGAAAGCACAAGAGAGGTTATTGATGAACAGCGAAAACAGACAAGGCCAAGTAATTGCAGGGAAGTCAGATTGCAACCGTGACAGACGAAGCCTCAGGAAAAGATTTTTAGCTTTGCAAATATCAACATGCAATTAATGTGTTGTTTTTTTGACAAGAAATATATTTGGAAAATGATTTTTGAAGCAAATCAGAGATGATTCATATTCCTTAACCTCACTTACATGATAATATTTGTTAAAGGTTTTCCAAATTAATATTCAGTCGGTGAGTCTGTGCCTGGACATACTAACGAGCCCTGTCAAGATATTTCACATTTGTATGTGATACAGCAGGTTTCCTACTTGGTATTGACATGCCAGTTTGGATGTGAATTTATGAACTCCCACCAATGCACAAATAGCCTCATGGTGAATTGTATTACAGTTTGCAATTTCATGAAAACCCCCCAGACACCTGCAGAATAAGCTGAGCAGGACAAACATGACTGTGTATATATGTGCTAATCAAAGCCTGCACAAGGTTTCTCCTGTCTGATACAATTCCCAATGTTCTACCAGCTGAATCTGTGAGCGCTCATAGCATATATACACAAGTCAGATTTTCATTCTATATCAAATCCGGGTGTTACCTGGTGATGTGACAGCAGTGTTGTACCAATGAGATGAGTATTCTGGGAGACAGCTGAGGATAGCGATGATGCTCGGCTACATCATCTTTCATTAAAGCTGCAAGTGAGCGCTAATTGTTGCCTCATTCTCTTTGAAAGTAAAGTCAACATTTTAGCTTGCATCACTTCCTTCTTCCATGCAGACTCAGTGTGGGCAATCATGTCGCCAAGTGAAAGTGCGAGCGGCTAGTATGTCTGTAAAATGTGTGTGCAGCAGTCTATCAAACAAGACCCATAGTACTCATTACGTCTACAGAGTATTAGGGAAAGCACAGAGAGGTCTGAGAGAAGCAGAGTGAATGAGAGCGGCTGGCTTGTGATCAAAGTCTGACAATACTATACTACAGGGAGATTACCATCACTGAGATAGGTGGGGGTAGACTGGGAGGGTTTGAGAAGAGAGGGTGAGAGAGATAAATTGAATCAATGTGAGAGAAATAGAAGGAGAGGAACAGAGTGGAGAAAGACTAAATGAGAGGAGGAGGAGGGAGAAAAAAAAAGAGAAAGAAAGAGGTAGTTAAGAGAAGGGGAGAGGGGCAGGCTTTTGATCATGTGTAACAATACCCGGCTGTGTAGGGTGGTATATCGTTGCATCAGCTTTGCTTCATAAAGAAGTGACTGAAAGATCAACCGCCGAGGGGCGTGACAAAGCGTCGGTATTTGACGACCTGGGAATGAGAACGAGTTGGAAAGATATAAGCTCAATACAAACCGAAAGTATTCCCCAGTCTCGAGCACACACACACACACACACATATATACACACACACAAATTTTCTGCAAGTCAAACCACATGCTGTGCTCAGCTCCACTATGTAAATTCAATGAGCTCTGTCTGCTTGCATTGATTTAACACCCTCTTACAATGGAAATGTGGCAGGTGTGCAGGCGTACGCTTTCATGTCTATGCACAACGCTGCCGCAGTCAAGTAAGAAGCCCAGGTGCTGGAGAGCAGAGCGAGACACAGATCAGCATGCAACAGGATGATTTTTTTTTCTTTGCTGCTTCTCTTGTGGCCCCAACTGCCATTTTGCAAAAGCAATAACAGTTTTATACACAGACACAAGATGTTGTACACATGTTGAACAGCTATATCATGTTGACAGGTAAGTACTAGGTGGTCACCGTTCCCACAAGGGCTGGGTTGTTCTGTACAGATTGCTGTATGAGTGTGTTTGGAGGCAGCGTTGTAAAGGTTGACGCCTTCACACAAATGACAAATATTGTGGTTTTTTTTCATAGATCCTCGCTTCAGTTTCAAATGGGAAGTTTTGTAATAACAGACCTTTCTCATATATTACATTCTGACTTTCAGTTACAAGTTTTCCAACTTGTAAATAGCATTCACGTAAGCCTCTAAGTGGTAATTTATGACTTTTTTGAAAGCGCCAATATATCCAATTTGGCACTCAATAGTGCGGAAGTGCCTGAAAACCAAGCAAAAATGAACGCCACAGCAGCCAAAATCAGTCGCACAATGTAATCAACCCACATTTAATGGATTTAATAACATTTTTCCAATGCATGTATTATAAACCCTCATACAACCAACTTAGTTATCATACAAACTTCCTGCGCAAGTCCTTAACATGGGAACCTTTCTGATCCTTCCAATCAATCCCACATAGCATGGACGTGGCATTAGTAGCACACCTAAATGGAACAATCTACAGGTGTAAATAATAACATTGATTTTATAAGGTACACTTATGTTTGTAAAGCCAAACAATCAGCTGTGAGAAACATCTATTGGAGGCATTTTGAGGCTGCAGACAGCGGCTTCCACACAGGTAGTAGACAAGTTTTTGCACATCAGCAATATCATTACAGACCCTGTATTGCTCTCCTATACTTCTGAAATTGTCGTCAAGCAAATTTGATATTTTGGTTTTGTAATCCGAGCAGCTGAACAATCCAAAGTTTAGTTTGATTGATGTCTAATAGGAAATTATGCTGAATGATTTAAGTTACAACAAACCACATACAGTGGTTGTCTGGCCTTTAAAGTGAGAAAAAAAAGCCAAATATTAAGCACAATGAATCAGCTGATGCAGCAGTGAAGATGGATAACTGTTCAAATGCAGTGGTTACTCTAACAAATGTAAGCAACCCAGGCACATTACACTGTCCTGGTTTATAGACTTTTTATTTGAAATAGGGTATCGGCAGGAAATATGTCTTACAGGACGAGCTCACCTCTTAAAATTCTTTCATTTTTCTCCCGTAGCTTATAGCTCCCTGGCAAACTGTCTTCTTGACTAGAACACCCAGCCTTCAATGATTTAGCAAGGATCCATCCTTGAGCAAGACACAACAAAAATAAAAAATTCTTTGGGGAGTAATACACTGTCACATTATTCATTGGGCTTGTACTCTCTGCTCCAGAATGTTTCTGCCATCTACTGTTGCAGCTTGAGGAAGGACACTGTTTTGATACTGCAAGCAACTTTCACCAAAACACAAAGTATCTACATTCCATATTGTGCCTGAGATTAAATCCACTGATTACACAGTGAGTGACAAAATAGCAGAAGAAATACCGCCACGGGGACGAGATGGGTTATCCACATGGCCACACAGGGTGCTTCAAAATGACTCATGAGCTTCAGAGAAACCTTTAAGTCGTCTCACACCTTCGAAATGTGTTTTTTTCTCTGTCAAGCTGCTGTCAGCTCCTCATCCCCTCCTCCTCACTGCCCTCATTCCACCTCGACTATCACAAACAGACACACAAATATTACAGGCACACATCCCACGGCACCGCCACCTGAGCTCCAACACACACTCAAACGCTCACAAATTGAGGATATTGCAATGATGGACACAAGAGCTAGAGGGTGAAAATTGAGGCCGGACGTCACGTCAAACCAAGGACTCATAACAGCTCAATACATCAGCCTGTGTGTGTGTGTGTCTGTGTGTGTGTGTGTGTGTGTGTGTGTGTGTGTGTATACATTTTTATTCCTTGCTAAGATGACACCACTTTTGAGCAATGTCCTCGATTGCACACACACTAACTACTGCTTTCACCCTCATAGTCACCTACCCGCATGCGCACAAACACAAACACATACACAAACACATACACACACAATCAAACACACTCTCCATCACAGATTGTTACTGACAGATGAGTCGCTCCAGACAGCCCATTGAATCACGGAGAGATGACGTGATAGTTGTCACACTTGTTTACGGATGCCTCTCCATCCATCTCACAGCTCATGTGTCTATCTTTAAAGAGATGAAAAGAGAGATGAAGGTGTGACCTCTCGCAGATTGTCTGAACCCGTCCCTCTGTGCAATCTCACTGTCATTCGACCTCCCCGTTTTTAACTCTTTCTTCTCCGCTCTCTCGCTTCAGCTTCCTCCCTTTCCCCCCTTTACTTTTCTGTCTCTTTTCTGTCAACTCCTTTTCCTGCTTTGTCATTGATACAGCACTTCAGAGTGGAGCGACAGGCTTTCTGTACTTGGCTTTGCTGTGCGGGGGAAATGCAACCCTCTAAAAGCCCAAGTGTGATACACAATGCAGAGGCTCCTGCGTCACTTTGAGATAGTGAACAAATAACCTGGAGAAACCCGTCACAGCTGGAGAGATCTTAAGCTGCGCAGTGTGATCTCATGGTAATTTCTAGAAATGTATACAAAAAGCAGCTCAGACCAGTTTTGTTAGCACTGTATGAAAAATTGAAAAGGAGGGAATGGCTGCAGAATCTCATTATGTGAGGTGCCCATGGGGCTGCTTAGACAGTTAAAAAACAATGAACAAGGCATCACAAAAGGTCTCGAATTTTATTCTTGCAACACTGCACCTGCTGAGGTTCCAAGATGATGTGTCACAACACAGTTTAAATGTGGTTTATCAGGCTAAACGAGGCGAACTGTGTTACTATGCGTCACTATTTAGACAGGGTTTGTTTGCAGGGGAAAGCTGCATGAATTTTGAGGTAATTTTCACTGCACCATGACCTCCAGCGCATGCTTGGTGGTTTGCACAACAGTGTGAAGAGGTTAGGTTGAGGACCAGCTCTTCCAAGCCTTAGGCCATTGTACTCTCCTCCTTTGTGCTCATTGCTGTCCGAGTGAAGGAGGCAAAAATTCTTGTTAGAGAGGGTAAGATGGTGGATAAGGTTAACAAGTGGGTCGACGTTGATTTGGCAGCAAAATGCTTGCACCAGACTGTCATGGTGAAGATGGAGCTGAGCCTGAGGGTGAAGCTCTTTCATTACCTTTTGATCTATTGTGCATTCCAACCCTTACCAATAGTTTGTTACTTAAACAATAAGATCGCAGATTAAAGTGTGTGGAGTTTTGTTAGTTTTATTCACACTCATCAGGCCCTCAAATTAGAACCACTGCTCCGTCATGTTAAAATGAACCACTTGAGGTGGTTTGGGCATTGGATCAGGATGCCTCCTGAATGTCTCCATATGGAAGCAGACCCAGAACACCTGGAGGGATTATGAGATGTCCAATTTGGCATGAGAATGTTTCTGAGTACCCCATGAAGAGCTGGAGGATGTGGCTGGGGAGAAAGATATCTGAGCTTACTCGTTTACTTGCCACTTTGAAGCCCAGAGTTGCAGCTTATGGTCAACTCCATCTTTTCTGGTTGGGGCCAAGACCTTCCAAATAAGCAGTGCCTTTCACAGCCTGGAGACACGCCCCGCTACCTCGGGCCGAAGTGAATGCTAGCTTAAGGGGAACACCGAGTGGTGCACACTTCTGCCAACTTTAGCTGCTTTACACATTAAAAAATCACTGGGTTAAATTTTTACCCAGTTTGGGTCAATAAAGCACCCATACAACACTGAGCTAACTTTACCCAGTAGCAATCTGTAACTAACAACTAGCTTTAGCTAAAAACTGACTCAAATGTATTGTTTCTTGTACAAAATGTGCATTCAAAAGATACATGAGTTATGCTGCTCACCGGGCAGGTATCATAATCAAGTAACATTAAACTTATAGAAATACTAGAAATAGTTTGACTCGGTGTGAGTCTCGGAGCCGGGGAGAGCAGCAGGTGAGTGAACTGTCAAACACAGCTGTCAATCAACGCCCCCATATGGCAGACATCAGAGCCTACTATATGTCTTCAAATCTTATTAGCGGAGCAATAATTTTAAAAATGACCACCAGCGCACTCATTAGAGAGCCTGAATTTAGCGATTGAAACTATAATGAGTCAGTGAGGAACTGAAGTCAGGGATCAGCCTCAAGCCGTGATAGTTGCCGCTTGCTGCTGCCGTTGCAACACAGACATGAAGAGTGTTAACAAGTCTTATATGCAAAATAATACTAAGCAGTTTTATGAAGCACAACTGTCTCTTGAATTTCTCTATAATGTCTAATCACTGTAATGTAACTGGAGGAAACCATGAGTTGGGATATTCTGTCCGGTTACAGCATCATCATCCTGTTGGTTGATGCTCTGCGTATCTCTTATTATGCAGTCATGGTCACTCACTTCCTCCTGATTGACAAGCTGCAGGAAGCGCTTAACCACAGTGATTAGTGTCGAGTTGGGTGATGATCTTCTTTCCATACTCACACACACAGTGAGGTCACGTCACCAGTTGCCACCAGGGCATGAATTCCTGCTCTCTGTTTTGATTTTCATCTCTTTAGTAATATCTATATTTTCCAACCCCACCCCATCTACTGTATGTCCTCAACTTACCTGCTCAGACCTGCTTCTCTCTTTACCCCCCCCCCCCCCCCCCCCCTCACCTTTTCTCTTTTGCTCAGCCAGAATGGCAGTGGTCTAATTGAATAATTTATTAGTTGGCCGCTCCACAATTTATTACCTGGGTGGACGTTAAACTACCTAAAACATACACACATTACTGCATCCTTAGAAAAATACAAAGAGGGGGAACAAGTGGAGCAGAGAAACATATATAAGTAAGATTTAGGAAAAACTGGTTCACATGGTGGGGTAAGTGTTGGGAAGACAGATTGATGAAAGGTTAAATAATTGAGGAAGTATATATAACAGGGAATGGAAATATGGTAATTGGTGGATAATAGGAAAACTTAGGGAGAGGAAAAAACATATGTACTTGGTATTAAAAGAGTTAAAGTATAAAGTCAATATGACTAATAGAGGTAGCAGTGGGCAAAAATGACTAATAATAATAGAAGCAGCAGTGACGGGCGTCAAGCCGGACAGCCGTCCGTCACAGCTGAAGGTCTCCCGCGAGACAAGAAAGCACAAAACTACAGGGAAGATGCCAAGTTAGTAATTGATGGTACATGAATGCATACAGATGAAAAGAGGATGAGGTGGAGAGAGGAGCTCAGTGCATCATGGGAGGTCCCCCGGCAGTCTAGGCTTATAGCACTGGACTGTCCCTATAGCACAGAATTAATGCAGTAGAGCAACCAACCATTGCTTTAGTGCAATAGGGTTGCTACAAGAAAAACAGACCAATTTTAAACAAAGTATATACAACGGCTCAGCATTTCTTTTTAGTGTACACACTGACTCAGCATTCTGCGGGTAAGGTAGCAATAACAACCCAAAAACAAATCACCTACTGATGTTAGTAGACCTTGTGGTAATAGCTTGCAGGGATTATTTCAAGGACATAAGAGGAAGATGGTAGATAGATAGATATATAGAGATGTGCTCTTGGCTAGAAGATCCAACTTTAAAAGTCACATTATTTATTGTGCATGCATTGCCTGATCCAGGATGTTTCTATCATCTACTGATGCAACAGAAGAAAGACTGTTTTGATACCGTGAGCAAATTCCCCCAAAACAAACATTATCATTCCATATCGTGGTCGAGATTAAATCCATTGATTACATAGCGAGACACAAAATGGCTGCAGCAATATGGCCACAAGGATGAAGTGTTGTATCCACACGGCCACACAGGCTGCTTCTAAATGACTTATGAGCTTCAGAAAAAAAAAATCTTTAAGTCATTCCACAGCTTATGAGAATAAATGGGCTCGGGGCTGAGTGCCACGGACAGATACCTGGAGACAGACTAACACATTGTTTGGTTTTGGTCTATGGGATTTGTTGATGATACAGAAAGTATAGAATAACACAAGCCAGATTCTTAAATGTAGATATTAACTGTGACTGGAGTGAATCGGCCCAAAATATACATTATTCTTTCAGTAGGTAGAACAATATTAACATTTAAAAAGCGATTTTCTGGCATTCATTCTTTGTATTTTTCCTTCTTGGTCTTCTATTTCTCTCTTTGTCTTCTGTCTCTCTCATATTTTTCAGACACTATCAGTCTGTCTAGCTCGTTGTCCAATTCTCTTCTCCACTGTTTCCCTTCTCCCAGCCTCTCTTGCACTCTGTCCCTTCATCTATCTCTACCCATCTATCTCTCACTCTTTCCCAATGTCTCCCTTCCTGGCTCGTTCTCTCCTGCCTCACAGCCTTCCCTCAGGCCTGTTTGTAGTTTTCTGTCCATCAGCACTTTTGGGAAAACGAGAGAGGGGAAAGATGAGAAGAAGCGAGCGCAGGGCCTTGAGGCCTGCCGACAGAGCCGCTGAGGGGCGACAGGAGAGGAGAGAGAGTCAGAAGTAGAGAGAGAGGGGCCATATATACACAGACCTTACACTCCTCGATGTCTGGGCGTTGACAAATGGCTGTCTAATGACCTGAGATTAACTGGCTGAGAGGTCAAGATGAAAAAAAAAAAAAGAACCCCTGAAGACAGAGGGGAGAAAAGGAGTGAAAAATATCACGGGGAGCGAAAGAGTGAGTGAATGAGAGTGAGATGAATAGACTTCCCTCCTGAGAACAGAGAGTTCCCAGCTGTTGGGTGAAGACTGTTAGCAGTGTGAAGAGGAAATAGATGGATTGCCGTGTTTGTCTTACTTAAGCTTTCCTCAAGTTCTGCAGTTTGGCTGGTTAAACTGACAGAGAGAGACAGTTCAGGGTAGTTTAGCACAAATAACGTTAGACAAAAGGCAAAATTGTGGGTACAACAGTGGCTAATGATGACTAACTTTAGCTAGATGTTGCTAAGTAATGAACCTTACTGAGTTGGTTCGGTCACTTCAGGAATATTTGTGCCACTGAATAACTGCAAGATTGATATTCGTCTTCCACAAGCAGCCAAAACATGTCCGTTAAGACGTTAGCCAATCAGTGTTGAGCCTGGTTTTAGTTTTATCGGTCAGCTCAGATTCAGTCGTCTGTGTGTTGAGAGCTGAGTTGTATCAGCAGCGTATCAGCTCCGATGGTCACAGTTTTGTCCGACTGCTGAGATCCTGCAAAACTACTGAGCCAGATGTGTTACCATGACAACTGGCAACCACAAGTTGTCATGTGATTGGCTATGTCATACTTGTATATTATAGTTTTTAATACACTGATTTTGATATTCTTGTTTTTTTATTCTAATTTGATGTGGTTGAAAATGTAACATAAAATCTAGTTTATGTAAATGTGGTGAAACGTTATTAAAAATGCACAATAAATGAACAATGATGATTAATCTTCCAACACTCTTGGATTGTCCTCTAGGCACCACTTTGGGAACCACTGCGCTAGAGGACATATTTGTTGTTTTATTGATTTTGATCGTGTTCCACTAGCGTTCTTGTTCAAGAGCATCTTGGGAAATTTAGTGAAAATCAAATTGTGCTGGTATCATGTGATTACCACTTGTTGCCACAGTTATATAATCATGATTTAACTTAGTTAATATGAATAAACTGTTAGGCCATACAGGTCCATACTCATAAATACAGGGACAGGAGATTTTTAACAGACAGATAAGACAAGCGAGACTCCAGAGGTAAACCAGAAACCTCTGCAGAGACGTGGCTTCAATTCCTGGCTGCAGAGCTTCTGGCGTCCCCCTGACTGAACATAATGTAATGTGCTCAGAGGTGGGAAGCCAGTGAGGGATCATGTCCTTGTCACAGCTACTGGTCATGTTCATAAAGTAGTGTAAGATCACCTGTTCAGTCATATTTACTTACTCACATATACTGCCAACATTTTTATCAACTCATTCCAACCTTAAAATGTACAAAACTTTAGTAACTCTTTATTAATTGTCATTTAGGCCTGGTGACATATTTTTTCAACTGATGTTCAGAAGAATTGTGTGTTTTTTTTAAATATATTTACTATTTACTGTACTCTATGTGATGTATGAAAATGCTCCTTAGACAAGCAGACAGCGAGGGACAGACAGCTGTCTTCTTCCCGATCGAGTTGACCTGGCTTTATGATCGTTGCCATAGAGACAGAGCTAAAGTAAACAATCTTATGGTGATGTTGTGACTGGGGTCAAGGTTGCCTGAATAACTGAGTGTGGTTCAGCTCTTTTCCATTATATTTGCTGTGGCATTTCACTGGGTCTATACTGGCGCTTTGAATTGTAACTGCCGTCTCCACGGTCAATCAATTTTGTGTTTGTCAATAATTCTCCTGGAGTTTCTGAATTGACCAGCTCAAGGTTTCTATAACACACTAAAACTATAAAGAAAACAAAACCAAAACATACAGTTCTTTCGTTCATATTTCTAAATAATTCAGGCAGGAACCTTGTCTTTTATTGTATTTTGCCATACATTCTTCTTCCACGTCTTCATGACAGCTGTAGTATTTCATACATTAATAATTCAGTGTAACTTTCCTTTCTATAGTTTTTGTGTTTATGACTTCTTTTTCTTTCGTTTGCTTGTTGCTTTTTTGTCTGAATGCATACGGTGTACTTGTGCTGGTAATGCTTTATTTTACAGATCCCTTAATTCTATAGTAATTTCCTGGAAATGTTCTATGTAATGTATTCAACGGTTCATTTTTAGGACATCTTGCAGAAAGGGTTGTGCAATAAGAAAGTCTGTTTGGTTGGTAATTACCCACTTCTTATATTTGGGTTCATATTGCAAAATAAACTTAGACTCTTCACAGTTGTTTAAACATGCTTTTCAGTGTTCAGGGTTCACTTTCTCACTAATTTGCAGGATATTGAAGGGTTATGTAATTTGGTAATGTATGAACTCATTATAAAGTTTTTTAAGAAATAAACTGAAATACTAATATATACACAAAACTACAAACTGAAGTATTTTTGAGGAATGGTTAATAGTCTAATTTATTATTCTTTCTTGCAAATTAACAACTATGAAGCCAAATATAATGACCAACTAAACCAACTTAACACTTTTTTTTTCTAATTTTCTAATAATTTGTACCAAATGGCGCCACACTTTCTGTAAAAAGTCCTAAAAATTAACTGTTAAATATCTGCAAATTATCCTGGACACTTCCAAGAAATTAGCATAAAATTAAAGGACCTGTAAAACAAAGTGTTACCATTGTGCTCACTGAACATCATGACTCAAGCAACAAAAAATCTATCAGATTTTTTAATATACCTCCTCACTTAAAGTGACTCATAAACAGTTTATAGTTGCTTGAAAAACTTTGGTTTTTCATTTTGTATAGTTAATTATTTCTTTGTCCTTTGTCTCAGTGCTTTCGTCTTTTTTATTGTGTTTGTTCTGTCTGCATTCCCTCCTGTTCTCCTACATTCTGTCTGTTTATTAGTGTGCATGGTTGTGCATGTGTACTCGTGTGTAAATGTCTATTCAGTTTGGTCCCAGAGAGAGAAAGAGAGATCCCTTTGTTGACCCAGGCTGATAAATTATTTAATTCGATTACCACCATCTGTATAGAGGAAGTCAGAGGACAGTGCCTGGTAAGAAATCTTTAGCATTTAAGATGTAGGGCACACTGGGGTGCAAAGTGAACTTTGACCCACGCAGAGCACTGTGGCATGTAGGGAAGATTCCTCACTTTTGGCTTAAAATACCTCCAATGTGTGAGCAGCATTTCTAAGCCATGACAATACAAAAACCTCCGCTAGGAATTGAATAGGCGATGGGAATGTGATGACAGTGCTGTAAGGCCACCGGTTTGTTTCCCACCAGTGTCAGTGTTTCCACCAACAGCCGTGAACCCAGACAAAGCGCCACATGGAGGCTTGGAGTGCAAAAATATTCACAGCATTACACCGCAGGTCAAATTCACACAGGTTGGATTTGAGAGCCCTCACTGATGCATGGCTACTCTCTGCTGTATTAATAATAGTAGGAGGTAATCCTTTTACATTAAGTTTTTCATTTCAGGGGCCGAGCCCACACTCAGCTCTGTCAATAAGTGCCTTTGGCTCTGTGTGCAACAGAGATATTATTTCTAGCACAAAGGTTTCTTGAGCCAGCGAGAAGTCACTGAAAATGGCTCTGTGAATGTACTGCAACATAGGTCAAAAGCACAGCACTTGTGGGAATACATAAAACAGGCTCTGAAGCTTTTTCCTATACATTCATACCTGTAGTAGAAATGACAAAAAAAGGTAAAATACAGCACTGGAACTACATAAAAGATAAGCCTTTCTTTGGGCAATATCTTTTCATACTGTGCTTAAAACCTGAGGATGAGGTCAGTTTACCACCAAAGAAAGTTTATCAATTAATGACAAAGTGTCTTTATGTAATACATTGTAAGAAAAGATACACCATATCTACTCAATAAAATTGAGGCAACAGGTTACACGCAACATTATTAATTAAATATAATTGTGTTTGGTATTGAGTAAATATAAATTAAATTATACCATTTATAGTTATCCATTCAAAACGAGTAGATACAAATAGAAAACAAAAAGGAATTAATTAATAACTAAACAAAAATATTGAATACATATGAATCACAGAAACTTCTAAATGTGTAAATAGTACTAATAAAAATTCATTTAACTCTACATATCAATATTATATATTTGAGTAATAATAATCTATGGATTTGAAGTAAATTAAATCTAAATATTCTTCTTTCTTAGCCAACCATTGCATTTCTTAACATCTTAACATCATATGTTTATGTCGTGGCCTACATTTTAAGATTACAGTCTATGTCCCAGATAGTACAGTACAGTATAGTACAGTAAATACTACAAAATAATATACAATGACATTGAATGTTTGACAAAACACTTTTAATCATTCAAACTCTGATATAAGTAAGAGCGGGTATGACACTGCATTTCAAACCAAACTTTAAATGCCGACCACAAACAAAATTCTTGTAAAAACAAAAAATTAATAAAACTGCGATATTACACAATGGTGATCTGTCCATACACATATTTGTTTGCATGCTTTCTCCATTAGATCAATAATGATCTTGAAGAACAATCCTCCAGAAGTGTATGTACCACAACATAAAACATATAAAAGTGCAATTTGTACATAGTAAAACATTTTTACTTTGAATTGACCACAATTGAAATTTCACTTACATTCGTGGAATAGAGTCAAAAACAGTACTAACATACAAACTCTGCACTTTCAAATGTGCAATTCTCAAGAAATGTCAACACAAAAGTGTCTCATTTCAAGCCAGACGTTTGCTCTTGAGGGACTGGACTTTGTTTGACAGCTTTGAAGTTTTTGGAATACCTCAAAGGTATTCTTCAGCTTCCTGGGATAATCAATATTCAGTGTGTAGGTCAAGCCAAGGAGTGGAGAGCAAGCCCTGACAATACCTTCAAGTCCTGTCATGACTTCCCTCAATAACAGTTCCAATGTCCGTTAGGCTGTCACTTGCAGAAGCCCCGGCCTTTATGATCACAGTAATTGCCACTACGAGCTGTTCAAGTTCCTCCAAGTTCTCAATGTCCTGCTTGTCATCAGTGTCATATAGCATATAGTAGCATATCACATCACTAGATGATACATTTTTAATAAAGGGCCTCTGTGGATGACAAATTAAAGCAAAATTTCAAGTTTATTTAGAGCCCTAAAAATCGTCATACATCTGTATCACTCTACTTAACAACAGCATCTAATCAAGGAATTACAGTCCTTGAATTAGTTTAATGCAAATTAAGTTCACCTACGTTGAATTCTTTGATGAGACGTTCCCCATGCACCGAAGGACAACCTCTCTAGTCTTGACAAGCATTGTACCTCCAGCGGTTCCATTATGATCTTCAGTCTTTGTCTAAATGCTCCACCTTTGGCACAAAATAGTGCCAGTAGGTTGTGGTGTAAAGGTCCAAAGCAGACATAAATTTAGGTTCCAGATGCACAGTGGTTATTCTCTAAGATTCTGCACTGATCTGAAACACAAAGGCAACAAAAGAGACAAAAAGGTATCACATCAGGTATCATATTGTTGTCTTTTTTATTTGATAAACGTGGACACTGATATTCAAAAATGAACTAAATGGGTTTTATTTCTATTAAAAAAAAAGTAAAACAACAGCGTGAGCGATGGGCAAGTAATGTAATCAGTGTATAACCGAACACCATGTATCACCAGTAACACCTCTACACACAGCAACACGTTTTGCTCAGCCCAAATCCTCCCCTGCTACCCAGCCTAACAACTTTTCTGGCAGGGACTCCACTGCTGGCTTAACAACAATGCCCCCCCCCCCCCATTTCTGTGTTTGTACGTTTTACACAGAACAGCGAGGCGGAATAACGGCGTAACATTCCTGCCTTGAACAGGCTGTGTAAAAGTAGTAGTAGTCTTTACAGTACACCTAGCCTAGCATGACAAGCTAACACACACAGGCCTCAACACACTTCTAACACACTAATTAACAGATGTATGCATGAAAAGGAATAAAATTGCAGCGCTAAAATGTAACCAGAAACCAAAAGGTTCCAACAAAGTTCCAACACAGACGTGCGGCAGTGCGGTTCAGAAAATAAGATGCTTGCTATACTTCCGGTGATAACCCCCAACCTTTCCCTTTATCAAAAGGTTTCTTACCCTGACATGAAACCCAATATACTTATTTACACATATATCATCACACATATCAACAACACTTAAGGAACATATGAAGCATGATAGCAGAAATGCTAATATTCTGCTGAGTCTCTCTCTCTGTGGTCGCTCATTTTGTATTGTAATATAGCATTAATTATTATACCACCATACATGTGTTGTCCTGATGAATAATGTGGAAGAAGAGGGGCACTTGCCTCCTGCGCTTTCTTCAATCGTGGCTAGATGATAGCCAGCTGCATTCAAAAAAGGCACTTTGACAGTAAGTGCTTTTCAATTAAAAAATGCCTGATTTCATTAGGTTGGATTCAGTCAATATTCTCTCTATTTGGAATCATATAAACAGGATGCTTATGTTTTATTTAACTAGAATAAGTAGATTTTATTCCAAACATTAATATTATTTATATTATTTGATATTTACTTAAATAATTGCCACAAAATCAAGGACATAATTATATTGAATATATTTTACAGTAATACATTATTTAAAATCTACATGACCACAGAATCATTTTTTACAGTGTAGACAGACTTTTACTCTTAAATTCAAATATGCATTAAAGAGGAAAAGGTTTAGGTTTAGATATTCAATTTCACAGCATTTAAAATCCTCTGTGATGCATTTATCCAATGTCTGTTCTGAATGTTCCCGAACTAAATATATGTTTTAAAACAATATAGCATTGTTTCTCAGTCATGTGATTATAAAATCATTCATTTTTTTAAAAAGCAAGAAAGAAAAACAAAACATAATTTTTCAAACAAAGGCCGATGGGGATTGTGCTAGACACACAAACAGTTCTACAGTATGCTGATGTATCTAATGATACACTTAAAGGGATAGTTCACATTTTTTGAAGCGGGGTTGAATGAGGTACTTATACATAGTCAGTGTATTATCTGCAGTAGACAGAGGTCTGCACACCTCCACAGTTTGGAGAAGCAGGCAGGAGTAAGAAAAAAATCAATATCAGTTTAAGTGTTTGCTATATTTAGAATATTTTCACTGCTTTACCTTGCTGTCAGCCCTGATGGCAACTGGTGAAGTACACACACAGTGTGTGTGTGTCTGTGTGTATTTTCTCATTGCTCGTACCTAATGGTTTGTTAGGACTGTGAAATGATCTGTGTCTTTAAATCCTCTCCCTCAGCTCACACACACACACACACACACACACACACACACACACACACACACTTTCATCTCAGTCATATTGTAGAAGCAGTGAAATGTCATTTTAGAGGGTGTTGAAGCGGCTTCTCTCCTGCAAGGATGCACTGTGTCGGTTTGCCTGCCTGTCTATCAATATCACCATGGCAACCTACATGACTTGAATTGTGTCTGCTTTATAAGCAGGTATAATCTTGACAGAATCTCTTTATGTACTTTCATTTTTTTTCTTTTTTTTTCAGTGGAGGAGTTGGTCTCAACTCACAGCTGCGGGGAGAAACCTGCACGCAGCTGAAAAACAGGTGAACACATAAACACCTCCACGGGATTTCACATCTTAACTGTAGTTCCAATTAGCAGGGCACGAAAAAAGTTCTCAGCCATGTTCATTGTGGTTTCACCCAGCAGGGGCCACGTTTGATCACAGCCAAGAAAACTACAAACCGGGTGTTTCTAAAGAGTTCATAGCTACAGTCCATTCAACCAGCCTTATGCCTTATCTCACACCATGCTGCCTCACTTTAAGTTCACTGAATGGAATATTAGAGTCATTCACAACCTGGTTATGGTGACATTTTATGTACCATATCATTGCTGTAAATGTGGTTACTATATACTGTTGGGCGCAGCTTTACAGAAAAGTAGAGTCACTTAAGTTTTTATGGAGCCAGAAGTCCCAAAACATGATTTTTTTTTTTTTTTTTTACCTTGTGTAAACAAGTTATTGTGTGCACACAAGAAATTATAGCTGTTATCTTTTTGCAAAACTGGTAATAAATTTTGCATACAAGTTAATAGAATATATAAAAAATTAGAAAGATAAAAAATTAATAGAATACAAGCTGCGTAGATTATAGATAAAGATAATAAATTCACTTTAACCCAATTTTTTAAGATACATACTTCTTAGAATAACTTTGGTTTAACTAGTATTAATAATTATCTTTAGTTATTAAAGCTGCATTCGTTGTTTTGTTTTTGTTCTGGAATGAACAAGCTGACAAACACTTATCTCATACTTCCATATGGGAGATTATATCCTTATTAAATTAGATGATTGTGATAACCTTTCTTTACACCTGACTTATGTAAATCCAATATTAAATTTCCATGTAGCTCTGCTTTGGTCACCACCAACTCCCATCTAGCTCTTTGGTCTTATTTTGACAGGTAAACAAAGTTAGTGACTACCTAATATTTAACCACGAGCTTCTTTATCAGCTCCTTGAATGTGCTGTAAAATCAAAACCATATGAGCTTAACTGTTCAAAAGTATCAGCGGAGGTTGTTTACTTGGTTTAACCACTGGATGTTGGAAATTTCATCAAATCAAATAGATGATTAAAAACAATAAAATAAACAAAAACAACTCAAATATGAAGAGGTCAGGTGTGTAAGTTAGTTGAATAAAAGACAAGATGTTGATTTGTAATGGCTTTAAATCTTTTCTAGGAGGCATTTGTATTACCATTGGAAGGCTGTGGCCTAATTTGATTTGATTTGATTTCACATCATCACTACAATAACACAGCACTAAAATAATTTACTGGGGGCAACATGGAAATCTAGAAACATGCCACAAAAAAACAGCAGAGCAAAACATGCAAAGCCTTCTTCAAGTGGCTCCAGGTAAGATACGCGTCCTCCAGTGTTTTATTGATTTTTTAATTATGTTTAGAGATATTTTTTTTCCCCTCAGTGAGTCATTTGTGGCACACTTGAGTATTAACAGTGCCACATGATGTCATCTTGCCTTTAGTTATGTGTATTAAATTATTCAGAAAATAACAGAGTTCTCAGAGTAAAGAGAAACATTTCTGACTTCTCTACAGTTGCATTAAAAATACATTTTTATTACATTGAATTGAATCATTTTGTTAAGTAAATATCACTTTGCAGAGAAACAGGAAGTCGTAAGACCTTTTGTATATGTTTACAGGTGCAGTACACACTTGAAAAAGACTTTTGAATATGAGTACAAGTACAGCATCACTGTTTATTTTTCCTTTTTATTTTTAAAGCGTAACACGATTCCTTCAAAGTGCAGAGAAAAAAGAAACATGTCTATGATACCCAGCCTGGTCGCCAGAATAAAACGTTGGCAGTTTACGTTTCTGCAAACCAAAGAAACGTTGAATATCTACGTTTCAACATGTGTAATACGTAGCATATTAACATTTCTACAAACGTAGCATTTTAACATTTCTACAAACGTAGCATATTAACATTTCTACAAACATAGCATATTAACATTTCTACAAAACGTAGCATATTAACATTTCTACAAACGTAGCATATTAACATTTCTACAAAACGTAGCATATTAACATTTCTACAAACGTAGCATATTAACATTTCTACAAAACGTAGCATATTAACATTTCTACAAACATAGCATATTAACATTTCTACAAAACGTAGCATATTAACATTTCTACAAAACGTAGCATATTAACATTTCTACAAACGTAGCATATTAACATTTCTACAAACATAGCATATTAACATTTCTACAAACATAGCATATTAACATTTCTACAAAACGTAGCATATTAACATTTCTACAAAACGTAGCATATTAACATTTCTACAAACGTAGTATATTAACATTTCTACAAAACATAGCATATTAACATTTCTACAAACATAGCATATTAACATTTCTACAAAACGTAGCATATTAACATTTCTACAAAACATAGCATATTAACATTTCTACAATACGTATCATATCAAAATGTCAACAAAATGTATCATATCAACATTTCCAAAGTACGTGTTACGTGTTGAAATGTATATATTTAACGTTTCTGTGGTTTGCAGAAACGTTCAATGCCAACGTTTTCTTCTGGCGATTGGGTTGTGATACCAGATGGCTTCCTGGCTGCTGTAATGTGTTAATCAGAAAATATGACCTATTTAGTTAATTTGCAGGTGATGTATTTCAAACTTCTTGTGTTTTCAGGATCACTGTTTGCTCAGTAGTTATAGAGAGTGATGTAAAATGAGACTGCAGGGCAAAGGTTTTTCTGAGCTGTAACAGTTAAAAAATAAAGACCACAGCTGAAGAGATTTCTGCTTTTGAATTCTGACCATTACTCGGCTGGAATATGACCATAAAATAGCGATAATTAATTGCATTATTTGTGTTTAAGTGCCACAATTTAAAGCAAAAATTGTGTTTTTCTGTATTACACTCACAGTTTTTCCTTAAGATAAATTCTTTTGTGGCCATTGTCTCATAAAAAAGATAATTTTCAACAATAGCATGTTCACAAAAAGTGCTTTTCAGAATCACCTGTTCTCAAAATCAAGCTCTTGTCACTAGTGACTGTATAAGCACACCTCTGCAGTACCCGTACCCAAAACAAGCGCGTCTCACCCGCGCTTGTCCACAGAGCAAGTGCTCCTGAGTGGTGCCTGTCAACAAAACAAGCGCCCCGTTGTGCGGGGGTTACAAACAACAAGGGCCTCTCAGGGGAGGCTGTTGAAAAATCAAGCCCTGCTGGGATGTATCTGTGTATGAAAGAGGCAGGCCTACGCACTGCAGATACGAAATAAATAAATAAATAAACCAGTGTGTGCAGATAAATCAAGCGTCCCCCACCAGTGATTGCACACAACAATCACCCCTCAGCCGTCCCTGTCTAAAAGAAATTACCTCTCAGAGACTGTGAAGTAAGAAAACAAGTGCACTTGTGTGGGCTCACTCTGCACAACAAGTGGCTCTTTCTTCCTACTGATTCTATACATCAAGCGCTCCCTCAGTCCTACCTGTCCAAACATTACAGTGATATTTCACTTTAATAGTGCAGTCTCTTTCTCTCTTTTTTCCTTTTGTGTTATTACACTCACACCTCTGCAGGAGTTCAGACATGCCTTCATCGCTGGCTCCTGGGATTCATCGTCACCACTGACATCCAGGTTTTTCTTCCACAGAATGAAATATTACCCGGTTCTATTTGTTTCTTGTAAGGATTACATATTCTAAAATGCAAACACGTGAACATGGTGATTACAACAAGTGCAAAATGTGTCCCGTTAATACCTCTAATGGAAAGTAGCTATACAATTACTTGACTTCTGTAAAATTCTGAGGTACTTCTACTTTATACTACACAACATTTCAGTGAGAAAGCTGAGAGCTGTACTTTACATACAAAACATATGATAAAAATGTTTTCTTATACATTAAACTACTCAACAGAAACATTTTTGGATGTGGAGGGAAAACAAAGTTAAAAGACACTTGTGGGTTTTTAGTTTTTTAGTCTGGCCATATTTCATTTTAGAAGGCATAATTGCAATTAGACAACACAAGATTAATGACTATAAACAAAATCACATCATCATTTTTTTACTATATATTTTTAAAAATGTATTCAGTCACTCCTTGTGAGCATGTGTATTATGTTTTGTATATTTGTTGCTTGGATGGGCGGGTTGAATGACTTATCTTTGTTAGATTTAGTATTTGTAATTACAGAATTACTTAAAAAAAATCCTACACAACAGTATATAAAAAAATACATAGATTGATGCAGATTATATAGAAGTTGACCACAAAACAACAACAAATATATAAAATAATTATAGTAATATTAATAATATAAAAAATAATAATAGGCTAAATCAATAGATATAAAAATGTATCACTCTGAAAGGGGTTATTCTGCATAATGAATACTTTTAGTTTAATCATTAATACATTTTACTGAGTAAGTAAGTAATATTTTGAATGCAGTAACAGATCTGATTTTTTCACCACTAGTTATCCAGTCATCAAACGCCCCTTCATACTTAAACACTGATCTTTCCAGGTGTACCTTGTACATAAGAAACAAGTGCCCCTCATAGAGTGTTTTGTAAAACAAGTGCTCAACAGTGGTACTTGTCAACAAGACTAGCACCCCTCTGTTGCTGAGGTTAGAGATGACAAGTGCCCCTCAGGTATGGCTGTCTGAAAATCAAGCGCTCCTCAGTGGTGTGCCGGGGACTGTCTGTGTCTGTAATTGCTTTGAGCCGTCAACTCAGTGGTAAACTGAAAGGACCCAATTAAATGCCACCGACTGGTGTCTGCGAGCAGGCGAGCAGGAGAGAGGGAGAGAGATGGGTTGACATGGTAGAGCTTTCATATTGCTCCCAGCAGACTCTAAGCAGATTTGTAGTGGTGTCTTGTCACCATCTGAGGCCTTTGGTGTTTGTACATATGTGTGTGTGTGAGAGAGAGAGAGTAGTAATCAGTGTTCACCATGTTTTTTAGCCCCTACCTCGGCAGCAGCAGGACAGCAGCGCTCCTCCTCCATCTCTCTCCCCTCACCTGCTTCCCGTCTTCTTTTGTGCTTTTTCATCCCTCCCTATTACAATTTCATTCACATCACAGCCAAACAGTCTGGGTTAGATGTCATTTACACCTGCTATCAACATGCAATCTGCATCTTGATATCTTATCTGGAAAAGGGGGAGAAAAATACGTGTGTTAATGCAGGTGTGATGCATGCAGAACGCAATCGAAATGCTATCAGATCGGCTAACATTCTGTAGTGTGGACACAATCTTAAGAAAAACATCTGCCTAAGAAGTTGAAAGGTCATTTAGCATTTCAAGCAAGAAGGCTACAGATGAGCCCTTCATCTGCAAAGGACAAATTCACACAACAGCACCGCTTCCCATGACCTTGAGCAAAGATGGCAGACCAACATGGTACTAGGATCTCCTTCCTGTGTTTTCCTTTTGGCTCCCATCCCAGACACATACAACCAACAAGTAGAGTGGATGTGTCGATGATTTGATGTTGATGATTTAGTGATTCGTTTTGGTTTGCTTGGATTTTTTTCTGTATGAAAAGAAGGCCAGAACAAACGTTGACATTGAACGTTTCTGCAAACCACGGATATATTGAATGTCTATGTTTCAATGTTGGCCATTATCCGTTGACTAATGATGTTTTATGATGTGACAACGCTGTGGTTAAGGTCTGGTTAGGTTTAGGCACTAAGAAATGTTACTATGCTACATATTACACGTGCTGAAACGTAGATATTCAACATGTCTGTGGTTTACAGAAACACATAATGCCAATGTTTTATTCTGGCGACCAGGCTGGAAACGCTGTTTACTGACTCATTCACTGACTCAGACCAGGCAAACAAACTACACACAAACATTTTAATGATGTATTCAGTATACAGTAAACATTTTGAGACTTGCCAGATATGTCAATTAACGACATTTCCTCCTTATGTAAATAGAAAATGTAACCTGGGCGGCATAACATTCATATGTGAGAGATTCCTGCAGAAAGCTGACAGTTATAACTTAAGTACATATGGGCTAAATATACTAATAGTCTCTTCTCTTTAATCTCAATGTGATGTTTTGCTTTGTCCCTGGATTTAAATTGAGGATAGCAACAATTATATCGTAAAAAAAGTAATAATAATAATAATCTGAATGACAAATGCAGGAAGTACTTCCATACTGATGAACAAGAATTAAGTAAAAATTACCATATGAATATTTCACTTTAAATGTCAGGCTGCAGTCTCTCCAATCTCTGTAACTCACTGTTTGACACTATGAATAAGCTTCTGATCTGTTTCTGCTCTGCCTTACATTAACAGACAATGACAAATGAAAGTTCATGAGGGGAGTTTTAGGGCTCAGAGTTCATTTTAATCATACGTACACAAGCATGCATGCAGACAAGAGCAGGTACTCACACATGCATGCACACAGAGACCTGCCTGTAGAACATATCATAAACAAACAAACACAAAAACAGACATCCACAGGTCATCAATGTCAAGCTATAAAGTCCCAAATGTAAAGGGTCACACTTAAATCTGATGCTGAAAACGTCCTGAAAAAATGTCAAACCAAAACCATAAAAAATAACATATGAAGCAACAATAGTGATGATGTATTATTAATGAGATCTATTTGTATGTATATGTGCTCATTTTATAACTTGCAACACTCATTATGTAGCCCTCCACTACGAAACGAAGGAAAAGGGAGAAAACAACAAAGAAATTACTGAGCAAATGAATTAAACAAGAAACAAACACACAAACCATAAAGAAATCAAAGAAGCAAGGACACGAGCAACAAAAGAAAACTAAAGACAGCATCACTGCCTTGCCTAGAGAAATACTTTTTCTCTCCCCCCACAACCTTGTTTCAGCTCAGTAAATAAACTATCCATCATCGTTAGCCATCTGGCATCTCAGCCTATCAGAAGCCTGGGAAAGCTGTTACCGGGTGGCGGCTGGATGTGGCGGCTTGCCGGATAGGGCCAATTGCCTCTGAAAGATTACTGCTTAAAACAAGGCTGTACATGTGTATTATGTTAGCTGAGCACGCAGTGAGCGAGCGGCTGTGACATTGATACTCGAAAGGGGAAAAACATCTGAAGCAGCCGCGATGAATTAAACCATGAAATCCTGTATTCAAGCTTGGATTGATATTCCATTTCCCGAGTGGCGAAAAGGAGATGTTTGGTTACCATGTTAGTGAGGCCGACTCAGTCAGGAGTGTGTGTGTGTGTGTGTGTGTGTGTGTGTGTGTGTGTGTGACAGTTAATTGCTGAAGCCCAGGACTGCAGCAAAGAGGAAAGGCTGAGTGTGTGTGTGTAGTTTTTGTTTGTGAGCGTCACATTATGTGTGTGAAACTGCTTACGATGGCTGCTTGGAGTGAGGGGCTTATAAACACAAACACATGCACACCCTGTAAGTATATTTATAGACAGGAAAATGTAAATAAAAAATTACAAGACACAACAATAACCAGCTATAGACGCTCCAGAACCTTTACTTATCTATTTTACTTTCACTGCATAATTGGTATTTTGAAATTATGATTATGTCATCAATACCACCACATAAAAAGGCTGTTTTTCCAGCTACCATGACATCTTTTAGAGACGACTTTTTTATTCTGTATTGATTTTGGCCAGTGTGCAAATCTCCTCTGCAGCTGAAATCCATCTTATTCTCTGTTTACATGCAATATCTCTGTGTGAGTGAGTTAATTCTCTGGGCTGCAGGTGCTGTGAAGGCAACGCTAGACTGATAACTTTTGTTTGTCAGTGAGAGAGACGCGCGGCTTCGTCGATGGCGTCACACACCGTGCGTGATACGTGTCACATTAGCGAGACTGTATGCTGATTTCTTGGCTGAGTCTAACTCAAACATATAGTCCAGAGACTATAAATGCTCACTGAGAAAAAGTGGAAGAGAAGCTGCTATTTGACTGGTTGGTCGTATTTATGTTAAGAAAGGTCATTAGTGGTGATACAGTTGTAATTACTAGTACTGTAGAGGTCTCGGTTCCTATCCAAGACTTGATCCAGGTCCCACTTACTGTATATTCTAATTGGATTAGCTGCGATAGGACCCTGTTTCAATGTTGTGGGTCTCTGGTTTGTCTGTCAAGTGGATCTGAGTGGACTTGCTTATCAGCTCTGATCACGTGTTGCAGCACAGGAGAAAATGGTGTTTTTGAAGCCAGATGGAGGGTGTGAACTGTGAAGTGCAGGAAAATAACATTGTATAGCTGCTCTTTTTTTTGACCATGGCTGCTTGTTATTCGATGGTGCGTCATTCTGCAGCCCGGGTTGGTGTTCTCTGTTGGTCCAGTCTGGTCGACACATTTAAGATCGGGTTTAATTATCCTCGGGTCCATTCGGGACAGGTCTGACTGGTCTTGAGTTCTTCGGATCAGATCTCTTTTTTCTAAATTAATTTATGCAGGTTTGTCAGGTTCCTCCAGTATGTTTCTTATAAGTCTATTATAGACTGGATCCAAAGTTCTGGACCTGTGAGGACCTCTAAATCCGAGCAGTATGTTTTCGAATGCTACTTAGATCGTGCATGAGAGCAGACCACAGACCAAAAACTAGAAAACTGTCTCCAAAAAATTATTCAGAGTTTATCATTACTTTCGGTAAAATATAACTCTGACAGTTTTATCACTGAGATCTGGGAATAGCAACAGCAACATTGAAAAAAAAGAATTCTGATGGGTCAAGAAACACGAGCAGTCAAACAGTCAGACAGGTTGTAAACAAGCCCCCAGGACAGCCATACTTATTTCAAAGAGAAGACAAAGGCAAATAGTAGAAATATGACCCAAATAAGCTATAAACATTCATCACAGTTTACAGTCCAACTTCCAGCTTTCACTTTTACCTGTATTTGCACCGTATAAATGTCCACTCTGTCTCTCTGATTGCAAAAACATTCTTGTGCAAAGGGGAAAGGTATTCAATCTGCAACTTCACTGCTAAATGCCACTAAATCCTACACACTGGTCCTTTAACTGAACTGTATCTTCCCAAATTAAGTTAAGAGACTTATATTGTAAGTTCAAAATACACTTAAAATCTTGATTGACTGTTGCAGAGGGTAAAAAGAAACTCTTACCTCACTTGAGGCATTTTCAGAGGCATTCTGACAGAAACTAAGTGCTAACTAAACTGATTTTAATTCCTAAAATGTTGAAATGGGGTTGAAGTGCTCAAATTTAATGTCAAATTTACTATTTTACTCTGGGTAGAGCTAACCCTTTCCCCCCAGGCACTCACCCGCCTACACTGTATATCTACAAACATCTTTTTCCTTTTTTTTCATATTTCAGCCCCTACCTACTCTCTATTCATCTACTCCTCTCAGCCTCGCTGCATGTCCCTCGTTCCCTCGGCTGCAACATGGTGGGAACTGAAACATTATGAATCATATTCAACAAGTTTACACATGAGACATCGAACGATAGTGAGAAGTCGATTTAAATTCATCTTCATCACTGCTGGAGGCATCCATCTCCGATTTACAAAAAGACAACATGACATCATACGGCAGGGTGCTAAAAAAAAAAGGAGAGATATCTTTCATCATCTGGACATCTCAACATCCTCATCACAGCTTTTTTGTCAGAAAACCCTCAATAAATTCACGGCAAGACGAGACTGATGTAAAGCCTCAGGTCTTGAATTGCACCATGGCAACCTCGACTGAATGGAAACAGCTGAATCTAAGAGCGGGATGAGTCTTGTATTTTTGATTGTAGAGGTTTTGTTTTCTTCTGTGAGCTCATAAAAGATGAAAACCACACTTCCTTTGTATGTCTTTTCTGGAATAGATCACATTTCTGTACACCAGAAGTGTTTAAAGAACACAGATTGTAAGTGGGTGTTACATTAAGATACATTATTTTACAGGAAAAACATATAATAGACATAATATAATTGCTTGGAACTTGTACTAGTAGTAGTCCCAGTCTGAACACCAATTAAAGCAGTCTGGAATTTATTTTGACAAATTATCTGGTGAAATTTTACAGAGGAGAAAGAAACTCAGACACACACACACGGCATAACTACATTGTAGTTTAATTCTGTCTAAGTCTTAGTATACATTTAGTATTCTCAATTCTCTAGCTGGGAAATACCAATAATTGTATTCTTTTTAAAAATTTCTTTCTCTTCACCTATTTTAAATTTCAGTCTTTTGTCAATTCTAACCAGAAACTGTTTTGACATAAGAGGTTTGCACAGCTGTCAGTCAGATTCTTTCATGTATCAGAGTCAGACGGTAGACTCAGTGCTTGTTAGCTCGTTAGCATGGGGAGACTGTTCCTACCTGCAGAGTTTGGCAAGTTTGGCTGATAGTCACACAACTTTTAGTGCCTGTTACTATTAATAATTGTTTTGCATATTGACTGAAATACTTCTATTGTCTCTTAATAAAAAATAAAGGTTCAGATTTCTTGTATCATCATTTTCCCTACCTTTAGAGTATTAAAAAAACTTGCATGATGTGTCCATCATAACGGGTCATCACAGCAGGTGCCCCCTAAAGGGGTGATAAAAACGGTGATTTTGTTCTCAGCTTCTAAGAATTTCTGGGACAAGAGACGAAGCAACAAGAAGAAACACAAAGATTGGCCTCACATAAAAACGTCCTATTGGCAGACGACATCAAATAATTCACAGCGTGGCACATTTTAGCAGAAATGTCTAGTCTAGGAGCGCCCTGGTAGCCGAATGGTGAACTGTGTGCATGCCACATATCCGCAACGTCCCTGGTTTGATTCCAGCCAGGGCTCTTTGTTGCATGTTATACCCATCTCTCTCTCCCATTGTTTCCTGTCTGCCTCTTCACTGCCCACTGTCCAATAAAAAAGGTAAAAATGCCAAAAAATAATCTTAAAAAGAGAGAACTGTGTAGTCCAGAAATGATTGCAAGAAAACAGCCAACTACTATGCAAATGTCTAAACTGCTTGAAAGGGGTTTTGTGGGACTCTTGGCGCCTGCTCTATATTCTTTGCATTTAAGCAAGGACAAGAAAAGGAGTCTGAGACTATAGAGGTGTGTGTCTCTCTCTGGTTAACAGGGTCTCACTCCATCAGATTGCAATCCCTCGTTCTTCAAATGTATTATGTCTTCAAATTAGGTTCTGTATTCTGGAGTGTAATTTTTTGTCTCAACCCACATATTACTTTGTGACACCTGTGGTCCATCCCACAGGTGTTTTAACTTAATTTACCTGATTAGACCTCTTCTCTGCACAGTGCCCAGATTGAGTTTGGTTGACATCTCCCTCACTCTATTTCCACACACCAGAAAGTGTCGAAGTTCATCTGTACGTCTTTGTGAAAAAAGTGGTGCTTGATGCTTGGTGATGCATTGACCTCTTCTGGGGTTAGTTGGTGATTTAATGTAGCAAGTAAGACAACTACTGCACACTAGCCAACCAGGAACTTGCAGCATTAGTCAGTCACAATAGCTATACAAGCTACTAAAGGTGTTTTCAAACCTATAGTTTGTGTGCTGTGGTTCGAATCAGTTGATGAGCTGGTAAATTTCTTGGTTCAAAAAATCCAGGTGAACCAAAATGCATCACTACAAAGTGTGATGCAAAATCCTCTGTCCAAAAACAACGTTCTGCCTTGCACTAGTCCAGGTTGTACTTCCATTCACTCCAGCTAGTCGCTAGCAAGTGTTGATTTCTCTCATCCACATCCCAGTATGCAAAGCACACCTGGCTACGGGAACTGTTTAGTTCAAACTTGCAAACAAACGAACCGCCCCAGAGTTTGTTTGGGACTGGACCAAGACCGCGTTCCTCTAAAGGGTCTTGGTCCCAGTTGTTTTGGTCTGCACCCAAGTACGATAGCTGTGTTCAGACCTGCCCAAACAGATCGCACCAAGGGGGAAAACATCAAACCAGAGTCCTATTTAACCAGAATAAAAAGTCGTAGGTTTGAAGACGCCATAATTGGGAGTTAGCAAGCTAGTTAGCTCAGTCGCCAATGGGGCGCAGTTTATCCAAGAGATGTATTTGTTACCCCAACACTTGTCTCATAATCTGTCTGCAAACCATTCCTCTTTCAGGGAGCGTTCCTCCAGCAGAGGAGTTTTGGTGCAACACAGATAATAGGCTATGACACTCTGTTTTGAACTCTCCAGCTCACCTTTCCCACAAAGGTCAGCACTATAAAGATGGTTTGCTATTGGTCAATGGGACGAATTTGTGTGTCAAAGTTCACCAAAGTTGAACTTGATGTGAAAAATTCAGGCAAATTTTCTTTTGAAATTTATTGATGTTGTGTTAATTCTACCTTTCACCTTTAACACTCTAATTCTAACTGTAACTCTTATTAGTTCATAGACTTTGGTGACATCCAATCACCATGTCATAATAACTGAAAACACCTGTGAGACATGAAAAAAAAAATCTGTCAGATACACTTTAAATATGTGATTAATTTCTTGTGGACACAAAGCAGTAGGCACACACACACACACACACACACACACACACACGCACACACACACAAAGATTAGCACAAACTGGCTAAACAAAAACATAAAGACAAAGCGGAGCTCAGTATATTCCACAATCACTCTTGATGGGATCATTCTTACCATCAAGACTAATTTAACCAAGGATATAGTCTGTCACATCACTTTAAGACAGATCATGATGCAACAAATAAATAAAAATTCACATGCCGTAGATTGGTTTAACAGCAGGCCTCAATAGCAACAAAGTTTCTTATCAAAAGCAGCTCAAAGGCATGCTGTACCATCATAACAAATGAATAAAAAAACAGTATTTAGATGGAGAGAAAGAAGAGAGAGGAACATCTGTGGAGTTATGGTGGTTTAAAAGGTGATGGGATGTAAAAGGTGATGATATGTCAGTGTTGTGTTCACAACTTGTTTCCACTGAAAGCAAGTGGACAAAAAAAAAATCAGTCAATGCATGTTTAAACATAAATAACTCGCAGTGCCTGAACAAACCTTCTGTTAGTTTTTACCGGCCCTCTTCTCTCTGTATCCAGGTTCATTTGGTAGGAGAGTTGCTCAAACCATCTTCACAACGCCTCTTCCTGCAGGGGGGGGGGGGGGGGGGAAGGGACTGGGAGGCATTCTGGTGACTCAGTGGATCTGGTGTGACGGGGCCGTGGTGATGCAGAGGGTTCAAATGAAGCTGATAACATTTCCAGTGCATCATTTCCCTCTGTCTTATCTTTTCCACGCTGCTCTCTGGTGGAGCAGAAACACCATTAGAGTTATCTCTCTTCAAATAAATAAATTATGTATTTGGAAATGCAGCTAATATTTACAGTAACATAAATGTCAAGAGGATGTAACCTGAAACTGAAACAGAGACGTTGTTTTGTTGCCTGCGTCGACTCCGTTGCCGCTAAAGATATATTGCACTCAAATAGAATATTATGAAGAAAAATTAGGTGGAAATTAAACTGTCGAGTTTTCCCATGATGGTATTTAAAGTTGTGTTTATCTACTAAGATGAATGCTTGGCTGATAATATTTCTCACCCTCCCTCCAGCCTCTCACCACTCCCTCTCTCTCTTTTTCTTTCTACCTGTATAAATATATTATAACGGGCTTTTTCATGCAATCATTTTTTTGTATCTTCAGCCATCGTCTGGTGCTCACTCCCTCCTCATTTCCTTCTGTCTGTTCCTCTCTCTCTCTAATCTGAGATTAATTCACATACTGCTGTCTTCTCCTTCCTCTATCTGTTTCTCATCGCTCTCTTTCATCCTCTCTCCCTCCTCGCTTCCCTGATATTAAACTGTCTAACTAAAACCAACAGTGAAATTGGGGAAAAGTTTAATCTACTTTTCTTTATCTTTTTCTTTCTCTGTTTCCTCCTATTTCTTCTCTCCATCTATAGAATAAATTGGAATGTCTTATTTTATCCTGATATTAATGTAATGTATTTCTGTCTCCCTTCTATACGCTCTTACTTCTGCTCTTCGACAATTGTGCTTCTGCTACACTGAATATCAGTTGAAAAGGAAAGAAAAAACTACAACATGACCAAACCTAAACCAAACACACAAACCTCACACTAAACCTAATCCCTAACACACAAAACATGTGAAGTGTTTGTTCTTTGCCTTATCAAATTATACAAAATATGAGATTTTGGTGATTTTTAAAAAAAAAAATTCAACTAATAGACTTACAATTCTGCTCATGCATTTTAAAAGGCCACATTGTACAATCAACAACCAGCAGGAAAACAATTACACATGCAACAGGGGAACCAATAACAATATTAAAAAATCATACAAAGATAAAGACATAAACTAAAACATTAAAATAGGAACACAATAAGAACAGCATCTCTGCTCCTGATGAGGCTAACAAAGAAACAACTAAGGAAAGTGTGTGTAATCAGTGGTGCATAGAGCTACACCTGGTCCAGTCCCCAAGTAACAAGCGGGCGCCTCATACTAGTGTCACAACAACTGACGTCTACATCAACGAGACGCACAGTTAAACAGCAGGTGCTTCTTGCTAGTCTCACAACAGATATCAACACACAACAACGAGAGGCACAGTGGCGAGCTGTTCACAGCGTCCCAGCTGAGCCGACTGGCAGGCTGGCAAGATGTTTACTGGTTCAACCCATGGATTGAAGCTTCTGGATGGACCAGGGGCCGCTCCAATCAGGACCGCCACTGAGACCAACCAGGAAGCGGGAGGAGCCTTGGAGACTGGAGACTGCGTGACATGAAAAAAAAAGACGCTAAAGAAAATGACTGCACATTTACACGCACAAGGCAGGGATTTGTGGCGGCCATAACGACGTGTGTGACTGCTGCCAGCTGCTGCTGCTGCTGCTTGCAGGTGCAGCTGCTGAAAGATTTACAACAAGATGTTTCATTTTTACAAAACTTGAAAGCTCACAGCTTCCCAAGTGGTCAAACACTTCCAAATCTTACAAAGTATTCCAATATTTTTGTTGTGCGTTCTCAGAAAATGTTGTGCTGATAGAACTTTGATCACATTTAAAGTTGTATTTGTACTGCAGCGTCACTACATTTCAGCATATTTGTGAATCCATTTCTTTTTAATGAAACTCACAAAAATGATCAAGAAGTGAGGTGACTCTTTACATTACACTTGCTAACCATCAACATGTTAGTATTGTCATTGTGAGCATGTTGCCATGCACCAAAGATATATATATAAGGTAACAACGTAGTGATCCGAATATCAGACAGGTTTTTTTTTTTCCTGAAATATGTCTGAAAAAAACAAGGTAATCTTATATTCAGGGTCTAGACAGTTATGTGTTCACAACATCAGATATTCTTTTTGAATGGAGAAAGAACTGGTGTACAACTTGTTTGTAGCCTCAATGTTGCTAGGCTAGCGAGTCTCTTAAAGTCTGTTTATAATGTTAGAGCAGGAGTTTTCAGAGTCTGAGACTGTGGGCCTCCCCTCAGACAACCCTCCCCCCCCCCTATGGGATCATGATTATATTACTTGATCCCATAGACACTCAGCAATTGAGCCAAGATAGCCAAATATTGCTGTTTGACATAACTTCAGACTACATCATATGCATTGAAAAAAGTCCGTCCGAAGTCATTTATTAGTTTCTGACTCTGGGAAAGAGGGAAAAACAGTAAAATTCCCAAAATCAACTGTATCTCTGAACTACCTCTTTAACCAAATCACACACATTTAGGCTGTTCTACATGATCTCCTTTTGATAACTAATGTAATGAGTAATGTAATTTTTTTTTTTCACCTCCATTCACTGAGTCTCTGCGTGGAGCCCCCCTGGGGAGACCCGCCTCCCACTCTGAAAGCCTCTGCGTTAGAGTCAGTCAGCCTTAAAAGTGTTTCATTAGTCCAGTTTAACCTGCAGGAGTTTCTGAAGGCTCATGTAATGTCTTTTACTGAGAGGGAGGAAATAAATCAATGACCAGCTAAAACAGGTCCGAAGTGTCTTCCAACGTCTGTACTGCAGAAAAGGAAGATGTCAAGTTGCCAAATACAGCTGTGACAGATGATAAGGAGCTAAAAAAGACAAACAGGTAGTCCTATAAATGCTAACTGCTGGCGAAAATCATTTTTGACCCCTTCCAAGGGCCTGATAGGAGAGTGTGTGAGTATGTTACTATGATGTAGGTCATATTCAAAAAGTATTTTTCCAAAAACAGGTGTTGGAAAAAGGGGGGGTCGTCTTATAATCAGGGTTCCCTCATATTTGGGCCAATATGGTAAATGCCTCTTCTACTGTATCTGTCTTGTTTCTTATGTTTTTCTATTCTTGCATTCATGTCTTTTTTGTGTATTTTTCTTCTGTAAAGCACATTGTATTGCATCATTTCTATAAATGTGCTATATAAATAAAGTTTATTATTATCACTATCACTTCTATCCATTTTCCGGAAATGTTATTTTCCTGCATCCTTATACCCCTAATTTTAAGTCAGTCCTGTCAAACTTTTGTCTCTCTCTTGCAGTGTTTTGAAGTTCAGGCTGCAGCCAGAAATCATCAGTGCAAGATTCTTATTTTAACCATAATCATTACTTTGACTAATCAATCAGTCCATCCTTCCTTCATCCCTCCCTTTCTTGCCAACTATTCCCTCAGTTTCTTCCCCTGAACTCAATTTAAAAATCAAGTTGTGATTTAGCCTGTAACGGCTGAAAAACTGGAGACTTAGTCTAATTTATCCTTTCATCCATTGTTAATCCATTCATTACTGAACTAAACACTGAAACAAACTCGATGTTATCCCACAGTGTGATCTGTGGACATTAATTAACTCTCCTGTCTGCTCTCTCCTCTCTCTCCCTGTCGTAAATTAAATATCAGGTTGAGATCTCGACAAGCTTAGTTTACCTTCTTTCTCTATTTCTCTATTCTTTTTCTCTCTTTAATTTAAGAGATTTAAGTTGTGCTAAATCCAGAACTATAGAACATCTGTGGTCAGCCATAGCTTCTAACTCTGCTAACTGCCATAACAAGAATTTTTACTGTAGCGTTGCATATTTTGAAACTGTGACCTTGTCATGTTTGTTGAGGTCTATAAGGGGACATTCTGGTTCATGAGGTTATATGAAGAGAAATAAGTGTCAATACTAGTGTCAAATACATTTCACATTTAAAAATTAAAATAAATTATGCTTATCACAAATTTTCCTATCCAAAATAATACCACCAACACTTGAATAAATGTATTCCACATGCGTATATACAATATTTACCTTTGAATTATTTGTTATGGATATCAATGTCAGAAAATTAAAAACACTTTAGTCCTAATGCTGATAACGCTTTTTTATACAGATTCTTGAATCTACGTCACCAGTTAAAATTCTACAATTTCTCATAAAAAAGCAAAAAAAAACCCCTGAATATTTGGGTTTTGTGGGGCTTTCAATCACATCTCACAGTGGTTTGCTCAGATGTCATGGAGTTATGTGATGACATCTGAGCAAAAAGATTTTAACCTGCAGGAGTTTCTGAAAGCTCATGTAATGTGTTTTTCTGCCACGGAGGAAATAAAGTAATGACGAGTTAAAACAAGTCTGAAGTGTCTTCCAATGTCTGTACTGCAGAAATGGAAGATGTCAAGTTGCCAAATACAACTTGCAAAAATACCATGAAAAAACATAGCAAGAGGACCTTAAGTTTGAGTTTTGATTATTTTGTCAAATGACTCTCTACAATAGGTAAATTATATTTTTTGAGCTGGAAGCCTAAAATGTACAAACAATAAATAAACTTTTATTTGTGATTAAATCAAAAGTCTTCTACTTGCATGCTCTGGCAGCCATATTTTTCTTTACTTCAAGAGTTTATTGAATTAAATTGTCTAAGGGGATTTACTGTAGAAAGGGAGATTTCCATTTCTTTTTTGACTGATTTGATTGATCAGAACAGTCAGCCAATCAGAAGAGAGGACATGGAGCAGACACAAAACAGTCCGTTTCAGGCTGAGTGACACAGACGGGCTGCATCCATGACTTTTACAGCTGCAACAAGGTGCTTTTTGACCATAAAAAACATGCAAATGTTTGTAAATAGACCACAAAAATGAAAATATTAAACTGGGAAAGGGACCTCTAACTATGACCTCCAACTCACGCAGAGAAGAGGAGACTAGAAAGGAACCAATGAATCAGCACTTTTATCACAAACAAATTTTCCACTTATGATGAAAAACATCTAAAATAATACACAACAATATTAATCATAACAGCATTTCCTCCTCTGATCCTGTTTTATCCACTTCATTCCCGCCCAATCTCAGCTCACCGATCCATCACTGAACAGGCCCAGTTGTGGTTGGGATCCTTGTTTTTCATCTTGTTTTTGTAATATTACCCCTACTGTGATCTGACTGTGGATAAATGCCGTCTTATCTATAGATGGAATTACTAGGGCATCATCAAATGACTCAACAATTTGACTGTTTTCTCTCTGTGTGCATCTTTCCCCATATTTAATCTCCTACTTCTCTCATTTTCATTTCTTTCCCACCATTAAATAAAGAGTAAAAAGCTAGATAGACTTACTTTAATCCCTTCCTCCCCTCTGTGCTTTTCTCTTAAAATTCAGCTTGTGGTCCTTTTTTATCAATATACTCCACTGTAATTTCTCCCGGGTGGTCGTTCTGGTTAGGGGAAACAATGTTATCCTTCCACATCAGTATTAGACATTAATTGACTCATCCTATCTTTTCCCCCCTTTTGGGTCTCGTATCTCGACTTGACTTGACTTGATTAATTCATGCCTGCAGTACATGCTGAATCTTGGGATAAATTTATAACAATTCCAGAGTCTTCTTCTCCCTTCTTTTTCTTTTGATCATCCCCTCCACTGCAGTCAGACAGGAAGTGAGTTTACTCGCATGACTTGAGATGCAAAATAAGCAGCAAGTGGTACAAAGACAGTGAAGCGTGACTTGATACAACAGAGATCAGCCGGTGACATCATTTACGGATTTGGCTGACATCTTTGTTGACTTGTGTTTCATCTCTTGCAGAGTCTTCTCTGGGGAATGTCAATGTTAGGGAATATTTTGAAGACAGATGACGGGCTGTTTCTTCTATTAAAACTAAAATAGGTTGGAGGAACACTGTGAATGAGGCACTGTAGGTACAGACAGACGTGTGGAAAGATTTGAAGCTTGAAGCTGACTGGCTTTTACTTTCCTGCATCACGTCGATTTCTCGGTCAAATGGAAAAGTTTCAACTCACTTCAGACCACCTAGAAAGATGCTGCATCCCTCTGTTGCTGCTTGTCTCATTCAATTAACTTGCTTTTGCCAACTTGCAATCTTAATATTTGTCTTTAATATTTTTTTTTCATGAATATGGAAGTGTATTATTATAAGAATCCCTGAATAATTTGTGGTTTGTGGGAGTGTGTGAGGTAAGAGGTAAATTAATGCAGGCTACTGCGTACTCCCACAACCATGATTCACACCTGTCTGACAGACCGAGGCGGAGAGAAACAGAGCTGCTGATTCACGAGCTTTATGACTGTGCATGCTGTGTATTTTCAAATAAGTGGTATGCGGGATAACAATTTAAAGTGTGATTCTTTTTGTGTTCTGAAATTGTATATTTAACATCTATATATAGAGAGCAAATGCCAGTAGATGAAGGAGTGCTACTTCACAAATGCATTCATCAAAAAGCATGTGCTCTTTGGATCCAAGGACATATCATGAGCCCACAAAAAGAGAGAGAAGTTAGACTTTGGGATCAATAAGTCATAACAAAAAAACCAATAACCAAGGCACAGTGCTTTGCAAAGATTAAAAAGCCTTTAATAAATGGGCTTAGCGCCTACGCATTTCAACTCTTCTTCTCTTCTTCAGGGCATGTAAAATCAAGTGACAGCTCACAGATATAACAAGGCTGGTGTTAGCTGCCAGGTGATCAGAGTAACACTGGATAATTGACACAAGTGCAGTCAAGAGAGCGGGCGTCTACATAATTAGGTAAATTCTAACAAGGCATCAATATCTTTAAGGTTAGAAAATCCATCATAAATAATCAACAGCATTGGATATTCACAGTCATCTAGAAAAATATATATATTAGACAGTATACATATTTATAATGGTACAGTATACATCAAGTTGGTTACCTGCAATGAGGAGAGAGAGTGAATCAAGGTTATATCCAGATGCATTACATGCTGTTTATAATGCTTGGCCATGAGGTAGTCTTTATTTCCCGTGCTAATGGCATATTTGCACTGAGATTCTCTCTTTCAATTTCCTTTTTGTTCTCACCGGATAAAAATAGCCACCTGAGCATTGTAGGTGGTATACTATATGAGTTGTATTGCAGTTAATGAATCCTTTTACAGTATAGGTTTTATTTGAGTGTGCGTCCTTGAAGTTGTTAGGTTGTTGCGTGGTGTCACAGTGATTACATCTACCACACTTGAAAAAGCCTTGTGGTCTGCGATCGAGCCAACTTGCCTCCTATAGTAGGTGCTCTTCTGAAACTGACAGCTGGTGCAGGTAGGAACACATCTTTAAGAAGTGGATCACTGTCTATGATTTTCCAATTACTGTTGATGATTTTCTTCATTTCATTTGCTCTTGTGTTTTACTGTGTCACAAAGTATAACTTTTGTTGTTCCCCTGGTTCCTTTTGTTTCTGTTGCAGGAGATCTTGTCTTCTCAGTTTCTTAGCTTTAGTATAGGCCTCGTTAACTGTGTTGGTTTTGTAGCCTCTGTTTAGAAACTGTTATTTGCATTTCTTTTGCCTGAGCTTTCAAAATCTGGCTCTTGATCATAGATCCTCTTAAGACGTTGAAATTGTCCGTACAGGATGTTCTTTTTAAGTACTGGGGGATGAACGCTATCTGCCCGAAGCAATATGTTTCTGTAAGTTTTCTTGAAAAAAAACAATAGTTTCATATGGTAAGGTCCAAAAAATCAATCTGTTTGAAGTCATACTGTAAACTGAGTTTCAGGTCGTCATTTGTAGTGTTCAGATAACCATGAAATGATAATAGTTCTTGTTCAGTACCTGAGGGAATCAATACAAGGTCATCTATCTATATGTACCATGAAACCTGATCTTATCTTTCAGTAAGTCTTAATATGAAGTCACCAGGTGGTATACTTCCTGTGGGGCGTCTATTCAGGTAGTGAGAGAGTGCTTGTAGGCCGTCTTTGTGGTCTATGTTGGTATATAAAGCTTCCACATCCATCATGACCAGGTAGCAGGATGTAACCTCATCTATATTAGCAAGTTTATTAAGAACATGGGTAGTATCTTGAATGAAGGATGATAGGTTAGATGAAAAAAGGTTTAATGAAGAAGTCTATATATTTGGAAAGAGGTTGGTGGTTATTTTGGTAGCATGCAGAAGAATGGTAGAGTGAGATTTGGGGATATTAAAAAGTTATATCCCGCTTCGCTGATCCAGGAGTTCTCTTTAGCTTCTCTTAGCATGTGGTTCAATTCACTTTTTATTTCTTCCATGGGGTTAGTCTGCAGTCTTGTGTTGTATGTGCCATTGTCAAATTGGCAGTGTGCCTCACTTATACACTTTGTTTTTTCGCCACCTTACTACAGAACCTCCTTTGTCAGCACATTTGATCACAATTCCTCATTTTTTGTCAAATCATCTACAGCGATCCTTTCTTTCTTAGATAAGTTATGCTTAGTCGTCTCATTTTTACTGTTGTATAGTTTTTCTATGTCATGGTCAGTCTTTCTGTAGAACGTCACGACAGAAGGATTATTGCTAGGAGGGCAAAAATATGATTTAGAGCAGAATGCATTTCTATACCCAAGGTTAATGGTGGTTGTGGAACTAACTGGATTCTGATGATACCATGCTTTCGGTGCATACTGCAGTAGAAATAGAAAAAGGTCCATTTTTGTTTTGAACAGGTCAGATTGATGAGTAGGTGCAAAGGTAAGTCCTTCTGACAATACAGAGAGACATTCATCTCACAGGGGGGTATCTGAGATGTTGATAACTATCTGTGGGTCCTGGTGATTGGTCGATAGAGTCTGTCCCTGTCCCCTCCTCCTCCTCCTCCTCCTCTGTCCCCTCCTTGTTTTCCTCGTCCTCTGTTTGAGTTGGTTGGTGGTTCTGCATCGGCTAGAAAACAGGGGTATATGCTGTGTATTGTCATCATCATCTTCGCTAATGAGGTTAAATAAAACATGTAAAGCATGTAGCAGCCAACACCAGCCAAAAAAGGGTACAAAAGTTCTGCAGCAAAGGCACAAAGTCCACAAAAACTGTGACAAAAAAGCATGACCAGGATATGTTCACTCATATTTTTTACCAGCGTGTCTAATTACAGGTTGAGCAATCAATATACTTTTGGGGATTTGAGTTTTGCCGTCCTCTGGCCCCTTTAGGAATGCAATGGAGAGCTGCACTCAGCCAAGCAACATGTCTTCACTGAAGCAAGTTATGAGATTTTGGCCGGAATCGATTAGTATGATGGAAAAGGGATAAAACTGAGTCCGGGTTGAGAAATGGCTGAAGTCAGCTTTTAAGAGGGGAGGACAAATCTGTTTCCTAAAAGGCAGCAAGTGACCTCTACATACGCTGACAGATGGACTCGTAAATATCGCTGAACTTTTGTTTTTCGCTGTTGGGAAGTCTTTAAGACCCAAAGTGTTTCCTCTCACTGGTGCTGCTGTTTAAACATGAATAGTTTCATTCTCTGCTTTCTCATAATCAACAAGAGGTCAGGATTATTTCTAGGCTGGGTCCTGATTTATGTCACAGTCTCGCAGTTTACAGATTAATAGTCAGGTCACACAGAGACATACAGCTGTGTTGATGTCAATTAATCAACATTGTAAAACAGGATGATTGTCACACATTTTAAAAGTTAAATCCCATCAGATATGTTTGAATGCTCTGCAGTCAGATAAAGACACTGACTAGGTGATATTATTGCAAATCTGTGCCCTTTAATGTAAAAATAAAACACTCTGATCATCACTTGGGAATCTATGACAAACCTGGTGGATTAGAGTTCCAGATTTTACTCTCAGTAATATAAAAAACCTCCATCTGCACATAAGTCCAGCACTCTTGGTGATTGTGATGCTATTGGTAATACTACTCCCACTTCTGTCATCTGTTTTCTTGCATTATAAACAAGAGTGAAACAAGGGATTACTATCATATTCTTCATGGGTCAAATCACATCTGATAGCCACCCAGCCAATTCAAAAGGCTGTCAGTGAGCGTTTTCTTTTAAAACACCAGGTGGCTCATTATGCTGAATCTGCTATCACAAAAGAACGGGGTCAGAATTAATTTACGACAAATACCCTGACAGCCTGTAATCACATTAGATGCTTACATCTTGTATCATTCTACTTCCTGACACCAATATAAAATAAGAGGTCAAAGCCTCAAACAGATTTATACCAAACGCATTAAATCAGCTTATGTTTGAAAGCACTCGCCTTTGCATTTGATACCTTTGCACAAAGGTAGATATGCAAAAGAAATCAGAGGAGTATTACCTATTTTTATAATTTTTGTTTAGTGTTTTAATAATAAAATGCAGAGGTGAAACAATTACAGAAACAATGTTCTAAATACGCTAATGGAAACGGCACAGAAAAAAAAAATAGACAAATAAAAAAATAAGTAGTAATGATAATTGATAGAGAAAGACTTATTTAATGAATGGGCATGTGGATGTTTGTTTGTAATTATATTAACGTGATTGATATTTCTCAATAGCAGCGTATGATGAGCACTTCCAACCACAGAAAATGTTTCTGGTTCAATATAATATTTGAACATACAAATGGATATAGAATAGAACAAAAAAGACTAAATGAAGGGTTTAAGCTTTTAAGCCAAAGACAATAAATATGTTACCTTTACTTTAATATTGTAGATGGAAAACTACCAACAAGTCCTCCAAATTAAACTCCAAAATACAAAGTTTGGCAATGCCCCCTAGAACGAAACATTTCCTGATCTGATACAAAATTCGTAAGTGCCTTCCAAAACCAAAAAATAATTCTGACAACGCTGTGGTGAAGGTTTGGTTTGGTTTAGGCACAAAAACAACTTGGTTAGGTGAAGGAAAAATCCACAGTTTGGGCTAAAATTACTACTTTGTTAAGGTAAGGGCACCTCTGTTGGCATGGTTACAGTGGGAACGCTTGGTTTAGGATAGGGAACATTTTTATTACGTTGTCACTTGAACGATGAAATATGTTATTTTTAGGGGATTTTCTTTAATGACTGATTCTTTTGTTTCTTGGGCAAACAGTTTCCAAAATATAAACAGATGACAAATAAAAGTATATGCATGAGTATAAATACATATGCTTCAATACAGGTGTGCTACATGACACAATTAAACAATAAACATCCTACAAAAACACTCAGTGGGCCCAGTTGACCTCAATTTTGGATCAAGTTGGCGGGAGGAAAAGATTCAATTAATGCATATGTGACAGTGAGGTGCAAACCATGTCCACTGGTCCACAGTGAAGTGGGAAAAAGTGACACAGTCAGACGTGCCCTGCTGACCTAGGTGTTGAGGTGCTGCTAATGAACCTGCGATGTCCTCAGTTCATGTTCAGTTCCCATCTGTCTCTCCCCTAATTACCTATCACCTCTTGATTGCTGCCTGTCTAAAAATAAAGACATTCAATGCAAAAGAAATACCTTTAAAAAGTGACACAGTCAGATGAGTAATTCCTTATAATATTCTTAACAAGTGGTTGAGGGTATTTGTGGTGCACAGCAAGAGAAAAGTAGAGACCTGAATGCTTGACCTCTACAGTTATGGGGGTCTGGTGGCTCTGTTGTGTTGTTCTCCTGGCATAGTTTCACTGGGTCACTGCAAATCCACACACTGCCAGTTATTCTTCTGCAGTAAAACATTTCTATCCTGATGGGAGTGGTCTCCTCTAGGATGAAAATGCCTCCACTGCAGCAGCAGCAGGACTCACTAAATGGTTCGATGAAAATGATGTGAATAATAAATTCTGGCTTATGCAGTCAGCCGAGATTGTGAACTGATGTGTAAGACAGCGCTGTCCACCTCCAACACCACCATCAAAACACCAAATGAGGGAATGTATTTTGGAAGAAGGGTGTTCATCCCTCCAACAGAAATCCATTGGACATTGGAGAATCTTTTCTGGAGATTCATGGAAACCCCAAAACTTATGGTACATTCATATTTCCTTTAATTTATCACCAATTTCTCTGTATGTGAGCTATAAGCTACATAAACACCTTCAACTAGACTTTACTGGCTTCTGCGGGGACACAGAACTACATTAAGTATATTAAATTTAATGAAAATCATTATAAAACAAGCCAAAACAAGGTAACTAGAGCAAAAATAATTGCACTCATAGTACTGGAAGACTCTTTGGATTAAACACCCACCCAACATCCAATTATACTCCTTATTCAGCGTCACAGAAATTACTGAACACCTGATTATTTCGAAAGTTGTAATCAAAAAGTGTATTCATTGAGTTATGAAATGAAAGTTTAGAAATGAAAAAAGGCTCAGATTGCGTCCAACACACACATACACATTATACATCTGTGTGCTGCTGAAATGAGAAGATCAATATAGGGGCAAAGTAACTCCAAAACACACTTGGAAAACTACAACTTAAGAATCTATCTGTATCTGAAATTCAATCATCTGAGTAAATGGAGCTTAACAACTTAATGGGAAGAATCAAAGGTGGTAATTACGGGGGGGAAATTATTTGATATGCCTCTATAAGAATTACATGAGGCATATGTGAGAGTGGGAATTCAAAATGAATGAATTACCAAACTCATAATTCGTTAAATGAATGAAAAGACAGAAGAAACTCTGAGCTCAAGTAAAGAAGAACTTTTAACATACAGACACAACAACTGGCCAAAAAAAAAAAAACATGATCAGGCAGTAACAAATCAAAGTATAATTATTTCATGATATAATGATTCAAGAGAGGACACAGACTAAGAGAGGAAGGCAATTTCTACCATTTAGGATGATTAAAGTAATCATAATGATTATAATGATATTAATAATCATCATCATCATTTAGGGCATTCATCAAAATAGTGCTACAAAGTGCTTTACAAAAGCTTTGTGACAGCTTTGTCACAAACACAAGAGCAGAAATGAAAGGGTCAGACTAAAATTCAGTAGAATGGGTCGGACATAATGGTGGTGGTCTGTGTGTGTGTGTGTGTGTGTGTGTGTGTGTGTGTGTGTGTGAGCAGTTCAGTTATGGGAGAGTTTACTCATAAATGGCTGTGGCCTTAATGTTAACGTACTGTGGTCATATAGAGGTGAGGGATTTACACACACACACACACAGGAGAGTTGACTTGGTGTTTTAAAACTTGGTCCAAAACTTGAGCCTGGTCCCAAGTTTACTGCATTTTTGTGTGTTGTATTTCCCCCCCACACATGAGAATCTTTCTGAATCATGGGCCAAAAGATGGAGGGTGTCATATAAGTCCTTTGAGGCAAATTTGTGATTTGTGGTTTTTGATAATGTAAATACAATTGACTTGACTTTTGGACCAATTGTATAACACTCATCCATGACACCTCTGTAGTAAAGTCAATTTGTATTTGTGCAGCCTAGTATCTAATATTTGCCTCAAGGGGTTTTACAACCTGTACAACAATACAACATCCTTCATCCATAGACCCTGGATTCAAATAAGGAAAGACTCCCTAAAAACCTTTAACAGGGGAAAAAAATAGAAGAAACATGAAACAGACAGCAAAATAAATAAAAAAATATAGCAAAATTACTGAAATACAGCATGGAAAAACAGGGTGACAATATTATAGATGGGATAGGATTGATAACATATATGAAGAATGTGATCAGGAGAGCATCAATCAACTTCCAGGTGCCACCAAAAACAGACAGCACCTGAGCCACATGTACTTAGTCTACATCAAATCTGTGTGTCATGGATGATGCTTCTCATTATATTGTTACTTTGGTCCTAATAACATGTAAAATTCAGCAGCACAGATGTGAAACTGCTGCATGGTCAGTCCTATCAGTGTGTTTTTATAATAATATGATACATATACTGTATTCATATTGTTGAAGGTTCATTTTTGACTGTGATAATAGTCATACTTCATCAAGTAGCGTGATATTTTCACTCTTAGTGCTGTGATGTTAAGTTCATGCCTTGTCCTTTCCTCATGCGGACACATAGGAGATGTGATCATATACAACAAAACAAAAGGTTAAATACTAATTTAACATGCTAGAATTAAATCCCCCAACGCTCCTGTCAGTACTGTGGATAGCGCCACTCGGTCAGACGGGCCAATACACTTAATGTCATTCTTCAAGTCACTGTTTAATCCAACTCTATGTGCAGCACACAGTAACCTTCAATACTGAATAGTAAATAATCACAACATGCTGTCATCATTTCCTGTGCAGGGGTCATCCGTGGCGTGTCGCCTCTCTTTTACCCACACCTCTGCAGATCTCTGAGCAGGGAAGGAAGAAACCCCCTGGTCCATTTACTGCGTCATCACATAGTCTAGAAGCGGTTTCATCTCTATTGTCACTCATTGTCAAACCTATTTCTGATTTTATTGTTGTTTGCACTATAGACTGTTCTCACATGGCAGAGCCTTTACTTAGATTTTTTCCCCTTACTATGAGGGGATACATTTTTTGTTGCCATCGGGGATAAAAATAACTCAGCAGAGTGAGGGATATATAGACCAGAGGGGGTGAAATCCCCACAATCCCCTACCCCCCCCGGCAAATCGCACACTGTATATACTGTATTCATATCAATGAGAGATGAAAGGAACATGATGCATTAAACCTGTCACCTCATTCCAAATCCAGTGTGTGTGGAGTGATTGGCTTTCACATTTTGTGTGACTACAGGAAATCGTACTGAAGCTTGCAGGAATTGAAAGTCAGTCTGTTGCTTTGAAGTGAACCACAGGCACATTTTTGGACTGTAGCAACTTTCGCACATGAGGAAAAATACCGAGGCCATCTGAGAAAATGGCCCCAGGTCCCAAAAATTGGCAAAATAGCAAAGACCAAAATTCCCTTTTTTGAAATAGTTATAATAATTATTCATTTCTGTAACTAAAAACCCACAGAAGCCGGTTGAGAGCAAAAGGCAGTGAGATGAAAAAGAGAAGAAGGGATGAAAAAACAGAAGAGGGAACAAGATAAAGGAGGATTTAGTGAACAGGAGGAAAGTTAATGAAAAAAAAGAAAGGCAGGGAAAAAAGGGGAGAGCAATAAGAGAACGGTAGGATTTCTGTTGATTCAGTGAGTTGCAGCAGGAAGCTGAATAGAGGAGTGTGAAAATGACAGGAGGAGAATTATAACTACACACAGCTAATGGAAAAGTTAATGTTACCAGCAGAGACAGCAAGAAGAGAACAGAAGATTTCAAGAGATGGAGATAAGGCAGAGAGAAAGAGAAGCCAGAAAGAAATGAGAAAAATGAGGGATTTACATTGACAGTTGGGGGTTATGGATGAAGAGAAAGGGACAGAAGAGAGAAGGTGGAATGATTCAGGTTGCTAATGCAGTATTGAACAGAGGTCCAATCTGTCTCTATAACTCTAACTGAGCAGGTGTCTGTCTCTTTCAACCTTCCTTCATCTGCACCTCTCCAATTTCTTTACATCCAGCCCATACCGCCTTCATAAACTACATCCTTCCTTCCCCAAATATATAAAAAGATATATGCAATCCAACATTTTCAGCCACTGTTACCATTTAAATTTGCTTCTATAAACACCCAAAGTCTGCTCATCCTTTCTCTGGGAAGTGCAGTGCAGAAACACCACAGCACTGACAACTTATCGATGAACGCTCTGCCAAAAAAGAAAAGACAAAAGAAAAGAAAATGTAGATATTGTGATTCCTTCTCTTGTTTTCTTTTTGTTAAACTTCCTTTTCCTTCTCTTTCTTTTCTCATCTTTCACTTCCCCAATAACTAAACACAGCATTTTTTTTTTCTTTTTCAAATGGAATTCAATTAGTTCAGGACAAAAGAAAGAAACAGTGATAGATCAGATAGGTAAGACGGTATCGAACAGCAGGCCAGTGAATCAGTGCCAGACACTGCGAGAAAGCAGCATTTTACCTTCCTGCGATACATCTCTTAAAACCTTTCTCATCCTCTCCCACTGTGATGCAGGCTTACAGCCATAACCTGTCCAGTAGTCAGTGGCTGCTATGAATCGACTCAAATGTGAACACTTTTGCTAGTCCTATAAAACTATTCAAAAAAATGTAACAAATGGTTCCAGTTCCAGTTAAATGTGATGCTACACTATTAAACAGGGGCACTATTTATGTTGTGGTGGCTCTGTTCTGCAGTGCACCTGATTTGAAATGAAACAATAACTCTGAAGTACTGACTCTCAGCTTTAATTTGGTGGTGCTTCCATCCACAGCAAGGTTCAAGGTTCATTCATTATACAATGCAGGATTACACAATGAAATGCAGTTGTAGCCCCCTCCACACTACACAAAAAGGGTGTTTCCAAACCTATAGTTTGTTTTTGCTCAGGTCTGAATCAGTTGCTGAGCTGGTAAACTTGTGTGTTTTCCCCTTGGTTTGGCTTCTTATTACATACAGAAAGATCCAAGAGAACCAAAATGCATCACCACAAGCCATGTGAGAAACTTCATGTATTGGTCAGATCTGTCTGGGGTGGGAGCAACAACATAAACACAAGAAGAGGGTCCTGAAGAAGATCCACTAGCCAAATACAACGTTCTTCATGGTGCTAGTCCAGGTCGGACCTCAGTGAATTCTTCACCAATAATTAATTGCTCAGCTGCATCCCAGTATCCAAAGCACATCTGGCTACGGGAGGCATTTAGCTCAAACTTCCAGACTATGCTTAATGAGGTCGGATCGAGGCTGGGTCACATTACCACCACAAACAAACCGCTCCAGTTTGGGACTGGACTGAGATAATTTCCTCTAAAGGGTCTCACGTCTGTTTTGGTCTGAGTACGATTACAGTATTCATACCTGACCGAATGAATCACTTCAAGGGGGAAAACCAACAGAGTCTGATTCAACTGGAATAAGAAAAGTGCAGATCTGAAAACACCCATAAACAATATATTTACAAATATTAAAATATTTCAATTTAGAATAAAACTATCAATTTGGCAATATAATAGAATTACAAGAAATTGAAAAGGAAAAACTTTTTATTGTTATTTGATATTCCTGTTGGTTGTTTCTTTTTTGTTTGTTAAATTGCTTTGTACGGAAAATTTGGTTCTACTGTCGACAGGCTAACAAACCCTTCTGTGTCAGTAGTCCCTTAACTTCTATCCTCTAAGGCTTGCAATGAATTTGCCTCCTTCTTCTCTGACAAAATTCAGAAAATTAGACAAGCAGTCAGTGCCTCCATGATATTGATATTCTGCCTACAGGCTTTTTCAAAATTGTTTCAAACTCCATGGCCTCAGATCTTCCACAGATTGTCAACACATCTCTTCTCTCAGGTGTCTCCCCACAGGCCCTGAAAACTGCCGCCATCAAGCCACTCTTAAAAAAGAACAATCTTCACTAATGAGCTACTATAGGCCCATATCAAACCTCCCATTTTTAAGCAAGATCACTGAACAAGCTGTTTTTCAACAGCTGAACAACTTTGTAGCACTAAATAACCGTTTTGATGTCTTCCAGTCAGGATTTCGACCACACTACAGCACTGAGACTGCTCTTGTTAAGGTCTTCAATGACATACACTTAAACACTGACAGTGGCAGGATTACAGTATTAGTATTACTGGATCTCAGTGCCGCATTTGACACGGTCAACCACAACATATTACTAGACAGACTGGAAAACTGGTTGGGACTTTCTGCCACAGTACTAAACTGGTTTGAATCCTACTTAAAGAACAGGGACTACTTTGTGTCTATAGGTAATTACACATCTGAGCGGACAAAAATGACATGCGGAGTTCCCCAAGGCTCCATTCTGGGGCCTCTTCTGTTCAACATCTACATGCTCCCACTAGCTCAGATTATGGAAAACAACAAAAAATGTTACCACGGTTATGCGGATGACACACAAATTTACATAACCATATCACCAGGGGACTGTGGTCCAATACAAGCACTGAGTAAGTGCACTGAACAAATCAATGATTGGATGTGCCAGAAATTTCTTTAATTAAACAAAGACAAAACTAAAGTAATTGTTTTTGGAGCCAAGGAAGAAAGTTTAAAAGTCAGTGCTCAGCTTCAATCGATAATGTTAAAAACTACAAACCAAGCAAGAAACCTTGGTGTAGTCATGGACTCAGACCTGAATTTCAACAGCCACATTAAGACAATTACAAAGTCAGCCCACTATCACCTAAAGAATATATCAAGAATTAAAGGACTTGTGTCTCAGCAGGATTTGGAAAAACTTGTCCTGCATTTATCTTCAGTAGACTTGACTACTGTAACGGTGTCTTCACAGGTCTCCCTAAAAAAATTGATCAGACAGCTGCAGTTGATTCAGAGCGCTGCTGCTCGAGTCCTCACTAAGACCAAGAAAGTGGATTATAGGATCAACTCCAGTTCTCAGACCTTTACATTGGCTTCCTGTCTGTCAAAGAATTGATTTTAAGATACTGCTGTTGGTTTATAAAGCTCTGAATGGTTTAGGGCCAAAATACATTTCTCATCTGCTGCTACATTATGAACCATCCAGACCACTCAGGTCGTCTGGGACAGGTCTGCTTTCTGTCCCCAGAGTAAAAACTAAAAATGGGAGAAGCAGTGTTCAGTTTTTATGCTCCACATATCTGGAACAAACTCCCAGAAAACTACAGGTCTGCTGCAACTCTCAGTTCTTTTAAATCACAGCTGAAGACTTGTCTGTTTGCCTTTTATTAAACCAAATTTGAGGGTTAATATTTACACTGCACTGTAACTTTTATTCTCTTGTTTTATCTGTTTTATTCCCTTTTAGCTTCTTTTTATTTCCAAATTTAACACTTTTTAAATTATTTTCATATGTCTTTTTACTTGTGTTGCTTTTATATTCTGTTTTGATGCCTTTTATGCTCTATGTAAAGCACATTGAATTGCCTTGTTGAAATGTGTACAAATAAACTTGCCTTTGCTACTGTCACATATGGACTCTACAATCATGTATCACTGTTGTCATGTGACAGAACTACAATTAAAAAAGATTTCATAAAATATATACAAGGTATATACAGTTTCATAATACCCACAAGTTTTTATAATAAGTGCAAAATAAATATAATATGCAAGTGATAGTACAAAAAAAATAGTGATGGAAATGGTGGAGTTGAGGAGCCTCACTGCCTGAGGGAGGAAGCTGCTCTGTAGTCTGATGGTACAGCAGCAGATACAATACCTCTCTATCGCTTGCCAGGCGGCGGCAGGGTGAACAGACTGTGGCTGTTCTTGTCTTTTGGATTCCTTTGGGCTCTGCGTAGGCACCTCATCCCACCGATATCACTGATGCTCGCTAGATGGGTACCAATGACATTCTGGGTGGTTTTTATCACCCACTGCAGAACCTTCTGGTCCGCGGCTGTGCATCAGATGAACAGTGTAGGAATTGTAGCTTTTTAAATTTTAGGTGACAGAAATTAGAGTTAGAATAGTCTCACATAAAGTCAGCATCTTTAATATTTGGTGTCAAGTCATTTGCAGTCAGTGTTCTTTTGAAAGGCAGCAGACCATGATGATACTCTGAGGCCTCTGAGGCTTTTTGCCTTCAGTCTGGTGCCTCACAGATTAACCACAGTAGTTTACTGCTGCAATGGAAAACATTTTTTGAATCTAAGAGATGAAAAGATTTGGATAAATCGGATTTTCATTTGTGTTATTCAAGCAAATTTGATTGCTGGACTGTTAAGTATGCAGGTATGGCCCAAGCTTCCAAGGAACCGATTGATAAGTTCTTAGCTGTTCCTAGCTAGCAGCTAAAGTGTTGCTAGCTTTCTGTTATATTTACCTCTAGACAGAAAAAAGAATAGACCTAATTTTTTCTTGTCTCCACATTCATTAAATGTTAATAAGTTATAAATAACAGTATAAGTGTGAATTTTTGATAGTGTAACCAGAGCTCCACCGTTACTGAACCTGTCAGGAATGTTAAACATGATTTAATGTTTCAAAACAAGATTTTACCAGCTGAAAACTGCTGGAACAGACAGCCGGAGAGTTAAAGAGCTACGGGATGAAATGGGAAGAGGATATCTGTTGTTTTCGTGGCTGCCAGCAGCGTTTCCTCCCGCGGACAGTCACTGATGGAGAGTTTTTCCTCCAGCAGGTCAGTGCTGCTGTTAGCTGCTGAAGCTAAAACTGTCTTCATGTGAAAATAAACCAAGGTAAACACAGTCAGGGTTATTTAAAAGTGACTTCTAGCTCGTTTAAATGTTGTTGTACTGTTTGCTTTCCTCTCATTATAATGATAATAATAATAATAGCAATAATAACAATAATCATTATAATTATTATCATCATTTTTCTCTGACGGATGTCACTGTGCAACTCCAGCCCTCCTGCCTCATACAACCCCCCCCCCCCCCCCCCCCCCCCCCCCCAGAGGCCCTTACCCACTATTTAGCATTTTTCAAAATTATGCAGTGGGTGGAGTTTATTTTATTCATCATGACACTCTTTATATACACACATTAAAAGCCACTTTTTCACATCAGAGATTTTAATGAAATTTGAGTTTTCTATTCCAGTTGTGTACATCATAATTTGAATAAAAATACTTGGATGGAAGCCCATTGAGTGTCAGTGTTTGGTTGTTGCTGGCGTGTGTCATGGATCAGTTAATTGTTACTGAGACTGACGGTTCTGCCTGAGCTACCACAAGCTCTGCTTCTCTGTAAACTCCATCAGCTGTTCGCCTCTGAACCTGCAAACAGACAGCAGTACCTCAATCTCATGGTTGAGAGGGTGGAAAATGCCTCATATGCTCCTCGTTTCTTTCACTTTCTCTTTTTTCCCCCACCACCACCCCTCCTTTATCTCTCTCATTTTCGCTAATGTGCTCTTCCATCTCACCATCCTCCAACAGTACATCCATCAATAATACCGAGCATGACTCTCTGTCTTTCTTCCACATCTTTAACCTCTTACTCGTCTATCATCTGTTCCTGTTATTTCCTCCCACTTCACTTCCTGTATTAATACTCCAGCATGAGTCTCCCTATTCCTGTCTTCACATCTCTATTCTTTTCTTACTAATTTTTTCACCCATTTCATCCGTCCTTTCCTCTATCAATATCCAGGAATGATTCACTCTCATGCTCTACTCATACACCAGATTTACTACCTCTCTTTCTTCTGTTCTCCCAACTTTCTTCCTTCCATCTTTTCTCTTTCTTTCTCTTTTTATATCCCCCTGTTCAAGGCCTGTTCCTCACTCTCATTCTCTTATTTCTCCTTTTTCATTTTTCTGCCTCTTCAAGGACATTTATTTCTCTCACTCTTTTCTCCCTCGTTTCCTCTCTTCTTTTCTCTGTCACTCTCCAAGGACTCCAAAGAGATTGTGCTCTTGGCACAGAGAGATGAGCAGGAATGGATACAGGATGGGGATGAACAAAAAAAAAAAAAATGAAGGCAGAGGTCATCTCAAGAAGTAATGTTATAGATCCTTTTTGTGTGAGATGGGAGATTTCTTGTGTCATAAACATGTGCAAACAATTCTAATGTGAAATGGTCCTGTTTATATATTCCTCTGGGTAAAGCACATGAAAAAGGCTTCCTGCAGGGTTGTGAGGAGAAATAATCACTGCACTGACAGACTAATAAGTTCCCATATTTTCAGTATACAATGACACAAAGTTAATTCTCTCTGACGTTCCTGAACAACTATGACATGTCAAGCACACTTTAAATGGACCTTTTCCTCATTATTCCTTCATTATATATTAAAAACTAAATGATGATGATACATAATACATAGAGTATAGGCCCATGGTATTGAAAGCATTTCCCACTGACTGAAAAATTGCTTCTGAATTATGTAAGTCACTTGTGATTTTAAGATTTTTGCAGTAATGGTGGTTTCAAACACCGGGTGGCAACTGTAGCTCTCGTAGTCACCATGCGACCGCAGCGACTACAGGAACCATGCAGAGGGAACACTAAAGGGGCTGATTTTACTGATGTGTGAAGGACCATAAATTATGACACTTCTCTATGAATGTACAAAGTTATTCACAGAGAGTTTGCAGCCGTGGTAGCGACTCTGTGAGGCTGTACTTGAGCTGAATGCTCACATCTACATCATATTTAGCAGGTATTATGACTACTACTTTCAATGTGTTGGTTTGGCAGGTTACCAAGCAACCATTTGCTAATTAGCACTTTCATGTCTCATAAACAAAACAACACACCTCCAGCAGGTATGAAGAGCCTGCATCAGCCCTGCCTCAGACTATTATTAGTGACATAAACAAGACTCACGTCAGGCTCATATATGATTCCATAATTTAGCTTGATCATAAATCTGTTGTGGGCCAATAAAGATGCATTTTTTACATTTCTGTCCAACACACAGCAGGTGGCACAACATGAGGAATTGAATCTACTTATGCATAGTTTTGCAGTGTTGATCACTTTGGCTCACTTACTTGTAGTAAGTGATAATAAGTTGTCACACGATGAGGATTGTCAGCTGATTTGTAATTTTCAAGTGCTTGTACAAATTTGTGGTGTTACTTTTGCTTCCAAAGTGATGTAGGTCTTCGTCTTTGAATCTGTTTCCAGACAGCAGACTGTACAACTTTTTTACCATTTATTAATTCTTCCTCACCACCAATGTGTTTCTATATGAAACACTTTTGTTGTTCCTTTTTACTTTCACCACATTTTAATCAGCTCTGTTTTACACGTTTATTTATATAAAGATAAATATCATATATTTATGTGGGGGTTATCCTGCCCTCCTCTCCCCACAGTTTGTCAGGTGGTGAAACACAAACTTGTTATATGTTGAAGCAGTTAAAGGAGAAATTAGGAGTGTTTGTTTTAGTGCAATGGATCTCTGTGCTGATACACACATGCCATAATCTTTATCACATAAAAATTAGACTTGATTAATTGTGCAGCCCTACTCACTATATGATGTTGCTTGTTAGTAGCTGCTATAGCCACAAGGCTTATTATTAATTAATTCTCATAGATGTAACAACACATTATTTCTCCAGTACTGTCTGTGCCATGGTATATGCAACATGTACTTTCATAGTGTCAGCTAATATTAGTCTAAGCACTCATTCAAGAGGTTAGAATTGGCTTTAGAGAAAAAAAAAAGAGTAAGACAAGAGAAAAAGAGAGCTCTACCAAATACAGACGGAAAGTGAGAAAGATATCGACGCTGATGAGAAAAACAAAGAAGAGGAAACTCGAGAGAGAGAGAACAGAAATATTGTTGAGGGATTTTGCTTCCTTGACGTATCTACTGTATCTCTATAAGCAAGACTGAACGGCTAGATACACTGGTTATTGCCTTACCTCCGAACACACACACACACACATACACACATACGAAGCTCTAACAGCTGAACATGGCAGGTGTTCCAAACCGAAACAAGTGACTACCCTTTCTCTGACCTCAGGAAGAGAGGGAAGGCAGAGAAAAAACCACAGAAAAATAGAAAAAAAGAGGTTGTGGGCTGCAGATGCTTTATTCTTTCAGACAGGCAGAGACAGTAAAAGCTGTTTTAACTTGAATCCAAATGCCCTGTTGACTACAGGTCAAAATCATGTGGCAAAAAATACTGTTCTTCTTTTTTGTTTTTTGTTCAGAAGTTCACAGCAAAAGTATAAACCCATGACTGGAAGAGCATGTGTTTTTATATATATATATATATATATATATATATATATATATTTAATTTTATTCTTTCTATTGCCTTGTTGAGTGTCTTGCATGCAAAAACATCCTTGCGTGTGTGTGTGTGTGTGTGTGTGCGGCGGCCCTGTTTAAAACAGTTAAAGGGGAGTGATGACAGCTGCTGCTGTGTACAGATCTACTGTGTAAAAGTTTTGACTTTCAACTGTTGAGGACAAAAGACTTTCAGGTGATGAACGTACCTTCTGGCAACCATTTTGGAGGTGAAGCCTGTGGGCAATAGACTGAGATAAAACATTTCCTAACTTATAATACTGATATGGCTAACTAGCCTAATAAGAAATACACCATACACATCTATCATATCAAATAAATAGATAACAATAGATGATACCCTACTGATTGTTTTTAAATTCAGTATATATCTAACACTGTGTAATAAAGTCTGTTTAAAGCCTCAAAATCTGAGGTCAGTAACGTCTGTCAGTCTGCTGCTGAAATGTAAAGCATGACTCATCGGTGGTGCAGACAACGCTGTGCACATTTAACAAGCAGATGGTTGGGCCCGGTCTCCTCATTTTTTAATGTAATGAGTGCAGTCTTTAAATGCAGGTATGCGCTGTGCATGAGAAGTAAGGGAGATATGTTTTCCTACTGTGAAATGATTAGAGGGCACCACTGGAAAAAAGGGAATTTGACATTAAAACACAGCAAGGTGGTTGAAGGACAGATACATTTGAGTTCACCTCCCGTTCCTGTTTCATTGCCAACCCACGTCAGATGATTACTCACACAAGGTTAAAATAGGTGAAAACGTCCAATGGCAGAGATTAATTAAAGCGCTGGAATCTCCAGAGCCGTCCCACAGTGAAGAGCTGGAACATGTGGACATCATTATCCATACCTGTCAATTTAAAAACACACTGGCTGCATCTACACTAGTTACTTTCCAACAAGAAACAAATAGCATGCCCACCAGAATAGCTGAGAGTTGTGGAATTTAGGAGGTGCCTACATATTTGACGGCCCAAGAGCTGTTGGTATGAAACCAGACCTTGTCCAAAGGTCTTTAAAGGGTACGTATCATGCACATTTCTAGGTCCATAGTGGTATATCTTTGCATGATTTACAGTTAAAAAAACTCCTTATCTTATACTGACCCTTTATGCAGCCCCTCAGTTCAGCCTCTGTCTGAAACAGGCCGTTTTAGCTCCTGTCTCTTTAAGGCCCCCCCTCCAGATGGGCCCACTCCGTTCTGATTGGCCAGCTTCTGGGAGCTGCCTCTTGGCCGACTTCCAGCAGCTCAGGAGGCTACGTAAACAAACAGTAATAGCAAGATTTCACTACTTTAAATACATTCGTACATGTCCGAGCTGAAATCCAATCTGAAATATATGAGTGGACAATGCAAACAACCTGTGGAACAACCTTAGAAACAAAGGCAACAGAACTGACTGCCGTTTGTGGGCATGTGCGAGCAATCTGACGTCATCACGAGGATGAATTGGAGGTAACATTGCAAACGAAACATTCAGAGTAAGGTAGCCTCGGCTTTTGACTTGAAGGGAGCACTCAACCTCCAAAGTACAAAATTTTCTCTTGTGATGATATGATGCAACATATGATCAAAACTACTAGCATGTCCACAGGTTTTAGACGTACCCGAGACCCAAGACTCCCAAGACCTCTAGTTGGAGGCTGTGCCCTGATGCACTGTGAGGACTGAAAGTTAAAGATGATGTCAAACTGTTGTTGTCACATGATATGTGGTGAATTAAAGTGAAAGCTGCACATCAGGACGAACCAGCACTTCTTGAGGAAGTAGCTCATTCTGTTCATGTTTAACTACTTCTATCTAGTAGATTACATGCAGAGAGGTATGGGAATCATTAAGTGACATGTATCATTTCCCTGTGTTTTGTTGTGTGGGTTATGTATGCATATATATGTAAGAGTGTACATGTGTTTACTCTGCTCTCGGTAAAATTGCTTGATGTTTTACTGCAATTATGTGTGTGCATGCATGTGTTAACCACAGCTGCAGTATTTACCAAAAGTCTATTAAACAACCAGATGGCTGCTGTTTGTCCTTTTGTGCACACAAACACACACAAACACACACACTCCCTGTCATACACGCTCACAGCACTGATGTTAAATAATGTAAAATCATTTCTCTGACAGTTTTTGCACACTAGGTGTCTCTAGACTCTTTGATGTCTGTGTTTGGGGCTTATTGCAGGTTAACAGATTATCCAGAGATGCAACAGAGAAACGATGAACAATTCACAGCTCTCTCAGTTTCATTTCTTTCTAAGGTCCTATCTCGCTTCTCGGTTTTCCTCTCGCTTTGTCACACTATTTATTGAAATTCTGCCACCTTCTTTCACTCTCTTTATTAACACAAATACACACTCAAGCCTGCAGACTACCTGCACACACACACACACACACACACACACACACACACACACACACAGACAAAGTGAGGCTGGGCAGGGGTGAGATTAAAAATCAAAACTTGGTTTATATAGAAATTCACTGCAAATCCCCCACAGGCTGAACTCCTACAGTATGTGCACACTACCACAAAGCCACACACACACACACACACACACACACACACACACACATTTATATACTATTATGTATGCTTTCATTTTTAAAATTACCAGCAGAACATAAATATAGGATGATCCAAACTCTGTCTGAATGAATATTTTGTCATGTTACCAATACACACCTACTGTGCAGAACCTAATTACCGGTACAGACATTAGACATTACAGAGACTGAAAAATATAAACCCCTCACTATACCAATCTTCGGTCCCGACTGATACTGACAAACACAAGCAGTGTGAAAAATCTCATACATATGCAAGCTGCAAGATACTATTAACTGGAAGCAAATACTTTCAATTTCAGTGAGAAACACTTCCTCAAGACTATCAAATCGTCAGTGCAGCCTTCATGCAAAACACACACTGCTGCCTTCTACTCATAACAACATCTGGTGTATTAATGGTAAAGTCTGAGAATATACAGTATTAATGTAGAATGTACAACAAGAGTAATATTGTACTGCGGATTTTAACATAAAAAGATTCCTTATATATCCTAAAAATACTGTATGTCAGTAACCCTGTCATATCTTTCATATAAATGCTCTTCATTAAGGATCGACGACCTCCTGATACCTCTTCACATGTTTTTTTAAAGTGTTCAGAGAGTTTTTGGGTGACATGCAGTTTGTCTCAACCTTGTTATATGCACAGCAAGCAACATTCTTTTTATAGATTCATATATGTGATGTAAATAATGATTAATAAATGTGTAACTAAATCATAAACAAAGATTGTATTTTATTGTAAAATGGCTTTGGCTGTAGAAATGATACTGTCCTTGTTGACTGAAAAAAAGTTCCTCTTTGAAAACTCTTTGGAGTGAGGTAACTGAGGTCAGCCAAGCTTGTTCAAATCCCAGAACCAGCAGCATGTGGGTTAATGTTTTGTACTGGGCTATGTTGCCCAGAAAACCTGGCTCATCCATCTCGACCAGAGGGACCATGTGTCCTGTCATGTCCAAAAACTGAGAAGCCCTTGTTGAGCTCCCTGACAGTTACATCATCATTATTAAACATGTTCAGTAAATGGGACCGCCTGGTAGCATTATACATTTGGCACCCTGAATTGCGATGCTTGAGTGACAAACTGAAACACATTTTCACCCCAAAGCAACTAAAAAAAAAGACACACTTCCCAATTCAGCTCTTTAGTGCTGAATATTTTAACAGTTGCTGCATTTACCACAAACATATAGACACATACACAAAGAGAAATAATGTAATAACAATAATAACAATGGAATAAAATAACAAATCTGTTTTTTTTTTATCTTTAACACCACATACATTCATCTACAACTACAGAAAATAGTTACCAAAAGAGTCTTTTGTTGAAATGAACAACACTGACATTTTAATGCTTCGCAAGCAGTGGGGCAAATAATATAAGTGGAGTCAAAGTCCCTGAGAGAGGAGCTAGATGATATATTAGAGACTCATTAAAGTCTTACATTTCACAATAAACTCCATGTCCGCTGGGTTACAGCGGGTTGATGTGTTATGTGTACAAGTGGAAACTTTGCTCTGATTAAGTTCTCTCTGAATCTTCGCTCTGGGCCTTAAAACGTTCTCATGAATGACAGATGCGAGGACTTTGTAACTTTGCAAAATCACCAAACAGCAAGTATAATTGGTAAGTCAGCTCAAACTGTTCTGATGCCACTGCGCTCCAGTGCGGGACAGACAGCGAGGCTTGAGTGATGTCACTCTGGTGGCGTTAAAGTATGGGCTCACATTTTTTCAAGTCTGTCTTAAAACAACAGTCAGGTATCCAAATGGACACTGAAACAGGTTTTGCTTGCTGTAATCATTCCTGCTGTTCATACTAGACATTAAGAGATCCTTTCCTAATGTGCTTCCAATGTAAGGGACACAAAAACGCATTTAAAAGATTATTTGAAACTAATATGAAGCTACCGCCGTCCAAATTATTAAGTGCATATCTTTCAAAGTTACAGCCTTTTGTGCCAAATTCCCTTTTTCTGTCACTATCATTCCAACACAGCTCAAAAGGGAAACACTGTCGGAGGAAACACGATTTTATACAAAAGGCTGTAACATTGAAAGATATCCACTTGATTTGTCTAACTGGGACTGTTGAAACCCAACATTAGCTTCAGATAAACTTTTAAATACATTTTTGCACAAAACAAGGACTGTGGATTTTGTTCCCCATCGCTTACATTCAAAGTACATTTGAAGGGGATCTGTTAATGGTCAGTATCAGCAGGAGGAATGATAACAGCGAACAAAACTTCTTTTAATGTTCATACGGGCACCTGTCTGTTGTTTTAACACAGACTCAGAAAAATTATTACCCTATTCTACATGGGGTGGAAGACAGCAATAGGAAAAATTACACCTTTCAAGTGTTACCACAGCTAATAAGTAGTGTGAGTGTACATTTGCACAATATATGAATATTCTAAGTTTAAGATGGGTGTACTGTGCATCATGAAACAAGTTATTTTAGGTTTATAAATCAAAGGACTCACTTAAGGCACTTCTACATTACAGTACTTGCCACAAGTCGGATACATCACAGTTTAATTATCACTTATATTTTTGGATATTGATGCGATGGGCACTTCAAAGTCTGAAAATGGTTATTGCAGTTAACCTCTATATGCTGTGAACTCATCATTAGGCATCTGGTCCATTAGTAGAGAGCACTCATTCTTGTTGGATATAATGAAGTTCCACTTTTAGGCCTATGTTAGACTTAGTGATTTTGTGTGTGTGTGTGTGTGTGTGTGTGCGTGCACATGCAGTATATTCACAAATTAGGTGGTGCAACTTATGGAAACACAACACATTTCACAGCATTTAAAATGATGTCTCGCAGTTTAGCTGTCAGCGGCGCACTCAGACGGAGAATGACTTCAGTGCGGCTGTAAATACATCCTGGAATATTATAAGCAGACAGCGACTTCAGTTGGAGCTGTAAATATACTGTATGTCTGTATAAGATAAACAATGCTGGCTTTGTCTGTGGAAGCAAGTGAGAGACGGGAGAGAGAGAAAGAGACAGACAGAGTTGTCAGAATGTGTTATCTTAGCTTTATGCCTGTTGACTGGACTGAACACTCTGTTATGGAACTGGCAGATTGGGGTCTGTGTGTCTCTCAGCGTGTGTGTGTATATGTGTGTGTGTGTAGGTCTCCTCCACAGTTTTTGTGAGTTATAGATACTGTATGTATCCTGAAGCTGTAGAGAAAATGAAACAGATGGACAGCATGGAGCCAGCACCAGTCCTGACAACACATCAGCTACTACATACTGTTGAGTTGGCCCACAACCAATCTGAACATAACCAGGCTGCTGTTATTGCTGTCAGCTCAAATCTGCTGCTCTCCTTAGCCAGATACACACTGGAAGTGTTAGACACGTGTTTTCAAGTGACCCGACTGGTCTCAGGGGCCAAACACAAATTTTGAGGGAACAAGTGTATCCAAAACTAGAAAGTATCTAGTTAAAATTTAACATGAATGGTGTCTAATTGTGTTTTTTACTCAAGGTTTCATCTGTAGTTTCGGTTCTGTAATGTTGGTCTGAAAGCCAACACATCAAAGTGACTATAAACCCTTTTCACGTCAGACATTTTGACTTATCAAAGCAGGAAAAGCTTTGATTAATAATATTAACGGTGGCTACATTCAATTAAGGTGAGACAGTTCCTTTGGCTCCGGTATTGTGCATGTTCACTCACTGACACAGCTTACTGGGACCATTAATTGAACGGGGAATCAATGTTATTATTTACACCTGTGCTTTTCCTGCTTTGACAAAACAAAACGTCTGCTGTGAAAAGGGTCAATTTCAATCACAAAGAAAAAAGCACAGGTGTAATTAATTTTGGCTTTCATTTTCTAATTGTGGCATTCTCTGGTATTGTGTCTACTGGCTTACTGGTTGGGCTTACAGGGGCGGTAATGGGATGATTACTATGCTTTTTATGCTGTCACAGGCCAAAATGACTACTGTGAAAAGGGCCTATCTATCAAAAGCAATATGACACACCTGCAGAGTGCTTGTAATTATAACGTAGTTACTTCAGCGTGTCACTGCTTCGACTGTTTCGAAACTGGCAAACAAATGTGTTGTTAATGTTTTAATGAAAAGATGTTGAAACTTTTTTTTTTTGTGATTACTAATTGAATTTCATGAAAAGCAAAAAAAAAAAAAAAAAAAAAATGAATATAACACATAAAACTACCTTTATTAATATACAGTGTTATATGTCTACTGGCTGTGTGTCTTTCTGGACTATGAAAAAGTTTTAAATGTATTGCACAAAGTGCTTGTTAACATCTGACAGCCAGCTGTGGCAGCACCATGTGGAATCAGTCCAGCTGAGATTTACTTAATAGACATAAAATGTGGCTGCACATACAGTATAATCAGTCTAAAAACAACACTTCACTGGATTATTAACTGGTAAAAACTTTGTTTTAAATGGAGCCCTGGGGGCGGGTGAGTCAAGAATAAACCAAGCAGTCAATGTCAAGAGACATAACAATAACATAATAAAAACTTTGTAAAGAAAGTTCCAGATTAATTAACACTGTTTTGGGCTCAACTAAGCAAGGCTAATGGAAACCATTCACTCTTTCTTGCTCTCCTACTCTATTTCTTCTCTACATCCCTCTCCACTTTCTTGCCTCCTTTCTCCCTCAACTTCCCTTCTCCTTTCTCTCCCTTTATCCTCTTTCCTTCATTCATCCCCTCTCATACATTTACCTTCTCTCCCCATCAGTTTCCTCTCACTCTCTAGTTCTCCCTCCTTTACTTTCTATTTCCTTGGATTCCCTTTCTTCCTCCCTCCCTCTCTCCCTCTCTTTCTCCCACCCTCCTTCCTTCTTTCTCTCCCATTAGAAATATATTGGGGTGACTTGGACCATGAAATTAAAATATTAGTGAGTGACATCACTGAATATTTCTAATTCTCTGGAAAGAAAGAATTAAAAAAAAAAAAAAAGAATCTGAAGTGCCATTATTGGAAAAGGTCAGGTAGAGGGCAGATTAACATTTAAAACTTTATTTTATCACTGCAAGAAAAAAAAATGTTATAAAAGGCTTTACTGTAATTGGATTATCTCCCAAAATGAGCAGTATAAAATACATTTTATATATAAATTATTTTCAGTCTTGAGAATGGATTTATAGGGTATCTGAATACACTTTGAAGTTCATGTTTGAGCTAAAGATTTTCATATTTCATATTATTTTTAGTTTACATTTTGCTCCTGCAAGGGTTGACAGATGGGAAGTATTTTCTGAAACATCATAATTGAGGAATGCAACTGTTTTTATTTATCTAGTTTTATTAATTCTTTGTTGTGTCATCTAAATTTTTCTTACTGTTTCACATGTTTCACATGTAAAGTCAATATATTTTCCTCTTTGTTTGTTATTTTATCACTTTTCTTCCATGTTAAAAATGTTGGTTTTGACTTAATTGCACATTTCCCCACATAAACATAGTTAGTCATGTAGATACTTTTGATTTGTGTCTGTTGTTTGGCTGTGACCAAAATGCAATGGTGTGTCTGTGGAGCCCAAAATATTAAAAACACTACAACATTATATCTTTTATTCCACAAACCCAAACATCAACAGCTTTTATATTTTACCCTCTTTAGAAAATACTTCTTTTTTTGCAGCTTCGTGACCAGTAAATCAGATAATTGGTTCTTTGTAGGGTCAGAACTTGCAGGAATTCAGTGTTTTGTTGTGCAACACTTCATTAGGGTGATTTCACTATATATTATACTTGAGCAGGGGTCACAAGATTACATACCACTAGAGGTGTGTGCTGTCGGCAAGCAACCTTTATTTATAGGGGTCACAAACGGTATGTGTTCAGTTTTTATGAGCCACAAGACCATCGGCCCTTTTTACATTTTGCAAGCAAAAATAAACAGCAGAAACTACTCAAGTCAGTGGTTATTTTATGTGTCTACGTGTACAAAGACATGCATGCAAACAAGCGCACATCGGACAGATGTAGTGTTTTATTTCATTTTTAATCCAAACAGTGACTCCAAATATATTGCAGAAATATTAAAAATGTCTGTTTCAACTCCTAAATCCCTTGGGGCCCATTAAATCTATGAGTGACTACACCTAAAGAAAACATTGTACATCTGTTTTAGGTTACAAAACTGTTTTCTTTTCTCATTTTTCTTTATATCTTTATGCATGAGTGTGTGTAATCTCTGCATATTTGGGTCTGGTTGCAATAAATGTATGACCATAAAAACAGTAAAGGTTTTCCATTCAGTTCATCATCCATTCATTTTGGACAATCACCAAAGCAAATAAGCTACAAAGGAAAGACAGAAATGAAAAAAATACTGCAGAAAGAAATAAGAAAAGAAAGGACAGGGGATGAAAGAAAGTCTGAAAAAAAAACACAGAAAGAAAGAAAGGAATCAGGAGAAAATAAGACCAGGAGAGAGATGGAGTGTCACTTGGCGCTCAAGTGGAGTCAGGAGCTGTCTCTTCTGCAGACTCCCTTGGGGGAAATTTAGGGTGAACTGGCCAACACATGGAAACACTTGCTCTCTCTACCTCCTCAATTCTCTCTTTCTCTTCCTCTGTGGTCAGCACACATGAAAGTGACTGACAAGATACACTGACTCCTGTCTTTCTTCATTTCTGTCTCTTTGAGTTCTTCACTTTCTCTCTGCCTACCTTTCAACTTTGTGAGCATAGAGACTGACTTCACAGACTTATCCATGTGGCCTTCTGTCTGCATTGACTGACTGCTTACCAGCGGTAAAAAAGGATTAAAAGTCTGAAGCTCTGCTTGCAGCCCTTAGAGGCTGCAGCGTTCACTGCACCCCACAACACAAAGATGGTGAATAGAACAAACAGAATACTAATGAGATATTTGTAGAGCCTTGGATGGGATAAAAATACATATTAAAACCACATGGGTTAATCTCCTTGGATCATGCGTGTGCTCTCCCTTTGAGATTCTTCTCTACTCTGTTTATAAGTGGAAGTTTTTTTAGATATCCTCTCATGGAACAAAATGTGACATTTTGTTCTGATTGTGGTGTAGACTAGGCCTAAAGGTCAGGGGGTTAGCAAAATCACAGTCTTTTGGGGATCATGAACATCCATACCTAATTCAATGGCATCCTGGCCCGTAGCTGACTGAACTGAAGCAGGTACTGAAATAAGGGCCGGTGATGCACTCTTGGAACAAACAGGGAAAATGGGTTTATATAAAAGTCTGAGAATTTACTTGATTTATTTCCTCAGTAAACACTTTCCTAATGAGTGTATGGTCTCAATTGCTAGTTTCAAGTCTGCTCCGATATAGCATGATGTTCATTTTTTAATTATGATCCCATTTAGCATAAAATAGACAATAGAGCTGGGCGTGGCTACCTTGTGATTGACAAGTCGCTATCACGGCGGTGTGTGAGGTGCAGTAGTTGGACCCTGGGGAGTTCTTCCCCAGCTCCACGGTCTCATCCAAATATGGTCACTTCTGGCTCCAAAAAACCAAGATGGTGACGGTTCAAAATGCCAAACTCGAGGCTTCAAAACAGGATTCCACAAACCAATGGGTGGTATCACAGGGGGTATGTCCATTTTTTCTATACAGTCTATGTTTATAACTCCTGATTGATTATATATAAGGCTCTGTCACTGTAACTAAACACTTTTCATAATAAAAGTCTTCCAGAAGACAGAAAGGATTCTGACCCTCTAAGTGTTGAGGTTGCATGCAAACACAGTAAACACCAGCATTGATAATCAAATACAAAAGCAAATAAGAGCAGATTAGAAAACCAAGGGACTAATTTTTAAAGATGATGAAATATAAAACCAGAGTAATTATAAATAAAGGCCTGTTTCTCTCTTCAGTTGAATATAATAAAGGTCTTGGTCACTGTGTTTGAAGTTGTGGACTGACAGATGGATAGGTATCAGGCCATGGTGTGATCCAAATTAATGAATCCAAATCAAGTTTTGGACTCTTCTGTTTATACAAAGAGTGACAGAAGTGGTTGTGTGAAGAATGAAAAAAGAGCTTGAGAGAGGTTCAAACCCCAGCTATTTACCTTGGAAAACTTGGCCAGTCACCATGTGAAATGGGCATGCTTGTTGGATTGTTGGACTTAGTAAAAACAAATTCTCTAACTGGAATGTCACTGTTTTTCAAGTTTGCATCCCCCCTAAAAAGCTGGGAAATTAACATGACCAAGCTCTTTTACTCGATTTAATAAGAGTTGTTGTTTTTTCATTCTCTTGCTTCTATTAAAAACAAAAGTTAAAACTTGCGAAAGAGCCAGGTGTTCCATCATCATCATTAACCAATGTGGCTCTTGCTAGTGAGTTACTAACCAAAAAATTGCTCTTTCAGCTGGTCAGGGATAAGTAAAAGGCCCCTGCACTGCTACTAATGTGACAGGAACAAGCCACAGGAGACATGAACTCAGTGGAGGTGAAAGTGAAAATTGGCTCCACACTGTGTTTCAGACAAAAACACTGCCAGAGTCTAATTCACATGTGGATTATATCAGTGATGAGATGGTTTCACGTCTGGCCGTTTGAACTACATACTTATTCAGCTTTGGACTTTAATGTCTCACTCACTCTCTCATGTCTTCATCCCCATGTTTATATGCTTCCAAACTACAGTTACTATGAAATAAATTAACTCCCCATAGCTACGAGTGACGAGGGAAACTTAGCTAATGTGTAGACATTCAGTAAACTTGTTTTCCAAGAAGAGTCATAGCTGGACACTCTGCTGATCATAAGTCACTTTGTTCCATAAACTCAAGAAACTGAAGAAACAGCAACTCAAACCTTCACTGAGGAGTCCACAAAAAAATATCTCTAGAACGATGATTAGCAAAGAGTTTCTTCTGTCACTGGAGGTGATGTTCATAATGATATCTAGTTGGTGTTCGCTAGCTAGTTAAACCATATTGTCATTTTGTTTTCAGTTCTTTAATCAACCTGAACTTGTTTTCATATTTATGACATCTTTGGTAGGGGATGTAATTTTGCCCTAATCTGTCAGTAATGACCAACATATTTGACCTGTCAACATAACATCCTGTTGAAGAAATATTTTAAGAGTTATTTCTTTTGTGATGTGGCCGTGATGTCCCAGATCGTAATCCTGCCTACAAAGCTCTGGTTAGCTGTGGGGAAAAAGCATAGACTGTATAAAAATATGGACGTCGTTACCATGGCGTCACCCGTTGGTTTCTGAAGAGCGGTTTTGACGCTCAAAACGTGCCGCTCTGGCTGTCGCCATCTTGGCAGTGCATGACGCTGCCTAACCCCCAGCCAATCAAAAATGGGCAAAGAGGCGGGCTGAATGAAACAAGCCACCTAGCGGCTGGCGGACCTGCCACTCAAAGCAGGAGCCAGCCTCAAGTGGCCATTCAAGGAACTGCAGATTTTGGCACTTCCGCATTGGCTTAATTTTACAGCCCCAGAGGTTGCCGCTTGGGAAGAAGCCGTCAATAGGCGACACAGCACCAAACCTATTTGAATTGCTGAAAAAAGTCAATGATGTGAATGACAACTCAAACGGCTGGAACCAGGCTAAGTAAAGTTAGCTTCTTTACAAAACAAAACAACACAAGAAACTGTAAGAATATATCTAAATGTGTGACAGCATAGTTTATTTTCCTCAGTCACAACTTTGTCACTTACTTGTAAAGTCTTTCTCCTTTTCTTGCCTCTCCCCTATTCCCTGTTATCTCTTCAGCCTCTCAAACTTCCACTCTTTCACCTTCTTAACGTACCTTCCCTGTCCTAGATGATATCCCTCTCTCTCATCTTTCTCCTTTGTGTCTCCCACTCTCTCACCCTCCTCTCATTTCTTGTCCTTTTAACCCTGATGCACACCGTATGTTGTCACATCCATATATGGGCAACACTATCTGGCTGCCCTCCATGTAGCCAATTATAAATGCCAGATGAGTCGGAGTCTGTCCCCTGGAGACCGAGGTCACCTCGGCAACTATCACCATGGCAGACCTCATCGGAATGCGTGCCCAACCAATCATCTCCTCTCACCTTCATTAGGGATTCGGTTAATGTCAAACTAGCATCCGATTGCTTTCCAATTTGCTCTGTCATACACTCGCTCTCTCTGTTCGAGCACTCATGTATACTCTCTCAATCGCAGGGCTTTATCTCTAATGCACTCTCATGCTTGTATGCAAGACCTCCTTTTCTCTGCTACCTCCCTTTACTTATTCCCTTTGTCCCAGCTGATGAATGAGTTCCCTTGATGCTACACTAACCTGCATCTGCCCTCCTTGTCTTCTTCTTTCTTGTGCTCTCTCTTCTTGTCTCCTTCTCTCTTAGGCTCTCTACAATTATTTATCAGATGTAGCAGTTGATTACTGTACTGGAGGCAAACTGTAGAGTAAGTTTCCATCACCAGTGTACTCCGGGAAAGCCCTCAAAGAACAATGCTAAAAGTAATTTTGTGGTAGTTGCCAGTTATGTGACTCCTACATGACCACAACTTTTTCCCTATACACAATCCATTCAAAATACAATAATAAATATATTTTTCTGAGCATCACAGACATGCAGTTATTTTTATTTTCACAATTTAGGTGCAGAGAAATTAAAAAGTCTTGAAGGGCTGCATTAGTAAATTATTTTTGTGCCGTTCATGTGTGTGTGGGACTCAGCAGCAGCACTTAAAAGGTTTTTGGCGTATGTGCCCAGTGAGCAACTTTCATCAGAATGAATGGGGCGCCTTCCCTGTCTCCCTAGAAATTATGTTTATATTACAGCAAATGCATTTTGATAGAAATGTAATGCCACTCGAATCATGTTTAAAACAAAATTAAAAAATAATAAAATAATGTTTTCATTGAATGTATTTGCCAATGTCATAAAATGTTGATTCTTAAGTTTAGTACTATATGTTCACTGACAATGTGTTTCAATATTCACTTGTAGCAACTGCGCTGGGTTATATATTGAAAGACAAGCGGCAACTACCACAGCTTGAGGCTGAAGCCAATCAACGGTTCCAATTGAATCTTATTCAAAAAGTGTCAACTTCCCTTTAGAAATAGTAAATGAGTAGTTTTTTTAACGAATGATTATGGTTTCAATCACTAATTCAGGCCCTCAAAGAACATTGCTGGTGGACATTTTGGAAATTATTGCTATGTTAATAAGATTTGAAGACTTATAGAAAGCGTTGACAGTTGTGAATGGCAATTTGCTCCCCTGCTGCACTGTCAGACAATTATTATAGTAATATTTAAGTAAGTTTAATGTTATTTGATTACGATACCTGCCATGTTATTGCAATTAGCCAATGTTAGCCCATGTGTGCTTTGCTCGGTTCCCAGTAAGCTAGCGTTCGCTTCTGTCCAAGGTAGTGGGGCGTGTTTCCCGAGCGTGAAAGGCAACACTCCACACTCCTTATTTAGAAGGTACTGGCTCGAAATGGAAAAGATGGCACCGACCATAAGCTGCAGCTCTGGGTCCAATGCAAGTGATGTCACATTTTGCAACGTCCATCTTTAAATACAGTCTATGGTCTCAGGTCAACAAGTTAAAAGTTGAAACTGTCTTACACTTGAATAAGCGATTCTGTCACCGGTCTCGCCTTAGACTCTAATTCTTCTTGTCTTCTGCTTTCTATTATGGATTATTATTCCTCGCTTTTTATATTTACTGTCTCACTACATTTCTGTCTCCTTCTCTCTTCATTTTTTCTCTTGTATGTGAATCTATGCACTTATATGTGAGTGTGTGTGCCGCACTGTCTTAATGAATGTGCACTTCCTTATGTAGTATATTTTTGTGTGTATGCATGTGCTTGTGCAGCCCTGGCTTTGACTACAGTCCTCCTCTTAGCTCACAGCATGCCCACTATGTATAACTAGTCATTAAGCCAGCTATTTTCTCTGCTATATACTTAGAAACACTCACACAAATGAAACTCAAAGTACATAAGAATCCAACGGAACCTTTCATTTTCTAAGAGTAAACATCTTAGACACTAAGAAAATAACTGGTTGATATTCATACTGGCACCCATTTGTGTTATTCACAGTGCATTATTAATGGGTGTTTCGGTCCCAGGGTCTTGAAATATTTTCCAGCGAGTAGGCGGAAATATTAGCAGCAAAAAGGCACCATTCAAGATGCAACACACACTTGTTGGCCAGAGACTGAGCACACAATGTTATTGCAAGGATTATTTTTTTTCTAAAATAACACAATAACTATATATTTTGCATCCATCACCTTCTTGACTTACACTATGTGGTTGCTCTGGAATGAATAATACAATAATATCCACATGCCAACATATACTTATACTTAAAAAACAAAATAGGTCAGGTCTGTCAGCGCCTTTCCAAACCACTCAGTTAACAGTCCCAAAAAATACATGTATGAGTGTTTTCTGATTTGCCCTACAATATGTCTGGCTCTGTATAGGAAACTAGAACTACTTTTATATCTACATTTATTCATTTGGCTTTTTTTTTTCAATGCGGCACACAAATGAGGTACAAACCAAGCAACAATAGCTGAAAGAGAAACCTTTGAGAGTAAACACTACGGCTCAGTTCCACGTTTAATCTGACACAGGTGCCAAAAGGTTGCAGGTGCATGAAGCATGTACCTGGTTAATGTTTGCAAAATATTGCTTTCACAGTTCAAATGAACCATCCTGAAATTTGGCAGGAAACAGGACAAGAATCACTCTATCCTTTGATCAAGGTATACACGCTTTGTACCTTTTACTACAGTGGAGGCAGTCGTTATTCACAAGAACTAGAAAAGGTTTCTTGCCAGGAAAACATTAAAACAGGTGAAAATGCAGCATATAAACTGCCATAGACCCTTACTGTTTCTCTGGTTAGGACAGTCTCAACATGCTTTTATAGACAGAGAGAAAAAAGATACATCCAGTGATAAAACATTCCTCTTGTTTGATATCTTGAAACCTGCCTTTCATCTTAAAGGTTTTGAGATTTGAAGTCTTTCAACAGGTAAATTCTACATAAATGAGAGTCAACACAGAGGTTTCACTCAGCAAAAGTTGCTATTGTTTAAAAAGCTGGTGAAAGAGGAGGAATGGAATTTAAATAAACCTAACTCTTTTTCCTGAGGAGGTTGTCTTTACAGAGTGTTTAGGTGGAGGAAATAAAAAAAGAGGTAAGTGAGAGTGTGGGTTCTAGGCCAAGATCTAAAACTCAGTCCCAAAACCAGCTACAGATCGTAAAAATCAACTACTTCATAAAAAGAAAACAAAAACCAGATGTCCAAAGTAATCTTCAGTCCAACAGTGCACTAACAACCCATAGCAGTGCCACCTGGCAACAAGCAGCAAGGTAGCATGCCGGTCAAACAAAGAGATCAGGTGAGCAAAGCCAACTGGCTTGATCCTTGCAACAGTCATTGTGTGCATTAATAACCTATGCAGTATACATAGATGACCACATGATGATGATCATCATAAAGATTTTATAATAACAAAAACTAATCTAATAAATATGATCACAGTGTTGCGCAGCAGAAGAGAAAATAATACTGCTGAGTGCTTTGTGAGCAACATAACTATGCCTTCATTTGCATAATAAGCAAATTAACGTAATGGATTTCATGTAAATTGCAGAAAGACTAAATATTAATCACTGGGCACACTGTCCTTGTTAGGAAGTCAATGAGTGTCTGTGTTTGTGTGTGTGTGTGTTTGGGTGTGTCTATCACATACCATCTCAATTTTATATGCATTAAACTGCTGATGCTTGATATCAGCTGCCACAACACACACACACACACACACACACACACACACACACACACACACACACAGAGAGATGCAGAATTGCATCAGCTGACTAAATCTGGCTACTGAGCTCAGGTTAGAGATTGTAATTCAGTGACCAGCTGATGGAGAGCTTTTATTATGAATCGGTAACAGGAATATGTGTTATGTTTATGTTTATTACATTTAATAAAACCCTACCTGCAGATGTACTACCTGGAAAAGAACAGTGAGTTGCTTGAGATTAGTGGGTGTACGGTTGAGATCAGTGTTGCCAAATGGGACAAAAAGTAGCCCAATCAGAGTCCAGAACCTGCCCGATCATCATAAAAGTAGCCCAGTTTTTACATATATCAATCCAGTCACCCCTGGTTTACTGTTCTATGAGCATGAGTCTACTGAACTCAGCTCATTGTCAATCTCATCCTACTTGAATGAGATGAGGGGCCGATTTACTGGAATATGGTGGAAACCGCCCAAATGGTACAAAAACCCGCCCAAAACAACTTTACCCACCCCATCAAAAAAAGAAGCCAATAGTAGCCGTCAATCTCGCAACACTGGTTGAGATATGTAGGGTCAAATACTGAAGAATCAAAGAATATTTAATGGCTTCTTATGGTGACCCAAATTTACTGAAAATCAAGGTAGTTTGTGCTTTTTGGTTTCTTTTTTGCTTGCATAATATGTCCACAATCACAACAACAAATCAAATGAAATTGATAAGCAGAATATGAATTGGAAATTTTAACACTACCAAACTCATGTTGTACATATACTTGTGCTTATCCATCAGCTTCACGGCACTATCATATCTTAACTTTTTCCTATTATCATCTTGCTGTTAATTTCCCTTTTTCATCCCACCTACTCCTTCTGTCTCTCTCATTTTCCCTCCCTCCCTGTCTCTTCTCTCAGCTTTACTTTCTTTCTGTCTTGCAGGTTAAAGCTATAAAATAAAATAAAATAAAACCAACAGTACTGATGACTGAAACAACTGCATGTATAGCAAAGAAGTATCACCAGCATCTCAAAGACAGAGAGAGAGAGGGAGGTGTGGGGAGATAATCAAGGATGGATAGATAAATAAAGATAAGAGAAAAACCAGAGAGCAAGAAATCAGCAAGCAGGCGCTAAAAAAAGCAAGAACGCAGAAAAGAAAAAGGAATATAATAAAGAAATCGGAAAAGTCTGAAAGAAAGCAGAAGGCAGAACGATGGTACGGAAGACAGTATAAGCTTTCTTTTCCTCCTTTCAGACTGTGTAAGACATCAATTACTCAGTAGGAAGCCACCTCCATTGGAACCCCATTACTGATAGAGTTATCTGAGGGGAAGATGAAGAGATGATCAGTTAGAAACAGAAGGATGGAGACCGACAGAGAGACAAAAGGGGGGTGCTGAGGAGTAATAAACTGGCTAAGGAGGGAAGAAGAACAACCTGCGTTTCTATATCAGCCGTCAACTCTTCTCAGCAACCAATATGAAGAAGAAAATACCACTCAAAATGAGAAGAAAGCTAAAAATTATGTACCCTTACACAATAAGGAAGACATGGAGCATAAGTTCAAGCAAGAAGGCTATCTATGTAGACTATCTGCTCTCGTATCAGCTGATTAGGGGCGTTACTCTCAGTTAACAAATCAGATTCCGCCACGATCTCTATCGGCCTATCACGTCCTGGCTGCCAAACTTTAAATCTGTTCTTCTCTCTGTCGTTGTCAGCTGTCATTTCAGTGCGAATCGCTGCAACCCTCCGCCACCACTGTTCTCCTCTACTTCACCTCATCAGCACCCAAGTCAGAGATCACCAGAAGCCCGCTCCTCTTCTCATCATCCAGATCCTAATATCTCCTTATTCATCACCACCATCAGTGTCTATAGGCTCCAGCAGAGGATATCCTACTCTACTCTCGCCTTAACTTCCCCCTTATGAATACGATGAAATCACGATGGGGTCTAATCGCCAAAGACTTTTCACATTTTCATCTCATTATGTATGTTCAATAAAATTATTGTCACTTAAAGAGTGAGATGGGGAAGTGCTGATTGTACTATTGAAGGGAGAAGATGGAGCAAAACAAATTTTGTAAAAAAAAAAAACAAAAAAAGGTTGAGCTGGGCCACAAGCCAAAGTGGAACACTGTACATTAACATCAATTAATCATTATCACATTAACTTTAACACATCAGTGTAATTAAATGGGCTGCATTTATATAGCGTCTTTCTAGTCTTCTGACCACTCAAAGTGCTTTACACCACATGTTCCATTCACCCGTTCACACACCATCATACACTGATGGCCGAGGCTGCCGTGCAAGGTGCCAACCTGCCCATCAGGAGGAGTTTCTAATCATTCACACACACTCACACACCGATGGCACAGCCTTTGGGTGAAAATTTGGAGTTCAGTATCTTGCCCAAGGACACTTCGACATGCGGACTGGAGGAGCCGGGGATCAAACCGCTGATCTTCCAATTAGTGGACGACCCGCTCTACCTCCTGAGGCTTTGGCTCAGGAGGTAGAGTGAAAACAAATGAAAGCATGACTGAAAATATTGGCAGCCTCTAATGGCATCAACACCAGATTTTAAGCAGTGTCCCACAGAGCTGGATTAAGCAGGAATCTGCTGAATTGCTTTATGGTACAAAGGGATATTGTTTTATGGCACAAAGCAGAAGGTGGGTGCTGTTCTTCCAGCATACTGAAGGTGTATTAGAAAAGAGGTGAGCAGCAGCCACCAAATCCGCCTTCGATGTTTACCCTTTTCAGAAAAGCCAAAGAGATAACGCCCTCCAGGAAATGGAGGTCAAATGGTGTTTATAGCAGATGCAACCCTGTCTCCTTTACAATATCTACTACTAAATGGTTTTCCCAGTTACATTGAGATGGAAAAAGTTTTTTTTTTCTGAATTATATTCCCCGGCAACATTTTTTCTAGTGAAGGAAGTGCTGCATTTATGTACTGCATGCTGGCTGTATGTACTGTAAAGTGCAGGACCTTGACATTGGAGATCAGGGTTCACATCCTGAGTCCCAGTTTCGCCCTGTCTAGTGTTTCAAAGTAGAATTTTCCAGTATTAAACCATGAGCACCTCAACATAATCATAAAAAAAAAGTTTATTCATGCTTTAGCTGCTACGACCAGATATCTTATTGCAAGAGTATATATGTTTGTATATTAGGAAACCAAATGAAACATTTTACCGATGCGTTCAGTATCAATATTTTGCAACTTGCCAGAATTAACAAGATTTACTTGTTATGATGTTAGGAAACGTGATCCGGGCAGCATTGTCTTTAAAATGTTTTTGCAAATTAGAATCCTTTCAAACTCATTTTAGGGTCTTCATCACCTAAGCCCTTGAAAAAGCTTTCATGCTCACTAAAGTGTCATCTAAGCAGCATAGTTTCCAAATGCAGTCCTCAAGTCTTCATCTTTTAGGATCCTTTTCTGTGTTTACTGTTTTCCACTTAATCGAATTTGAAAAACTATACTTCATCAGCTCTCTTCTGGTATAGCAGTGTCCGATGATCAACAAATCAACATTAAGCCATTAAATCATGCTGCAGAATATCACATTGTAAATTGAAATGTTCAATTCATATGCACTGGTTAGTCTTAAAGTGTTAACATGAAACAATTAATTTAGCAACAGGGGGACACACAGACAGTAAAGATACACTGAGTGAATCTGCTGCACATCCATGTGGGTGTTATTTTTCATTCAGGATGTTATCTCTAAAATACAAATATGTCACAAAACCACATATTCCACCTCAAAGAATTTACGAATAACGTATTGAGAATTTCCTTCTGTATCATATTCTTATTGTTCCTCCAGCTCACAAATTTGTCATTGAATTCATACATTAAGTCTCTTGTTGAGACTGTGACTTGTGATTTCTCGGCATTTGAAATATGACACATTCATATTATTTTTATTTCTAATTACTTCTCTTACATTTTACAATTTGACAGATACTCCTGAGGTTACCTGGTTAAATAAAAGTTATTTACAATCTTTACAAACACCTCCAAACACCAACACATACTGAGCTATACAGTCTTTTTAAAGGGTGGATGCATCATTTTTAATAATAATGCACAACTAGGGTACTGAATTATTACTGTATATTCATGTAACATCATATTTGTCCACTCATTAGGTATGATGGTGTTAAAAAGCAACATTGCCATGTTCAAAGATCTTAGCAATTAACTTGGCAAGTACATTGTTGTTATTACTAATAGGAATAATTGTCAAAACTACAAGATCTAAGTTGTAATAAACAGGAATTGTCCTTTAAAATTCTTTGCAAACTACTGATGTAATGCAAAACTAAACTGCATCTGTCTCACTGCGTAAGACACCGACAAATACAAAATGTGCCTGTTTGGAAAGATTCTTTGTACATTTGGTGGAAGAAAATTTCAGCCAAAACGAAACTGATTGTGGATGCAACATCGTGTCCTGTGTATTCAAAGTACTGTGTTTGCGTGCGTGTTTGTGCGTACTGAAAACTAATTCTGCACAACTCAGATGCCATTAGTCAGCAAATGTGTGTGTGTGTGTCTGTATGTGTCTTTTATGTACGCATGTATATATGTGTGTGTGTCTGTGTATGTGTATTGTGTATTCATAGTGTGTACTCATTGTGTAGAACTGAGATGCCATTAGCCAGGAAACAGCTCCCACAAGACCCTTTTTAATCAACTGGCCCAATCATTGTTGTGGAAATAATTATAAAAGAGTAAGAGAGTGTGTGTGTGTGTGTGTGTGTGTGTGTGTGTGCATGTGTGTGTGTATGAGAGAGAGAGAGAGAGAGAAAGAGAGAGAGACAAAGGACAACAACAAAATAAAGAGCAGAAATATGGAAGAGAGAACAAAAAAGGCAGATAATTATGCAGCTTTCCTCAACAGATGCTGCCTATGGTGCCAAGATGATGTGTGGATGGAGACAACAACCCATACTACACGCACACACACACACACACACACACACACACACACACACACACACACAATTACTATGGGAACAAATAGTGCAATTTGTTTGTGTACATGTATGTGAGAATGTGTACTATTCAAGTGTGTGTTTGTGTGTGTATGCACATTCTTTTTCTTTGCGTGCACACGTTTGTGTGTGTGTGTGCAATATGTTTGTGTCACTGCGAGCGCAACTGTAATCTGTTTCTTCTCCGTCAGAATGACGTCAGCGTTTAACTCAAAAGTGGGCCACAGCACAGCTGTATCTGTGTGTGTGCCCATAGGATATGTGCATGTTTGTGTGTATTCTGTGTGTATGTGTGTGCAGGATTGAGAAGGTTACTTGGGAGGTCATATATCAGAAAGGTACACTGTATCCTCTTTGTGTCAGTGTCAATCAGAGTCAATGGAAACATACACGGTTTGCGTTCCCTAGAAGAACATTTGTGTTTGTTCATGTTAAAAGACAAGTAGACTGTTTCATTTTGACTGAAACAGTCCCGTACAACATCAATGATGTCATACTTTCTTCCACTACTAAATCACAGAAGGCATTGGGTATATGTTTGTGTGAGTGTTTATGTGTGTGTGTGTTTGTGTGTGTTCTCAGCTATAACTACACACATCAACCTTCTACTGTAGCACCAGACAGACTTTGCGTCAGGGAAATGATGCCCTGAGGCTAAAACTGTCACAGTCACCTTCAGCCATGCAAACTGGCAATTTTTTTAGGTACACTAACACACACACACACACACACACACACACACACACACACACACACAAATGCTCTCTGCTCTTTGTACAGCATTGTGTTAATGCCTTTTAACAGCTGAACACTTATTTTATTTAATGATTTATTGGGGTTTGTGTGCAGTAGCTGCAGGTACTGCAGACAATTATTTCATGGTTTGTTTTTATTCTTTCAGCATATTTGCATCATTCTGTCATAGCTGCCGCAAGGTGGTGCACTAAATGGCATCATGTGCATTACAGATGATTGTCTTTGTCTCCAAAGTGTTTAGATGTTGTGTTGACCTTGTCTTTTGTCCTGGTGTCATCGTATTGACATACTTGGTATGGTTTATGCTGAAATGTTCTGTTCTGTTTTGCCCTCAGGCCCTGTGCTTCTAACACAGCAGCAAGATGAGTCTTCTGTCATCTCTGTCTCTCTGTGTCGCCGCTCTCTGCTGCATGAAGAAATGTAGGAATGCGTTTAGCTGCAAGTCCTAAAACTAAAAATCGAAGACTGCATTCTATTCAGAAAATCCCAATTTGCTGTTGAAATGAAACATTGATGTTTTCCTTCACCAATTTTGGTATCAATATGTCACTTTGTGTCTTTGTATATCATATGTAGGCCCTCAAGAACCTTTTGGCAATTTTCTCCTATACTTTCTTATGTGGCTCTGTTTGCTTTTCTTTCTCTCTGTCTTTCTCTCCTCTTCCTTTCACTGTTTTTCCTCAATCATACTGTTTATTCTTCATCAAACTGTCCTCACAGTGAGACCCTGGATGCTGAGATATGTCCTTTAAACATGGCCTCAACAGAACACAGGATACAGAAGGAAGGGAGAAAGAGAAAGGGAAGAAAGGATGAGTTTCGCCTCCCTCAGAGCATGTTTTCAGCACTTCAGTGACCCCCTAAGAAACTAATAAAAACTCTTTTTTTGGCCCTTGTTAAAACTATTCACACCTACTGCCTTCTCTTCTCTTTCTTGCACATGCAAGCACAGTCTCTTCTTGCTCTGCACTGCCTCAAATCATTTTTTCACCTTGTTAGTGTTTTTTTTTCAGACAAAGACAGGAGGGAGAGGGGGATGTGAGACAGAAAATGTTAAAGCACATAAGCCACGTATATAAAATAATCATTCGCCAACAACCAGCAAGGTGTGAAGAAGCAACATCACTAACGCCTCCTTTTCCTCTGCCATAAAAGCAAACCCGCAACAAAGTGAGAATACTGTCAAGCTATGTTCCTTAGTCTTATATGCTTTTTCTTTTTTCCCCACATAAAATGACCTTTGTCTCTCACAGCTGAGGTGCAGTCCATGTGATATTGATGCATTTGAGGTGAACTGAGTCATACGCATAAGCACAAATAACCTGGATTTTCCGTTTCCCCCCCTTTTTGTTCCCCTCCCCCTCTCCGTTCCTTTCATTCTCTGCTTCCTCTCAAGTCTGTGAATTCTGAATATTCAGGCATACAGACAAAGATTCAGAATGCTGCCTTTGTGATAACCTGGAGGCACATTTCTCTGTATAAACAATATCCTGGAGTTTGGCTTTTCCCATACAGCATATTATCATCATCCTGCAAAAAGGCAAAGTGTCCACAAAGTCAGGTTTTTTGAGGGACTGAGGAATAAGTTAGTTAGAGTTTTACATAAACTTTTGGGCCTGTTATGAGACTGACAATGCCAGTCAGTTAATTTAACAAAAAATGTTTCAATTGAGTGTTTGAAGTAGCACAACCTTTATGAGCTTCTAGTGGGGCTTCAGACCTTCAGAACCAACTGTGATTGCGGGGTAATGCGGGATTATCTATTATTTACCCCCCACACCTTTCCAACGTTGGAAATGAAGGATCTGCTTCAGACAATTTTTCTAACTTTCTGAAACCAACAATCCAACAATCCAACGGCCACTTCACATAGCAGTTGGCTGGATGTGCAGAGGTGTGAATGTAGGCAGGATTTGAATTTCTCTTTCAAGCTCACTTTTTGTGTGTACAACCCGTTGCAATGCAGATTAATTGACTACACAAATCCATTTAAGTAATTATTTTATTTATATAGCCAAATAGAAAACTTTGATGGAGGAAAAAGTGGAAGGAGCCCTGGGAAGAGCAACAGAGGGACAGACTTGAGTGACATTTGTGAAAAGCTACCACTGGGGAGTTGAATACCAGTTTACCATACGTACCATAAATGGTATAATGCACCTTTTAAATGGAATGAACTGCGAACTGCCCTCAGACTTGAGTCTTACATTCCTCTTGGAGATTTTAAAGCTTTATTATCTGATGTTTTTATGATTCTTGTAACTGTTTTTTATTAATTCCTTGTATTGTGTAGTTGTGTTGTTTCTGTCTGCTGATTGTGTCTTATTAATAACTTTTAATATCAATGAGGCTACTTGATTAAATAAAGATTAAATAGAATTTAAAAAATCACATCATTGAACATAGTATGAGTTATACTTACTTTTGTATGATCATAACAGCATCAGGGAGTTTCAAGATGGCAGTGAATGCACTAAAAGAAAAAGCTTGAAGAGCTCTTAATACAATTAAGAGACAATTTTATAATTTATAATTAATATCTGGCTTAAAATATTTGATTTTGTGTCATCCTGTCCATTGCACTGTATGGTAGTGAACTACGGGGTCCACTCAGTCATCATAGCTGGACACAATCTTTACATGCAGATACATTTACACGTACACAGACAAATACCAACAAATGCATGTAGAGCAGAATTAGGCAGATATCCACAGATAATTAACATTCAAAAGAAAGCTCTCAAATTCTTTAATCACCTTAAATCCAGCCCTCTAGACATCCTCCATTCCAAAACCCTCCAAACTCAAGAGCTGAGCCCAGGAAAGAGTCCCCCTCTGTCAGTGTAGCGAGTATTACTACACTTAGAAATTAATAATAAGCACTAGTAAATTTTAATAGGGACACCACTTCCATTGATTAATTAATTAATAATAATTAAGTAATTAATTGATTAATTCATTAGGAGGAAAAATAATTAAATTAATCAGTCTTATGCCTAAAAGTTGTAAATTCTGAATATAGGGACCCCCATCTTCTGATATAAAGGAATAAACAGATACTAATAACGATTTGTATATAATAATAAATCAAGATATTTATTTACCTACCAAGGGATAGAGATGAATGGGAAACACTAAGCATATATATATATGGATGAATGATTGAATGAATGAATGAATCAATCAATGGGTAAATTAAACTAACAAGTTATTGTCAACAGAATGAATGAATTAATCGATGAATATTCAATAAAAAGAGTCAATAAAAGCCAATAAAAATGACTCTCGCGTCAGGACAGAAGCATGGTAGATGGTTTTCCTATTGTTTCCGTGGTGATGAAGGCTTGATGATGGGTGAACTTCCTGGGAGATGCAGAGCAAGGCGAAGCAGACTCGGTTATCCTCGGGTCGCCAGAGTAACAACCAGGTGAGAACCGTTGCAGTAGGTTCAGTGAAACAGTTTTGGTTCACTGCTTCTCAGGAGGATGAATCCAGTCTCACACTAGCTGAGGCCACGTAGTGGGCACACACAGCAGGGAGGAGTCCCAGTCTCGGTGCATTCAGTGGCAGGCTGCAGAGTTGGATGCATGGAGCTCTGAACTAATCAGAAAAGTCCTTGGAGAAGTATTTAAAAAGTTTAACAACATGATAAAAATAGGAGATTACAGAAATAATAGATTATTCAAATGGCAAATGGCGTGGCTTGGCTTGTGGCTTAGGCATCTTTGCAGTCTTTCTTCTTAGTTGACAATGTAAATATAAATGAAAAAGACAACATCTTGAACCCAACACAGGCTGTCACGACTGATGAGGCTGAGAAAACACAAGAAGCAACAGTGGTCAGCAAGCCAAAGAAAAAACCAGAAGAAGAGCACCAGACAAAGAGTTGTAAAACTTCTTAGAGTCTAGGAGGTGTGTTTTGGAAGAAATAGGATCTTTGGCGCTCTTTTGGGGGAACACCTTGGGTTACTAATTCATTTCTTTGTGTGAGGAGAAAACTGACCTTCACATAAAAGGGGAATATTTTTATTCTTATATAATATTTGAAGACCATACGTGCTTGCAAATCGAATACTCACTCATTTTCTCTTGTCAATGCCATCAACAAATCATGAACCAGTGAGAAAACACTTAGAAATTGAAATACTGAGCAAATAAAATACAGAATAAAGTCAATAAACCTTCATTTTCTAATCTGTAATTAAATATATTAAGAAAGCATTATCCTAGCAATAGAACCATAGCTAAATAATACAATTACACTTGTTAATATCAAATAAATCAACTGTAATAATATGTGTGGCTTATAATTAACAAATTTTGAAGCAGAGTGTGAATTTCCAAAATATCAAACTAATTAAATTGTTCTAAAACACAGTAAAAGTTAACATGGGTTAGTCAAGAAATTACACATTTAGTATCTGAGTTCCGCTTAAGACATTTATTGTGCATTAAAAAAAAAAAAAAAAAAACGGAGAAGGAGCTACTCAAAGGAATGTGCTTCACCCAAAATTTACAGCTTAAGTGATAGTGAGCTTGCAGAAGAAGGGAGGATGGTTCATTCAGGTCGGTGCAGTCTGTTTCTGAAAAGAAAAACAAAGTCGTTAATTCCACTGTCCGTTTTCCTCCCGTGGCTGGTGGAGGAAGGCACAGGTTTTTAGTCCTGTTCATGTCTCCTTGACATCCTTATGCCTTTAGGTCAGAGGTCATTGGGTCCATGTGTGTGTGTGTGTGTGCCTCTTGCACCAACACAGACATACTGTTAGACCAAAAGAAATCCTAATGTTTCTGAAAGAATTCAACTTTCTTTTGTTGGGTTTGTTGTCCTACATGAGACTAACTCCCCCTTCTCTGACACACACTGACCAGTCTCACACCAACACTGCTTTCCAAACACCAATCAGAGTAAACCGAATTATAACGCAATTTAAAGAAACCTCTTTTGGAACATTAGAAAGAAGTAAAAGCCAAAAGATAAGATTGTTATCTGGCCCTAAAAAGAGATTAAGAGTTGGCAGAATATCTCTCCACTGTCAGAAATAGAAAGCACAGACAAATCCTAACCAAGTACAGGCTCAGTGACCAAAAACTAGCAATCAAAAACGGATACAAACAATCATTGTAGCCAAAAGAAAACAGAATATGTGGTCACTGTTACACAGGTGAGGTTGAGACAAAGATGCACTTCCTCATACAATGTAAAACATTCAATGAAATGAAGAACATTTAACAAATTCAACTCTGTAATTTCAGAGCTCAAAAGCTTAATGATCTATCAAAATTAAAAATTTTCCTAAGAGAAGGAGGCATATCTAGCTGCCCAATATGTATTAACATGCCACAACCTGAGGGACAGTGGAAAACATAAACACACACACACGCTCATAGGATATACTGTATATATATATGATGAATATATATATCAATCTTAATGTTGTGTTAATGTTCATATTATTGTTATATTGTACTGTCCAAATATTTGGACAAATTATATTTTGATGCTTTGGTAACACTGTTCTCAAAGACTTTCATGCCAATAAAGGTTGTTGAATTGAACTGAATTGAATTAAATTAAATAGAAAAAAGGTGACAGATGTTATCATCACATTATATTTCTACACGTAATGACTTTAAAATGCTTTAGAATTGCTTTTCTAAGAATATATGACCTTATTTTTTTTGCCAAGCTGTTATTGGAGCCATCATCCAATATGAACGTTTTTTTCATTTTTTATCAGCAGTGATTAGTTTTTACACTTTTACATTTCACCGTTACTTATACAGAAAAGCTTCATTGAGATAAAATTCAACATGGTAGCAACAACAATAAATTACCTAACAACACCATAAAACAAATAACACAAAAATGTGTCCAGTTCTATGGTATCCATATCTGTTGGGGAAATAGCTATTGTGTGTTTGTGTGTGTGCTGACATTTTTTAATGCCACACTCTGTGATCCAAATTTAAACTAAAAGTCAGATTTGGACTATTTCTTCAATCAGTATTATTTTTCCAAATTTATACAGTAACTCAAATTCATTAGCTTTAATATTGCTCATATTGTTTAGGTCACAAGAAACTATATTATCATCTCATTGATACAATTTTCAATCAAAGTATAATATGCAACTCAGGCAGAGCTTTAGTCTTATTTGACATTATACAGTAGGCTACACCAGTGGTCTGGCTTGGACCCAGAGTCATTAAATGTTTTGATACTTGCTGCTATAATGTCAGAAACAAACACCAAATTTTCTGCAGGGTGCTGATAACATGCCAAGTCAATTAAAAACCCATTCATGTCAGCAGCTTGCTCATATTTGCAGGAGGCAGGACAGCTGAGCGGCTAGAGCGACTGCTCTATAAACAAAAGGTCACCAGCTTGAGTGCATTAACAGTCATGTATCCTGCTTCTGATTAAAAGGGCACCAATCCCTGCAAATTGCAATGTCAGCCAAATTTGTACAGTATTGAATTATGTAAATTTAAATTACCTGTCACGACATGAGCTGGATGAGTAAATATTTATTCTTTAAAAGGCTTGTTTATGGGGGTGAATTTACAAAAACTGGGGTACACTCATGGCTGTAGCTAGGAGTTTAGAAATACTGAGGTCTTGAGTCCTGGTCTCGCTGGGGGGATCTGGGGGATCCAGGGGCGATAACAGATATTGTGACTGCAGCTAGGTAGCCTAACTGTTTATTCAAAGCTACTGCCATGCAGTGTAACTTTACTATAATGTATTAGCTTATTTCCCAACATGAAATTTTTTGCCACTTAAAATGTCAGCAGAAGCTCCTCATTGATTCTGTGTGCAAAAATTTGGACATGTCATGTTTTAAAAGCATATAGATTAATAGTTTGTGAGCTCGGATCTTGCTTCTTGTTTCTGTTCCTGTGGTGTAACTTGTGGTTACTTGTTTTCAGTGTGCAGGTCAGGTAGAATTTAATATGTAAGGCTACAGCCAGGCCTGTCATTGATGGCATTGACCAATCTTGCTTCGAGAGATATGTTATACAACCGGAGCGCCCCTCCTTATTATTGCCATTCTATATTGTTCTTAAATGATCTAAGATTATTTGTATCATCCATATTACCAATACTATATTGGTAAGGCCAGTCGTGTGTGCTTTGAAAGTGTGTATATAGGTTACAGCCCCTTCATCCACAGCGTAAATAGAATGAAATGATTGAAAGGACTGCGCTGTACGTGTGTTTGTCACATAATCTAACGAGTTGCACACGCAGAGCTGTTCAGCTCTGCTGGCGAGATGATGCCAACCTTTGTTCACAACACACCATACAACAAAGTAGTTTTAGCAATTTGTCACTTTAATTTAACATTTTTAAAATATATATATATTAAAATTTTTAAAAAAAAGACCCAGACAAAATACAGAAGAAATGACCTCAGTGTCCTCAATGGTAGCTAAGGGCCTTGGTACACTACATAAGTCAGTGAAACCCAAATAATATCAACAAGTCATCAGTAATGTCACAGATACTGTATACTATGTGTTTACATAAAGAGAAAAAAGACACACACACACACACACAGCACAAGGCAGTTTCACTTGTTATTGATGTGAGTAAAAATAAATCATGCTGACATGGCTTTTTCTCTGTACAGGTGATGGATACAGCCTGAGGGAGGCAGTACACACACACACACACACACACACACACACAAACACACACACACACACACACACACACACACACACACACACACACACACACACACACAGTCCCAACACTTGACTGTCCCTTGTTCCATCCCTCTCTCCTTCATCTTCTATGATGAAGTACATCGAAGGACAGACCCAATATGTTTCTTTTTCTTCCCTCCTGTTCTCCCTATCCTTCACTTCCTGCTGAGTCCTCTCTGCGTCACCAACTCAAAGGCAAAGTTTCTTCAGTAGGGATGACCCAACTTTTAGTGAAAGTAGCAAGTGACATGGCTACATTGCCCAAAATGGGGATATTAGAAAGCAGCATCACTGATAAAGGTAACACCTGTTCATTTACTCCAAGCCACAAAATTTGATCAGCACAATGTTTTCATCAGGTCAAAACATGGGTGTTACAGCTATTATATGAGGTTTACCATGTTGAAAATCAGTGCATAGGTCTATCCACCTGGTGCTTTTTTCAGAGCGCTGTGTCAGTGCTTTATTATCAAATCCACTCCGCTTGTTTATTGACACACATACATATGAGCCTGCAGCTAACGTTAGCTTGTCATTGACGTCCAGATGCCAGGTAGCTGAGTCAAGGTGTTGGATTTTAAATTATTTGCTGTTTGAAATGTTAGCAAATATATATTTTTAGCCAAATAAGTATATATCAGGGGCCTGTGCCACAAAGCTATTATGATGTTATCCAGCTAACACACACTCCTCAAACCTATGACAGTTATGAATTCAAGACTGTTGCTTCTCACGAAAGGTGGCAGATGGTTGTTATATTGATGCCTGTTGTCATGAACTGTTTCCCTAAATATTCATGTGGAGTACTTCTCAGTAGCAGTGTTATGTGTGAGAAAATATCTATGTAAACAAAGCCTCCAAGATAAGTGGCTAAAAACATAATGTAGCTTTGAGACACAGGCCTCAGGTCCTGCTGATTCTTCATAGCAGATGAATGTAGTTTATTGGAGAATAGAATAGATAACATTAAAGAAATTCATTTAACAGAAATTGCAATCGCATGCAAGCATAAAGAGATCCTCAAGGTTATATAAACAATAAGTGTTTTTTATTAAAGATGGTTCTGAATTAGTCATCGAATCAATTTCTGTACTTTTAGCTTTTTAATATCTTCATATAATATTTGATCTGGTGCCAGCCACTTCCTCTAGACTTCCTCTAGCCAGATAAAAGTATCAAACCACCTGTTAAAAAGCACCAGAATACAGGAAATGACATCTACTCTGTTAGGACCCCCAAACCCCTGTTAGATTGTCCCACCCACATTTTCAATGCTTCTTACACTCATGGGTCAAAATACTTGTTTTCAATATTGACATGAGTACCAATCCTATGAACCATGAATAATTTTGATAATTTTCTTTCTTTGCTAAAGTCTTCTAAAATGAGCCTTTGTATCTTTTTGCTAAACAGTAATGGTAACACAAGCAGAGATAAGTCCTAAACTCTTCAAATTGACTAAATATTCACCACAGTACACATTAATATCTATCTCAAGTTTGCTAACATTAGCCACCATAAGCTACTGGTAATGCAAAGTGAGGCTACAGCAGCAAACGCCTGAGTGTGTTAAATTGAGCAAGAGTATGTAGTGTTGCTTCTGAATGCAGCATTTCATCTTTCTTCTTTAAAAAGTTGCATAATCTCACTATGCTAGGTAACATATAGCACATGTTACAGTTTTATACAGTTTGTATCTACAGCTTTCCACTCAGAGGAGATTTGGGATAAAACTGGATGGTGTTTTTTCCCTGCTAAGCCTTTTGCTTCCTCTACTACCAGCTAATCCAAAAACTTTAAGACTTGGCTCTGTTTGTACTTAGAGAAAAGCACATATTTACAGTTTTGAAACATGTCTCGGAATAATGTTGGTTTATTGGTGAGGCGTCTAATCAGTCAGAGGAACATTGCTAAGAAAAAGGTGCAGATTTGCGAAAAAAAAAGGAAGGAAAATGTTTACATGCTTGTAGTTTTGCTGATATAAAACAACACAGCATCTCTCCTCTACTGATTGCTGTGTCTACATGTCTTTCAAAGTCTTCTCCCTCCATAGACGAGGTCACGTATACACTTTCCCTCCAACTGCCTCCTGAGCTTCTTCCTTCAATCCATCCATTCCCAGCTGTATTCCCCGTGTAACCTTGCCACAGTGCACAACCTGTCAGCTTTGCACTGACCTCTCTCTCTCACACACAAACACTCACACACAGGCACACACACACACACATAGACAGATACATGCATGGCTTATATTCACACACACCGTGGAAAACACTCAGATGCACACTAACTGAGACACTGAACTCACACATCATACACATCAAATGACCTTTTAGAGTATACAGACGAGCACAATGACAAAGAATCATGCTGTGTGCTCTCTCTCTCTCGCTCTATCTATCTCTGTCACACACACACACACACAACGCTGGATGACGTGGCTAACCCTAACCTACACACACACACACACACACACACAGAGTTACACAGTGACCCCATCCTCTCTCCCACAGGGATATGGAGTGTTGCTGTTTGTCTTCCGCACTGTTGAGCTCTCTTCAAGTGAACAGAAGATAGAAGGAGCGAAATAAAGAAGATGAAAAGATGGAGGTTGATTGAGAGGTGGAGAGGTTTCTTTTTGTTGTTGTTGTTGTTGTTGCTATTCATCAACCTCTGGATGGTTTTGTAGAGTATTTACTATAGCTTTATCTCAGTAACAAAGTACAGACAGTGTTTGAATCAGTGTTGGCACAAGACCTAAATGTCCTGAACGTCAGATCTTCAATCTGATAATCAGTGTTTCATATTTCATCCAGTATGCTTGAGTGAGAAAAATCAATAGAAAATGTCTAACTGTTCAAATACTTACAGACTTCACATGTATTGTACAGTAGATAAACGTCCTTTGGAGAAATTTGCTGTTTTGGCTGAGGTTGTGAAGTTGCATTTAGAAATACTGCTTTCTAAAACAAATAAAAAATAAATTAAAAAGGACAACGGGCACTCAAGCTGTACTGGGAGTCTACACTGAGAAGGTCCTTAACAAAACTACCAATCAAATAGCTCAACCAAAACCACCTGATCTCCAAAAGATATCCAGATGTGAACACACCAACCACCAGAGCCACAACAGCTAACATCATTATTAATAAAGGTTAGCTTTTTTGGACATGGTTTCCTTTTTAAATAACCACAAAATTATACAAACTTGAGTGGGGGGATCATTTTGTAGACATTTTGACAAGCCGTAACAGGAAAAGCACATGTAATTCATAACTTTTATAATGAATGCATCACATTTACTTGCCCTTGACTTGTGTATTGTGATGTTATGGCTTACAGCGACGGTGAGGCTTGTTAATGTTGGTTCCACCTGTGCCTGACTGCCATGAAAAAGTCTATTCCTCAGATATATCCTCCACCTCTTTATTGCCACTAAAGGAAGTTAGAACAAATTCAAATATGTTCTGTGTGCCGACAAGCAACTAAACGTATTACAACGTTTACAATGGATCATCCCAGACTCTGATGGCGGTTCAGAATGTACCACCTAATGGATCTTGATTAACGAAAAAACAAGTGGTAAAACTGCAGTCAGCCAAATAATGTGGGCAGGGTTGTAAACACAACTTGTTGAGCTAGCATGGCCAGTGGGCCGACAATTGCAGTCCACATAGTTATAAATTCTTGTTACAGCATTTTATCAAATATTTCATTGTCATTAACCTCTATCACTATCCTCACTGTAGCTGTGGCTTTGCTGTTTGTATTATTTTGCCATTTCCTGAATGAAAGGTTGAATCCACCTTATCTTTCAAGCCTGCTGGACATTGGAGAACCTGCTGGTTTTGTGTGTCAATCACATTGAACTCTATGCGAAGTGAAGGGGTCTGGGTAAATTCACATCCAGAAGTGAATGCCTCTCTCCCCATTCCATACAGAAATGATTGGAAAGCAAAATCTTGTGTGACTCCTGACTTGCATCTAAGTCCACTTTTTGCCATCCAATTATCTAGCCATCCACCCAACCCGCCTCCTCCTAATAAGGCAAATTGTCACATTATATTGACGTCATCTGAACTGCGTCACTTCCCCGGGTCATAGATACTACAGCCTCTATATGGCATAAAGGTAACTATATAGGTTGTTTTTGCTGGCCTGATTTTTAGGCCCTGTTTACACCTGGCATTAACATGGTCTCGGGTGATCTGATCACAAGTGGACAGCTCTAAGTACAGGTGTGAATGCACCCAAGACGCACTGAGGACGCGTTGAGATCCGATCACGCAGACCACATTTGGAGGTGGTCTGGGCCGCATGTGGCCACGTTCATTTAGCGGTGTAAACACAATGTGTCCTGGGCCACACAACTGCCGCCTACTCAACTGACCAAACACTCATATTTTCTGGCAGGCGAGGCACAGGAATTGAATTGTTGCTTACTGTGTTCAACTTGTTTAATAATTTCCGTCTTTCATGTGAATTAAAAGAACGTGATCCACCTCCCATTTTTTCCAGTTTTTCTCGTTTCCCTAACACGTTTTCCTCTTCAAATCAACATTCAGAATAGAAATAAAAAAAAACAAAACAGAAAATAGCTTGTTTTTTGCTTGTCTGTCTAAAAAAAATATTTCAGAAGCATGTTGCTGGATAGTTTCCTCTGTCCTGTCAAGTTGATAACTACAGTTTGTAGTTTTGCTGCGCTGCTCGACATAATGAGCTCAGGATTTATCAGGAGGACGGCTGCTTCACTCCAACCAGTCTGAACCTGGACTGTGTGTGTGTGCTGACTGTGTGATTTGTCCCAAATCAACCCCACATTCTGAGAGACCATAGACATTATTGTTCCTTTTCACTTTTGTTCACAGCAGTAAAATCTAAATCATGCTGCTGGCAAACAATACGTCTAATAATGAGGCAACCTGTATGAAACCTTACGACGGAGCCGTAACCCAACTTCAGTCACCAGTCTTCTAACCTGCGGCGATGCCTTTCAACTTCCTCAGAGGTGAATTCTTACACAATCCTCCTTCCAGCAATCCAGCAGTCCTCATTATGGTCACAAGTAAGTAGAGGAGAAGAGAGAAGAACTGGATCATTTGTAGACCAACAGTCATGCATATTTTGCAGAGTGGTAGCTGTACATATGCCTATTAAGAATACTCATATTTTACACAACAGTCACTGATTAGTATGTGCTATAATGTTCCGAGTAATATCTGAGGTAACTGATCTATTGTCCTAGATTTGTACAACATTTACATCACATAACTTTTAGTATCTAATAACACTATATCAGCCTCCTTAACTGCTATATTTCTGGCTCCGTTTCACCTGTTCTAGATCCACCACTGCTTTATGGGCATGCTCTGAACCCATCTGTGTGAGCAGCTGGTGTTCTTGCAGGACGACACTGCCCCCTGAGCTCCTCGGTATCACTTTTTTCAAGATGTTTTTCACATGTTCAGCCCTCCCACTGTGGTTGGACAGTGTCCTTGAGTTTGTAAAAGGTAATCTTTAAAACCTCTCTCTCTCTCTCTCTCTCTATCCGTCTGATTTGGGGATTATTTTTGAAACATTCCTCACTGCCATTTGCAGCTCTAAAAATACAGTATTAAATATCTTTTCCATTTTTTGTGACTGTGACACATGTCTACTTTTGAAAACAAAAAAAGCTCAGTAATCGACATGAGCAGGTACTCACAGAGCTTTGAAGATACATGGCTTTCATCTTGCAGCAACAAAGTCGGTGTCCCAGGGTTTAAAACATAACCAGCATGAAGCAGCATTCTCTTCCCTAAAGAGGTCTACAAAAGGTCATATGTGCAATCCAAAAACAGCCAAACAGAAGCTGGCAGTAATAAAATTATCGGTAGTGTTGCCATAGGCTGGAATGAGATGACTGTCACACCTTATCAAAGAACACAGGTGTTTACAGCTTGTCATAATTCTGCTTTTTTTAGTAGAAAACCAGCAAGTCTGCCCCTCTGTTAAAGCACACATTTGTCATTTTAAAATTTATTTGTTGTTGTAACTATATCACCGGGGGACTATAGTCCAATACAAACACAGAGTAAGTGCACTGAACTAATCAATGATTGGATGCAAGAATTTTCTTCAATTAAACAAAAAAAAAAAAAAAAAAAACTGAAGTAATTGTTTTTAGAGCCAAAGAAGTACAATTAAAAGTTAGTGTTCAGCTTCAATCAGTAATGTTAAAAACCACAAACCGAGCCAGAAATCTCGGTGCAGTCATGGACTCAGACCTGAATTTCAACAGTCACATTAAGACAATTACAAAGTCAGCCTACTATCACATTAAGAATATATCAAGTTTTAACTCCAGTTCTCAGATCTTTACACTGGCTCCCAAAGAATTGATTTTAAAATACTGCTGTTGGTTTATAAAGCACTGAATGGTTTAAGGCCAAAATACATTTCTGATCTGCTGCTATGTTGTGAACCATCCAGACCTCTAAGGTCATCTGGGACAAGTCTGCCTTCTGTTCCCAGAGTCAAAACTTAACATGGACAGACAGCTTTCAGTTTTTATGCTCCACATATCTGGAACAAACTCCCAGAAACTGCAGGTCTGCTCCAACTCTCAGTTCTTTTAAATCAGGGGTGAAGAGTTTTCTGTTTGCCGCTGCCTTTTATTAAATCAAATAATTATTCATATCTTACACTCCACTGTAACTTTTATTCTTTCATCTGTCTTATCCTATTTTAGCTTGTTTTATATTCTATTTCTATTCTCTTAGCTCTTTAATGACTGTTTTTGATTGTATTGTATTGTTTCTTTTGCACCTTATCTTGATGCTTTTTATGTAAAGCACCTTGAATTGTGCTATATAAATAAACTCGCCTTGCCTTGCCTTAAACTGAGCACAGTGTCACACAATGTTTGACTTTTCTAACTCTTTCATACCCAGGAATAGTGCTGTGACCTTGTTAAATTGAAGATAATAATTAGATTTCAGTGCTTTGCACTCTTTCTGTAAAAACCTCAAGACAGACTCACAGGATCCTCTGAGGTCGGCTTTATTTAAACTCCCAAGGCATTAGAGTAGCCTCCAACCGAGAAACATCAGAAATATTCTAGTTGGCTCTGTGGGTACAGTATCAGCTTTGCAATTACAAAGCTGTGTAATTTTGATTTAAGCAGCACACCATCTTCCAACGTCTTTATCTCTCATTATCACTGTACGACTGTTATGAAGTTGTCTTTTCTGCTTCTCTCCTTCTTTGAACTTACAGAAGTGGTGGTCAGAGGTAGAAGGAAAACCTGCTGCTTTATGGCTCTGAATGAAAACCTGCACCATCTTGAATGCTTCCTCCCTCTGGTTAATGACGACCCTAATCAGCCATTGGGTTCTGTCCCTGGAGCCGGCACGGACCCGTTGGCAGATGCCACTATCAGGCGCCACATCACCGCTGCTTCACCTTCTCACACGGCTGAGTAACCTGCTCGCACCAGCCCTTTCACACTCATCGTAGGGGTCTCCATGGTGAGACGTATGTCGGTCCGCTCCAGACAGGTGGCGGTCGTGTGTTTCTCTGGAGCTCACCTGGCCGACATTGATGGGAAACTACTGCCTCTCATCAAAAAATATCCCACTGTGAGTACGACTGTTGTTCATGCCGGTATCAATCATGTTTCAGCTTGAGTGGGAGCTGAGTTGGTAAAGGAACAATCCAACTCAATTGTTCAGTCTTTAGTGGCTCTGAGAGTTATTTTCTCCGGTCCCGTACTGTATCTCCGCCGGCATGGTTCGGGGATTTTCAGCTGCCTGTACGCGCTGGACTCTTGATATGTTCAGAACTTTGCCTTGTACCGTCCTGATTGTTTACAGCCAGGTAGACTTGAGGCTCAAATGCTTTCTGCAAACATTTGCAATAGTCTCCAATTGTGATCTCATCCTGTATCACCTTCTAAGGCTATTCCTGTCTCTCCCAGTAACAGAGTCCCCCGCTGGAAATGTAGCTGTACAGTCATTGAATACTAATAATCTGGTCCCTGTAAACCTTGCTGCTTCACCCCTTTGCCTCCTTGGCCAAAATGCCCTCCTTGCTAAATTGCTGCTCCCCTACGAGCCAGACCACAGCCTCAGATCCTCAGGCAGGGCCCTACTGGCCGAAGTGTTGGCTCAAGGCTCGCAGAATTGGTGAAATCTTTTAAATCAAATATCAGTATCGGTGCATCTCTATTTGTGACAGTTTAATTAATTAAAGAACAGAAGGACTATTTGCCCAACTGTCTGACTGCACTCCTCTCCTCACTGCAACTAAAAAAGCCATTTGTTTTCCAGCCGTTATTCAAGACTGAGGTTTTTGTCTGCAGGGTCTCAAACACTTGAACCCTGACTAGAGAACTTTCCGCCTGCAATTACAAAAACCATTAGTCATGCTTGAAAAGAAGAAAGGCTCTTCAATTTGCTGGATTGATGACACTGAACCTAACAAAGACTTCGAGGCACAGATTCTGCACCTAAAAACAGCATCAGGAGGGATCAGTAACCAGACCAACAATACAGTGAAATGTTTGAAAGCCTGTGTGTGCCCTCTCTTAATTTCCTATGCAACATTCAAACTTGTGTGATTTGCTGATTTGGCAATGTGATGCACTTTGCATCTTTAAGCCAATTGTCAAAGGTCATCCTTGAGCCGTCCCATGAGGGATGGATCATGTAAATGACCAGACACGAAAATAATAAAAACAACTATTGATTGATTCATTCAGTTCTTCCAAACAAAAGGTTAAAACTTTGATAATCTTAAAATTAAATTCCTCTTTCAAAAATATGTGTCAGCTTTGATGAGGGGTGTGTGATGGTGGGCACTTTTGCAATACAGCTGTGCAATATATTGTGTAATGTGACTTGTTACCATGGTATCACTTTTCAGATAAATACAACTTACTGTAGAAAGTGAGATTTACATTATTGTATTTGCAAATACTTTAGGTAAAAGGGTTTGAGTAGTTTTTCCACCACATTACACACAAATTCAGACTTAAGAGTAATGCACTGTGCACTCAGGCTTTTACAGAGTGACAGTGTTTCAACAGTTGGCTCCATACTGTATGTACTTACTGGCTGACGCTTTAAGGTGCTCTTACTTCACCTTCCCAGACAGCTGACAGCTTCAGAAGAGTCGGATGAAAAGGCCACGACCTCTGGGATGTTTTCCAGCTGAGCAGCGCTCTGACCTTGGTCACTTTTAGACGGTAATTAATTAAACCACATGATTCCTGACTTTCTGCTTGGCCCCTACCTACCTGTGTGTGTGTGTGTTTAATATATGTGTGTGTATACATGAGAGAGAGACAGAGAGAGAGAGAGAGGGAGAGAGAGGAAGAATGTAACTGTTAACTTGTGTGTGAAAAAAGTGTTTGAGAAAAAGTGTGCGCTTGTGTGCGATAGTTGCATCAGACTGAGTGATATATGAGGATGTCAGAGTACAGCGGGGCATCATCCGACAACTAGGTCCCACACACACACACACACACACACACACACACACACAGATATGCTCACAGAGAGCTAGGTCAGCAGTGAGGGGCCTCTGAGCCAGCAGTAGGTTAAAGTCTTAATGACGGACATTCCTCTCCTGAAACTTCTTTCCATATGTTACAGGGAGACTCCCTCAAATCATAATTTTTCACCTTGTTAGAGGAGCTTCTTTGGCTTAAGACAGCAGGAAACAGAGAAGGGAGAAGGACGAGGAAGGGGAAGAGGAGTGAGGAGGAGAGGAGATGAAACATCAGAAGAGGTAAGTAAGAATGAGACAAAGAAAGAGATAAAAAGGAGGAAATTGAGTTCGTTTTTTTTGTTTTTTCACAACCTCGTCTATGTTTCTTTGCTTTGTCCTCCTATCGGATGAGAGGAGAGAAGGCAAGAGAGGACAGCAGAGCTCAAGTGACAGGAGGAATGATAAAAGGTGGAGGATTTTTCATAATTCACAGAAAGACATTTTCTTGATCCTCACCGGATTACACGAGAGAACGGAAGAGACAGGGGAAGACAGAAAGAAAGACATAAAACAACAGCAGAGGAGAGGTGGGAGGAGGGAAAGGAGATGGGAAATAAGGGCACGGTTGTTACATTTTTTTCTGTGTCTTTATCTATATTTTAAGGAGTATTTCTGTTCGGTGTTGCTCACAAGTGATGCTACATTTCCCTACGCCTCAGCCAGGATTATTCTGATGGATGATGCATCAGAGCATAACACCTGTCACAAAAAAACAGCTCATTTGACAAAAGCTCATTTGTGCCACAGGAGAAAGAGCACAGAGACTGTATCTAACCTGCTACAGGCTGATCCGCCCACACGCTGGAAACAGTTTAAAACCACTTTTCAACTTTATCTTTGTGTGTTTGTATTAGTATGTACTCCCCTGCAATTGTCAGAACTCGCTGTATCTGGTAGGAAGATTTATGCATCCCTGAAATCCTGCGCCTGATGATGCAAGCGGGATCAAAAAGTGGCAAGCTCAGAGACATCTAATCATTCTCGTTAAGAAGGCAGAGATAAAAACGGCCAGATAAAAAACGGCAGGACTTTGAAACAAGTAAAAATGTATTTGTTGGTTAACCTGTCTGCTTTGTTTGCTTCCGCTTTAGCCTGCAACAGCATCCGACATGCATTTAAAGTTGACAATCAGTGATGCTGTTTTTTGACAAACCAAGCTGAATAATATAGCTTTCTGATTTGTGACACATTACAAAAATGGTAAAGGTGGTGATCACACTGCAGCTCTGGTCCTGATCACACTGAAGCATTTTTTCTTGCAGTGAGAGCTGCCTTCCTGTTCCTGCAGCAGGTAACACATCACTGTTCAACCCTGTCTACTAGAAATTATGTTCATATACGACTAAATTGCAACAGCAAATATATTTTGCTGGAAGGGTAATGCTGGCTGAGTTACATTTTCTCTCAACATAATGAGACAATTGTTTTTACTTGTTTTGTAAGCTGCAAAAATGCTGATGCTGAACATATGAGGGAAATGTTCAGTGACAAGGTAGTTATTTTTTATCCCCACCAAAACATCTGATCTTGCAGTACAATATCTGCTTGTAGTAACATAATCTAGACAGTGAATGCCAATGCAACATAATTGGGAAAACAATTTTGCAGTGTATAAATGTAATTTACTAAAATTTAGTAGTGTATATATTTGTAATTTCAGTTTAACTTTTTCAACCGCCAAATGCAATGAATTTACATTATTTTTTAATGACAAAATTCTTAACATCAGTTGCAACATCGCAATTACTAACTTAATTGCTAACTATGACATACCTCCACCACTGCGTGTTAATGGTCTCAAGCATTTTTCCGCTGTAGACTCCAGAGATCTCACTGATGCTATAAATCTTCTTAAGTCCTCTACCAGTCCCCTTGATTCACTTCCAGCATCCTTTTTTAATCTGTTTTTAATATTTTAACAGATGACATCTTGTCAATATTAAACTGTTCCCTCCAGACTGGTATCTTTCCCCACTGCATGAAAACTTCTGCTATTAGACCACATCTAAAAAAGAATAACCTGGATCCAAATGCACTAAGCAACTATAAGCCAACCTCACCTTCCTGAGTAAGTTCAGTCATTCAGAAGGTTGTATATCAGCAACTAAACTGCTATCTTACAGATAATATTTATGATAAATTCCAGTCTGGCTTCTGCACATCTCATAGCACAGAATCTGCTCTTCTAAAAGTTGTTAATGACATAAGGATCAACAGTGACAATAAAAAAACCTTCAGTCCTAATACTCCTAGACCTAAGCTCTGCATTCGACACAGCGGATCATGGAATTCTTATGGAAAGGATAAAAATACTGGGTGGGTCAGTCCGGCAATGTTCTCCAGTGGTTTGAATCCTACTTGCATAATTGAGAGTTCATTTTCAACACTTGGGGACTTCCACTCCAACAGACACAAAGTGTATCTGTAGTGTACGGGGTCCCACAGGGCTCCATCCTAGGTCCTCTTCTATTCAACCTTTATATGCTTCCTCTTAGTTACATTATCGGCAAACTTAACATCAGCTACTATAATTATGCTGATCACACTCAGCTTCTCATCTCCCTATCCACAGATGACTTCCAACCCATAAACTCCTTAGTCAGTTGCTTGGATGAAGCAAACTTCCTTCAGCTGAACAGGGGGAAGGTGCTAAAGCCCAGAGACAACTTGTCTGTGAGCACCTTGAGTTCAGATCACTAAAAACAAGTGACCAGATTAAAAACCTAGGTGGAACCATGCAGGGTGAACTCAGCTTTAAGGATCATATTAACAGCAATCTTTCTTTCTCGATGTGACTCAGAGAAACTCATGCATGCATTTGTCATGAGAAAGCTGGATTATTGCATCTCTGCTCATGGGCCTTCCAAACAAAACAATCCTTAGATTACATTTTATCCAGAACTAAGCTGTAGGAGTTCTTCAAACCAGGACAAAAAGATCAGACCACATAACTCCAGTCCTCCGGAACCTTCACTGACTGCCTGTTGTTTTCAGAATACAATTCAAAATCCTCCTTTTGGTTTACAAAGCACTTGCTGGTCTGGCTCCACAGTACATCTCAGACATGCTGTCAGTTTATAACCCCAGCAGATCTCTCCGGTCACAAGGTGAAATTCTCTTCCATGTGCCAAGAGCATTTTCAAAGTCTGTTGAAATAGCATTCAGTATTTATGCACCTTAAGAATGGAACAGTTTGCCTGCTGAACTCTTAGACTTGCTCCAACACTGTGTTCTTTTAAAAGCAAACTAAAGACTTTCCTCTTCATTGGAGCATTTTCTTAAATGAACACACCATATTTGTACAGTAAGTTTGTTACTATGCATGTATGTATATGTGATTTTATGCGTATCTATGCATGGATGTTTATGTTTATTTGCACATTTTTGCTGTTTTGAACTGCTTTTGTATGAGATGAAGCTATGGAAACACATTTGAATTGAATTGAATTGAATTTGAATTAATATCTGTGCAACAGGGGTTGCACTGTTGATCATGTGTGAAATAAATAGCAGCTGTGTCAGGCAAAAAAAAAAAAAAAAAAAAAAAATTCAAGGCTCATAAAACACCATTTTTTTCAAATCTATTGGAATCAACCAGAAAAAGGAGCCCTCAATTACTTGAACACATTGAGTGTGATCCCATTGAGTACATTTTGTTCAATACTTAAGTTATTTCACATTACAAAGTCTATGAGACAATCTTTTTTTGGGCCTTGTGGATACATTGCTTTCTTAGTATTACCTAGATCCCACAGGTCTTTTGTGTTAAAGGCCCTGCACACCCACACATTTGATTTCAATTAGTCTGGCTGATTAGACCTCTACTCAAGTTGAAGCTGGGTGGCTTTATGCTGAGAATTACATGACATCCCAAAACTCTATGTATGAAAAAAGAATGGGAGCAGTGTAGGTTGTCCTGCCCTAACAGATGAAACAGGAGAGATGTCAGTCAGTGCACACCTATACAGTCCTGCTTCAGTGATGAAAGAAACAATGATTCATAAGTGTCATACAAAGTAAACTATTGAGTGAATATTATATAGGGAGTAGTGACTGAGTGAGGGAGTGAATTCAGACACAGTAGAGGTCTAATCAGGCAACATAAGTGAAAACACTTGTATGGATGGACTATTAGGGGCTGTTAGTGAAAAATGTACTTTCAGGTGAGACACGAACAATGTCGTTTCTCATCAGTTTTTCAGGCGATGGCAGGAAATTTTGCCTGGAAAGTAAAAACAATATGTGTCTTTTGCCACTGATTAATAAATGGAAATATTAAGGTCAGGTGAGAAAGTCAACAAGCAGTTTTCCGCTGCAACAAGTGACATGTAATGGTCTTCTTGGTAGTTTACTATTGTTGACACTTCCGGAAGTGTTTCTGCCAAGTGGGAGATATCGTAACTGTCTGAAATTCCTGATATCTCCAACTCGGAATTACAGGTCAGAGCCTGACATCAATGGCTTTTCCCACTCGGCTTCTCGTGTTTATGGTTTGAACAACATGACATGACCGCTGGTTTAGCCCCAGCGACTGCATGCAGCACTATTAAAGTACCATCCTCACAGTGAAACTGCAGATTGTAAGAGGCTGTTCAACAGTCTAGAAATGCAGAGAAAAAGTTTCATTCTTTTAATGTTGATAAAATGTCTTGACAAGTACTTGCTTCAAGTACAAAATTTGAAGTTGCTCTCTTGCCTATTACACCCTGTCACATAAAAAAAATACTTCCTAGCAATACATTTGTCAAAGGGTTTGACTTTGAGGAACGCAGCTGTGCAGTCAAATACATGGGTCTTATTTTCAATCATGGGTCAATGAAGGGTTTTTAATTTTCGTATTTCAACGAAGCCCTATAATTGGCCTTGGGGAGATTGATTCATTCTTTCTTTTGGACATTTATTAAAGGGTATTAGAAAAAGAAAAGTTTAACATACTATACATTAAACTTCTTTGCTATTTTTAAATCATCCCTGTAGCAGGTGGTTAGCAGCAGATAAAATAGAAACTGAACATGTAGGAAAGCTGCAATACCAAGGGGAAACTTGAAAGTTGTGTTTTGTTTTGGGGATTTATTTAAGAGCAAACCTCACATATTCTTCTTACAGGTTGAACCCTCTCAAGGTCAAATCCTGTGATAACCTCAGAGGAAGAGAAGACAGAGAGAGGAATAGATGGAATACACACAGAAAGGGAGAAAATAGAAAAGAAGCAAAGAGCAAACAGTGTCTAGAAATGGTTCTCTGTGTTCAGCAGTGAGCGCGAAAGTGATGATGGAAAAAGAAAATTATTTTGATGAATTGCCTGTGTTTAATTCCAGGGCACCCTGGTCATGTTTTACTGTACTCTAAGAGATTTCTGGGATATGTATGGCCCAGATACCAAACAAAATAAATAACAAAGACTCATAGCCAGACAACAAAACTGTGCAGATTGTGTGTGTGTGTGTATGTGAGTAGAGCTACACATAAAACTTGAATGCCGGTGATATCATCTCTCTCTTTGCCTCAGTTTGTGTGTTGCAGTTCTTTTCTGCAACTGGGAGGTGAATGTCTTGCTCAGGGGCAGTTTCCTGGTTGATACAATTTCATATTTACATCTACATCAAAGATTTTTCAAGCCATCCACAGTTTCAAACCCTACAGCACCCCTCTGTCTCTGTCGGTTTAGCCTTTTTGCTTTTACTAAGTTTTCCACCTTGTCTCCCAGCGCTTACTGATTTCTACTGTTTGTGCAATGAACCATCCGCTTCTTATAATCCCAGTCACAAGCATCATTGAAAAGATTATGGAGCCGCACTGTGTGACAAGATAAACAATGTCCATAGATCACGGTTGAATACACGCAATAAACACCTCTTGAGAAAGAGAATATCTTGATTTGACGCTGAATAGAGTTTGATTGCATTTTATGCAAATTTAGAGATGGAGAGCAGAGTGGAGAGGGCAATTCAGAGCTCTTTCAGATGTTGTGTTGATTGAGTCAGCTTATTAGATTCTTTAAGGCCTACAAGGTTTCTCCATATATTCATTTATTTGTGGTGGCCTGATACAATATCATCAATGCCCACCACATATTGATTTTCTGTTTTATATATCTGCCTCACTCTCGCTCTCTTTCTCTCACAAATACATGACAAGGGACCCGTCTATGAATAGCATGATGTTACCAGTACAGTAGGTGGCGGCATGAACCTTTAATGTTGTTTTGTAGTCCATCAGTAAAACCAGAGAAGAAGAGGAAGGATTATATATATATGTGCTTTTCATTAAGCTAACATGTCTCCTCGCTTCCCTCATTCGCGTCTCTTCCTCACGTCTCAGCTCCTCCCAGCGAGGATGTGAGGAAGAGACACGAAGATGGAAGAATTTAATTCATCGAACGGGACATCCTAACTCACTCCGACATCATTTTGAGGAGACGGCAAGTACTCATGACACACAGCATCTCAACTGTCAAATATGAAGAAGTCAGCTATCAATATGTAGAAATGATAAGTAACAGATTAAACTCTACTCATGTAAAATTACTTAACTCTTTAAACTGTTACTTTTTCTACATAGTGATAGCTGGACGAAAAACTGCAATGTTTTATCATTTGATTCTAGATCTATAGTAGCTTCTAGCTGTCACAGAATGAGACATAAATAGACAATTTAAATCCATTAATTACTGGAAGAACAATCAATGAAAAGGAGCAATCAAAACATCTGCAGAATATGTCTAAATAAAATATTCCTTATTTAGTTTGTTAAAGTCTGACGTCCTTTCCAGGCTGAGGAAGTTATTATAGAAGACACGCAGCTTCATATTTTCCTTCGGGAGATGAGACGTACTTGAAACGGAGAAGAAGAAAGGAGAAGCCTTTTGGCTTATGAAGAAAGCAAATAAAGTTACAAGAGTGTTTTTTTTGTGATTGATTCATGATTCACACATTTTTATATTTTATGAATAAATATGAACAGCTGCTGTTGGTGCCATCATTCCACATAGTTTTCCTGATCTGCTGTATTACAACCACGTATATTAATGTCACTACATTAAATCGGTTTCGACAACAGCCCGACTGTTTGCTGTCCTGTCAGATCAGCTGACCATTCAATAAAAGGGGTTGTATGCTACCCGGTAAAAAACTTCAGCACAGGATACACCTGTGGTTCCTCACAGCAGCCTCCTCTCTCCTGATGCATAAACGATACGTACGCACAAAAAACATGCATATGCCATTTCCTGCACATTAACTGGTATTTAAACTGGAATTCATATGAAAACAGCTGGTTCAGGGTGTGTCTTCGTCCATTTATGGTTAATTGTGGGAGTGGAAATGAGGCTCATGCACGTGGGTCCAGTTCCCCAATAACTGAGATTTATAAAACAGAACCATGCGTAGCACGGCTTTATAAATCTGACAAAAAGAATGCATGAGCGTATTTAAGGCTTTGTGTGCACACACAGTTTCATGAATCTACACAGAGTTTTATGCATCTGGCCCAGGTCTCCTTGAGGTGCATCTAAGGGATTGGAAGATCCTCAAAGATGGTGGAGGGAGACTGATTTTCAGATCACGGCTGGAGAAGAGAGGACACAAGGAAGCATAAATTAGCTTGATGAAAAACACGTATGTTTGTCGTCTTTTCCTGACTTTTCCCTGAAGAGAAGACGGCTGGCCGAGTCAATCCGGAGATCACGCATGGTTAGAATCTTGAACACCTCTGCACAAATTTGTCCACAACGGATGCATTCAAGTTAACTCTGATAAGTTAGTCTATGTTCTAAACACAATCTGGGAGACCAAACTTTTCAAATAAGTTATTAGCAAGCAGGGCTTAAGTCATCCTGGGGAGACTGTAATGTTAGAACCTATGTTCAGTTGCCCCGGGCCTTGTAATTGATGGTCTGCTTTGAGAATTGTTTACTGCTTTTCCAGTCTTGCATTTTCTTTTAAGGCCCCTTCACACTGTGTGATTTATGGCTGTCTAATGGAGCTTTCCTCTTCTGAAACAGTAGAAAAGGAAAGGAATAAAGAAAAGTAGCTAAACCTCTCTTGCATGTTAACTGCCAATCCACAGTTGTGGAAATAAGTCTTTTTAGGATAATGACTTGCTGTAGCGTTATTACATGAGAGGAAATTCTGGTTTTAATATGCAACTAAATGTTTTTTTTTTTTTTTAGCTCTCTTTCTTGTACTCTATAGAGCATGAAATCTCCTTTCACCTCTTTAACCTCCTTACTCATCTTCTCCTCTGTTCTGCCAGCCAGCACTCCACTCGTCTCCTCTCCTCTCTTCCTCCTGTGCTCTCTCCCAACTGAATTGATCAATTGATCTCTATTTGTTTAATCAGAGCAACCACACACACACACACACACACACACACACTGCTCTGCTTACACACACACACACACACACACATTCACCCTCTGGTGTACAGCAGTGATAAATGAACACAATTGTACAATTGACATTATTGAAGTCATTTGTGTGCGTGTGTGCATTTGTTTCTGTCTTTCACAAAGTTGTGCTGCTGTATTTGCATAAACAAGCGGGGACGTTTTTGTAATTATACGAATGTTTTTGTGCCAACATATTCATACAGGTATGAATGTGTGTGTATGTGTGTGTGTGTCATGTGATAAGTGCCAAGTGTCAAGACAGTTTAATATGCACAAACACACCTACGCTCAGACAGCCAATTTAATCCATGTACCAACACAGTCAGTCAGGCATCTGTAATTTATTGAAATTTATGACAGCAAGTTTTTTTCTTTGTTTCATCTGTCACTTCTGTGCCTGTTCCAGCTTATCTGTAATGAAATGAATTGACAAAGGACATAAAAAAAAAAAACACAAATAAAATGTAGTGTTTTAAAGGGCTTGTGACTGAACAGACCAGTGGGCCAAAACTGGCCTTTGCTTCTGTTGCAATGTAAGTAACATCTTTAAGGATGCAGGGAGATATTTTCAACGGCACAAACTGCAAAACAGATTTTTATCTGCAGAAATGTGTTGCTTCCATGTCGGCACATAAATGCAATTTTACTCGTGAACAAAACATTTGTTCGGTAGAATTGAACTACAAAGCAACTAAAGGTTACATAACACATGCTATATATATATATAAAAAAAAACACAGGTTGTTTTCCTTTTTCCTCATGACTTCTCTTATTTCATCCATAGTTTTATTGTTATGTGCAAGGAAGTGTGTGTATTTATACATGTTTACTGTATGTATGTGAGGGTGTTTTTTTTTTCATATATACTTGTGGAATTTCCTGTATGTCATTTTTTATTACTACATTATTCATCTGTTTTAATCAGTGCAGTCTGCTGCTGCTATGAGGTTACTTTCTGTGGTCTACTATGACAAAAATGTGACAGTAAATTCTTAAATCTTGAATCTGAAGCTTGAACTTGATTATGCAGACGAGTCAGCTTCAAGAGCCAAGGGTTGAAGGTAGAGGCTCCTTTCTTTTGATGTTGTGTTGAGTTAGTTACACCAGCAGGGTGACTCCAAAGTCACAGAGACTGTAGCCCATCTTGTGTAGCAAAACATATTGGCAACATGTCTTTCAGTTACAGTCCCATTAGCAAATTAAATTTCTTCTAATGCCTTTTTTAGAAGAAATTTTAAAAAAAAAATCATTAGGAAAACATTTGCATGCCATGTGTTGCTCTTTACAATATTGATAGTAGGATTAATAACTATGTAAGACGATATGAGTTGACTTTTTCTGAACTTGAGGCTCCAAAAGTCTTTCCAAGGCTGCTCACACACAAACTGCAAATCCAGTATGAACTCAGATTGTAGCTGGTTTCATTTATTTAAAATTATTGTGTTAATAGTGTATATTTGTTACTGAAATGTGCATGTCCTCTGCTAGACCCCCCAAAAAATCACATCTCTTTAAAAGAAATCCCAAGAAAAAATGAGGTTGTAGATGTGAGCTTTAGTCTTCAGAGCTTTATGTTGATTACTGCTTTGGGCGCACCTATCAGCACTGAGGAGAATGCATGGCTGTCTTACCCCTGGCTTATTATGAATTATGTAAATCTCTGGCTTTTGTACACGATACTATCAGCGAGTCAATTTGAGATACTCTTCTTATGAGTTTTAGGATCAGAAGTTCCAAGCGCCAGCTCTCCAACTATGGGGGACGACTTATTGCTGTCCAGAAAAGATGCCGCCCTTCAATCAGAAGAACCAGACAAGAGCTGCTGTGCATGCATGAAACCAGCTGCAGGTCCTGCAGCAGAACTTTACTTCTGGGATCAGTTAAGTAAAACAATTATATCTTTTTCACATTATTTCCAGCAGAACTCAAACCATTTCTCTCCCAGGAGCACTTAGAGCATTTAATGTCTTATGCCTCTTCAGTTCGGACATTTAGTATTCATAGAGAGAAGGCCTTTTCCAGCTTTTTTATTGTTAATAGGCTTCTGTGACCGGATACTGAGTACTTGGCACAGGTGACCAATGACAACCTGCTGGGAAATAGTTAGTGGACATAATCTCCCAAAGTCACTCCCAAAACACTCCTGTGATGATACACAACTATTCAGATGCTTTGGTTTTCAAAAGCGATTAAGCCGAGTGGGGAAAAAGGAGGCACCTGCCAAATGTTGCACATGTTGGACAGGTTATTATCCATCAGCATGTGTAGAACAAAAGCTTGATTTGATGCTTCGAAAGCCAAAATTGACATAAAGCTAAAACTAGCTTGTCCATTTTTTTCCTTCCAGAGTTTATACCTGAAACAAACAGCAGAATCACTTTTGAAAGTTTATTTTAGCGTTCATGTTATTCTAGGTCCAGGTCTAACATCTGTTAATGCATTCTCAAATGTCAAACCTACACAAGCAGCAATGGGTGAAAAAACAGCTATTATGTCATGTAGGTGTCTTTGAGAGCTGCATCTATGCATTTTAAAATAGAAGATCTCTAACTGTAGGAGAAAAGTAGAAGTTGTCGTCTTCACTCTTTATTTACCTGCTCCGTTCAGTGCTCCAGACCTTTCGAAAGTTGATGGCTTCCCTGCTTTTCAGCTAAGATGATTAAAAACATCTCCTTGTTGGGAGAAATGGAAATGTGAGGGCAGAAATTAATTCACCATCCCACCATTTCTTGTCTTTTTGATAAATGTGACTGAACATTTCGTTTACTTGCCATCCCTCCCCTCTTAATTTTACCATATTTTTCACTGGCTTTGTGTCTCAGCTTTGATATCCTCAGGAACATGCTGTCCTACTCTGCTCTGCTATTCCCTGCTGTGCTCTGAGCCTGTGTATGTGTGTGTGTGTGTCTATCTTTGCAAACACATATGGATGTAGATGTCTCTCGTTGAGTCTCCATGTGTGTCTCTTTAGTGTCATGTCCTGAGGGTCATGGGACATGTCACAATGCTTTCCAAGTTCCTGTTTATGTCAGTAGACGCAGAAGCGGATAAACGAGAAAAGAAGCAGAAGGCCTGGAGGAGAGAAGGCCACTGAAAGTTTAAGATTTTTACATGCTATATGTGGGCATGATTTAGTTGTTAAACAGTTATGTTTTATCTAAGATGGCAAGCATTTAATTTGCAATGTTAAAAATACCATTCTTTTTTCTTTTTTTTCTTTGAGGGAATCTGAGGACTGCGGGTTCATTAGCAGCAATTTCTTCAGTTTCAGTTACCTAAAGCTTTTCAGAGATCATCACAAAGGGACCCTGCTAAGTGTAAACTCAGCGTTTTCTTGCAGCAGGAAATGGTCCCACCCAAACTTTATTTGTGTGGGAACATAAGGTCCAGGTGAAAATCAGCTAAAAGCCATTTAATTCTTTAAAAAAATGTATTTTTTAAAAACCTTTAAAAGGGTACTCCAGTAATTTTGTATTACCCTTTAATAAAGTCGGGATCATCATCATCAAATCATTTAAAAAAAGAATTGTCAACATAAAAGCACCACAGGTCTCTGGGGTCAAACTTCAAAAACACTGGATCCCCCAAATTTCCCATAGTGCAACTTGACATGACATCATCCGGGTAATTCTTCAAACTTTGGAAAGCGGACTCTAGAGCCACAGATGACATTTATACTGCAGTTTTCACAGGCTGAGCAGTGCTCCTCATGCCATTTCAACTGACTGGTCATTTTTTTAAAACATAAAAATAATTTCACCACAGTAATACATTTTATCAAACTGATCTGTGGGAGAGAAACAAAAAGAGATGGGAGAAGGGCATCGTGTAATATGGATGACTTTGATGACCACGACTGAAATTCTGATTGAAAATCAACCTCTAAAACATACTTGAGGATGTGCAGTTTTTCATCACTGTGAGTGCTGTCAGTGTAATGATCCTGCCACAATGAGGACAACATTTAAGAAAAGCTGTTGCACAAATGTCCCATCTCAAAGCAATTTAACATGTCAGGTCCCTAATGGCATTTAAAGCCACTTCAGTTGTTGACAAACCCAAGATTGCTACCATTTGTTGAAAAAAAAAAAAAAAAAAAAAAAAAAAAGGTTGTTTTGCTGGAAGTTCAGTACACACACTCACGATGGCATTTCAGACAGATATTTGGGAGATCAGAAGGAGCCAAAATGCACTAAATGATACACTAAAACTGAAAGGTGGGTGTTTACAGGCAACAGGAAAGCATGATAAGAAGAGTAATAGCTGAATATTCTAGGTATGATCTGGCAAATAAAAAAGAGAGAAGACTGATCGAATCACAAATCCTTTACATGTTACCAAGGTGTCAGTTTAGCTTGAAGTTCATAAAAGTTCAACTGTGCATCACTGTTACTAGTTTGCTTTTGAGTGAGGAGTTATAGCCAGAGGGTGAATTTATTCATATTTAAGTGCCCTTCCACTCAAAAATATGTTTAGCTTCTTGTTCCTTCACTTGGATGTTTGAGTTTGACACCAGAAGGCTGTTTTCACATTCATCTGCACAAGAGGGGAAAGTTTATCTGCTCTCGCCTTAAATCTCTTCCTCTTTAAGACAAGCATGATTTATGACATCACAATGAGCTCTCGATGCAACTTGCACGAGTGTGATGTGGAAACTTGAAGGCTCCGGTACACATACACTGCAAAATGGACATCTTGGGTCCAGCAGTTTGCATTTTTCCATGACAGAGAAGTAGATGTAATTTGAAGAATTTTAACAGGTAACATTTTTTGTGGAAAAGAAGATAGCAGACATAAACTACTGATCCAAGCAGATTATTTTTATGTGTCTGAAAACATGTCTGGAGGGGACCTTTAAGATGTGCCCCATTTCCCTGCATCTCAGACAAAGATGAATCTCCCTCCCTTATCGTCTGTCACAGAAACAAACTTCATCAAGACATTCATAAAAACTGCCTAAAAAAGTCAAATTTTGCAGCAGTTTTGCACTTGAAGGGACTGTAAGCCGTTTCAGTAAAATTACCTCATGCTTGCTGTTATCAGAGAACTTTTGTCTTAACCTTAGTTTCACACTAGTTGTTGTTGGCCGGTGAGGGGACAAGTGTGTGTGTGTGTGTGTGTGTTCTTAAGTGGGGGTTGGCAGGCTGTCAGAGCAGGAAAACGTGGCAAGACAAATGAAGGGATCGTGGGTTCGAGCCCTGGGCAGCACACGAGCCTGATAGATGGGTGAGGACTGACTTAAAACGTCTGGGTTATTGATGGTCGCCCGCCGGCACTAAAAATACATCGCAGCACTGACCTGAACGCACGCTCACAAAACACATAGAAAACTCCTTTGAGCTGCGTCTTGCCTTCTTACCTCACAAACAGAACTTTACAATGTGACATTTTTCACTTATACAACCAAGGTTATATGTGCTTGCATGTCTTTGTGCACAAACTGCATGCCAACTACACCCTCCTCAGTATAACTTACATCCAGGATTGAAGAATTAAGGGTACTTTTTCACTCGCAGTAATTATATTTAACTTAAAATTATAAACCGTAATATTTTCATTCAAACCTCACAGTCTGCAGTTTTTCAGCAACAGTTATTCAGTGCATTTGCATCCTGTAATTACCTCTCTTTGTAGTAGTTTGTAGCATTGTTAATAGCAGAGTCTGCTTTTCCTGAACTTGTGCAGAAGTGATGCAGATACGAACCGGACAAGACGAGGAGGACAAAAGCTGTTGCATGCACTCACTGCACAATTATGCAGAAGCCAACATGCAATCATGAGTTCAGAATTAACATATCTCCTATAGTCTTTAATAATAATACAGCCTGAGGTAATGAATCCTCTCAGCCTGCAATATGTTTGACTATTCATTTAACATTTAACAAAAGTTGCTCTTCTGTTGTATTCCTGACCTCAAGGCACGGTTGATGCCCCCTGTGGTCAATACATGTGTAATTTCGAGCAGAAATCTGGTATCTGTTTTGATTAAACCACAGTTGCTGTTGTCACCACTATTTAAAGGTGTAACCTTATTGACCAGGACTGAAATCTTCAACTTAAATGTTTTATTTATTTAGATATTCAACCAAAGCGGTGATAATTTGCTTATTCTAACACTTATATGTGAGTGCTTTTTGTTTGTTTGTTTTTAGGGTAATAAGTAAGTGGAGGAAATTTAATTTATAATGTTTTAGACTAATGTATTGAATTGAAAATTTGGACAGGAAGAGATGTGATTAGAATATTATTGGTGCTGCTTTTTATTAAACCAAATGTGAGGGTTAATATCTCACACTGCACTGTAACTTTTATTCTCCTGTTTTATCTGTCTTATTCTATTTTAGCTTATTTTTTATTTCCCATTTAATCCGTTTTGATTGTTTTTAAATGTGTTTTTATATCGCCTTGTGTTTCTTTTATATTCTGCCTTGATGCCTTTCGTGTTCTATATAAAGCACTTTGAATTGCCCTGTTGTTGAAATGTGCTATACAAATAAACTTTCCTTTCCTTGACTTGCCTCGAGGGGAAAAAATGATGTAATATTTCAGCTCACTGGTTAGTAAAAAATCTCTTTTCCAAGGTTGTAAATGCATGCTGACATAAACAGAAACAGCACTGACAAGCTCTTCATCTCATCATCAATCCTGCACTGCTAGCCTAAAGATGCTAACACAAAGAAAATCATAAGCTGGAAAAAGTGCAGATTGTAAGTTGACGACATTCCACTTAAAATATAAAGATGTAAATGAATAATGTGTAAAAGAAAACATGAAAGGTAGAAAGATAAAAAAAACGATGCATACAAAAAGAAACTTCTCAAAGCATAAAGGAATACAGATAGAAAGTAACAATGAAGCTGCCGAAGGTGCAACAGGTATCGTGGTATTTCTGAAAAGTTTCATTTTGTTTACTTTGACTCACATTCAGGAAACATAAAAATGGTTCAAACGAGACAAAAATGTTATTCTAAGAACCTTCATCTTGAAAAAATAATAAAAACAGAAATTAACAATAGAAAAAATGAATAATATAAAAAAGTGAGACAAGTGGGTTGTAGTGTGGGTGTGTGCAGGTATCAAAGACAAGAAAACATTTAATTATAGAAGATGTTTGTTGCTGAAGTAGCTTTCTGCTCAGGTATGTGACAAAGACTTGATAATTAATCCCTTAAAAGAGAACGCAACCAGTGTTATAACATCGTCAGACTCAACAGCTGACAGCTTTAAAACAGAATCAAAACTGATGAGCCAGATATTGTCTTTTTTATTCCAGGAGCAGGATACAGAGGTCTTATAATATGACTTTTTTTTCTAACTCCACACCCCCAGATTCTTACTTTTTTAAAAAAGGTGGAAGGGTACCAATATTAAGTCTGAAGGCCTGGTAGTGACTTCTTGAGGCTGCAATACTGTTTACACATCACAGATGGCACATACTACAAATATAAATACATTTTGTTATTCGTAAGAGCCTTACAAGTATGAAAGAGTAACTTTTGTCCTGTTGGTGGTGCTACAGGAAAGGTCACGTTACAACAAATTATTTCTCCAGGACCACCTGTGTTGTGACAAACACCATGAAAATCCAAACCACAGATTCTGGTGATTTAGTGAGTATCTTTATCCATATATTGTTTTATACCAAAGTGTTGGATGGATAGACGGACCAAGCAAGTTGTAGAATATCTGCTATTGTTATGATCATCCTCAGATTCAGCCACTAATGAGGCAAAAACACAACTTTGCCTTTTTAAGATGAAAAGTTTTTGAATTACTTAAAGTGTTCAACCTTGTTCTAGCCTGGTATGGCATGGAAGGACATACAAATAAACGTACATGCAAAAATGTGTACTTACAGTATACAGACTTAAACACACTTAAATGTTCATGTCACTGGTAGCTGATTCAATTAACTCTGTTACTGTGTGTGTGTGTGTGTGTGTGTGTGTGGGTGGTGGGGGGGGGGCGAGGTCACTCTGTGGGGCCATTATTGTCTTTTCTCAGGACACACCCACAGTGTCTCAGACAGCTACACACTGCACAGACTCTCATTTACACAGACTTGCACATAAACACAAGTAATCGCCGTCTCTCTCACACACACACACACACACACACACACACACGCTCACAGGGATCATAGGTTAGCTGCTGAACTGTAGAAAGGTTCAGTGAACTCTGACTGTTAATAACAAGAGTCCACGTCAGATTTCATTTCCTGCGTGACTCTTCGCCCTTCCTCTTTTTTTCCCTCTTCTCGCCTTTCTTTCTATGATTTTCTCATCTTTGTTTCTGCATCACTTACAGTCTGGAGTCCAGCCTCCATCTGCAATTGTTATCTTTTGTATGTTTTTTTATGGAGTTATTTAGATTAGATTTAAATTTAGCAAAATGCAAAGCAACAATCTCTTCTTCACATAGTCAAGTTCTATTGAATTTCGATAACTATTACATGTTTGCATTTAACATTTGCAAATATTAAAATGCAAATGTATAATCTCAATTAAACATTTGCAAACATCAACTGTGAAGCTTTTAACATTTTTGAACATATTCAACTTCAATGCTATTAATTCATTTTAAATGACACACTGATAATTTGGCAGTTGTCATTGCTTAAAAAGCCATGATTATTATTTTCAGTTCAACATTCACGCATTTCTGAGTTAAGCTTTTAAGAGAGAGGGGGAAATTAACTGTTAAATAAAAAATAAAGGGAAATATTGAGTCAACAGCAAATTAAGTATGGGTAGGGTGACTTTGACTGTTGAGCTTTTTATTTTAAATTAAAGGAAGCCACCTGTTTCTGGGGGGCGAAAACATAATCTGGATCGTACTGTGAAGCACATTTTGTCATATCAGGGGATCGTGCAAATGTGCAAGCACAAATACCCACACACTCTATTAATGGAAGCTTTTCGAAGTCACAAGAAGAAGATGTTATGTCGTGATTTCTCCATCTGACTCCGTGCCTTATTAAGTTATTGGTGGTAAAGTGGGTCGAAGTGTTGTGGCTGAGAAAGCCAATTATCTCTTCCTGTCCTCTGAGACCTGTCTTTAATTATCAACTTTTTATAACTCCGGTCTTAATGATATAGCCGACGGTATCTCCGTCTCTTGTCTCTTTGTCTGGATTTCTCTGTCTGTGGTTTGATAACTCTGTTTTATGAGACAGCCAGCGGGATGTGTCTCTGAATCTGACACTATAACCTTATTTTAACATCCTACTTCAACATATCTCTTCATTGCTGTCTATCTGCACTCAAAGAAATAAATAGCAACCCTCTAAAAACTACAAAATGCCTTGATAGATAACATTTAAAAGAAAATATTACGTTTGTTTGATGGTGAGAATGTGACAGATAAAATATAAATAATAAAGTCTCTAAAGTGAAATATTCAACCCGTCCTCACAAGAAAAACAACAGTATAGGTCTGAAATTCAGTGCGGCAAACATTACCAATAGTTACATTTACACCATTTAGGGGAAGTGATGCAGTTCAGATGACGTCAATACAAGGTGACTTGATAAGATGATTTTGCTTTGTTAGGAGGAGGTGGGTGGTTGGTTGATAGTTGACTTTGCTGCAGGAGACCACCGTTCATTTCCCACTTCCTCATGTGAGTGTCACGTTTCCAACCGCTAGTCGGGACATCTCTTTAAAGAAAAACATGGTCATGGTGTTTGCTGTTGCTGTGACAACAAAGGATGCGTAACTATAAGAAAGTACAAACCATGTTTCAAGTGATCATTTTAACCCAAATCATGATCTTTTCCTAACCCTAACCAAGTGTTTTTTGTGCCTAAACCTAACCACACCAAGTTGTGTTTCAGTTTTTCTGTCTCTCTATGTCTCTTCAAATCCAGAATCTAAGAGGATGATTTTTACAGAGATGCAAGTTGGTTTTAGACTATTACTCTTTTAGTAAAGCTTATACAGACTTAAAATACACACCCAGTGTTTTCTGACTATATGTATTTCAAATGATCTGCAAATTTCAGGAAAAAAAAAAAGGAAAATATTTTAATAAGTTTGGACTGTTTCTTGTGTAATACTAAAGTATGACTGGTGAAGGGCTACCAGTACCAGTAAAACAACAAAATATTCGTTCTTTTACTACAAATACTGTCATTGTCAACCTGTTTTTGTCTCAAAACACCATTAGGAGTAGACAAATGAACGGATTTAGACACTGCATACAGTAGACAGACCCATTCTTAAAGACTATTTCAGAAAATTTAAACAATTACAAACAAATAAAATTTTCTTATGTTATTTTGGTATGTTTCTTATGTCACTGCTTTTTGCTAATGGCTGAGTGAGCGTTTCCATTTGAAAAACCCGGAAAGGAGCACAGGTGGGGTCGTTATTTACAATCAAACTGTTTGAAGAGATACGTGAAGAAACCAATCAGAGTGAGGATATTTTAATTCGTATTAAGATTTATTCCAAGTAATATACGTACTGGAAAATGAAGTGGTATCAGAAATGTTTTTATGTTAAAAAAACAAACAAAAAACTCCAGAAATCTTTCAAAGTTAACATTCTGACCGACACACCCAAGGCTCTGTGATGACAGCCATTCACTCATCCCACAATTGGCAGATGTAGAGGTAATGGTGCCCAGGATATACAGCACCGCTGGCATACTGAATAAGGCACACACACATACAAACACACACACATAAACACACAACCAAACCGAGAATATTAAATAGGAATTCATAAAAGATCGTCTACAGACCAGTCGACCTGTCAATTTCTCACCATGAAGTGAAAGTTGGTCTAAGATGTAACATTTTTTGATTATTTTCTGTCATTTTAATAACCTCTCCATCATTCTTAAGTCGCTCTCGACGTCCCACATGACAGATGACTGTAATTGGCCTTTGCCGTTTAGAAATCAGCCAACCAAACAGCAGAAGGATTCATATCTTGCCAACGTGAACTCTGAATGACCCACACAGACACAAAGTGGGAAGCAATGTTATGATGAATCAGAGCTACGTCTGTCTTCACCCAAAAGTCTGAGATGTCAACAGACATAAATCACTTTAGTCTTCTAATGATTTACAGTTCTAAAGGCATATTTACTACTCTCACATCTTTCTACATCTTAATCTTTGCCAGAAGACGTAGTAGGATGCTGGGAAAACAATTTATTTAAATTGTTTCCATACAATGAGATGTCACCATGACAGCTAGAGACACCTAAGAAGCACCGTTCCATTTTACTGCTTCAGTCCTCGCAGCTGATGCTAAATTTATCTTGGCAACAAGAAGTCAGTAATGTAATCAAAGTATAATTGGGCATCTGGACCATGAGCAACTGCTAGAGGCAACACACAGAGAAGAGCCACTTAACCACTTTTGATTTGTCATTATCCTTCTGATGCCGATCAGCTACTCTGATTCACAGTGACATCACGTCTTTGTCGTTGTTTTACTCTCCCTGAAAGGTAATATAGCTTCTGAAATATTTGCTCAAAAGGTTGTCCATCTAAAACGTCCCATGTCTTGAGTATCCAATTCTCACTGCCTGTAGGATTTAAATTAAAATGGTACTCTGCCGATTTAGCATTGCACTCCCATATCATTGTTGGACACTTGATGGACAGTTTTAAAAGTAAAGGATCACAATCACTGCAGCAAAACCACCACAGATATCATCTTTTTCATTCCATGCATTCGTCAAAACCCTGAGACCTACATTACCCACGATGCTACTCAACCACCAACTCTTGGTCTGGAGATTTGGGTGTGTCATGCTAGTAGCAGCTAATGTAGCCTTGAGCTGCTAGTGACATCACTCGAGGCAATTTATCAGATTTTGGAGCCACAAAAGGCTTTATTCCACTTTTATCACATACCTGTATGCAGTAATACTCCCCAACGCTTGTAAACAGACTTTGCTGCGTGAAATATGTGGAATTTCCCTTTAAAATATCATTAAAACCATAATAAAAGTTAGTTAAAATATCATATTTTCATCTGCCACTGCTGATAATGGAAGAATTTGGCAAAATGTAATAAAATGGCCCTCTCAACTATTTGAAAATCTTAACTTAAACACATTAATACAGTAATGTGATTACTTTTATTGTATGTAACTTCTGTAACTGAGCAGGAAGTGCCACTCTTTCATTTCCTAGATTCCCAAATTTATCCTGCAGGTCCAGGGATAAAACCAGGAACATTCCCAGTCTCCTTAGGCCACTGCTATCTCACATTTATGAACGTTAATGATCTATCAGTGTTAAAAAAAATACACGCAGCAGCTTTAATAGCTCATTGAGAGTCTCAAGATGCAATAAGATCTCCATTTAAAAATGGGAGGTAATTTGGCCTCAGTCTTGACTTATTTGTACAATTCTCTCTCTGCTCTTTCCTGCCTAATAGCATCCAGCCACTCTCATAGTCCCCCCGTTCAAGTTGCCACCAGTGGAGTCACAAGCTCTCAGGCACACTTGAAAAAACTCTTTGTCCCTGCAGTGTGACATTACAAGATGATATATGTCAGTCTCTGTGTCGCCCTGACTGTCTCTCTCCGACTCCTTGGCTCTGTCCTGTAGAAGGAAATGACTGAGAGATTATTCATTGCAGGATAATGACGGTACAGCAGCACAAGTGCCAAAGGCTCTTGATAGACTGCCAGACAGAGCAGTCTGCATCTGTGTGTGTGTGTGTGTGTGTGTGTGTGTGTGTGTGTTCGTGTTGATGATAGTTTACCAAGCAGAATGACTGTCTGAAAGAGTTGGAAGTATCTCTGGCTGCACTTGAACATGATTTGGAGCCCATTCAGACTCAATTTGCTGCAGAGCGAGAGAAAGAGAGCGAGAGAAAGAGACAGAGTAACACGAAATGACATGAAAAGCAAGAGAGAGGGTGAGGTAAGACAAAGAGAGCAACGGACAGGAAGAAAAACAGAGCAGATGCATTTGCACTTTAATCCCTTCATATCTTTCTGGTGAAACAGAAGGAAGTACTTATTGATAACAAGCGCTGTTGCCTTCAAGGACAAATAACATTGACCCACGTCATCTTTACCATCCTCTTTATCCTTCTCCTGCCTCTTTGTCTCCTTGTTTGCTGATTCTCTTGAGACATCAGAGCTGAACAATGAGGTCCAGTCTATCAACTTTTTTTCCCCAAGTTAAAGGATCTGAAATGGGATATCCTGATGAGTTTGGGTGATAAATAAACCAACAAACAGAGTAGTAGAATTACCAATACTGACATAAATTGTGCAGTACAGAGGGCAATACAGAATAGTATGTATGCAGTGGCCCAAAACAGCTATATTGACGTCAAAACAGCCTCTTGGTTTTCATGTAAACCCTCACAGATGCTGTACCATGACTGAATCTACTACTGTCCTATTTTCCCAGCAGGGCCGAGCTCCAACTGTTGCCGCAGTCATTGGCTGCGACCACGGGGTGAGAGGCAACACCCAGTGCCATGGCTGACTGTACCTGGCAGCAAAGATGGGCAAAGGTTAGGCACTGAAACAGACCTTTGCTGGATTCATAGCAGTTGGCAGGTAATTTAGCAGTCCGGTCAACCTAGTGATACATGTGTTTTATGTTGAGTCTATGTAAAGTTGCCCGGATGAAGGCCTATGGCTGAAACTAACAGCTATGATATTCTAATACAATGTAAGGCTCATCGTTTGTGTTGTTTGCTTTGATGGTGTGCCGACATTTTCAATGTTTGAACTCTATGTACAGATCTGCAGCAATGTGTCATTTTATTTCAGTATATGTTAGCTAGTCTGTTGGCTAATGTAGGTTGAGAATTATTATCGTGAATCAGTGTTAACATTAATCAGAATATACTATATATATATTATACCTAACCCCTACCACAATGATATTTTATTATAATGCAATGTTATGACACACAATAACAGAACAGGAGAAACTAGATGGAAGAAGCAGGACATTCCCTGACAGATTAATTATTTAGCTGCAGCTGGAGACTTGCTTCGTTCGAATGTGGAAAATCACATATAAACATTGTCTAACCCGGTGTCACCATCATCTTCGATATTTTCTGTTATACTCGTGACTCTTTGGCTACAAGTCTGGGTACTCAAGACACACAAGAAAACTTTTTTTTTTTTTTTTTATTAACAGTCAAATGCCATGCCTCCAGTAATTCCTGTCAATACCTAAATGCCACTGGACATATCTTGTAGAGGTCAGTGTATCTGAAGATTATAGTTATATGAAGTCAAACTTTTGCTTCTTCCGACACAGCTGTTTAAGAGAACTCTTCTTCAATTTCAACAATGTCTAGGTCTTAATGAGAGATATTATTTTGAAATACCTGCCTAAATCCTCTTAACATTTTGTGTATTTCTTGTTTCAAAGTTAAGTTCCATATATTACTCTGCAGGTGGCAGAGTAACCTGTTTGTGGTACATTCCTGCGGGCTATATAGAAGAAGACTAGTGTTACTTAATAGTCTGAGCTTTTGACGAGTGTGTGCCCAGTGCTGCTGTACTGTCTAGCTTGAGTCTTGCTGCTGGTGAAATAATAAAAATGAAGATTCTCCTTCACCACCAATGCAGTCCTCGTCTGAATGGTGTAACACCTACAACACATTAACATGTGTTTCTTCTTTGCGATGCTGTGAAGGGCAAACTGCAATTGTAATGTGTTCATCTCTAATCTCATCTATGTCAACCTGACTATGTAAGAAATTTTCCTCTTATTAACTTTACTTTTTGTCCGTCTATATTTTATAAGTCCTCTGCCCTGCAAGTCAGTCCCTAACCTCGACCCAAACCTAAACCTGAATCTGTAACCCTAAAATTAAACCTTCACCCTAATATTATATAGTATATATAGTCTGGACACACTTTCTCATTCAAAAGAATGGGAAGGTGTGTATAATACGGAAATGTGTCCACCCCCAGTATTTGAATGACAAGACACACCAATAGATCCCTCGCAAAGCTGAGAGACACCTCTTGCTTCATGGTGTACATGCAACAAGCATGCGAATCAGTGAACACAACTGTAAAGCTACTGCTGTGCTTCGATCTGCTCTGTGTTTTTACAGCACATCCAACATGTAACTACTGGTTAAAAAGTCAAGACTGAAAATACAGAGAAATTCTTAGCTTTACAGAACTCGCTCATCTCAGGACTTTGTGCTGGATGTGTGCACATTTGGGTACAAATAGGAACCTCACTGAGCGGTGAGGAAATTTACCTCAAGATTGCATCGGGCTGTCTAAATGAGGAGCCAAGCCAATCTGCTGATGCTGGTGTGTACAGCGTAGAGTACATAACAGCCTCATTTCCAAGATCAGCGACATCAGGTTTCAAACTGGTCCTCACTAAGGTGGAGGTACAAGAAAACACAGACAGATAGCATTCACACGATCATACACGCGTTATAAAAAACAACAAAAAAGACTGTTATACACAAAATATTTAACATGTAGGGTTATTCACTTGCAGCACATGCATGCATCAGTGCACACCATAAACACACATATATGCACACACACAGTCACACATAAACAGGTTTGCCACAAAATGTTCTCATTTTTTTATCAGTCACATGTTTGGATGTGTGAGATTGTGCACACGACACACAGAGAACTGTCACACACGCTGTCCTTGTGAGGAAGGTCAGAGCAGCCATCCCGCTGTGTGTATAAAAAGTATAAATCATGACTTGAGGATAATGTATGGTAAGCAAAACATCTGATTGGACCAACAACAGCTTCTCTGCCCCCTCTCTCATTTCCTTTTTCTCTTTATCTCTCTCTGTGTGTCTGACACATCTTCTCAGTCTCTCTTTCTCTCCCTTCATATTCTCTCTTCATCCTCTCACCTTTATCTTTATCTGTTTTTCATCCACCTCTCTTTCACCTTCTTGTTGTGAGGGTAGCAGGTGACTGCAGTGACATCACCTCCTTCAACCCCTAAGTAACCCCATGTTGCCTCCTTATCTTTTCATACAACACACACTGCATTATTCATCATAGTGCACACATACACACACATACACACACAGTACGTACACATATAGACAGGAAAAAGGAAGGATGGAGGAGGAGAAAAGAAGCAGAAGGGAGGGAAGAAAAGAAAATTGTGGTTTCTGTTCATACATGAAATTTTAAACTCTGCCTCTCTATCATTATGATTCTGTTATGTAAGTCAAGTCTCCTTCACAATACACACAAATTCACTCACATCGACATTCAAAATGAGGCAACGGTAAGAGAAAAAAGGGCAGAGATTCTCCGTCCCTGATTGCAGTTTAATAATGCAACACGGACATGACTTTTGTGGCTTTGCCCACATCATGTACATTAAGAGATATTTTACTCCAGCTCAGTCATTTCTACACATAGGGCTGGGAAGTCAAGGGTTACAGATAACACGATTAATAAAAAATTGCAAGCTAGCTATGGAGAAACAAAAAAAAAACATTTCCAGTGTAATTAGAACAGAGAAAGACATTTGGAATCAAGAAGAATAATGATGTTTATATTCTACCACTCTATATTCGAGCATTTGCAGCCCAAACTCTGTATTTTATAGGTTTAGATTGTGATATTTTGTGATGCTTACTCATATTTTTATTTATTATTTCACAAAAATGATTTGTGTACTTCTAATCTTGACATATTGAAAAAAAAAGCCCAAATTTGGTGGCCTCTGGCACATTCTAATGACACTATTCCATCATATACACTGATATTAATTATTGCATATTTTAATGAGTTTTCTCACCTGAACATGTAGTGAATTAATGTAAAGGACAGTTAGGCTTCTTGTGCATTTTAGCCCACACAGTCTGTAAATAGCTTTTAATATTTAAAACCACACCTATTCCCGACTCATCAGAAATTTGGTAGAATCATTAGACCTTGTTTATTATTATTTTTATTTATTTATTGACACCTTCACTGTAAAGTTTATCAAGAATTGCCACAAAGATGGTCAATGTATGGTTTTTATAGAACTATAAATGCACTCTTATTCAATGAAAATATATGTATTCTAGTCATCTTCGTCATCATTTTCATTGTCACTATCATGCTGAGTGTGAGGCTGAGTTAAAGTCACCTGTTACTTTGACAACACTGATTGTTTTAGCGTGTGTTTGCAATGTGTCTTAGAGATGGCTCTGCTGTAATATAAATAAAAATAATTAATTCATTTGTTCAGTCATTAAGCCCATAAACATCTGTGCAGCACTTTCAGTGGACTTTTTAATACTTACTGCGCAGTCGTCAAGTTGCTGCCACTGGTGTTTTCCAAAGTAGACCGCCAAATGATGATGTCTGTGCAATCAATGCAATTCTTCTGTGTTTTGTCATCAATTATTTTGCTAATATTTGTAAATCACTGAAGACAACGCTTTGCTCTCTACTCGGCAGGACACAACCTCTCAGCTTACATAGAGCATGTGGGGGCGGGACTGATACAGACAGGTAGGCACGTTTCTCTATCATCATGCTCGCATTGTTTTGAAGCGGAGGCTAGTGGTCATAGATGTACACGCGTAGTGAATTGCAACTTGTTAATCCAAACTATTTTATCAGAATCAAATGGTCATGGTCATGGTATTTAGGGCCCTATTTTAATGGTGCAAGTGCAACAACCAGCAAAAGGTGGTACTGTAGGTCCTGCTGTTTCAGTTTATATTGTATATGTGCAACAGTGCTACATAATAAAGGGCTTGGTGAAGTGGAATATAGATCAGAGGATGTGGTGATTAATAAAAATACTCTTAGCCAATCATATTACCGGTCTCATAGCTCTGAAACAGCTGAGCCAATTACACTGGAACATGACACCAATGGCCCAACAAATGGAGAGGCTACTTCACCATGGCATTATATGGAGGTCTGGATGGTGTACAATGACACGATGTACACAGACAGCTACTAACCATAAGCCAAAGGCATACGGTTTGGTTGGAAAATATCAAACTGTCCTATCTCCACCTCAAAAAACAGAGATCTTGATGTTGGAAAACACGTTTCCAGGCTCTCCTGGTTAAATCAAAGTTAAATAAATGAAGCAATACAATAAAATGAGAGTACTAGGTGTCTAGAATGCATTACTGTTACTGTGTACTGTAGATTACATATCAGGCACTAAACTCAGCTGTAGAGGTGTAATCATAATCTAAAACAGATGACATTATTTCCAAGTTATTCGAGTGATATTGCTATTCCTGACTTGTCTGTGCATCCATGCGTTTATAATTATTGGATTTCTATTTCATACATAATGTGGATACATAAAACTGCGTGTGTAAACAGTTCATATGAGGGTGAATGAGGGCGGCCAATTTGAAGCTCCATTATTCGTAAAATGATGGCAAATTACCGTGAGTCACATATTCCATAACGCTCCAAAGTCACGCAGTGAAAGATTGGTATTGACATTGGTTGATGACATGTACTTGTATTACTTTAATCCCACAATACATTAGATACATTAGTGTAGGTTGTGCTGTGTACCGTTCTGGATTTACATTTTATGTGATTATTATCTGATATATTGCTACCTTCCATATTACATTATTTTCTTGGCTTTATTTTTCATTTGATTTTTGTGAAAAGGTCATTCTGGGCAGCAGACTGTATGTTGACAACCAAACAGAGGCAGCCTGAAGTTTATCTTCATGTTAAACTTTTGTGTTGTGCCTCTTAGCATTTCCTCAGCAGGGCATAACTGTGGGATATTTGAGGATGTCTAGGATGCATCAGTGTAGGTTGTCATACAATGACACATATAAATAAATCATGAATGAATCATATTAAATATTGGCTGCTGTTTGAACGGTCAGACAGATGATGTTTGTTGAATTCTGAGATATGAGATTTTGGAGATAGAATAAAAGAGTTTGCCTTCCAGACTGTTTCATTTGAATGATTTTTAGGGGAATGAACAAGTAAAACTTCAGCATTTCAAAACAAAGAAGCAGGGAAAGATGTTTTTGTGATTTGTGTTTTTTTCTTATTTCCTGTCCTATTTATCATCTGGCATCCTCTTTGACTTGTCTCGCACAGCCCTTGGGGAGAATATCTGAGTACATACATACATCATGCATATAGTTATATACGATAAATGTAAGCAAAGGTTACGCAAGGCAAACACAAATTTCCAATGTCTGGAAGTAACCCACTATCTGCTGATCTATAGTGCGATTCAGCTCAGAGAGGCTGGTGTTAACGTGTGGTCGATACTAAATAATATGACCCCTTTGTGTAAACTCACTTCCAAATTGAAATACACCCACCTCTGTGTTTGAATCAGATCCTTTTCAAGTGGTGGATTAGATAAGGGACTGCATGTGAGCAGTGCGTCTGCGGTCAGAGCCGAGCTGAGAAGCAGCAGCTGAATGTTAAGTGTCTGCATGTGGAAACTGACCAGCGGTTACATCAGTGCTGTTATTATTCTGTGTTAAACTGAATAATAGAGTGTTAAATTATATAATGTGGTCAAAGCTGCATCCACACGGGGTCACTGTGGAGTCTAACATGGTCTTCACTGTAAGATCCAGACTTTATTTGATTTGCCAAAGATGGTAAATCCAATATTTTTCCAGTGGCAGAAAGAATACAGTGGTCCAGATTAAACTTGTGTGGTTAAGTTGTGCTGTTGAGTTGGCTTGAATTAAAAGAATTATTATAAAATAGAGAACATTGGTGCGGTAGAAGAGATGTTTCAGAGCTCACAGAGACAATATCAGTGCCATTCCTTTATTGAGATTGTCAGAATCTTAAAATGGGCAAAACTCTATTATTTTGTTCTTTTTCAGTCAAGATGGCACTTGAGTGAGTTAGTACTGTTTTTTCTTACAACATAGCTCACAGAAAAACAGAAAGAGGAGACTCTGTGTGGGTTCTAACTTATAATATTATTATTATTTGCCTAAATACATCAAAACCAAAATGGTGGAATTCAGTGGGGCTGGCTACTAACTTCATTCCTGACCACCAGTAGTGATATGGAGCAATGTTTCTAGATGCGGGACATTGTTTTGTATGTATCGTGCAAGGATGTACATGCATGCCATCAGTGTTTACGCTATTCTGCTGATCGATAGTAGGTGGCGGTCATGTGCCAACAAACGGCAGCGAAGAAGACGACTGCTGGCGAGCAAGCATAGTTGTAAAAATGCACAATTTGAAATACTTCAATACTGAAATGTTTCATGATGAAGGACATGCACTCAACATGTTTGTGACATCTCAAGGGTACTCACAATGCTTTTTAGCTAGAAACACTTGTAGCCCACCCACTCAATTCTCATTGTACAGTATGTTATGGCATACCTTTTAACATCTTACACATCTGACATCTGACACATCGACACCCGTGCATGGGAGGTGAATTGTTGAGGGTCTACTAAAATTTACAATTAGCATGTGCCTACAGTAATTAACAAATGTGGTCATGTGGCTCTGACTAGGGTGCAGAGAGGCCTAGCAAGCTTATTTTATGGCTTATTGTGAGCTCAAAACTCCCCTGCGTCATACTTAGCCAAACTACAGCCCTTATTTTACCACAGGAATCACTTTACTGTCAGACATGAATAAATATCTAACCACAAAGACTTGACAGCAATAACAAAAAAATATTTATTACAGGACCCAAAGGAAATAAAATAAAATAATACCCGGGGTTTTGTAACTCAGCTCATGATACCATGTCATTGGCGTGCTTGTTGGAGCTCATTTGAAGTCCTCAAGAAAAATATCGTCTGTACTCACTGATCCTTGGAAACTCAGAAAAGCTGTTGGCAGCTATCTTTTGAAACCCTCTGACCAGTGGTGAGCTGTGTGATGGAGAAACCCGACTTGAGGCTATGTCTGTTAGCAAAAGGCACGTTTCTCTGTCATGCAGCAGCAAGTCCTGAGCACCTCTACTGCAGCAGCATGTGTGGCAGCATCCGAAGCACGCTATGCAGAAAGTCACAAATACTAACAAATTTCCTAACTTCTAACTATAAATGTACTCATCATTACAGTTCTCAGATAGCATCCATACTCACTCGGTGCAAAATGTGTTTCCCACACACACTCAATCTCTTCTCATCCTAGGTAGTGAGGGCAATAGGTAGCAGCCCACACGTGTTTATGTCGTTTGTGCCAGTTTAGTAGAATTACTGACTGAAAACAGCTCCAAAACACTGCTCACTCTCCCGTTTTAACACAGTTACATGCTGAGATAAAACTCCTGGCTCTTTACTTTGTTGAACAACAGTAATTCAATCAGGAGAGACAGTTGAATGAGGAAAGATAATGTTATGCAGATAGAAATGATAGTCATAGAGTCTTTGGCTCTTGGACTCTACAAGGACATCATCCCATAGCAGCTGTGAGATAGATCCCCCCGTGGAGTCCAGACACCGGTGGTGGTGGTGGTAGATGATTTCGGATGAGGCTGATAGCTGATGAAGCGATGGTACCAGCGATCCTGTGGAGACTGGGTGGAGATGGGGAGGTGGAGGTGCGCGCATAACAGCAGAATGCCAAACTAAAGCAGAGAGAGAGAGAGACATATTTAAAAAGACAGCAACCAGATGATAGGCTAACAATGAAAATGAGTTGCAGTGCTATTGGGTAGAAGTGATCAGCTGGTGACAACTGAAACTCAAACTACACTCCTGTGCATTGACAGCTAGGAAATGATTGAACACGATTGAACAATAGCAATAAAATTACACCTGGCATGCAAAAGATAGTCTTTCTGACAGAACTTTCGCTAAGCTTCATTTAAACAGATTGTACTGAACTTTCTAGTCCCACCGCTCTATGAACCTGGTAGGTTATAACACTCATCTCCTGGTTGGCACTGATTGGCTAATAACAGATTGACACCTGACTACCCAATAAACACCTGAAGAAAAATGACCCAAGAGGTTCCAAGACTACTTAAAACAGAGGACATTTCAACATTTTACCAAACTATAAATTAATGCAAAGTTATTACACTCCAGCAATAATTTAACCAGCACATATTTCCAGATATACTGTATAATTGTTAACTGAAATACATATCAAAGAAACAATATATAAAGAAAATGGTAATATGTAAACAAAGTGTAGCAGGGTACTACACAATGAATGCGAATATAAATGTTTGTTTATAAGACAACTCTACAGGGAACTTTTAGGTAGTATAAGAGGCCAGGTGAGGTATATCTCCGTGACAACCCAACATCCTACTCCAAAGCTCTGAAAGGAGAGACTGTAGAGATGCCCACTCCTGAGGGAGCCACAACATATTTTCCATCCCTCCTCTGCCCACATCTTCGTAGCTCTTGATTGGCTGAACACGCACTGATCCAGCTAATTAGGTGCTGGCAAACAGGGTTTTTAAAATACAGAGTGTTTCAGTGCTGTACTTTCCAATCCTGCTTTATCCCTCCAGGATCAGGAGTGGGTACCATTGCCATATGCATCCTGTCCTCAGAGAGACAACACCAACTAAGCATACAGTACTTGTTGCACTAAGCAGACAAGGAAAAACTACCTAAAAACTTTAATGGGAAATATGGAGGAAAACATTGTCAGGACTTAACATTAAAAGAGTACCTCTCTAGGCTAGATAATGCCGACTGTTTGGAATAACAAAAAGTAGATCATTGATTCAAACGACATAGAAAATATATTATAGTGTGAATCCACAGACTCCCATATCAACATACAAAAAATATCACTGACAGAAGAGCTGCTTACAAATATATCAAGGTGAGATAAAACAGCAGCATCAGAATGAAAAACCAGTATGAGTCCAGCTACAAACTTATTATATTGCAAATCTCAACGCCCTCTCGCAGAGCTGGTCAAGTTCGAAGTTCATGTCCAAGTCTTGTCACTCAAATTGGGTGACAAGACTTGTCACGGACTTGGCAGAAATGGAATATAATATTCCACTGACTATGTTTTAATTAGTGTATAATCCAATGAAAATAAGAATCATTGTGTTTAGAATGAGCCCTACATAGGGAGCAGGTCCCCTTCCATGGAGACCACCATATTGCACCACCATATTTCTATAGTAGCCCAGAACGGACAAACCAAACACTGGCTCTAGAGAAGGCCTTTGGCGTTTTTATCATGAGCTTCATGACCACCGTAGATTCTCCTACATGTTTGGAAGTGGAGGGTGAGGGGAGGGGTATTCAGTTGGTTGCAGTCCGCAACCTCACCGCTAAATGCCCTTAAATCTTACACATTGGTCCTTTAAAAGTCAGTCTTAGATTCAATTTTATCAAATCCATGACAAGATGGATTAGAGCTGTGGGTCTACAGATTGGAGCTCAGACAGCGTGTTGTGTTGACACTGATTAAACTGTGCCTTGCCAAGAGACAGTGGTACACGAATATGAATCCTATCTTTATTATCATCCCCTTTTGATCCAAAGTGTGTATCAGTACTGATAGGAAACTCTGCACAGTGCAGCTTTACGTTTGGCAGATAGATCGCCAAATCCGGGTTTATTTCTGCAAATTGCAATTCAATTTGTCCGTCTGAACTCGCCACTCCTGAAAACAAAGCCTTACTTTTTGCACAGAGTCAATTACAAGACCAAAGGACACAATTCCTGCTGCAGTATCTCTCCCTGCAGATCCAGCCTTCACATGCTCCATCTGCTGCAAGATCTGGGATGGATCCATTCGGCTGTAGAACCAGAGAGCTGCTATCAAACAGTCAAACTAATGGAAGCACTGCCATCCTGTTTCTTTTCAATGACCCCCCATAAACCAGGAGGTAAGACTGTCTGTTTGTGTGTGTTTTTATTTGTGCTTTTATATGTTCCAAATGTTCCAAATAATGTCATAGCAGCAGGTTGTTCAACTTAAAGTGGCTTAAATGACAAACCACAACAACTACATGCCTGTGCAACAAGAACCAACTGTGTATGAATGTGTTTGTGTGTAGGTGTGTGTGTTTGTGTGTGTGTGTGTGTGTTAAGTGATGATGAAACATAGGTAGGGTGCTGTAGTGGGCTGCTCCCTACCTTTCAAAAACTCCAAAACCCTGCTGTCTTCATGACAAGCTACATACACACACACACTCACACACACACATAGCGATCCTAATTGCTGTCTCTCTCCTGCAGGGTGAGAAAATAGGCTACCTGAAGGCATCTCTCACCCACTCCTTTCCTCCCACCTCTTCTTCAGCTGTGTTCCCTCTCTTTCCTCCCTCTCTTCTTGTCTTCATGCATCTCATTCCTCGTTTCCTTGTGTCTCATTACCTTGCCTCCCAGTTTTTTCCCGGTCTTATTTTTTCTACTCTCTCCTGCCTCGGGTTTGTTGCATTTGTCTTTCCTCCTGATCCTCTTCTCTCCTGTCTTTCTACCACTTGTCATCCACCAGGTGGTAAATTGAAAAGGATGCAAAGAAAGGAAGAGACACATACTCCTATATATTAAAATGCACGACTGAAATTCCCTGCAAATTGCAAGTTAAGGTGTCAGCTGTCATATACCTTTATGACTTTGGAAAGTTGGACATACACTGAGTTTCAGAGTCACAAAGGAAACAAGGAAGCAGAAAAGGATGAAGCACTCTAAGAGAATCCATACATTTCCCTCCCTTCCCTTTTCTCTCTGTTGCACCCATCCTCTGTCCTCCTCTCAAGGTGTACAAATGTGATCACAAGCCAATAAAAAAGACTCGTTTAGAAGCAAATAAAAGCATCAGCAGCTATAAACTTACATACATCAACCTCCCAGGATGTTAGAAGAATACTCATCGAGTAACTTTTTGTTGCGCCATTAGGAGATTGGCAGAAACTGACAGCTCTTTTAAAATGATTATACCACCCACTGAACCGCTGCAGTGAGTTGAAGTGTTGCACAGTTTGAGCAAACTAAACCAACACCAATCTTCCTTCACATGTTGTTCAATTGATTTAGGAGCTTATTTGCCAAAACTAGTTTTGATTTTTTCTTTTTTTTTTTAAAGTAATATCATTTTCATTATGGATAGAAGTGTCTCACCTCACCATGCTTCCTCTGAAGCACATCCTGTCTCTTACCCATTGCTAATAGCTTGTTTATATTTTATACAAATCTACTCTACCTTTTCTTTTTCCTAGTACTTCATTTATTTTTTAAATCTCTTTTATGATCCTCTAGATGATCTAGATTTTCAGTGCACTTTGACAGTACAAGTCAAGAATAAAAGGACTTAAAGCTCATGCTTCCATTCCAATCTTTCATCCATCCATCCATGCATCCATCAATCAATCAATTTCCTGCCACTTATCCAGGTCTGGACTGGGTGCAATTTTGTTGTTTTGGTCACTACAAAATGCTCCTGATCAGTGGTGATAGTTGAAAGGTAGATCATCTGCTGAAATGAGAGCTTTCTAATCAGGCTGAGCTCCATCTTCACCACAACGGTACAAAGCCCAAATTACTGCACCAATCTACCTGCTGACTTCACGGTTCATCTTACTAGCAGAAGATGGAGATACTTGAATGAATTAAACCACGCAATCACTATTATCTTTGGCATCACATTCAGTGGCTTTCAAGGGCTTGCTTGCTGACATTCAAGGACAGAAGTTGGGCATTTTTTAGTCTGAAACCAAATGATTCATAATCTGACACAAGAAGAACATTCATCTCAGTCACATGGTTTTCCTCATTATGTGAAGTGTTGATTATTGGATAGAGAAGGCAGATGTAGGTCAAAGTGATGAAGGACACTATATTTAAAGCAAAGTTTGACCACTCTTATATAGCCGTTTTTGAAAAATACAGCCCTTATATGATTGACTTATTAAGTGTCTATTGCTAACCCTTTAGCAAACAATTGTCCACGCACACATCCAGCAGAAGCAACACAGGCCTTTTCTTCACAGAAGACATTTTGACTTGTCACAGTAGGAAAAACACAGGTGTAAGTAATAAAAATAATGACAGCCAAATTACATTATGTCACTTCAGTTTCAGGGTCCTGGTATTGTGCATTCTGGATCACTGTCACACTGTCAAGGCTTACTGGGACACTTGAATAGAGCACAGCCATCATTAATATTATTAGTAACACCTGTGCTTTTCCTACTATGACACATCAATATGTCTGTTGTAAGAAAAGGCCTATTACCTGAGCCATTTGCGTCTGTTCCTGATGAATGTAGGTCTGTTAAATTGACGTTTTAGCTGTCATTTGGTCACCGACAAACTTGTGAGGGAAATATCTATCAGTTCAGCTGCTAAATTTTCCCACCATGCACTTGTTTACTCTGTCTCTGCTGTTCAATGCCGAGCAGCTACGTATCCTGGGCTTACCTGAGTTTGTCTGCTGAAAATGGCTGCAAAAGGTTAATTGGTGAGAGTGATGAAACGTGAAATGAGCAAAAATAGGATAAAAACTGTGTAGAGCTGCTTTTTTCACTGCTGCTTTAGGAGTTTTGGACTTTTTTCTCATGTTCAAAGGTAGATCTGACTCATGTAAACCTTGAACCCAGAAAACAGACTTGACACGATACTGCTGATTATAACTAATTGCTACACTGCCAACAATTAACAAGGCCAACTCTTCTAGATGATCATAGGATTAAATCCATTGTGCAATGATGTTAGCTCCTAACTCTGTTTTACAGTCAACTCACACTGGTTGTAAACTCAGTGTATTGCCTGTTTCTCTCCTGTCCAACCCTGCTCTACATTCTTTTTATACTCTGAGAGAAAGAGAAAGGGAGAGATACAGGGCTGCCCTCAGGCATACACACACACAACACACATACACACACACACACACACACACACACACACACACACACACACACACACACAGGCATACATACAGGTTATCTCGACTCCCATGCTGGTTTATTTGCTTTATTCACTCAGCCTGTCATATTGCTTGACTGACGCAACAGCACGGCAGGGAGAAAAGCCAATTTTCTAACTTCACTTTAAACGTACCATGTGAAGACTGAATTAATTTTGATGATTGCAAAAGCTAGAGGAGAAAATTAAAATCACAACAACAGATAGATTGCACTGTGATATCTACATGGAACAAAAGGACGTGGCTGAGGTAGAATGTGTTTCTTGTTCAAGATATGACTATTAGGATATAAACTATCTGAAAGTATTCCCACCCAAAAGAAAGAAAAACAGTTAGACAATTAGGAGTCATATAATTGAGTCATAGATTTCAAGATGATCAGTGATAGAACAATTTAACTTTAACATGAGATAACAGCAAGATGCTTTACTTTCCCCTGTTTCCAAACTCCCGTCTGCTTTAAAGCTCTGAAGTGATGAACTACTGGTCTCTCCCACAATCTGTAGCAGCCTGATACCTTCTTATCAGGATCATGACAGAATGGAGCCTGTCCCGAAATGCATTGGGAAGGAGAGAAACATCCACAACAGGTCACTGATCCGTGACGTGACGGAGACAGTCACACTCAGACTCGCAATTTAGAGCCTCAAATCAATCCAAATGATACTTGAATTGTGGGAGGACTCGAGTGCTCACAGGTAGTTGAGTTAAATTGGGCTGAGATGCTTTTCCAGCACTAGAGGACCAATTGCGAAATGGCTCTGGCCCATATATGGCAGCCAGATTTGGTTTTAAGGATGGGCGCAGATCCACACAGTCCGAGCAAATACATGTCAATGCTGATGGCCAATTAAATGCAAATGCAAAAGATTTTTTTCTCTTCCCTTGTGATTGAAATTTTCAGTAAAATGTTGGCTCATTTAATTACAGTTGCTTTGGTTGCTGTGATATGACTTATAAACAAATTAAGTGGTGATATCAAAAGTGAGAGGGGTTTGTTTATTGTAATGTCTACAACCAATTTCATATATCTTGACATATGCATATTATGTGTTTTAAATAGAGTTTATTTAAAGGAATATTAGGTCTCTTTTTTGCAGAAATTATGCATACTTTCCAGCCCTATCAGGGTGAATTTTTCAGTTCTTAAATTTCTTATAAGATATTGTACACATGAAAGGGAAAGCGTTGACCATACTGCAGGCTACCATCACATTACACTACAAAACTAATAACAGTGATAAAGAAAGAAACAGAAAGCCGCTTAAACATGAAAAAAAGACTTGTTATTAATTCCGGTTTTGGGTCAGTAAACATCAGAAATTGGTTAAATTGACTTTCAAACATAGTTTAACCATCGCACTTAACATTGGTGTTTGAGTTTTACACGGATGTCAGACTCTGTGACATTGTTGCACATTTTCATACATATTTAGAGAGAAAAGGGGAAATAATCATTCAGTTTATTTACAGTATTTATGACAACAGGGATCCCCCAATCCTAAAGTACCAATACAAGTACATATCCATCTTTACAAGAATGTAGGATTGTGGTTAGTAGCTGAGTTACTCTGTATATTCAAATGTAGCCAATGATAGAGCATGAACAAAAAATATCATGAAGAAAGAGGCTGTGCAGGAACATGTCTATACACCAGCGCTCGCTTCAAGCCTTGTCAACATGTATTACTGATAGAAGAGGAACATTTCACATGCAAACACACATTCCTGTGCAGATTTTACTCTAAATGTAAATGTAAGAGAGTGGCAGAAAAAGAGGAAAAGAGAGGAGGAAGAGGAGAAAGATGAGGCAAAGAGTAGAAGAAGAAAAAGAAGAATGACTTGATGTGCGCTTTCTGTGACTCATAGTGGATGGCAGATCCCGCTGTGGGATCTGAAGGCAGAGAAACCAAAATAAACATGGTTGTCACCAAAAAGAAAAGATTTTACTGCATCAATGCTCCGTGACAGCTGTCAATATCAAGAGAGCAGAATAGGAAGAGGAGGAAGAGGAGGAGGAGAGAAGGTATAGGGTTTGGTGAAAGGAGGGAAGGACAGATGGTTGGAGGATGTTACATCACTGATGTTATAGGACAGCTGTCAATAAAAAGGAGATAGAAGAAGAAATAGGGATGACTGTAGGGAAGGGGAAAGGCAGGGGAGAGTGGTAAGGTGACAAAGACATTGTCAGTGTCAGTTACTGAGATGCAGGAAAGAAGGTGGTGAAAGACAAAGTAGGAAGGAGGAAGAAAATGACAAAGCAGAGAAAGTCAGTGAAACATAGTGATGCTGTTGTCACTGTCAGCAAGAGTGAGTTGAGGAAGACAGGGAGGAAGTGACATATTTGTCAGGCAGTGCCAGTTTTCTGCTCTTACTGTAGCAAACATACTAGTTCTGCTCTGCACACCGACATTAACAGGAGGGAAGTACACTTCAACAAAGTGGAGAGGGAAAAGACATCACATTACAGTTTTGCCCTCCAAAGAACACCACTTTTGGGAAGTGGCTACTTCTTTATACTGTTCACTTTCTGCAGGGTATGCCTCATTTGGAAAGTGTGACTGAACAATTATCATTTTGTCACAAATGATTCAGAGGCTTTTTCAGGTCAGTCAAGAAACATATCCAAGTACACCATAGATGAGTGAGTGATAGTTACCTACCTAGATCACAAAATTGTATTTGGTTAAAGTTGACACCTGATTTCCTGGCCTCTTGGGAGAAGAGGAACCACAACTAGCGAAAAGTTGCATATGTCAGTCATATTATCACCTTATAAATTTTCCTTGCCCTGGCTAATGTGTCATCAGACCTCCAAAGTCCTCCAAATTAAACAACCAAATAGGTTGTTTGACCATGCACTCAACAGCTGATAGGAGCTTACTGATAAGAACCATAGGAGTTTTCTAATATGGTGCCTCTATCAGCAGTAACCAGCAGGACACATAATTTGTCTGTGCTTTCCAAAAAACCATTACAAATCACTGTTAAAAAATAATTATGTTTTATGGTGTGATAATGCTGTGGTTAAGGTCTTTTGAGGTTTAGATGCAAAAACACTTGGTTAGGGTGAGGGAAAGATCATGTTTTGGGTTAACATGATCACTTGAAACATGGCGTGGGTTAGGGTTTTTTAAAAAAAACTGTCCTGACTCATGATTGGAAATGTGACACTCCCAGTTAGAAATGGGAATATGGAAATGTGTTACCTTATATGGACGTCATCTCTGGGTCATAATTACTACAGCTCCTAGATGGCATCTGTCACTCAAATGTAACTATAGGTCATTTTCTGGCAACTGACATTACAACCCATTGTGTTGTTTTTCGTGGGAGGACATGCTCCATCAGACACAAAACAACATTAGCATTCACTGTTTCTGTTTCTATCCAGCTGATGAAAATAAGCCCAATATTCACTTTCCTTTCTTCTTGCTTGTTCTCCTCCAACTCCTGAGGTAAATATATATGGCTGTTTAGCTGCTAGATGTTCCACTTTCTTCACTGGCTAGTCACTACTTTTTTGCTGAAAACGGCTGGCTGCTGCTGCTGGAAATGAGGGTGATGGTAGTGGTAAGGATGAACCACAGTTAGTGTCCTGTGAAACCAAAACTATAGGCTAAAAGTATGCAATCATTGTTAATCAACGTCAATCAGAGGTTTGAGTTTAAGCAATGTTCTTTTTCTTGTCTGTTTACCTGTGGTTACTAACAACCCAGGTCTAAAACAAACCCTTTTACTTTTGATTCCAAACTAATAGTTCCTGTTTCATAAAACACATAAGAGAGCTTCCCATGGGAAGACAATCATCAGCCAATATTCCAGTTTGCAATGCATTACTGAAATAAGCATTTACTGTTTTGACATTAAGATGTAACAGAAATCATTTCAGTGGGTGATAGTTGCTCAACTACCTGAAGTCTGAGCACATAGGTGGAGCAAAACCACTGCATCTTCTCAATCAAGATGAATCCTCCTGAATTCTGAATGTTTGCCAGTTTTCTCTCAGTGAGACACTAAAGTAGATTGATATGGGGCCAGGTCATGGTCATGTCTGCTGACAAACCTCCAACATGTAGCTAATGGTTAAAGAGTTAAAACAGAACTGGTGTGTGTGCATTTGGATACGAGGCTGACCAGCTGACCACTGAGGTGAATGGTTAGGCTACTTCCAGATGTTTTTATTTTTATATTTAATTATGTATTTATCTTTTGTGGGTCCACTTGGTCCTCTCCATTGTCTGACTGAAGATTTTGCTCTTGCCCATCTCCATCCACTCCCCTCCTCCAACCCCTTACCATTTCCAGTCTGACTTTCTCGAGAGATGAGAGCCTTCATTTTAATAAAAGCCGCATTACTGGAATTCTACAAAGAGAGAGAGAGGGAGCAAGAGAATGGGTTTAATGGGGTCTGGATAAACCTACAGAAACTGGGTCACCTCCCATGGCCGTCCACATACACATTTCAAAGCATCATGCAGTACATACACACAAAATGCATCTATACTGTATATTTGTAACATCTGCCATCCATTCAGGTGTTTTCTCTATTTTCACAAAAAAACTGAAAGGTAAAACATGTTCATCAATTAATTTAGTTCATGTACGTAGGTGGCAGATCTCATCATATCCACCACAGCACATAATCTTCTTATTATCAACATTATACACCCCACCCAACTAATGGGACTGCATTTGAATGTCTCCATTAAGCCATTACAGAACAGAATGAGGAATGGGAATGGAAAGGAACAATTCAGTGGCTTACTGGCTGTATACTTGATGACTGTATACTATACAGGATGTTTGTGCTTGTCTTTGTCTGTGTTCAGAGAGGAAAAATCAGTGAATGTGCGTCTACATGGGTTCATGTGTGTGTATTTGTGTTCTAAATGTGTGTCCACAGTGTAAATTAAGCCAAGATCCAATTATATTGATGACAATCCAATTACCTATCCATGTGTGGAGGTGATCACATTTAACAAACTAAGCTGTCCTAATCAACACATGGCAAGCTTGCTAACAGAAATGAAATCTCAGTTGGATAGATTCTGTTGTGTGATTGGTTTTGTTGCTTGGTTGTGTTTGTATTTACGTTCTTCTCAGTGAAAGTGATTCAGACTTGCAGAAGAATGATTATGTGCATGTAGTTCTGTGGCTTGACTGCACATAACAACATCAAAAGTTTGTTTACTGTTTCAAACGTATTTCTTTTCTTTTTTTTTTTTGTCGCCAAAATATAAAATCTTGAAGTACAATATCAGGTTGTAGTAACGAGGTTGGTTAAGGTTAGAGAAAGATCATATTCTTGGTTTATAATAACTTTATTTATATAGCACCTTTCAAAACACAGTTACAAGCTGCTTTACGATAAAAACAAAACACATTTAAACCACAGAGAGATTAAAACTCTGTGAACATAATCCAGGCAGTGATTACATTTGTCATGCAACATAATTGGGAAAAGTATTTATTAGCATATAAATGAAATTTCTAGGAGACAGGGTTCTACCTTTAGGTCCATTTTATTTAGATTATACTACATTGTAGTGGTGAATGTTCTCAAACAAACTCAATTAATCACACATGGTGAAAACCCCGGAGCAGTCACCTTCTTAGCCCCGTTAGTAATTTGTCTTTGATTAACAAAGCTTTTAAATCAAATTGTTCAAATGTCATGTCATTTTGCTCCATTTTCCCACCTCATTTACATCCAGGCTTCCTTAAATGTAACTTAATTTCCATCACAAGCCAAATCCAAGCTTCAAAACCTTCTGGTAACATAAGTCCTACAGTTTGTGGTTTCAACGAGTTCAAGAAGTTCAGCGTGTGCAAATTCTGATTTCAGAAGATCTGAGAAAGCAGGAGAACCTGATGGATGTTTGTGTCTTTGTATCTGTGTTTTGCATGGTGATCACAGATCAAAAAGAAAAGATAAAATGATGACAACCACAACACAGGAAATGCATCGAGAGTCAACTGATGAAAAAACACTGGCATAATTTTCTCTCCTTTTCTGTGCCACTTTAGATTTCTTCATCGTTTCATGCCTCTGTTTCCACTTCCTACCAAACAAGCTGTGTGGAAACCCTCCAAACACTTTCCATTCCATGTCGAACTTCATAGGAAACAAGCTGAGAGGATAGAGTGCACACTGTGTGCATATGTATATGTGTGTGTGTGTGTGTGTGTGTGTGAGAGAGTTCTGCATGTGAGAGGCAAGGCACTGTGGGTTAGAAATAGCAGAATATACCCTGAGAGCCCTTTCATCCTGAAGCATGTGTCTAGTTAAGGCAATTCTTCTTCTGATTGACTCCGGAGGTGGTGTGTATGCGCGTGTGTCTGTGTATGTGTGTGTATGTGTGCACTTCTTCAATTGACTCCGTAGGTGACAGCACATACTGTGAGTGTGAATATCACTCTGTGTGTACGTGTGACCTATTTTCCAGCCATTTCCCTGGTTTTGAATGTTTTGTCAGGTGGCACAGCAGCAATATAAACTGGTTAAATAGCTGCTGCTGAAATGACAGCTACATTTCTACCGTTGGGTGTCTCTATTTCTCTCCTTCTCTCTCTCAGTCCTGTATTTTTCACTTTACCTTATCTGTCCTACTCTTCTTTTATCTGCCTCTCTTTTTCATCACTCTGTCTGGCTATATCAATCTTTTCCCTTCGACTTTCTGCCTCTCACTCTCAATTCCAGTCTTCATTTTAGATAATTTCATCACCAGCTGTCAGACATGAGCACTTGCCCAAGGAGTTTACAAAATGCTACATTTTAAGACATTTAAAAGAAAAAAAAGGGATGTTTTTTTTTTTCCATTGGAAATTTCACATAGAGACAAACATTTATTAAGGACAAACCAAGATCTATGCAGAGATTTATGGTTTACAAACCAATGAGTGTATATGTCAGTACTGTATATCCCAGCTTGTGACATTTATCAGTACACACACACTTAGAAAAATTAAAAAAGAAATGGTTTCTTTTCTGCTATTGTTGTTGTATTTGTCACATGACCATTATGAACTAAAACAAGCCAAAATTAAATATGATAAGCTTACAGTTTGGGTGTCATTTTATGGAGAGACAGTTAATTTCATAGAAATCATTTACCCCTTCAATTAACACATTGATACATACCAATGAAAACAAATCAGAGAGTACAAATACAAATTGAAACTAACCATTATTATTTAATGAACATTTATTTTTATTGCTTGATAAATATACCATTAGATACAATTAGAAGACTTCTATCTGTATTCATCATAGAGCTCCGAGCTATTTCTATATTGTTCTTTTCATTTAACTTTAAAATAACTGTGAGTGAATTTCCCCAAATAAGTGAAGCTCCCAAAAGAAGATGGGTTATAAATCCTTAATGGATAGGTTCACAATTTTTCAAATCTGTCCTAAAACAATATTCAGGTGCCAAAACTAACACTGACACATGTTTTTCGCAGTAAAGAGTTTGCACACTGAGACACGGTAACTAAGCTAGCTGTCCCACCCAGTAAGTTTGAGCTTGCTCACTTTTAAAGAGGCTCATAACTAACATTACCTGCGACGTTAACTTATATGTTAACTGTTAGCTTTTGTCTCTGCTGTCCTGCTGTTTCCCTCACAGCGTTACTACAGTGCTGGAAACTGTGTAAACTTTAGAACACTGGTTTAAGGTAAGCAGAAAATTTAACATTGACATATTTACATAATTACATACTAGAGGAATAACTGTGATGATTTAGGATACAGGCTTAGATTCAGCATAGTAATGTTAACCTTAGTGTTTGTTTGAGGCTCCGTCCGCTGTGTGTACATTTGTGTGTTTCCGATGCTATGGTGCGTTAATGAGGCACTGCCTCGTCACTGAAGGTGTGCAGGACGATGTTTCTGTGAAAGATATTTCTGTAAAAATCCCCTGGTCTCTGTTGTGGAAAATCCTACAGTTAAATGTGCCACGCTGGTAGTTTTCTGCCATATAATATTTCACCAAAATGCAGCCATTTCTGGTTTGCAAATGCATAAGTTTGTATTGATTTGTGGCTGGTCAGGTGTGTAATTATTGGATGTGTTTTATCAGTTATTGTGACTCATCTTACAGCGGTAGTGAGTCGTAACCAGACTGGTGGTGAGTGAAGTAATCTATTCAGCTGCTATGCTTGACTGTTTGTTTGTTGTTGCTTGTGGGAGAAATAAAACTGTTAACCAGAGTTGACTGGTAGAGATCCCATGTGTTCAAGTTCTGTAAATGCATATGCTGGTTGATTTTTAACTGTCTCAGTATTTTTTGGTGTTTTTGCTCTGGGATTCTACTCTGTTTCAACTTGGAGCTGCTGTATATTCTAAGATAAATGCTACTGTGTGTGCAGAATGTTACAGTTCAGTTTTATTTTGCAGGCTTGTTCCACACCCACTGATGTTGAATGTACTGCGATTCGAGGATCCCCTCACTTTATTGCCCAAGGTGATGTCAATATTTAATATATACCTCACATCACCAGTCTTTGCACAGTAAGACATGATTGGTACATCTTGTTTTGTTACAGGGGACATAATGAAGCTAAGGGCATGGATGACCTGTATTAAAGGTCAAGTGCTTGTGGGACCTCAGGACTTCTCCAGTGGTTTGAATCCATTTTTTTCAAACTACTCCGATTTTAATCTACACTCCCAAAGATGCCTCATGCACATGGAATTTATCCAAAGGTAATGCAATAGTCTTTAAATTAATACTTGAGTGCTGGCTAGCTCTTTTAACATTCCAGCTTATGCTTCCACTGCTCTTTGCTTGTTGCTAACTATGCCTAGTTTTATCAACGGTTTACACTAGGGGTGGTTTGGTGACTGGTGTTCCTGCTGGTCCAGTCCTGACATTTAGACCAGAGTAATTATCACCACATTACTTCAGTTTCATTGTTGTCAAAAAACTATTAAAACATGTCAATGAGCCATACCGCTGCACTGGGTGACATGTTCCTTTGTCACTGAAGACTTTGTCTACAGTAGCTTGTTTAGAAATGGCTCCAAAGACTAAAAATCATCAGTCATCAAATCCTTTGACATGAATCATGAAACCACATTAAAGCAGATCAGATCACTGCATTAGTGACCCCTGCTGCCTGGTCAAGGAGCCTGAACCAATTAGTAGTGACCATGGTTAATCCCTTCATCTGATTAGATGTACATATCACTCTTAATTTACTGTATTTGGTGCTCTGAGAAACATAATAATATTGCATGTGCTTTGGACAGGCTCAAACTGGCAAACTGGCAATTCTGGCAAATGCCAGATGGGCTGGCCCACCTAATGAGCTGCAAGGCCACCACCAGCAATGTGGGGAAAAAATTGTGGGAAAAAGTTTGTTTTATTTGTGAAGTTACAGATTGTTACTGTTTGTCTTTTGTTTACGGGTACTTCTTTGGCCCACAGACAGACAAGCTCAAAGTTAAAGAGGCAGCATGGACACATCAACTAAGAAGTGCATTCATTAGAAAACCTAGTGACTTTGAGTGGATGTCATTGTAAACAAGGTGTAAAGGGACAGTGCAGACTTGCATGTAGCACAAGATTTCCTCTTTTGCTAAAGAAAAACTGCTAAAATATTTTTGGGGATATTAATTAATTCTTCCTTTTTCAGTTATAAGCACATCAGGAGGGAATTTCTTCATGGCCAGTGTAGACAGGAGGAATGGGTACAGCAAACAATAATTCAAAGCACTGCAATATACAAACGGTCATGTGAGAATTGTTTTCAAACAGACTTGAAAAAATGTGAACCTATCTTTTCATATATGGTTTTCAATTTTTCTGTGACAACTATGCTAGTTTACATTGTGTTGGTAAACAACTTTCTAAATTGAAAACACAGTGAAACAAAATTTGGGAGATAAACCAGCTTCAAGTATGAAGCTTATTATGAATATTCAAGCTTTTAAGATTTTGCAAAGTCAACTTACCAAAATAATTGCATTGTTCTGCAGTAGTAAATGTATGTAAAATTTAAAGTTTAAAACTGATTTTGCATGTGTCCTTGTTTGAATGTAACCTTCTTATGTATTTTGCAGTATTTTTCTATGTTATTTTAAGTGTAAATTTACAGTAAATTACTAGCCACGGAGTTGCATTACTTTTACAGTACATAATGTAATTATACAACAGCATACTGCTATATCACAGTAATCTGGTGGACATTTTTACAGTAAAATGACAGTTCAATACAGTAACTCTACAGCATCATATTGTGATATTAAAGTAATTTGCTGTAAAGTTACAGTGCAATACAGTAATTCTACAGTAACATACTGCTATATCGGTAATTTGATGGTGCAGCAGAATGTGAAGTCACAGTATACAACTGTCATTTTACAATAATTTACTGTGAAAATTTGAAAAACACTAATTTACTGTAAACTCAAAGTTAAATATTTTACACTGTGGATTTTGTCCCCCATCATTTACACTGTAAGTGCGTTTGGAGGAGATCCTCTAGTGGTCCATATGAACAGGAAGAATGATTACAGAGAGCAAAACCAGTTTCAATGTTCATTTGGGCTCCTGAAGACATACTTGAAAAGTTATGAACCTATCCGGGGTAACACTTGTTTGTGTTTCATTTCCTTCTTTTTGAATATGCACGTCAGCACATTTTTATCTTTTGTATTTGGTTTGCTTTTGTGGTGTAAATGTTACAGAGACAAATGTTTTTGCTTGTGTGAAAATGTGGTTGGAAAGTCTGCAAGGGGGCATATGAACAACCCACATAAGTATGCTGTGGTTACACTGGAAAGCTCTCCGGTGTGTTTATGCATGTAAAGTCTGTGAAGGAAGGTGTTTCTTAAACAGTGCATGCATGATCAGTAAATATTCCCCATGTGAATAAAGGTTTACAAAAGAAGGGTCGACGTGCTGGTTCTGTTAAAGTAGGTTACGAACTGCACAACAGCTTTTGACTGGTGTTGGCATAAATGGGGCCTAAGAGAAATTCATTTTAGCTGAATCCCATGAGGTGATTATATCCACCATTCATTTCTCATGTATGACGTCTTTACTTATAAATGAATAAACAACACTTCTATTTGGGGCAATAATTATTAGTTTCCTCACATCGTCAGTAGTTGCTGAGATGCCGTGCCGCCCTGTGGAAATTCTAAATAGGTTTTAGAACAGCCGTCAGCTAGATGGAGGTGAAAAATGTGTCCAGACAAGAACTAAATTAGCTAATCTAATTTTGTGTGTGTGCATGTGCTTGCATGTGTGTGCCTTGTCCGTGTTCATTTGCTGCTGTGTATATTTGCTTGTGTAGCAGCCAATGTGTGCTTGTGCCATGCCGTTGGTGTACACCCGTTCCTGCACTTTGTGTGTTGTAATTGAGCCATCGCTTGGCGGATGTTGCTTGAGCACACAACAGCTTCCTAGCTAGCTAAACAGCCACTATAATTGAAATTAAAAGGTAACCACATTCATCATGCTGAGCCTGAGTTTAATTGAAATGTATGTTTGTTTGTGTGTGTGAATGTATCTGAGCGAGAGAAAGGGAGGGTTAGAGAGAGAGCGGAGAACAAAAGCGAAGGAGTGAGCAATGGAGTGAGACAAAGTTTGTGTGAATGTGTATGAAAATGTGTGTGTGTCTGCAAGTTTGTGTATGTGTGTTTGAGAAAGAGAGTGAATGTGTAATGAGCCTGGGAAGCTAAGACTCCATATCTGTACCTGTCTCAGTGATAAATAACTCGAGAGACAGATAGCATCCACAAACACCCCACCTCCCCCTCTCCCATTTCCTCTACCTTCACTCTTCACTTTCACATATTTCTCCTTTTATTTCAAACTTTTCTGCCTCTGCTGTCATATATTTCCCTCTCCTTCCCCTCATGCTCCAGCTGTTTTTAAACACATTGAAAGAATTATTTAATTTTTAGTGGGAGTTAAATGTTTGTAACTTGGGTCTTTTCCTTGTGTTGCCAAGCTTGGCATTTAGCTCAGCATTGGTTAGTGTCATTCACTGTCAATCGCGGTCTCAACAAAACAGTAGCTCACCACTCTCCTGTCTTCTGTCTTCTTTCTCTGTGCTCTTTCTTTTGTGGAGTCTGCTGATAGATTGTAATGTCCATTGAGGGAAATTTGTGACTTGTAATATTGGGTTGTATAAGTAAAACTGACTTGACTTATCTGCTCTCTGACAGGCTCATGTCAGATAAGCCCGCCCTCTTGAAGCAACCAATCAAAATGACAAATGACAACTTATGACTGCGGTATACAATTTACCACCTAAACTGACATTGATGACCTTGACATTTTCATGAATGTGTTTAAGCTTTCAATATGCTTCAGCAACACCAACTATAGCTAATTATTGGGTTTTTCCATTAGTCCGGGTCAGTCCACTTTAACTGCACTGTGTCAAGTCAACCCATGATGAAATGCGTTTCCACTACAGCCTCACAGCAGGGGAGCTGCACTGTTGTGATCCTGATGCTGACAGGGCAAACTGCTGGAGACCAAAGAGAAAGCTGAGTTTTTAAAAGTCTCTCTGTGTTCAGTCTCTTTTTGTTCTTTCAGATATCTGCCTTAATTGACTGTTTTCTGATAACTTTACTGTCATATTGGAGTTGTGTTATGTTACAGAAGGCTAACAGGAACATTTTCAATGTGAAGAAGTTATAAGAAATTAAAAATAAAATCACAGAATTAGTGGAGTTTCATTAGGGGTGCTATTCTTTAATAAAAACAAGTCTACACAACACAATATGGGGATATTTGGAGCAATTCGGTCAGCGAATATACTATAAATACTGCAGGGAGGAATAGTACAAGCAGAAAAGGCCACAGTGAGATGTTAGGTGAAGAGCTGTAGACAACAGACTCTTACTACATTTTCTGCAAACCCAACACTTCCAACATGTCATTAAGGTAAACAACTTATTTTATCTTGCCAGTGAGAAAACACTTAGCTCGCATGGCTGCAATTGTAATTACCCCAGAAACCATGGAAAACCTTATTAGCTAGCCTGTAAACTGATGTGGTGCACTTTTCCTCTACTTGACATTTTTTTGCAAGCTCTTTCAGTAAGCCAAGGTTCAGGACAAGATGTGTACCTTTTTCTTGTGAAATAAAGGAGAAGAAGACAGTAGCTAGAGATCTGTTATTTGTGTGGTAAGCTTCTGTTTGGCTGTCACACCAGCATATGATAGAATGGTGATGCACTGCTTTAATTAGGATATGAATTTGTAAACTCCTCCAACTCCAAAGCCAAAATATTCACATTACACCCCTATCAGTCTGAGGCTAGATTCAAATTGCAATGTGAGACCAGTGTGACATTACAATATGATGCAAGCCATGACCACTGAAGCACATTAAGTCTCTATGTTGGCTGGTGCAGAGTCTAACCTGCACCTCACAGAGTCACATTCAACTGCAGGAACTTGAAGATTTAAAAGTATTGACTGCAAGGTGCTTCTGAGTACCTTATAGTGATGTTCAATTTATCACTCACTGTCACAGCGCTCTCCTAGCTCAGGGCTGTTGCACTCTTTGACAGGACGTCATTCTCAACTTCAATGACCTCACTTCTATTTTCCAAGGCCCCAGCTTCTGACAGCTGTCAGTTAATTTACTGCTATTCTTTTCAGAACCTTGATATTGTATAACCACAATTTTATGGGCTTTTATATGGAAAGAATATTATGCAATGAAATACTGCAGACACTTCAGCCATGGCTAGCTCCCATATTATTCAGTGTGGCAGGCAAATGGCCTAGACCTTTTGTATAGATAATAGTAATAATAATAATAATAATAATAATAATAATAATAATAATAAAAACTTCAGTGCTTCACAAAAGGATAAAATACAATAAAACAATAATAATAAAATATAGATAAATACAATAAAAAATGAAATTCACACAAAGATAAAGGCTTTTTTAAAGAAGAATGTTTTAAGAAGAGATAAAAGCAGTGATAGATTTAGCAAACCTAATCTCAGCAGGTTAATCATTCCACAATTTGGGGGCCCAGACTGCAAAAGTCTGATAGCCCTTAGTCACCAGTCAGGCACTGGGAACAACCATAAAGCCACTGTCAGGGTTGGTAGATCTTTGAATAATTAGGGGCATGTAAAGCCTTGAAGGTCAACAATAAAATTTTAGAGTCAATGCGAAACTGAACAGGAAGCCATTGCAGGGAGGCCATTGGAGTTATATGATCTTGTTTTCTTGAACCGGTGATAATCCTAGCAGCAGCATTTTGAACCAGCTGAAGGCAATAGAGGGAAGCCTGAGTAATACCTGTGTAGAGGGCATTACAGAAATCTAGACAAGGAAAAATAAAGGCATGGACAACCATGAGCAAATCCTCAAAGGATAAGGAGGATCTAATTTTTGAAATGAACTTAAGTTGAAAGAAACATGACTGAACAACCCTCTTTACTTTGTCATCAAAAAAGGCCAGAATCAAATAAAACATCCAAATTTTTTGCAGCTGACTTGATGTTATGTGACAGGGTTCCAAGATTGCAGACTGTCTGACTGAAAGAACTGGGTGTGGCAAACAAGATAATTTCCGTTTTGTCGTTATTAAGTTTGAGGAAGTTTTGCAAAGTCCAGCAATTGATGGGTTATGCTGCTATGATTAGTGAATTGCAACGGGACATATAACTGGGTATCGTCAGCATAACAATGGCACTGTACATTATGTTTATTAATGACCTGAACAAAGGGCAGCATATAAATGGTAACAGACCAAAGATTGACCCTTGAGTCAATGAGTGAAATGGGAAACAGAAGATAAGGACAACAAAGGAAACGGTTCTATTAGACAGATAGGAGCATAATAAGTTGAGAGCAGACCCATTTAAACCAACCCAAGTTTCAAGACGCTATAGAAGGATGGAGTGGTCTACTGTATCAAAGGCCACACTCAAGTCTAGCAGGACCAAAATGGAGCTTTCACCTATATCTGCAGTAAGGAGTAAGTGTCATCTCAGTACTGTGTAGAGCTCTAAAATCAGACTGATAGTTATCGAAAATGCTGTTAACACTTATATAAGATATCAGTTGAGAGGCAATAACTTTCTCCAGCACTTCAGATAAAAAAAGATACTTTAGATATAGTTTAGTAATTGCTGAGGTTGAGTGGGTCAAGATTAGGTTTCCTTAACATGGGTAGCACAATTGCATCTTTAAAATAAGAAGGAAAAATACCAATGGCCAAGGAACAATTAATAATTGATAAGATTCAGGGATGGACAGTGGGCAATATGTCTTTTAAGAGTTTATAGGGAATAATATTGAGCTGGGAAGAGGATTTAGTATGAGAGACAGTGGTTTCTAGGACTGAGAGGGACACTGGCTGAAATTGAGTCAGCACTGCACAGTTTGGGTGGTGGGGTGGGGGGGCAGATGGTACACGCATGTCTGAAACAATCAGAATCCTAATATTCTCTTCCTTCTTTAACAAAATAATTCATAAATTCCCCCACTAATTCAGGGCTACGTTCAGTATTTGAGGTGGAGGAATCAATAACCTTAAATAAGACTTGGGAGTTATGGAAATGTCTGGAAATCAAACTGGAGAAATAGGCTGATCTTGCTTCTTTAACAGCAGTCTGATAGTTGACCATGTGACTATCAGACATGTTGACTTATTAGAATGTCAAGGGAGACTTGTAACCTTTTAGCCTTCCATATACATTCAGCTTTTCTGCATTGTCTCTTAAGAGCCCGAGTGTGCTCACTGAGCCATGGCGAAGGATTATGCTTTTTCTTTCTGATTTTGAGAGGAGCAATATGGTCATGGACAGAGAGGCAGATCTAGTTGAAAGAATTAGCCAAGGCATCAGGGCACTGTAACTGCATAACAGAGCTCGAGGTTAAAGGGATAGTTAGGATTTTTTTGAAGTGGGGTATGAGGTAGTTATCCATACCTGTCAGTGTATTACCTGCATTAGATTTGGGTCAGCATGCTCCCAGTTTGGAAAAACACATGAGAGGATCAGCACAGAAGCTAAGCAATGCACTGCCATGGACGGGGCCAGCAGCAAAACATATTCTAGTCTCTTAAAAAGGCCCACCTAAAGAAAAAATCAATATCAGTTTAAGTGTATGCTATATTCAGAATATTTTCAATGCTTTACCTTGCAGTCAGACAGCTCTTTCCTTTGGTATTACATTTTCTCAACTGTTCTGAAGGATGTGAAGAATATTAGCAAACAACATGCAAGACTCAGTCGGTTTGGATGTAACAGTTCCTTTTAAAAAGTGTAGCTTGCTTCCAGAACAGATTACAATTATCAATAAAACCAATGTCTGGCACCCTGCAGTGAAGTAGGAGTCAGGAATGGAGCTGAAGGATTCTGGTGAAGTGTCCCACTCCGGGGCCCAGAGTGGGAATGGGGTAAGAGTTGAAAACATCTTTCCCATTGAGTTCAGGGAGCTTAGAAAGTCTAATGAAATCTGGTTTGAGCACTTCAGATTGCTGCTGGGGAGTATCATTAGTGCTGACATGTATGATGATCTTTTTAATATTTGAGTATTGTGAGAGCAGGAGAAGGGTTTCGACCATTAAATCTAGCACCCTGGAAGGAAAAAAAAATCTTTGCTGACTTGAGTTTGATATTTCTGATGATGGAGTCACCGATTACCAGCATCTTAAGTGAGGAGTGCCGTCCTCCCGGATTTCGTGAAGAAGCTGCACCCCTGGAGCTGGACTGTGGATCGTGCTTGGGGTGCGATGGAGGTGGTGCTGTATCAGGTTGTGGAGCTGTACCCCGCCCCCGGTGGATGGCCCAAGAGGAGTCCAATGTCAGGTGTGGAGACAACGGAGAGAAGCCCGTCATTGGCTTGGGGTGCTGATGTGCAGCCAGTGTGGGTTGTTTGGATGCAGGGGACTGAAGTGTTGGCAATGAGGGTTGCAAGCACAGGGGACTGACAGGCCAATGGGGAGAAATCTTGTAAATCCAGGATGTTTAATCTATTTTTGAGCGGAATCTCCTGACGTGGATGAGAGGTATAAGACTGCTTGCCACCATGTTCACCCACACCAGCGACAGACCAACCTTCAGCAGGCTCATGACAGCAGCCAGAGGAGCCCAGGACAGTGAGATGTTTAGCCTGAACAACAGCAACAGTTGAGAACTCTCAGATGAGATGAGCTTGTCCTTCTGTCTGAGTTCAGCCTCCAGACGAGTGATGCTCTTCATCTTTGAGAAGGTAATATGGAAAGAATCACACACAGCCATCACGTTAGCAGCTAACGTCTCTCTTACTCTCAGTCACTTGAGTGGAGAACCACGACTGAGGTATAGTCCCACTGCTGGTAAGACCAGTCCAGAATATTACAAGTAGTTAAAAGTTAGCCACCAGGTATACAAACAGGCTAGCCAAACCAGCGTTAGAGGGCTGAACAAACACCAAAGTCTGAGTGGCCAGTTCACATACACTCTGATCGCTAAAAAGTCTCCGGCAAGTGATATATGTGAATGAAAAACGACTACAAACAAACAGACTGAGTAAAAGTAGGCGCAAATAATGATAAAATAAAGCAGTTTTACTGAAAAACTCAGACACATTCAAACCTTACCTTGACACGTATGTATGATGTCAATGACTTAAAAATTTTACATATCAAAGTCAATTGACTTTGATATGTAAAAGTATCACTTGAGCTGATGGTAGCTACTCTAGCTACATTGTGCTGACAGGGCAGGTATCATAATCAAACAGGGCAGTAATTTCCAAAATGACCACCAGCACACTTATTAGAGGGCTTGAATTTAGCTATTGAGACCATGATGAACAGGAGTCAGTTGGAGGCAGGGGTTTTTTGGAGCCAGCATCTAACTGTCCGTCGGTGACATTGCACTTTAAGGTACTTCCACGATGGCTTCAGGCTCAAGCCATGGTAGTTGCCACTTGGCTCCATTAATCTTAGGAAGTGTACATGTATGTGACATGTATTTTGCCAAAAAAGTAATGCCATGTTTCAGCAACCAGATGCACTCAAATTGTGAGCTGTGTAGACTCACCAAGAACATTTTTCTGCACCATACTGAATCCACATCCTATATCTGTCTGCATGATGTTGATGGCTTTAACTACCGTAGCAGTAGAAAATCCTCATATTTTTTTGCTTAATCATGAAAGCTCTCTGTGTAGATATTCTGATTCATTATCACTCACACTGATTTTTTTGGTTTTATCCACAAACCTTGTAAAATCCTCTTCAGACAATGATGTACAAGTTTTAAATGTCCAACATGGTCTTAAACAGTGAAGACAGACTGTGTTGTCTGTGTTTCCAAGGCACCTGGATGTGCTTTTGTTATTTTCATCTCTGCTGTTTAGTGCCTTCTGCCATGTAATGAAGAACAGGAGGGAATGGAATTGTCTAAATGAAATTATATTCAATCGAAAAACCTTCACCTTCTAAACCGAATGACTTTTCTTTCATTTACAGTCTCTTAATGACAAGACACAAACTCATCATATAAAATGATTTGACAATGACTGTACTTTTGTACAATGTCTGCCAGTTCTTCACAGTCTGTATAAATTAGAAATTCAACATAAATACTGACATTTGACTTTGCACGTTTTGCATTCTGCTACTTCCTGCACAGCAATTTTACTAATTTTTTTATATCCAGTCCAATCCTAACTATGTGTGTACTGAAAGTTTTTTTTTTTTTTCTTTTAACTTGTATGTATTTATCTTTATGACAAGTCCTTACAGCTATGGTGCTTATGACTGTAACTGATACAATCTAACTTTTACATTATCAATATAATAAAGTATGAATGGTTACACAACAGTCCACTTCACAGTATACAGGTACCCACATCCTTTGCCCCATCCAAATCCCAAAAACAAAAGACTACAATACTTATTGTGAATAAAACAGCCATTTTACTGCAATACCTTTAATAAAAAAAAAAAAAAAACCCTGATCAGAGAGAAGTACAAAATTCATGTTGTTTAACAACTAGACCAACAATAAAACCATATCCAAATAGGGTATGGACACCACGGCCGCTGCCACATGTATCAATGCAACCGTCCTCCCATGATAAATGACACGGCGCAACTGTTTCCAATTTCCAACCGCAAGTGTCAATTTTACCGTAAGTCAGGACAGTTTTTTAAAAACCATAACTATGATCATCCCCTAACCTTAACCCCGTGGTTATTATTGTAGCCATGATGACAAATGTCGCCTAACTTTAAGGTTGTGGTAATTTTAACCCACACCACATATTTCTCTAACCTTAACAAAGTGATAATTTTAACCCAAAACATGATCCTTCCCTAAACATACCCAAGTGGTTTTTGTGCCTAAACCTAACCAGACCGTAACCACAGTGTCGTCACATCATAAAACATCATTATTATTTATTTTTTTTACTTTTTTTTTTAACAGTGATTTGTAACGGTTTTGGAAAGCATATACAAATTATGTATTCCTGGAGATTACTGCCAACAGGGGCGCTAGATTAGAAAACATTCCTATGTGTTGTTCTGGACTGCACATGGTCAAATAATGTCTTTGGTCTTTTAATTTTGAGGACTTGCTTGTTTTTAATAATAATAATAATAATAATAATAATAATAACTTTATTTATGTAGCACCTTTTAAAAACAAAGTTTACAAAGTGCTTTAACAGACAAAGCAAAAGCAGTACAATGCAAAGCAAAGACATGAAACAGAAGACAATAACAGATCTGACCTTAAAAAGATGGCGGCCAAAGGCAAAGAAAGACAATAAAGAGATGATAAAAAGTTTAAAAGAAAGATGAAAAGTTAAAAAAAAAGAAGTTTAAAAGAAAGATGATCTAAAGACAACATTACATAAAAGCAAGTCTGTAAAAATGGGTTTTAAGAAGTGATTTAAAAGAAGTTACTGATTCTGAGAGGCTTATCTCCTCGGGCAGAAAGTCGAGGGGCCCTGATGAAAAAAGCACGGTAATACATTAATCAAATATCACTTCTTATGCAATTAACAGCAAAATGAAGCATCACCAAGGTAGATATGTAGTACATAAACACAACAATGGGTGCAGCCCACAAACACACATGTGGATTCTCCCTGCTAGTTGTTTCATCTTTCCCCTTTTTTTCTTGTGCCACTATAAGGCCTCTCTTTTTCAGTTTGACCTGCATGCACCTGGAAAGACAGAAAAAACTGTCCCGTATTTTACCATTTTGTCTTTTGTCAGTCTATTTCTAATATCCATTAAAATAGAAATGAACTAGAAAATAACTATTTTAAGTGTAGTACGGTACTGTAACAAGATGGGTTGGGGAATTTGCTCGTGGGCTCGTGTATGAGTTTGATAGGGGTCAAACCATATATTCCTTTTTGTGGTGCCAATGTGCATGTGATGATGTGTCTATAGCTCGGCTACCGTTCACCCTTTGCATCAAGTATAAATCCAACTTTATGCTCTACCTTTGTGCAGAGCTCAGAACAAAGGATGCCTCTCTTTTTAAAGTTTTTTTTTTTTTTTTTTTTTTTTTTTTTTTAACTTTTTTCACTTTAAGCCAGGAGCACATGAGAGCACAATGAAAAGAGAGGTAAAGGGAGGAAAGGTGTGAGGGGGTCACAGAAATATGCAGCAGGCTCTCAGATGTCTCAACAGCAGCATTTCAGAAGGAATTCAGCAGGGGGGCTGAGGATAAAAAAAGGAGTCGAAAAAAACTGCTGATGCAGTTGATGGCATCTTTTACCAAGATGACATTTTGATATAAAATCCTTTACCAAGATGTGTAAGACTGAAGATGAGTGGCTGGTTGAATTGAAGCTCAACAAAAGCAAAATCACTGGCCTCTGAAAAAGCTGAAAAATGAAAGAATCTTTGTTGTATTTCAAAAAGACGCTTGACTGTGTTTTTCATCATTTTGTCCTTCTTACACAGCAAAAAGTTATTTTTGTGAAACTTAAAGTGTGGTAAAATTATACACAGATTTGGCGACCATGTTTAACCAAAGCATCTTGATATATCTGGGTGACATTGGGAGTACGGTTGCTGCGGAAATCAGTACAACAATGACATCCTACTGAGAACTGAACACTTCTCTGACATAATCAAAAAGTTAACATTATAAGCTACAAAAACTTTTGTTTTCAGGCCTGTCAAGCTTTTGTATTGTCAGGTGTTTCTAATATTGTGTCAAAATACTCCTTGTGTTTTGAAGGCCATCATCAATAACAAACAATAAATTTGCGCTAGTACTACTTTCAGTATTTTGACCATTTCGTGTTTGTTGTTCTCCACAATTTAATTTTCTGCATGAATAATTCCAAAGCATCAATTTAATGGCAAAGACTCATGGATAAAACAGGCTTCCAAATAAATAAATAAATAATGTTGCTTTGGTGACAGAGGGAACTATATTGAAGTGTGACAACATGACTTATTGATATTCAATATTTCATATAAAGCCAATAATTGTTAAGCGTACTGGAAAACTTGTATGTTAACCAACACAAATTAAATCCCTGACTCTGTTCATGTTTGTTGTATCCAACGTGTTAAAGATAAGACCACACATATCTAAACTAATTAAGTAGTAAGTAATGGTTTTATCGAATAGTGGTTTTAATAATGGTCAATAGCCTGTAGTTAACAATCTTAACAAAGTTTCTCGAAGTGGCGGTATACAACCCCTACTCCTGCTAACTTCCAAACCGTGGAGTGAAATAAGAAACTAAAATTGAAAATGTCATCTTCCCTTTAATATATGCAACAAATTCCTATTGATCGTGGCAGCTGGGCTTCAGGCAAATGAAATCCATCACTCTTTCAGCAATCTTTTTTTTTTTTTTTTTTCTTTTTTAATTCAGAACCACATGTTTACCAGTTTCTCCCTCAGGATATTGTTTTGGGACACACATAAACATACAAATCCAGAGAATAATCACATGGAAAACAGACACATGTACTCACACACACACACACACACATTTGTGAAAACCCACAGATGTACAAAGGGGCGTTTACACAAGCACACACACACACACACACACACACACACACTTTACTGTCTGAAGAGACATTAACTTGCTTCTCTTGGCTCTGCGAGTCACAAAGCAGCAGAAACAACAGAAGGACAGAATTCAATAAGGAATAAAAGCAATACTGACAGGTAATGCCCTTACTACACTTCACAGCCATTTGTCAATAAAGAAGCAATTACTAAAATGTAGCAGCCATTTGTATGCTGTCTGGGGATAGGGCTGGGAGGGGGGTCTCTATAGATTTGTTGTGCTTGTCAGAGGGAAAAAACACCCACAAATGTACATAAAAGGAAGCAAACACATTCATATGCACAAAGATACACATGTAAAGAAAGGCAGGAAACTGTAAACATGCACATTAATGTATGTACTTAGCTGTATTCAATTCCAGACACACATAAACACGTGGGATATGTGCTCAGGGCTGCAAATCAACTTAAAGGACCAATGTGTAAGATTTAGTGGCATCTAGCTGTGAGGTTGCAGATTGCAACCAAATGAATACCCATCACCCATTACCCTCCCCTTCCCTTTCAAGTATGTAGGAGGCCCTCTCTAGACCCAGTGTTTGGTTTGTCCATTCTGGGCTACTGTAGAAACATGGTGTTGCAACATGGCGGCCACCGTTGAAGGGGACCTACTCCCTATGTAGATATAAAGGGCTCATTCTAAGGTACAATTCTTATTTTCAGTGGATTATACACTAATTAAAACATACTTATGAATACTTTATGCCAAGTCCATTCTGCAAGATGCCACTAAACTCTACACATTAGTCCTTTAACAAATAAAGGTAGTAAAGATTGATCAATACACAGGTATGCCATCAACCAATTAGTGTATGCCTGCATTTGTATCTTTACATGTGCTTTGAAGAAAAGCTGTCAGTTTCTCAAGATTCACTTCTTACTGGTGAAAGATCTTTTTTCTTTAGAATCTGATCTTTGAGATAATAATAAGAGAATAACTACCTTATCCAGAAGCTGCAAAGAACTCATGAAAGATGGATGTGTGTGTGTGTCTACTTTTAAAGCCTTTGTGCGAGATGTGTGTGTGTTCTTGTGTTGGTCAAACGAAAGAGTGATGCCATAATACATACAAACACAGCTAGGTTACCTATCAAACAAAGCAATTTCCTGCCAATTACAAGAGTCAAACACAAATCAGAACTCATTTGGACTCACAGCGCTGTTATTTGCCTGCCTGTTGCACCATTCTTTCTGCTGTTTACTAGAACATGCTGACAGCCTAGGTGTTGTTGTTTTTTTTATGTTGTTTTTGCACATCATTCTCATTAAACCTAAAACATTGTTCTGCATGAACGACTCAGGACAGCAGTTATTCAAGAGAACCTGGACCTGGCACAGCTGCCACTGGAGCTCGCACTGAGAATTGATTTTTTTTTTTTTTTTGTCTTGCCGTTTTTACCCTTACTGACATTGATTTTAACTGAATTTCATGATGCCTGTTTACTTGTTTCATAAAGTATATCATGACTATGTCGCTCACTTTAGACTGTAGTGATAGTTGTGCTGACAAACAGGATAAAACAGCCTGATAAAAATTGTTGTGACAGAAACATGGCCAGGTTGCATGCCAGGACTGTCTGGAAAAATGCTCCCCTCCCTCAGCAACTGCTTTAAGGTGCTATTGAGCAGAAGGAAAAGGTCTGGAGTCTTTTGAAAAGCTGCTAATATTGTTAATACTTCAATCATGTTACTTTAAAGTCACAGTAAAATGGCAGTTAGTGTCTTAAGCTTCTGTAATGTGACATATGTCTGAGTTATAGTATTTGGTTACAAGAAGGGTTTGATTAAATCCTTTAGGTTTCATTGGATTGCTCAAAAGTAGGCATGGTTTAGCAGCTGCAGACCTCCCTCTCCCTCGTCGTTAGATCGTGAGGTGGAGCATGAGGGAGAAAAGAATAAATTAGACCTCAACATCATTCTTTGGAGATGTAAGCAAAGTTTTGGCCATCTAAGACCCAAACACACTCTTCTTTCACTCTGCTAGAGGTAACAAAATGATCTGACAGTAAAGTGTGGTTTCATGGGCAGGTTAGTCGCCCCAAATGACATTTACTTACAGTAGATGCCCCTGAGTTCAATATGACTAGTGAAAACAAAAAGAATATTTTCTTCACATATGTCTTTTCTGGTGTATACCAAGAAATAACTGAACAATTAACACAGGAACAGAGTATTACAACTTGTAAAATATATGTCTGTAACTAAAGCTTTTGTGTTTCAGGTGAAAACGGTGTACAACAACTGATCACAGATTAGATTTGCTTCTTGTTTCTTGCAATCTTGAAATGTACTTAGAAAGTAGAGTGAAAATTAATTTTGGAGTTCTGCTTTGGTATAGATTATTATTATTAAACTTCAAACTTTATAAGTTGTAGGATACCATATACTGACCTTTTTGAGCTAGCAGAGCAGATGGATGTTAGTCACCTTTCTCACTTACTATTTTTAGCTCTTCAGTATGGGATTGAAAAAAAAAATGAAATCATTAATAAAAAGAGAACAAGGCTGAGACAGCGTCCACTTTTTACTGTGAGTTGTCGATAGCGGTGGTGGTTAACTGGATGCCGAAGTAAAAATTACATTTGAAGGTAACAAGACCACACAAATACAGGGACAGCATAGTTGATAAAGTAGTGGAGGACAAACGTAAAAAAGAAGTTTCCATGGATACATGAAGAGGTTACCAAAAAGAATTTAAGTGTAATTTAGATGATACTACAATACCTGCCTCTTGCAACAGGAAATGTGCTGACAATATAACATTAGCAGAGTTTAATGTTTCTCTACTGCTTCCTGTGAGTAAGTTGGAGTAAAATGAACCTCTAAAATGTCCTGCTGGTAGTGAGAAGGTAGTATATATCTTGTATTGTTGTTGTTAAGAAGGATTAAAATGTGAACTTGTTGACAGCAGCTCCGGTGTTTAACGATCTTTCATTTCAAGACTTAAACAAAAGAAACACTGTGTTAAGAGGAGAAATTTCTTATGTTTTCCTTGAGTGACAGACGTGAGTGTGTGTGTGTGTGTGTGTGTGTGTGTACAGATTGATGCTTCATTGACAGGGTTCATGAGGGCTCTCGGGCTGATTAGACACAAACAGACACATAACAACAAAACACACACGTACGCATTTTATGCTCACAACACTGTCCACGGGGGTTCTCTGGATGATTAGAGACAAAGACACCCTCCACTGATTGCTCTCTTCTCGATGATTACCCTCCTTACACCTTCCGCACACAAATACACACACACAAAAAAATCCATCATACATCATACCGTAGCTATGTGTTGATCAAAGTTTAACACTTGTAGGATGTTTAGGGGGTAGTGATTTGTGCCGAGCCTTTTCATATTTTTTTATATATTTTTCAAGCATCAGACGTCATAGTTATGTAGCATGCATTTTAACCAGCAGGCTAGGGCACGCCAGACAATGCTTCTATGTGTTGTTTTGGCATGGATAAAGTTATTTTGTTGCTTAATTTGGAGGACTTGGAGGCTTTTACATGAACAGTGTAACAAAGAGATGCCTTTTAGTGTGTTTGTTGCCACCTTTCTAATTTTGGATATTTGAAGCTATGTTGTGCAGTTTTTTCTATTCACTGTCACTGAAAGAGTATTAAGTTATACCATCATCAAATATGCAAATAAACACATTCTTTGTGCATGTTTTGCGGAAATAAAATCTAATACAAATGCAGCAATGAAAGTCTGTTTCTTTTTCAAATATCTTGTATTTTTAACAATTTTCTCCACTTCTTTTTAATATATTTTATGTGCACATAAATGTATATATTCTTGTGTTGCTCTTGTATGTAGTTAATATGCATGTATGTAGCACACATTACTGTATACATTTTATCAAATGTACTTCATATAAGTATATATACTCACAAATACATTTTGTTTTTTGTATGTTTTGTGCGTGTCTTTGTACCTACACAAGATGCATATGTGTACATACTTTCTAAATGTACACACACATACAGTTTAGCAGCAGATTTTAGATATTATTCAGGTCAAGCCAGTCCATAAACAAATGCATGCATACTAAAAAGAGATATGTGTTAAAAAAAAAAAAAAAAACTAGCAAAAGCTTTTTGGCCGTATGCCCCACATCACCGGCCGACATGTCACAGGACATTAGCCACACAAAGTTAACTGAAAATGACATTTACAGGTACATCAGTGTACACGCACCGATGCTGTGCTACGTACACATTTGCAAACACATACACACACACAATATCCCAGAGACAAATGCCTTGTCCTCGCTAGTAAAGAGTTGCCAGGTTATGAGGCCCAATAAACATGTCAGGCTCACCAGATGGTCAAATAAAACAGTTTTACAGCTGCTTTGTTAGTGTGTGTTAAAGTGTTTACCTCTATGGCAGCGTGTAGCTGTATATTTATCAAAGGCCGTTTCACAAGCCCAAAGTTTTCTTCAGGTGTCTGTTGTGCATGCATGCGTGAAGATGTATGCTGTCTGACCTCAAGTTATCTAGAAGTACTGTGTGTGCGTGCTGTAAATGAGAAAGTTTGTATATGTTTTCTAGTCATCACCTTTGCAAGGGGCCTCTTTTAAAAGTACCTCATGGAGATTTTGAGATCAGGTCAGCAAGTCACTGTATTATTTATATCACATGTTCTATGACACGCACATGCAAACCTGTAGCTCATGGAGATGTAATTTCTTCCAAATGCAGATCGTGGTAGCAATTTTTGGCTATAATGCACTGTAAAAAAATTAAAAAGGCACCAAAAAATACACTAATAAGAAAAAAATATGAAGGGGAAGACCACAAGTTGGTGAAAGTAAATGATTCTAGTTTCAAAACATTCAAAAAAGGCTGCAAAAATGTTTGATGAACATGTTAATCAGGCCTTTGTGATACATACAATGTGTAACATGGTGAGAAATGTTGACGTTATACAAAATTAGGAATGGAAAACCATAGGGTAGGGATAGAAGATTATGGGATTTATACACTATGGTGAGTCACTATGGTGTATAAATCTCATAATCTTCACCCTCAGTGGTGAGCTATCTATATATCCTCTCACCCTCTCAGTTACCATATCAGACTAAATCATTCCTCAGATGTACAGTATATGATCTGAACACACTTCATTCCTACTGTATGTTTCATTTAGTGACATGGACACATCACATTATGTGATGTGATATGGTGACAAATCACAGCATGTTTCATGTGCAATACATCTGTAATGCATGAATCACAAGATGTTGGTCCTCTGAGCCCTGCTTTCCAATCAGGCTGGATTTATTATTACAACAAAGAAACACGTGCTCACCCAAGAAACATGCCTTTAAGACAATTTTCTGTTTTTATTCTTTCATTGAATCATGATTGAGTGATTGAGTCACTTGCTAATTTCTTTCACACAATCTAGGAAAACCAGGAAATATATTTTTTGAAGTGTGGATAGAAGTGATTGAAATAGCAAACCCAGTGAAAATGAAATTAAAGAAATATGGTTTTAAAGAAGAAATGTACAAATCTTTTGTTCCCCTGGTACTTTTAGTCTCAATGAGATTAAAATCTCTTTTTCAAGAGAGACGTGGCCATGTAGGCAGCATAAAAACAATATTACAAATATAAAAACAATACAGGCAACATAAACAGGCCAGGAAAATGGTTACACATTACACAGAGCATAAAGAAATAATTGGCTAAGGTTTACATACAGGTTTTCGTTTTGACCCTCAAAATAAACTTAAAAGATGCTGGAAACATTTGTTCCTGCAAATGTGCTTGTGATATTTACATTGAACATTTACCATTATACAGGGATAGTCAAACACACATGCTTAGCTCTGTTTGTCGTCGTATTTTTCTTTTAAGTGCTTCCCCCCTCCAGCCCTTCGTCATTTGGAAAATAAGAGTGAGGAGCTGTGGGCGTTCATGCTAAAACAACTCTGAAATTAGTCTGTCACAGGGGCAGAAAGAAAGAGAAGAAAATGGCGATGGAGTGATAAAGAGGGAGAAAGAGAAAGTGGAGGAAGAAGGAGAGAGAGAGAGGGAGAATAATAATGGTGTGATAAAAACGAAGGTAGACTGGAAGTATGGAGGGGAGGTAGAAAACGCTGAGGGGAGAGTCACTCGGAGATGTGTGAGAGAAAATAGTGATGGTGTGATAGAGAGAGAAAATTAAGTCGTCTATGGAGAGCTGATTTTCTTCCAATCTATCTTCCTGCCTAATTCCCTGACTAATAGAGATATAAGTCTGACTATCAGAGAGGAGGAGGGAGAGAAATAGGGCGACGAAGGGTGTGGTGATCGAGGGGGGAAGAAGATAAGACAAGGAGAGGAAGGAGGGAAGGAGAGGAGAAGAGGAACAAGGCGATAATTAGAAGTCAGGGTTGGCACCTTGACAAATCCACCTTCTCTAATCACACACACACCTGCAGGAGGAAGAGGAGGAGGAGGAGGAGAGAGGGACAAGAGAACAACAATGAAAAGGGACAGAGGGAGAAATGCAGCTACAGGAACATGAAGAAGGCGGATGGAGAGGAAGAGAGAGAAGCCAGGGGAACGAAATGATGAAAACATAAGGAAGATGAGAGGGAGATGTGGTAATAAACAGCTTTCAGTCGCTAACAAATGAGTCACAGGCAGCAATGAGATTAAATCTAACTGATTGACTGAGTACATCAGCAGGAGTACAAACTGTCCCATTGATTCTGTTCTAATCAATATCCCTGAAAGACAAGGTATGAGCGAGAACAGCCTGTGTTATGTTCCCCTTACGCAAAACAAGCCCTTAATTCACCTAAAGTAATACATTTGTAATTCATTTAACTGATAAACGTTTCATTTTGGTTAATTTAGCCGCACTGACAGTACTGACAGGCTCCCATTAAGCGGTATCATTTTGATTAGAATTTGGTCTAATTTTATTGTGATGTTTTGGTTAATTGAGGATATGCTCATCCAAACACCCCGAATGAATGTCGAAAGGGGGAGAAATGGCATTGATTAAAGATAGGGGGTGATAAAATGTAGTGGGAATTATCTGTTCGAGAGACTTTGATTAAATATGAATACTTGAGAACAGACTTGGAACGCTTATAAAGACCTCTACTGTCATTTGGCTGGCTGGTATACAAATGACATTGGACCACTGGAAATGTGTTGTATTTTTTCATCCATTAGTTATCGTCATCATTACTTGCTGTGTAATTAAGATGGCTGCTACAAAACTTTTGATAATGTGAGATGATCATGGTGCATAACCCAACTACTTTAATGTGTTTGGAGAAAAAAATCTGATTAATACCTGAATAAGTGAATCCTCTGTGGATGTTGCAGATGCTGTAATATTTGGGGAAATTTCACTAAAGTTGTGAGATGATGCAAAAGACATAATCATCCCAGGCAGAATGAAGACTTAATAAGATTTGAAAAGATCAAGTTTCAATGTAAAAGTTGATTTAAAATTTTACTACTCTTGAAAAAAAGTTTCAATCGCAGCCAATACAGCATGATACATTTTCAGAAATATATGAAATAGAAAAAAAAACTACAAATAAACTTGATACAGAAAAGAAGATTATAGTTATTATTCACAGTTTTGTGAAAACAAACATCTTATTTTCATAAGATTTTTTGTGGACATTTATGATCCACATTCACATTTTAGTGACCCCTGGGCCCTGATGTTTTGCCATAAACAAGGCATAAAAGGCAAAATTTCCATTTGTACATGAAAAATATTCAAATATAATACATTGCAATGGAAAATGCTGAGGATCTCTATGGTCCCAGCTAGACAAACATTTTTAGCCATGCTATCAGCGAGGCTGTAGGGAGGATAATGTCGGGCTGTTGGTCATTGGCCATAAAATTTTATACAGATAGTCCTGGTCCTCAGAGGATGGACTCTACTGACTTTGGTGATCCCCTGACTTCTCTGAGTTTTATGACTAAATACCTGCAAAACTATGATCACCCACCAGCCTCAGCTGTACTTGTTTACTGCTAATAAGCAAATGTTAGCAATGTAAGCTAGTGTGTTGAACTAAGATGGCGAACATGGTAAACATCATACCTGCTTAAGATGAGCATGCTAGCATTGTCATTGTTAGCATGTTAGTATTTACTCAAATCATGGCTGGCTAGCATTCTAGCATGGCTGTAGCCTCTTAGTCAAGTTAATTTGAATTATTCAATGGATTTCCCTTTAGCTCCACCCTCAAGACAACTGGAAAGCTTTGATGTAGTAATAGTTAAATAGTCCATTCTTTGTTCAGTTAAAAATGTTCATATTGTGGGGTGTGATGAATATTGCTGCCTTTTCTTAAGAGAAAAGTGGAGAACATGGCATCAGTGTTTAGTCCAATATTTGGTAATATGGTGATCATTTTCCCTGGAAGGCAGCTCAGTTATTAATTGTGGTAAATGCTATGGACCAGTAAAGCAGCTGCACATCCAGGTCTTTCTGACACCGGTGTTATCATTTATTTTGCTTTTTTAGACTTCTTTTTTGACTTCATGGGTGTGTGTGACTGTGCTTGACTGGCATCTTCCTCATTCACCTACTAGTTTTTCTGCACTTTTGACAACTTAAGCAGTGGTCTAATGAACCACAAGTGGAAACACCTGTGTAGGTGTGCAGGGCCTTTGCTATAAAGGCCCTTTGCCTTGTATCAAAGGAGACATTTTAGTATTATTTATTTTACAAAAAAACTAGCACATGACAAAAGCTATCCTCTGGGACTTAAGCACTACAACACCACAGCATAACAAGCTTGATCACCACATTGTCAAACAGTAGATGGATGTAGTAGTGGTAGTAGATGTACACAAATATACACACTCACCTATTGAGTTATCGAGCGCAAGTGAACTCACTGACACAAGCTGTGCCTTATCAACGCTGAGTCAGCAAATTCATTTTTTTGTCATTTTGTCAGCCCTCAATAGGAAATCAATGTTTCTTGTTTGTACACAGCCAAGATCAAAGGTGGTTAAAAAGGGCATTGTTCAATCCATTACAGACAGGTGCTGTTAAATCCTCTCATTAAAATGTTGTAGAAAATCCCTCCGATCGGTCAGGTCCGCAGCATTTGGAGTGGAAAACCTTCTCATGACAGGTTTATCTCTTTTGAGGACATGGCCAGATATTCCAATTCAAAAAACATTGTTAGCTGACAAACACACAACTCTTGACATATTGGCCATGTCCAATATTGTTCACCATTCACTGTAGTTCACTATAGGGTTTGTTCACCATTTAGAAGTATTGTTTAGAGGGAATTTGGAAATTGTACTACTGACAATCATTAATTGCAAGGACAGGAAAAAAACTAATTTACCAGATGAGAGTGATGACAAGAGTAGCATCCAAAATTTGTAATTGTTTTTGCCATCTGACACATTATATAATCATCCATATGGTGCATAATTTCCTATATAGCGGGTAATGAATAAATGAACATATTTGGATAAAAAACCATTATTGCCTTAAAAAGTTGTTATGGGTAACACGTTAGCAAACTTAGACGTCTAGTAGACATGGATGCCATATATCTGTCGACCACAAATGTTCTGATGCCAGAGTGACACCATTTACAGTACACATAGTTATTAGATTTTTTGTCAATATAAAATAATAATTAGTGGAGCCTAAATAAATCTTATTAATATAAAACCTTCCAAACCCCAATTTGTGTGATAGCGCACTGAGACCATAGCAGCACTGATCAGAACTGTAAAAAAGTGTTTAAAGTCTTAAAAAAATGTTCCTTCACATTTTTTCCATCTATACATTTCCTCTCCACCTACCTCTACACTCTTATCTCCATCTGCCTTGATTTTCCATTTTTCCCCCATTTCTCTCTTTTTCTTTCGTTATGTGCACATGGTATAACTGATGGAAAAACCATTACAAGAAGCGAAATTTAGCTATCTTCCCCTCACTTCTCTCTTCCTCTCTTCCTCCTCGTTTTCTGCGCCCACTCTCTTCTCTCTCTACCACATCTCTCCTCATCACTTCTCTCCCACCTTCACCTCGTCTTGCCCTCTTTCTTTTTTATCGCTATACTGTAGAGGGAAAGAGGGATGTTTGGAGAGATGATTAGAAAAAAGTAGAAAGTTTTGGGTCTGATAGCAAAGTTCACCTCTGTTTTCTCTCTCCCAGCAGCAAGGGCTAATGGATTAGTTCAATGTGCTGATTTCTGCAGAAAACTGCCAGAAACTCTGTGGTGTGCGTTGTGTAAAGTGTAGTGTCGACATTCCCCACGATTCCTTTCTTACATGAGTGCATCACTTGTTGGAGCCTTGAGCTTTTGATCTAATGCATGCGTATGTGTGTGTTTTTGATTCAGCATCGTTTTTTACGGGTGGTCGTGATGTGTGTGAGGTATGTGTGTGTTTAAGTGATGAGATCTAGATATAGCACTACGAAAGAGGCAACACTTTTCTACTTTGTTCCATTATGGCAGAAACACACATTGTTGTTTAATAATACATACCAGTTACCACCACCTTTCTCAATCCCCTAAGATGGGAAAACACAACAAATGACAAAACAGGGATGAAAGGGTCGGCAAGGGAAGAGACGCCGTCGTGCCACTCAGAGAAAACTGCTGACACTTCAAATCCTCAGATGGACCAAAACAAGCCTTTTTACGATCCTCTTTGTGTCCTGATTTAGAAGCAAGCTTCCTCCATATCAGTCCATTTTCTTTAAAAAACATAACCAAATGGATTAGAGTGGACTCAAGGTTCTGGTGTTCGACCCATTAAATCTCTTTTATATGTGCATTAGGAGCAACAATATAATTTTCATTTAGTTCAGTGTGCCTTTTGGCTCGAAGTTGACAGCGACATTGTCAAGTCATCAGAAAACAAGCAACATTTATATATTAAAGGAACAAGGTATAAAGTTTGAACTGCAGATATAAATATTACATACACTGCAAAAGACAACTGACAGACAAACGTCAAACTTTTAAGAGGTCATAAAGTCAAAGCTTTCGATAATTACATTTTACAAAACAACCTAGAGAGTTGTAACAATCAGATGGTATAGCTACACTAATTTCACTTGTGCCACTCTTTTCACAAAGGAAAACTAAAAAAAAAATAGAAAAGAGAATCAACATCTTGGTGTAAAACAGAATAAAGCAGATCTGTACAACCGTAGTGAGTCTTCAACACTCTTGAAACAACTTGATTTGGATTAAAGAACACATGAAATAAGATCTAACAGTTGTTTTGATTAATTTTTAAAAAGTACAATTTTAAAACTCAATATCAGGCTACAGTTCTCACTGGGTGTCTACGTTATGTGAATGTGTTCACACATACACAGTCTGTACATACTGTACAGTGTACAATCTGCCTGATAATACATTTTGGCAGAAGTTTGCAGCTACACAGACACAGAGTAGGTATAATTTGAGCCTAAATTAACTTTTAATCTTCTGCAGAGTACATGTTTGTGATTGTAGTGGTTGGTTTCTTATGTCCAGCACTTTGTGGACCTGTCCTCAGATATAAATGTTTTCTTTAATTCAGTTGGTAATATGATCTCATAAGTGAATATTCTTGCATTTTTCCAGTCCACAGTATGATGTATGATGGTTGTCTCACAAAGTGCAATAATCCAAAATTGCCAATAACTGTTTCTTATTTCCCAGGCCCAATAACCAGCGCTGTCAGCAAGGTAGTTAAAGTTTCTCTATAGTCTTTATTGTCTTATTAATTTTATTACAACTAAACTGAAACTTCTTCTGAATCAGTGCCTCTGTGCTCATGTCTGTGTTTCAAATGCAGTGTGATGCAGAGGATTTGTAAATACAGTAAACTCACATTGTATACCATTTTTGTAACACTATGTACTAGCTTTATCAAATACATTAATTGATTGCAACAAAATACTGGTGCAAGAGTGTTTAATAATAATGTAAAAAGCAGCATGTAACCCCAGACATGCATGAATTGTACTGGCTCCCTGTTTAAAGTCTGTCTAAAGCAATAATAAATATTGATTGACTGATTTTATTTAGCTACACACAACAGCACATCACATACACCCACAATGTCAATTAAAAATTAATAATGTAAACTAGGCTCAGTGGTCACACAGCTGATTCGTCTTTAGTAGATTTTTTAATTTGGCCTTGAATGCATTGATAGAACTACAGTTCCTCATAATAATATGTCTTCATACTACAGAAAAATGTGTTATTAACCACTCAGCCAAATTTCAATGATTAAAAAAATCACCAAGTATATAAAATTAGGTTTCAAAGTTGTGGAAAAACAAGCAGTATTCTGAGGTCTGAAACACTGGGGTGTATCAGTGTGTGAAGAAGCTGAAACCGCATCCCCAACTGAGCAGCCTCTGAGCCTCTGAACTTAACAACGCTCATACCGAAATCCCCTAAAATATATACAATTTAAAATAGGCCTTGTTTGTAGGTGTAAAGGAAAGCAACATGGATGATATTTCAAAAATATAGTACAGAAAATGGCCACATTCACCAGTAACAGCTATACCATGACCAATATACCTGTACCAATACCATGACACCGGTGGCTATCAACCCGGCTCCACTGGCCAGGAGAGACGATATACAATTAGGGGAAGAGAGGTGGTCTAAGGGCTAAGCTAAGGCTAACTCCTCATTATCTTTACCCAGCATTTTCCTCACCAATGTACAGTCTCTGGTGAACAACATGGATGAATTGAGACTGTGGATCTCCAATCATAAAAGGATTATGGACTGCAACTTCATGATTTTTATGGAAACATGGCTTAACAGCAACGTCCCCGATAGCACTATTGATCTGCCGAGGTGCTACATCCTCAGGGCGGATACAACAACTAATGACTCCAGAAAGACCAAAGTAGGGGCGTGGTGGACTGCGCATTTCTATTAATAAAGCTCATTCCACCGAAAATGCCATTATCCAGAGGCACTTTACATCTACTGTTGTGACCCCCCGCCCCCTTCCTCCCCCGGATGCTAATGCTAAGCATGCATTGAAAGTATTGCATGCCGCCATTGGCAAATAACAGGCTACATACCCAGCCGATGCCAACGCACTCTACTTCTTATATAGTGTGAGGGTGAGGGGTCATGCTAGTCACCCCTCTACGTCATGGATCCACCATTTCAGGCCCACCCAAAAAACCCTGAACACAGAAATGGTGAAAAACAGTTTAACAGTCTAACTCCACAATTCAGTACTACATAATTCACAGTCTTTTCACATGTTTTCAGCAGTTATTTTCTAACTTGTATAATGTGTTTCAAAAGAAATGATTTTCCTTTATACAGACTTTTTCTCATTCAAGAAATTGGAAAGGTGCACGGTTTCTCTTCAGAAATCCAGATACTTTCTCTCCACTTTCAACTGCGTCTCTGCACAAGTAGCTGTATAGTGAAAATGCATTTTGTGATCAAGACCTCCAACTTCCTGACCCTCTGTCTCTTGCTTGTCATGCCTTTCTGTCCTACAAAAGCCGATAAACCTCTTCCTATGCTCTCTGGGAATTAGTTTGCCACATTCTGTTTTCAAATCACCAACATCCTGCTTCCTCCATGTCGGGGTCCATATAAAAGCAGAAAACAAAGACAGACAGAAGGTTGAGAGGAGTCTTGAAAGAATTTAAGAAAACTTCTTTCTGCAGGGGGATGAAAGTTAAGGGTCACTAATACAATATACAGTTTTTATAAGTTTACTGTTTTGCATGACAGCTATTTCTTTTAGCCTGTCTAAATCTATTAAGGAAGATAGCTGAAGTGTCCAGGGATGCGTGAAGTCACCCGGTCCGATTATATACTTGTAGCTAAAACACTTTATGAGTCAAAACACCACATATAATCCCCGGTACTTAGAGAGGGCAGACATAATTTCCCCTGTAATAGATAGATAACATTTTGCATTCACAGCTCCAAGTGGGGACAGACATCTATATTTCATCCCACAGCGATGCGCAGCTGAGACACTCGGTAAATGGCAGAGAAAGAGAGGGGACATGCATTCATATTTCATCACAGAGACACTTGGCTAAAACAACCGGTAAGTGGTAAAAAAGAAGGGGACAGAAAGAGAAAGGACATGCATTCATATTTCATCACACAGAGATACACATAGTTAATAAAACAGGAAAACAGTAGAGGAAGGGGACCGCCAGCTAAAAGAGCTACTTACTAATAACTCTTGGGGACATCAATAAATAGGCATGAGGGACACTTTTAGAGAAGGAGAGGGAGTGAAACCGAGTGACGCATACATCCATATTTTATCAGAAAGAGGTGACTGAAATGGCTAGTAACAGGTGGGTATCAATATGGACGCATCAGGGCCACTTACGACGGTGGGAGAGAGAAGCAGAGAGTGCTTCGGTGAGGCAGAAGCACATCTAAAAGCTGATAACTGCCTCTATGAATATAGACACATCGACAGTGACATTTATAGACAGCCATTAGACTTTGGGCCGTTACTTTGTTGACAGTTTAAGACTCCATTTACTCTGGTGCGTGGTATTGTTTTGTGCTTTGCAGAGCTTTAAATGCACATAGGCCATATGGGTCCTTGTGGGTAACTAAGCTAAGCTTTCATTTGCATTAGATAAAAGCAGAACTCAGGACAGGCAAAGTCAGATCTGTCACAGTTGCTTTTTTGGTAAATGCCGAGGAATACGTAGGGAAAGAATTGCATTTTTTCTCAACTGTCAAATGAACAGCTCCTACATTTTGACACATGTTGTCTTTTCTATTGTATATGTGTAGTTTCTATGGTATTAAGGGGTAAGCATGTACTTGTCTGATATTCACAAACTTTCCAAAATCGACAATCTGACAGCATAGTAATTGGCCAGGTGTTCAGAAGTGAGACAAATGGCAGGATTTGAACTTCTCACTTTGGTTCTTTTTTCACATTCTTTCCTTCCTTCGCACAAACAAGCACATCATCATAAATACCTCTGAGAATAGACTGTCTTAAAGTTATCCTCATTTGAATAATTACTGAGTCTCGCCCTTTGACAGCAGGTTTTCCCGCCATGTTTGAATGTGGTCATTCAAAACAGCTATTGACACTTTTGCCTTCACACATGGTCACACATGTCATACAAACTAGTTCATTTCAATCATAGTGTATGATTTGTAATAGCTGTTTTGAACAAATTCTTGTTTTCATAGGTTTGGTTATTGGTTCTGCTGGTGACAAGATTGTATTGCCTTGATGTGGCAAAATCGCTAAAACACAAAGCCATTACAGACTGATCTATATCACGTTTACTGTTAGTTATGTGCAGACCACTCCTTCCTGTGCAGTGAGGGATTACTGCTTATTTTAAACATGTCTGATCATCTGACTGCTTGTGTTTCTTGTTGTACTTTTATAGTCGTTGTGTTCCCAGATGTCAGAAATTAGTTGATGGTTGCAATATTAATGTAAGCAATATAAATTCCATTTGAGTAACTTATAATTTAACAAGTCCTCAAACCTCAACTGAGGAAAAAGCTCGTTGTCAGTATCTTCCAACATTACCCCCTATGACTATTTCAAAAATGACTCATGAATATTTTCAGATCTGCCGTCTTTATACTTGTTTTGTTGAGGTTATGGTTGAGGAAAGATAGTGATCACGGTAAGATTAGGAAAACATCACCGTCATGGTTTAAAAAGAACAACAACAACAACAAAAAAAAAAGCCAGCCTTAAACTCACACACTTTTATGACAGTACATCGCTTTAATTCTGCCTTTGCTAATTAAAAGAAGGTCAAGAATTATTCGTGCAACTGCAAAAAGTCGATAAATGCCAGTCTCATTTTATTATGGTAAAAATGATCTATTCTCAATGCATTATTCTACCTTATCTGCCTCATAATTCAGTATTTTGTATATTTTGAATGAAAAACAGAAAGGCAGAACACAATCTCATTCAGAAGGAAATACAGCATATTTCAACATCACATACTGAGTCTCTTTCCTCCTTTTCCTTACAAACCTTCACATGTTCTCTCACATGTTAGCCTTCCTCTTCCACACACACCCCCCCCCCCCCCCCCTAGCATATCACCATCAACACTCCGGAGCAGAACAGATCTGCTGTTTGAAGTAACACCTCTGCTTTCAATCGAACAGATAGTTCTCTCAGTCCGGCGTTCACAGCAGGTTCACTTGACCTGGCTTAGGGCCGAGTCGATTTTTAGACAAACATTCAGCCTTTTACTGAGCTTCCAGGGTGCTAATGTATAGCCATTAACCATGGTCCAACACACACAGAGACACACACTAAGGATCACACACACAACCACACACAAGCACACAAAATGGGCATGAGGCTTTTTTTTTCTGCTAAGTGACAAAGATTCAAAAACATGCATATGTGCAAACACACACTTGCGCACAAAGAAAAAATCTCACAGTTCATGAATTTGTAAGTGCATGTAAACGTCCTCCGTCTTTCTCTTTCCTAAAAAACACACACAGACACACACACACACACAAACGCTATCCTCAGTCCCCTGGAACTTGAGATTGCCTTCTCCACTCCAGTGCATTGTGGGTACAGGATTGACTAATCGTTGTGTCACAAGTGTACCATGCTGCATCTCTCTTCACTAATGTAATGGCGTGTGTGTGTGTGTGTGCGTGTGTGTGTATTTGTTGTTGTTTTTTTCCGCAGGTTTAGATAGCAGCAGATCTCTGTTTAATCCAAATGTAATGTTTCTTATTGTGTTGTGTGTCTCCCTGTGTGTGTGTCAGTATTCATATATTTGTGTGTTTAAGGTGTGTATTTGGTGTGTGTGTGTGTGTGTGTGTGTGTGTATCATGAAGGGGAAATGAGGGCTCCTTATTTGGCCTGACAGGGCAATGAGCCGCTGAGACGAGATGAGCTTTATTTATTGGGCTCTGGGCTGGTGTGTGTATGTGTGTGTGTATGTATGTGTGTGTGTATGTGTGTGTCCTCACTGAGTTTCTGTGCCCCTCAGACTAAAATGATCACAGTGGTGCAGTAGTGCACTCTCGTCACTGTGTGTGCTGACAACATAATTGGTTGGCCTGGCATTTCAATTCACCACTGCTAGATTGCTGTGGGCTACTCCATTCTCTGCTCTGTTAGCCACCACTGCTAATAATCCGAGAGAGACAGAGGCCATGGCAGCGTTCTCACCGTCCAGTCTAGACTCAATGTTGAAGCTGATTTAACGTGAAGGATATACAATTTACATCTAATGCAGCTTTCACATAAAAACATTGTTTCTTTGCTTTTTTTTTTTTTTGCTTGTCCGTTCCTTGCCTATTTTTTTGTCATTTTGCTTGTTTCTTTCACAGCCATTGAACATAAAAATGGAAAGAATTACTACACTGTAAAAAATATCTCTAAACAAGACTGTTCCTAAAAGAAAAGTGACATCATCAGTTGTTAAATCAAACGCTTAAAACCTATATTTTTGTATTCCTGACAAGTGAATGAAAATGATGACAGCCCTCTCAGTAACAAAGCGAGTGTAACCAAACTTTAACCATGAATCATTTTTGTGTTGTCCATAAGGCTTTTTTTTGGAAGGCTTTGACTGATTACCTATTTTGATATTTCAGAGGATTTGTTGATCTTAAAGTTGTTTTGAGTTCTAAAATCTCCTAAAACAAGTGGGAAAAAGATAGCAAACTAATTTCAAGACTTCTTGTTCTACAAACAACAGTGCTGGCCCAGCAATCAGTGTTCCTCTGTCTCGTTTCAAGGTATTCTGAAACAAACAACTTCTGAAACAAAGACAACTTCAATGGAGGAAGTGAAATTATTTCACTTCAATTGCATTACTTTTTGTTTGAAGAAAAAAGTCCTTGAAGGTTGAATATGAGACTAAATAACTGGATAACTTTGACTTAACCCTTTCATGCATAGTGGCCACTATAGTAGACAGCTATTCAAAAGGCGTTTTCTTATATATGCATGGGTTTTGATGGTATAGTTGGCACTAGTGTGTCATCCCATACACTGCCATCCATTGGCCAGCCTTTGTAAGTGCAATACAAATTTCTCAAAACCAAGATGGCCACTGGCCGGCCGGAAACACTCAGCAGCTCAGGAATATCTTGCCAATCCTTCTATGGTAGTAGACCCTTGCAGGTAAATAAAATTTTGTAACATCAAGTAATAACTAAGGAGTAATACAATTGTTAAAGTATTGATTTTATGTTGGGAGAAAATGACGATTAATCATCTGTCCACTAAGTTGGACATCATGCATCGCTGGCTATATTTCAACTACAATTATACTATTACTGCGACTTTGTTGTTCTCGAAAATACTTCATCTGCAGTAACTTTTTTGGCTGTAAATCAGTTGATTTATGTAATTAGAATGTAACTTGCAGTTTTGAGGATGCTGAGGATACTGAGGGAGCTGAGGATGTTGAGTGAATGCCTGGAACCTCAAAAGAATGTCTGGATTAGAAAAGAAGGATCTTCTGCATTTCAAGTCATCTGTAGCTCATGTGTTTATAAATGCAGTAAGACAGAGGGGAGAGGCTGAGGAGTCAGGAGCAAGGTTCAATGGTTTTGCATTGCACCGAACAGTATTAGAATATGTTAAAAAATTAGTTTAACAGCTTTGAAAATATATATTATTTTATCATTTTCAAATAATATACAATGTTTTTCAATGGTTTATTTAATGCATATTCCTAACGCATGCAGTCCACCTGAGTGGACATGTGAAAAACTCCTTAAAAAATGCAAGTTTAAAAAAAAAAGTTAAAATACTTTTTGTCATGCCTAAAGGGGAATAAAAACACTTAGGAGAAAAATCCTGACTGTTATCATAATTCATGCATGAAAGGGTTAATTTGATTTGAATTGGACGACTCCGTTGACACATTGGAACTCGCAGCCGCCACAGTGAAAGATAAAATGATTGACACTGTGATAACTTTCAGGAAAATCCTTCCTTATCATACATTGCTATGAGGAATTTTGGTGCCTGATAAGTCTTCAAACACTGGATCGATTACTCAAACTGGACTTCTTGTGTCACTGGTACCTGAAGCGATGCAAGGCTGTTTTTGGTCTGAAATGATCCCCCCCCCCCTTTTTTTTTTTAGTTTAACAGCTGAATTTCTCCTTCTCTGCTTCATATTTTCTGTATCCTACTCATTCTGTACAGATCTGATCTCTGTCATCTCTGCTTTCAATATCTGAAGCCTTACTATCTTTAAAATGGCTGACACAGACAGTCCTCCATTACAGAGAGACAGACAGATAGAGAGTGAGACAGAGAAAAGACAGAGTGTTGAAGACAGTGTCGCTATGCTCAAGGATAGCACCGTTGCCTGATATAACACGTGTACATGCACTCTCTTAGCACACTCTCCCACACTTACTCAACACATGCACATGAACCCAACCAGAAACTCCAGACAGAGCTGTGATCTCATGTTATCAGCAGCTCCGACACTTTCTTGACCTCAACGGGCCACAAGACGAGTCTGTGTCCTCTCTTTCAGTTCTAGAGACGTTAAATAAATACACCCTGTTTTTGGAAGATTGGCCCACACTGGTCAATTTACCTTTAACAGATGAACACACAGACTAACATTATTCTTATGCCTCATTTGTTCCTCTGCTAACATTCAGCATGCACTCTGTTGAGTGATAATAACTGGCTGGCATTATTCAACTTCAACTGTTTTAGTGTCTTTATAATTATCCTTATGGCACAAAAAAATATCCTTATAGTACAAATTTCTCTGTGTTCATGTTCATCAGCTGATATAATATATCAGGCACTACCAGTGGGGGGTTGTAAGCTCAGGGATAGTGAGTGTGTGTGTCAGGTTTGCTCAGATTTGTTCCAGAGCATCACATGAGCAGAACCACTAAAATAAATAGTTAAACTTGCATTGCGGAACTTTTACATATAAATGAGCGTCCATTACATTCAAGCCCTTGCCAAATGAGTCCACACAATGCTGATTAAGCCTCATCTCCAGATAAATCTCTCTGTATCTGAGTTTTTAAAACTCATGTTGGGTGCGACATTCTTGTGCTGGCTGTTTGGCCGTTAAGCGTGCGGCTCTTCTAGTCTTTCCAAATGTTAAAGGACCGAATGGATCAAATTCTGATAGTGAAACGAATCATTCCACTGGGGTTGTGTGACACTCAAAACAATTTCTCCACTGTTTTACAGCCGCAACAATAAGTTACAACCAGTGGTGTACTGGCCATTGGGCATACTGGGATAAATCCCAGTGGGCCGGTGGACCGTCAAAAAATACGTTTTTGGGCCGGTGGACCGTCAAAACATATCTGTTTTTTACCAGCCCTCTCTGTGTGCCTGTCATTCAGGGTATGCATGAGAGCGTGCTGCATGTCTGTGACAGGCAATCACAGCCGAGCATCCCCCCTTTACTCTCACTACCAGAAGGGAGAGACAAAAGTCCCGCACTCCAGCTTTAAAACCTTGACACAAGTGGCTAAACTGTGTTCTGCTGTTAGGCAATACATCACCAGACATCTTCATTATTAAACCAAGTCAATAAACAATACTGAATGATCCTGCAGCTCAAGGTCAACTGTAACTTTGGTTTAAGTTTGGTCATGACATCCACTCTTCCCAAAGTGTTTAATTGTCTCTACCAGTAAGTACCATCGCTGTCTGTCTTCCTGCTGCTCTGCGTTGTTGCCATCAACACAGCTTGTTATCTTAGTCACTTTATTTTGGTCTCACCATGCACAGTGTCTGGTTATATGATCATATTTGATGAAAAGTATTTGTCTTTGTATCTAAACTGTCGCTCATCTCTCAACACCTCAGTCTGACACCAACTTAAAGTGGCCTGGACTGCGTTCCTGGCTGCTGCAGTTATCTACAGCTGAAAGCGTATCTTTATCGTCTTGCTTAGGGTTAGAGTTCCTTCTGTTAAAAGCCTTAAGCCTATCTTTGATGCTGTGTAAATTATCTTAATGGGTATCCATCTCTCCAAGCATGCACATATATATCTGTTAAGACATGGAGCTTCTTGCATTTTCATTTGAGTCGTTTAATATACAGGTGCTGCATACTCTGAGGTTAACTGATAGAGGAAAAAATGCTCAGTTAATGAAGTTGTTTATTACAGAAGTGTCATTGAAAAAGTTTACTCACTTGCTGCTGTGTAACCTTCACCTTGAGTGGACACTGTAACTGATCAAGTCATTTAAAGAGAGAGCAAGAGATGGCCGGGTCAAAAAAGAGAGACAGCAAGTGAGGGAGAGAAAGGTGACAGAGAGGAAAGAGCGGTGAGAGAAAGCTAACAATGAGGAGAGAGGAGGAGGTGGATTAGAAATAGAACTAGGACAGCCAGAGTCGGCATATCCCTGGTCAGCCATGCGTGTCTGTGTGTACACTGTAAAACACAGCAAAGTGCTGCAAAGTGTTGTAAAATTCATCAGGTTTGTGTTTGCAGACATGGCTGCCCTTAACTCTGCCATGCTGCCTCTGCCTCTCAATTATGTACAACTGGAATTAGACATGAATATAGAATGACCTGTAGCCAAAGGCAGGCGTCATGAAAACACACACATATGCAGATGATTCCATATCACACACAGAGGCGCCACAAACAAAATAACATTCAGATACATGCATAAACACATTGAAAACAAGGGGTGAAGCAGATGATTTATTTCTCTATTCACCAACAGCAGAGCCAAATATCAGTTTAAAAAACTGCAAACACATTGTGGGTGTATGTGCTGTTGTGTGTAGCTTTGTATTTTGTATTGTGTGTTCTGTGTATTTTTTTGTTGTTTTTGTTTGTTTGTTGTTTTGTTTTGCTTTGTACTGTTGTTGTGCTGTAGTATGTTTTGATTGTGGGGGACTACACATGCAAATTAGCTTCGAGCTAACTCCGGTGCAGTGCATCTTTAATGTTCAAAACTGCACACTGTCCTAATCAATAAATCAAAATCAAACACAACAACAGGTGGCAACACACTGATTAGCTTGATGTCATGTTTTCTCTCTATAAAAGGTAAAGTTACAAACATGGAATTGTACAATGGAAGTCAGCACTTGACCTGAATTTTCAAAGCAGTCTGCCACCAGAAAGACTGTCTGGGAGACTTATATTTGACTGGACGCTTGCTTGTTACAGTATAATTTTCTGCAGATATTGGAATTCCACTTTGTGCTCCACTCTGTCTGTGCTACTACTGCAGCTGGGCTCTATTCATAAGAGAAAGTATTCAGTAATGTTTTGTCAATTTTCAGTGTCACAAGGAGTCACAAGGAATCCAGTAATACATTGTTTAGGAAACACACTTTTCTTGTTGTTATACTACAGTGATTATACTTTATTTTCTGGTTATGAATGTGGAAGGCATAGTTAGCAACACATATTCATATAGATACACATCCTGGGGTTGGTAGTAGAGTCTCCCATTTTGTATTTTGTGTGAAAAACACAATTGGTTAAAGGATTAGACTGGTATATCTGAAAAGTGAAGCTTTCTAAGCCAGTAAGAGACTGACTGATATACAGTAGACATACACAGGGAGATGGATGGTATGGATAGTGATGATGATATAAGAATTTAGAATAGTGTAATAAAGCTTTCCAAATCAAGAGTGAACTAGGTCAGCTGTCATATTTCCACTGGATTTCATGTTAAATTGTTTCAGTTTCAGGCTGTGCTTCCTTCCTTCTCCATTTTATCCTGTGTGCACTGTTCATTGATTACACTGGCTGATCATTTTCATCTGGTTTTGTTATCAACCACCATCTGCTGCTGAGGATGAGGGTGGGTGTCATGTACTTGCTGCTGAAAGCTTCTAAGCCTTTTCCACCAATTGGTCACCTGGGCTATAAAACATAGATGAATCTGTCTGTTTTTTCACACCTCCCATCACTGGGATTGACTCTTCTTCCCAATTTGTACGGTTGTAGCTGCTGTGACATTCTGACATCATTCGAAGTATAGAAAACTTTGTTATATTTGGTTTTAATATGTTTCTTTTGGAATTACTTGGAAGTACAATTTCATGAAGGAAGTCTGCACAGAGGAACTGATCAAATCTGACATGTTTACGCCATAATCTCATTGTCCAACACTGCTTATTTTGATACAGATACAGATCCAGATAAAGAAAATGTTTTTTATTCGGTATTTCTTGACAAAATTGTAAAAATAAAAGAAGTCCTTTAATTCAAACCAAAATAATCACTTTTTCCTTGGCTCATGGTGCTGCTTTCCACCAAATTGGATTAAAATCTGTTTCTTAGATATTGTGCTAATGAACAAGTGGGACTAAAACATAATCTCCTTGGCAGAGGCAACAGTGCTAATTTGGTGTAAAGACACACCAAACATTGGAATGAACTGTTGTATTAATTCACTTTCGACAGGAAATATAATCCCACACTTAGAAGAAGAGGTAAGAAATGAAATGACTGACTGATACTCTCGCTAGAGTTCTCTGGTATGCATTGGCGTTGTGTTTGGGCCATCAGAAGCTCTGTCAAAAATGGACTTTTTTATCCAGTTTTAAGCTACATTTATATACTACACTTTTAGATCCTGGTTGTTTTATCTATCTTTTGTCATAGTAAAAGATTTTTGTTATCAGATTCAGATCTTCAGATCTTAAGCTTTAAGTCTCCTGGTCGCGATAGCCTAGTTGACCATTCTCTACTTATAGAAAGATTGTTCATTGCTGGCTTTAAGGATGCTTGTAGCTGGTTTCAGAATTACTTATGTGACAGACTTCAGTGTGTGAGGTTGGGGGAAGCCAAGTCTGGATTCCTGCCAGTTACAACAGGCGTGCCTCAGGGATCCATTCTTCGCCCCGTCCTGTTCACCATTTATATGAATGAAATTGTCTTTTCCTTGCATGGTTGCCAAATTCATCTTTTACTCGGATGATACTATTTTGTACTGTATAGCTGATTCTGTTCAATTAGCTATCAAGAAACTGCAACTCTCCTTTCATGCATTGCAACATTCTCTTACTAATCATAAACTGATACTTAATGCAAATAAAACAAAATTCATAGTTTTCTCAAGATCCAAAGACAGACTACTGTAATCTGCATATCTCTACTGTCAATGGTTCAAATATTGAAAGGCTTATAGAATACAAGTATCTTGACATCTGGCTCAACAACAAATTTACATTTAAATACCACATCAGGAGACTTGTTGGCAAATTACGACAAAAGATTAGCATTTTATACAGAAATAAAACCAGCTTTCCTGTGATTTGTACAAAGAGGACTGTTAAATCAACTTTCCTATCAGTTCTGGATTATGGGGATGTAATTTACAGACACACTACTGCCTCCACACTTAGGCCCTTTGATTCTGTTTACCACACAAACCTGAGGTTTATTACTGGTGATAGCTACAGTACTCACCACTGTATCCTCTAGGATTAGGTCGGTTGGTCTTCTGACTGAGAGACGCAATAATCATTGGGGTCTGTATATCTAGAAAGCCCTGGTCAGAAAATTACCATCATACATCATATCCGTGTTGATTGGAATTTGCTCCAGTGGCTGGCTGGTTTTTCAGGTACAGGTACTGGCACTGTGCCAGGACTGATCCTGGAAGGACTGCTTTTAGTATTAGTGCAGTAGACTCATGGAATATCTGTAATGTGACCTAAAACTGATACTCTCATACCTCTTAGACACTTTATGAATGTAATCAATAACCATCCATTACCTGCCTTTAACTATTTCAACTGAATTTGTTTGTTGATTTGTATGTTTGCGTTTTCCATAGTAACTATATTAACTTATTTTGTTTGTTGATTTTGCATGTTTGTATTTTCCATAGTGTAATCTCAGCATCATTGTAAATGAGGGTCACCCTCAATGATTTCTCAGAGAATCCGAAATAAAGGTTGAAAGAAAGACTGAATTAATGACTGGAATTAGAATTTGACTCAACAACTGGGTGCCATCTTGTCACTCAAATACTTTTACACTTTCAGTGTGTGTATGCCAGTATGTGTATAAGATGAATAGTTGTTGTCAGTCCAGACTAATATCAACTCCCACATGAACTGTTAATGCCAGACCAAGGATAGCATTCACATACTCACTCAGAAAGTCAAAGGCATCATTTCATACACAATATAAAGCCAGTAGATTATTAATCCACTGCAGTCTGCAGTCTATTTGGAGGCCACTGTTGATGGAAAGGGAGAGACAGAGTGAGACAGGGGAGGAGAAAAAAAGATAGAGATGGCAGGAAACAAAGAATGAGTGAAGGAGAAGAGGAGAGAGACGGTTATAAAATACTGAATGCTGCTGGTGTAATATACTGGACTATATTTACAGATATGTTACAGGAGCAACAGAGCTGAGAGAAGAAGCAAAGAAGAGAGGAGTGGGTGAGGAGAGGACAGGGAGAAGAGAAATAAAGGACGTGGGATAGGAAAACAAAATAATGGGGACACAAGGATCAAAGATACATCAGAGGGACATACAAAGAGTCACATATAGTAACTTCAATAAGATGATTTGAGTTGACTAATTTTAACATGGTACATAACATACTAGTTGCTGTTATTATTATTGTTGTCAAATTACACTTGTGTCTATCACCTTTACTATTACAGTGAAAACTGCTTATACTGATCATGTCTGTCTGGGTTAAATTGATCACTATAAGTGTTATTATTATTATAGCCGATTTTTTTTCTTTTTCTTTATTCCTCATGCACATTACCATCTAATTGACATTTGTATATTACAGCCGGCGACCAGCCTGATTAGAGCTGTAACCCTGCCACAAGGGAGGACAAAAACATTACTAGAAAGAGGGGATGACATTTATCTTTGTTTGATAATGTTAAAAGTAAAGTTAAGCTTTGCTGTCGGCCTCTTGACTCATTTTAAAAAGGACGAGAGAGAGAGAAGCAGTGATCGAGCGAGCTAGAGAGTGCATGAGGAGAGCCAGCAGCGGTAGTGAGAAAGCCGGTGAATGAGAGTAATAAAACGTTATTTTCTGATTGTTTCACGGCAGTTACAAATAAGCATGCCAACACCCTGCACCTCCACACAAACCTGCGGAGGTGCACCGCAACACCTGATAATGGTGCCGCAGCCGCTAAGTAAATATCATACGCTTATCATGGGAGTAAGATAAAAAAAAAAAACTAGAGTAACCGTAGTTTTAAAATGGTTTTCCATGTTTTCATGTATGAAAAGACCCAAAATGAACACTGTAAGCAGACTACTTTATTACTATAAGCAAATTATTTAAACAGCATTTGTATAGGAATAATTCTGTCCTGAGCTTTTTGATCTATGTAAGCGGTTGATCTCTGTAATCGTGATCATTATAAGTGGTTTCCACTGTACTATTATGTATCCTCAGATCATTTGTGCAGGCCCATAAACGGCCAATCTTTTCCATAGTTTGTGCTGGGAAGGTTGCTCCATGGATTGTTCATGTTGCCCACTCGCATATTTCACATCATATTTGGGCTCGAACATCTACGGGTGTATTTGCGAAGTTGACACTTCGAGTAAAGAATAATAAAGAGAGGAGAAACAAGACTACTATTGTTTGTTTTCTGTAGCCTGAGGGATAGCTTCTGGGAGCCAACAGTCAGAACAGAGTAGGCTCATCAGGAGAGGGAGCGCTGCATAAAGAGTCAGTATAAGATATATAAGGAGTTTTTAAACTGTAAATCATGCAAAGATATTCCAGTATAGAGACCCAGAATAAAAACACAGACCTGGAAATACATTTATATATATTTCCCTATTTGGTAAAGTTAAGGAATGATCATGGTCATAATCAATGGTCTGTGTTGGACTTTCGGTTGACCTTATCTATAAGTATTTATTTCCCAAAAACTTTCAAAGATAGTCATACTAATCCTTTCACAGATTCAGAGGGAATATCTGGTTTGTAGGTGCCAACATCAATGATATATTCTTTCTTTAGCCAGTTGATTGCGGTTGAGAGTCAGCACATTTGGTTGTGTTCTGATAGCAGAGGACCAAGCATGAGCCAGCTCAGGCCTGCGCATGGCTCTCATTTGGCTGTGTTTTTGGGGTACTAATCAGCTCCTTTGAACAGGCTTTGGACCTCATGAATCTAGCAACCAAGTGTAGAACACTAAGAAATCTAGGGTGCTTGAGTATTTTATCTTTCACAGACCTTAGATGATAATTTTATATTTTGCAGGCAGCGAATTCAAGTTACAATCTATATCTGGGCCAACATCATGACACAGTGAGGAAACTTTGCAACATCTGAAAATATGTTGAAAAATACAAGAGCAGGAGGTGCTGATGTTATTTGTTACTATTTATAGTCTATTATCAATGCATTATAGCTAATAAACAGTGGGAACATATTTAACATTGTGGAATGTTTTGTCTCTATTTTCTTTTTCTACATTCAGGAACCTTGAGAGACACAGAGGATGTAACCTCAATACCACCTCCCAGTCAGCCCCATGTGTCCATGTTTATATATTGTTTCCATTATAACTATCCAGCGCAGATTATTGTTGGACAAGAAGAGCTGCATGTTTTAATGAGCCTGGGTCATAGGGCAAGATTAAATGTACCCAGTTTGAGTCCTCAGTTGATAAAAGTTTCTGACCCTTACCATGGATCTTAGAATTAAAACTTTTAATGAGTCTGGTCCCAGGGCGTTAGACAAAATTCACTTTCTTGGATTTCTGGCCAAATAAGTTTAAGAAACCTATCTGTATTAGGGATGGGAAGATTCACTGATTCGCATCGGTGCACTGGATACAATTTGGGATGAACTTGCAATACATAATTTCTAACATCTTTGTATTGGTAAAATACAATTTACATATATATATATATATATATATATATATATATGTATATATATATATATATATATATATATAATTACTAGTAGAGGCCCTATGCCTTTATTATTTAGAAATGTGACCAATAATTTGATATTTACATTGATTCCTCTTCTAAACTGTTTCTCAAGCACACTCGCTCATCTCCACTGCAGTCAAAAAAGTTGGGGAAAAAGAAAATCAGGCTACTACGGTGTGTTGTGGTGTCACAATAGAGATCAACATGGTGGAGGAAGAGATTCATACACTACGTTACTGCAAATCAAATATTTGGCGACACTTTGGATTTTTCAAAAGAGACGGACAATTTGACAAGACGCATGCCATTTGCAATGTATGCCGTGCTGCTATAAAGTATACAGGTAGCATGACTAACTTAGTTAGCCTACTCACCTGAAGTAGCGGCATGGTGTGAGTGTGGAGACATCTGCCTCACCCTCCCCTACAGATTCAGCTCTAGCTGGTCCCAGCGGCACTGTTAGCAAAACTGGTGAGCTGCTGGTTAACTGCTCTACCCTTTCTAAGACAATAACTGACGCCATCGCCTTCTTTCTTTGTAAAGATATCCAGACTTACAGTGTTACAGAGAATGAGGACTTCCAATACCTCCTCCACTTCTTGGAGCTGAGGTACCACATACCAGATAGGAAACTATTCACCGAGGAACAAATCCCTGTTCTGTACAACAAAGGGAATAATATAGCAGTTTTACTGCAGGATGTTTGCCATGAGTTGAACATATAGGACAAGAACCCAGCGTTGGTCATTGATAACGCAAAACACATGATAGTGGCTGGGGTTGGTGCAGAGATGGACCCACATGCACGATTCATCGCACACACACACTAAATCTGGCCTTTCAAAAATCCCTGAGGGTGGACAGAGTGTCAGAGCTTCTAGTAAAAGTGAGGAAGGCAGTAACTTTTCTTCATAGAAGCCCAAAAGCAACTGAAGTTCTATGCAAAATGCAGGCCCAGTTACATCTGCCAAACCACAGGCTAGTTCGTGATGTTTCCACAAGACTGAACATTTCTCTGGATATGTTGGAGCGTTTTTGGGAGCAGCAGCCTGCCGTGTTGAACACCCTGCTGTCAAGGGAGATAAAGAGGGAAGAGGGCATGGCCAGCCTGACAGAAGAAGACATGACACTGATCCAAGAGGTCTTCAATTTGATGTCCCCTCACACTCCACACTCTTCTGTGAGGAAAAAAAAACACCACCATCTCAATGATCTACCCAATACAGGACAAACTGCAGAGGCATTTCCAGCCAGATGTGAGCGATATCCCAGTAATTTCCCAGATGAAGGAGCGATTTAGACAGGACTTTGATGGTCGCTACACATATTTCCAAGACTTCCTCCACTATGCCTTGGCGCTTGATCCCCGCTTCAAAGACCCGGCTTTCCTGGATGACAACGACATCAAGGACATGATATTCATGAAGATAACAGTGGAGGTGGTGAAGATGGATGGAGAGGTAAGAATATACTCCGCACTGTGGCTAGTCTCTCTCTCTTATTTACTTGTGTCTTATTTAAATTGTATTTATTTGTTTAGTTCAAGGAAATCTAATAACTGAAACAGAAGGTGACAGGAGCCCAAACAAAGAGGACAGAAAGGTTTTTTGCTGATAAGAACTGCATGTGTTATTATTGTATAGTATTGTATGTCATATTTTTTGTAGTATAGTATTGACCGACAATTTTCAGCACAACTGATAATCCCCTCTTCTTTTCTGTTCAACTCCCAAGAAGAAGACGGCCTTGGACCAGATGTTCAGGGATTTCCTCACTGCGAGAGCACCAATGAAGAGGAAACTTTAAAGTACAGAGAGGGGGATTCTTTAGGTCTGATGGGTGATGTGTTGCAATCGTGGAAAAAAAAACATGTCGAACTTCCACTGCTTTCAGCATTGACAAAGAGCTTCCTGTCCATCTCAGCAACAAGTGTACCCTCTGAAAGAGTGTTTAGCACAGCTGATGACATAGTTACAAAACAGCAGAGTTTGCTTCATCCTGATCATGTTGATCAACCAATATTCCTGAAGAAAAACCTTTAAGTAGGACACGAGTTAAATTTAATGTGTGAGGTTTTATGACAGTGAGACTGCTGTTTTCTGTTTACAGCAGCCTGTGACTGCCAATAATGGTTTGCCTTTTTTGACATTTGTAAGCACTTATGAAAGGCTTGTTTGTGAAAGGTTATTTTTATTTTTTATTGTTCATATAGAAACCGCACCACAGCTTTCTGCTCACTGCTGAGTTAGTCTAAGAGGGTGTTAAAGAAAGACTGTTAAGCACATCCGTCTGCTGGCAGTAGTTACAGCACATTGCACTATGCTTCATTGTTAATCCTGAGGATCCGTGTACTTAGGAGCCAAGAGATTTTTGTTTTGAAATGAGAAAACCAAAATTGGTAAACAGCTCGTTTCCCAATTACCCGTTAGAAACAGGGAACCAAAAAACAGAAAATGAAAAAAACCACCCATTATTTGAGTTCCTTTGATGTGCTTATAAACTGAAATCAGGAATTAAAATATGTATGTGGAAATCTTCTTTCTTAATTTTGCGTTGTTTTTTTTTTGTGACCTGGAAATTGTTCCCATGGGCTTGATGGTCACATATTCAGGATGTCAGCAGGATGTCAGCCATTTGTCATTCTCTGCAGAGCTTTTTGGATGTCCGGGGGAACTGTCGAGGAGGCAAACGGGTTACACTGAAGGACGATGACATATCTGTGGACAAAATATACAGGATTTTTCAGGTGCTGTCAGTGTTCAATTTATAATTGACAGTTTTGCATGTAAGGATATTTGTTGTGGTGTTGCCATGAACTATGCACACACAGCTGGATGGCATGTGATTCTACAACAGGTAGAATGGGATAATGCTAATGTTAGTTGAAAGTAATTTTGGTATATCTAATTGTTAAAAGTATGTTAAACTATGATATTTTTATGTTTTCAATCATTTTATTGGCACAGATGTGTTGTTTATGTAGAAATGATAACAGAGAATCTGTGAGAGATTACCATTAGTATTTTTACTGTTTAATTAAAATGTTCTTTAAACTTTTATGCTATTTTTCATTCATTATAATTAAACAGGTCAATGGCAGTAGTCTCTACATTACAGATGGTGCAAACACTGTAATACTCCCAGAGCAAACAGGATGTTTTTGCACCCTCAATCTTTAACATCGTGGTCATTACGAGGTCCACAGAGATCCAGATCAAAATCAGCTCCCTGCAAGCACTCCAACAATAAGGTCCGGCTGCCGGGCCCTTCTCAAATGAGCTCTTTTGATTGGCCAAAAGGGTTCTCTGATCTTTGAACAGGGCCCACGTCTTGCTCTACAGGTGCATAAATCACTTTTGCTCTACATTTCATTGAGATATGTGGTACAAAAGTGAGAGCATGTGGAAACAAGCATTTGAGACTCATAGCAGCAGATTCAAGCAGTTGAAGTTATTGACTTGTGTTCGTGAGAAAATATTCTACAGGTGTACAACTCTGATTGCATGAATTCACATACTGAATTTGCTGATGTGCAAATTTTGTCCATAACATCACATTATTTGATACAGCTGTGTGAGTTACTTGATTTGTGATTCATAAAATAGGATTTGTGTACCTGCAATTAAGTATTTGAGAAGGTTTAACTGTTGTGTTGTGTTTGTGGGAGAGAGAAAAAAAAAATCTACAAGTTTGCAACTCCTAAAGCATTTTTCTTTAAATGACTTTAAATTAACTTTAATACACGTGTGACTATTTTCTACAACTACAAATTCCACTGTCTCAAGTGCTCAGTTGTTTTGCTCCAATAATACCTTCAAATTAAGCTGTGATGAGCCAATTACTCTGACAGACAGCCAAAGAAATCAAATAGTAGACTCAGAGGGCACAAGAAATAAGTTGTATGATCAGAAACTTGCTTCTAATTTGTGGTTTCTAATTAATGTTAATGTTGATTTTAAATACAGAAATGAAATAAATGTTTCCTGTCTCCTAAGTTTCCCATTACTGGAAGCAGAACTCCAGAAAAATCTTTTCCATCTCTGAATGTGACTTTTTGGAGTTCCAGTTTGGAAGAAGAGCTGAAGCAAGGTGATACAAAATTTGAAGTGAATGTAAAATCATATATAAATAAAGGTTATGAGTTATATTGTGTGTCAGTGACTCTGAATGTTTTTCATATATTTGTTCACATGCATAATTATTATTTGAACTTAATTTGGTAGAATCTTTTTTGAGTCTTGATCATGAATGAAGTCATTATGATTTAATTATAAGACAATTTACTCAACAGAATTGTAAAAATAGAAGAACTAAGAGACTGTCTCATAGGTTGACACTTTACAGAATAAAATAAACATTTATAAAATATTCAGAAAGATATTTAAACATTTGTTCAAAGTCTTGAATCCTTTCCTTTCTCTTGCTACATTTAAGTCTAAGGGCCGAAGACAGTTTGAGTCCACAAAAGGTCACTGGTTAAATTGACCAACTAAAGCAAGCCACCAGGACTCACTTCAACAATAAATCAGCTGTCTGAGCTTGCAAAGACTTACTTGGTAATATTCCAGGTCGTCTGCTGTCACTGCTGGCCAAAGGGAGAAGGGAAACAAATGTTAACCCATCCATTAAGGACAATACAGGTAATACATAATATACATCTCAAGATATTAATTGAATTTTGAAGAAACACGGTACTCCTCCGAAGATGAAACAATGAATACTTTCCTGGATAAAATTAATCCTCCCGCTATGTCTGAGGACCAGAGGGAGAACATCTGCAGGTCTATTACAGAAGTGGAAGTTGCAGAAGTTATCAATTTATTGAAGAGAGGTAAAGCACCAGGCACAGATGGATTTTGCCCAGAGTTTTATAAGACATTTAGTAAAATACTTGTAAGACCACTAACAAATATGTACCAACATTCCTTTGATCAGGGGCATTTACCAGTTTTCTCTTAATATGGTTAATATATATCTTATACTAAAAAAGGCAAAGTATCTGATGAATGTGACTCACACCACCCAGTTAGCTTGATTGGGGTGGATAGCAAATTATTATCCAAAGTATTGGCCAAGAGACTGGAAACACTGCTACCAAACCTCATAAAAATCCAGATCAAACCAGGTTTGTCTACAATCACATCTTGGCATCCAATGTATGATGGCTTATTGACATTATTCAGTTTGCTAAGCAGACAAGAAGTAAGTTCCTTGCTGTATTGTTGGATGCCGAAAAGGCTTTTGATAGGTGGTTCTTTGTTTCATGTGCTAAAGAAGTTTGGGCTTTGGGGGTAAGAAATTTAGCCATGTTAATTGGCAAAATCATGGAGGGCTTTCCGTTCAGATTGACTAGGTCGGGATTTACTTATTTGGGTATAAAGGCTTCTCCAAACCTTAAAGATCTATGGAGGTTAAACCTGGTCCCAATGATTCAAGCCATTGAAAAAGATTTAGAATGATGACGAGATCCACCCTTATCACTAATAGGTCAAATTAGTCTAATTAAAATGAACGTTTTCCCTCAACTTCTATACCCTCTGCAGATGCTCCCCCTAAGAAAGTGGCCTCCGATATTGACAAAATGGTGTTTAGGTTCATATGGAACGGTAAAAAACCCAGGAAAATTGGTATAGATGGATGTATTGGTATTGGTATTTTGCAGTCATCAGCAACCTGGCCTGGGATTGCCTAATATTCTATTTCATAATTGGGGATGACATGTCCGAACAATATGGGGCTGGTTGCATTCATATCTTAGCTCAGACATCTGTATAGATTCCTGGGCCTGCATACCCTTCTCGTCTTAGAGCGTTCTTGTAAGTAATAAACAGAATATCCCTAAAGAAATTAAGGCTAATTTAATAATTTATATTTCTTGTAAAGCGTAGAAACAGCTTGTTTCCCAATTTTGGTTTTCTCATATCAAAACGCAAATATGTTGGCCGCAAAGTACACAGACCCCTGAGCATCCTTAAATTGTTTTAACTGTTAATTGTGTGAGGTGTTATAAAAGTATACTGGACTGTAAACTGGAGACAGAGAACAGAGAAGTGTTTTTTTTAGAGGTCAAAAAGAAACAGCACAAATGAGATGCTTACTGAGTTGCAGCACTAATGAAACATACATGTAAAGAGAAATGGCACTTTCTTTAAGTTAATTTATGTTTTGCTGTATGCTTGAAATAAAATCAAACTTTCTAGTCTGTACCATATTGAATTGCATAGCATCATTCTTTTGTATGCATCAAATCACATCGTATCGCATTTAATTGCATTGTGTTGAATCAAATCGTGTCGAATTGCACTGCATCGCAATAGGGGTGAATCGCACTGTATCTCATTGGTTGTTGCTTCATATGTATCTTTATGTATCGCATCATTGGCAACGCATCAAGATGTGTATTGCATCAGCCTCTGTGATGGAGATGCACATCCCTAATTTGTACTGTGCAAGTCACTGTTTCAAAGGTCTGTAACTGTACCAAGAGCAGCTTCATTGCATGAAAGTCATTCTTTGCATATTTCAGCATTCGATTTTCAATGAAACACTGAATTAGTTCAGCCCGAGTACAGTATATGAACCATACTGACCAAATCATGTATGAAAATAACCAAAACGTGGTTACTAGAGGCCTCCTTCGTCCCTTTTGTTGGTGGAAGTTAGGAGACAAAAGCTGAAATGGAACAAACAAACCAAAAAAATGGACTTTCCACATACTGTTAATTGCAATTAAAAAAGAAAAACTGCAAATTTAATCTCCAATCAGAATAAGTAAAAACACCTGCGTGGGTGTACTGGGCCTTTAAAACATACAGCACAATCAACACCAGGAAACCCACACAACACAGATAACCTGACACCGATCTATTACTGAAACTCTCATCTAAAAACAAATCATCTAGAGATTAATTAACAACTAATGCCTGTTGGCAAAGAAATTAAGGAAGGATTAGTTAAGTATTAAATGTTAATATTGCTCAGAACAACAGATTAAATTTTGAAGTTTCAAAATCTGCAGAAAACTGTTCTGAATATGGTAAAATCTTCTGTTTATGTTTTCAAGCACATCACCTTCATAATTCATTTGACTCACTGTCACTTAATTCAAAAAAAAAAAAAAAAACTCTGGTGAGATTTGCATCAACTTGAATTTTCTCATCTGTTCCGATTCCAAAATTGTTCTCTTGTCTTCATTTCAAGCAGCATAAATACAGGTTGAAGAAACACTGTTTTATATATGAAATGAAGGAAATTATGATGTAGAGCATGAATGTATCAAACATTACTGCTTGTCTTTGTTGTTTTATAGTTTTGCAGTCAGCTTTGAGAAATGCTGTAACATCTACCGAAGACAGACATGTTTAAATGCATAAGGCATACTGGTGTAAAAAGACATGTTTACCATTTGTTCTCTTTTATTGCATTTTCCGTACTGAGGAATTAGACTTTTCAAATTTGTTTTCAAGTTGTTTTCCTGCTGTTAGAAGGCTGAAGCGACAGACTGAAGAGGACAAATTAGTGCAAGTGAAAATCATTGTTGCATTTCTATTAGTGCAGAGTCACGTTGCAAAAACAAATCCACACCAGTGTTACGCTCTAATGGCATCGTCAATTCTGAGAGTTCCAGGAATTACAAACTGTGTTTTCCTTGAGACATTTTTCTCACTGATCTAATGAGTAACCACACTCTTCTTTTTTTTTCAAACTCATATCTTATTTCACAGCTTTGATGTGGTTTATTAGCACAACTTCAGAAACTGTGAGGGCAAATGAGGGCAAATGAAACATGAGCACAGACACAGAAAACACACCACCATACATATACAAACACACAAACACTTCTTTACTTGTGAGGACCCTTTTTTACATAATGTATTCTCTAAGCCCTAAATCCACATCTTTGAGGAGAACTGAAGAGAAGCCAGAATGTCCTGTCTTTCTAAAAATATCCTCAGTCTGCTGTGTAAACCTATTTTGGTCCTCACAAAGGTAGTACAAGATTAGAAAGTAAGAGAATCACATATACATGTAGATTTAAGCAGTCTTACTTCGCAACCTTGTCTCTTATGAACTAAATTCAAATGCAGCTAATCTGCATTAGCAGTTTCCATTCAATGGCAACATTTAGTACCAGAGCAAGTTGTAGCGTGGAGTTAAAAGTATTTTTAACACCTCACATCCCATCTCATTTGGCTATGTTGACATTTTCTGTGTGAAGCGGTGAAAAACTTCAGAACAAGCCAGTAAGTGGATCTTGAGCTAAGATTATTTTGTCAGTTGCTGTTTCAAAAAGGTCGAGGATGAACTGTGCAGCTCAATATTTTTATTATTGAAAGGTTCTATCAGTAAAATACAACTCTTTAATACCAGTTGTGCCAGTCGAGTTGCAGCCAAGGGAGGCTACAAGTTCCCTCCACAACATGTTTTTAAGTCCTTTTAAAAGGGGACTTAACATGCTTTTTGTGATTTTCTGTTATTTATATACGGTTCCAAATCCTGAGGTTAATATATGTGAATACAACCTTCAAGTCAAAAGCCGGGGCTTCAACCTGCTCTCCATTTGCAATGTTACCTCTATTTCCACATCGAACTGACATCGTATTATTTTTGTACGCCCACAAACAACTGTCTGTTCTGTTCGCTGTCATTTCTTTAGTAACATACACAACTTTCTTGTCAGATTGTATTTTATCTGCTTTTAAAATGTTGGTTGGCCACTTATATGACTCATACACCATAAAGCTACAGGTTTGTCTTAGAAACACTCAGTGTATTGTTGACACTTAAAAACCTGACATTATCGACTCTGCTGGCAGAGGTGTCCTGTAGTTCATGTTTTTAGGATATGTCGTAGAGGGTTAGGATCATCATTATAATGTGTCCTGTGTGTTTTTTGCTGTGTACTGTTTGTTATTGTGTGTTATGTGTTTTAATTGTAAGGCACTGCAGATGAAAATTAGTTGAAGCTGGTGCAGTACGTCAAATGTAAGCATTTATGTTTAAACCTGTACATTGTCCCAATAAATACAATACAAACAATTTTCTTCCAGTTTTCCCCATTTTTGTTTAATTCTTACTGTGAGTTTGCTGACAGTGTTAAGTTTTAGCTTTAATACTGTTTCAGAGAATCTCATTATTTGCTTCAAATATGTGTTTCTAAGAGTTTTTTTTTTCTTTTTCGTTTTAGATTTTCTCGTGTCATGTAGGCTAAATGGCAGTTGAGAAGCCCGTGTCGTCCAGCATTGAAAGCTTGTAAGAGAAATATTGGTCTACCCCACACAAGTCAATGAGAACTTTCTATCTCCCCGCTGAGGCTTTGAAGTGATAATAGCTGCTGTCCAAAGTCTCTCTCTCTGCCTCCAACAGTCCCTGCTACAGGTATATGGACTCTGTGGCAGGTCATTTGTTATCAAAATTGCTCTCTCATCTCCCTCTTCTCTTTCTTCTTCCTCCTCATTCCTTTCCCTTCTATCACTTTTTCTTCTCCTCTTTCGTTTTTTGCTCTCCCCCTTGGCTGACGCCGCCGCCTCCTCCTCCTCCTCCACCGCCTCCTGCCTCTCTACTGTCCTGCCCTCTCAGCTTCCTCCTCTACCTGTCTTTGTTGTTAGTCACAGTGGGATATGGCTTTGTGTCAGGTCATGTGTTATCGACCGCACACAGGCCCAGACACACACACACACACACACACACACACACACACTCATCAGAAATCTAAGGAGTGGGACTTCAGAACACTCTCCCTCTCTCCTCGCTCTAAGTTTACATCATGACCTCTCGGCGCCTCTCTCTCCTTCCCATTTGAACCTTCATTAAAGCGATTTTATTATTATTGTTAACAAGGTTGATAATTCAGTCACTTAAAATGCTGCTTCCTTCCCCCGTAGGTGCGTGCTTACCCTATACAGGATGCCTTTATCTGGCTCTGTTTTGTCTCCACAGTGCTGAACTGTGGATGGATTGATGCCCTTTGACTTGATGTCTGAAATCAGGACCTAAAGGTAATTTGCTTTCAATTATTTTGTCATAAAGTGCAGATCTTCACATGGGATTGAAGACCCAGCTGGGTTCCTTGTTTTTGAATAGAATCACGTTTGCGTTTCATTCTGCTTTGATTAAATGAGTTGGAATATTTTTTTAAGTTATTCATCGTTTATGGAGATTTGTGTATAATATGGTTTATGCTGTATATAAACATCTTTTTTTTGTTTAGTAAGATGTCTGCTTTCGCTATAAAAAAGAGACAAATGATACAACTCTTTTAATGTGTGGTTAAAACATAATAAATGAAAAATACTAGCACATAAATAAAATAAAATACCTGGATAATAGAATATAGCTTATACTTGACTTGTACTTTTTGGTCGGTAATTATTTTTCCTTTGTTTTACGTTTTGTCCTTTTATATTTAGTCTTTAAACGAGCGTCTGATGTTGCTAAAACCCTCTCCACCTCTCTGCGTGGATCCTCACTCACCGTTATCACTGCTGTCAGTGGGATGGTGGCTGAGGATCAGACCTTTCCCCAAACCCCTATCTCTTTCTCTCATCCCACTATTTCTTCCTGTCCGCTCTGGATCAATGCTCCTCCTCGTTTCATCACGTGCACACACATACACACACACACACACACACACACAGGTAGAGTCACACTTGCAAACATTCAGTGTGGGCAGTGGCTGAGCGTCTTTGAAGTCCTGTGTGTGTGTGTCTCCTGTGGTCTGAGCCATCAAAGTTTCCATTTATTGGTTCCTCTGTGACAGACTTCTCACTCTGTCACACTCTCTCTCTCTTTAACACTCACACACACACACACACATACCTGGCCATGTGAATTACAGTATAACCGAGACTCAGAGCCACTTTGACCTTCAACACTTGCAACCTTCAATGCATATAACTCAGGACAAAGTTTACTTTTGGATTCTGTTCCTGCTGCAGGGCTCAATATTAATGCTTGTTCTTTTGAAACAAATCCACATGTTTGATCCCACAAGTTCATTCTGTCTCCATTTGTCAAATAATAATATTGGACAATTTGAATAGTGTAATGACATCATTATAGAAATATAGAAACCATGTGCTCAAGGGACATTTAATATACAGTATCAGTCAAAAGTATGGACATCTTCCCATTCACTTGAATGAGAAAGTCCATCCAACCAGAGTCTGTAACAGGTGTCAGAACACTAGAACAATAAATGAACCTAACACCCCAACACTGCATGAAATTGACATTTAATTTTTTAAAGCGGACATATAATTTTGTGATTTTTTGTTATTCTTATTCTGTTATGATGTTGGATGTCTACATTAAACATGGTCAAAGATCCAAAACATGAGGTGAACATTTTGTAATTGTCAGGTTGGGGAAGAAGGAGGGGATCCAAACGCAGATTTGATGAAAAAATCTCCTTTAATCATGGATGTTCAACCAGCAGACAAAACAAAACAATGATCCAACGAAGACTCAACTCAAAACCAGACCTTAAATACAGACTAAACTAATCAGGGAATGGGGAACAGGTGATGAGACACAAGGGCAGGCTGGGAGTGATTGTCTGAGGGAAACACAGGAAGCAGGGCAGGGCTAACGAGGGTGAAGCAGGGCAGGTGAGGAGGAGTACATGAACACACAAGGGAAACACAGTAACAAAACCCAAAACCCAGAGAACACAATACTCTAAATACAACCCACACCAACCTGTCCAAGAACCATCATGAACCCAAACTAAAGTATACAACACACCAGGCTAAACAACAAAAGGCAGTCCAAACCCACCACCCAAATATAACAAGAAAACCCATATGACCCCAAGGACTTAACAGAAGTGCAAACCAGGAGACCCCAAAGAACACAAGAACATAAAAACACCAAAAAACACACAAAGTCCAGGCAGGATGTGACAGTAGTGTCACCTCTACTTCTTCCTCTTGATGACATCAGGTTATCCACATATATCAGATCAGATTCAGTCTTGAACATGTACGGACATATTTGAATATCTTCCATGTTGGGTATAGAATGAGAAAGAGTATAGAAATCCTACTACTACTGTTTTTTTTTTTTTTTTATGTAGCCTACTGAGTCATTGGAAGTCAGCCAATTAGAACTGAGTGGTCTCATTGGGAGGGGGGGTCTTACAGAGAGAAAAGCTAAATTGATTGAAATCAATTGATTTGTGTGACTCACAGCATTGCAGTTAATGTTGTGGTTACTCCGGATAATCTACAGACCTCATTACCAAAGGTTTTCATTACACTATTTTTCTATAGAAGAGATGGTCCCTACAGAAAACTGTTCACATTGAGGGTTTTTTTTTTCTTTTATTAGTAATTTGAGTGAACTTACCCTTTAATAAGAAGAGACATTTTTTTGTACATGAATACCAAAAATTGTTATGATTCAAGATAGAAAGGTTTTGGTGATTGGACTTAATGAAAGGACTTTTTTTCTGTTTTATTGGCTTAGTTTTACTAATTGACTACAATACTACAAATGACCCAGTGGCAAAATTTAAATTGTGTCTTTGGTTACATCCAACTATGATATCCAAGGTTTTCCCTTGAGAACCTCATACAAAGAAAAAATCCTCTTTCTCTCTCCCTTCATATACTACAGTTCCTGCAAATTGCTCATGGTACGGGTTTGTGATGATCCGAACAAACAGATGAAAAATTGTCCGCCAGATTATTAAATATTTCTCCTGTTTTCCACGTGTGTTTTTTTTGTTTCTTTGCATGCATTATCACAGTAGCTCGAAACGAGACACGAGTAACAACGCTGTTTAGTTCCGATGCCAAAAAACTGAAAAAACCTCATCTAAGTTGTTTTCTTGAATCCGCTTCATGAATGAATTCTCTCTCTCTCTCTTGAATAACGAGCTACAGAGAGCACATTTGTTTCCAAAGCCTCCAAGAAACAAAGATGGCATGGGAGAATAGCACTCCAGAGCTTGGTCTGCGCTGCTTAATTAGCAGGCCAGTGTTGGCTCAGAGAGAGACCCACGTTTCTGGTCTTATTTCATGCTGCGGAAATAGAGAATAAAAGACACTCACAGATGTCTGGAATTCATGGAAAGCTAATTGTCTATCGCACTTTGTTGGCTTGTTAGGCTTTTGATTCTCTCTCGCACTTCCCTTTCTTTGCGGCTCTTCGCTTCATATCCTTTATCCTTCTTTCCCCCCCCTTCTTCCCTCTTCCTCCCACCCAGTCTCTCTCATTTTCTTGCCCTCTTTCTCTGGCGGCAATATCAAAGAACAAATCAGCATCACTGTCATTGTTTTTCAGGCCTATTTAATAGCTGTTGACTTGACAGCACATGTAATGATTTTTGCCTTATTTAATAGCTGTAGCTGTAATCATTCCAGCTTTTTTTTTTTTTTTTTCGGTAGACTTGCAGTAGATGTAATCAGAGACTTAATGATGTGTGAGGTTGTCTGCCGACTGGCTGGTTCATTTTTAGAACAATCAGGATGGGCTTTAATTAATAGGCTGAAAGAAGAGTCTGACAGAGCTTGAATGCAAATCTTGTTGTCGCTGTCTGTCTTTGTCTCCGTGTCTTTTCTCAGATTCTTTCTGATTATTTTCTTTCTCTGTCTTTTCTATTCCCTTTATTGTTTAATCTTAGTCTCTTTTACTTGGTTTCTTTCCTGATCTGTGTCTTCCTTCCTTCCTGCTTTTATTTTTTACTCACCCACCCACCATTTCCCATCTCTTCTTCCCTTTTTTTCTTGATCTTTTCTTTTCCCCATCTGTATTTATTGTTTTACCAGCTCTCTTTCCTTTTCTCATCAGTCTCCCTCACCTCCTCTTTCTGTGTTTATGTTTTCATTTTCATTATGAACAGATCATTAGCTCTGTCTCTGACAAATGGCACCACACTTAACATTTTGAATTAAAGGCAATATCTTTGTTATTAAAATGGCTTCTATTTATTTATTTATCTAGCCCACCTGCGTTTATCTGGGAGGGAGGGAGGGGGGGACTATGGATATGTATGCAAGTCAGACAAAGAGCAATTTAAACGTTTGTCTATGTGACAGAATTAATTTATATTCATTACTTTTCTTTTACTTCTATCCAGCAGACCATAATAGCTCATTCCTGCTTTACATTCTCTACACATTCGCACCTAGGAGCTGAACCAAAGTCACACTGCTGGCCGCAGAGCAGCTCCGTTGGAGACACTGCTCAAAGGCATCCCAGCAGTGGAAGAGAAAAGAGAAAACAGAGCGTTACACATTGAGACATTACTCCACACCAATATGGATGGTTTTTCTCTTTGTTTTTGTTTTGCAGAACAGAACAGAGCTTTCCAAAAGTACCCCTTTGGGTAGGATCATTTTAAAAATGATCCCAATATCAGAGCGTAGATGAGGAAAACACAGCTTTTTTTTTTCTTTTATCTCCAGCTCTCTCTGAAATCGGTTAATTATAAATTGGTGCAACATTATCGTAAATTAAGCTTTTAGTGCAAGCAGGTAGACAACTATCTGCCAATTTTGTCATCACAATAAGGTTTCAGCTCTAAATTATGATCCAATGATCTTGCTGGGTTCTGTGCGCATTCCAGTCAAGAGAATTTATTGCCATTTCCACAGGCACAAGGTTCGCGCACACTGGAATTTGTATGTGTCACCCCTCCACCATCCCATCGCCACCTGTGTTTCAAGTCCCCTTCTACTGCTCCCTAGGTGGATCTCCAGTTGGCTGCTATGTATAGGGCTTCATCTCTATATATCTGTCTAATCAACAGGGTTTAACACCACATTCTTTCAAATAAAGCCTCTGCATTCATATTAACTTGTATCTTCCCTGAATGGAATATAAAACAAAAATCAACAGGAAACAAAGGCGTCATGTGTGCAGCTCGTGGAGGCAAAAGCACCGTATCTTATTTTCAGTGGCTATAGTTTGTCTGTCTCTGCATGCTCAGACCATCTCATCGGCGGGAGTTTTTATTTGATGCATATACTTTCATCTTCTGACATGGCTGCATCACGCTGCACACTATAGAACTACTCGTCTCTCCCAAGCAGGAAACCGTACTTCAAAAGGAATGTGCCTTTGTGAGCTTTGTTTGTGCTTTTTGACCATTGAGAGGGGAAAAAAAGCTCAATTGCAATGAAATGCACTTTCTCTTCATTCAAAATTAACTAAAGATTTTTCTGCAGATACATGTGTTGTTAATGATGGGGGGGGCAGGTCATCAGAACTGAGCTACCAGCTGGTCTCTATGACATTTAGTTTACAACATTCGTTTGAAAAAGGACAGTGTGAAAGACATAAAAATGCAAAAAATGTAATTGCGGGCGGCATTACAGACTCAGTATTTGGGCACATTCATGTGAGCAACTGCAAAAGACTGTAATTAGCTGCTTTATTTAACAGCCATTTACCATAGTCCGCTAATTCAAACACACACAGAGACACACAAACAAAGCTCAGTCAGTGAGCATAATTATACGGTCAACAATCATTTCATCTGGGTCAAGCGAGAGAAACGGCAAAATTAACTTGTCAGTACAAGAGTGTCATTGTCTAGTTGAATCAGTCACATCTCCCTTGGGGATGTGACTGATTCACATCCCCCCCCCCCCTCTCTTTCTCTCTCTCTCTCTCTCTCTCTCACACACACACACACACAGAAAGAGAGAGAGAGACACACACACATAGAAACAAATGCACTTTTTGAAAATGCCTTTAAAAATGCATGTTTGTGACATGTAAACACACACACACACACACACACACACACACACACTATGACTCAGAGTAAGTGACAGCTTCAATGTGTATTTGCAACATTTCAGTAACACATGGACGCCATTTTTATTCACACGTACACGAGAGGCTCTTAACACTCAAACCACTTCCAATTCCGTGGGGTCACATGAAATTTCACACCTGTGACTAACTGACTCACATATAGGATGCATGATAGCGATGAGAAATTACCCCCTTTTTTACGAAGAGCATTCACAGCAACTGACAACTCAAGATGGTTGTGTGATTACAGAGTAGGTTGAGTAATGGTTAAAATTACTGTGGATTGACAATATAGCAGGATATTCATTAAATCTGGATTCTGCCACCTCGGCTGAGGGACTGTCGTGAGAGGTCTCTGTTCACTTCATTTTCAGGCATTTCCATATTATGAAGCACAAATAAATCTGAGCTTTCAGAAAAGTTTCCCAGTCATTATTACTGCCTGGATGCCTGGATGTTGACTATTTACAAGTTGGAATCTCGTATTTATGAGAACTCTAATATGATATACAGTTGTTGAGAGGCTGTCAGTAGAAAATGCAACTGCCCCTAAACAACATACATTTACGTGCAAATGAGAGAAGCCCCCAAGCGGCTGTAGTAATTAGTAAAAGAGGAAATCAGATGACATTAATATGTTGCGACAAAGTTCGTGCAGGGAGGAGGTTGGATGGATGGTTGGGTTGACAAAACCAACATGGTAGATCGCTGTTCATTGCCTATTTCCAACCTCGAGTTAACACTCATGACCATGATCGTCCTCTAACCTTTACCACATGTTTATTATTGTTACCATGACAATGAAGGTCGTCTGTAAAGAACTAGTCATTTTAAGTCTAACCACCATGTTTCCCTCAAGTGCTTAATTTAACCCAAACCATGATCTAAGTGTATTTTGTGCCTAAACCTAACCAAACTTTAACTGTTGTGTATCATATAACATTTAACAACAGTCTTATGTAACAGTTTTGGAAAGCACAGACACGATGTCTTGCCAGTTACTGCTGAAAGGGATCAGATAAGGAAATATTTCTCTGTGCATGGACAAACAGCTTATTTCATCATTTAATTTGGAAGACATTAAATAAAAGACATTCACGCAGTGGACAGTTTCAACCACAATGTCTGATATGAGTCTGAGTGTAGGATTGTCTTCTTATGGCAGGATGCCAGCACATGGTGAGCCACCACCTGCACCTCCTTGACAAGGAAGAGAGGCAGACCGGCAGCACACTGCTGTTTAGGCCACCCACACACATTTGCTGGTTCCTCAGAGACTTCCAGGAAAGCTTTGGGTCAACCACTGGCTACATCCTCAGTAGAGCATGCTGAGAAATGTGAAAGGCTGGCTGGGGAAAAAGGCAGCGGATGGTGACGGCAATCTGTCAACATCAGGTAGATGTGTTGCTGCTGTGAGACGAGCTTTATGCAAAAGTTTCCCCTGGAGAGATTCCATCATTCCTGCTCTGCCTTTGAAAAAAAAAAAAAAAAAAAATCCATGTCTACTACACAAGTCAAACTTTAACTGTGGTTGAAAGAACTTGTGTAGGATTGTAACAATCATAAGATCTCTCTTATCCAGTTAGTGTTTTAATTAAAACCACAACTGAAGTTCAGTGTTCTCCATTTTGGTGATAAAGCCAACAATTTGTCGAATATGGAGCAGCTTTTTCAAGCATTTAAGATGTAACAGTGCATCTGTACTCTACAGTTCAAGCTTCCTCCGCCAGCATCTGTATGAAGAGAGAGATTTAATTAGGTGCAAATGTTCCTCATTAAATGGCACGAGGACTGTTGGCTCCGTTCTTTCTGAAGTGCCATCACCTCTTGTGCTGTAAGCCACAGTCATATTACTCCTACGAAATCAGGACGGCTTGTCGTCGCCGTATAAAAAGGTCTGCGAGTTAATTTAAATACTATCCCTCTAGTTAACAGGACAATTATCAGCCTGCCAAGCCGAAATCCGTCAGGAAATACATACACACACAGTATATTCAAAGAGTGCAACCATATTAGACACAGTCTCCCAAATTATGGTTGATATCATAATGGCAAGACCAGGAGCTATTGTTAAAAAGTCATTCATATGGTGGTGGGTGGGGGTGATGGGGGGGTAATGATTTGTCTCCAGCCAGAAGGTTTTACTTGACTCACTAGATTCACAAACTGTTTTTCTTCTGCCTTTAGTTCTTGAGGCAATTTTAGAGGAAAACTGTACAATTTTTATGGTGTGTATATTGAGGTTAGATTTCAGACCACCCCTCATCTTGGCTCTTTTGGTGTTTTACACCATGGAAAACTATTGGTGCTCTGATGCCATCTTCTCTTTGTTCGCATTTATTAACTATATTGACCACATAAGTCTTCAGAGTTTTTGTGACAAAACTGACTGCACCAATATAGAAAGAACTAGACTAACATTAAAGTCCCCCTCCAGTCAAAAATATGTTTTTCTTCTTGTTCCTTCACTTGGATGTTTGAGCTCCACTGTGTAACATGATGTATGTGCAGAGTTTGACACTTGAAGGTTGTTTTTACATTTGTCTGCCTAAAATGGAAAGTTTCTCTGTGCTCATGGAAAATCTGAGTTTCAGGCGTTTTGTGGAAAAAAAAACAAAAAAAAAAACATATCAGACACACATTATATGTCAAAGAAGAGTATTTTTATATGTCTTGAAACATGTCTAGAGGGTATGTTAATAATAAAATTGTTATATATACACAGATGTCACTCACTTAATTTGTCTGCTTTACCGCCACGTTTTCACAGTGCTGTCGTGGCGGTAAAAGAGGGGGCTGCTAGATAATTGGAGATACAAGGTGGAACCAGAGTGCTTGAATCCTGCTGACAGGATTTTAGGATAATACCCCCTCCAACCACAATGTAGTTCAACCCAATCGCCAGAAGAAAACGTTGGCATTGAATGTTTCTGCAAACCACAGAAACACGTGTAATACGTATGATGCTGTGGTTAAGGTCTGGTTAGGTTTAGGCACACAGACCACTTGGTTAGGGTTAGGGAAAGATCATGAAACTAAAATAAAAATGGCCAATGTCTCACTAAAAACACCCGGTTTTCTCACCAGAAAAATGGCTGCAAATGTCCTGACGTCTCGCTAAAAACATCCACCCAAAACTTACTAACCATCCACCAGCGCCTCCTCCTCCTAATAGGAAAGATCAGCTCATATAGATTGCATGTGAACTACGTCACTTTAGAAATGTTGAGATAATACGTATTTTGGAAATGTTGATATGATATGTGTTGTTGAAATGTTAATATGCAACGTTTTGTAGAAATGTTCATTTGCTACTTATTACACGTGTTGAAACATAGATATTCAACGTTTCGGTGGTTTGCAGAAACGTGAACTACCAACGTTTTATTCTGGCGACCAGGTTGTGTAGTTACAATTGTAACGTGGCACTGTCTGTATTTCCACTTGATAACTCTACCTGAAGTGAAGCAACTGCAGAAGAAACTGACTTCAGTGAGCTATCTTTCTTGTAGCTTAGCATGTTTGCCATGTGATGTAATGATTTAAAAAAAAAAAAAAAAAAAAAAAACATGAACCAAATTAAATAAGTGAACTTGACTGTTTGTTTTCCACATTTGAAATATGTGGAGCTCTTAAATATAGAACAGGAATCACAGTTCTCCTACTACTCTAATTGGCTGGTTTGCATTTGTATAGCTTACAGCATTATCATTCCCATGTGAACGCTAACTTCTCTAGCTGTGGTAGCGGGGGGTCATTAGATTAGAGGGGTTTAAGCCATTTTTCCACTACATGGTACTGGCTTGGCTCTACTCGATTTACTTTTCTGAATATACTCTGAATACTCTACTAAACCTGGAATCTGTGTGTAACAGCTGACTTGTGTGGATGTGTAGCAGAACACAGATCCTGACTGATCTGGTGTCAATGAAGTTGCCACTGCGGTGCTGCGTGCATAAATGTGCACATCACTCTCAATTTAAAGATGCACTTATCGTTATAAACATTAGGGACAGCTGCAGAAACTGCTCCACTCACTGTAGAAATAACTTTATTGATCTTATAATACATCCACGGCCTGTATACGTCTTATATGCAGCACCATATTTCTCCCCCTCCATCCGACGCTCCACATTAAGTTCTGCTCTGTTACATTAAAATACCAGTTTTGAGGAGCAGAAATATGCGAGGCTATGCTCAAAACGTTCAAGGCTGAAGCAGTGGCAGCCCACAAGACCTACGAGACAGAGCCAAAGCATTGGCACTGTACTCACAGCTGCTTTTCTCTGTTGTTGAACATGAACACAGACGAGACGCAGCATGTTTGTGAATGATACACATCCAGTAAGTTTTGGAGTCAGTTTAACTCTGAATACTGAGGAGAACAAATTAGCTTTCTGTCAGCTTCTGCTGTCCACTCAATTACAAGTATTGGGGTGGAGGGCCCATTATAAAATTAAGACTGTGTACAGAACGTGTAAGTATACTGTACAGGCCTGGCAGAAAATATAAGTGCTTACTAATTCCCAAACAGACACCAGTCATGGTGTTTCTCTGTTCCCCCGTCACATCTGCTCTTCAAGCACAGTCGCCATTTTGTATTGACTACCCTACAGACAGACACTGCATCTGGACTGCTCATATGTGCCACCTGGTGATTGTTGTTGCGCACTGCAGCTACTCCTGGATACGCGGTGGCATTACCATGGTAATCACGTCAGTTGAAATGAGTGACATGTATAGCTGCTGTGGCTGCAAGCTGACTTTTTACTATTTAGATAATATTAATTTGTGTTATATATAAAAATACCAGCTGCAGTTGTAAAATATATATATAGAGAGAAATATAGAGACTATTCCTTAACTTCTTCTTTACCATTGATATATAAAATGTAATATTATTCGCACACATTTGCCATATTACATGCTTAAGAAATGTGTCAACCTTTACTGCCCATCCTTTTATTTGGGGGCCGTCTGCTGATTTTTTATTTATTTATTTTTTTTAAATAATATTTTTGATACTGTTAAATGCCTGCAATGAATTGTGACATACAGTTCTGTAGGATAACTTACGTTATTGGACTGCCAGACTGATTTAAAGACAGGGAGCTAGTTGTAGCTGTGCATTTTACTTGGATTATCTGTAAGGCAGTGCATTCTTATTACATATTATAATATGTCCATATTATATAAGTTCTCATAGTGCTAGCAGTCTGCAAAAGTTTTTCATAGTTTTTATCGTGCTTGCATCCCACAGACAGAACAGTGGGCGGTAAAAGGTTAACTCACCTTTATAATGTTTATATTTTGTTGTAACAAGTCCAACTTTCTGGCTGACAGTTAGTGCTATGGAGCCTTTCATAAGTTCAACTGGCATTTTATATGTCTAAAAAAAATCTGCCAACTATATTCAGAGTCATCACAGTGCACATCACAGCAGAAAGCTCCATCTTACCTACAGTATTGAGTCGTCTTTCAGGCTTACTATATGAGCAACAGAGTAGAGGAAATCTTTATAAAAAAAAAAAAAAAACACCTTAAAGATATTGACCTTACAATAAGAAAAACACCTTCTAACTCTGATTTTAACAACCCACGTACATACAGTATTGAGTAAATACATTACACCTACCATATGCTGTAGCTTCTGAAAGCAGACATGAACTTTCTGACTTTCACTTTATTTCCCTGCGTACATAAAGAACATGATACCACTCTAAAATGCAATCACATGTTACTAAACAAGAATAAATTGTGCATTTTGTAGGGGACTATTTTCAGCCGTGGATTAATACCCATTCGGTGCTCTAGTGCAACGGGTGTGGCTCATTGATGTGTTTTTAATAGTTTTTGGACAACAGCCCGAGAGGGGCCGAAGAGAAAAATAAACTAATTAATGCTCTCAAATGAATAATTCATGCTCTCGATTTAATAATTCGTATGCATGGATTACTTAATTAGTGCTTTTGATTTAACTATTTTGCCTGTTCCCCTCTTGTAAAGGGCACCAAACACATTCAGTCAGCCAGAAGTTTGGAAAAAAAAAGTAATGAAGAAGACACTGCTCTTGTAACTTTGGTTGCTTCTTGATGTGCTGATGCATGGTGAATGAAGAGCGGGTAAGACTTGATTTACTTTGGGTCTGTTACTTTAAGTCCGTTATCCTGCAGAATACATTTAAGGGATCTTGGAGATAAGACAGCGTTGTGCTTATAAGCCAAAACCTGAAGTATATTCACATATTTTAGTCCAGGATTAAAATAAAACCTTATTAAATCCGAGCGATCCCTAATGAGGGTGTACGCAGGATGAGAGAATGGCATGAGGGTGAATTCCATTAAATAGAAAGCACAAATTATTAAATCGAGTGCACAAACTATGAAATTGAGAACATTATTAAAAAGAGGGCACAATGTACTAAATCAAGATCACAAATTATTAAATCTAGTGCACAAATTATTAAATCGAGAGCACAAATTAGTTATTTTTTTTCTTCATGGCCCCTCCTGGGCTCCATCAAAAAAAGAAACTCATTGGAATTGTATCATGTACCTCACATACAGTATCAATAGGTCTAATACTTGTCAAATATGGAGCAAAGATTAACCATAGGTTTCTTCTAGTGTCATTGCTTTAATCCCACCACTCTCCGAACTCAACTCAAAACAACGTATTTTCTATCATATCACTCAGATGTTGATCTTTGTGGATGACACTGTAACTTTAAGCGTCAAAAATAAACCTTACACACAACGTGTACGCGTTACATCTCAGAGTTTCCCCTGCAGACATTTACCTTTAGGTGAGCTGTAGGTGGATGATACGAGGTTGTACACGAACAAGCAATTACGCTTCAGAAATAGTCGTTATATAACAAACCAGTTTTCCTGTTAACTTCAATTTTAAAATAGCAAAGCATATCTTTTTAGAGGAAAGGTTGAAGCCCGTGAAGCTGACAGAGAGAAGCAGATAAATATAGATGATAACCTCACATCTGTTGTGTCAATAAAACATAGGTCCACTTGTCAAACAGTAGAATATGCCCTACAGGAGGTTCCTCCAGCCTCTAAATGTAGGTTAACAGCAGTCAAACTCAGCTGCTAGAAAAAAATACAGGTAGTATCTTAAAATATAACACTACTGAGTTATGTTTACAGTTCTTTGAGTATTATATTATTTTGCTTTTTCTCTTTATATTGAGTTATTAATGAACTATATCATTAATATCATACAGATATGAATATTATTCATTCATGTCTAATTAGAAATCAATGATTTTCCACAGCAGGCTCTGAATATCTGTTGGACATATGGTTTTGAATCCTTGTTTTTCATGGTTATAACTTGGCCAAAGAACCAACCCCAGTGGTCATGTTTGATACCTCTCCCAATACACACCATTACTAGTGGGATTAACAGGATTGTGGTTTAACACACACACACACACACACACACAGAGGCTGAGAGAGGCAATGTGAGACAAGAGGCTCTGGCATTGGACGACAAGACCGCTGCCAGTGAAGCACTTTGAAATGAAAAAGAAAAAAAAAAAATCAGGACAGAGCGAGGGGAACGGAGACGAAGAGAAATGAAGAAAATTGGGAGGAACAAGGACGCGGCAAGTTGGATGACACATGCCAAAAGCTGGAGTCAAACCCGCAACATCTTGAGTACAGGGTATGTCTTAGCTCGCTGCACAGAAGAGCATCCCAGTGTGTCTAACACGCTTTGGTTTCAGTCCATTTGGAAACAAATTCAAAGTGCACAGACCCAGGCGGCTTACTTCTGAGGGGAGAGGACGTGTGTGTTTGTGTGTGTGTGTGTTTTGTGTGTATTTTTACTTATGAACTGTGCAATTCTAAAAGGTGAACTCATTGTCTCCATCACATACAGTATATGATCCTGTGTGAACTGCTGTCGGATATTCTAAATATTTCACATGTGCATAAATGTCTTTATATACTGTAGCAAGACATGGCAGAACTGTGACATGTTGGTGAACTATTTGTAACCCTGATAAGGTAATATGATCTGAAACTTTTAGGTATAGTTGGCTATAGTTGGCCATAATAGCAGAATACAGATCCATATGTTCATACTTTTGGACAGAATGTCATTCAAACCACCTGAACCATTAAGATCTCTTCATATTGAACTGCTACATGTCCGTTACTGTTCATCAGACAAGTGGCACCTGTTACCCACTGTGGTAACAGATGCTATCTTTATGCTAGATTTTCAACCATAGTTTGGAAACAAATGCAACAGTTATGTGGCTTCACTAACTCAAAACTGTAAAATAAAGTATTTTATAGACTTCTTTACTTTTCATTTTCATGCCTTTTACCTAAACAGGTCAGATTTTCATGGGAGCATACTTAATAACCTCTTCCTTGACAGACAAGCAAATCATGATGTGACATTTGGATACTGCATTGGTTGTTTGTTCCTAAATGTGTATCTAAATCTTTTAACTTCTTTATGTCTACCTCTTATGGTCGAGTGAATTATGACATTGCAGAAGTTGATTGCTTTTATTAGCGCCACAAAACCTCATAGAGAGGAAGTAGGGGTGTGTTAGTGTGACGTCGATAGAGGAGACCGCTGTTTCTCTCGCTCTTCATTTCTGACAGTCAACATTGGAATATTTAACCTTGACCACAGTCCCCTAAACTTAAGCAACCTCAACCTAACCAGGTCATATGCATTTTGAAAGGCATGAACAAATTATGTCATCCTGCCAATAGGGGCACCAATTCAGAGTACGCTAATTTGGGATATTTTGGAAAGCAACACTAAATTACATATATCGTTGGATGTGCTGCACTATGGATTCATATACCTTTCTTGCCAGAAGTGGCAAAACAGTGACTGTTTTCTAGCAGCCTTTCAAGGTCAGAACCGCTGGTGTCTTGAAGGAGGTGTCCTTCTTCATCAAGGTTTACTGTCCACTGGGCTGGTTAACAGATTTCTGCTTCACCCTTAATCCAGCATCAGTTCTTGTTAATTTTAGATTAAAGAATTAAAATAAATCTGTCATTGTGTGTGTGTCAGTGAGGAGTGCATTGTAAAACCAAAAGCCCCAAAACACAACCAAATATAGGTTTGACAGCCCCTAGTTCTCTCATTTTAGATGGCTTTTCATTCAGCCTCTATTTTACCCCCTTCTTTTATCTATTCATCATTTCTTTCTCACTTTCTGAAGTTCTGGGGGACAAGAAGTGAAGTGGGGGGAGAAGAAAGAGGACAAAAGAAAAAGGTCATACCGAGGTACACGGCAGCTCTCACACTTCCACGTTCTTTATCAAAACCTTTCAAAAAGCAGCACCTGCTGCATTTACAGATGGACACTTCAAAAGAATTGATGAAGAACCTCATCTGATATTTTCTGTATTCAAAATAAATCCCACTGCGATGTTTCGCTGGTCAGTCCAATCAGCCCGACTCCGCTAGAGGTTCCTGAAAACTCACAGAGGGATACTTAATCTGTTCCACGCATACACTATCGCTAGCATCTTCGTTTTGATTTTAATATTGATAGACGGAGAAACACTTTGTGCAAGTGAAAGTGCACATGTTGCAAAAGTGTCTCAACACCCAAGCATAAAAACCTACAACTAATTGGTTCTCTGTGGGCCTCCGCTGACAGGCCCAAACATTAGGGTTATGCAGCGGAAAGAAACGGGAAGAGACACAGAATGAGAGCAGGAAAATGAGAGAGAGAAAGTCAGAGAGGAAGAAGAATAAGAAGGCGAGAAACAGAGAAGTTACAGAAAAGAGAGGATGAGAAAGGGTTGTGACACCCAGAACGCTACAGGAGGGTCGCTTGATATCAAAGTAGCCAGAAGAGAGAGAGAGAGAGAGAGAGACAGAAAAGAAAGAAAGAAAAACAAGGAAAGTCAATACAAAACACTTGGTTAACATCAGTATAACAGCACTGTGAAACAGATACTTTATAAGCTGGTTTGGGGGTTTTAAAAGCCCTTTGAGATTTCTTTTCTTCTTGACCTTTTCAGTTTTTATCATTTCTACGTCCGATTTAACAAAACCAAACCAAGATAAAGGAGAGTAAGATCAAAAAATAGACAGCTTGTGAAAAAAGTGGATGTTTTTCTTTCAAGAATTCCTTGATGGGTTGTAAATGCCTGCCGGTCCTTCCTCGCATGAGCCTCTTGTGCCTCTAAATGACTTGTATAGTCTTGTATTACTCCTTGTTTGTGGCTGCACTTGTCACTTGTTGTCATTTCACTGCACCGGGTTAACAAGGAACATTCCTTGTACGTGCTACTGGGCTACACAGTGATCCTGATTGTAATTCAGTGTGTTAGCACCAACGCAGCACTTTCCTCAGTCTCATATCCAGCTCCTCACTCATCTCTGCACACTGAGGTTGTCAGTTTATTATCACTTGCATACTTTTTTTTTTCCTGTCTCATTTTTTGAATGTTTTCAGTTTTTCTGCTTTTTGCATCTTTATTTTCTTTTTGTATGTTTCAACAATAGTGAATCACCTTGTGCTTAGAGCGTATTTTTGTAACAAAACATTGAATATTGCTTAATTAATAAAGCTGCATTATTAATAATATTGCATCAGCAGCTAATTTCTGTCGATGTGTGTGTACACTGTGTATTACTGTATGTATCATGAACTGTAAATATCACAAAAATGACCCCAAATTGCAGTGATGAACATTTAAATATGCGGGAACATAAACTTTTGGTGAAAGTTGGTTTAAACTAACATATAACCTTTTAAAAGAAATTAGGGTTTATTCTGTTAAAATCAGTAACAACCAAGAACTGTGAGCCTTTAATTCTGGGTCCAAAAAAAAGCAGATATCTTCAACAATCTCAGTAAGTACAGACTCCAATTATAACAAGAGTTGATGAGAGCAAATGTTTCCCATAAATCCCTTCTTACCTGACTTGGCTTCTTCTCTGTATTAATTACTAAACAATACGCTAGAGCAGAAATAGGTGAGGTTTAGCACTTTACCCGTTCTACGATTTTTTTTTTTGTGTGAATTATGAACCAAAATACTTGCAAACCGAAGTCTCAAGCGAGTTCATTATTTATTGAGACTAACCTCATTATACGATAATTACATTTACACCCTGCGTGACCTGATCTTTGCTCTAATTGACTTCCTCTGTTTGTTTGTTTTTTCTATCAATGGAAAACGTATCAGGAAACAGCTCAGTATGAACATCATTTACGGCTGCAACTTGAACTTTTTCAAAAGGTAATGAAGAATTTCACCTCCTCTTGACTCCGACTTTGCCCTGCTTCGTTTTGTTACACGGAGCTTTCCAAGCCTGAATAACTGCAGGCGATTAAATGTTGACATCCACCTCCAGAGTTTGAAAACACCGCTCCGAACGCGGCTGATATGAATGCGCTCCTAGACAATCTTCAGTGCCAGCAGTCAAAAGACTCTTCAGTTCTTCCAACTCAAAGGGCTCCGGTCACAGCCAACAAAGTGGGTGGGCGCTGGATTCGGACGCCTTGCAAAATCTATATAAACTATCCTCAATTGCTTCTCATGTTTCTGAGCTCCACAATAATCTTTATATCATCTGGCTGCACTGTTTTCTGATTTGTTGTCTGTAAGTCAGATTTTGGCACATTTTCTGTACACGTGACCTCATTCTATAAATGTATTCTAACGATAATAATGATGCAGCAGACAGAGAACTCTGCAAATGTGCCTTCATTTTGATATTTTCTGCAGCTAGAGTACTTACTTGAATGTGTTGATGTCTTAGATTATATGTAATTTACAACATTTACACAAGTTGGCACTTAACAGCATTCATCAGGATTTGTTAATGTTTATACAAGACATTTTATAAAGAGGTTGCATATTTTTTAAAGAGGGGATTGGTTTATTGAATCATTACACCATGTTCATAGTCACATATAATGGGGATAACTGGGGATGCTATTTGCATTTAATGCCACCTAGATTAGAGACAAAATGTTGATATTGAATGATTCAGCAAAACTCCAGATTAAGATTAATAAGAAGGTTCTTAAACACTCAAAATGGACATTTATTTATTAATAAATAATTAATAAATAATTTAATTATCTAACAATAAACCTGAATGAAAACTACACTATGGTTAAGCCATGGTTAAAGTGAGTATAAGTATTTTTTTTTGTCTTTAAGTGCAGATAAATTCTACCTGTTAGGTGCTAATGGATGTAAGTGTGTCTCTGGAGATTGTATCCTTAGTTATATTCCACTTTTCTTGCAGTATCCTGTCTCTCTTTGCTGCTGAAATGACCCAATTTATGCGAGCTACCTTCCCTCAGTGCATTCCCTTACTCCCCCTCTCTTTCTCTCTGTCCGTCTCAGTTTCTTTTTCTTTGGGTGTCTTGCTAACTCAACCTCTTTTGTCCTCAGCATGGTAGCACAGGACTTATCTGCCACATTAGCTGTTTGCTAACTTAACATAGCTATTTTCTCCAGACTCCCTTTTTCTCTGACACTCTGTTGTCTCTGTCTTTTTTTTTGCTCTCCCTCCACCCTGCATTGATTTTTTTTCATCGCAGGACCTCCTGCCCTGAGCCCCACCCCACAGAGCCCCTCAAAATGTCACTCCTCAGCGGAAGAGGAGGCAAAACGAAGTAGACATGATTGTTCCCTCTCTGCGTGTGTGTTGTCTGTGTGAAACCGCCTGCCTGTGATTGTGTGTGTGTTTGTGTGTGTCGCTGTCTGCTTCTGTCTGTGTCTTTGTCTGTCAGCGTGTGTGTGTGGGTGGCTGTATTTGCATTCATGTATCCTCTCAGACAGAATGGCATGAGTAGGCATGTCTGACCGACTTACCTGCGTTTGTGATATTGTGTGAACTCTTGTGTATGACTTCTTATCTGACTTTGTGAGACTTGTATCCTTGTATGTGTTTTTCTGGCACTAACAAGGGTCTCAAAAGGGCGTATGAGTTTTTAAAATATTTTTGGGCATTTTATGCCTTTATAAGATAGCGATAGTTGAGAGGTGACAACGAGCGAGGGGAGAGAGAGAGAGACAGGGAATGACATGCAACAAAAGTCTGCTGCTAGAATCAAATAAACATCTCTTGAAATGCACAATATGCAATTCATATACATTTAAACGCACAACATGTAATTTCAGCCGCTAGGAGTCTCTCAATCAAAACAATAACAAAAGACGGAGTGTGATGACGGTGTAAAGTAGCAAGGGATCATGGGAGTTGTTGTCTTCGTTGTTAAATAACCAGCTTCACTGGGATAGGATTACTCCAGTGTTAATCATTCGGGATGTTTTTACCGGGAGCCGAATTACCCGCAAAGGTCTCCTCCTCTCCAGAACAAACGGACCCGGAGATTACAGGTAAAAACACTAAATAAAGCTGTTTCACCTAAAAAAATCAGTGTTTCTCCGACGATGTTCGGCGACCACCGGACGTCCAGTACGGGCTGTTAGCTGAGCTGCTGCTAACACTTGTTCAGTTTATTTCTCTTATAACTTTAGATCCAGACGTTCGGTCGGTTTCTCCCAGGAGCCGAATTATCCGCAGAGGTCTCCTCCTCTCCAAAAACAAACGTACACGCAGATTAAAATCGTTAAAAATACTAATTAAAGCTGTTTCACCTAAAAAAATCAATATTTCTCCGACAATGTTCGGTGACCACTGGACTTCCTGGAGGGGCTGTTAGTTGAGCTGCTGCTAACGTTTGCCCAGTTTATTTCTCTTATAACTTAAGATCCAGACGTCCAATGACTAAAGTCCTTCTTCCAGCTAAAAGATATAGTTAAAAGCAACCTAAATTTATCATGAAAATGTGGCTTAAAACTGAATGAAAGTCAATTTATAACAGTTTCTGTGGAACAACCACAACGCCAATGTATTATCTTGTATATGTGTAAGTTACTCTTTGGTAGACGCCATTGTAGCGGACAAACACAGCGCTGCTGTATGCATCATGTGCGTGTTTACTCTTTGGTAGAGGAGGTATGACGCCATTGACAGGTGACCAAATGAAACAGTCCATTACTTTGATTAAATTACAGATTTCTCTGGGTTTGAAAATTGTTGGAAACATTTGGGATGATGTAAGTACACAACTCAACAATATATAAAACATAGGTCTAGTTGTTTTTAGACATTTTAATGTGGAATAATTACATATTATACCTTTAACTACATTGTAAGGGCAACTTCTGTCTGACAGGATGACACTGGACGCGCTTGTTAGGGGTCAGCATTTTGGATGGTGTCAAAGTTGAATTTAGTTGTGGGTGTGAAACCTGCTGAAAAAGGGAGGCTGTCAGGCAGAGCAAAGCAGCAAAAAGTATCAGCCTCCCTCTGTGTTATGCTGTGCTTGTGCATTTGGTGCGAACATCTGGTTAGATAATCCTCAAGGCCAAGTTTGAAAAGGCAGAGGGAAGGATGTTATCACGGTCAGGTTACAAACACATCCATTATAGTGGAATTAATTGGGTTTTTTCTTTTTTTTCTTCTTTTTTTGGCCGCATGGAGCCAGCAGAAGAAGTTGTAAACACAATATTGACACATTATCATTATGTGTCTGGTCCGGTCTGATTGAGGGAAAACTAATAAAGAGGGGGCAGGAAGCTTGGCTCGCTCTCCTCTCACATTCTGGCCTCGGCAGCTGCAGTTTGTGTTAGTGACCGACTGGATTTAGATTTCTGCTTTTGGTGGTTCTCTTGTTTTTTTTATGGGTCTGGTAGTCCTGTTTTCACAGCTTTATTTCTGTTACCACGATCCCATGACCCATTGTGGGTTGTTCTGGGTGGTTTCCCTTCCTTTTGTTAATTTTGACTGTCCCATAAGCCCTTTGTTATTTCTTGTTGGTTTGTTGTTGCTTTGGTTTAGGGTCACATTTATGGTTTGTTAATAAATGTAATGTTTTTTCTGCAAATACTTGACTCTTTCTGGGGGTCATAACACCCTACATTCAAACTAATATTGATACTTATTTATACTACTAATAAGAAGTACTATATATGGATAATAACGCTCCATAAAGCGAAGGCAAATCACACATTCAGTATGGATTTGTCACTATGAGCGACCCCTTTTACAATACACATTATTTGACCTATTGTTAATATAAAAACATTAATTTGTGCATCTTCAAGGTTTCCGTATTTGTCAATAATATCATCAAATTTCAACAAATATGTTAAATAAAGAAAATCAGTCTTGTCATGGTCCTGGTGGGAGGTTGAAATGATTAAATAGGATCATCTTTTTATTAATCTATCTTATATTATAACTTCATACAGGTGCAACTATAGTTTTTTGTTTAAGTTTAGAGAAGTCATTGAGATTCACATTAAGATAAAGTCAAATGTCATCAGCATAGAAAAATCAATACCATGATTACAAAAAATGCGTCCAGCATGTAAAATATAGCGGACTAATAACAGAATGTGCACTAATATCTCTATAGAGGTCTGTAGAAGACAGGTACCAGTGAACCCATACCTGTCCATCTGTTTCCTTGGCAACAAAGTGGGATCAGTCAACAGGACCTTAAACTCTAGGGCCTTTGCTATGCACCAGTTAACCTGAGTGTATATATTTGTGTATATGTGAGTGTATCCCAGTGGGACTTGGCTGTATGTCTACGATTGACTGTCTTCAGTTTTTGTACGCAGGGACTGTGGCTGTGGAGGAATGTATGTATATGAGTGTGTCTGTATGCAGTGCGAGTATATGGTTCCATGCAGTGTTTATGTGAGTTTGTTTGTCTTTGTCTGCATCTCTGCGTGTGAGTGTGTGTCAGTGGGTGGTTGTGTGTATTTACGGTGTAAGTTGAAGTCACGACTCAAGCAGCTGCTGTCAAATTACCCCGCAAAATCACAAAATCAAGCCTCTGTTAAACGCCTCTTCGCACATGCCAGACAAGCAGTGTCTTTGTATACTGTATGTGTGTGTCTGTGTGTGTATGTGCAGAACAGCTTCACCTGTGAAGAGAGTTGCCAGTTTTTGCTCACTCGCTGGCAGACAACAAAACAGAAACACTAAAATACTGGTTGAGTTCACACTAAAACACTTTCCTTCCCTCCATCCCCCTAGTTGAGTAACATTTTGAGATATTGCAAAAGACCCAATTAACGCATATCCATGACTGAATAACAGCCCATTTAAGTAATAATACTGTTGCCGAAAATCACCACTCAGACAGGGACTGATTTTATTCTCTATTCTTAAAACTGTCATTAGACAGTATTTCTGATATCGAACTTAATTAAATGTGTCAATGTAATGACAAAGGGTAGTTCAGTCTGCAGCAGTTTGCAGTGTTTAGCCTCTGTTAGCTACTTGTTTTGGTTCTCCAGCCATACATTTACAGTATGGAGTCTCATTGCTTAATCAGCCTCCCTGTATGAAACCAGCTGTTTCCAGCAAACAAGTGAACTGTAGCTACTAACCCAACATGAAACCTTTGTTAAATATTGTATTTTGTATGAAATATATAAATAAACATGTGTCTGTATGTGAATTTATCACACGTGATACCAAGATGAGATCAACAGGTGACAGAGACCCATAATAATGATGTTAATAATCATAATAATAATAATAATAATAAAGTTTATTTATATAGCACATGTGAAAACCAGAGATTACAAAGTGCTTTACAAGGACAAAATGAAAAAGAAAGACAGACAAATGTACCCAAATTAATCAAGGGGATATGGTAAAAATACATTGTCAGAAACAATAAAAAAACAATAAAAAAGTGAATTAACTAAGTTAATGAACCTCTCTCTCCTTTTAGGGGGCCTTGCATGGTTGTCAGAAAACACAGTGAACCAGGATTGGTATTTAAGAGTCAGAAAAAGAAAAAAAAAAAGGGAAGGAAAATACCTTTTATATGACTTAGTGGCTGGAAGAAGCAAAAACAAACCTTTAGGGCAAAATTAACAGAGAGACAAGAAGAGAAAGAGAAGACATATTACAACACAGACAGGAGCTTTATTGAGGATGTAAGCGGATCAAAGCGAGAGAATGTCCTAACAATCTGTTACATTTCAGTGTTGTTTAAGGTTTAACACAGCAGATGACAGTAAATCAAATCCACTGTTTTCTTTTTTCTTGTTGTTTAAACCCTCCCCTGCTGTTTGTCCTTTGTCTTTCCCATCTGCATCCAACATAATGTTGAGACAAGCTGTCAAAAAGGTCTGCTCCTCCCATCAAAACCGGCTAAACACTCAGGAATCAAGGCTTTTGAAACTGACAAAAACATCAAATGACTGAAACGCTGCTTCATTATTCTGTAAAACTGTGTTTTTTTCTGTTCAGTTGCTCCACTGGCATCAATGGTAAAAGTAAAGAAAAGGAAATGTTTTTAAAGTTAAGAGGTAATTTACCTATTTAAACTACAAAACATGCCTCCAGGTTTTATTTTTTAATAATTCCCTCTACAGAATAGTTTTCAGCTGAAACACATTCATCAGCAACAATATTCACACTGGCAAGAAAATAATAGAATATATTATAGGGTATTCTCATTAAGTTGTAGACTCATTGCCAAACCCTTTCACGCTGCAGGATTGAAGTCATCTGCTTGAACAGATGATTCTGTGGTACAGTAGGTGAGAAAACATGTGTTTGAATTTTTGGTGAAGACACTGTCACAGCACAAGCGGTACGCCTGATACTGGTGCATGATATCACAATTTAGCATTCCCAGATAGAGTTGGGTTTGCAAATTCCTCTTTATTCTTCAATAAGCTCAAAAAGATGTCAAAAAATACTAAAAGTAGAAATGTTCACTAAGATTTTATATCATAGTATCATTATTTTCCCTGCTGAAATGCAGTCATAATATTATCATGTAGTTTTGGTTATATCAGTAAGGATATGACAAGTTAATTAGATAATTAGTGATTGTGTTTCAAGAATTATACTTTCATGTGTTCAGTGAAAAGTTTTCATTTACTGGCTCGTTGTTAGTTAATTAGCTTCCTGACATTATGATTATTTTATGCTGTTATTTTGAAGTGTGATATCACCACTCAGGACAAGAACAGTGAGACAGGTAACGTACCCGGTTAACACAGCAGGTTTTTCATGTATTCTAATGGAAGTTTCCAACAGTGAGCGTTTACTCTGATCGCATGCGGTCTTTCATGTGAAGACGTCTCCTCCTCCCCCTCTCTCCTCATCTACTCTCTGTCTGTCTCATTTGCTGCTGCAGAGATTACCCGTTCTTTGTATTTTACACAGGTGTCTTCCATTTTCCCCATCTTCATTCTTAATTATATCTCAGGCTCTTTACTATCTCTCGAAATCTTTCTCTCTTTAACTTCCATGCTTTGTTACATTCTCAATTTCTCTCTAGAGTCAAGAATATACTCTGGCAAAGTAGTAGTTATTCGGTAAAGCACAAATCGTGGGTTTTTTATGAATATTTGTGTCATACAAATATTTTTTAAATTATTTGTTTTATAAAATGAAAAGTGCAAATTAAGAATCACCTTTGAAGTTCTTCTCTGCACATTACACACTGTGCTGCCTGTGTTATGGGTGTATAAATAGGTGCATTGGTGATGTACTTGGTTTTAGCTCAGTAGTCAGTACAGTCAGCTATGATCTGGGAGACTCTAGTTCAAGACCCGGTGTGGGGACCACATACATAAGACTTATTTTAACACTTTAATTTTCTAATATTAAAAGCATAATAAAAACAAAAACAGGATTTTTAAGCCTCTTTCCACTTTTATTCAAATACAAATACAAATAATTTTGCTGCCTCAACAAATACAGATACAAATACTGCACATCCCTACAAAGTAGTTGCATTTACTTAACCAAACTTTGTGGTGGCAGATTGGAAAATACTGATATGGGTCATTTTGGTGAGCAGAGATAAACAATACATTGCTGTCCTCTTTTTTCTACATTGTCTACATTGCTGTTGATTTGATGTATTTGCTAGAACACCTTTCCATGACCAATGTAAAATGTGTTCATTACATCGTTAATTGCCGGGAGACTTAGACTATAAAGCTTGTTTGACTTTTATTTCATGCCAGATATTTGTTAAATTACCCACTCACGCATGTTCAACAGATATTTTAATTCTTTTTATATTCTTGAACCCCTGAAGTGGAAAGTTTTTGGCTCACTCTGCACCACAGGAAGGTCAGCAGCACTCGTAGGAGTTAAGTGTTCACACAAAGACACTTCAGCAGTGCTGCTGATTGAAGGATGATCCCATAATCAGAATCAAATTAAACCACTGACACATTTTCCAGAAAAACTGCAGGAGCAGACTTCTCCACCCCCAAGAGTCATAAGATATGATTTTACTCTTATTTTGTGTGTTAACCACACTGAAGTACTATTTGAATACATGATTTAAGGGGGAGGCAGAGGTTATTTCTGAGAGGACACAGCATGTAGCTGAGTGGACTCATCAACATGTCGGCTGTACACTGTTAGCTTGTGTTTACACAAGAATTTTCATAATTTGAATAAATTAAAACCTACCTCTTTGAGCTATAGGCCTCCATTATCCAACCACACATCCATTTTTAGTCCTTTATCTGGGTCTGTCTGAAAACAAAGCAGAGCAGCTCATGTCTTTCTCCTCAGCCATATCTTTGGGGATCCTGAGGCGTTCTAGGTCAGATTACATCCGTAATCCCTCCAGTGTTTTCTGGATTTGGCCTGATCTGATGCCTGGACGACCTCAGCTGGCTTAAATGAATGAATTATTAAATATGGTCAGACTTGGAAGTTGTTTCAGATATATGACCTCCTACCCATACACCTATCTGTATAGGTAAGGAAACTTATTTTTGCTCCATCTGCGATGGTCGCTACCCCAAAATTTGTGACCATGAGCATCACCTTGTAAATCTCAAGCCTCATCTTTATTCAAGCCTTCCTCACTACAGCAGAGCTAATAGGTCTGTCAGTTTCATGCTCACACTATTATTTAAATGACACACACATTATACCATTATTTGAACATTTTTTTTTAAAGAATATCATGGAAGAACAAAACCGAACAGCAAAAACAAGACCGATAAATACTGTATAATGTTAAGAAATCATGATCAAAGCACCTTTTTGCTGTTCTGTCACAAGTGAGAAGCCATGAGGGTTATGATGGGTTAATTATGAGAGATGTTACTGTTGGTTCCAAACCCACATATAAATTATCTGTATAATGTTGAGACATGAAAAACATATTAAAATACTGAGGTTAAAAACAAATCTGACAAATCAGAAATCCGAGGCTAACGGCTAAACTCTGACTTCTCACAAATCTAACATAATGCCAAAATCTCTATGAAGTTTTTTTCACATCACGAATCGATTTTATAAAATGGATTTCTCTTAAATCCAAAGAATGAACGAAAAGGGGGTTGGAACTAGGCGAGACCCTTCCCTTCATCTCTGGATTCAGCCGGAGCGCTGAGATGTATGATGTGTGCGTGTGCGTTGCTGTGCACCTCCCTCCACGTGATATATTTCAGAGGAAAGGTGCGCCGGCTGTTCACCACCCATGAATACAGATGAGCAGCTTGCTGTGATGTGGCTGGGGGGGGGGGGGGGGGGGGGTTGTGACGAGGCTCAGCAGAGAACTAACTCACCACATAATGAGTGATTCTTATCAGCCAAGCAAGAGCCACACAAGTTTAAATGAAAGGGCAACACGCACACACACACACACACACACAATCCTCCTCTGTCTCCATATTGCTCTCTCTCTCACACATACACACACTTAGAATAATTTGAATCTCACAACGCTTGTACAACGTTTGGAGAATCACATAGAGATCCCCATCTTGAACAGAAGAGGGAGGTTCAGACAACACTTGTCTAACATCAGTCTTCACCCCAGCATTAGTTCAGGTGAAGACAATGGGAAAGGAAGGAGAAAGCATGAAAATATGTTCATAACTCCTTATATTTAATTCTATTAATCAAAGTGTTGGCAGATATATGATACATTAATAACCACTAATCATCTGTGGAACATATAGCAACAGGTTAATCAAATCAATTAGCTCCAAGAGAATCTAGACATGTAAAAATAGAGCCCATTGAAGTGTCTTTCATAGTCGAGGAAAGGTTTCAAACACTGATATGTTCATATTGTAGGAACCTGCAAATGAAGGATAGAAAAGCAGATATTTAAACAGGTAGAAAAAACATCTGGTATTCTAAGTTATATGTCTACAAAAGTTTGTCTGAGTCATTTAAGGTTAAGTAAAAGAGAGGTTGGTTATAAATATCAGAGTAAGTACAACAGTCTGTACTATCCCTACACTACACCTGCATATTAATATATATCACATATTAATGTCAGGTGTAAATTTCATAAGAAAAGTTCACTGTGAGAATTATGAGACATGAGACATTATGGTTTCTCGATATCCACTGCCGTACAGATGTTCCAGATTTCCTGTCTAATCATACTGTTTATCAGAAAAAAACAAAGTGAAATTTAGTTGTTATATAAACAAGACCATGAGGTCGTTTGATAAACTAAATTCTGTCAGTAACAAATGAGTTGAAATAATCAAGTACATATCGTAACAGTAGTATTAAACAGTTCAATTTTTGTGGAAATCTGGAGAGTCAAACACCTGTCTAGAATGAAATTAAATTGAATTTTTTAAAACCATTAATTATTTACCTTGAAGCCCCAGTAGACTTAAGCACTTTGCATTTTGGGTTCTGATTAATGAATTTTAAAAAATGACTTCTAGTTATTGGAATTTCAAACTGGAGAGTTTCTAAATAGAGCGGGGAATTTTTTTTTTTGCAAAGGTTCACATGTGTGATTCTAGCTCACAGACCATTTTAGCTGTGAATATCATATGCCAACTACTTACTATTGACTATTAAATTAGATTTTATGTCATCTTACTTACTTTACTTCTTAAACTTTTGCAGTCCTAAGACCCAAACTGGGTGAATTTACCTTCATACTGGAACTGAGGCTCATTCAGATGTTCTCATACTTGCATCATGGGGGGTACCAAACTGAATAAACCCCATTTTCCACCTTGGAAGCCAGTTTTATTGAATTTCACTTGTTTTGTTGTCATGTGGGGAAGCAAGCTAAGTAAATGTAGTCTGTACCTGCTGGAAGCCGTTCTTCTTCAGACGGACCAGTAGCTCTTGTCACGTGGGGATCTAATCTGAGTAAATGTGGTGAAATGAAGTGAAAGTGACCTACCTAGACCTCACGGATAACTTGTGGTTTGAGTCAAGTAGGATGGCCTGAGGAACAGAAGACAGATAAAGTAAGTTGTCAGAAACGTTTTTGCATGTTTCTTATCTGCTTCACTTTGCTTTGCGCCGTTTTTCAGACTGTCTGTCTCTCCTCAGTTCACAGTGTTCAGAAAATTATCTGAGCCCAGGCAACAGTTTGAGATGGAGACAATTTGACAAAAGAAACAGAGAGAGAGAGAGCAAGATAGACAATGGCAAAGATGCTGAAAAACATTTTTTGCTTCATAGCAATTTTATCAGTGATTTTCCATGTTTTAAAACCATTTAAGCAAATTGGACTCAACATTGGAGGACAGATTTGGATGAGTGTAGATAAAGAGTGTTTTTTGTTAGACAGCACCCATATTCCCTGCACAAATAAAGATTTTATATCACTACTACATGCTTTTATCACTTGCAGCATATGTTTAAAGCAATATACAGTGTTATTAGGATGGTGACCCATGGATATTGGATTGGCTCTCTATTCCAACACATGTATTTGAAATGAAACATTGACTATGTATATTAAAGTACTAACCTATGCCTTCAATTTTAAGGGTGTGTATAATTATGGGGCTGACCCAAAAGCTGAGATAGGCCTTTAGGTTGTGCTTCATTCTTGAAGGATCAGGATTGACACTGATTGTTTTGGTTGTTGTTCTGCTATAATATATCCCATGAAAGTGGGCTGAATGAAAAAAAAGGTTTATAAATGTTGTGTTTTTCTGGGTGCAGTTATGATCTGCAGAGACTTGTCTGTGTGGTAATAAAGGAACACAAAAGTGCTGCGCTCCACAAACACATGGTACATTATAAAATAGTGAGCCCATCAGGTCAGGATTGGTTTAAGAAAAACCAGAACATGCACATCTTTGAGGGGTTTGAAACATAAATTTAGGAGATTTTTGTACGTCAAACTGAAGCAGCCATCACTGGGCACTCCACTCCAGTGTTTCCAGTTATGCTACCATAAAAGGTATGTGGTGCAAATGCCAAAGTGTCCTCAGCCCGCTGTCAGAATTGATTAATGATTAAATATTTTCAAGTCCATTTTCAAGTCCAGTGGTTTAGTACTGCAACTAATAATTATTTTCATTTTGGATTTATGATGGATGACTGAAATGTATAAACAGGCATTCTTAGTTTGTGTTGTGTTAGTTTTCCAACCATGGATCAGGCTTTACATCTGGAAACCACAGTGAATGTCATCTAATAGCTTGTTGGATGGAAAGGCAGAGCCCTAGTAAAAGGCAGATGTCATCATATCTGACTCTACTCTGAATAATATTACTAATTTTGGTGGTGTACCTCTTTTACTATGCCACCCTCCTGCCCTCTTATCTTAATCCTTTACACAAGTGGGAATGAATCATTTTTAAATATGGACAAGGTACTCTCAGTGTACCTCATTTCATCCATTAAGCTGCACAAACCACTTTGTTCCTCACTGATATTCCACATCGGCATATCTCAGAGTTCATCATAGGCTGTGGTAAGTAAACGTTTTTCCCGGGTTTTAACAGAGGCTTAGGTGGTAACAGGCCTGCTTTGCATGTGGGGACAAGGCTAATACGTATATCAGGTTAGGCACTCATGGAATAATGTTTCCTTAAAGAGGTATACAAACTTTAACACAGATATGTCTCTTTGAAGCTCGCCTAGTTTCAGACTTCTGAAACATGGCCCACATCTCCAATTTTACAATGATTCTTCTAAGTGTAGTGTGATGCTCTGTGGCAGCTGTTGGAAAAGCAACCAAATGAACCAGAGCTTTGTATGTGGAATTGACAAGCATGAATGAGATCGACGCAGCTGCACAAGTCAACTTACAGATGTTACATCGACATTTTTTCTTTGATTGAGATGACAAAGGTTCATAGTGACTACTGCAGCTTCTGTGTCAAGTCAAATTGACGCCTATGGGAAAGGTACATCAATCACTACTGATTAGTTCGGGTAATATAACTATCCCTCCAAAACATGACCCGGATGTCAGATTAAATAATGAAGTGTAAATGAAATAGACATTCAGTCTGATTACAAGGCTACTTTAAAAAGTTTGAAGAGTGTTAAGACAATGATGATGTATGAAAAAAAACAAACTCATCCCATTTACTGCAACTGCTGCCAAGTAGACACAAACAAACAAATGTGTTGATCTTTTATTCATATTTTGAAGTGAGCTCATTGGCCAAAAATACAACTTTGGATGTATTGGAAGTATTAGTAGTAGAGTTATTTCCATTTATTCCATTACATTTATTTCATATTAAAGTCAATAAACAAGGTTGTTTATAAGCTAATATTTTGATGCAGGACACAATAAAGAAAAGGTTAGTCAGTCTGCATATAATATGTAGAAATCATATTTTTTTCCCAGAGATGGTGCTGTTTTACTTTGCTCTTGGAGTTGATGCATTGACTTTGTCAGCATAAGAAAATAAAGTCATGTCAACTGACATACATTTAACCCACCCGACTCTGTCTCCGCTCTGTTTTCTCTGTAAGTTGAGTATGTAGGTCACAGCGAGAGTGAGAGAAATTCTTGACATTACCATAAAAATATGAATTCCACAAGGTCCAGTCAAGGGATACAACATATTGGGAATCCTCTCTCTCTCTCTTTCTCTCTCTCTCACTCACTCTCTCACACATATTACATCATTGTGTCTTTTTTAAGAAAAATCACAAATTAACAAAAATGAACTGTCCCAGAGGATGAGGAATGTAGGTCACTGTATCAGAGCAAAGCTTGACTTCACCTTACAAATATGATGAGTGGGAGGGAGTGCAGACACCAGACATTCACACTACAAATACACACAGTACATACAAAACATACATAAACGGGGTGTTTTCTTGTCTCTTTAAACTCTTGGTAGAGCCATGCAACACTTACAGTTTAGTTAACTGGAAAAATAGAGGAGATTACAATAGAAATGTACAACACTTGACCTTCTCATCGTCATTCATGTTTTTTCTTGATCCTCATGTTTGAAGTTACAGTTTCTTTTAATCCAAGTCCAAGCATAGTTGGGCACAATGGTGCATAAGACAAAGCTAATGACTTAAAGCGCCTTTGAAGAAAAGCAATGCATAATTAATTAACTTTTGCACCAGCAATTAGTAAGCTCGAGTATCCATTACTCATTTTAAACCGACATTTCATTTTGAAATGAAACTGAGAAGAGGAACAATTTCTAAAGAACAGTTGATAGTGCTCTCTCTCTATAGCTGAAAGACAGTCCTTCAGTGCAAATCACAAAGCCTTAAAAACTATGTCTTTGTAAAGGATGGTTATATGTTTAGTATGTATAGAACTTACTTCTGGTTGGAAGGCAGCTCCTTTGCACAAGCGCACACTTTTTTTTTGACAAATCTAATTAGCTGAAATGCCACACACACCTGTGTGAGATGGATACAAATCACTCCCCTTTTTAATCTATTCACTATTCCCTGCATAATAGACACTCAATTGTTTATGCAGTAAATTGAGATATCAGACACATACTGTATGAATCATACTCATTTTGCATCATCACTTGACAGGTGCTGAGTCACAACTGTCATCTATTAAATGTGATCACATTGTGGTAGAGTTAGAAGAAAGTAGTTTACAAGCCAAGGACACAACCTTTTTCACTCAATTGTTTGAATCTTTGAGGCCACTACTGTGTATACATTCCACACTGAATGCATACAGAGTAGTGTATGCATTCAGACACTGACTTGTAGCCAGTTTTACACAGTGAGTGGCGGAAGAAGTAGCTGAAGCTGATGATATAAAAATGGTGTAACAGCGTTTACAGTAAAGTTGAATGTCAAAGTGAAAAAATAAAAAAACACATGAAGAAAGAGTCAGCCTTCAGTTTTAATAGGAGTGAAAGATATTCAATAAAGGGTTAAAACTGTAAACCTGTAACTGGTTAGAGTTTTACCCTTTTTTTTTTTTTTTTACAGAAAATAGGCTTGTGGAGACAATTTGATGTATAATACTTGCGTGTAAACTGTGAAAAAAAAGTTAAAGATCTCAAAAACTGAAACAAAAGTAAAAGATACATAAAAGCAGAAACCAAACATATTTACCTTTGAAAGTATCTGTAAATATATGAGATTAGTTATAATAAAAGAATTCTTCGAGAACGTGAATAGAATCAGAAGAGGGAAAATAGCGTGTCTTTTTGAAGCAAACACACTAATTATGTAAAATGACAGATATCTATCCCTATTAGACTTGTTTAATTTTATTCAGTTACAGAATTATCTGAACATTTGCAGTAACTTCCTGCACACACACACACACACACACACACACACACACACACACACACACATGCACGATTACTCATGAAATTTAGTACTGTAATTGCAAACCTAGATATCAGTCAGGTGAGCTCAGTCAGGCCACCAAAACCAGGACTTGTAGGACAAACCAGATGAAATCTCAGTGTCTGAGCAGATTAAAGACTTCTACTTTTATGCCATCATGTATTTTTAATATGAGGGGATATTTCACCTACAGCGGCCCTCTGTGCACTCAAATAGAGAAATTGTGATTGTGATTACTCAATGAATATAAATGATGTAGGCAGTCAGATGTTTAGACAGTTGTGATCATCACTTTCCTATTGTTTTTAACACATTGAGATTATTAAGGATCAAGAAATGTCACAGTCAGTATTGAAAATGGTTCATTGCACGGCGTTGTTGTATGAAATGTGTATTTCTCATCAAAATAGTGAATGTTTGACTAATTCAAGTACAGACATGATGTCTAAACAATATTCACACAGACTGTGAAACACCATTAAGTCTTTCTGTATGCATCAAATATTGTCATCATTATATTGAAGTATAATGTAAATAAAGCCAGTCTTTTCACTCTGCGGTGTCGTGCTGCTTCTATGAATTTAGTTGTAAAAGTGAGTGATGACGGTGATCTTAAGCATTCAAAAAATGCCCGCAGGTCTGTGTCAAGAGGTGGTAGAAAGTACATACGTGTGTTGAATAAAGGATGAATGAAAGGACATATGTGTGTTGAATATCCATGAATGTAAATTTTTTTAAATGATTTATTTATCATCAAAATAGCCTCAGTGCATTTCATTAATTTGTATATGTTTCCAGTGAATGTATCTCAGAGCTGTTGTATAGAATTCCTATTTGAAGGGCAAGAAAGAGCATTTCTCTTGATGATTAAACCTACTACCCTCTTGTTCGGTCTTATTTGCTCGCTCTCTGATGGTCTATTAACATATTCATCTATATGCTGTTGCATCCATATAGCAGTCTGAGTGTGTATTTGAGTCTTGAGAGTGTTATGGCAAAGGTGCCTCTTCCTCCTGCAGACATACTGATTTGTCCAGGGAAATGTCTCAAACACTAGAAAAAGAAAGACTTATAGAAGCTTTAACAGAAATATAAGGTCTATATTTTATGTTTAATGAAGAAAATTCCAACCTCAAAGCAAATCATTAACCAAATTTCACCATCAACAGGCCATCTGCCCAAAACCTGGTGCATTTTCTTATGCAATTTAATCTCAATATTTAATATTCTAATCTTACTAATAAGTCTCCTCAACAAATACAGTTTTTAAAGTAGGTCGTTATAGATGGAAACTGCCAACCAGCTAAGATGATGCAACTTCTCCACATTTGCACTATAACATACATGTTTAAAGGGAAGAGGGAAGAGGGAGGTGGTGGAGTTTGGGGGTGGTGGGGGTGGTGGTGGTGGGGGGGTAGATGACAGTTGAAGAAAGCACAGCAGGGGAGGAAGGGAAGAGAGGAGGAGGAGGAGGAGAGGAAGAGTGGATGGATGGGACAGTTATACACAGTTTAAGTGTGTTTTGGCTCAATGTTAATACATTATTTAAAAGAATAGTATATAGTAGTATAGTATAATTCTGTTTATGTGTGACTTTACTATAGAACAAGCAGTCTAAAAGTCAGGTCTTGATGGCAAAATCCAGTTTTGAACATGTTACACAGTGATTAGAAACAATATTTGGTGAAAAGGTTCAAAGCACACACCCATATTTCTTTGTGTGGATCATAATTATCTTAATATTCTGGGATAGGTCTGTAAGAGCAACACAACTTCAACCATCATGCTCACCTTGTCTGAAATTTCCTTGAAAATGTCCTTCTTGCTGTCTTGTCAGATTTTGAGCTCAAAACTTGCTTTTTTCCCCCCAAACACAGAGCAAACGTCTGCTTTTTCACAGCAGGCAAGTTTTGTCGTGTCATAGTAAGAAAAGCACAGGTTTTACTAATAACCTGAACGATGGCTCCGTTCTATTCAAGTGTCCCAGTAAGCCCCCCTGACAGCGTGACAGTGAGCCGGCGCGCTCGACACCAGAACCCCTGAAAATGAAGCGGCTAAATGTAATTCAGCCATCATTCATTTTTATTATTTACATGATCTACGGTTTACGCCGGTTCACAGAGCTGATTACACTTGCAAGTCTGTGTCAAAACTTGTCAAATTTTGACACAGGCTTGCAAATTGGTTATTGATGTAATTTGATTTGTGCTTGCTCGAGTCAATTTTTTTGCTGTGATGAGGTTTCACGTTCCAGAAGAGTGTCTCATTTAGTCTGTTTATGTTTGCTCTTTGTATATTTCCTTGCCTTCACGTGGACCGAGTGTGACTGTCCTTGCATGAGTGTGTATGCACGACAGGAACTGAAAGGAAATGTGTTGTATGGACATCAAAATAATCCATTTATGATGGAATAACTGAATTTCCTGGATATGTCTTTCTGTTTATATACAGAATGTGAATCTGTACGTCTGTTTCTATATGATTATGAATCCGTGCTTGTGTGCACGTTTGATTGAATAGTGACATGAGGGAACATGTCTTCAAAACAAGACGCATGCTTTCAATCTACTCTGTGTATTTATGTGTTGTTATGTGTACGACGTCGCCTTAACTCATTTACTTAGTCGCTTTTATGTGAAAGCGTCCATGTGAATATGTGTGCAACAGCTCATTTGTTCTACAGCCTCTGTTGTTTGTATTCTCAACTGATAGCTTTCTCCCCCTGAAAAATTGGCTCGCGCCCCCCCCCCTGCTCGTGCGCGTGCTATTGTGAGCTCGAACTGTGTGTCGGCGTGTTAATATATGTGTGTGTGTGTGTGTGTGTGTGTGTGTACGCTTGTGTGCGCGTGTGCATTTGCCCAGCTAATTGAAAAGTGCCACTGTTGTAAACAAGCTGAGAAAAGAGCGAGCATTATTCATGTGCCACAAGGGCTCTACGCAGCGGGGAAAGTGTGTGTGTGTGTGTGTTTGTGAGTCTGTGTGTGTGTGTGTGTGTGTGTGTTTGGGGCCTGCCAACCTCAGATGGCAGTCACTTATCTCAGGTACTTGCATCATTACGTCTCCCCTCTCATCCCTTCTTCACCTCAGCCATCTTTTCTTCCTCTGATCGTCTCATCACCTCTCATCCTCTCCTCTCCTCTTCCTCTCGTTTTATTTTCTCTTCTCTCTTCCTCCGGTCTGTCTAATCTCTCCTTATCGTGGTGTATTGGCTACGTTAAAACGGACAGAGTAACCCATAATTCTGGCTGCACCACAGTGAAGGTTTTAGTCCTGTTAAGCCGATGAGATGTTGTGACTGCATGTCTCTGTTGTCATGAATAAACTAAGATATTCCCCCTCTCACTGAGCCGTAGATTACCTCTACAACCTTGGAAATAAACGGTGATCTTTTTCCCTCACTGGAATCTACAGTAAATTTATCCAAACACTTAACAGGATTGCACAGATGGAAGTAAGAGGAGCACAGCTGCAGACGTGAGACTCAGACATGAGTCAGATTTAGGTCACAAAAATGACCTAAAGACATTAAAAACTAGACTGTTTTGGCTTTAAAGCTTCACATTTTGACCTGGTAAAATCCTGGGATGATAAAAAGGAAAAAAAAAAAAAATGGCAACACACAAGCTTTGAATAATTAGCCTTCTGGATTAAAAGCATTTAGCTCATTTAAAAACACTATTTACAGCTTTGAAAGGAAAATGTTCTAATGAGAATTTTTAATAATCAGCATTTAGAGACCTGAAACAATTACATCTTACGGTTTGTGTGTGAGGATTTGTTACCAAAGGATTTATCAAGACAATTGCAACATGCATCAGCGGCATCATGTAGCGTCATTTGACAAACATCAGTGCCCGTATACAGTAGCACACACTGAACATGCCATACAGACAGAAGTAGTAGTTCAGTTTCAGTAGCTGGGCCATAAAATACCCACAGTTCCACAGGGCTTCACCTTTGAATAATGCATAATAACACTAATAACATTGTATGAAAAATAGAAATTGAGTGCACATCATTATAGTGTATGTACTTTAAGAGGCAAACCAAATTCACATTGTTAAAAGTATTTTCAGGTTCATATTTTATCTCAAATGTTAATGACTTTTGGTCCAACTGGCACATCAAGCTGCAAATTCAAATCAGTACTAGTGAGATTCACCCCAGTGATTTCACCGAGATGACAGAGATTAAACAAAAAATACCAGACTGGTGCCCAACGGCACAATAAAAATCAACAGAATTCACTGCCAAACTTCCAAAAGTAACATCAATGCCATGAGCTGAGCGGCTAATTCTGGCCTCCACATCCCTGCACTCGCTGACAGGTGCAGACACAGCTGAAGGTTGCGGTTGTTCTGTAGTTAAATACTTTTAACAGATTCTCTGATTTTTTTTTAGTAATCTAGAGAAGATTTGGAGATTATATTTTCTGTTGATTATTTGAGCCTGATCTCGTTCTCAGGGCGTCGAATACTGATGTTTTGTCACGCCCGCATCTGATACCGATGCACAAGGTACCCTTTAGTGTATGTATGAGACGCACCGGGGTTTCAGCTAACTCCAAAGTATCTGTGTCATTATTAGACTATGATGTCTATATAAGTTGTCATGATGTCTCTATAAGGTGACATTTTCCTTCAGGGAGGCGGGTTGGATGGATGGCTTGATAATTAGATGGCAGAAAGTGGACTTAGCTGCATTAAACCACTGTTCACCTCCCGCTTCCAACTGCGAGTGTCACGTTTCCAAACGTCACTCGGGACAGTTTTTTGTCATGGTGTTTACTGTTGCCATGACGACATTTCGAGTGATCATTTTAACCCGAACCATGATCTTTCCCTAAATCTAACCAAGTGTTTTTTGTGCCTAAACCTGACCAGATCACACCAGCTCTGAGGGTGTAATATTGCCGCCGATGGGGATTTAGTTGAAAGCCCCGTGTGTCACTATATAGACACCAAAGGGTACCTTGTGAATCTGCATGAGATGCCAGAGGTATTTGATGAGAACATGTTGATTATTCTTTATTAAGCTTTGGATATTTTGTTACTTATAAATTTAACACTGATTATATTTTGGACAGCGCTATTTATCATCTGTTCCTCTCACATCGAGGCAAACTGGTGAGTCACTTTTAATTATAAGGGTTTCTTTACAGTATTGACAAGGATGTGCCAATCCAGGGAATGAAAGTGAATAAATGTGATACAAATTCTGATCCTCTGGAGAATTAACATGCATCAGCCCATATCCAGATGGGGCACTGCCATGTAAACATGCTTACGTGTATCAAGTATATTGTTTACCATGTTCATCATCTTAGATCAGATGTTGTGCCTTGTACTCTTCTTTGACGTGTATCCATACCAAATTTAATGGCAATCCATTCCTTGAGATATATATCTTGGCTCTTATTTCTCAACTTAACCTCAACTGCAGATTCATTTCAAACACAGCAGATTTATTCTGCACTCTTAGATACTTAGAAATTACAGAAAAGCCTCTGCCCTGTGATATTATAAATAAAGCAACTGCAAGTTAATTAATTCTTCAACTAAATGATGTTACACTGGACGCTTTGTTACAGCTCTGACAGCTGACAACTCAATTAAACTATTTTGATGAAACATTGAAAATGAGAAAGCCTCACCGCAGGAGAATGACAATAATGAAGAGAGACTTTGTCAGCCATTTTATTTACACAGAAGAACAGGCAATTAGACTTTTGAGGTATTTATATTAAAGCATCACTGTAGAACAAATAAAGAATGGGGACTTTCATGTGCTTCTTAAATAATAATTAACATGTCAATGAGCAGTGTACATAGTAACATACAGTCTGGATCGTGTGTGTTTGTGTGTGAGAGAGATGCTGTATGTTACATGTTGTTTTTGTTATGTAGAGACAACCTGTGGAATTAGTTACAGGTAGGCAGTTATGATGCAGGGAAATGAAAAATGCCTTAAGCTAGACAGGCTATGTGTGTGTGTGTGTGTGTGTGTGTGTGTGTGTGTGTTTGTGTTTGTGTGGGTGTGAGTATTGAATTTTAGACTTTGAGACAGTTCCCAGGGGAATAGTTTCAATTTGCATTACATTATTCTCAACATTACACAACATTCAGCCAAAAATCTCCTCTTGTGTGTGTGTGTGTGTGTGTGTGAATTTTGTAAATTAACATATTCTCTACACTTCACGTCTTTATGAGTGGTATAAAAAGGACATTTTTTGCTGGCAAAGGTCTGTCTGATGAACACATTTGCAAAGAAAATGAGATTTATAGCTACATCCATAGGTTTAAAAGACAGATGAAAACACAGGGCAAGAAAACCCTGATACATTTACAAAAAATAATCTCACATATGTAATACCATTAGATAATAATGAGTATAACTTTCATCAGTTCATCAGATCAGGATCTTTTATTGACGTTGCTGAATATCAGCATTGAACAGGATGAAACCAGAACACCTTGTTTCAGGAGACTCTGCCAGTATGAGACAGGTGTGGCTGACAGTTAAGCAGAGCATCCAGCTTATGATTGACTCCTCTCCATCTCTGTAAAAAATGACATCACAGGTCTTAAACCGAGCGGCGGTGTGCTGACATCTGCAGGCTTCTGGCCGACAGTCTTTGAAACGATGTGTTTAAGTGGTGGTTGATATTTCGTGTGACTACACACACTCACTTGGACAGAACAGGTGTTTTCTTCCTGATAATTGTTGTAGTCTGGCATGTTCAGCATGCATGTGATTGCGTGTGAGTGTGTGTGAGTCTACATTTGTGCTACATGGGTGCAGAGAATGAATCCCACCAGTCCTGTTGGTGTTTTGTTTGTGTAGTGAAAAAAAAGCCCTCATCTCCATTGCATTGCCACAACTGTTGACCTTGAAATGCATTTAATAACTATTTATCTCTTTTTTTTTTGCAACAGTTTACTTTTGATACTAAAATGTCAGCTCACAGTTCACTTTTATTTTCAGATATTTCAAAGAAATCTGCAACCCAAAGATAAAATACATTTTAACACCATCAAGCCTACATCTACACGTACATTGAACTTATCAAGAAAACATCCAAGAACAGTGTTCCCAAACTTCAAACCACCAAAAACAAAAGACCTAATTCTTGCTAAAGTGGCTGCATGTGACACATTCACTCTATGCTAAAAGAAGATGGCAACTGTCATGACAATATAACCCATTTTTTGATCACTTATCTCCAGTCCTGTGTTTTAAATCAAACGTCAGTAATGGCATGGAAATTAATTAATTTTGGGGGGGAAAGAAGGGATATGCCAGAGGAAGTGATAATTTCAAAACTTAAAAAAAAACATTCAACCCCACTGTAATGCCCCAGTGGAGCACTCAAGTTGGATGTAACTGATAACGTAAAACCTGCAGGATAAAACTTCCATCCAATAATTACCACACAGTTAGCCAATTATATTAATCACTGAACATACACCCCACTGGTACCATAATGAAAAGTTTGCAGAACAAGTCATCTGAACACACATGAATGACAAACTGAACTTGGTGAATAAGAAAACTGCTGTAGATATATATTTTTTAGAAGTTACCACAGAAAAGAGGTACACATGGTAAATTATTTCTTTAAAACGCAACAGGTGTTTTGGTTTCTCACACAGGTACTGGATCCAGCATACACACACACACACACACACACATGCATAACACACTGGCAAAAGAATTGAAGTGTTTGTTGTCAGGTGGCTCAGGAGGTAGAGCAGGTCGTCCACTAATCGGAATTTGATCCCTGGCGTGTCGGAGTGTCCTTGTGCAAGATACCGAACCTCAAATTGCTCCTGATGAGCGGGTTGGCACCTTGCACGGCAGCCTCCTCCATCAGTGTATGAATGTGTGTGTGTGAATGGGTGAATGTTGGAGTGGTCAGAAGACTAGAAAGGAGCCATATAAATGCAGTCCATTTACCATTTGTGTGTGTGTGTTTGTGTGCATGTGTGTGTGTTAGATGATTAAAGGATGAAAGAAATGGATTTTGAGTTTATGCACACTTGTGTGTTGTGTTTAGAGCATACGTGTGCATGTTGATGTGTCTGTGTGTGCATGTGCACATGTGTGTATGCTTGATGGTGCATTCTGTGTGTGTGTCTGTGTGTGTGTGTGTGTGTGTTGCTGCAGAAAGCAATCTAAATGGAGATGATTCCTTCGTCCTTTTTAGAGACACAGAACAAAAGATCTGACTTCAAAATGAATGCAATCACTATTTCCTCCCTCTCTCACTTCCTGTTTATCTGTATGATTCTCTCTCTCTCACACACACACACTCTCACTCTCTTTCTTTGCAGTCTTATATTTAGATGTATGATTCTACAGAGATCTACACGCATATGAATACAATCTAGAAAGAAATATGAGCTACATTAAGTTTTTCTTAAAGTACAAGGAGGAGATTTCATTGGGGAACTTGCACCGGGTACAGGTGTGTGTGTGTATGTGTGTGCAGAAATTGGGTATTGGAACATGGAATGACATAAGAAGAGAAAGCCAGATACCAGGGGAAAAGAGAGCAGTTTCTTCCTCGCTTGCAGTATGAACAAAGCTGCATTTCCTTGCTTATTGCACGAGTATGTTTGTGTGTGTATGTGTATGTATGTGCTAGTAATGCAAAGTACTACCACTCAGACAAAGTGATTGAGGTAGAAGTGACTGCAGTAATCTGTCAGAACCACTACATCTCTGTCTCTCTCTCTCCATTAAGGGTGGTTCTGTTTTCTAATGCAGCTCATAATGCAACTACAAATGGAAGCACACACACACACACACACATGCACATGGGCAGATGATTCTCTCTTGTTGCTGTCAGCTAACATTGCTTTGAATTGTTGCCTCGCACAGACATGGCAGAGGAGCTTGAGGAAGTGGGAGGAAGTTTCATGATTTCATATTCTGAACACTGCAGTGTGTACTGTTCTGCACACGACACTGTCACCTCTCCTTTTTCACTTTATGCATCAGATTTCAGATTTAGCCCAGGGTTATATCAGCCAAAGGAGTTCTGATTATACCTCTGTGTTGGGAGGCGTCACCCGAGGGGTAGAGAGGAGGAGTGCGGCAGCTGATGAAGAACCATATGCAGCTTAAAAAACATGAAGATGAACAGTGACTCCTGTCTGCATCCGGGGCGAGCAGATTGAAACATGGAACACGGAAACAGTGTACACGAGACAGTAGATGAATTATCCTCAGGGAGTCAAGTTATTTAAGCCATCTGCTTTATCCAATGCTCACAAGGCTGCAAAGTACAGACTCAGTGCCTAATTTATGTTGGAAATATCTGAAAGAGACAGGAACACTTACACAAATAATGTGGAAATGTAATGTTTTATGCCAACTTTTGTCAAAGTTTTGGACCACACTGAGAAAAGATTCAGTGCAAAAGGGCTCGGATCCCCGGGGTTATGTTGAATTAATAAATCCATTGATTTATGACTGTTAAGTTATCACAATGTTAATGATGATGGGAGGCATTTGAGTTGGTAACCCAGATGTTCACTGGATGTGGCTGCTTTGCATTCTGGTTTTGCCACAGCCCCATCATCTCAGTTGAAGTTTCAGTGTCTTTTTCTCTTTATTAATGCATGTATGCAATATTTCTGTAAGTGATACAGATCTAGTACCCTTTTACTTTATTTTATATGTTCTCATATTTTTATAGTGACACTATGATGTCAGATATCTATGATAAACATGATCATAGGTCCAAAACTCGATATAATGCATGTAAAAATGCTCCTTCCAAGTCAAAAGTCACAGCTTCAACCTGCTCTGAACGCTTTATTTGCAATGTTACGTCTAATTCCTCCTCGTGATGACGTCAGATTGTTTGCACACGCCCACAAACGTCATTGTTAACAACTAAGGTTGTTCCATGGGTTGTACATGTTGTCCACTTGCATATTTTGGACCAGATTCGGGTTCTCTCCGAGAGGCAGCTTTTGGTAGCTGGCCAATCAGAACAGAGCGGGCTCATGGGGAAAGACCCCTGAGGGCCAGTATAAAATAAATATTAGGTTTTTCTAATTGTAAATTATGCAAAGATATACCAGTGGAGCCCCAGAATATAAATAGAGAGCTGAAAATGTGCATGGTGCCCTTAAATAAGTCTTTGTGTTCTTATTGTTTTCCTGTGGTATGAAAATGCCTCCAGACATTCTGAAAACTAATGAGACAGAGAATTGATATACAACAGTAATTTAATTTGTAATCCTGGACAACTGTTTGCATTAATTACTAAGTCTTGCACACCTTCGTGCAAATTATTTCTGTTAAGAAATGTATTACTACAATGACATCAGTCATTATCAACATTAACACATTGTGTCACAACATTGTTTAAAAGACATACTCTACTTGTACAATGCATATCATAATAAAAAAAACATGCTCCACCTTCATTTTGGCATGCGTCTCTTCATCTCTTCACTTCTTCTTGGAAAACTATGTGTAAAAACTAAGTAAACCTAACTAAACTAAGTAATATGAACAACTAATAAGTGGAGTTTTTCAGTCTACCCCTAGTCAACGACCCCTATTCTGTACTGTTGGATAGTTGCAAAAGATTGCAGATTGTAGGTTGTTGATTGTAGGACTGTTTTCTATTTGTTGACTTTTCAACAGTCAGCTCATTATTACAACTTGTATTTTCTTAAATGTTCTTATCTATTTCCCAATTTCCCCACAGAGATTATTGAAGTCTTATCTGCGGTAATGTGATCCATGCTAATCTCATCTAGGCAAGATGGGAGCCACAGGGTTTCCCAAAGTGCTCAGCTCCGTTTGAATAAATTCTGTCCCTAACTGTGAGCACGCTCCATCGTCTGTCCCCGATAACAAACTGACCTGCCTGTCTGCGAACTCAGAAAACTCATCAAAGGGCATTTTATAAGTCTCTCATAGTTCTTTTGAAGACCCAAGCCTCATTTCCCTCCATACAGACTTTATTTTCTTTCTGCACTGACACAGACACAGCGATACATTTGGGTAACTCATTGGCATGCACCGGGCGGGTGGAGCTGGCGAGGTTTATTAAAGGGATCTGGAGCCTGATGCTGTCTCCCCTCATTAACCTCAATAGCACCTCAGACAGGTTATCTGGCACACATACAGACACACTCACACACACACACAAATGAGAGATGAGTGAGCAGTGTGAGAAGATGGAGTAAAGCAGGGAGACAAAAGACAGAAGCTAACAAAAGAAAAAGGCAAATTTAAAGAGAGGCAATGAGGTTAAGAAGAAAGAGGTAAAGAGGGGAAAACAGACATTCGGAAATGCAACAGGAAAATTGAGACATTTGTCAAACTGTGTCTCATTCTTATGGTCTTATGGTTCATGATAGCATTCTTTTCCAGCACCTTCTTTGAAGGGATTTGGGGAATGCAGACTCCAAGATCAAACTCTACAGTTTCCAAAAAAAAAAAAAACTTAAAGAGAAATCATATAGTTGTCTTTGAGTCAGACTGACCATTAACATAGAAGAAAACAAGTAGTCCCCTGGAAACCACCATAGTGAAAAGCATAACCAAGCTTCTGTGTGGGTCTCCCAACTCTAGGAATTAATACAAAGACAAATACAAAGCAAAGTTTCGCCTTGCGTTATTTGCACAATTTGACAGCTGGAGTGTTTTTGCAGCCCTCTTTATGTGCCCCAAGTGTACTAATTTTGCAGGTGTTAGCTGTAGCCACCACTAAGTTCTTTTTTGTCATGTTATTCCAATTTATTTCTCTACGTTTATGAAGTTGAGTCATACAGCCATGGGATAAAAGCGAACTGTTGTTTTCTGCTAAATTTGTGCTACCTAGAGCGAATAAGCGCCACACTTTACGTTCTGTCTGAATACAACTTAAAGGTGACATATTATGCACATTTCCAGGTCTATATTTATATTCTGGAGCTCATATCTATACGTGATTTACAGTTAAAAAAAACTCCTTATTTATCTTATACTGGCCCTTTACACAGCCCCTCAGTTCAGCCTCTGTCTGAAACAGGTTGTTTTAGCTCCTGTCTCTTTAAGCCCGCCCTCCCAATTAGCCCACTAATGTTTTCTTGAATCCTTTACTCGCTATGGAAACTTCTCAAATACATCTGTACATGTTCAAGCCCGAATCCCATCCAAAATATGCAAGTGGACAACGTGAACAACACGTGGAACAATCTTAGGAACAAAGGCTCTGGATCGGACGGCCATTTGTGGACATGTGCCATTAGTCTGACGTAATTATTAGGAGAAAGAAGAGGTAACATTGCCAATAAAGCATACAGAGCAGGCTGAAGCCCAGGCTTTTTACTTGCAGGGAGCGTTTTACATATGTTTACCTCAAGTTTTGGAACTTTGACCATGTTTAACATAGACATCTGACATCATAACAGTGTAAAAACAAGAGAAAATCACAAAAAGCATGATATATCCACTTTAGAATTTCAAGTAGATCTGTTTTGATGTTTTTGATATTCATACTTGCATTAATTTCTGAACTCTCTTTATCATGCAGTGGCTGTTGTGCAACAGTGAATACAACATGCTAGTCAGCAGGCAAGTGGATTCGCTACACTTTTCATTTCACTCCAACAGCTACAGCGATTCCAGCTGACGGCTTTCTGTTTACTTTTGCTTGGACATTTTTTAGTTTTCATGGATCAGGCATAGGAGGCTCACACACTTTTTGCTCTATTAATTAATGTCGATCTTGCTTTAGTCCACATTTCCAAAGAAGACGGAGTAAGCGAAACAGAAAACGGATAAACAGCAGGTCAAGACATGAACAGCGGTTAGTGTGAAGAAATGTAAGGTGACACTGCTGATTAGAGGGTTCTGCAACCTGATGTGTTACGTGTCTTTACTGCTTAGCCAGGTTAACACACACATACTTTGCATTAATCTGATCCCACCATATACACACACACATGCATGCATGCCGTAGATGCACATGCTCTTTTCTCTCTTGCACACACACACAGAGGTCGTGTCTTGTTAGCTTCATTAGCCAAATTAACCCTGTCTCTTTTCTTTTTCATTTTCCTCATACTGACACACACACACACTACGGTATAGGTCTCTACTGTTAAATCAAGTCAACTGACATTCACTGTCTCTGCTTGTTAGCTTCTCAGCCTGTTGAACATGCACAAAGACACACATGCGCACCTGACCATGAACATTCAAAACACACATTGACATACACGCACACATACGAAGACAAAACACACGTAATCCTTGTACCTCGTTGACACACACACACATTGTCTGCGTCTCTAAGTCTCATCTTGTTACCTTTATTAGCTGGGCTAATTGACAGTTCATTACCAGGTTGCTCTCTTCATACCAAGAGCCACTTGGACAACTCCATGCCTTTTTATGGATCTACATGTTGAATTTTCAAACAGTGTATTTTAATTCTAGTTTTTTCTTTTTTTTCAAAGAAATAAAATCCACTGTGCTGCTCGGGAACCTGAGACCTTTTCTGCCAATATTCATCCAGCTAGGAAAGGTTTATTAAAATCCAACACATCCTCATAAAAAAAATGACAGTATATGTCTAAAATTCAGGCCAGAAAAAATGACCTATAATTATATTTACACCATCCAGCACCCGTAGTAATGCACTCCGGCTTTCCAAAACCGATGCAAATCATTGTTAAAAAACAATGATGTTTTATGGTGTGGTTGGGTTTAGGCACAAAAACTGCTTGGTTAGGGAAAGACCATGGTTTGAGTTAAAATGATCACTTGAAACGTGGTTTATACTTCCTGAAAGTTACGCAACCTTCATCATCATAGCAACAGTAAACACCACAACGCTACATTTTTTTAAAAAAATGTCCCAACTCGTGATCGGAAACATGACACTCATGGTTGGAAGCGGGAAGCGACCAATGGTTTATCTAGCAATCCACCCAACCCGCCTCCTCTTAGCAAGGCAAAATCATATTCTCAAGTCACATTATATTGACATCATCCAAACTGCGTCACTTCCCTGGGTCCTAATTACTACGGCCACTGGATGGCGTAAACGTAACTATAAGTTGTTTTTGCAGGCCTGAATTTCAGACCTATATTGACGTTTTTCTTGTGAGGACATGCTATAAAAAACATATGAGCATTTTTAGCAATGTCATTATTATTTCAGACAACTTCATTGTCTCATTGCAGTTGACAGAAGTTGTATCAAACCCAAAAAGGAATCATTAATGTCTTACTGATTCAACACCTGTTATTGTCACTGTAATGCACTTTATAAATACAACAAAACAAATTCTAATATACACGACTTGTTCAACACCAGTCCATTTTTCCATCAGGAGCAGTGCATTTTGTCTCTTTTTTCTTATCGAATGGTTGAAGAGGAAAGAAAACAGTTTTAAGAAAAAGCAGATCCCAAATCATCTCCAAACTGCACAGGTGTTGGATTAATGAATCCTCGAGGCAGCATGCCACTAATAGAAAAAACATCTATCCATTTATTTTTTCATTCCAAATAGACACGCCTTATATAAATGCAGTAGTTAAACATCATCTATTTACTTTTTTTTCTTTTTTCTGTTGTTTTTTTTAAGACTGTGTGAGACAGTCATTTATCTTAAATGTTGAGAGATAAAATTAAACTCAACACCAATGTCTGGGAACATACCGCTTTTAAATAATTTCTCTGTCTGGAGCCATTGAAAGTCCCAAAATGTCTGCAATGCAAACTAATGTAGTCATCTGTCGAGCATTTTATCATGCACGCTTCAGCACACTTGGATCAATTACTGATGAAATCCTCTTACTCAGAGGGCCTTCTGGGGAAATTTGATGGTTCCCTCTCTCTGTTAGAGTTTATTTCTTCCCTTGCCTCTTCATCTTGTTCATCCCAGCTCACTTTTATTGTCTTTGTCTGTCTTTTAACCTTGTTTCCATGTTTATCCTTCATTTCCATGTGCTTTCTCTGCAGAGTACATGCATGAAACCCATGCGATCACTAATAGATGATTTTGATTCATTCAGGCACTGGCACAGCATACTAACTGCTTTACTGCCGACTTAAGCTGTCAATCACGGGGCAATTAAGGTCTGTTACTTACATACATATAAGATCAAACAACAGTTGAAGGATCCTTACACTTTTACATCTTTTATGACAGTTTTGAATGAAACATAGCAGAATGAGAGGTAACCACAAACTACCCTTAAACCACTGACAAATGTACCTGATTAATAACAAAATAGGCAGGATGTTTATGTAAGTTTTGCTTTTACTATAGCATTTTAATTTTCAATAAACTCTACGGTTGTACTCTCCATTCAACATTCTTAAAGTCCAACTGAAATCACATTTAATCATCCCTCTTTCATGTCAAAAATAACATCAGAGAGACAACTGAGAGAAGAGCTAATAAATGATTCAAACAGCTGCATTGAGAGGTCTTTTGATGTTAATTACTCATGCCAGGATTACATCCCCTACAATGACTTTTATCTGGCTAAAGTTGTTTTATAGGTTTTCAGAAAAGCAGCGATTGCGGCGATGACCCCACTTGTCATATTAAATATGGAAAATGTCTGTCTTTGAAAAAAAAGAAAAAAAAGTTACTATGCGGATCGCTCATCAGCTTCCCTCGTCTCACGTTCACGTTGCGATCTGACTTTATACAGCAGGTGTCTTTGCTCATTAACTTCGACTTTTCTGTCTCGAGGAACTGATTTCTTCACATCAACACTGACAGAGTTATGCAGTAGTATGTAAGACCATTCAAGAAGAGAGAGAAACACTCAGCATGTTTTTATCTCTTTTGGTTTCAGGTTAAGACTCTTGACTGTTTGAAAACCATCAGTTTAGTGCCATTGATGTTACTGTGCAGTTTTGAAGTAGCCTTTTCAAGCTTTGATTTGTGTTTATTGCATGAAGACATCCTGGTTAGGTGCTAGAGTCACATATTTACTTGCTTAAGACCGCCTTCCTTCCGCCTGGATCTTTTGACTGCTTAAATACAGACATCACCTTGCTTCAACTGTCTCCCAACTGTGGTTATGGACAGCATCACTCTGGTAATCACAATGATTTAGCATAAAACAATCAAATCAATTAGATATTTTCTTTTTTTGTGCACACTGAAGAAGGCATAGCTGAAATGTGTATTTAAACGATACCGCACCCCCCCCCCCCCCCCCCCCCACCTCTCTCTCTATGACAGTTGGCTTTTCATGCTGCCTTTGAGTGAAGCCGTTTGAAAGATCTATTGGACAAAACGTCGTCAGAACCAGTTCTGAGTGACCATGAATTATCATAACAGCTGTCAGCAGGTGTCCTGACTCCTTGCAAGAAACAGAAAGGTTGTTTTCCTTTTCCACTGCAGCACAACTAAACTGTTTCAGTAATAGTTTTGGCCAATGAGCCATTGCTGGATGTTTACATTTTTCAAAATAAGGGACCAAAATTTTATTTTCTATTTTTTTTGTCTATGCTGTACCAATAACATACCAAACCATGACCCCAAACCAAGGTACATATCAAACTGAGAATTTTGTGTACCGTTACACCCGTATCAGTTACTGTGTGGCTTAATTTCCTCCATCTTATTCTACAGGTGGATCTTGGACCTCCTACCAGTCTCCATTCTGTAAACATAGTGATTCAAACTATCATGAGGTAAATCAAATGACTGTTTATATGATATGCTATTAGTGTAAGAAGGATGCAAAGAGTACAATAAATATACACAGTGCCAATAGCTGCTTGAATGGCAGATTGTGTGTTCAGCACTTTCATCCTTTTTGCAGGTAGAACACTTAAATTGGTTTGTAACGGCATGAAATTGCCCACAGACACACATACACAGAAACATATATTTCAAATGAACAGATGCCTGAATATATTGCCAGGTACACTAAAAACTGTGATGAAAACATAAGAATATACAAATGGCATAATGTTTATGATATGACACACCAATAGCAGTGACAATTTCACACATACGTGCATTTACATACACTGGAAGGCATTGCAGGGGCACACAGATACAACACACGCATGCACAAACCTCAAATGAATAAAGCCAGTATGTCTTTGTCTGCAAAGCAGTTTTGTTGTCAGACAAAATAGCTGAGCTGATGTTGTTGCTGTTGTAATTATGCTTGGGCTCACAGGAAGCTGCTGGTTAAGCTCTTACAAGCCAAGAGTGAAAGCTGAGGGGAAACACAGACATCAGAGCAACAAGAAACTGTCACACCGCAATGTTGTCACACAGAGAGCGTGCTGGGGGAAATCAGCGTCGTCACAATGCAAAGTTATTAAATGAATTCACAGAGAGAAAGAGAGAGAAAAGAGGGAAACAAAAGGCCACGGGATTGTCAGTGGAATAAGACAACACTTGTTGCTTTTATGCGATATTACAGACCAGACGATGTGAGAACATTTGGAGGAGCAATTTCACGTGGCAGATGTTCCTCATTTGAATTGAAATTAGAAAGACTCAAAATGTGCAAGGATTTTAGAGATGCTGTCGACTTGGCAGAACCCTCACTTGGTCTCCATGAAAAGACCAAACCGAACATGATTATTCATAACTCAAGTTTTTTCATTTCCACACCAACAGTTCTGTGATTCTTTTGTTATAATTTTGAACTCGAGATGATTTTTCGGCAAAAAAGATTGTTTCAATCCGACGCTTAGTTTTCATTTTCAGGGAGGAAAGCAAGCAATGCATTCAACTTTTTGATTAAAAAAGCAGAAAAAGAACCCATGAAAAGCAGGGAGGGATTCATTCCAAGGCAGGGCTCTTATGTCTGGTGCATAGTCACAGTAATGAAAACACACAGACACACTAACACAAGATGGAGACATAAACAAGCTCCCACACACGTTAACTGGCTTCCTTTAAGGCCTGTGTGGGAAACTGATTACGTTTGGCATCCACGAGATGACATTTAAAATCAAAATTATCAAGTTACAATGTGAGACTCCACACATAACGACAGATAAAACACACATTTTGGTTCCTCATTCATCAGAGAAGACACCCACACATTACAGATTCCACTCTTAATTTGTAGTTTGTGCTTAAATTTCAATACAGTTTTAGAAAGCCTCAGCGGCTAGTGAGATAAAATGTGAAGCCCTGCACCAGGCCCATAAGAGATTAGCTTTCCCAATTATGACCAATTGATTGCAAGTCCAGCATTTCTTTATATATTAAAGGACCTTGCCTTTTACTCTGTATTTCATAATCTATGTGCATACCCGTCTTTTTATATTCTTTGAAATATATTCCACTGAGAAGGCTGTTACTAATGGTAGTGAGGTAGTTTCTATGTGGGTGGGTGGGATGGGAGGTGTTGCGGGAGGATGTGGGGGGAGGGAGGGTTATGCTGTACATAAATGGGAACAAGTATTAGGAGAATTGTATTACAAAAGACAGGTCACACTACTGGGCCTTCTATAAAGCCCTCATTATCTCTTTAGCCTTGTCTTGATCATAGCTTTTAAATTAACTGTGATTCCTCTGTTACCGATACCCAAATGTGCACTCACAATGTGCAGCTTTCCTGAATAGAAGCAGACATCTGTTACATTTTACCCTCTACCTTCTCATTGCCACAGTAGACAGTTTGGCTTTGTCATGAGTTGGAGAAGTCCGGGAACGCACATATTTTTCAGGGTCAGGGCATTTAATACAGTATGTGACAGTTCCGTCTTCAGGACACCTCTGACATGTCTTTATCTGGATGTCCTTTGCTGCAGAAATCATACTTTTAATTGCTTGGTAAAGCAGTTGCAAAGGTCATGCATATATTATGCTTCCATGTGTCAATACTATAGGGTAAATTGAGATTTCTGTTTCTTTTTTTAGCTTTAGGGACCCAAGCAAACCGTGTATATTTCTTATATCTGCATGGCAACAAAACATTCTTCAACTGAAAAGTGCCATTTTTATGTTAACACTGAATTCACTGACTATGAAAGCGTTCCTAACCCACTGACAACTAACACCCAAACCTGCAGATATTTACAACTTTTAGCTAATTGTTTTGGTTCCAGTCAGAACATCTACTATATGGTCGAGTTTCATCACCCTCATCTGTTTGACGTGGAGCTTGGCTTTCCAAAGCAGACATCACCAGTGCATTCAAAGTCTTGCACATTCATCCAGACTTCTGGTGTTTTTTTAGGTGTTTGCTGGAAAAGGAGCATATTATTTTTCTGTGCACCTTACCTTTGGTCGCAGAAGCAGTCCTAAGATCTTCGACTCTCTCTCACTCCACCATCCTCAACAACACCTCTAATCACCTGTCAAGGCTTCTTATTCCGGCCCTGTTTGTCTCAGATTTTTCGACCCACCTTCCCTTTCCCTTTCCTTCATCCATTCACCTTCCTACCTCATCCCTACCCCATCCCTCCCTCTGTTCATCCCTACCAACATCCCTTCATCCTCTCTTCCCATTTCCCTTCATCCCTTCCTATTCAATCCAGTGCATACTTCTTCCATTTCTCATTCTAGGTACTGTCTGGGGGTCTGTAATCAGCTCAGGTGGAAACACGCCTGACACGGAACCCCCACACTGAGTCTCCCTCCACCCGGTCTACAGTACATCCTCACAGACCAGCCAAACAGAGGACATCCTCCTTCCACTTTCACCCCTCCCTTTTCCATCCATTCATCTGTCCTCAGCATCCATTACCTCCTAAATATCCATGAAACCTTTAAATGACATATTGTTATGGTGTGGTTCTTGCCAGTGAATTTGTCACTTCTGCTAGGCAGCTACATTTTAGTGTAACTGTCACTGCAGTGACCTTGTCACTTAGAGTGGAGGGCTTACAGACACAGCTGCTACTTTGTCCTCAGCTAATCCATATGTGTAATTAAGGATCAGAGCTGGTGATTACCTGTCTGTGATCAATAACACGCCCAGTCATATCCTGTCTACCTCAGGCGTCTGAAACACACATGCAAACACACACACACATGCTGTGCAGTGTAGCTTTGACTTAAAGCAGCCTTGTTGCTAAAAGTCAGATGTGAGTCACAGTCTCAGCTGTGTACAGGTTAGTGTCCCTTGACAGATCCATCTATCTGTGTAATAGATAGATAGACCATCATTACATCCTCAGCAGTGAATTGCATATGTAGATAGATCACTTGTGTGTAGTCCAAGCTGTTATGCCATGCATGATCTGCTTTTAAAATTAAAAAGGAACCTCTTTTAGATGTGTGACCGAGCATAATAACCTTCATCATGTTCCATTTTATTTAATAAATAGATTGTTTATTTTCCCCCGAGGGCTACTGGCTCAGACCAACACTCATTAGAGCGTCTTCATGCAGGATGTCAATTATTAATTCTCTCATTTATGACCATCTATTAGAATGCATGGCTCATAGCACACAGGAGAGACTGTGGCAGGCTTTGTGAATACATTTCAGAGAACAAACGGTTTTCAATAAAGGGAACTTTTGCCCTTTGAAAAAGCCTTTCATAACATTGCCTCTTGTTGTGTGCTGTTGAAAAATAAGATGAGAACTAAGATGGCTTCCTTTCTCATTGATACAAAGACATCCCTGTCATCCAAGATTATCAAAAAAATTGCATCTGTCGCACACAATGCAACCCTGAGAACCACTATTCACTCAGAAAAGCCTCCTCTACTCACTCCTCCTTTACTTTTGGCCTATCGAATTGCCAATCGGCTGTAAATAAAACAGAATTTATCCAAGCACTTGCTAATCTGTCATTCAGGTACGAAACCTGGACCTGTCAAGAAAACACTGCCACACTGGCTGCACTCTCTGTTGACTCCACTTTCTCACACACACCCTGTTCTGTGTTCTCTGTTGGGCGCAGAGGCGGTACGGGGGGGGTCCTCTTTTCCAAAGACTGGAAATTCACTAAGCTTTGTCCACTAAGCAACAACTCCTCCTTTGAATACCATTCAGTCAGGGTTACTGCTCCTATTAAGCTATTTGTGGTTGTCATATATCGCCCAGTGGGGTTTCAACTGGGGGACCTTGTAGTTGAACTAAACATGTTACTCTCAGCCATTCCTGATAATGACACACCACTGATTGTCATGGGACACATGAATATCCATATTGACAAAGCCCAAGTGGCTGACTTCCTGCCACTTCTGTCCTCATTCGATCTCAAACAGGTCTCCACTCCTCCCACACACAAAGCAGGCAATACTCTTGATCTGATTGTGACTCGGAACTCCTCCACAGCTACATCTGTCAGGCCACTTTATTCAATTCATAGTCTCCTTACTAAAACATCCTCATATTCCTCCGCAAATGGTCTCCTTCCGCTGAAATATCCAGGCCCTTACACCGACCCAGGTTTTCAGTGAGGTCTTGGCTACGATGCCTCCTCCTAATGAATTCTCCTCAATCCTTGCCAACAAGGCCACAGACACACTCTGTTCCTCACTAGCATCATCTCTTAACAATCTCTGCCCTCCAGACCTGCTCAGAACCTCCTCTCCACACTCAGCTTGGTATATCAGGATCTGCCCTATGCTAGCTCATGTCTTACCTCTCAGGGAGATCTTTTAGTGTAGCTTGGAGGCAGGAAGTGTCAAAACCGCAAGGCTTATCCACAGGGGTTCCTCAATGGTCAGCACTCGGTCCCCTTTTCTTCTCAATATTCACCTTATGTCCCATGGTAACCATGGGTGTCAGCAGAGTACTTCCAATTGTGTTTGAACTTCTGGTGGTCATGGCAAATCACTGCAAGGGGTTTTGTAGTACTTTGTTAGACGTGAGTCTCGAGGAAGGTGAAACTCACAATACCTGCCTCTACTAAATGAGGGGTACAGCTTTCTGAAGTTGAATTATTTCACAGGTTGTGCTGATCAACCTTGCACTAGAAATTGATAAAATTCTGAAAATTTATGTTGTCCTGTTTAACCTGCAAGGTGACATGATACATGGAGATGCTGAGTGAGATAGATTGGAGTTGTCAACTGAGCAGTCAGTTTTAATGCTCAAGAATACTCAACTAGGTGAAATGTGTTTATTTGTTATGGTATGTTCAAAAGACATGTACAGTAAAATATTAAAATATGTTGTTATTTACAAGAGATCTTTTTCTATGATGCTATTTTTTTTCCTTTTCTATAGTTATTTTTCCACTACCAGCACCAAACTAGGACATTGGTGGGTGTTGCCTTTTCTTTAAATTGATGATGCAAACATTCACACATGAATGAATATGAAATTATTGTTAAATTGCTTAGACCTGTTCTTTTCAACTCTCCAGAGGTGCAGAACCTGCATTCCCAGTGCAGATACCTGCATTCCCAATGCAGGTATCTGCACTGGGAATGCAGGTACCTGAGAGAGAGAGAGAGTGAATTAGAGAGCAGAAATTAATGGTGGGTTTGGATCTAGCTTTCACAAAGCTGCTTGTACCTATTACTCAATGACAACCTGCCTGCCTGAAATTCATTGGCAATATGAGGCAGCATATATTTATAATAGAAAGCCTTTAGTCTTAGCAAAATTTCAGCACAGAAATTTGCATCATATGCAACATTGATCAAGACTTGCTGGGATGGGGTCCAGATGAGCAGCTTTGATGCAGTCAGCCCTGTGAAGAACATGCTCAGCTGCACCTGCATGTAATAGTCATGTGGCCCATGTGGTTGGAGTTGAAATGCCCCCTCTGTGATCTTGCTGCTGAGGAGTCTTCCAGAGACTCAAAGGATTTCCCCAAGACTGGACACTTGATCTCTAACAGTTCCTCAGTGTTCAACAGTCTATCAGGGCTTGCCATGCTCTTCGGTGCTGACCACAGTGCCTCTGTGACTGACAGAGCCACTGGGAAGCTACCAGCTCACTCTCCTTCCCATAGCATGTAGCTCCATTCCCACGAAACCTTGGATAGAGATGCTCTTAGAGGAACTTCTCAGGGCTGGCTCTGACTGGAAGCCTCTTGGCGGAGCTAGCGGTGATGTGTGAGGCACTCTGCTCTTTGGTGATGTGCTCCAGTGTTGTAGACACAATGCAATGAAGGTACTGTAAAATAACAGACACCTCTGGCAGGTGGTGAGAACATCATGCTCCCCATGTGGAAGGGAATCTGGTTGGGATGGCTCTTCTCTTGGCTGAGCGTTACATATGTAAAGCAGATCTCCTGCAGGCAGTTTCAGGTGCCTCAGGCTCTCCCTCAACTTCTCATGGGAATGAAATGCAAGGGTGGGAGGCAGCGGTGGACATTGTGACCTCTGGGTGCTGAAATTGGTCAGTGGCTCTGTGGTGTGCAAAGCTGATGTCCACTAACCACTTTGGGGCAAGTTTCCTCTGGGTTCCAGCATTCCAGTAGCATTGCTCATCAGTGTACACTATACCAGTGAGCCCCTGGGACACAGCATTCTGGACCTGAAACACAGGCAATTACAGTCAGAATAAAAGAAAGACATTTATTTCAAGCAACAATGGAGTGGTTGGATCATTATACAGCAATTCTAAATCAGATTAAAAAGGGAGACAGCTGAATATCCTAATAACAAACTTACTTTGGATCCAAGTGATATAATTAGACTTATACTTACTGTGACATCTCCAGCCTTTTTCTGTATGGCTTGAGAAATGGACCCCAAACCTGTGCAACTCACTAGGCTACTATCATTTAGAAAGAGATACTACTGAATATTACAGTTACCCTGAATGAGTCCAAGAGCTGAAATTACATTATTTATCATGTAAGATTCAGTAAATCTTAATTCGTTCTTAATAACTTTGTTTCAGGTGGGAAAAGAGTTGCATGAAGCATATCAGGTAAGCCTTCACTGCAATACATCACATTTAATAGTGCCTTCCTGAGTGTTTGGCTTCAGCTTAGTGAGCAACTACTAAACATGGTGTATTGCAATGCAGTCTTCATGATGGAGTCCTTTCATATTGTATATATCATGTTTTGATGTAAAGAAGATTTGACGTAGCTCACTTACCTTGACTGCTGATGATACCCAGCTCTTCCTATTGTTCTTGCTGGAAGATGTCACAGTCTCAGCATGGATCTTGTCATGCCTTGCTGATAACTCAGCTTAACCTTGACCCGTTGGGTTGAGAGAGAAAGAGAGAGCAGGAGGAAAGAGAGCATAGCACAATGCAAGTTCCACATAGAGATCTACAGTAATAATAATAATAATAATAATTGTAGCAGTATGTGTATATCCAGATTCTACAGCTCCAGAGGCAGAAATACCTGCAGAAAGCAACAGGAAGAGAGAGAAGAGAGACGAAAAAGCAGAAAACTACAGGAGAGAGAAGATGCTGAGTTAGTAACATGCATTAATGGGACATGAATGCATCCAGATGGAGAGGAACAGGAGGAGAGAGGAGCTCAGTGCATCATGGGAAGTCTCCCGGCAGTCTAGGCCTATAATATTACCGGGGGATGGTCCAGGACAAGCCTGAGCCAGCCCTAACTATAAGCTTCATCAAAAAAGGAACATTTTAAGATTACTCTTAAACGCAGAGAGGGTGTCTACCTCCTGGACCCAAACTGGAAGATGGTTCCACGCTCTGCCTCCCATTCTACTTTTAGAGATTCTAGGAACCACAAATAAGCCTTCTAGTGGTGTAATAGGGTACTATGAGCTTTTTAAGATGTGATGCCTGACCATTAAGGGCTTTGTAGGTGAAGAGAAGGATTTTTAATTCTTGATTTTACAGAGAGACAGTGCAGAGAGGCTAATATGGGAGAAATATGAATTATTTTCCTAGATCTTGTCCGTATACATGTAGCAGCATTCTGGGTCAGCTGGAGAGTCTTTAGAGACTTGTTGGGGAAGCCTGATAATAAGGAATTATGGTGACATTTACAATGCAAAAGTGCACAGAAAGGAGGAGTCTGTCACAGTCAGGGGGGGGAATCAGCGGACAATGCATGAACAAGGCATTTAGCTCCTTTTGCTGCTCAGAGGCCAGCAAAGTGGGAGTGATTGAACTGGGCAGCTCCCTGATGTGTATAAATAAATATGTTGTGATGTGTCTGGTGTTATGTCAAAAAGACGGATATGCGCTAAGCTCCCTGGGCAGGTAAACATAATAAATACTGTATATATTTAAGTCATGTACTAACACTAGGAAACCCAAAACCTATATTAAATTAATCTTTCCATATTTGTCTTGATGACAAAAGGTTCAATAAAATAGAGAATAATTGGTTCCAAGAATAGACTGCATCAAAAAGAGATTTTTCACTGTTGTCAGTGACATCTAGAACAATAACCAACAAGTCTACAGTGACCAAACTCCAGGCCTGGTTCCAGACCTCTGAGTCACCACTGATATTTCTGATTTTTTTTTCAGTTATTCAAATAGGTCCTGTGTTGTAATCATTGACAAAGAATTTGGTTTGTTGGTAGACTGACATTCAATACTGATTCAATACTGATACACACACACACACACACACACACACACACACATATATATATACACATATCAGCCTGGTCGCCAGAATAAAACGTTGGCATTGTATATTAACATTTCAACAAAACGTATCATATCAACATTTCCAAAATACATATCATCTCAACATTTCTAAAGTGACGTAGTTCACATGTGATCTATAAGAGTTGATCTTTCCTATATAGGAGGGGGAGGGGCAGGTGGATGGTTAGTAAGTTCGTTGGCAGCAAGTTGGAAATCAGCAGAGAACACGGTTCGAGACCACCTCGAAACCGATATCCGCCTCCCATTTCAACCGACAAAAGCAGGTGTTTTTAGCGAGACGTCAGGACATTTGCAGCCGTTTTTCTGGTAAGAAAACCGGGTGTTTTTAGTGAGAGATCAGCCCTTTTTTTATTTTTATTTTAACCCAAACCATGATCTTTCCCTAACCAAGTGGTCTTTGTGCCTAAACCTAACCAGACCTTAACTGCAGCGTTGTCACACCATAAAACATCATTATTCAATGGGTAGATATTAATATGCTACGTTTGTAGAAATGTTGATATGATACGTATTTCACGTGCTGAAACGTATATATCCAACGTTTCTGTGGTTTACAGAAACATTCAATGTTTTCTTCTGGCGTCTGGGTTACATATATATAGTTTCATGTTTCATACTCAGCACTACTGTCTTTGTTTTAGTTGACACCTTGTTGTTGGTATGCCATGAAAATATGAACTGCCCACGTAATGTGATTTTGAATATAAGATTTACTGAAGTGATGAAGTTATGCACCTTTGACATTGTCATAGGACAGGTGCAAACAAACAAACCTGATAAGAACTCTTAATTGCAGAGTTGAAAAAGTGTCTTCAACCACAGTAAATACGGTGCTGTATTTAATCAAACTATAACCATAAAGACAGATATAAGACCAATATATTTATCACAATCATTAGATTTAACATAGGTTTAGTGCCTCTGTGACTGCAATGCAATTTCAGCTCATACATTTAGATGCTTTCATTTCAGTTTATACTGACAACCAAATTGGATTAGTGTTGATAGGCAGCATTTTTCAAAGTCTAGTGTCCCTGCTGAAGTCTTAAGATTACATTACAGGTGGAAGATTGGAAGATACAAGCATCTGTTCAAATGAAACGGCTCACACACACACCCAAAGGAGGGGCTGATGCAGGGTTGGCAGGGAGATACTCATAGTCAAAGCTGGAAAGCAGAACAAGTCTTGGGTGGAACAGCACAGGATGTTTTAGGTATTTCTAAAGAGGATAAAAAGGCTCCATTCTTGTCATAGATGTCATGATAGTTAACAGCCTCTTATGTTCACTAAATCACAAGTACACACACAAGTCCACACATTCAACAGGCATCTCGTGTGCATGTACAGGATTGATAGACTACATATGGATATCTATGCACATATGTACTAGGGATGTGCAGAGAGCCCAGTATTTGTTGAGGCAGCAAAAATATTTGTATTTGAATAAAAGTGGAAAGAGGATTAAAAATGCTGTTTTTGTTTTTATTACACTTTTAATTTTGGAAAATTAAAGTGTCACAATAAGTGTTCCTGAATAAACTACTTTACGTAGGCGGTGCCCACACCAGGTCTCAACTGATCATAGACGACTGCACTGACTACTGAACTAAAACTTTACTCATCACCTCATTGCAGACAGTGTAGGGAAGAACTTCAAGGGTGATTATTGCTTTGCACTTTTCATTTATTGCCTATTTTTTTTATAACTTAACTATGTGTAAGGGAAAAGGGGAACAACACATTGTGGAGAGTCTCTTGGGAGCACTTTGCATATGCCAGTAGCTCAGCTTTATCTCTGGGGAACACCCCCAACTCCAGGAGTGATGTCCAAATTAGGAAATGCACCTCATGTAGCAGGTGGATGTGACTCCCCTCACTGAGACCTGCTGATAGACGTAACAGGGGAGCAGAGGAGAGAGGCTGAGATAGCGATGTAACGGACCTGCGCGCTCATATTTGATATGTGTACACATACATGACACGCATTATTTTCTATCTATTAACAGCAGCATGCATTCATGGTGAGTTACTCTATAGTAGGAGGTGAACTGTAGGTATAAGATCTGAATATGTATCCCAACTACAGACCCCTCATTAAAGAGTCACTGTAACTCAAACCAACATGAATGACAGCTGGAATAAATCTGCAGAGACACAGTTTGACAGAGGGAGAACGTAGGATAAGAAGCAGGAGAAGCAGGTACTGGAGAGAAACATGCGTAGTTTGAGTGTATTAAGATGATTAGATTACTAGACTTTAAATATCAAAGAAACAGATAGTGAGAGAGGAATTGAGAGGCTCTCCAGACAAATGAATACTCATCATTCCAGCACAGCTCCAAGATTAAAGAGAAACACAGACTGAGAGAGAGAAAAGAGAAAATTAACCTGAATAATGAGGCTAACGAGACAAGACAGCTTCCGAGAGACACATACAGACAGATAGAGAGATTGCTTTAAATTGGTGAGGGATAGTGGGGTCTGGAGAAATCCAATTAGCAGACTATCATTTCCAATGAGAGGATTCTTCAATAATGCAGATCTGGTCAGCTCTGGTCAAATAAACCGGCTCTCAATTCACACCACTGATAGTAACATCTCGCAATAAACCATTCATCCTGAAACCATCTCAATCCATTCTCCAAATGGCCACAAGTGCAAAGAGCAGCAGTTTACAGTACCCGTGGCAAGAAAACGCATGGTTAACCTCTCTTCACTCTTCACTCTATCAAATAATCATTTCCCCTCACCCACCTTTTATTTTCTTCCTCTCTCTTCCTCGCTCTCTCTCTCTTTTGGTAATGGTAAAAGAGAGTGGGAAAGAGTGAACAGCCAGTGTCATTAAAATGCCCATTAAGAGCAAATAAGAGACAAAACAATAAACTGCTCAGTGCTGTATTCAACCAGCACCGTTCACTTTTCTCTACCAGAGACAGTTGTTAGTTTAATTAAAAAAAGGAAACACGTGTAATATTTGTTACTTTCTAATTATTTGAGAATAAAGAGATATATGTATTGTATACATACACTACCTTTTAGAATTGCTTATCTCAGTTTGTTCCTTGAGATTTCTCTGCCACATAGGTAATTAATCAAGAATTGGAGGAGACAATCAGTGGAAACACCCTATATACAAGTCTTAGAAGTCCACTTTATAAATTTCCACCACAACTAAGGTCCAGTATGAGTGCATTATATGACTTTCAGTACAAAAAACTCCAGCAGAACTCTGTACATGAACAGCATTTCTGTATTAATGGGAGAAATTACACCTTTGTTGTGTAAGTCTTGAGCATAAAAAGGTGCGATGTCCAGGCGGAGACACTACTGAGAGTTCTTCACTGCATTCATTGTTAAAAATGTTTGATTTTATAGTTATAGTTATTTATAGTTATTCTGCTGGAGTCTTGATATCATGACTTCAACTGGTTCAGTTTTGTGGTTCTTACAGGACAGTTTTGTTCAAAATAAGCGTGTTTGGTGTTGTGGTTTTTTTCCGTTCCAACTCTTTATTATGGCTAATGTTTGATTGCAAATCAAGCATAATGGACTTATACTTCCCTCAGGCAAAATGAGTGTGTATTTCTCAGTCCAGTCATCCTTAAATGCATGTTTTTCATTGTCAACCTCTCTTTTTTTGTATTTGCTAGTTGCTTTGTTCCACATCAACCTTGCTAACTGCAGCGACTAGCAGGCTGCTGAATGATATCTGGTGAGGTGATGTGATAGCGATGTGTCACTAAGTGAGTCCACTTATTGAGTTCATATGCTATAGTCAAACACAATCATAATATAATTAACTAACACACATGTAACCACCGACAAAAAAACATTCACTGCTCTCACACAAGCACCTCCAAGTGTGCTCATCTTTCTCATCTATTTCCTGAGACTTTTCTGTCACTTTCTTGCATGTTCCTATTACACTCAGACTCTACTCTCCTCTCTTTCACATGATTACAACATTGTGTGTATGCATGTGTGTGTGTGTGACTAATTCTTTGGAAGACAACTCATTCAGAGTTGGCAGAAGGTGTTCGGTGACACCATGTACCCAGCGCTGGGATTTCCCTACAGGGGCACACACACACACACACACACACATACACACACATGTTCACACATGCACAATTAATTTTCCGGGCTGAAAGAGGGTTAGAAGTGCTAATGTGCTATAAACACTCCTGCTTTCACATACACACATACACACAAACACACACGTATCCAGGGACTGTTGGCTGGCTATGAAAGCAGCTTTCTTGGCATCATCAGTATCTGTTCACAACTACTTGACTGATTGTGGCCATGTGGTTTATGTGTGTGTGTGTATGTGTGTGTGTATAGGGGGGGGGGGTTACTTGCAACCTAGCTTTTTTGGTGAGGCATTTAATTTTTCAGTTATTTCAGTTTTTATTTTTTTCTTTCTGTGTGATTATAAGCTTTTTACACACGTTATGTTTGATCTTGAAAGGTTACTTCAAACAACAAAAACAGAACAAAACAAACAAAACAATAGAAATCAGTAACATCTTTCATATCCTGTACCCTGTCCTTCAACGCCAGGCTTTCTTTCTTTGTATATGTTATTTTGAAGTGTTTGTTTAAACTTACTAAATGTTTTACATGTTTTCAGTTCCTCACTACAGCTGTTCCATAAATTAACTCCTTTGACTGTAATACAATGTTCTCTATTGTATCGAGACTATCTCTCCACTCGGTTACATATTCCATATGTACTGGGGACTGACCCTGCCGGGACAATTGACATGGATATTTCTTTAAGACGCACCACCATGTGGCCCATGCACGGGTATTTAAGGCCCAGGTGTGCATGTAATCACTGATTAACGTTGATTGGAACGGTTCCCCAGCGGCTTTGTCCTGGAGAGATAGTCTCTTCACTCAGAGAACCAAGGTTACAATGTAACCGAATGATATTTTACATTAGTCGTCACTAACTGTTCTCTCATTAGAAACGACTTTTGGATACTTTCAGTTATGATTTGAAGCGTTTTAAAGTCGACCAAATCTTTAAATTTTAGAGCCTTTCATTTAATAAAGAGTGGGTTTGTTGGTTCTCTATTCATGGTTTTGTTTACAGTTCTTATGGCTCTCTTGTGAAGAATGAAGATTGGATTAATGTTTGTTTTATATGTATTTTGGGACTACTACTAAAGCTTGATTTAGAAGATCTTTAATGTTATGCAATATCGCATTCGACTTTGATATTTTAGCTTTGATATAATTCATATGCGGCTTCCAGCATAATTTATTATTGCTTATCACTCCGAGACATTTAATTTCAGGCACTCTTTCTATTTCAACGTCATGAGTTTCCTGTTCGAGGTGTTTTTAGGTGTGTATTTGAAAATGCTTCCTATTGATTCCTATGTCCTACATTAACACATCGCCATGTGATCAAGTGTGTGTATGTGCAAACAACACTTGTGACATTTTGTTGTCTGTACCCAAACCGAAGTAGAAGCTGCAACAATTTTGTAGATGTGTGCCTGAAAACTAATTGTATTGTATCTGTTTAGCACTGCTTGCAGTTTCCCCATAGATTGAATTCCAATTTTCAATCACATGTGGTCACACGCGACACATGTGAGATAGATTCACGATGCGAACTGTGAACTGAAATCCATCTCTACTAGAACCCGTCAAAGTCAGCACAGACAGATATAGAAACAGTGACAGAAGGTCAGAACAGATGAAGAAGAAACAGACTTACAAAGACTTGATTTTGATCATTTTCTCATAGTACATGAAAGTAGCAGCACAAACACAGACACACTAAGTCAATCTGTTCCTTCTATCGATTTCAGACTGTCTCCCATTGATCTCCATATGTTAATGCAGAGGAATGTGTGTGTATTTGAGATGCTAAATAGCAGCGATGTTCAGTCACTTGAACAACAGTTGGGTAGTACCAGGAGCAGACCACTTTCATGTATATTTATGTGTGTTTGTGTACTGGACTTGTGTGTGTTTATAGTGAAGACTTTACCTTACCAGTTTTATTTTCTGACATTATTGCTTTATTTACACAGGAAGACAACAAATTGATCTAAAAGGACTCCCCGGGTTTTTAAGCAGACCGGGTTCTAGAGGGAGCTGAATGTAGATTCATTTTATACACATAGATTTCAGGAAGTTGCTAATTTTAATAAAACATGGTGACCAGCAAAAAATATATATATAATGATTTTGGACATATTTAAAAAATAGAAAAGGCATATAAACACGTTTGTGTGCTCTGTGCCTTTTAATGTTATTTGATGAATGAAGATACATGTACAAAGTGTGGGACACTCCAAATATTAAGATGACAGTTGTGTTGTGTTTGTTACAAGTCCTCCAAATTAAATGACCAAATAGGTTTATTGACCATGCTGAATGATGCATATGGCTTCTTCAAGACTGTTTACGGTTTCACAATTTAGTAGCTCATGGTCTGTCATGTAATTTTTACATTATTTTTAGGCTTTGAGTAGCATTTTGCACTCTGAACCAGATTTTTAAGCTCTGTAGAAGACAGTGACCCTCTGTCAGCCACATTGGTTGCCTGAATGCTGACTGATCACATTTCTTATATGTAATATTTTGGGGTTTTTTTTCCCAAATATAAGTGGAAAGATAGAAAAACATGGCAGCCTTAATAAAGCCACACTGCAATTAGCAATATTACAAAATAAAATTAATTATTTAAAATATATTTATATACATAGTTTGAGATGAGACAATTTGTCAACCAATGGATCGACATAAAAAACAAGTTACAGCTATACTGCAATCGCTTAATCATCCAAATCAGTTTTTAGAGCAAAAATGACTCTTTCCTGGACTCCAGACTACAGCAGCCTGTTGCACCAGCTGTGTGTAAGTTCAAACTTAGCCTGGTTATAACATAAATTATTACTAAGTTGTTGTGATTTATGCATTACTAAAATAAAAGTTGGTTCCACCACGGAGATAAGTTACAACGTAACTCTAAATAACAATTAAACAGTTACACACAGGCCCTCGGGGTGGGTGTAAATCATAAAATGTCAGAATCATACTCACTAAAGTTAAAACGGCAGATTTTCTGCTACACAGCATCATTTTTTAATTAATTGCTGCCATTTTGCAACACCGTAATCCAGCAGAGACCTCATTTATTGATAGCTTATTAAAATGTGCTCTGATGCCAGGTGGCTCATGCCAACCAGAAAGCTAATGCACACGGTAACCATGACGATGGAACTCTATCTTTGACTGTTCATTGGCCACTCGCTGTAGTTATGACTTTATATCCAAATTAGTTAAGTTATGCCCCAAGTAATCGTGGTGCAACCAATTTTAGTAGCTGATTTAATTACAAACTATCTAGTAGTTACTGAGCCTTTCATGTTGACTTTACACTCTAACTTAGGAGAGAACTCACACATACAGTAGCTGGTGCAACCCAGTGCAATTTCTGGCCTGCAGTGGTTTAATTTAACACGTTATCAGTTTCTTAACCATACCAGGTTATCTAGCTAGTTTATTTGCTACCAATATATAATACATGCTACAGCTACAGCTATGAAGTAGAGCTAAAGGCTACAAATACAAAACTATGTATGTAAAGACTGTGTCACAGAACATTTGCTTTTATTTAGACAGAAATGTAAGAATTTCTTTCTGGATATAGTCGTGATGTTTTTCCTCCTCTCCTGTTTTCTTTCTCTTTTGTCTTTTGTATTGTTTTTACTCTTTTTATGTTGTTTCATCTCTCCGTCTGGCGTCATCTGCAGTGTTTTTTTTCATCCTGATTTCAATCCCCATGTCTCTCTCTCTCTCTCTCTCTCTCTCTCTCTCTCATCCATCTCTCTGTGTGTCTGCCAAAAGCTTTATGTACCTTTTCTCTCTTTGTTTTCTGTCTCCATCACTTCTATCTCCAGCATTCCTCGCAGTTTCTTTTTCTTTCTCTTTTTCCTCAAAGGGCATGTTGCAAGATCCAATTTGTCAAGTGGGGCCAACTCAAGAATCAAAACAGTCAACTCCGTTGTTGCTGCAGTCATATCGCCAACTTGTTTGTATCTCCAAACAGCTTCTTATGCAGGAAATAAGACAACAGCTTTATGACGTTTGCCCCTTTTGACTTACCCTCAAGTTTTTTTGTTGATAGAAAGTTTTCTTGTTTTCATTTTGTGACTCACAAGTCCCCTGTAAGTCAATTTTATTCATAGAACAAACCTTCTGTTTGTCACAAAGAGCTTCAGAGGCACAACAGTAGATAAAAACAAGAGTAATAAAAACAAGCGATAGAACAGCTACATCACAAGCTCATGGAAAGGACCTGCTTTTAATTCTTTTTTATACTGTAATTAGATTGCTTAAGGCCATTTCCTGAAAAAAAATCTATTTTTTATATTATTCATACAGAGAAAGTTGGCTAAGCATACATTCTATTTCAGAAAAAGTAGGCTTTATGAAAGAGTTTTATCACGTATGATATTTTATTAATAGATGTAGAGTAAATTACTTATTAGCATATTTGCCCTTTTGCAGTTGCTCTGCAGCCAGCTTACTGTTCTGATACAAATGAGGGATTCTTTAATGTTTCTGGGAATTAACTCTTCCATTATATATAGAAACATGTATGTCATTTACGGTGCTGAAAAATGAACAATTACATTTTAGACTACAGGTTAATTTGCAGCTGGTGACTTATTACCAATATATATATATAGTTAGTATGGTCTGCCCATGTAAGCAGTGAAATAGGGCTTCGGATCAGTAAACTTATTCATTCATTTCTCACATCACATCCAATTTGGATAGCCTCGGGCTATCAGTAATGTATTCATTTCATATTAAATCTGCAGCCATTATTTATTTTCAACTTAAAGAGATCCAGTGTCTCTATTATACTTATAAAATTGTTATGAAAGACCACAGTGGAATGAAATGGATAAAAATGCTGTCTTTAAAAAAAAAGTCTTGCGAAGCATTATTCAGATTTTCTGAGACAGTCCTTAGAAGAAAAACAACAGCATTTGTCATCTGTTCAATTGTTGAATACAGTTAATGTTTGCAGCAGAAGAGAACTCATAATTCACAAGGCCATGTGAATTATGAGCGTTGTCTGTCAGGAACAGACTTGAGAGTTGTGTCACGTTATTACAGAGCCACAAAACTCTGTAGGAAGGATGATTTGGTCAACAAAGCACTGGACTTTAACACAGGAAACCACTTCTTGTTTCAGGTTTCCAACGAACACTCACCGTTGTTTCTTTTAGCCATGATCATGATCTTATTCTAACGTTAACCTGACGATGATAGTTTTCTTTTAACTTCTTTCTTTTAACTTTAACCAAGTAGTTTTTGTGATTAAACCCATTCAAACCTTATTCACACTAGTGGTAAAGCAAATAACAGTCATACATATCTTTTTTTTTTTCTTTTTATGTAATAGTTTTGGGGAACACTGACAAATTATGTTCCTCTGCCACTTTGATATTGGCATTTAGCCATTAAGACTAACTCGATTTATTACCACCCAGGTTTTCAGTTATTGTCTCTCAGATTTGTGCTTCTGACCCAATACAATGGAGACAAATTAAATTCCATGTATCATTGTCAAAGCACTGAAAAACTGCATTCACAAATTGAGCAGTAACTTTGTCAGTGTCCATATTACTGGCTTTTAAAGCATATTTCCTACACATATTAAGCTGTTTTAATTGTTTTCTACAATAAAGTTTTGCCTTATTCTTTCTTGTGTTTAAAACAAGATGATTTTCTTACTGCATTGACAGATTTTTTCACTCGTTTTACAATTATTAGTCCTAGAACTCAATTTCAGGGAGAAATTACTTGATAATATGCATATTCCTTGCAGTGTGTTTGTCATTTATACACTGTATGTAAGTGTAAAGCTCTCAGTCCATCCAGCGACTCAAATTTTGAAGTGTACTCGTGAATTCACACACCTTTGCAGATGCATCTACACCCTTCACATGCTTCTCACGCTGGTCTCCACAAAACACACGCAACCCGGCACAAGAAGCATGCCGACGAGAGATCTCCCATTAACAGTCTTTTTTATTGATGAATCCTCTAGCCATGCGGAACTCTGTTTACCCACAGTGCCACTGGCTTCAGGGGCGCCATGGCAACACGGTAAGTAGGATAAATGACATCACAGCTACCTGCCACTGCACAGCTGGAGGGTAAAGAGAGAGAGAGAGAGAGAGAGAGAGGGAGACTGACAGAGAGAGCACAGAGAGAATGAGGGAATTTGGGTACAGGAGAGAGAGAGATAGAGACAGATGCTGAAAGAATAAAACAGAAGTGATGCTGTGCTGTGGCTGAGAGGTGGAGGAGGGAAGACGGATGAGAGAGTGGGGATAGAAAGGAGATCAAGGAGGAAAAGTGTAATGAAGATGTTGAGTGCAGGAGTGAAAGGGGAAAAGGGTGATGGATTTACATCTAGATGAATCTGTAATGACCTCTCTGGGGAAATTAAAAGTTATTGTATAATTATTTATATGTGACGTTGGTGGCTCTGGTGCAAGCGCATGTCATCAACTAACCTGATGTCATTAAATGCACACTGGCTCCCTTTACACCTGCTATTAAAATCTTTGTTGTATTCAGATTATGTTTAAATGATATGTAGCTGCACTCTGCCTCAACCCTGACTCCTACCAAATAAATTTATATTCTACTTATTTGCTTTGTCAGACACTATGTTTCAAGGAAAAAAACTGGATTACATTTACTGACCATGTTTTTTTCCAGGAAAATGTGTTACTCGTCTACTGCAGAGAGGATTTAAGGAGGAAGTTGACATGGTTTGTGTACAAAGTGCACAACTTTTGTCACTTGAGTTAACCCCTGGAGGCTGTATCCCATGTTAATTTAAGTTCATATAAGAATTGTATAATTCAAAGAGTCAACACATCCCGTTCAAATCAACCACATCAGTGTTGACTTTTTTCAATCTAATAAATCAAATCTTTAACCAAGTAAATCAAGTTAAAGTTAGTGAAAGTTACCTAAACATAAAACCATAAAAGCATTCATCATTTTAGTGCCAGTAGTGGATGTTGTGAGGAAAGCAAAGATCAGATAAGATGAAACTTTATTGATCCCACAAGGGGGAAATCTAGGCATGACAGCAGCAAGCCACAAGTAAGAATTGGACGACATACACAACATAAGAGCGCAACATATGAATGTCTATATAAACTATGTACACAAAAAACAAACACATAGCAGCCAAAAGTTTAAGACCTGAGACGTAACTGCTTCAAAGTGACAAGAGTAAGATTATGTCAGGACAGACCCTGGGGTTGGGTGGTTCAGTGTGAGGAGATATAGCACATATCAGTAGTAATACTAATAATACAATATTACTGCTACTATTAATCCTAATGATACCGCTATGAGCAGTGATGACTGCTGTTGTAGAGTCTGATTGCTGCAGGGACAAAAAGATTTGTGGAACTGCTCCTTAGAGCAGCGTGGGTGGAGCAGCCTGTTGCTGAGGGAGCTGCTCGGGGCACACAGGTACTCGTACAGGGGGTGGGAGGTGTTGTCCAAGCTTGCCGGAGTTTAGCCATCATCCTCCTCTCACTCACCACCTCCAATGTGTCAAGGGAGAACCCTGAGACAAATCCAGCCCTGCCGATCAGTTTATATGGTCTCTTTTTATCCGTTGCAGTAATGCTACTGCCCCAACAGACAACCGCATAAAAGATGGCTGGTGCCACCACTGAGTCATAGAATGACTTCAGAAAGGACCTCAGTCTCTTCAACAGGTAGGGTCGACTCTGGCCCTTCTTGTACAGGGCCTTGGTGTTGTCTGTCCAGTCCAGCTTGTTGTTAAGGTGCACACCCAGGTAGGCAAATGAAATAGTTACTAGAAATGCAACTTCTAGTAGAGTTCTAGTTTGCTCATTCACACACACACACATCGATGGCACAGCCTTTGGGAGCAAGTTGGGGTTCAATATCTTGCCCAACGACACTTCGAGATGCAGACTGGAGGAGTCAGGGATTTAACCACCGACCTTCTGACTAGTGGACAACCTGCTCTACCACCTAAGCCACAGCCACCCCAAATGATGAACATAGATAAGATAGACACAGAAAAGTAAAAGTAATAAAAAGAATGAAAACAACAGAAATCAAATGAGCAATCAGGTGACAAATTATTTGACAGTGAGAATTAGGACATTTCAGATAAAAAATGAACTCTTGTGTACTGCAAACATCCCTGTGTTAAGTCATGAGGTGTTCGGCACTTACAGATTTTATCAAGAGAAAGAATGATTCATTCAAATGAAAGAACTCTACTCCAATCTGCATAATCTTATATCATATATCAGGGCAAACAAAGGGAAAGGGAAAATCCACTACTTTAATGAAAAGCATAATTATAATGTATTGAGACAGTGAGCTGAAATTGGGTCTTTTTAATGCGCTGCACGTTGTAGAATCATCACTATGTTTCACATGAAGGCATTCATGAAGTAAGACTAACAACACATTCTTATTTTATCTCTGAGCACTTTCATCTACCAACAAAATCAAGTTTAGTTCACTGCTCATATGTTTGGATCGCTTGGGTCATACTTTATAACACCTTACCAAAGCACAGCTGATCAGGTTTGAATTTCTCATTCTGCCCTCTGTGAAACAAGACTAAGATAAGTATTTTATTCATTAAATAAATAAACAAAGTTTATGAACCTTATATGGCCTCCTCACCATCGTGGCTTACACCATAACCATGGCTAATGTTACAGTAAACTAATATTAGCTATCGACTTAACCTAGGTTGTAGCTGTTGGTTAGCCATGAACAATATGTCTACTAAGAGTCCTAGTCCTATTTAGAACATGGGATAGTGGTGCACTTGTGGCTGAAATAAGTATTACCACAACACATGGCAAAACTTTTTCCTCCCACCTGTTTCACAGATGAAAAAAATCAGGGAATTTAGAAAGATTATCCTGGCAAAACCCTTTTTTTCCCTCTGTTCTTAAGTCACAAAGGAGAGAACATAATTTAGATCAGACTTAGAAAGTGGATCTCCAGAAATATTTTTTTCTTACTTGCCTCTCAGGGCTTCCGTAAAGTAGTAGCTCTGATGTCCTGAATATTACTTACACAGGACTTCCTGGAGGAATCAACATGCAGAAGTTTGTTTCCACTAATGTTCCACTTGTCTTATGCATAAATAATAAACATTTCACTCAGTGGCTAATATTGCCAACGCAGCTCTCATTATCTGCTGGAGGTGGTTTGGGTCACCTCACTGGGTCAGTGTCAGTCATGGGTACAATAAGACGTCACATTCAGTGGAAAAAGACCGAGCTGGAAGTATAATAGACTGCAGCTCAGCAAACACTATGACGTTAAGTAGATGTCAAAGGGACGGCCTGTACCAACACTGAGAGCCTCTGCAAATATAGTATCAGAATGAAAGCTGAGACAGCGACCGCGGTTGCTCATATCTGCCAAATGGACTGCTTGGTGATATCAGCACTGCCGTATATCAGTTCAAAACAGTTCCCACAGCTATTCTAATAGGATTTTTCTTTTACCTTCTCTGTAATATTACACAAGACGTTAAGATTTATGTTATAACTGCATGTCTCTGTCAATCGGATTTTTGCTGAGGGACTGTACGCATCACTCTACATAAATACAGAAACAAGCCTTGTTTAATTATGTACATATAGGAAGCAGGTTGTGATGCAGTGGAACAACAGGAAAAACCTTCCTACATACCCATGACATAGGTTGTGAAAACAAATTGAGCCTCATAGCAAACAATTTGAGAACCGTAACTGATTTGGACGTTCAATACAATGTATCCTGTCATATTATTTCATGAGTCTTGATAATGATCTCGTGATACTGAGCCAACTCCATTACCCTTCATTCCTCTCTGCCTCCCCAGATGGTTATCGGACATCAGCGTACAGCTTTGCAAAAGAATCCTTCACCTTGGCAGTCTCCTTACTGTGAACAGGTAATGGATACACAGGCAGGTGAATGCACTGCAAGTCAGTTCATATTGGTTTCACACACGCACAGGAACACACACACACACACACACACACACACACACCTCAGAGTCTGTTAATGTTGCAGACAAAGGAGATGCCGATCGATCGCTGGCAAGACCAGACATGAGAAAAGCACTATAGTCAGGAAATAATGCCACACACACACACACACACACCCTGCACAGCTGCTTGCTGGGTGAGTTAAACGCTGATGGAGGCAGCGGTATGAAGGTGAATGCTTTGTGATTAGAAAGCCCTGATGATAGAGGAAATGTTCAGAGACATTCTGCTGGCAGTTACCAGCTCGCGGGCCAGGAGGTTCATTTATCAAAGACTCTTACCAGGGTCTCTGTCAGTATTCTCAGGGTCTGCAATAAAACTTGATGTTACGGAGCCAAGTGGGAGGGTGCCAGGTTGGCACAGTGCAGGTTTTTAAGTCCGCCAACACAGATACTGACACTGACATCAGATCAAAAACACTTACAGGAATGTTTGTTCCGGCTGTGAGCTGGCAGGAGAGGGCCTGCAGGTAGTAAAGTCTCAGTCTCAGTTGGGAAAGCATCAGACTCTTAATGTGAGGGTTGCTCTTACTTATTTATTTGATTTTATCTGTGGTCTTGAATTCTGAGTGCAGTTGGGGCTGCAGCTCAGTGGCTCACCGTCAACTCTATCATCCCTCAGGAGGAAGGCGAGAAAAAGAAAATGTCCCTAAAAAGAGCAATAAATCATCACATAATCAGTGTTGCTATTAGATATATGCTAGAAGAAGGAATTTGCCCTGTCATCTTTTATTGTGACTTCTCTGTCGGGAGTATTAAGGACTATGAGGGTGTGTTTCTGGTTTTTTACAATGAGATCTTATGCTGGAATCAGGTTCATCTACATGTAAACTGTCAAGATGTCTTATTAGATGATGGTAGTGTCCTCTATTTTTGAGTGAGAGGTAAAGTGAGACTACACACTGAACCCCATCCAATCATAACATGTATGATGTGTCAGTGTAATTGGGGAGGAAGGGTTAGAGACAGACTTCTAGGATTTGGAACATCGACAACCACGACTTGTTATTGTAGACATCGTCAAATCACTGTAGACAAGAGAAAGCAAAATAACTCAGATATGCTAGTGTTTCTTTTGGGGCCTTGACATCATAACCCTAGGATTGGTTGTGTCATTATTTGGAATAAAAAATGGCTTAAAAACAGTAGTTGTATCGAGCCATTTTCAAGCTTTTACCATGTAGCCTGTTTCACCATTATGGTTTGTATCTGGCACATTTTATGTATGTTCTTCTCTTATGCAGGCACAGGTTCTAATTTGCATAGAACTTCCCTGAGATGAACAGTCAACCTATTTAAATTGATCCAACATTACACGAGTCACATTTCCTTAACCGGTTCATAGTAGTTAATGAATAAATCCTCCATGATCAAATATCATGTTCATTTAGCATATTTATGCCCATTTCAGGTATACCTGAAAAACTGATCGACATGATAAACAACTGAATGGACAGTGGTCAGACTTCTACTCAGAAAATTACCATCATGGTAAAATTGGATGCAATGCAAAAGAGTGTGTTTCATATGTACATTACAAGACATTTGCAAATTTAAAGAGGGATAGGTTAGACGATACTTAAACCAAAAGGTTCCCTCGGTGTTTGTTTTACTGATCGATGTAGAGAAGCTCCTGTTGTCACTTTCAGGCAGTTAATGAGGACAGACAGCTTAATTTCAGTAAAAAATGTTTGTCCTCAGAGCTTGAGGCAAACCAGAAGAGCAATTTGTTAAAGTTATGTTGATGTCAGAATCAGCAGTTTTGATTCATTCACCTAGATTTTGTGTTGCATCAAAAAAGTAAAACTAATTTCTGTCTCAGTGAAAATACTGTCTTAATATATCACTGCACAATATAAATAATATGAATGCATGAGCAGTAAAAAATAGAGGATAAAGGGGATAGATCTTTATAAATTAGCTCTTCAAACACACTGAAAGGATGTGCCAGCAGCAAGACCATATAATTTAATTTGCTTCTTAAAATGACAATCAGTCAGGGGTTAAAGTATTTCTCTGACTTCCCTCCAACCCATCACACACAAACCAAAGCACCCGACTCAAAGTTAACCAACCATCCACCAACTGTGACTCTGAATTACAGTCACCCATACACACACACACACACACACACACACACACACACACACACACACACACACACACACACACACATTTTGGAATAACAGTTGTGGATTTATGAAAAAAATAAATCTTGGTGTCAAAATCAACTGTCTGCACTGATTTTTTCCAGTTTTCTTTGTTTATCAAAACAAAATGAAGGTGTACAATATTCAATATTTTACATATACTGTATAGTAGGAAGATTAACCCATTCTTTTATTTCATATTTCTAATTATAGTCTTACTGCACAATTTTTTTTTTTTTAAGTTAAAGTGAAAGAATACTTTCTAGAAGAGGGAACAGCACTGTCAAAGTCTGTGTAAAGTCATTCCAGCCATCTGTTTTGTAAGATATAAAAACATATTAAAACAATCCATTGGACTTGTGATGGTTGTTTAATGAATTGAGAAACTGGTAGAAGCTACTCAGGTAAAAAAAGAAACAATTAATTGCTTTATTATTTTCCCCTCCTGATCCCATATATTTGCTTTTTTAAACTGCCTACTTACTTCCTGGATCAATAACTCATAAGCGAAACATTGTTAAATCACAAACAAAGCCTTGTTTCTACTGTAGTAAGGTAGACAACAAGCTATGACCTGATTTTCACCCAAACGAGCCATCCTCAGAGCTGGACTAATAATATTGGTCTCTTTATGTATAGCCGGCTGTGAGACGACTGTGCAGGGACCAAGTAAGAAGTGCAACACTGAAAAGAGATACTACAAAAATATTCATTAACCTTACACAGTGTAGTGTCCCGAGAGTCACTTCACACATCAATGGTTTCCTGTTGGTCTTACTACAACACTTAGTTTGGAAAAATGTGCTTTTGCATAATATTGGGGTAATGTAAATATTCAATAATATTCAAAATGCCTGTTCTGTAGTCTGTAGTGTAATATACTGGCTACTGTCTTTGCAAAGTTTGTAAAGGGGGTGATATTAGGTATTTTCTTTGTGTTGCATGCATCTTAAGGAATGTAAGAAACCTTTAGTCGAGGCACCATGTTCAATAAGACAAACTGAAACATCTAGTATGGGGCCCTTAGGTGTAAATTCAGTAGCCTGATAGGAACGACGCCAAGATGTCTGACATATTGACAGGTCCATATCATAACTCATCATACAAAGGAGAAATCCACTGATAATGGAAAACATATGTTGAAGAAGTGGCAAGGTATAAAAGATCCCAACTCCACTTATGCTTCTTTGTGTGTCTCACTCTATTCGGATCATCAGAAATACATAGTTACAGGGAGGTTGCCTGTTCTATAGTTAGTTCTTTAGTGTAATATATACTGTACAGGGGCAATTATGCTTAGGGCACCCAGCAGCAGCCCTGACTACCATATTTATTTTACACGATTTAATTCAAGTGTGTCTGAATTCTGAGTGTAGAATTTAAGCTCTACATACCCCCAAAGATTCACACAATGGATTGAAAAAAAGTAGTACCCAAGGCATGTACAGTACACTACTTTCTACTTACAACCCTGCAATGCAATGAGCTGCATCCATTCAATGCACATTTAATTCAATACGTATTTAGAATATGGTCCAATCATTGTGTTTGTGACTAGAGGCAAGAGACTAAATCTGTGAGTTATACTGATGTCAAAGTGAATGGTTAATTAGTGGTTTTGGTCAATGAGCCATGATTACATGATTTGTTTTTTTTTGTTTTTTTAGTCTATCTGATATATTCACACAGAGAAGTGTGAGGTACACTGAAAACACATGGAGAGCTGTATTAGGAGGAAACAGAGCAAAGTTAAAATGTACTGTAGGTGGGAATACAGATAGGTTTTTCTGGATCCTTTTCACTAATTGGCTGACTGTTCTACCCTTCCCGACAGGTAATCCGTGATGTCTCACAACAAAACACAAGTTGTACCATTATCTTATCACTTTATCACTTACCCACTGCCTCACTCAGCTGGAATACCCAGCCTCGTATTCCTCTACTGAAGATGAGTGAGCTAATTTAAAGTTTATTTTCAAAAAAAAAAAAAAAGCATTTCTCCTCAGTGAGAGGCAAGTTAATGGTTAAATAAAATTCCAATGTTAAAGATTTATGGTAACTCACTGTGAGCACACTGCTTTTTGTTTAGAGGCAAATCTCTCTACTCTACTCACCCTCTGAAAAAAAAAAAAAGATGAGCTGGAAGCAAAACCGTGAAATCAATTTGTTTAGTAATATGACTATAAACCCAGGGGTTAAAATATATTTCTCTTTGTGGTCAGTCTGCCTGTTCTGATCTGTGATGCAACCCAGCAGGTGAGCAGAGCAAACAGACACACACAGACAGACACACACGGTGAGAATAGTAAACACTGAAATCAATGTTCACAGCAGGATCTGAATGGACTGCACTAACCCAACTAAAACTATTAGCCTCTAATGGGGAAAACCAATATGGACCGGCCTTGCACTGCCATAGCATAGCTCAGAATGGGGCATTAACACACACAGTGAATACTGACTGTCAGCAAGCTAACTTTATTAGCAATGTGGCTCCATGCTGGTAATGGAAATAGGACTGACTGCGGGATCGTAGGGAGAAAGTTAGCATGCTAGCACAAGCTTTATAATAGAAGTCAATTGAAGTCAAAGCATGCAAGGCTGAAAGCCAGAATTGGTGCACAGCATCCCTCTGTTCTGCGTGTGTGTGTGTATATGTGTGTGTGTCCACATGTGTGTCAAGGCATTAGCATCAACACACACACATTTATAATTGCAGTCAACTCCTAGGGTCAGTAATGGAATTATAAAACACCATTCATGGCATGCGGTTTGTGTGTGTGTGTGTGTGTGTGTGTGTGTGTATGTCTGTGTGTGCATACTGTATGCATATAAGTGCGTGTGTGTGTGTTAACAAATATGTGATGTATATGCTTGTCTATCATCTAGGAATATGTACCTGTTGGCACATTGTATCTCGCCATGATAATTGAAGCCAATCTCCTGTGTGTAATAGAGTTGACATATGACATACATCTCTCTCCTCAGTGTCTGATAACAAATGACATAAATGAGGATGAAATGTCAGTTTGCATCATGAGCAAATGCAAATTGAAGGTATCTGAAGCTGTCTGTGAAAGAATTCAGAATAACAGTCGGCTATATGAAGAGTGAATTCTAACAGATGCTTAGTTTTCAAGAGTCAGTGTAGATTTCCATGCCATTTACATTATTTCAAATATCTGAGCTGTTGTTTGATGATTGTAGAGGATATCTGCACTCACATGTCATATGTTGACACACTAAAATGACATAGTGGTCAGAAAAGCTGAGTGAAGGACCAATTCTGTTCCTCAGCAAGTGTCCTTTCTGTTGACGTGTCCTTGAACAAGACACTGAGGGACAGATTTATGTAGACGCCATGCAATTTGGGCTCACACTGAAATTGTGTGATTTACTATGGTAGGGGCAAGGACACACTTGGTGAATTGAAGTGGCGTCTCTAATAATAATGTTGGTTAAGTGCAGATAATTACAATCAAAGATAGACCACTCTAACAGAGGGAACAGACCCAGGTGGAGCGATGGGTCCAGCAGACACTCCCATGAGCGGGTGAAGGATGGAGGATGGCGCACACTCCCAAGGTAATTAGGTATTGCACTGTACCCCGATGCAAACTGGATGAGCTCCTCGCTAGCCACGTAGAATCCAGTATATATCAGCCAATCATGCAGCATCATGTTTTGAAGTGGATTTTGGTCGAGGCTTGCTGCCTTTCAAAGCTCCTGACAATACGTTAGAATACAAAAAGCTACAGTTTGGTCTGTTTCTCACCTCAGATTTATTCAGAAATGAATTTCGATTGATGCTTTATAAGGAATTTGCTGGTGCATCCAGTACAGTTGACATGTTTTTGAAATCAGAAGCTAGTCTGTGATTGTTTCTAACATGCAAATTACCCATTTACCATCGCTGTGACAAACTTTCAAACATCTGTCAATTCAATTATTGCCGCTTGGTTGAAATATTTCACACCTGATCTATATGAGGGTTGTCTCAGTGCACCAAAATGTCTTTCAGGCTCTGTTGAGGACACATGAACACCAGGCAGCAGCCTGACAAGAATTTGAACCTGATCAAATGGGCCTCTAACTGCAACAGACATTTGCTGTATATCAGCAGTTTCAGAACTGAGCCAGTAGGTGCACTTCAAGATGAACTGGAATAGCCGGACTGTCACACAGCTTTAGATATTCATCTCTGACATCAGCCAGTTTTTTTTTTTTTAAAGTAAGATCTTTTCACATTTCATCATTTTTGCATACAGATCTTTCTGGCTAAATCTCTCTGAAAGCAGGACTTTGGCTATCTGGCTATTTCAGCTGTAATTTGTACAAAATCATAGATAATTTATTTGAGGCTATATCTTCCTGTTCATCACATTTTTATTTCTTTGCAGTTTTTCAACACCTTGCTTTAAAAAAAAATCTGTTATTGCATTGTTATCACATTACTGTGAGGACAGAATCAATAATGTTTACTGCCTAAAGTTAAGACATCCATTCTTTTAGATGGCTGGATGTTGACCTGTTGTCACTACAATGTGACCGTTCATCCAGTTCGATTCAGGATAACAAATTGACCTACAACCCACCCACGTGCGTGGATTGCACATTCATTTTAAAACTTTTCTCAAGCATTGGGATCTGTCCTCTGACTTCAGTGTGAATAAAATCACCAAGGAGGTTGTTTTCAGCTGTTTGTTTGTGCTTGTTTATCAGTCAGCAGAGTATCTCAAAAACTTCTTAACAGTGAAATTTGGTGGAGATGAACACGTATGTTTTGGAATTTTTTAGCCTTGCTAGCAGCAATGGCAATGGAGATGACAATCAGTCGTTGGGTCAGTCTGACACTTTTTATGCCACTAGCAGGTCAAAACTTTCAGTTGCCCAGAGAAATATCATCAGAGAAATATCTCAACACGTAGTGGATGGATTGGATTAAACAGATATTGGATGGACAGCTATTGCATTTGCTACAGACGTCCATCTCCTCCTCAAGATAAATTGTAATAACTTTGTGATTCCCTGTCTTTTTATCTAGTGCCATCATCAGTTCAAAGTTTGTATTAGTACAGTACTTATGACTAAATATCTCCCAACTTAATAACATCCCCATCATCCTCAGCTGCACTTTGTGTTTACTGTTAATTAACACATTTTAGCATGCTAACATGCTAAACTACGATAGGGATCATGGTAAATGGGTTGCCTTTGTTACTGTGAGCATGGTAGCATGCTGACATTGACATTTAGCTTAGAGGACTGCTGTGCCTAAGTATAGCCTAACAGATCGCTTAGTGTGGCTTTGGACTCTTCTTGAAATTGTGAGATATATGTATTGTGTCTTTTGAATGTGTATCTAAGTGCACTTTAATGAAGTCAGACAGAGACTTCTTCATTTCTTTATCATTTTATTCATATTTGTATTTTTATCTCTGAGGCAAGAGAGTTGGTTTAACCTTCATTCTCCTCCATTAGTTGACAGAAAACACTACTGATATGTAATAATAATATGTAATGTAATAAGACATAATGCTGAGGTTGTCTTCAAACACTTCACATGCCATTTTGAATAGATTCTCTTCTCTAAAATGTACTTTTCAGTTTTTACTGCAAGTCTCCCCTTCAAAGCCTCAGCAAAGCTAAAACAAGGTCATACTGAGGCAGCGACTGATAAAAATATAAATATTTCTTATTTCATTGTTATTTTAACGTTAAAAAAGTCGCAAAATACAGCTTTAATTTACACTGACAAAGAGTGGTGTCATGACACTTGTCATTTTTGTCACAGATATTTTATCTATCCACCAACTGAATTCCTTAGTATACTGCTTCGGTTTATTTTATTTGACAGAGGCTGACAGACAGAGGGTCAGTGTCAGCAAACAAAGTGACAATCAAATGACAGCTGGGTAAGTTGTGGAAGATAACATAGAGTCCTTGGGGGGAGGTTTAAGGGAAAGGTCAAACGGGTGCTACTTCTGGATTGGCAACTGTTCCTAATGCGTACATTCTGATGAAGCATGTGAAACGGCACGGCTTATTTAATCAGAACAGACTAAAACTGTATTGTGCAGGGAGGGAGTAGTGCAACTGAAATGAACTCCTTTTTTTTTGTTTATCCAAAATACTAAAGCAGAGACAGGTTGGCAGATAGAGAGCAGAGAGCTGACAGTTGAGCATGTTTATGGAAGACAGTGTGGGAGGCAGTGATGTTTTTGCCTGTCTCCCAGTGAGTCAACTCTAGCCCCGGATGACTCCAGTACAAACCATCTTCCTTCAACAACCACAGAAATCTGTTTATCTACCTCTAGGTGTTCAGGCCTCTCACCGGGCTCAGGCACACACTCCAGAAGTAATAGGTTGGAATCGGCTCATGACCTTGCTTTTCATCTTTGATCTCCTTCGCTGTCACTTTCAACTATATAAAAACATAGAAATACCTATATGACAGCCAGAGTACGGCTGAGCATGAGAAAGCAGTCTGATGAGACGAGTGGCACCTGAGTCCTATTAACTTCTCTTTATCGCTGTCCTCTAGTTTCAGATGGTGTTAAAGCCTGGGGATGAGACTAGAGCTCTGGTGATGTAGACAGGCTTAATCCTGTTATCAGACAGGATGCTTTTTTTCTTCTGCTCAAACACAAAAGTGCAGCTCTGACCGTCACTATAAACAAGCAGGACAGATGCTCGATGGGGCTTGTTATGAACGAGTTCAGAAGCAATTTCCCAGCTAATCAAGTAGCATTATCAAAGTAACATGAATCAGCAAATGCATGTTGATGACAGGGAGGTTGTTGGATTGATTCCCTAGACCAGCAGGTGAGATCAGTTCTGCAGGTGAGACTGTGGTGTCACTGACAGCTCAGAGGACTGAAGTTGTAAAACATTGTCAGCAAGAAACAATCCTGACAGGGTTTCATTTGACTAAAGTAAGGCTTTAAGACCAATTTACCACATAAAAAAAAATAAATTGAGAAGAATTTTCAAAAGCATTGTAAAAGAGAAGATCAATTATTATGATAATGGGGAAAGTAGCGTTCATGAAAAACCAGAAATTATCCAATTGACCTGTGGTTTGACTAACTCAGTCTGATGGGTCTATTGATGGGTCTATTGATCATCATTGTTTGAAAATACTTGATGTATGATAATACCAAATTAGTACTGGATGAGCATTTGGTATGACCTTCCCAAATGTGATACAATATTGGTAAGTTAATAGCAAAAAGGTGTCATAGCACCATTTATTGACTAATTTCCACCAAATTTGTTCTGCTAACCTCTTTCAGAGGTTAAAAAAATAATCTTGACAAATGCAATAGTTTTCTAACAGTGTTTGTGCTTGGACTTCTTAGAGTGCTGCTGTTTGTTCTGCATAACAAAATGATCAGAACCACTGCTGGCTTATAGAGAGCTGAACTCATGACTTCACGTTCCATCCAGCCTCTGTTCAACTAGCTTCTGTAGCTCAATGCAATCTCTCATTTAATGTTTCTTTCATCTGTCTGTCTGAAAAAATGAAGCCTGTCGGTGGAGTTTACTTTCCATGTTCTAAGACAACTCGACATCCACTACAGCACTTCCTACTCAAAGTTGACACCTTCATAATTTTAACAAAGTTAAACAAAGATTACTTTGTGAGCACATAAAAAAAAAAACTACAAGCATGACAGCCCATCTAACTTCATTGCAACTTGGTTTCATTCACATCCATAAAACTCCCCAAAGCTTTCCTCTAAAGTCATTTTTCAACTTTCTATTTGGAATTACTGCCATCTTAAAACGTCTACAGTGTTCATTCCTCTCTGCCTTCCTCTCTGCTAGCCGCAACCCCTCGACTCGCTCATAGCCATGCGTCCTGTGTCAGGCTGTGACATTTAGGCAGCAAACATATAGGGCTTATGGGAAATAGCGCTAAAAACATGAATATTCAATTGAAGATTTCAGATCCTTTTTTTAAAAAAAGAATGAAAGAATACAGTCATTATCTAAATGTATGAAGCAAGCCACACAACATATGGTTGACAAGGCTGGATTTCTTTTGTTATTAATGTCCATATAACTATATATCAGTGGTATTTTGAATGAGGTTTTCTTACTTCTTGAACAGAACCTGGAAGAACCGGTTTTACTTCAGCTCTCTTTCGTGACTCAGTGTCAGTCATACACAGAGCAACCAGCAACCGAAGAGCCGTTGACTGCAGAGGACCGCCTTTGTCACGAGGAAAACATGTCACTAGATATTCAGTTATCATGTAGTGTATCTCTCCAATACTTTTCAGTTTAAGAGTGATGACATTTGATGTGTCTGATTTGATTTCAGTCATCGGTGAGCGGCGGTGCTGGCTGTAGTATGTTTGATGCAGGCAGCCTCCTCTCGGTGTGTTGACGGGAGCTTTGATCTTCTCTCCTTTGACCTTATCTGCCCTTGCTGCCTTTTGGACTGACAGGGATGACTGATGTGTTCTACACAGCTGCTCATCACTCCCCAGCAGTGATCACCGTCTCCAGATTTTGGTTACATCTGGCAAAGCGGCTTATATACTCTGTGGAGGAAATGTACAGAATATAACAGCTTATCATTTATTGGTTGGTATGCCGGCTGTGCGGCTGGATAACATATATGTATTTTGGTGTTTTATTGGGTTTGTGATTTGATATTGAGTTTGAATACAGTATCAAATCTCCTTATTGAATGTGAATAGATGGGATAAATGTGAATCAAGTGAGTATGGAGGGGAGAAAGAAAGAAAAGCACAAAAAGAGAGAGATGAGTTTGGAGACAAACAAACATGAGGGAGAGAAAATGGGGAAAAATGCGTCGGTAGGGAAAGAAGTAAGAGGTAGATTCAGAGTGGACAGCAAAGAGAAAAAGACAAACAGATCAAATACAGAACAGAGGAAGATGAATGACACCTTTTAGTGCTCTCAGTTGTTTTTCTATTCTTTGACAAACAGTGACGAATGATGGATGAAATGAAAAGAGAGGCGAGTGAAGAGGAGAGACCGGTGTCCCTGCAGGCAACAAATAAAGAAGTAATGTCTTTATTACACTCCAGTCTTCCACCAACACCCTCTGCAGTGTGTTAGTATGTGTTTTCAGTATATTTGTGTGTGCGTATGTGTGTATGTCAGCGTGCTACTTTCATAATGCTTTTGTGGAAGAAAATCTTCCTTTTTTTCCAAATGTCAACTTAGCAGATACGAATAAGAGATTACCTGGAAGTCCGTGGTTCTCTGTACAGTTTTAAATTTATGTACGGCCAAAAGTGTATGTGCATTTCTATGTGTGTGTCCTCTCTCTGTCTGTCCATGGGGCCTATTACTCCGGCAGGGTGTTAATTATTCTGCTAATGCTTAAAGTGTAGCTCCCTTTGAAGATGCTCTCATCATCAAAATAACACTTTAATCAACGGTGTGTCCCCACTCATTTACAACTCTCCTGGTGTCTAATTAACCAAAATTCGAAGAGAGACAGCAGGGACTTATATGTGTGTGTGTGTGTGTGTGTGTGTGTATGGGTGGACGCAGAGGAATACATGGTGTGGAGACAATGAACACTGACAATACAATGTACATACAAAAAGCTGCATTAGATGTTCTAACTCTTGCGACTTTAAAGGGATCCGTTCATGTGCTTGTTTTGAATATGATGTAATAATCTTAACAACCTTGCGCAGCACTAAAACTGATATACCAACTCAGTGGATGACGTGATTGCAGAACAAATCATGCAGTATCACTATAATAGAGGATGTTTTCCAGTGAGCAGACATTACATAGCATTTTCGCACTGTCTAAGAATAGCGCCTCTGCACAAATTTCTTCTGTCAGGCCATTAAAGCGTTATGGCTTCATGAGTGGAATGTGCATTACACTGCTGAATGTAACTCATAGAATTTCAGTGCATAAAAAGCTGCACAAGTCAGATTCGTGTTAAAACGGAGCTCTGCTCTAAGGGATTCTCTGCAGGATGTCCTAAAAGAGAGACTGAAGAAAAACGACACAATAGGTCATAATGTCAGTCACCCAAAAACAACATATCGTTACGTTTGAGTGACAGATGCCATCTAGTGACCGTAGTAATTATGACCCGGAGCAGTGGCACAGTTCAGGTGACGGATATATATGTCGACAATGTTTCTCATTCAGAGGAGGAGGGGTGGATCTAGGCACTGACCCTACAGTGGACTTTGCTACAGGAGACCACTGTTCATCTCCCAATTCTAACCCTGAGTGTCACATTTCCAACCGCGAGTCGAGACATTAAAAAAAAACGATCATTATTGTAGCAATGAAGCAAATGTTGCCTTACTTTAAGGAAGTAGTAACTTTAACAAAGTGATCATTTTAATCCAAACTATGATCTTTCCCTAAATCTAATCAAGTGGTTTTTGTGCCTAATGCTAACCAGACCTTAACCACAGCATTGCCACATCATAAAACATCATTATTTTTCAACTGTGATATGTGACGGTTTTGGAAAGCACACACAAATGATGTTGATTTGAAAATTCTCCAGTGTGTCCTACTGGCGTTCACATGGTCAAATGACCTATTTGGTCCTTAAATTTGGAGGACTCGTTGCCAAAAGCAATTGGCATTAGCATTATTTGTGTCCCTCAGTTATGTGAGAGTACATGACGCTACCTACTTTAAAATTCAAAAGGCAGAGATTAAATTATTCTGTACTGTTAATTGTAGAAAAGGCGCTGTTCTTGGATGACTTCAAGCGCCAAAGAACAATTCCACTGAACAAGGTCACAGCTGTTAAACTCGAGCACCTTAAATAATCTTTCTTGTAGGTAACTGTCTCCTGTTCTTTCATTCTTTGCCACATGCAGATACTTAATTTATTTGATTTATCCATTATTTTACCAGGCAAGTCATTAAGAACAGTTTTCTTACAATGACGCCTTAGCAAGTGCCAGAAGACACTTGAAAGGGGGAAGGAGGGTACGGGACAAAAAAACAAACAAATAAACAAACAAACAAACACAAATTACACAATTACAAGCAAAACATTTACAGGTATCATTAAACATATCCATAAGTAAGCCCTTAAAAGCATTGATTGAAATAAACTTATCCAGTTTTAGTGTTTTTTTAACAAAATTCCAATCATAAGCAGCTGGATTGTTGGATTTAGGGGCTTTTACTCTGTTGTAAGAGGAAGACCGCATATTGTACTTGGCCACACATATTGGCTGCAATAGAGTTTTATAAATAAGTGAAACCAGTGTACATTTACAAGAGAATACAGAAGACAGTGGTGTGTTTTGAACAGGGCATTCCTAGCAAATCAAGTAGCAGAATGATAAATTGATTTCTTTATAGGGGCATACTTGTCAATAACTGCAGATATATGGGATGGGCTCATCACTTTTCTCTCCTATTATACTGTTGGTGTAACAGAGTCTAACCATTATGCATGTGTACAACAATGGTATCCTTCATATTTTATTTAATCTGCATTAGAACTACAGATGTTTCAGATGTCTGCTGTTTTCTCTTTTCGGTGAGTAAATAATGCTGTGAATTGAACAAACACACATGCACATCCACGCTGAAAGCTTCAGTGAATCGGCTACTGGTGGTAGTTGTGTCACACCTACTGAAATGCAGTAAAGATTGTACGGAGTTGGCTCAGTATCACAAAATCATTATCAAGACTCATGAAATAATATGACAGTATATATTGTATTGAACATCCAAATCAGATTTCAATTTGTTTTCACAACCTGCATCATAGGCAGGTAGGTAGGTACTTTGTTATTTTTGATGTACCAGTACACAAAGTCCAGTGTGAGTTCAGTCCAGAGCATTCAGGTCAGTTTGTGGGATCTTATCACAAGGGTGGCAAGTGGTGTTTGGTGTTCTAACTGCTGTAGGAAAGAAGCTGTTTTTGAATCAAGTGGTATTGGTTAATATGGACCTGTAGTGCATATTACAAGTTGATTTTCAATTATGCTAATAGCTTTTAATGCTTTTAAGGAGCAGCTGCAGAATCTAAATTCCACAGTTCTTTTTTTTTTCCCTTTCTTGTCTCTCCCCACATCTAAATGAGATCATTAACTGGAACACTGGTTTCATACTTGGGAGAATTTTAGTCTGCTGGTCTGTGATTATATAATACAGGTACTTTCTCCTCTGAACAGTCTCAATGGTTCTACATATCCTGGCTGATAGATCTCATAATACATGGTTTTCAGTGGTGGAGAGGAAGATGTTGAAGATAAGAGGAAGATAGGTACTGATTTTAAGTGTATATTACACATCACATTACATTTTTAAACTGGTATTGTTACTTAAGTAAACAATCTGACACTTCCGCTGAGAGCTTGTCACATTTCATTAGTTCAGTCAGCCAACCCATGTGGATTGGATAATTATTGTGGATTATCATAGAATTATGTATGTACAAAGTTGACGTTTAACCCTGTCACCCCCCCCCCCCCCCCCCCCAAATAATAACACCAGGCTCAGAACTTGGAGTGGAGACTGAAGATAACAACATGATTATGTTTCATCCTCTGTTGTGAATACATTTTGAGAGGTTTTCTCATACACGCATGCCTTGATAACTGTTGTATGAAAGCTGTCCTTGAATATGTTATTATTTTGGTTATGAGTAGCGAAGCCAATGATGCTTCCAACCTATTACCTCTCTGTTGTGCCTATATTTACATTACAAAAATACTAACTCTCTGATGTTAATGCTATATTAAACAAAGGCTTTTTAAAGTTGGAATTAGATTCATAATGGGTCTCGGCCCTTTGGCTAGTGAGTCCCCACAAGAATACTTGTGTGTTTTAATAAGGCTGCTTTCCCATGATGCAAGCTAAATTTCCCATTTGGGTCTTTGGGATGAAGGGCTAAAAAAGCCTGAATTATATTTTGACAAATAGTTATGACTCATTCTCCTTAACTCTCCATAACTCCTTCTTGCTGTTGTCAAAGCATTCTTTACAGTACAGTCTATTTGAGGTGATTTATCGATGTTCAGCATCATCAAGTCAGCCTGGCTGTCCTTGAGCTCTTTCTCTTGCAATCCTGGCGAAACAAAAGAGGAAAATAATGGCCAAAACAAACTGTGAGACCTCACTGGAGTCATTTGTTTTTGAGGTCATCAAGTCTCAGACTAATATTTCAGACTACTAAGGTCTCTCATTCCAGACTAATTTTTTCCACCAAACAGGTTTGGATTCTGCATATGCAAATATATTTCAATATAAGAAAAAGAACATTGAAACTAAGCTTTCTAAAATGTACATTCTGGTAAAGAATAATGGAATAAAAGTACAGCACAGATGCAGACAAAAGGTCTCCTGTGAGTTTCATGTAACTAGCAACAGCAAAGCAGGGAAATAAAATGAGGTCACAGCGTCTTTTACAAAGGAACCACAGCTGACAGTAGTCAAGTGTATCATGATATACTTAACTTAAAGCCTGAAATTGCGGGCTCATGTTTTGCTGTTACACTTTTTGTCTTCAGTTTCAAAAATCACAACCCTGTGCCATAAACAGATACAGCCCTTGTCCTGTAGTTTCCCTTTATAATGTCTGCTCTCTCTGAGTATTATAAGCAACACTTAACTGCAGCACTAATGCAGGACATATGTGAGGTAAACATACAGATATCCTACCAGAACTGTGTTGTAATTCTCAGTAGCAGCAGTTTACACAAGCATTTCATATAAGCTTCATGCAAATCCACCTCAGAATCACCTGGCTTCTTTAGCTGTGAACTCCAGCAGAAGTTTCTGTTGACAGTAGCCTGCAGCACATAACCTCTGCAGCAGGTTTGGCATATTTCAATAAACTGACTGTGAAATATAAATTCAACGCTTGATTAAACCTAGAATCCCTTTCAACAAGTTTCTAAAGTCTTATTTGAATTTTCACTGTTTTTACAATATTGCTTTTATTCTCAGCTCCTGTCTGATGCCAGATATTTGCTTTTATATGACTATTAAAGCATTATGTAAATATGTAATACAACCAATTTCTTCTCTGCCTCTAGGTTTTTTTTCTTTTCAGTGATTCATACATACTAACCATGGAGCAATTATGTTTTGTGAAATAGATTAATTTAAGAAAGAAGGCCTTATTTAAAATGACCGGTGCAAGCAGCGCTATAACAGTTTGATATGTTACTGACTTTGAATTTCACTCTGTGTGGTATTCGGGTGCCAAGCACTGGGCACACTGGGCGCACTGTGCACAAGTGGAAGGAGAGGCACTGGTATGGGAGGTTCAAATTAAGATGAGACAGCATAAAGCGAGTTGTTGGTATTTTTGTGTAAATTGGGAATAAAATTAACTTTTAAAGAATTCATTAAAACACTCTCTATTCAATAGATGCATTTAAATTAGAATCACAAAATGACATTTAATGTGGTTAAAGCAAGAAACTTTGGTAAAGCCGTCTGTGTGTATCTATAAATGAATGTGGGTGATTGTTTCAGCAGCTACATAATATTGAAAATGTTCTTCTTCACTGTGTTAAATCCCTGTTGTCATCTGAAGGCAGCTGGACAGATATGTTGATAAATCTACAGCCTTCGATTACAATATCAATTATAATATGATTTACGACTTGTGATACGGTAGAATTTAAACTGAAAGCGTCAGATCGATGTGATCAAATAGGCCTAAACTGCTTCACCAACATTTTATATTATTTATTTCTGTTGTCATTGTATTATTTAACTGTAAAACCCCTCAGCATCTGTCTGTGGCTGCAGATCTGCGGTGCTGTGTGTTCATATTGTGATGTTTTGCACCTTCGAGACAACAATGTTATTTCCCTAAGAAAGATCTTTCCATTTGAGGAGATTGTTGTCATGCTTCATTGTGATTGGTACAACTGTTTCAGAGCTATGAGACCAGTGATGTGAGTGTATTTATTAATCACCATCCTCTGATTTATATTCTTCTCCACCAAGCCCTTTTGCACTTTGCATTGAACATGAAACAATATAACAATGCGTTTAGAGACACTCACACAGTCCGTGAGCCCAAGACCCACCGCTCTGTGCTTGTCATTGCACATTTAAATTGGGCCCTAAAAGTATTTTAGTCTTTTACTCTATCCAGTAAAAACTACATACATATTACTGTCATTTTAGTGATCAGGTAGCATCTTCTAAGTTAGTTGGTTACGTTGCAAAATCCTGTTCAACATGCTGTCAGAGAAGGAATTTGAATTTGAGTGGAGCTGAAACTGAATAATTTAATATACAAACAAAAGAACAAACACACATAGACACAGAACTGTTACATATTGATAGCAGGACACAGTCCAAAAGAGAGTTTGCCATTTGTATTGCAGTTTGATAACTTTCTCTCTCTCTGCTGGTTCATAGATGTTCTCTTTACCTATAGTGACAATGTATGAACTCAATTTTACATTCTGGATCTAGAAATCTGTCAAGAAATTCAACAGTTTACCATGTTTTCTCATATTCATTGACTAGTTTAGATACTGGAATATGTTACTCAAGTGTTTTTCTTATGTCTTATATTTTAAGTTTATAGGTCAGTTGCAGTTGGAAGATTAAAATGTAGGTGGTGACAAGAAGAGGAAAGTGAACATAATTGCCACTAATTCCTGCTGGTTGCACACTACATATAATGTACATGATATGTATGTAGTCTGATCTAGTTTTAAAGGGATGTGGGGACCATCTTCACAGTCCGAGGGTCTTCCTGTTTATATGGTTATTCTTTTAAGCATTAACATAAATTGAGGCATGAACTTTTTTCTCATGTTTACAAATTTTAAAACTTTCTTTGACAACATCACTGCAGCGGTAACGTTGCCAGTAATGCAACTGTAATCACAACAGCTTATGAGGAGGGGGAGGGGGGGTTAATATCCAGTAATTACTGTCTGTATACTGGGGCACAAAGGCAACTTCATGTTGAAGCTACAGCACTTCAAAAACTGTTTACTGTTCAGACATGATAGCATGTATAATTATCAGACGATTTGCCCCATGGAGAGGAAATGTCTCACCAAGCCAACTCAATGATAACGGATTATGTGCTACATGGTGAAAAAAACCAACATGGTGCTTAAACTGCACCGATTTTAGACATCAGAATTTGTTTTCTTATCATGAAGATTATGAAATACCAGTTTCATCAAGTGTTCTACGGCTCTAGAGGGAACTGTGGAAAGACTGAGAAAATTACCTGAGTCATATCAGTCCTGTATTAGGAGATTCACTGGGAGATTAGGCTGTAAATCTGAAAAAAAAAAAAAAAAAAAAACTTTCTCTGGCGGTGTAGTTGAGTTTTACCCTTTTTCTCCTTAGACATGTCATGTACAGTACTTGGATGGATTAGGGAGGTAGCCAATATGAAAAAGCCTAGTGTGATAGAAAACTATTAGTATTACTACCAGACTAAAACTGTATGTCATGTGGTGGTTTTAGACACTTTTTCATCAGATTTTGAAAAAGTGTAAGGGGCAAATGTAATGTTAACTTTTCCTCTGTCAGGAGTGTAGACACAATATGACGAGCAAAACCTTTGTTTTACTTGTAGTCCATCCATGTGAGTCATCCATGTATTTGTGTTAGTTGCTGTGCAGTTTTTAGCATTTTAAGTTCCTGTACCTGAGTGCATTATGCAGACTAGATAATGGCCTTCAAGTGCTCATTCATGCTAATAAAAACTGCTCAGCCAGCACATACACCAAAAAAGTTGTCTTGCCTCCCAGTTTACTTTTGTGTTGTGCACATTAGTGTCTCTCTGCCGCCAAACTGTTCCATGGACTTTACATTGAGATGGTAATATGCGTTAGCTTTTCTCAGCTCAGGGCAAGTTTCACAAATATTAAACCATCATAGGTTAAAATTCATAATACAACGAATAATAATTGATCATGTAGTTCAAGTGGTCCTGTCAACATTTTTACAGATGTTTCTTTTATAATGGTGGTCTATTGCAAAAACACTTTTTCAGCTGCAACTTTTAGTTGCAGAACCAAGATTGACCACTGGGACAAGTGAGAAACAAGCCTAAGTCACCATGTCCTCTACAGCTCTCCTACTGACCTGCGACAGGTTCTCCAGAAACATCTTCTTCCTTTCCTGGTTCTTTTCGTGTGGCTGGTAAACAGCATTGGTGCATTAAATTGTTCAACAAAGTACTTGGTAACTTTGTTTTGAAAAAAAGGTTTATTATTAAACTCCTTATGGACTACAGTGTGTTAGGGACTACTTACATCCCCCTACTAGATGGAAAAAGGCCTGGGTTAGGTTTAAGCACAAAAACCACTTGATTAGGGTGAGGGAAGGATCATGATTTGGGTTAAAATTACAATTTGAAATGTTGTTATTACTTTCTTAAAGTTAGGCAACCTTCGTCATCATGGCAACAGTAAATACCATTTTATTAAAAATTTGGGGTTGGAAATGGGAAGTGAACAGCGGTTTCCACTTTTGCCATCTAACTAATTATCCAGCCATTCACCTAACCCACCTCCTCCAAATAAAGGAGTCACCTTATATTGAACTGAATCACTTCCCCGGGTCATAATTACTACGGCTACAGATGGCGTCTGTCAGTCAAATATAACAATAGGTCGTACGACATATGGGGTCGTTTCTCTTGGGAGGACAGGCTCACTTAAATACAATGTGACTATGTGTGTGCAAAACAGTGATTTGGTGATATGCTTTTGTTCAGACTTGAGTGTGGTACAGTGAAAAGACATTGCATTCAAATGCTAGCATGAATTTATGTGCATTTATGGACTACATTTTGGATTATGGTATTAAATGCACATAAATGCTATTGTGAACATGTTTTTTGTGTCTTTTGGAAGGAAAACACATGCAAGTTTATGTATGCATGTTTGGACACTGTCTGAATATGAATATGGTTTTACATGCATGTCTGATTGCCTGCTACCGTTTCTGTGTATTCAAGAGGTGTTGAAACCGGCTATTAACATGACGTCACGTAATTCTAAGTAAACCGTTTCATTGTTTGAAGTTAAGATTAGGACAGAAAGAAGTGACTGAGAGTTAACTAATGTTTCTTCTCAGCAGAGAGAATGACAGAAAGAGGTAAGATGGATACAAAAGGGGAAAAAGAAAGGGAAGTAAGCTGGAAGGATATTAGCAATGGTGTTTGTTGTTAGTTCAGGCTATTTATCTGACTGGAGCCAAATGTAATCGGTGCTTCCCCTCCCCTTTCCCTTGTCTCTCTTATCAGTGTTTGATGCAATTAATTCTACTGGAGGGCCAGCTTGCCAACAGGAGATAATCTTGTGAGCGAACACCCAGGGAAATATACCATGACCCTGAAAGACTGACTGTGAGAGACAGAGATGGAACAATCAGAGGCGAAAAACGTAAAGACACGTGACAGGAAAGCTAGAAGTTGAGGAGAGAGGGGAGGAAGGAAATAAAGATAAGAGAGAGGAGGGAGATGCTGAGGAGAGGAGAGAGAGAGAGAGAGAGAGGCGGAGGAGGAGAAGAGACAAGGAACAGACTCCGAGATCTGATGGATAATTTTACATTTCATCCATGAGTAACCGACCGTTGTAAGCATCATGAACATGCAGCCTGGAGGGGCTGAAGCTGTTTGTGTGTATGTATGTGTTTAGTCTCTGTGTCATTGTTTGTTACAGACATTTTCTGATTATACTGGATATTTATGAAATGACATATTGTGGTCTTTTAAGTAACAACACATTTAAAGAGTTGTGTTTCTATCAAACTGATGAATGTAAGCACAATATTTACTGTCCTTTTAGTTCTGCTTTAGTCTCAACCAATCTCTGACAAAAATAGAATAACTGTCTCTTTAGCTAGATGCTCCACTTTCTCATCAAGTAATCACAAACTCTGTCTCCATAAACTGCTAAGTTGGATGATACTTCATGCTTGTTTCACCACAAGTGATCCCGTTCATATCACATATAGCCATTTGAATATTTATTCAAAAATATTGACTAATAAAGCTGTAAAGAAGAATTCTCCCTAAATCAATTTAATGTGGTTTTAACAAAAAACCATTGGCAATGCTACTTATGTGCACCTTATTGGATTGGATCAATAGTGTATATTTCATACACATCTTAATGTCATGATGAAAATAATAACAAAATGATCCAATACAGTAAGGAACAACATAAAGGAAGGCAAAATAAAACACAATAAAAGACACAGAATTCTAATTACTATACTTTTGTTGTGTTTCCAAATTGTTGCCCCTATTTTAGTAATCATAAATTTACAATGGTGAATTTACCAAGCCTATATATGTTCCTCTTTACATTGGACAGGGCAGGTAAAGGGAAGAAACACCAAAAAACATAAAGTACACTTCTTTATTTGTAATCAGTAACTGTCCTCACAGGAAAAAATGACAGGATTAGTCACTGAAGGCCTCCAACGGCTGTAGTAGTTATGAAACCATTATATAGCAACAATGAACACATAGAGAGGAGTTTAGGGTGGATGGATGATTCAACGAAACATTGGATAAACATTGGAGATCACTGTTCTTGTCCTGTTTCCAACCACACTTTTTAAAAACCATTTATACAATCATCCTGGGGAATGCGACAGTTCTGGGCTGCACAGACAATTGATGTATTTTGTCATTTAATTTGGTGGACTTGTGTAAACTATGAAATTCAGCATTGATGATATGAAATTACTGTATGTAAGAACATCTTAGGGTGCTTTTTTTCTTTGTCACATACATCATGTGGACTGGGAAAATGTCCACAACGGGGAGGATTTTCCTCATCTTATGTAATAATGTGGGACATTTGTTCCTTGTAACTATAGGAATATGATAACAAACACACCCCACATTGTTATTTTGTAGGCTGCTACGAAGTGGAATTAACATTCAAAAAGCATAAAGTCACATGTCACATGAATGAACAATAGGTTATGAAATGCCATAGACCTACTTTTTCTCATGTAGAGAGATAAAAAAAAAAAAAAAGGATGAGTCAACATTTACTCGGAATAAATATTCATCTCAGTGATAGAAGCTTCAGTTTTCATGGCCTTGCAAGCAAGCTCGGCTTATTTCTGTGTAGGTGGGTATGTGATGGTTTGCAGGGAGCCCTTCGCATCGGTTTGCTGTCGAGCTTTCAGTGCAACACACTCACACAAACTTGTTTTTCGTTGTGTGAGAATGTCCATGCAATTTTCTGTGTGTTGTGTAAAATTCTTCTTTGAATGGCTGCAGGCGCTGTATGTGATAGACATAACCATTATCTAACAGGCCCATTAAACTTCCTCGAGAGAACGACTTAAAGGTTGACATCACACATAGCGTTTGCTCTCAGACATCCAGTAGAATGGAGGTTTTCCTGGAGAGGCTGACAATTGAAAGTGAATATCATTACTATTTTCTTTTCTTGGAAGTATTACATAATGTATTTTACGCCTATGGCCAAGAACAATGTGGGATCCTCCTGAAATTGCCGAGATAAAATTAGACAGGCATGATGAGGGGAAAAGTGTGCAGACAGACTTCAATTTCTTACTTGAGAAAACATACATCAGGCCCCAGAAGATTACGCTAGCATGTTAGCAGTTAGCTCAGCAGCTACAGTGGTTCATCAACAAGCCCTGTGAGTTTTCACTATGCCACTGAGCTTCTAGCACCACCAATTTCTCAAGGGAACACAATCTGTACGTCTCAACAGGTCGTTTGTCCATACCTTCCAAAACTGTTACAAATAACTGTTAAAAAATAATGATGTTTTATGATGTGACAATGCTATGGTTCAGGTCTGATTACCACTTGGTTAGGTTTAGGGAAAGAAACATGCAGTGTGAGTTAAAGTTACTACTTCTTTAAGGTTATGTGGCTTGTTGTCATAGTTATAATAATAGCCATGCAGTTAAGGTTAAGGGATGATTGTAATAACCTTTTTTAAAAACCAGTCTTGACCTGCGGTTGAAAATATGAAATCGCTATCTCCCATGGCAAAGGACTTTTATTGACCCAAACATCCAACCTGACCTTCTCTGTATATTGGCATCATCTGATTTCCCCCTTTGCTCTGGTCATAATTACTACGGCTTCTAGGTGGCATCCGAAAGTACATGCAAGTCATTTGGGGCATTTACAACCTATTATGTTGTTTTTCTTGGGAGGACAGCCTTATACTCTTGAATATTTGACCAGCACAATAATTTGGTGCTCTGCGTTAGGGCTAATCATTTGGGGTTTCATCACCGGATGTTTTGATCCTGGCCCTGAATATATTTTGGTCCTGGTATTTTCATGTAACAGTGGAAAATCTGTATTGGTGGGATGGGGACTTACATAACGCTGCACATGACAGGACGCAGGCAGTCAGGCAGGAACGTTACAGTGAGCTGCTGCCTCCAGTTTCCGAGTTTTCTCCGCTTTTCAGCTCTGAGAAAGTTTGCTTGGCTTTGATTAGCAGAGGTGCACGCAAAGCTCTCCAAAATCACAAATCAACTTGAGTTTTGCCTTTTACTTCTGTATAGTATTTCTCATCTTGTCTATTGAAATGCCGGTCAAAATACAACTATTAATGTGATTCAGACAGGTCTATAACAGGTTAGATTAATGTGTGAATCTTACTAATTAATGTCGGTCACATCACTGAATATAATCTGTGAGGTTGCTGAAGAATCACTACTAACGTTCTGTTTGTTGCCAACAACTGGCTGTGTGTAGAATTCTTTCCTTTGAGTTTATGAAATACCTGCAGCGATCACACGGCAGGTCAAAGTGATATGTGCATCTCTAAATGAAGAGGCACGTGGCACAGCAGTGGTAACTTCTTTAACGATTTAAATTCCCCCAACAAGTCGGCTGGATCGGTTAGGATCTAACACCAATGTTCAACGTTCGTCTATACATCTGACAGGTCTGTTAAACACATTTCCAAGGTTTAGGCAGTGAGCGGCCCTTCTCAGTGTGAATCCTGAACTCCATCAGAGCTGTGAGGGCATTTTGATTTCAAGCAGGTTAAAGTCCAATCTCTGTCTCCTCTGTCCTGTCAAATTATCTTAGTTTTCAGTTTTGCTGCTTAGCTGCAATTTTTCTCAGTATTTGCTGTAGTGACATTACTGCACGCATGGAAATGTTTCCATATGCTGAACAAGTTTGTTGCCTGATTGGACAAATATCATTACACACACAAGTCGTATCAAGCCCCAGACAAAAATGGCTTAGCCTCAGATCTTTTCAAAACCTAACAACACCCCTGCTCTGCGTCCTTGTCATAGAGGACAGTGTATTGGAATCGGTTCTGGATAAATGCTGCAACTGTATACCCCATACTTAGTGACAGAATGAGCAATCTCCATAAAACAACAGATACAAAATTGCTGTTGGGCAAATTGCTTGTAACATAACAGTCATTTAGTAAATTGGCAAGATGGGAACATTGTCCTCTGTGCACATTAATATCATGTTTTGTTATGTCTTTTTAAATGTTCTCAAACGATATTTTGTAATGTGTGTGTGTTTTCTGCTGCTATGCAATCCCCGGTATCATGGAAACATGGTTATTAACACATGCATGCTCATAAGCCTGTTCTTTTGGGGTTGTGGATGAGTGTGAATGGGGTTGTCAGTCTCAGTGCAATCTTTTGTGCACATGTTTGTATGCCAGACGCATGCCGTGGTCTGTTTATCTGTACTTTTGTGTGTGTTTTCTCTCCCACTGGTGCTTTTGTCGGCATGTGTGCATTAGAGCCTGCCTATGAATGCCTCCCTCGCGTGGGAGTGTGTGTTTTGTGCGAATGTGTGTGTATGCGAGAAGGGTACGCTAACCTTTTCAGAGCTACATTGTCTCGGTGGGTTTTTAATTGTCCCTCGTCTTTATAAAGCACTTGACCTTCTCTGCTCTGTCTTAATGATTTGCTGCTACTGCAATGGCCTGCTCATTTAGGAACATCAGCGAGGAGGGCAGATGAGGAAAGGAGAAAGAAGAGAGACAGAAAGAGTAAGACACCGATTTGCTGCTGCTCAAACAGGCAGTTAATTTAGACACAGAAGTGGGAAGGAGGAGACATGAAACCTGTGGCAATATGAGTAAATATGTTTACAAAACTGTACACAAGCAGGAATGTGATCATGTATCTTGTAGTACCACTAAGCTTTTGGGAAAGGATATTCCACCCACTCATTGTTTCTTGACAGAGACCATCAGAAAACACATTAACTTAGGGAACTTGTTTCACACGGTTGTACTTGACTTTCAGAAAGTCAAGTGTGTGCTTGAGGGACTCGGATATTAAATAGTCTCTTCTATGTCAGTCCAAGTTGTGATTAAATATTTTCTGATTCTTTGATTTGATGTGGGACACTGTGGAAAGTGTCTAGGCCCATTATTAGCTCTGCTTTGTATCGGTGTACTGCAAATGTGTGCTGTCACATTAGATGTGTCTCTTAGACAGCAGATCCATAGTGATCCACTAAGATCTGACTGTGCAAAGGGAACTATAGGAATTGTCAAACATAAAACACTCCTGTAGACGATAACCACATAACTAAGCATTGATTATCACGCCTTCCCCAGCAGAAGAAGAACTAATATATGTGGTGGAGATGATAAACAAGTCAACACTACAGTATTATTACTAAAAATATATACTATTTACTAGTGTTGACAGTGTGTTGTAATTTGAGAACAAAAATCTATATGTATCTCTTTGAAAAATGTTTTCTGCTTTGTGTTTCTGAGCTTTGTGACTTTTTGCGACAAGGTTAGAATTAGTAGTTTATCCTATAATGTTGATAACATTTTGAAATGCTGACTTGGTTGGAGTCTGCGAAATAAATAGCAGTTTAGATTTTCTTGGATTAACAAAAATATGTTTAAAAAAAGTCCTGTTTTATATTTCCTCGAATTGTTCCTTAATACAAAAAGGCAATTGGAGGCAATATTCAAACAATCAATAATAGCAGAATCATGCAGAACACATCACATAATGTTATACATTCCTACTAATTTTTTGATTTGATTGACAGCTTGATTGATCAATTAAAAATCACCTTGCTTCAGGCCCTCTCGGATAAGAAAACCTTAGAATTATACTAAGCCTAATTAAAAGACAGGTGATGGCAGGTGCCACCTAGATAACCCTTAGTGACAGATATGAATTCAAACAACCAATCCTGTAACATTTAGATTAGGTGGCGGGTGAATGGCGCTGTCTGTCTGTCTTCTGGTCATGTAGATTCATGACAGCACAGCTTGACATTATCTGTTGTCACCATTTGTGGGTAAACCCATCATTCTTTTCAAATCTGAAATTGGTTTCTATATAAATGCTTAACTTTGATCGGTTGCAAAGGGTTTCAGTAATATATTCGTCAGTGGAAAAAGTGTTTTAGTTGACTTAATTTTACCACACCTTAAACATAACCATGATTTGTCAGTTTTTCAGCATTCCAACAAAGGCCTGTGAGTCTTTTCTTGCGGTGAGGGCAGTGTCACATTAGGTGATTTGAACATTTTGTGCACTTAGCATGTTGTCAGCAGTTTGCATAATCATGCTGATAGCATTTTACTCAGTGATGTTGGCAGGGTTCAGGCCCTCACTTGAAACACAAAGAGAAGGAGAAGGGAAACATTCATAATCCATATTCAGTGGCTGTTCATGAGTGATAATCACAGCTACTGGTGCAGGCATACTTATTCAGCCTCTCACAGAACGAACAGACTTTAAGGACCCATTGAACATCAACTGAATATGAATCAAGGATGTTTGTTTTGATCCAAAGCACCTCATCATACCTTGAGTGGATATGTTTTTTTTTGTGTGTGTGTGTTGACCACACTTGAGGAATAAACCTTAACCCTGCTAAAGCTGTCATTGCTAGTTTATTACTCTAGTGGCTCCACTTCATAGACAAATATTCCCCCTCACTGTAAGATATTTGGATAACCAAACTGGCAAAGAGAAACCGTCTTAAACACCCCCAAACTCCCAGATAATTACAAACAAAAACAAGGAAATAATTAAAATAGTGGGTCTTTTTATGCTAAATTAGAGAGATGACACAAAAGGGGAAAGAAGAGGAATATGCTGCATATTCAATCTAAGCTCATAGGTATCGGTATGCTTATTAAAATACAGCCTTTGACACAAGAGACAGACATGTATAACCTTATAAAGAATCTAGGCATCTAATGAATATGAAATGAGTAGTAATTTGTAGAATTTTATGGATGCTTTAATCCAAAGTGCCCTTAAAAGTAAGTGGTAGGGGCTTCTACAATAGTCTTAAAAGTAAGACAAGGGCAGCCCTGACCTCAACTCCTACGAATATATTAAATCAGAATTTAATAGAGAGGGGTTTATTGGAGGACAATTATGAAAAATGCGTTATATTTGTGTGTTAAGGATAAAGAGATCATGCAGAGCGTGAAAGGGATTTAAAGAACATTTGGTTTGACAGACTGTAAATGGAAGATAAGTCACACACATACACACACACACTGATACAAACACAAACACATACACACACCTTGCCTTTGTTAGGAACGTTTAGCAGTTATTATTATTAGGTAATGATATGCACACATCTGGCTAAATACTTTAAAGCAATGTCCCATAGCTGCTGATATCAACAGTTCTACACACCTGGGTAGAGCATATCATTACATTGCCCACCCCAGTGCAGCCATCTGCATTAGCATAGCATAATTTATCATAATATAATTTACATTTTCTATTAAATTAAACTTTTTGCAAACGATAACTTACATCATTAGTGTTTGCAGTAAGTGGTTTCTGTCTTGCAGCTCATTGTTACTGTAGTGTTTTAATTTAATCTTTTGTTTTCAAAAATATACACCTATTGTACAATTATTGATACTTCCTGAATTTTTTGCAAATTAAGTAAACCAAAGTTTGTAATCGTTTAATTTATTAAGTAATGCTGAAAATGAAGGAAGTGTATATCGAGTGGGAGGAGACCAATTAAAGAAAGACTCTTGTCTCAAGACGATACCATTATTTGAAACATCCACCAGTGAGAGCTCACTCTAATCTTCAATCTCTTTATCAAATCAAGATTTTTTTCCTCCCTTTTATTCTTCGACAGAACAATGTACAATAAAGTTTAAGCTTTTAAACACTTGATGAGCTGTAAACTCGCCGTGTGGCATTGTTTTCTGTTTTCTAGGAAGAGAGCAGTGTTGCCCAACACAGCGGTGAGTGCAGCAAGCACAGCTCATCTTGTGAAATTTGGCAGTAAAGTTGGGTAATCAGAATGGCCAACACATCAGGTAATTAACGGATTGAGTATTCTGTCCAAGAATATTTCCGTTCCAACCTTCAGAAGCTGAGCTGATGCTGAGACACTGTCTGTTTAACAACGTCGTGGAAATGACTTTGGGTTAATCATGTGCCAAGATGTAAGTTGTTGCAGCCAATATATTCATCCTACTCAGTTCTTGGCATCGGTGCTCATCTTTTTTTTTTTTCTTTGTTAATGCAGTCACTATAAATACCTGCAGGACTCTTTTGGCAAGGATGTGCCATAACTTAATTTGCATAAATGTCTCACTGAATAAATCAGTGAAACCCAGAGGTGGGAGCTTGTGTATCTGAAGAGCAAATGAAAACTGGGAGCTGCTCAAGCAGTGAGGGTCTTCGGAGCATTTCTGTGTAGCTATACAATAAGCTAATGTCCTGCTTAAACTCAATCTGTTGTCCACTAAAAAGTCTGTCAAATGGCCACTTAGATTGTGTGCTCAGAAGTGGCCACTCACTTACTTTTGTGTTTTGCTTGAAATTAGAAATTAACACCTATTTGAGTGAACACTCAAATTTGCAAATGTAATTTGGAGGCCCTTAAAAGACCACACACTGCTTTCATTAAACGGCAATGTTCAAACATAAGTGCATGAGGCGTTGCTAGGATACGGTTTTGAGATGTGCGGACCAGATGTTTCTGACACCTGATGCAGGTTCTTGCAGAAATTTTTTGCATGCTGATAGACACTCACTTGAGATTATCGATTCTGACCAGACTGAAGAATCACACTGATGCTGAACTGCAATTAAAGAATGAACTGGGTGGGAGTGAAATTATGGCTTGTATGTTATTACCACAGTTGTTTGTTTTTTTTAAAATCATCCATATGGGTAATTTGTGTGGGCTACAATTTGATGCAAGGTCCATTCAGTAAAAGCTTATACATTCTCAATACTTTTTTTCCAAGTATGTTTTGGGCAGGCAGTACAGAGGTGAACTAAGTGTGGAGCAACTTGCAGCAGAAGTCCAAGGCTGGACTTGAACTGGCGACATTGCAATTACATGGTCAACATTTAAACCCACAGGCCACAAAGAGACCCTGGAGACACTGGCTGGTTCTGATGTTGTTCTATTCTTCCCCTTTTTTGTGTGTAAAGTTCATTTAAACGCGATATACATGCATGAACTATTGTGTGCATAAAGTGTAATCACATCACATCTATATGACAAAAAGGGGGCAGGGGTGTGCACATACTTTTGTTCTGTGGCTGTTTTCCATAGTTTCCTTCAGGCCAATCCAGTTAAGGGAAATTTTAATGCTACCACATACAATCAGAGTATATAAAGTGTACTTCCAACTGAATAGACCTCAATAGAGTAATAGATCTGACACCTTTACGGATTATTTGAAACACAGACTGCAAGTCAGGCCAATATAATTTTGTGTGTAGTTTGGAAGACAAAAGACTGAGCGTGGGGTCACAGCTATGAGTGTAAGCATGTGTGAAACTCGAGCCTTAATTGGCAGGTGTAGACAGCTGTATTAATTAAAAGAGAGGCATATCTTCTTCTCCAGATCCAAGTGAAGCAGCCGACTGCAAAACATGACTGAAAATCACCTGATGTAGAGACCCTATATTAGTATTTCGCTGTGAGGAAATTGGGGTGTGGATTTAATTATAATATTTGAGCGTTAATTGTAAAAATTTCTAAAAGTTAATGACTTTTTTGATAAGGAGGTTAAAGCATTTCAGCCCCATGAAATCAGTAAGATCCTTATTCATGAGTTAAGTTTTAGGTCAGAGCTGTTTGTTTTTTGGGTTTGTTGCTTTGGAGAATCTTTTCAAAGGCTTAAACAATAAATAAACCTGTACTTTTAGAAAAATGCCTTTTCTTTTTTTGTTTGACGGATAAAAACTCAGGTTGGATTCCTAATTTTTCCATATTTAAGTAAGAGATAATTCCTCACACATCTGTATAATTACAAAATTGTACTGGCAGGAAAAGGTCTGCGTCTTTGAGTGTACTTATTTATGAATATCTGACTGACTGACTGACTGTGTGTCTGTAAGTGTTCTGTCTTTATAGGTCAAGCACCACTCAGATATCTAAGTCATTTTTGCGTTCTTGTGGCCCAGTTACCTTGACTACAGTGCAATTTAGACCGCCCTCCTACGGAATGGTTTTTCATGGGAAAATATGTCATTTAAAAGCAGACATACAGAGAGGAGGCAGATGTTTTTTAAATGGTGGATATCATGTTTGGGAGCAAAAGTTTTCAAATACAGTACACCCCTCTGACCTATACCAATATTCTGGTAAATTGAAGGCACCATTTCTCTAACCAGATGATCTTTGCAGCAGGGACTCTGTCATTTTGCTGGCCTTGTCACAGAAAAAAAGGGTCTGAAAACAAAGACAGACGGGTGAGGCGGGAGCAAGACTGATATATTGGGACTCTCCAGTGCACCCAGAGGGACCATTAGGAGCACATCAGCCTTACAGAGTGCATCCTCACTGGCTAATAGGCTGTTTTCACACTCACATTATGGAATAATAGGTGTAGTTGTAGCAAGACATCAGCAGTATTTTTCCAGAAGTGGCTCGCAGCAATTCTACAGTGCCGACCAAGACTGGAAACCGGCCCTTAAGCATGGCACTTATACCAGCTATAAATTAGAGATGACTCAATATGTTGACCCCCCGGCAGAATGTAATGGGTTGGAGGTCTATTAAAGAGAAGGTCTTGTGTCCTTCAAGGAACTGATCCCAGCCAGATTAAGTTTAAACATGATCTAACTGTAGATTTAACATTTAGACAACCCAACTTCAGATTAAAACATTTCATCAAATTGTAAAATAAAATGTAGAAAATAAATGTTTGTTCACTTTATTGAAGTTATAGTAATATTATTCATATGAAAATTAAAATGGGACACTCTGCCCGACACCACTTTCTCTGCAGTACTTACTTATCTCGCTTAATGACTCATTATTGATTGTCCCTAAATTTACATCCTTCTTAGCAATTATTGATGAGAACTGAGACTCAATAAAGATTCAGACTATGTTTCCAGCTATTGATTTAATAAAGGACTATATGAAGGTGAACAGCCATATTCTATAACACCAGTCACCACTGACAGAATATGAACACTACATTACTGGATTGATGCCTGCCAGTAATCTCATAATGGCATGAATCAATGCAGCTATCAGATTTGTGCTTCTCCTGGCTGCCATGATAAATGTCACCAGCCAGGAGACATACTGAGTAGGCCGAAACCTGATTATGTTTGTAGAAAAAAAAAAAAAAAAAAAAAAAGATTATGGTCTTGAGTGAGTGGGTGCGTTGCAGTAATGAGGTTAAGATCTTGTATATGTGTACGTGGTTTTGCATGATGTATGCATGTATAAAGATTTATGTCTGTGTGTGATTTTGCCCTCTGTGCATAAATCTGTGTAACTTTTCTCTGGAAAGTGTATGCGTGTGTAATCATGCTGTACTTTTCATGTGCATGGGTTTGATATACTGTGTATGTTTGTGTGTAACATAGGTTTATTGCCGTATGCGTGGGAAAATACAGGTTTTAAAGGACTGTAAGAATTATGAAACAATTTACTCCCCGGCCACAGCTCACTGAGCTCACCGGTGTTTAGTAAACACATTTGGTAAAAAAAAAGTTGGTGGTTTGCAGGTCGGGTCAGGTTTGGGTGGTTGATTAATGCATATTTTTTGCGGGTTGGGTGGTGCAAATTGGCTCTCACTGGCCAGCGGCCACAGTGCAACAGGAGCCTCTGTGTGTGTGTGATTGTGTGTGAGTGTGCGCACCTACAGTGGGGGGTGATAGGGGCTGACTGACTGGGAGTGAGATGCTTTGCAGAAACACAGTGCAAAACACAATATTAGAGATCTTTTATGTTATTATGAGAAGTGTGAGCGAGGAAAAAGACGGCTCAGCTGCGCTCTTCGTTAGCGAGAACTCATCAAGCCACTCTTGAAAAAGGACAATCTAGACACATCACTAATGAACAAATATAAGCCCATATCAAACCTCACATTTTTAAGTAAAATCACTGAAAAAGCTGTTTTTCAACAGCTGAACAACTTCTTTGCACTAAACAACTGTTTTGGAGGTATGCAGATGTCTGCACAGAGCCTACGCGTACACCTACTGATGACGAAATTTACGTTACACAGACCCTAGCGGACCTCCACGGACCCAGAAAGTATAATTGCAGCTCAGACCTGCAGTCGACACAGTTGACCACAACCTATTACTTGACTGGAAAATTGGATGGGACTTTCTGGCACAGTACTAAACTGGTTTGAGTCCTACTTAAAAGACAGGGACTACTTTGTGTGTATAGGCTCCATTCTGGGGCCTCGTCTGTTTAACATCTAAATGCTCCCACCAGCCTCTAAGATTGTCTCTAAGATTTGGAAAAACTTGTCCACACATTTATCTCTAGTAGACAACGTAACGGTAACGGTGTCTTCACAGGTCTCCCAAAGAAATCGATCAGGGTAAGGGTTAGGGTTGATTCAGAACGCTGCTGCTCGAGTCCTCATTAAGACCAAGAAAGTGGATCACATCACTCCAGTGCACAGGTCTGTACACTGGCTTCCTGTCTGACAAATAATTGATTTTAAAATACTACTTATGGTTTATAAAACAGTGAATGGTTTAGGGCCAAAATAAATTTCTGATCTCCTGCTACATTATGAACCATCCAGACCTCAGGTGGTCTGGGACAGGTCTGCTTTCTGTTACTAGAATCAGTACTAAACATGAAGAAGCAGTTTTTATGCACCACATATCTGGAACAAACTCCCAGAAAACCACAGGTCTGCTGCAACACTCAGTTCTTTTAAAATCAAGGCTGAAGACTTTTCTATTTGTTGCTGCCTTTTTTTAATCATATTTGAGGGTTTTGATTAATATCTTACACTGCACTGTAACTTCTACTCTTCTGTCTTATTCTCTTTTAACTTATTTTTATTTCCATCACTTTTTAATTGTATTTAAATGTCTTTTTGTATTGACTTGTGTTGCTTTTACATTATGTCTTGATGCCTGTTATGTTTTATGTAAAGCACTTTGAATTGCCTCGATGTTGAAATGTGCTACATAAATAAACTCGCCTTGCTTTGCCTTAAACCGCTAAAAGAATGAGTTGATTACTGTTTTCTGTTTATTTTCTAATAATGCTACCAAATTAACATTTGCAATTAACTCGTTGAAATTATGTTTCATTATGATAAGTAATACAATTGCAGTGGGAAAAATACACAACTGATTACTGAGAGACCCCTGAGCAGATGGAAATGAATACTGTTTTTCACCAAGTTGCTTGTAGTGTGCACCAGCAGTTACAATACAGAATAAAAATGAGCAGGCTTAGTATTGTATACATGTGCAGTTCACCTCCTTCTCCCTTGCTGGCTCTCTGATTTTTTCCATACTGTCTCTGTCTGATTCCCTCCTTCCCCAGTGGGATTCCCCCCATGTTGGGGTGGTCCTGTGTTTAATCCCCAGCCTTTCTTTGAAGTATGCCCAACTTTCTCCTCTGTTCCCCTCTTCGCTTTTCTCCCTTCCATATTTCCTCCACTTCCTATCCTCACCTCTCTTTTCTTCTCTGCCCCTTCCTCTCATCCTCCACCCTCTTCTCTTTTTTCCCTTTCCTCTGCCGTTATCACCTCTCAGACTGCCTTCTCATGCCTTCCTTTCTATTTCTCCCCTCATCTCCTCACCTCCCCTCCTCCTCCTCTTCTTCCCATGTAGCCGCCCAGCTCGCCGCTATGCTGTGTACCCATGCATCACCGTGACCACCCTGCCTGCACCCGCTGTTAAACTATTCCTGAGAGAGCTCACCTGTGAATGTAGGGCTCTGTTGAGAAGAAAGGAGAAGTGTGTAGAGAGTAATGGAAAAACAAGTTCTATCCCCCTTAACAGCTGGAAATGACCAGATATTGCGTTTTGTGAAAATGTAGTGTGCAGAAGCATAGCACCCTATACATTGTTGTGTGTGAATCTATATAAATTCTCTTTTGTGAATGGTATGTTGCAGCTTGTGAGTAATTGTATCAAACTGAGAAAGAAATCACAAAGAGGTGCAGGGCAGAATTGCAGGAGAAAGCACAAGAAAGGGATGAAAAGTAGAAAAGTTCTACAGTCAGGTTGGTTTCTTACTTTAAATAAGAATATGTTCTTAGCTCAACTCCAGTGGAGAAGATGCAAAAGCCAGGTGCTTGATGTCACATCAGATTTTTGTCCTATTTATTTTAATAGTTACCTCTTACTGTCGCTGCCAGTGTGTAGTGTTGCCAAATCCAGCTTCCACCTCCCCGAGGTAACTGATGATGTAGGCTAAATATTGAAGGATAAGGATTCTAGCATAAATGTGAAATGTTACATATGCTATATATAGACTTGTATGGACATTAGGGACATTAGGGATGTGCAGAGGGCCCGGTATTTGTATTTGTATCTGTATTTGTTGAGGCAGCAAAATTATTTGTATCTGTGTTTGTATTTGAATAAAAGTGGAAACAAGCTTTTTATACAAGTTTTTATGACACTTTTAATTTTAGAAAATTAAAGTGTTACAATAAGTGTTCATGAATAAACTACCTTACAAAGGAGGTCCCCACACCAGGTTTTGAACTGGAGTCTCCCAGATCATAGACGACTGTGCTGATTACGGAGCTAAAACTTTGCTTATCGCCTCATTGCAGACAGACCTCTACCTATTTATACACCCATAACACAGAGACAGCACACTATGTAACATGTAGGGAGGAACTTCAAAGGCAATTATTGCTTTGCACTTGTCATTTATTGCCTATTTTTATTTATTTTTGGGAACACCCCCAACAAATAATTTTTAAAATATTTGTATGAAACAAATATTCGTATAAAACCCACTATTTGTGCTTTGCCGAATAATGTATTTGTATTCGGGCACACCCCTAATGGACATACAGTATGTTACATACTGTGCCATACAGAGCCTGTGGCCAGGTGCACTGCTATGTGCATGGAGTCTAACAAGCAGACCAGTAGTGCTCTAGATGCTGAGGCAGCATCTATATGTGTTATTCTCAGTATCTGTAACACATGGTGCTGTCTAACTAATGCTGGATTTTGCTGTGAGCCAAATGAGCTGAGTCTAATGAGTTAAAATTAGAAATGTCATCTCACAGCAACATGATGGATGCAAGGACCATGCAGCGGATGCATATTTACCGCTGCGAGTAAATACATGTGTTGAAAGTAGTCACCTAGCAGTTTTTTGAGGTACATACTTAAGGCTACCCAAAGGCAGAAAGGCTACCTGCTCCCAAGATACCTGATTCTGCAGGAATGTCTCATTTATCATCTTATTTTTAATTTAAAAAGATGTACTGTTCCAAGTTTTCCAAGTGCCGAGAACCCTGCATGCTTTCCAAAGTATTTTGACTAACGGATCATGGGTTTTAGTCAAAGATGCAAGGTGGTATAGCAATAGTCTGAAACACTGGAATACATAAGAATACAAATAAATAGAAAATGAATTCATACAAAGATTAATACAAAACCAATCCACTTAAAAAATACAACTCAAGTGCAAAGTTAAAGTACAGTCTGTCAAAATATAATGTATATGTACATGAAAGGCAGTTAAGTCGGTGGGAGAAAAATCAATCAAATCATGCATTTTTAAATAGAAATATTGAACAATAACTAAAATACCTATGCTGGATCTATCTTAGCATGTCTACCTTTGTGATTTCTTTTATTGCCATCTTACTGAAAATGGAAAGAGAAGTTTTCAGAGTTTAGCAGTATAACACCTGCTCTTGTAATGCAAATTAGGTTCTGACATTTCTTTTACTGAAACTTGGTAAAATGTTAGTGTGATGGAGCAGATGGAAAGATGTGTTGATAAAACTGATCACGTCATACCTGAAGTAAATTAATTTATACCTCAGACGGCATGTTTCACATATAACAGCTGCGGTTGTAGTATGTGCTATAAAAATAGTCTGTATTGCTTAAAACCATCTGCTTGTGCTTTTGTCTTTAAGACATTTATCAGAGTTGAAAGACTGATAAGGGAGCGACAGCTATGACCTTCGAGCAACGGGTGTAGCGAACCTAGCACTTTTGCTAGCATGTTAATCTGCTAGCATGTTTACTGTTTTATCAGCTGTCCACTGTTAGACTAAGATACCTGTTCTTACTCGGCAATGTTGTTTAGTGTGTTTTTACTTGGAAAATTATAATGGACACATTTCAGGAACTGAAATGCTTTTTTAGTGGCAGTGAGATGTGCCATTTTCATTATTTAATATTTCTCTAGCCAGATATTGTCAGCACTGAACTGCTGCTTTTGGCTGTCAGTTTCTCATGTGACTCTTGCCCTGCAGGTTGTAGGAGAGTCTCCTGTTTGGCAGTGATATATATAACATCTAACTACTTCTCTTTCACTGAACATAAGGTTGTTTTATGCCATTTGAAGAAGAAATCAATGATTTTTGGTTTGGGGTTTTTTGAGGGGTTTTTTTAGTAAGTACAGTCCCAATGTTTACAGAGCTAGAGTGGATGAACCAGGATATATCTACAGTACTTACAACAGGCAACACTTAAATGCTCAACTGAGGCTCCTGCAATGGACCTCTCTCCTGCTCTGATCCTCCGATTTGTAAGAACAACATTCCTACATATAACCAATTTCCTGATTTAATGATGGAGAAATAATCCTTAAAAACAACTTATAGAAACCACCACACCATGTGAAATGACAACTGTATGACAGACATAAATTCTTCATATCTCCTTTCTACTCCTGAGAATTGATTTTCCCATCCTGTCTGACTCCAGAAAACACAATGTACTGTACTCGCCTGACTGTCCCAAAGGAATCCTGCAGGACCCATGTGATTACACATCCGATGTCTTACTCCTCTGAACACACAGGACCACAATGTGACATCTAACACTGCATGCTTCTGAGTTGTAATATACCTATAGTCTTTTTTTTCATTGAAAATGAAATACTACAGCTAAATATAAAGCTGCTATGATTGACAATTGTGCAATAACATATTCACTGTCAGTCAGTACTCTCATTTACAACATTTTTACATGCCGAGATCCTTCAATTAATGTACCTTAAGTATTAGGTTTAATTGAATCTATTAACATAAAAATGTATTTGATTTTATTTATGTATAATTTATGTTATGATTGTGAAGCATGCAGACACATACAATGTGTGGATTACACATATATACTACAAAACATCCTGCATTGTAGGCAGGCTGTTACCAGTATGTTTTACACCACCTGCTGGGTGACAGATAGCAGGGGTCCTTCGATATTTCCACTGAAAGACTTCTTCTGAGTAAAGGTAGTCTAAGCTTAATAAAGTGTACAAAAGTTGTCGAGTGTCAAAGTCAAGTTAGGTCAATGAGAAATGCCTTCTAGCCAATGGAGAAATACTTGGAACTTACTGGATCAAAGTGGAAGAGGAGACAACAAAGGGTTTTAAAAAAAGAGAAGTTGGAGAGAGAAGAAAAGTCACAGAAGATGAGGGCCCAAAGTTGGTTGAGAGAAGAAGTAGAGCAAGGAAAGGGGAAAAAAAACAGAGAGGGAAGGGTGATGAAGATAGACGAGGAGATAAGAAAGGAGGTGAGAAGATGAGAGGGAAAATAGAGGAGAGGAAAGGTAGATTGCATAGGAGAGGAGAAGAGATGGCTCGACTTCAAAGAAGCAGCAGATTCAAAAGTGGACCGCCTTTTCATGGAGAGACCGCCTACTGAGAGAAGGATTGAGAGAGACAGTAAGGGAGAAATGGAGAGAAATTAAGAAAGAGGGGCAGGAGGGTGCAGAGGAATAGGGAGTCACGGGCAGGTTGAGGCAAATAGAGGCAGAGAGAAACATGGAGGGGGAGCATCAAAGGACCAGCAGAGGTCATCTGAATATGTATTTCCAAAACAATTTTGACAACTTTGAGTCAGCTTTGTCTTTCGGTGATGACCCCAGAGTCATGCATGCAACTGCACATCATTTCCTATTTGTTTCCCTGATGCAGAAAGTCAGACAGAATATTTTACTCTCATAGACAAGCATGAGGGATTCTCGTTTTCCCAAATCAGAATGCCATATATTCATAATTGATCTGCATTATCATGAACATAATGCATTTTAACATCAGATATTTTATTTATTGCACAGTTAAATGCTGTTATATAGACATATACTGTACTAGCAAGTAAAATGGTTATTACTTGTTGAGGTGCGCTCAGACTGAACACGATGCTGACTTTACAGGTCTCTCAGCTGCAAACCAAATTAATAGAAAGATGCAAGTGGATGCAAAAATATTCAAGTTCGACCCAGTCCATGCAAATTGATACAAGGACACATCCGTGCCAGTTGTAAACGTTTCACTTAGAGCAAAACATTTTGCACTTTATCTAGAAGCTGTATGACTTCATCTCACAAATGTACACAGACAGGAGAAAAAAGGGGAGATGTGCTGAATAAATAGAAACCGCCAAAACACTCTTACAGTAAAATTTGTGAAGTACTACAAAAATGCTTTGCAAATGCATTTGCTCTGTGTTGAATCTGACCAGAGATCATAAGGAATGTAACCACGCACAGATTAGTGAAAGATGGTCCTGTTTTTCCTTTGAAGACGGATATTCTGATATAAACTGTATTGAACTGTATACTACTTTGTATGAAACTGATATTTTACAGTGACTTTAGATCTTAATGGTGGATTAAAAATCCCCCAAAAAGGAGAATAATGTCAATTTCATCTGACAAATAACAAATTATGATACTTAGTTTTCAATGTGTAGTTTTGTGTGTCAAACTACATATTAGCCAATTGGGTTGTTTCTTTAAAAACTCCATAATGAGCACATTTCCAGAACACTACCAAATTACATAACACTTTCAAAGTTATGTCCCAAGAATTAATAGATGCACATCAGCTACTTTTAGGAAATCACTGAAAAACCTAAAATGCTAATATTTCCTTTGACACACAAAACTACACATTGAAAACTAAGTTTTTAATGTTAGAGTCTAATTTATTAAGAATTTACTTACACTTTTATTTTTTGTTATAATTTGTACCAAATTGCACCACCCTCTCTGCAAAATGCCTTAAAAATGAACTGTTAAATACTTCCAAATTACTCTATATAAAATGAAGGGACCTGTAAAATAAACTGTTATAAACATTTACATAAACTATCCTGAACTTGCAACTTTGTCTCTTAAAAATTAAAGTATATCTCATTTGCATCACCTAATATGTGAAGGAGAAAATGTAATGCTGTTCACATTAAATTTATTTGTAAAATATACATCTTTTTTTTCATTTGTTTCCTACAAAATCAACAAAGAAAAATTACATTAGGGCTGGTAATGTGTGTTTAGGCAACTGAATCACTTGATTAAGATAAATTGCTGGCATCCACTTTGTTTGTGAAATTCCATGTCTCAGGTTAACGGTCTGTAACTTAAGATGCTGAACAATCTTCCCGGTAAAGTGAAAGAAAAAGTAAATTAGAAACAGAGCATAGAAAATATTAAGCATGAGGTAGGAATAATTCAACAGTATAAATGACAAATTTCAGCATCAGTGGTTTGACAGGTTGTTTGGAGGTTCAATCCGGGTTGACGCAGCCTGCCTTGTGGGCATCTGATAGGTGAATTAATTCAGGCCAGTTAACCATCTCCACTGTCCAGCACATCACATAAACAAGACCCTGCTGTATCATTAACATCAGGGTTCAGGTTTTTGAGTGTATGTGTGAGCTTTTCTGGGGAGTTTAAATCTGTCTTCTACCCATAGTTACCATTGTGTGTTTGTATAATTTACTACTCTCTCACTTGTAGTTGTCACTTTGTGTGCAGGTATATGTATGCTGGTACATTATGTATGTGTGTCAAAACACCTATTTCACTCACCCAAAGAATTGGAAAGGACCACAACAGTGTTTGTGTGTGTGTGTGTGTGTGTGCCCGTGTATGCTCACATTACCTTAACTGTCCAGTTCCCAGGGTACTTGTAATACAGCCACAGTGCATTTATTGCCTCTGCTCCTATTAGAGAAGAGCAGAAAAGGGATTTGGTCACCACCTCTTATGAAATCCACACTAAAAGCTTCCTGCAAACCACAAGAAACAGTCTTAATTATCTCTCTTCCTCCTTTGCTCTATTGCTCTGCGCCCCCTTTATTTACCTATTGAAATAAAAAAAAGAAATCAGAGCTACATGTGTATTTAAGTGCACTTAAAATCATTTGGCAGTGGCCTTGTTATGTTTGCAGATGAAAAAACTGAATAGAAAATAACATAACTTCAAACAGGGAATAGAGGAACCACTTTAAACGGCATGTTTGACTGGTGGCTGCTCAACTGTTGCCTCACCTGTGAACACTTTGTTTCAAAGTGTTCAAATTTAGGATTTTTCAAAGAAGAGCCTGTCACCGGAGGAAGAACAGACTACAGTTGCTGTTCAGATCAGGTCAGATAGATCTGTGGCATGCACAAGTCAAATTATCTTTATTCAACCATATGTTAAATGTGGACTAATTGAGCACTTTCAAGTATAATTTTTGTGACCCCAGTGTCACTCTAGTGTGACCTTAATGAACTCTTACCATAACTCCATGCATGGTGGTGCCCTTTTTTTTTTTTTTTGCCGGCGCCCCTTATGGTGTCTTAAGACGAAGCAGATTTCATCCTACTTTGTTCATGTAAATATGAAGCTTTTAGAAGTTTTTCATCTTTCAATGTTTATTTACTTAAACAGCCAATGTATCTGTTAAGGTGTTGGCAGCTAACTATAGTATATGTGTGTATAATCTCATAACTTACAAGGATCTGGATCCTACAGCTTTTGGATAAGTGCAGTTTATTACTCAACTTTTTCCACGTCTGCACAGGCGTCTTTATGTCTTTGGCATCTACTTGCATCTTCGCTTTGACTCCTCATGCAATTGCACGACTTGTAGAGCGCACCTGCAGTGAGTCCTGCATGCCACAGTGCACGATGGTTGAGTTTTTTTTGTCAGAAAAGCTACGGCAGTTGAACACATCAAACAGTTAGTGAACACTTCACACTTTGAAGTCGACATTTTGTTCAGGAGTAAACAGCAAGTGATTTTGAAGGGGATACCAAGAGGTGCTTCTTAACTATACCAGATGCACACACACACTTGTTGTTGTGTAAAAGAAGCATTTTGAGTACAGCGTGGTCTGCACAACAGCACGGCCACAGCCATAACAAAGTGAGGGCTATCACATTTAAACCCACATGATCACGTATTGTTACATTTAATGAAAAGAGGGCTCTCTAACCTGCATGATGCAAAAGTATTTCTTGAAATGTGAGTCCATTAAAATCACTACCTGTCCTCTATGGAGCTTGCTGTGCTGATTTTTGTAGGTGTGTGTGTGTAACTCCCTAAAGTAGGTTTCACACCCACTGGAATTGTACTCAACCATCAAACAACAATGTTTTAAAACCCTCAACACCCACTAAAGTCTACTTAAAGCTGCCTGTAAACCTCACAAGTCCTGTCTCTCATTCACAGTGCTCTTTCTCTCCCCTCCTCTGATTCTTCCCTCTCATCACCCTCTATGCTGTCGCTCTTCCTCTTTCTTTTATTTCACACTCTCTTAATCTTTCTCTCTGTCTTATTATCCATGTTAGTTATCTTTTCATCAAGCCTTTCTCTACACCTATTTCTCACATCTGTCCCTTCTCTCTCTTTGTGTGACCCTGAAACTTGTGCCTAATGAGCTCTGTCTCAGTGTGTGCGTACATTTGAGATTGTATCTGTTTTATAGTGTGTTGTGAAGTGGAAGCTAATGATATGGTAATTAGTGACAATGTCTTAGCTATTATAATGCGCAGTCTTTCAGATGACACAATCAGCTATTTTTTCAGTAGAGTGAGACAATTTATTAAGGCTCAAATATAATCTGACAGTAGGGTATCAATTCCCCATTTCCCACAACTGAGCACACACACACACACACACACACACACACACACACACACACACACACAGGTTTACTTAAGTCTTAAGGGGTACATTCATTTCCTGGAGGCTCACTCCAACCCTAACCATAACCACTACTTGCCTAACCATAACCCTAACCTTAACCTTAACCACTGACCCAAAAATCAGTGTTTTACCAACAGGGCACACAGTTTTTGTCCCCAGTTGCACAAGTTGTCCCCAGTCAACTAGGGGCTGGTTTCACAAAGATAGACTTTGACTATGGCTTAGATATAACAGATAGTCAGACTTCATATAGACGTCTAAATTCATCCTTTGCACAAAGCAGTTTAGTTCTTGACTATCTTAAGTAGGACTACGGTACAATGAATTCTGGGTAAATTAAGACCTTTTTCAAAACAAAAAAATGGCCAACAAGTGACCGCATCCAACTGTTCAGCTCCGTTTACTCCAGCAGAAAATATATGTCTTTTGGAGGAATTCAACAGTTCAAAGGACATTTTACTTGGATAATTTTGTGACACTCAAAGAAAGAAATGTTTTCCTCTTTTTTTGGGGGGGTGCTACTGGTCAGTTGGTGTCACTGATTGTTACCATGGTAACATGGGCCTTAGGCCTGAGTTAGCCTGGGGGTAAGATACCTAATTAATTGTCTTAAAATTAGTCAAAATACCTTTGTGAAACTGGCCCCTAGTCTTAAGTCTGGTGTGTGTCTCTGAAAGTGACTTACTTAAGTCATGCTCAGTATTGCAGGACCACATGACATCAACTATCCAAAAAACCCCCAAAAATTCCCCATACGCAATCTTTGCAAAATGAATAGCCGTGAATCAATGAATACATTTTGTGTCACAAACATCCCGAAATTACTCTCGGGATTATCATAATTTGATCCATCAGGTCCAAGAAAATTTGAAAGGTCTTGAAGAGCTGTGTCAGTAAATTATTTTCATGCCACTGATGTGCGCACACAGCCAGCAGGATGTCAGCCTGCTCAGTTGAGAAAAGAAGAGGAAGGAAGAAGCTGTACAAGAATGTATGCTTTATGAGCCCAAAAACATGGGAACTCAAGCAAGCCTGAAAAACCTTTTTGTTCCTACTGAGCAACTTTTATTCGGAATGAATGGGGTGCCATCTTGGAACTCAATGCCCAGTTGTAATACATCCATGATTTATAGTATTACGTCTCAGAGATGGCAGAAATTCTGTTTTATGTTATGTTTTTTTCTTAAAATCCTGAAGCAAGATGATGGAAGATCTGAACATTTTTATTGTTATCATTCAACACCTGTAACTCTCATGAATCAAAACCTCATGGAAAATATAGCTGTCAAACTGCTACGGTCTTGTAAAAGCCATGTCCATATAAAATTTAAAACAGACCTTCATTTTAACAATTTGTTTCAGTGCAGTATATGGACAACCTGGATGCAGACCCAAACCCTGAACTGGCTTGTGGAAGTTCATGTTTTTTATAAAGTCAACTAGAGGAATCTACCCGTGCTCATATAAATACGGTTAAAATGCATGACCTTTATTATAGCTTAAGAAGACACAGTTAAATTTTCGCTTACAAAGACTGTATAGTGCAGAAAGAATCAGTATAGTTGGTTGAAACAGCTGACTTAATAGGTTTTGGACACAATGTCAAGCACATAGTACAAATCAAACTAGAAGACAATGCCTTACTTTCACAATGTTGATTGTAAAGACAGGTTTTTCCTGAGTTGTTTCCAAAAAGGACAAAGGTAGAAATATTGACTTGACATTTTTGGATTTGATAATTACCCTTTACATTATCATCTACGCTGGCAGCTGAAATATACAGTCAGATACACAGCTGAAGTCTCCCCCCTCCCCCCCACCTCTCCATTTCTCTCTGTTCACTCTGGAAGACAGAGAAAGAGGAAGAGGTCAGTAGCAGTGTTTCTTCTCTTCCTCTTGTCTTCCAACTGACCTGTCTGATGGGAGTTGACAGTAGATCACAGCCTGCAAGTACAAAAAAAAAATGAAGGAAAGGGTAGAGGACGACGGTGCTGGTGCTGGGGTTTAGAGATAGACAGTAGCTGTTGGAGGAGAGGTTTTCTCACAAGGAGGGAACCGTTCAATCCCTGCTGGGCCAGCAGATTACAGAAAACGGGGGAGTGGGGGAGGATGGATGGATAAGGGTGCAGAGTATGACAGGACATCCCGGCTATTATCTCTGCCCTGCCTTCCCTGATGGAATAAAGGAAGAAAGAAAGGGTAGGCAAAGATGAAAAAAAAAGGTAAAGATGTTTTAGGAATGTTGGGGCCTGAAGCCCAGCTCTTTCTTTCTGTCAAGGTAGAATTTTTGATGGAGACAGACAGATTTTAAAGGTTTTCAGTGTCTGAGGTAGGTCTGTTCCTCTGCGTCTTATAGCCCGGGGCAATTTGAGCAATGAGAGAACACAGTGTTTCACCATGTTTTTTTGGCACAAATCATGAATGCGTTTGCTTTTCCAAGTTAAGATTTAAGATTTAGTAATTTAACTGTCCCAAAATAAGGCTAAACATCCCATTTACACTTTTGTCACATCAATTGAGTTTGGGCAAGGCAGTAATGTGGCTCAAGAAATCTGTAAGAAGTTTATAGTCATGGCAGATTTTAATGGCAGTCATTTAAATCCAATAAACCCTAGACTGATGTGTAATTAGTGTAGATGTGTAATTCCTCCTTTCCAAGGACCCGCAGTTCTCTGAAAAATATAAGACTGGAGTTCTGAAAAGTTCAATAGGCCTTTTATTTAAACCCGTCATAAAAAAATGTTAAAAAACGGTGACATGTGAAATGCCAGTGAAAGGGATATTTGACCATGTTTACACTGATCCAGCTACATGTAAAAATGCAGTTAATTCTTATTTTGGCTGCTTGTGAAAGAACAAAGACATTTGGAACAAGCTCAGAGTTGAACCCCCTGTACCTTTATGTTAGGGCAAGTTAAGGTGGTTCAGCATCAGAACAGGATCACTCCTAGACATATTCTGGGCATGTTCAACTGGGAGGAGACACTGGGCAGACCCAGAACCAGCTGGAGGCATTAAAAATCCCATCTGGCCTGGGAATACCTCAGAATCCCACAGGAAGACCCAGAGACATGGGTTAGGGAGAAGGAGGTCTGGACTACTTTGCTACCTACAATCAGATAAGCAGCAGAAAATGGATAGACGGATTAATAGATATTTTATGGTGCTGTCCCTGACTCAGGATATTCACAGTCAACTCAGTGGACACTTCAGACCGATGCATTGACTCGGAAGGGAGGGTGCTGGTATAATGGCCTGCATGAGTCTCATGTTTTACCTGCAAGACTTGTGTTTTAATGCCATTATTCATCATTTTTGATGTGAAAACGTCAGATTTCCACACAGTCAGAGAAATAAAAAGTGTGCGTCCTGGTATTACATCAGTTTCAAAATCCAAGCGCAGCACGGAGCATCTTTCCCGCCCGGCTGCTGACAGCACTGTCAGCCGAAGAGTCGATCACACTGAGCGGTAGAGGAGGAGACGGTAGAGACGCTGCTAACGCTCAGCACCAGACCTGAGCAGCTTGGAGCAGGAAACACAGTCGGTCTGCATCACGCTGTCTTTTGTTTCCATCACAGTTATATATTTAAGGTAATTTAGAGACAAGGACCTGTAAAAGTTTACAGACTGTCATGCTGTCACGCTTCGTTACTCTGAGTATAATGACATGGCTTTACAAAAAAAAAGGCTGTGTTTGGACTGACAAAATGTGAGTCGATTCAGCGGGTTTTTGACTGATGCATCGACTCAGCGACTTTTAGGGGGCAGCCCTATAATTTCCCTCCATTTAGCAGATTATTTTCACACCCAAAGAAACACACATTGACAATGCATTTATCTGAAAAAACTGAAAAAAAAACTTGCATTTTTAATACAAAGACGTAGCAGTGTGCAGTCATATCCACAATAGACTCCTCTCCTTGACATAATTTCATGTACATCATAATTTTACATGTACATCTCTTACATCTGAGCCTGCCTCTTTATTTGTCTCTCTTAACCCAACGATTCTCCTTCTTGCTTTGTTTCTGCAGAATAAAAAAAAAAAGAAAAAAAGGCTGAAAGGTGACACTGAGAGTTCAGCAGTTTTATTTGCAGGGCAGATGCAATCCTCATGTTCTCAATCAGGTCACTTCACATTATTGCCACAGCTCCACCCGCCACTCACCTCTCTCTCTCTCTCTCTCTCTCTCTCTCCAACATACACTCACTTAATATATGTAATATGGTCCTGCTTCAGCCCGAGGTAACTTCATTACACATGAGTGAATAAGAACCACATGATGTCTGTCACGACAAATGGGTATTAGCTCTGTGTGGACACTGTGTGTGTGTGTGTGTGTGCATGTGTTTGCATGAGTTTGTGAGGTTAAGGAAGTTCATTGGAAAATCTAAACCATTTAAAAACATTACAGCCGTATTATGTCTGGCCACTCTATACCTGTGAATCCCCTACATTCAATTTGAGGTCAAGACCCCAGAATTAGTCACCATCTGCTGAATCTCTACATGGGATAAATATACCGCTGCAGGCATATTATAAATAGTGTATATATTTATAGTATATTATATTTGTTTAGACCATGGCTAATGCATGACTTTATAGGACCCCATACAAAACATGTTTTCTACACATTCCTTCATCAAAATAAAGTACAAAAGTGTATGTTTTCTCACTTTTACTTAGTATTTTGTGATCTCCTTTGTCACAATTAAAGCCTGTAAAAGTAAAATGAGTTCTAAATC